>NC_141693.1:80461018-81861851 GCF_964263255.1 Lissotriton vulgaris
GCTCACCGGGGCGCGCACGCGTTCACTATGTCTCAAGATATATGCTCCAGTTGTTTTTAAGAAAATTAACTTTTAAAAAATATGTATAGGGCTACTTTGGGCTTTATATATGTTAGAGCCCAAATGTAGCCCAAATGTAGCCCAATGTAGCCCAATGTAGCCCAAAGATGGCCACCAGAGACAAAAAATACAAATGTAGCCCAAATATCAGCCAGATGTAGCGCAACTATAGCCCAATGATAGTATGTACCAGAGTGTTCTAAAGAACAACTAGAGCGCTAACAGTCTTACTTATAAAGTGAGACTTTTAGTTAGGAATTAGCTTTAAAAAAAAATTTATTGGCATAAAACCATTGAAATTCCCACGTTAGTTAGTTGGACTCACTATAACTTGCTCGTGTAATGCACTGCTGATGACATCACATATTACATCACTCATGACATGGTCAGTGACATACTCATGACATCACTGATGACACCATCCTTGTGACAGAGAGACTGACCTCTAAGCATGGGCGAATTTTGCGGATCTCGCGTTCGCGGATTTTGCGGATTTGCGAACTCGCAATCCGCAAAATCCGCGAATTCTCGCGAATTTGCGGATTTTTTTTTATGTTCGCACGTGTTTCTGCAAGTTCGCGAGGGTTTTGTACAATGTCGCAAATTGCGAAATTGTACAAAACGCGTGCGAACTTGCAGCAACCCGTGCGAACACACGGGGCTTCCATGCAAGTTCACATGCCTCTTGTGTGCATAAAAGGTCAGAGAAAGATCAGTTCAGCAGATGAAGAGAAAAGGGTCACAGGAAGGGCATTTGTAAATATTTTAGGATGGCGCCGGCAAGCTGCCAGCGCCATCCTAAAATACTTACTAAATTAGCTTCAACAGGAAGCTCTAATAGATAAAATAAAGCAGTTGCGAGCACCTGCTTTATTTTATCTATTAGAGCTTCCTGTTGAAGCTAACTTAGTAACTATTTTAGGATGGCGCTGGCAGCTTGCCGGCGCCATCCTAAAATAGTTACAAGCAACAGGGCAGGCTTGAACTTTTGCCCCCGGAAAAATCCGCCGCTCGCGGATTTGCGGATTTTCGGTAAATTCGCGGGAGTTCGCGGATTGCGGATTTACCGAAAATCCGCAAAATCCGCGAGCGAAACGGATTTTCCGCCCATGCTTACTGACCTCCTTTCACTGTAAAGTAACCCTTGAAACAAATATTAAAAAATAGAAACTAACATTTTCAAGAAAGTGGAGATACCTATACCAGTTGCAACAACCAATTCCGTAATTCCACCATTTACATACACATCCACTCATTCACCAACAGTTCTATATAGTCAGTCATACATATACTCACTGCACATTGGTGGTCAAGAAGAGGAGGAGGAGGAAGAGGAAGAGGAGGAGGGGAGAAGATGGCTGCAAGAAGACAATACCCCATACAAGCCAAGGCCACACATTGTATGGGAGTTTTTTTCTATCCCAGAGGGCAAGAAGAAAGTCAATGCGGCCAAGGTGACTTGCCTAATCTGTGACATGGAACTTTCAAGGGAGAACCCTAACAAAAAATATTCTTTTGGTAATAATACCATGATTAGACACATGCAGCAGAACCATCCAAACTACTAATCTGCTGCAGAGATGAGGGAACTGGCCAGTAACCCTCCCCAATCTTCAGGCATCACCTCCAAAAGAAAGCAACCTTCTCCATCGGGACCAGAGACAAGGGAGAAGATCCCTTGCATTTAACCACGGTTTGGGGATTTCCGAATTACTTGTATTTATTGTGGTAAGACCATCTCCTATGGTGAACAGAGCATAAAGCTCATCGTCCTTGCTGGTGACACCCACAAGTGCCCCAAAAAACCCTAATTTTTTCCTTTTTTTTTTTTTGCTCCAGTTGAGCCATTTACAATTCCCTGTTTTTTGTTTCTCCCCATAAAAAATACAAAACAATATAAAATAGTTCATAAAAGCCAAAAAAAGTACAAAATGTTCAAAAAACAAAAAAATATATAAAACAACAAAAAGAAGAAAAAAACAGTTCTTTTTAGAACTACCTCCAATGTATAAAAAAAAGGCTACATTTTTTAAAAACTCTGTCATTCTTTTTTCCCCATGGTACGCTCCCCCGGTCCGCTCCCCGGTGCGCATACCGGGCGCTCCCCCCGCCCAAATCAAAAAAACTTTTTTTTTTGCACCGCTTGTCCCTTTTATAGCCCCTTTATCAAACCTAAGGGGTAAGGGGGGGTCTACCCTGCCCCCTTATGGTCATTTCCCCCTTTGTTTTTGCCACCTCTTGTGTCTCAATCCTACCGAGACACAAGATGGCGGCCGGTCCGGACTGTTTCGAATGTTTACAGTCACCCGAAAGCCAATCAGCTTTCCGTGCGCAAGTCGCGTGGCGCGCCCGCTGCGCTCCCCGGTGCGCGTACCGGGGCGCGGCCATAGATATATATATTTGTTTGATCCTAAATCACTCAAAATTCACTGGAGCACATATCTTGAGACATAGCAAAGGCACATCGGGCTACCAGTCCCTACAATTTTGCCAAGTTTGGTGGAAATCCATTCAGCCGTTCGGGCTAAAAGTGAGGTCGACCGCCCTATGGAAATTAACATGGGGAAAACATGTTTTGAGACCCCCCTTTTATCTCGGCCCCCACTTCACGAATCCCCCTCCAAACTTTCAAGGAAGGACCGGAGCGCTGCGAGGCAAATTTGAGGTAATTTTCAGGCAGATTCCTCAACCGGCGCCAAAGTTATTCACAATAGAATGTTGAGATTTTGCATTGAAAATAATCCTAACTATAACTACCTACTGGCCAGTAGGATATATATATATATATATATATATATATATATATATATATATATATATATATATATATATATATATATATATATATATATATTGTACAAGGAGCACAAGGCCACTCGGGCTCTTGGCTTGATGGAGCGGTAATTTCTCAATTCCAAAACCTCATGCTACCTCTATTTACCGCTGAAAAGGTGTTGGGCCCTTCATACCATGTAAACCTGAACAGTCAAAAATTCAATTATTATTTAAGCCAATAAAGAGAGTTGTTGAGTATTTTAAAGGGTTTTATTTTCTAGTCAAAAGTTAAGTTTTTCTCTGACCCTTTATTCATTAATAAAATATCAATCAGGTTACAGAATTTGGAAACAGGAAAATCGCATTAATACAGAACATATTACAGTCTGCATATAAGCATTACATGTAGGAAAGAAAGTGTGGCGCAATTTCTTAAAGAGTTTCTAAGAAAAATAGTCTTGCAAAGCTAATCAATAATTAAATAATTTGCAAACATCTCCCATTAAGAGAAATCAATGCATAAGTCAAATAAATATTTTCAGACCTAATTAATTAGTCAAAGCATAAACTTGAAGTTTAGCATCTAAATCTAATATAAATCGTTTTATCTGTTGCTGCTCTGTATCGGTCTGTGTCTAAAGAGCAAAACAGCCCGCCCTTCACAAGACCTCAAAGGAATGTGGCCTGCAGTGCCAAAATATGACGTGCCAGGACTTTGGAAAAAAATCACCAGGGAACCCCCCACCTGACTCTCCTTGGACGCCCAAGGCTGCACCCGTGACGATCTCGTACCTAACCCATAGAATGTCTGGTCTAATCTGTTCCTTCTCTCAAGAGCTCACACGCCCCCCTGAAGCCTAATGAGCCTAGTAGCCAAAATGAGCAAGAAGCCACCTGAGCTAAAAAGCCAACCACGCCTCCAGAGAGGTCATTATTTATACACTAATTCTCGGCAGACTACACAAAAATGTTGCATCTTCAGAAAAACGTGTACGTGATTGGTCAGTCATGATGGCAAGAGGTCTCAGAATCTTGACTCAATCCAAAATGCTGACTATACCAGTCTTAACAAAAGAAGCATACATGAATAAATACATTTTATATATACTTGCAACATTTGCTAAAGAATTTTTTTCTTTCTAATTCTCTTCCTTCCACAGCGCAGTCAGGAAGGATATCTTTAACTAACCGGTATAGTGGCACAATCACAAGAATGTCCAGTTCACAGTGCCCTTGACTCCTTCGTGGTTTGAGTCAAACAGATCTGCGCATGCACTGTTCTTTCATGCAAGTCATAGCCTTGCTGGATTCACAGGCAGCCAAGTTTTCTTAGGCCCCAAAAATAAAACTAAGCAAACACAAAGAGAATATTAATTTCATGTAAATCAGCCCATTATGTTTCCCTCCCTCATACTAATACCCCTTACAAATGTTTACCTAGCCACGCTATTAGTTTCAAGCAGCTTTTCTATTATTTATGACACCATGCAAAATAAATGTGCAATGTGCAACATAGCATTTTTATGCATTTAGTGTAAAATGTAAAAGTGCACACAGTTAATACAGCGCACATAGTTAATACTGCGCACACAGGTAATACAGCGCACACAACATGCTTTAATATTATAGATAGCTTTTCATGCAAAAAGCATTTAGCCCATGTGTAGTGTTTGGTGCATTTGTTAATTCACACACATCATAAAAAGAGGTGTTTTAAACTAAACATGTTTATCAAAATATGCAACAAGCCCAAGTCTTTTAAGACAGGAATGGTGAATTTAGATTGCAAGGAATGAGCTGTGAAGAGAGAAACACGTTCTACTAATCTTCAAAGCTAAAAAGGCCACTTTTCTCTACATTGCAAAAACACATGATAATTCAGCACAAGCATTTCAGACTGACTTAGGCCTCACTTTCATATTTTTCATGTGCCATGTTTTTAACTTGCACCAAAATGTGCCTGTCAATTTAAATGCAGTCTGTCTGAAGCACAGAAATAAAACAATGCCTGACTGCAGATGAAATCTGCTCCATCAGGCTCATACATGCCAAATGTTGTGTGTGCATCGCTATTGGTAGACTATAAGCCTAAGGCCTGGCCTCAATTGCAGCGCGAAAGCCACATCACATTTCCAGAATGCAAGCAGTAGTCAGACTAACATTAGGGATGAAAGCTCCTTTATCTTAATACATAAGGCGGAAGGACATCTGCACCGCCGACCTTGGTCTTGCATGCGACTGGCACCCCCTGAGAGAGATACCATTGCAGATGATGACGTCTCCCACTCTATCCACAGCGCTACTGAAAGGACAACGTCCCCACACCCCACACAAAGTAGTCCGTGCTTGAGGTGCTCTTGCATGGAATGCCCTTGACACTTACGTAAAAAACAACCCATACGTCCAAACATTGCACACACATACGTCTCATTCCTCTGAGCTGTGGCATATCATCCACGTAACTGCCGCAGGTCAGAAGAGTGCCGGTTCTATGAGAGCCACCAACGCAATGGCAGAATATCCCGGGCACATGCACAACCCCTATCATGTGGAACGGTACCATGCATGTATGCTGCATTTGTTGGGGCACTGCCACTGGCTGTGTTGCACATCAGCTACCATCTGAGCTTCCGTCTAGCGTACGTCACCTGCGTCCAGCCCTGGGTCCACTGTCGATCATGCATATTCGAGTGGCCCATGGATGTCTGCCTATCCATCACAACGGTAGCTGAACTGGATTATGACTTGTATGTGTGCCCTCTGTTGGCCCACGACCAGGACTGTAACCGTGATACCCGTTCATGGGATGCCTTGATATTTGGCGTATGTGCTGGCAGTTGGGCATGGGAGATTGCACAAGTCCTTGTGTGCAGTGACCGCATCAAAGCGCTCCGTTATTGGGCTGTGTTGCGGATTAGTGAAACGGCGTGGACGGAGCACATCTGTCCAGACCAGTTAATGGGTTGGCTCACCTTTGTGTTCATTGAAGTTGACAACGATGTACTCTTGGAACTGATTGCCCAGGAAGCTGCGCTCGCATTCATGGATGAGTAACTACGTTCCTGCAGCCACAACTGATTGTAACCCAGAGCATGGGTCCCAACACTTTGTTGCATCTTGGAGAAATGGTCACACCCCACCACAACAGTGGATATGTCTGCATTCGCCTGGACTCAGAATGCATGTGCATGCACCTACGCGTGTTGACACACACCTGTGGAAGGTGGGCAGTATCATGGACGGAGCTGCACAGCGTCGTATGGCAACATTCCTAAATCTGACATACTGCTGGAGGGAGAGTACACACATGGCAATGTAGTACTACATGTGACCTTGTTGGACCCTTTCACCTGCTAAGTGTCAGCAGTGCAGACAGTCAGCGCAGTCTAGTGGTACAGCACTATGCAGATCCCATGGGCTGTGAATTGTGTCCCCTGACACGGGGCAATGAGCATACACCAAACATCCCATGACTCATGCAGCAAGTCAAGGTGGGCTGAGACCGTTGCTATCCATAATGATTGGTATTCATTTTTGCCTCCCCATTTCTTGCACCTCTACATGTTCCTATGCTGCCTGTTAGTGTCTGAAGCATTGGTCTGCATGTTGTGGCCCTTGTCTTGCCCGTCCTGCCACGCACATGCTAATAAAGTCCACGCAACTTCACTAGTGTTCAACTGTGATGAGTGTTGATTAGAATGACAAATCATGTGCCTCAATGAACATTTTCCATACACAGGGAGGGACTGACTTACGCAGTTGACTTAGGGATGAGTCCCTATTGCCAGCTCCACCTCTGTGAACCAGACATTGTGGTTGGGATAGTTGCTGGTAGACCTGTGCTCTTATGTGTCTTCAGCAAAGTGAGTATCGTGTCCACCTTCTTGCCATGTGGATCAATGTGATCCATCAAAACAGGCTGTGTCCACACAGTTGAGTGTGAGTAGGTATGCGAAGAGATGTTCTGTTGTCACATGTGATGAGGAACACTACTTTAGGCCTGCTACCAAATTTGACATTTTCACACGCAGCCCTATTTCATACATGGACCTGGGGCTACGTTGGGGAGTTGCGCGATTGTTGTTCATGAGCAATGAGGCCACAGCTAGTTCACACCTTCACAATCATCTAATTGGCCATGTGGGTCAGGGTCAAACATGCACATTGATGTCATTTCCCAGGGTGTACCATTTTGTGTAATCAATGTCCCAACATTCATCCATACTTTTATACTGGATTGAACATATGACACATCTGTGTGATTTGGAATGTTTTATTCACATTCTGTGAAGTGTCGGAGCTGGAGCAGTACATGGTCATGCAAACCCCACATTACATGGTTGCCCAGTGGAGGGCCAACAAGAGTCTTTTGGAGAATGACAAGTTAATCGGAAGAGGAAGAGTTCAGTCCACAGCCTGATTGCTCGGTCATTGGTAACCAGAGCGCAGATATGGCAGTCCATGTAGGGGTCCAGGTGAATGTCCCAGAGTGTTTCGGGGGACAGTGGAAGTTTTTGTTCCAGGGCATGATGCAGAGGGCTGAACCAAGCAGGAACAGGCCATATGTCGGGGATGGATGCTACAACCTCCTTTCTCACACAGAGTCATTAACATCCACAACATACTCCTCTGATATGTCTTCTGTGTCAGGTTTGTCAGGTGTGTGTGGTGGTGTTATGGCTTCCTCACTGTGTGCCACTGACACATCAGGGGGTAGAGGTGGTAGGACTGCATCAGCATCACTGTATGCTACTGACACATCAGGGGGCTGAGGTGTTATGGCTGCATCCCTGTGTGCTAATGAAACATCAGGGGGCGGAGGTGGTAGGGCTGCATCACTGTGTGCAACTAAAACATCCGGGGGCGGAGATGTTATGGCTGCATAACTGATTGTCAATGACAAATCACAAGGCGGAGATGTGCGACAAAGTTCCTGCAGCAGTCATCTAGGACAGGCTCTGTGGCAGGAATGGCAAGATGAGGATCTACAGGGCATGGAAGATCCCAGCTACATCAACTGGTGTTCAGCCGTGGCAGCCATCCTTCCAGCCTGCATCCGCTCTATGGTCTTCAATGTCCTCTGCATCTGTGCCAACTCTGTGCTGTCATCACTGGAGCCTGTCTGACTCGACAGTTCTTGCATCTGAGTAATGGCTCCAGCGAGGTCAGCCAAGGATTGTTGTAGAGCATGGAAAGGACTGTGGGTGTCAGTTAGGGCCTGTAAGTGGTCCCTGATGGGGCGTATACATCCACATGTGGCATCTAATTCGGCTGCCATGAGGTCGAAACCCACCACACCTGTTCAGCCAGCCCCCTCTGGCAGTGGAAGGCCATGTTTTTTTCTGTGAGGTGCTGGGAGCCAGCCATGGGGGTGGGTGCTTCCTGCTGTGTGGTCTGTGCAGGGGGTGGGGTCTCCTCGATGCAGTGGGACTGCCCTACTCCTGGAGGTGGGGTGCAGAGGCTGTCCAAGAGCCGTTGGAGGGTGTCGAAGCAGATGGCCAGGGGGTCCTCTTCATCATCACTGAAGAGATGTCTGCTCTGCTCTTCTCTGCAGGAGGTGTTGATTGTCCCTCTGCAATGTCCCTCTGCAATGTAAAGGGGAGATGCAGGTTAACAGTGTGTTCTATGTATGTTGACGCATTGTACATGCTTACATACAGACTGAATGACAATGTACATTGTGACTGTTTTGGAGGAGCTGGCTATTTGATGGGAGTAAGTGGACATTTTGACTACATGACGGATGTGAGGTTGTACTCCTACATTATCATCTCACAGTTTCCTGCTATGCCAGATGTGATTGGCCAGTTTCTACGCACATGTGGCACCAGTTGGGTCCTCTGTTGTGTAGTGAAAGTGTTGAACTTTGTACCACATTGTTGTCAATGTGTATGTGCTGTAATTGCTATGTGTGTGTGCTGCATTGTGGGAGATTCACCCCTGCAGCTCTGATTTAGCGGCCTTTATCCCTTTGAGGCGGTGTGCCTTTGACTTATGTGCTTTTACGGTGATGGAATGTTGGCGACTTGGGTCATTTGTGCTCTTGAACGGTTTTTGTACTCTTGTGCATTGTTTGTCTGCGAATGTGTTCTTGACGTCAGGGGTTGTATGTACAGATGGATGTGTCAGAGTGTGACCTGCTCCTCTGAGGATGTGATCCTCATTGGGCCACCTCAGTGTCATGTTGTGCACCATGTCATGTATTTTGACTGCAGCCATGCTATTGGCCATGCAGTGTCACTTGCATTGTCAGCGTGGCTCACATAGCAGCTGCTTTGCTGGATTCAGCACATGTGCATGGGTAGGTTGTAAGATTGGTGATAGGGAGGGGGGCCCCTTTGTGCACATAGTGGATGGGGGCCTACCTGGTGTTTCTATGTGTGCTGCAGTGTGCCAAGGGTATCAGGGACATGATCCACAATCATTGTGGATGTGCAGTGGGCTACACATAATTGTGCATGTGTGCCATTGTGCCCATCTATCCCTGTCCCCCCAGTCCCTGATCGTTACTCACCCTGTTGCTGTTGGGTCAGGTCATATCGAGCTGTGTCCAGACCCCCTACTCCATGCACTCTCTCCACACTGATGACTGTGGCCACCATTTGCTCCAGCTCATACAGCTTCTCTTGTAGCGCAGGACTCCCACCTCCAGTTGCCGTTGCTGCCTTCCGGTCGGCAGCAAGTTTCTGCTTGGTTTGGCTTTTCACATCATGCCAGTGCCTCTTGACCGCCTCCAATGACCTCCTCAACACTCCGACTGCATTCACGTTGTTCACGAAGGACTGACATATTTCCATTTGTGTTGCCAATGACACAGTGGAGGTGAAGAACAGTTCTTGGTAGTGTTCTATCACCTCCGTGACGATGACCCGGTTTTCCTGCGGACTTAACCATGTCTTCCTCTTCCTCGTCTCCTTGCCCTTCCCTGACCTCGGGTTTCCTGGCTGGTCCGCCGTGGGGCTTGTGGGGTTCAAGTTATCCTCTGCACTCGGTCCGGGTGCATCCATGGTGCTACGCATTTTATTTTGGTTTTGGTGTATTTTTTTGGTTGTTTTTATAGTGCATTTTTCCGCATGATGCGTGGGAATTGCAGGCCTGTGGCTGGTTGCCGCTGATTTTTTTTATCACGGTTGGCCTCATCACAACTGTTTTCGCATTCATGTTTTGTGGTGAGGGTGATTTTATCGCAGTCATTTGATGAGTTAGCGCAAGACTATTGCATGGAACCGCCGTGTTGAGAATACAACGTTACAAAAGGGGGTGGTGATGGACGGGGCATCTGAATCAATCAAACACTCACACCCAGTCAAAAGATCTGGGTTTAATCCATCACCTTTCTTTAACCCACTCTGCTACCCCAGTTCAGACATGGCTATATGCAAATCAGTCTGACCCTGAGCCTCACGGGAACAGTCCAGCCCGAACTGCCAAGCCATGTCTTCCCTGGACCGGAAACAAGCTTCCGAGGACCGGTTTCTGGCATTCCAGCCGACTTCAGCCCGGCTTGTTTGAATCCAGTGGCAAAGTGAGCAAGGGACTCACGTCTGAGCATACCCTGCCAAACTTATGGTGGCCAAAAGCGGTACAAAAGGGGGTGGTGATGGCAGTTCGGGCTGGACTGTTCCCATGAGGCACAAGGTCAGACTGATTTGCATATAGCCATGTCTGAACTGGGGTGGCAGAGTGGGCTAAAGAACGGTGATGGATTAAACCCAGATCTTTTGACTGGGTGTGAGTGTTTGATTGGTTCAGATGCTCCGTCCATTACCACACCCTTTTGTACCGCTTTTGGCCGCCATAAGTGTGGCAGGGTATGCTCAGACGTAAGTCCCTTGTTCACTTTGCCACTGGATTCAAGCAAGCCGGGCTGAAGACGGCTGGAATGCCTGAAACCGGTCCTCGGAAGCTTGTTTCCGGTCCAGGGAAGGCATGGCTTGGCAGTTCGGGCTGGACTGTTCCCATGTGGCACAAGGTCAGACTGATTTGCATATAGCCATGTCTGAACTGGGGTGGCAGAGTGTGCTAAAGAACGGTGATGGATTAAACCCAGATCTTTTGACTGGGTGTGAGTGTTTGATTGGTTCAGATGCTCCGTCCATTACCACACCCTTTTGTACCACTTTTGGCCACCATAAGTGTGGCAGGGTATGCTCAGACGTGGGTCCCGTGCTCACTTTGCCACTGGATTCAAGCAAGCCGGGCTGAAGACGGCTGGAATGCCAGAAACCGGTCCTCTGAAGCTTGTTTCCGGTCCAGGGAAGGCATGGCTTGGCAGTTCGGGCTGGACTGTTCCCATGAGGCACAAGGTCAGACTGATTTGCATAGAGCCATGTCTGAACTGGGGTGGCAGAGTGGGCTAAAGAACGGTGATGGATTAAACCCAGATCTTTTGACTGGGTGTGAGTGTTTGATTGGTTCAGATGCTAGGTCCATTACCACACCCTTTTGTACCGCTTTTGGCCGCCATAAGTGTGGCAGGGTATGCTCAGACGTGAGTCCAGTGCTCACTTTGCCATTGGAATCAAGCAAGCCGGGCTGAAGACGGCTGAAATGCCAGAAACCGGTCCTCGGAAGCTTGTTTCCGGTCCAGGGAAGGCATGGCTTGGCAGTTCGGGCTGGACTGTTCCCATGAGGCACAAGGTCAGACTGATTTGCATATAGCCATGTCTGAACTGGGGTGGCAGAGTGGGATAAAGAACGGTGATGGATTAAACCCAGATCTTTTGACTGGGTGTGAGTGTTTAATTGGTTCAGATGCTCCGTCCATTACCACACCCTTTTGTACTGCTTTTGGCTGCCATAAGTATGGCAGGGTATGCTCAGACGTGAGTCCCTTGCTCACTTTGCCACTGGATTCAAGCAAGCCGGGCTGAAGACGGCTGGAATGCCAGAAACCGGTCCTCGGAAGCTTGTTTCCGGTCCAGGGAAGGCATGGCTTGGCAGTTTCGGCTGGACTGTTCCCATGAGGCACAAGGTCAGACTGATTTGCATATAGCCATGTCTGAACTGGGGTGGCAGAGTGGGATAAAGAATGGTGATGGATTAAACCCAGATCTTTTGACTGGGTGTGAGTGTTTGATTGGTTCAGATGCTCCGTCCATTACCACACCCTTTTGTACCACTTTTGGCCGCCATAAGTGTGGCAGGGTATGCTCAGACGTGAGTCCCTTGCTCACTTTGCCACTGGATTCATGCAAGCCGGGCTGAAGACGGCTGGAATGCCAGAAACCGGTCCTCGGAAGCTTGTTTCCGGTCCAGGGAAGGCATGGCTTGGCAGTTCGGGCTGGACTGTTCCCATGAGGCACAAGGTCAGACTGATTTGCATATAGCCATGTCTGAACTGGGGTGGCAGAGTGGGCTAAAGAACGGTGATGGATTAAACCCAGATCTTTTGACTGGGTGTGAGTTTTTGATTGGTTCAGATGCTCCGTCCATTACCACACCCTTTTGTACCGCTTTTGGCCGCCATAAGAGTGGCAGGGTATGCTCAGACGTGAGTCCCTTGCTCACTTTGCCACTGGATTCAAGCAAGCCGGGCTGAAGACGGCTGGAATGCCAGAAACCGGTCCTCGGAAGCTGGTTTCCGGTCCAGGGAAGGCATGGCTTGGCAGTTCGGGCGGGACTGTTCCCATGAGGCACAAGGTCAGTCTGATTTGCATATAGCCATGTCTGAACTGGGGTGGCAGAGTGGTATAAAGAACGGGGATGGATTAAACCATGATCTTTTGACTGGGTGTGAGTGTTTGATTGGTTCAGATGCTCAGTCTATTACCACACCCTTTTGTACTGCTTTTGGCCGCCATAAGTATGGCAGGGTATGCTCAGACGTGAGTCCCTTGCTCACTTTGCCACTGGATTCAAGCAAGCCGGGCTGAAGACGGCTGGAATGCCAGAAACCGGTCCTCGGAAGCTTGTTTCCGGTCCAGGAAAGGCATGGCTTGGCAGTTCGGGCTGGACTGTTCCCATGTGGCACAAGGTCAGACTGATTTGCATATAGCCATGTCTGAACTGGGGTGGCAGAGTGGGCTAAAGAACGGTGATTGATTAAACCCAGATCTTTTGACTGGGTGTGAGTGTTTGATTGGTTCAGATGCTCCGTCCATTACCACACCCTTTTGTACCGCTTTTGGCCGCCATAAGTGTGGCAGGGTATGCTCAGACGTGAGTCCCTTGCTCACTTTGCCACTGGATTCAAGCAAGCCGGGCTTAAGATGGCTGGAATGCCAGAAACCGGTCCTCGGAAGCTTGTTTCCGGTCCAGGGAAGGCATGGCTTGGCAGTTCGGGCTGGACTGTTCCCATGAGGCACAAGGTCAGACTGATTTGCATATAGCCATGTCTGAACTGGAGTGGCAGAGTGGGCTAAAGAACGGTGATGGAATAAACCCAGATCTTTTGACTGGGTGTGAGTGTTTGATTGGTTCAGATGCTCCGTCCATTACCACACCCTTTTGTACCGCTTTTGGCCGCCATAAGTGTGGCAGGGTATGCTCAGACGTGAGTCCCTTGCTCACTTTGCCACTGAATTCAAGCAAGCCGGGCTGAAGACGGCTGGAATGCCAGAAACCGGTCCTCGGAAGCTTGTTTCCGGTCCAGGAAAGGCATGGCTTGGCAGTTCGGGCTGGACTGTTCCCATGTGGCACAAGGTCAGACTGATTTGCATATAGCCATGTCTGAACTGGGGTGGCAGAGTGGGCTAAAGAACGGTGATGGATTAAACCCAGATCTTTTGACTGGGTGTGAGTGTTTGATTGGTTCAGATGCTCCGTCCATTACCACACCCTTTTGTACCGCTTTTGGCCGCCATAAGTGTGGCAGGGTATGCTCAGACGTGAGTCCCTTGCTCACTTTGCCACTGGATTCAAGCAAGCCGGGCTTAAGATGGCTGGAATGCCAGAAACCGGTCCTCGGAAGCTTGTTTCCGGTCCAGGGAAGGCATGGCTTGGCAGTTCGGGCTGGACTGTTCCCATGAGGCACAAGGTCAGACTGATTTGCATATAGCCATGTCTGAACTGGGGTGGCAGAGTGGGATAAAGAACGGTGATGGATTAAACCCAGATCTTTTGACTGGGTGTGAGTGTTTAATTGGTTCAGATGCTCCGTCCATTACCACACCCTTTTGTACTGCTTTTGGCTGCCATAAGTATGGCAGGGTATGCTCAGACGTGAGTCCCTTGCTCGCTTTGCCACTGGATTCAAGCAAGCCGGGCTGAAGACGGCTGGAATGCCAGAAACCGGTCCTCGGAAGCTTGTTTCCGGTCCAGGGAAAGCATGGCTTGGCAGTTCGGGCTGGACTGTTCCCATGTGGCACAAGGTCAGACTGATTTGCATATAGCCATGTCTGAACTGGGGTGGCAGAGTGGGCTAAAGAACGGTGATTGATTAAACCCAGATCTTTTGACTGGGTGTGAGTGTTTGATTGGTTCAGATGCTCTGTCCATTACCACACCCTTTTGTACCGCTTTTGGCCGCCATAAGTGTGGCAGGGTATGCTCAGACGTGAGTCCCTTGCTCACTTTGCCACTGGATTCAAGCAAGCCGGGCTTAAGACGGCTGGAATGCCAGAAACCGGTCCTCGGAAGCTTGTTTCCGGTCCAGGGAAGGCATGGCTTGGCAGTTCGGGCTGGACTGTTCCCATGAGGCACAAGGTCAGACTGATTTGCATATAGCCATGTCTGAACTGGGGTGGCAGAGTGGGCTAAAGAACGGTGATGGATTAAACCCAGATCTTTTGACTGGATGTGAGTGTTTGATTGGTTCAGATGCTCCGTCCATTACCACACCCTTTTATACCGCTTTTGGCCACCATAAGTGTGGCAGGGTAAGCTCAGACGTGGGTCCCTTGCTCACTTTGCCACTGGATTCAAGCAAGCCGGGCTGAAGACGGCTGGAATGCCAGAAACTGGTCCTCGGAAGCTTGTTTCCGGGCCAGGGAAGGCATGGCTTGGCAGTTCGGGCTGGACTGTTCCCATGAGGCACAAGGTCAGACTGATTTGCATATAGCCATGTCTGAACTGGGGTGGCAGAGTGGGCTAAAGAACGGTGATGGATTAAACCCAGATCTTTTGACTGGGTGTGAGTGTTTGATTGGTTCAGATGCTCATTCCATTACCACACCCTTTTGTACCGCTTTTGGCCGCCATAAGTGTGGCAGGGTATGCTCAGACGTGAGTCCCGTGCTCACTTTGCCACTGGATTCAAGCAAGCCGGGCTGAAGACGGCTGAAATGCCAGAAACCGGTCCTCGGAAGCTTGTTTCCGGTCCAGGGAAGGCATGGCTTGGCAGTTTCGGCTGGACTGTTCCCATGAGGCACAAGGTCAGACTGATTTGCATATAGCCATGTCTGAACTGGGGTGGCAGAGTGGGATAAAGAACGGTGATGGATTAAACCCAGATCTTTTGACTGGGTGTGAGTGTTTGATTGGTTCAGATGCTCCGTCCATTACCACACCCTTTTGTACCACTTTTGGCCGCCATAAGTGTGGCAGGGTATGCTCAGACGTGAGTCCCTTGCTCACTTTGCCACTGGATTCAAGCAAGCCGGGCTGAAGACGGCTGGAATGCCAGAAACCGGTCCTCGGAAGCTTGTTTCCGGTCCAGGGAAGGCATGGCTTGGCAGTTCAGGCTGGACTGTTCCCATGAGGCACAAGGTCAGACTGATTTGCATATAGCCATGTCTGAACTGGGGTGGCAGAGTGGGCTAAAGAACGGTGATGGATTAAACCCAGATCTTTTGACTGGGTGTGAGTTTTTGATTGGTTCAGATGCTCCGTCCATTACCACACCCTTTTGTACCGCTTTTGGCCGCCATAAGAGTGGCAGGGTATGCTCAGACGTGAGTCCCTTGCTCACTTTGCCACTGGATTCAAGCAAGCCGGGCTGAAGACGGCTGGAATGCCAGAAACCGGTCCTCGGAAGCTTGTTTCCGGTCCAGGGAAGGCATGGCTTGGCAGTTCGGGCGGGACTGTTCCCATGAGGCACAAGGTCAGACTGATTTGCATATAGCCATGTCTGAACTGGGGTGGCAGAGTGGTATAAAGAACGGGGATGGATTAAACCATGATCTTTTGACTGGGTGTGAGTGTTTGATTGGTTCAGATGCTCCGTCTATTACCACACCCTTTTGTACTGCTTTTGGCCGCCATAAGTATGGCAGGGTATGCTCAGACGTGAGTCCCTTGCTCACTTTGCCACTGGATTCAAGCAAGCCGGGCTGAAGACGGCTGGAATGCCAGAAACCGGTCCTCGGAAGCTTGTTTCCGGTCCAGGAAAGGCATGGCTTGGCAGTTCGGGCTGGACTGTTCCCATGTGGCACAAGGTCAGACTGATTTGCATATAGCCATGTCTGAACTGGGGTGGCAGAGTGGGCTAAAGAACGGTGATTGATTAAACCCAGATCTTTTGACTGGGTGTGAGTGTTTGATTGGTTCAGATGCTCCGTCCATTACCACACCCTTTTGTACCGCTTTTGGCCGCCATAAGTGTGGCAGGGTATGCTCAGACGTGAGTCCCTTGCTCACTTTGCCACTGGATTCAAGCAAGCCGGGCTTAAGATGGCTGGAATGCCAGAAACCGGTCCTCGGAAGCTTGTTTCCGGTCCAGGGAAGGCATGGCTTGGCAGTTCGGGCTGGACTGTTCCCATGAGGCACAAGGTCAGACTGATTTGCATATAGCCATGTCTGAACTGGTGTGGCAGAGTGGGCTAAAGAACGGTGATGGAATAAACCAAGATCTTTTGACTGGGTGTGAGTGTTTGATTGGTTCAGATGCTCCGTCCATTACCACAGCCTTTTGTACCGCTTTTGGCCGCCATAAGTGTGGCAGGGTATGCTCAGACGTGAGTCCCTTGCTCACTTTGCCACTGGATTCAAGCAAGCCGGGCTGAAGACGGCTGGAATGCCAGAAACCGGTCCTCGGAAGCTTGTTTCCGGTCCAGGAAAGGCATGGCTTGGCAGTTCGGGCTGGACTGTTCCCATGTGGCACAAGGTCAGACTGATTTGCATATAGCCATGTCTGAACTGGTGTGGCAGAGTGGGCTAAAGAACGGTGATTGATTAAACCCAGATCTTTTGACTGGGTGTGAGTGTTTGATTGGTTCAGATGCTCCGTCCATTACCACACCCTTTTGTACCGCTTTTGGCCGCCATAAGTGTGGCAGGGTATGCTCAGACGTGAGTCCCTTGCTCACTTTGCCACTGGATTCAAGCAAGCCGGGCTTAAGATGGCTGGAATGCCAGAAACCGGTCCTCGGAAGCTTGTTTCCGGTCCAGGGAAGGCATGGCTTGGCAGTTCGGGCTGGACTGTTCCCATGAGGCACAAGGTCAGACTGATTTGCATATAGCCATGTCTGAACTGGAGTGGCAGAGTGGGCTAAAGAACGGTGATGGAATAAACCCAGATCTTTTGACTGGGAGTGAGTGTTTGATTGGTTCAGATGCTCCGTCCATTACCACACCCTTTTGTACCGCTTTTGGCCACCATAAGTGTGGCAGGGTATGCTCAGACGTGAGTCCCTTGCTCACTTTGCCACTGGATTCAAGCAAGTCGGGCTGAAGACGGCTGGAATGCCAGAAACCGGTCCTCGGAAGCTTGTTTCCGGTCCAGCGAAGGCATGGCTTGGCAGTTCGGGCTGGACTGTTCCCATGAGGCACAAGGTCAGACTGATTTGCATATAGCCATGTCTGAACTGGGGTGGCAGAGTGGGCTAAAGAACGGTGATGGATTAAACCCAGATCTTTTGACTGGGTGTGAGTGTTTGATTGGTTCAGATGCTCCGTCCATTACCACACCCTTTTGTACCGCTTTTGGCCGCCATAAGTGTGGCAGGGTATGCTCAGACGTAAGTCCCTTGTTCACTTTGCCACTGGATTCAAGCAAGCCGGGCTGAAGACGGCTGGAATGCCAGAAACCGGTTCTCGGAAGCTTGTTTCCGGTCCAGGGAAGGCATGGCTTGGCAGTTCGGGCTGGACTGTTCCCATGTGGCACAAGGTCAGACTGATTTGCATATAGCCATGTCTGAACTGGGGTGGCAGAGTGTGCTAAAGAACGGTGATGGATTAAACCCAGATCTTTTGACTGGGTGTGAGTGTTTGATTGGTTCAGATGCTCCGTCCATTACCACACCCTTTTGTACCACTTTTGGCCACCATAAGTGTGGCAGGGTATGCTCAGACGTGGGTCCCTTGCTCACTTTGCCACTGGATTCAAGCAAGCCGGGCTGAAGACGGCTGGAATGCCAGAAACCGGTCCTCGGAAGCTTGTTTCCGGTCCAGGGAAGGCATGGCTTGGCAGTTCGGGCTGGACTGTTCCCATGAGGCACAAGGTCAGACTGATTTGCATATAGCCATGTCTGAACTGGGGTGGCAGAGTGGGCTAAAGAACGGTGATGGATTAAACCCAGATCTTTTGACTGGGTGTGAGTGTTTGATTGGTTCAGATGCTAGGTCCATTACCACACCCTTTTGTACCGCTTTTGGCCGCCATAAGTGTGGCAGGGTATGCTCAGACGTGAGTCCAGTGCTCACTTTGCCATTGGAATCAAGCAAGCCGGGCTGAAGACGGCTGAAATGCCAGAAACCGGTCCTCGGAAGCTTGTTTCCGGTCCAGGGAAGGCATGGCTTGGCAGTTCGGGCTGGACTGTTCCCATGAGGCACAAGGTCAGACTGATTTGCATATAGCCATGTCTGAACTGGGGTGGCAGAGTGGGATAAAGAACGGTGATGGATTAAACCCAGATCTTTTGACTGGGTGTGAGTGTTTAATTGGTTCAGATGCTCCGTCCATTACCACACCCTTTTGTACTGCTTTTGGCTGCCATAAGTATGGCAGGGTATGCTCAGACGTGAGTCCCTTGCTCACTTTGCCACTGGATTCAAGCAAGCCGGGCTGAAGACGGCTGGAATGCCAGAAACCGGTCCTCGGAAGCTTGTTTCCGGTCCAGGGAAGGCATGGCTTGGCAGTTCGGGCTGGACTGTTCCCATGTGGCACAAGGTCAGACTGATTTGCATATAGCCATGTCTGAACTGGGGTGGCAGAGTGGGCTAAAGAACGGTGATTGATTAAACCCAGATCTTTTGACTGGGTGTGAGTGTTTGATTGGTTCAGATGCTCCGTCCATTACCACACCCTTTTGTACCGCTTTTGGCCGCCATAAGTGTGGCAGGGTATGCTCAGACGTGAGTCCCTTGCTCACTTTGCCACTGGATTCAAGCAAGCCGGGCTTAAGACGGCTGGAATGCCAGAAACCGGTCCTCGGAAGCTTGTTTCCGGTCCAGGGAAGGCATGGCTTGGCAGTTCGGGCTGGACTGTTCCCATGAGGCACATGGTCAGACTGATTTGCATATAGCCATGTCTGAACTGGGGTGGCAGAGTGGGCTAAAGAACGGTGATGGATTAAACCCAGATCTTTTGACTGGATGTGAGTGTTTGATTGGTTCAGATGCTCCGTCCATTACCACACCCTTTTATACCGCTTTTGGCCACCATAAGTGTGGCAGGGTAAGCTCAGACGTGGGTCCCTTGCTCACTTTGCCACTGGATTCAAGCAAGCCGGGCTGAAGACGGCTGGAATGCCAGAAACTGGTCCTCGGAAGCTTGTTTCCGGGCCAGGGAAGGCATGGCTTGGCAGTTCGGGCTGGACTGTTCCCATGAGGCACAAGGTCAGACTGATTTGCATATAGCCATGTCTGAACTGGGGTGGCAGAGTGGGCTAAAGAACGGTGATGGATTAAACCCAGATCTTTTGACTGGGTGTGAGTGTTTGATTGGTTCAGATGCTCATTCCATTACCACACCCTTTTGTACCGTTTTTGGCCGCCATAAGTGTGGCAGGGTATGCTCAGACGTGAGTCCCTTGCTCACTTTGCCACTGGATTCAAGCAAGCCGGGCTGAAGACGGCTGGAATGCCAGAAACCGGTCCTCGGAAGCTTGTTTCCGGTCCAGGGAAGGCATGGCTTGGCAGTTCAGGCTGGACTGTTCCCATGAGGCACAAGGTCAGACTGATTTGCATATAGCCATGTCTGAACTGGGGTGGCAGAGTGGGCTAAAGAACGGTGATGGATTAAACCCAGATCTTTTGACTGGGTGTGAGTTTTTGATTGGTTCAGATGCTCCGTCCATTACCACACCCTTTTGTACCGCTTTTGGCCGCCATAAGAGTGGCAGGGTATGCTCAGACGTGAGTCCCTTGCTCACTTTGCCACTGGATTCAAGCAAGCCGGGCTGAAGACGGCTGGAATGCCAGAAACCGGTCCTCGGAAGCTTGTTTCCGGTCCAGGGAAGGCATGGCTTGGCAGTTCGGGCGGGACTGTTCCCATGAGGCACAAGGTCAGACTGATTTGCATATAGCCATGTCTGAACTGGGGTGGCAGAGTGGTATAAAGAACGGGGATGGATTAAACCATGATCTTTTGACTGGGTGTGAGTGTTTGATTGGTTCAGATGCTCCGTCTATTACCACACCCTTTTGTACTGCTTTTGGCCGCCATAAGTATGGCAGGGTATGCTCAGACGTGAGTCCCTTGCTCACTTTGCCACTGGATTCAAGCAAGCCGGGCTGAAGACGGCTGGAATGCCAGAAACCGGTCCTCGGAAGCTTGTTTCCGGTCCAGGAAAGGCATGGCTTGGCAGTTCGGGCTGGACTGTTCCCATGTGGCACACGGTCAAACTGATTTGCATATAGCCATGTCTGAACTGGGGTGGCAGAGTGGGCTAAAGAACGGTGATTGATTAAACGCAGATCTTTTGACTGGGTGTGAGTGTTTGATTGGTTCAGATGCTCCGTCCATTACCACACCCTTTTGTACCGCTTTTGGCCGCCATAAGTGTGGCAGGGTATGCTCAGACGTGAGTCCCTTGCTCACTTTGCCACTGGATTCAAGCAAGCCGGGCTTAAGATGGCTGGAATGCCAGAAACCGGTCCTCGGAAGCTTGTTTCCGGTCCAGGGAAGGCATGGCTTGGCAGTTCGGGCTGGACTGTTCCCATGAGGCACAAGGTCAGACTGATTTGCATATAGCCATGTCTGAACTGGTGTGGCAGAGTGGGCTAAAGAACGGTGATGGAATAAACCAAGATCTTTTGACTGGGTGTGAGTGTTTGATTGGTTCAGATGCTCCGTCCATTACCACACCCTTTTGTACCGCTTTTGGCCGCCATAAGTGTGGCAGGGTATGCTCAGACGTGAGTCCCTTGCTCACTTTGCCACTGGATTCAAGCAAGCCGGGCTGAAGACGGCTGGAATGCCAGAAACCGGTCCTCGGAAGCTTGTTTCCGGTCCAGGAAAGGCATGGCTTGGCAGTTCGGGCTGGACTGTTCCCATGTGGCACAAGGTCAGACTGATTTGCATATAGCCATGTCTGAACTGGAGTGGCAGAGTGGGCTAAAGAACGGTGATTGATTAAACCCAGATCTTTTGACTGGGTGTGAGTGTTTGATTGGTTCAGATGCTCCGTCCATTACCACACCCTTTTGTACCGCTTTTGGCCGCCATAAGTGTGGCAGGGTATGCTCAGACGTGAGTCCCTTGCTCACTTTGCCACTGGATTCAAGCAAGCCGGGCTTAAGATGGCTGGAATGCCAGAAACCGGTCCTCGGAAGCTTGTTTCCGGTCCAGGGAAGGCATGGCTTGGCAGTTCGGGCTGGACTGTTCCCATGAGGCACAAGGTCAGACTGATTTGCATATAGCCATGTCTGAACTGGAGTGGCAGAGTGGGCTAAAGAACGGTGATGGAATAAACCCAGATCTTTTGACTGGGAGTGAGTGTTTGATTGGTTCAGATGCTCCGTCCATTACCACACCCTTTTGTACCGCTTTTGGCCACCATAAGTGTGGCAGGGTATGCTCAGACGTGAGTCCCTTGCTCACTTTGCCACTGGATTCAAGCAAGTCGGGCTGAAGACGGCTGGAATGCCAGAAACCGGTCCTCGGAAGCTTGTTTCCGGTCCAGCGAAGGCATGGCTTGGCAGTTCGGGCTGGACTGTTCCCATGAGGCACAAGGTCAGACTGATTTGCACATAGCCATGTCTGAACTGGGGTGGCAGAGTGGGCTAAAGAACGGTGATGGATTAAACCCAGATCTTTTGACTGGGTGTGAGTGTTTGATTGGTTCAGATGCTCCGTCCATTACCACACCCTTTTGTACCGCTTTTGGCCGCCATAAGTGTGGCAGGGTATGCTCAGACGTAAGTCCCTTGTTCACTTTGCCACTGGATTCAAGCAAGCCGGGCTGAAGACGGCTGGAATGCCAGAAACCGGTCCTCGGAAGCTTGTTTCCGGTCCAGGGAAGGCATGGCTTGGCAGTTCGGGCTGGACTGTTCCCATGTGGCACAAGGTCAGACTGATTTGCATATAGCCATGTCTGAACTGGGGTGGCAGAGTGTGCTAAAGAACGGTGATGGATTAAACCCAGATCTTTTGACTGGGTGTGAGTGTTTGATTGGTTCAGATGCTCCGTCCATTACCACACCCTTTTGTACCACTTTTGGCCACCATAAGTGTGGCAGGGTATGCTCAGACGTGGGTCCCTTGCTCACTTTGCCACTGGATTCAAGCAAGCCGGGCTGAAGACGGCTGGAATGCCAGAAACCGGTCCTCGGAAGCTTGTTTCCGGTCCAGGGAAGGCATGGCTTGGCAGTTCGGGCTGGACTGTTCCCATGAGGCACAAGGTCAGACTGATTTGCATATAGCCATGTCTGAACTGGGGTGGCAGAGTGGGCTAAAGAACGGTGATGGATTAAACCCAGATCTTTTGACTGGGTGTGAGTGTTTGATTGGTTCAGATGCGAGGTCCATTACCACACCCTTTTGTACCGCTTTTGGCCGCCATAAGTGTGGCAGGGTATGCTCAGACGTGAGTCCAGTGCTCACTTTGCCATTGGAATCAAGCAAGCCGGGCTGAAGACGGCTGAAATGCCAGAAACCGGTCCTCGGAAGCTTGTTTCCGGTCCAGGGAAGGCATGGCTTGGCAGTTCGGGCTGGACTGTTCCCATGAGGCACAAGGTCAGACTGATTTGCATATAGCCATGTCTGAACTGGGGTGGCAGAGTGGGATAAAGAACGGTGATGGATTAAACCCAGATCTTTTGACTGGGTGTGAGTGTTTAATTGGTTCAGATGCTCCGTCCATTACCACACCCTTTTGTACTGCTTTTGGCTGCCATAAGTATGGCAGGGTATGCTCAGACGTGAGTCCCTTGCTCACTTTGCCACTGGATTCAAGCAAGCCGGGCTGAAGACGGCTGGAATGCCAGAAACCGGTCCTCGGAAGCTTGTTTCCGGTCCAGGGAAGGCATGGCTTGGCAGTTCGGGCTGGACTGTTCCCATGTGGCACAAGGTCAGACTGATTTGCATATAGCCATGTCTGAACTGGGGTGGCAGAGTGGGCTAAAGAACGGTGATTGATTAAACCCAGATCTTTTGACTGGGTGTGAGTGTTTGATTGGTTCAGATGCTCCGTCCATTACCACACCCTTTTGTACCGCTTTTGGCCGCCATAAGTGTCGCAGGGTATGCTCAGACGTGAGTCCTTTGCTCACTTTGCCACTGGATTCAAGCAAGCCGGGCTTAAGACGGCTGGAATGCCAGAAACCGGTCCTCGGAAGCTTGTTTCCGGTCCAGGGAAGGCATGGCTTGGCAGTTCGGGCTGGACTGTTCCCATGAGGCACATGGTCAGACTGATTTGCATATAGCCATGTCTGAACTGGGGTGGCAGAGTGGGCTAAAGAACGGTGATGGATTAAACCCAGATCTTTTGACTGGATGTGAGTGTTTGATTGGTTCAGATGCTCCGTCCATTACCACACCCTTTTATACCGCTTTTGGCCACCATAAGTGTGGCAGGGTAAGCTCAGACGTGGGTCCCTTGCTCACTTTGCCACTGGATTCAAGCAAGCCGGGCTGAAGACGGCTGGAATGCCAGAAACTGGTCCTCGGAAGCTTGTTTCCGGGCCAGGGAAGGCATGGCTTGGCAGTTCGGGCTGGACTGTTCCCATGAGGCACAAGGTCAGACTGATTTGCATATAGCCATGTCTGAACTGGGGTGGCAGAGTGGGCTAAAGAACGGTGATGGATTAAACCCAGATCTTTTGACTGGGTGTGAGTGTTTGATTGGTTCAGATGCTCATTCCATTACCACACCCTTTTGTACCGTTTTTGGCCGCCATAAGTGTGGCAGGGTATGCTCAGACGTGAGTCCCGTGCCCACTTTGCCACTGGATTCAAGCAAGCCGGGCTGAAGACGGCTGAAATGCCAGAAACCGGTCCTCGGAAGCTTGTTTCCGGTCCAGGGAAGGCATGGCTTGGCAGTTTCGGCTGGACTGTTCCCATGAGGCACAAGGTCAGACTGATTTGCATATAGCCATGTCTGAACTGGGGTGGCAGAGTGGGCTAAAGAAAGGTGATGGATTAAACCCAGATCTTCTGACTGGGTGTGAGTGTTTGATTGGTTCTGATGCTCCGTCCATTACCACACCCTTTTGTACCACTTTTGGCCGCCATAAGTGTGGCAGGGTATGCTCAGACGCGAGTCCCTTGCTCACTTTGCTACTGGATTCAAGCAGCCGGGCTGAAGACGGCTGGAATGCCAGAAACCGGCCCTCGGAAGCTTGTTTCCGGTCCAGGGAAGGCATGGCTTGGCAGTTCGGGCTGGACTGTTCCCATGAGGCACAAGGTCAGACTGATTTGCATATAGCCATGTCTGAACTGGGGTGGCAGAGTGGGCTAAAGAACGGTGATGGATTAAACCCAGATATTTTGACTGGGTGTGAGTGTTTGATTGGTTCAGATGCTCCGTCCCTTACCACACCCTTTTGTACCGATTTTGGCCGCCATAAGTGTGGCAGGGTATGCTCAGACGTGAGTCCCTTGCTCACTTTGCCACTGGATACAAGCAAGGCGGGCTAAAGACGGCTGGAATGCCAGAAACCGGTCCTCGGAAGCTTGTTTCCAGTCCAGGGAAGGCATGGCTTGGCAGTACGGGCTGGCTGTTCCCATGAGGCACACGGTCAGACTGATTTGCATATAGCCATGTCTGAACTGGGGTGGCAGAGTGGGCTAAAGAACGGTGATGGATTAAACCCAGATCTTTTGACTGGGTGTGAGTGTTTGATTGGTTCAGATGCTCCGTCCATTACCACACCCTTTTGTACCGAGAATACAACGTTAACACAGCGTTATTTTCCCACGATAGACTGCGATGTGCAGAGCTACATTATGCTAATTTTGCGATAATTATAACACGTTCTTGAGAATATCCCCCTGTGAGTGAAACAGGCCCATCGTGCCTGCACTCCACCAGTCCTTACACCTTACACCTTGGATAAACCCTTAGGCTGAGTCATCTAGAGAGTAAGAGGTCCAGTATCTTCGTACATGTAGCCCGTGTACTATCTTGGCTACATGTGACCCTTCTCTCTCGGTTTTCCAAATGACGAAGGTCCGTCAAAAAGGGTGGGCTGATGGAAACCTTACTTCAGCCTGTGATGGGACAAGCAATGTATAACTGGTGAACTGCACTTTCTCTAACATAGGCATTCTCTGTCACATTTCTTCAGACCGTTGTTCTTCCTATAGTTGTGAAGAACCATCGTGCCAAGTACCATCATCATGAACAAGCTTTGTTCTGTTTAAAACCATGAAAGCATAAATATATAAAACAATTGCTATACGCTGTTTCAATAAAAATGCACCAAATCAATAAATACAGCATTTCATAACAATTTAAAAAGAAATAAAAAGGTATTTTAAAATACTGAACACAACAATAAATAATCCTAAGACATTTCATGTGCAAAGTTTCAATTATCTAACTCTACACAAAAATCAGAATCACAAGTAAATTGTGCAAAAGTGGCCACCATGATAGAAAGGACTGCTCCCAGATCATAAAGCAAGAACTTAATACTCTACCCTATATCTATTTTCAAAAACATATATAGCGCATAGCGACCCAACTGGCCTACCAGCGCTGGTAAGGGAGTATTTGAGTGTGCCTCGAATAGATGAGTTTTCAATAGTATCCTAAAGGAAGTTTCTGATTCCTCACATCTCATCTAGGAAGGGAACTTGTTCCAGAGCTTGGGAGCTAGAAATCTGAAAGAGCTTCCACCTCTTCATGCCTTTTTAACCCTGGGGACCAGAAAAAAAGCCTTGACCCTAAGAATGTAGGGATCGTATAGGGCATGGGGGGAGATAAGTTGTTGGATTGGGAAGGGTAATTTTCTATGTACTGCTCGATGGACCATACAAAGGTACCTAGGGGCTGATTTACAAGAAAGTGACGCATCTGTAGAGATACATCACTTTCCCTTTGCCACCCTGAGAAACCCTTGCACCATCACGGATTTGCCGTATTTACAATACTACGCACCATGGCACAAGGATTGAAAGCAGCGTCTAACGATCTGCTGCATCTGTTGGGGCAAAAGTTGCTGGAGTCATGTCGCAAGCACAACGCAACTCCAGAAAGGCATTTTGATGCCTATTCCCACTACACTGTGGCACTCCTTACGCCTACTTCAAGCAGCCGAAAAGTTTTGACTCAGTGGCATCCTAGAAATGACGCAGTGAAATCTTGAAGATTTCACTGCGTCACTTTTATGAGGATTTCCTGTGTGGGAACGCCCACCCTGCATACATTATACCTGACACAGATATAATGTGGCGCAGGGCTTATCAATGTGACGCATCTCCCTTGAAGCGTCACAATGTAAATGGCCCGCATTTTGTACGCCGCTGTTCTGTCACAAAAGTGAAGCAACAGCGGAGCAAATGTGTCGTAAGGGGCAGCCAATAAAGTGCTGCTAGAGCTGGGGCAGCTGAGGTGCACTTTGGGATTTTGAGGAGCGTATGTGCTGCTGCATTCTGTATTATTTGTTGGTCAATTGATGATATTTAGAAATGCTGAGACACAAGGAATCCTGTAGTCCAAGCGCGACTTGATAAGGCCTTGGACTCCTATGCTGCACAGGCTGATCGAAAGCAAGCTCAAAAGTTTTTCTTAAGGCGTAAAGAAGACCAAAGCAGCATGCTGCCAACTTTTTAGCCTTGTGTTCCATAGTGAGCCTTTCATCAATCCAGAAGAACAAACTTTTCACTGATGGAGCAGGTGCAGGGAGCAACCCAAGCTCATTCGGCCCCCTAAGTTCATCCAGAGGGATGGATTGTTTCCTACCACCAGCACCACATATTTATTTCCATTCCGCTTTAGATGACTATCTGATATCCAGCTAGTGACAAGCATTCAGCTGCTGTGAGGTGTTCTTAGTATCAGTAGAGATTGATACACCAATCTGAGTGTCATCTGAATATGAAACAAGCTCATAACCATATATTCACACAATTTCTGCCAGAGGGCGCACATAAAGATTAAAGAGGGTGGGAGTCAACAAGGATCCCTGGGGTACTCCACAACTTAGTGTAATGGTTGCAGATAGGAGAAATACACCTGGATTTGGAAGCTTCTAAACTTTAAGAAATCAATTCGCCAATTGAGGGCATTTCCATTTATTCCTGCCTCCTTCAATCTCTGAATAAGGACTAAGAGAGAGACCATATCAACGGTGGCAGTCAGATCCAGCAGGAGCCTTGCTGGAGTGCCACCATGATCCAGGATTAATCTTAGTTCTTCAGCTGCCACTAGAACAGCAGTTTCAGTGTTATTGCCTGGTCTGTACCCTCTCTGAGTGGGATGTAGGAGCAAATGAGTTTCCAGATGGGTGGAGAGGAGGTTATTCACATATTTTTCAAGTGCCTTACTCCTGGATGGAGTGATATGGGGCGGTAGTTTTCCACTATCAACCAGCTGGCGGTGAGGTTTTTCAGGAGTGGTTTGGTACTGCATGCTTCCATGTTCAAGGAACCATACCACTCTTGGGAATAGTTGAGAAGATTAGTCAGTCCAACTAAATTATGCTCCCTCCTTTCCTTAGAATGTCAGGAGGAGCCGTATCCAACGGAAATCCTGACTTGATAGTGTTGAGAATTTCTTTTGTTGTCTCCGCATGTAATTTGGGGAAAAGTGTATGACTGTCTAAAAAATTAGACATGTTATTAGTATTTTGGTCGGTGTTAGTATTTGTAGGAAGAGCAAGCAGGATGTTAATCACCTTTCCTAAAACCATCATTGGAAAATTACTTCCCCACCAATTTCCTCCATCTGACAGCAGCTGTAATAACATTAAAAACCATCAAATAAATGCATTCAGATTGTAATAGCTATAGGTAAGGAAGAGCAGGCCTACACCTTCTGATTTTTAGGTCAGGCCTGGAAGTGGTTCACAGAGTTTTGTTACGCAGATGTCCTCAAAGTTACAAAAAAACTCTCCGGAGTTCCATGAATAGCGGAGTGCATTGCGAACTGCAGTTTGTGCTGGTAATCATGCAGCTTGGTAGAAATTGTACCCGAGCGGCACCTCGCACTCACAAACTTACTGTTCCGATCACAAAGTTACTGTTCGCGATCGCGAGCGGGGAAAAAACTCTCCTGTACATCACAAAGCAGAGTTTTCTGCACTCCCCGAGGTCCGCGGTGTGCGGACTGCAAAAAACTCCGCAAACTGCAAACAGAGAGAAGTTCACTGCCCAGGCCTAATTTAGAGACCTCAGCAATTCGACTAAGAAGTTTTCCTAGGTGTGGCATACAGTTTACAGAAAAAAAGAAGTGAAGTGTAGACTCAACCGAGGTCGAGGGACAAGGACAGGGCTCCAGGATAGATTCTTACTAGGATAAGAAACCAGAAGATAGTCCATAATGAATCGAAACCTAATTAGATAAAATCTCTGATGGTATTGAAATGCTTTGCTTCCCAATTTCTCTATTTTCTCTTCACTACCCGCATGCAGTCAGAAAACCCAACCTTATCGGGTTTTTGGTGATGGAAGTAATACTTTGTGGGATATAAAATAAATCAGGTCTCCCTAACAAACAAAAAAAATGTTTTTTTTACATATCTTAGCTACAGTATACTATTGGAATTATCTAATCCTAAACGGTCATTAATATTTTCTTGCCAATCACATCAACGGAGCTCTGAGCTAAACAAATTTTTTTTTCAATATCTAGGAAGAATTGACGACTCAAATATGAGTAAGAACATATTGTGTCATGGCCACAAACTATTCTGACTGCTGTTGTATTAGTTGACAATAAAACAAAATTGGGAAACAAATCCTAACAATTTCCCAACTATCTTATTGTCTGTACATATCCCTATACCTTCTCCAAGCATTTTTCACATGTTCAACCCCATGCATGAAAAGGACACAAGAAGACCAGCACCAAGGATCAAAGTTTCCACCCTACCAGTTCATCAGACATTTTCCCGTATGATGCAACACTTCCCTTCATTGGCTGCCTCTATTATCAACATGTTAAACCCCATGCGTCAAGAGGACACAAAGATGCAATACTTCCCATCGTTGGCTGCCTCTGTTATCAACATGTCCAACCCCATGGGTGAAGAGGACACAAGAATACCCGCTCCAAAGAGCAAAGCTTCCACCCTACCAGCTCATCGCACATTTATCCAAAGGATGCAATACTTCCCATCATTGGCTGCCTCTATTATCAACATGTTCAACCCCATGGGTGAAGAGGACACAAGAAGACCAGCACCAAGGATCAAAGCCTCCACCCTATCAGCTCATCGTACATTTTCCCGTATGATGCAACACTTTCCATCATTGGCTGCTTCTATTGTCAACTTGTTCAACTCTTCGTATGCAACTGGCGTGGTCCCCGAACAGGTGAAGCAGACAATTATGTTCCCACTACTACAAAAAACCTAAAGATGTACTGGAATACTACTGAGTAATAATTTCTAATTTATCAAATTCAAATAATTTAAGATTAATTAATCATCCTGCCAAAAACACATATAGATTTTTTCCAGTGTGTCTAATTGTAGATGCTGTTGTGTTTGCCCACATGGAGTCTGTTCCAACAAAGGAGCTATCTGGACTTTTGTCCATCCCAAGGTTTGCTTGTCCAGCTGTTCAGACACCTGCAGGACTCGATGCAGGGCTGCAGGTAAACAGGAGTATTCCCTGGCTGGGGTAGGTGCTGGCGAGGAGTCAGTTGTCAAACATCCGATGGTAAACTGACAACGCTGAGCACAGGAGCTTCATCTTGAAGTCCCTTTGGATGTCATTTGGAAGTCTGAAATGCAATGGTTGAGCTGTGTGGGGAACCAGGTCTGTAAAAAGGGAAGTCAGATCAGGTCAACACCACTGGTTTCTCCCTGAGCTCTACACAAATAAACAACAATGCAATCTATGCAAAAGGTATTGAGAGCAGTTCCAAACAAGTGCAGAAGTAATGTCTTTGTTGAGAAAAAATCCACTGAAGTAAAGTGATCCACAAATCCAACTCGTTATGATTGTCCAATGTATTTTAATGGTCGTTTTCCAAAATGACGTTCTTTTGTAGTCACTTGCTTTAAATATTCATTCTTCAAAATAAATCCTTTCACAGCCTCACAGCCAACACGTGTTTCGTCAGATGCTTATTATTGCATCAACTGACTTCCTCAGGGCTGCAACCCAGAAAATAAAATGTCATATAAGTAAACCAATCTTGTATTTAATTCTTAATAACCATCACCAAAATTCGAAAACTTAAAAAAGAAAATAGCATCAAGTCAGAGAGACACTCAAGAAACTAGTTCACCCTTAGTGTAAGTCAGTAAAAAGCCACCTCAATGAAAATAAGTAAACACCAAAAATTGAAAAGTGTGCTCCAGTGCAAAGTAAGAAGGAGTCCCAAAGTACCATATAAAGAAAACCCAACATTCTAAGAGAAAGTTGTTTACCTTAAATGTTAATTAGTCCTTCCCTGGACTGTTAATAGTAATATTCAGAGTCAGAAACAAGTACGAAAATGCCTGGAATAAAGGTATACCGGCCTGATCAAATTCAGTGAATATATAACCGAACAAGTTATCAATGATCAAATAGATTAGACCATGACACCTATTATTGAGATTATATCCAAAAAATCACCTATGTATGAAATCCACATGTTAATTAAAGTAAAGCAACATTGTCACAGCTGTTGAATAAAATTAACCACGTGTACAAAAGTCACATCTATATCCATAACATCTCCTGTTCAATATATGTCAAATTCTCATCTATATATATTATGCAACAAATTATTAAAAGTATAACCTCACCTCATTTAATCCGTATATTTGACTCCACAATATCTCAAATCTTCAAAATCTACATTGATCGTAACTCGTCCTCATACCAGATACACAAGTACATGTACCTGTAAAGATATCAGTAATATGTTTGTATATATATTCTATTTATATGCGACCCTGCTCCCCTCGATGTCGGTACTCACCTATCCAATATCGCAAGTAATCCTTCGTTCAATCCCTCGTTCTCGCGCTCGCGTTGTACCCTCGCGCCATCTTTTTATTATTACAGCTACTGAAACGGCGGGCGCCATGTTATACATCAAATATTTACAACTCTGACATATAACATATAAGAATCCATCAGTTATATATAAAATGTAATTATAACGTCAGATACGTAATCTATAAATAAACTAATCTCATTTACGACCAATTGTCGATATCAACTCAACTCATCTATATTTCCTTTTAAAAATTTCTAATATTTACCAAGTGTCCATCCAGCCCGCATACGTCACATTCAATTATTAATCAGACTGCATTATACGTCCAATTCCATAGTAAGTCCGACAATCTCAGGAAGACAAAAAAGTCCTCTCTCTAGTTCCTTTCATACATTCTACACGGAGACTCTCCTTGCTCCGATATAAATTGCCAAAGTCATTACATTATTCGCAACCAAACTACAATCTTAATTCCACTAAATCACAAGACTAAATACTACTTATACTGCGCTCAATTCGAACCAAATAAAGTAAAAATTACAAATATGAGAAAGAGAGCAAGCATATTTTATGCTCATAGCTCCCTCGAACCGGCAGTCTCAAAACTTAATGTCTAAGGCCGAACCTCAAGGCTATTTACTCGTTAGTTGAGACAGCCTATTCATGATTAATATCAGTGATGGGTATACCAAAGCCCAGAATTCTCCTTCCTTGTACAAATATAACCAGTCATGTATAAAACTAGTTGGTTCAAGAAACCAAGGAGAAGGGTCTGATGAGGAAAAATAGAAGTTAGAATTTAGAAGAAACAAACAAAGTTACAGAAATAATTCGAATATTATCATCATATCATATTGATATTTCACAATTAGTTATTCTCATGTCATGTGAGCCTGCAATACATGTTTCCCCTGAAGTACATTTAAGTATATTAACATCATATCCAACAATGAGCAATTATAGTATTTAGACACATTATCTAAAATCTACAGAGTACATATACATTCTCAGAATAGCCTACTTGCATTACATGATCTACATCCATTGGTTAGAACAAGATCTAAAATACATTCATATAGACTATACACTCTGCTTGGTGATCCATTCATTCACCTAAGAAATATTGAAGCTCCGAATCCAAATTAAGACCATCTTCAACCGCCATAAGTTTCATATTCCATCTTGCCTCAACACGTCTCAATTTAAGTACCTTATTGCAGCCCCTACTATCCATAGCTACATGCTCTATCCCATGATACATAAATCTATGTTTATCTCGTTCATGGCAGTTTTGGACTAGATGGGCAGCGATTGGATATCTCGTATCACCATTTTTAAGTGCCCGAAATTGTTCAATCATTCTGTCTCTCAGTCTTCTCACAGTGCTCCCTACATAAATCTTATTGCAGGTGCAAACTATAACATAAACAACAAACATCGTATCACATGTAATGAATGATTTGATAATATGTTCACCAGTATTGTTGTATTCAAAATGTTTGATCTTTCTGAAAGCCCACCTACATGAGCTGCACTTTCCACAGTAGTAAAATCCTGTCGGTCTATCAGTTAACCAATTATCTCTAGATAATGGTCTCGGGTAACTAGGGCTAACAATATTTGCCAGTGTGATACCCTTCCTGAATGTTAAAGATGGCCTATCCGTAAGAAAAGGAGAAACTATCTTTATCATTCTTTAAAAGGTGCCAGTACTTGTCAATTATAGAATACAGTTTATGGCTACCTGTACCAAAACTGGTAACCAGTCTGATCTTCTGTGGTTGTAAATCTCTAGTTTTAGCTTTTCTTTTTGGTTTCAATGTATCTCCTCTCTTTATTCTCTTGGCTTTACACATAGCTTGTGTGACAATTTTCTTGTCATAACCTCTGTTTGTAAATCTATTAGCCATATCAGTCAAATTATGTTCAAAATCTGAATCCTGTGAACAATTCCTGCGGGCTCTAAGCATCTCTCCATAAGGAATTGCATTGATTTGGCTTCTCGGGTGACAACTGCCAGCATGTAACAGTGCATTACAGCTTGTCTCTTTACGAAACATACGACTACAAAGTCTGTCCCCCTCCACAAATAACTCTATATCCAAAAAGGTTAATTGTTGTACACTGTAACAGGTTGTAAAGGACATATTTACATCATTGGTATTCAAATAATCGAAGAAATTATGAAGTTCCGTTGTGGTCCCTCTCCAGATCAAAAGGCAATCATCTATATATCGCCCCCAATAACAGATATGATCAATCCATTGTTCTCCCCTCGGGCCAAGATTGAGGTGCACAGCAATCAATCAATCAATCAATCATTACATTTATAGAGCGCGCTACATACCCGTGAGGGCCTCAAGGCGCTAGGGGAGGGGAGGGGGGCGCTACTGGTAGAAGAGCCAGGTCTTGAGGAGTCTTCTGAAGGCCAGTAGGTCCTGAGTCTGTTGTTGATTGGTTGGGAGAGTGTTCCAGGTCTTGGGGGCGAGGTAGGAGAAGGATCTTCCTCCGGCGGTGGTTTTCCGGATCCGAGGGACTGTGGCGAGGGTGAGGTTGGCTGAGCGGAGGCTTCGGGTGGGGGTGTGGAAGCTGAGTCGTTTGTTGAGGTAGGTGGGTCCGGTGTTGTGTAGTGCTTTGTGTGCGTGGATGAGGAGCTTGAAGGTGATCCTCTTGTTAACGGGGAGCCAGTGCAGGCCTCTCAGGTGGGGTGTGATGTGTCTGCGGCGGGGGACGTTGAAGATCATTCGTGCTGAGGCATTCTGGAGTCGTTGTAGTCGTCTCAGGAGCTTGTTTGTAGTTCCTGAGTAGAGGGCGTTCCCGTAGTCTAGTCTGCTGGTGATGAGGGCCTGGGTGACGGTCTTTCTAGTGTCGGTGGGGATCCATTTGAAGATTCTGCAGAGCATTCAGAGGGTGTTGAAGCAGGACGAGGAGACGGCGTCGACTTTCCTGGTCATGGAGAGGGTGGAGTCGAGGATGACCCCCAGGTTGTGCGCGTAGTCTATGGGTTCCGGTGCTGCGCCTAGCGATGTGGGCCACCAGGAGTCGGGTTAGCTGTTTGTTGACGATCTTCTCTGTCACTTTTGCCAGGAACGGGAGTAGGGAGATGGGCCGGAAGTTCCGGAGGTCCTTGGGGTCCGCCTTCGGCTTCTTTAGAAGGGCGTTGATCTCGGCGTGCTTCCAGCTTTCCGGGAAGGTTGCTGTCTCGAAGGATTGTTTTTCGGAGGTGGGGCGCGATGGTTGTGCTGGCTTTGTTGAAGACGTGGTGAGGGCAGGGGTCAGATGGGGATCCGGAGTGGATGGAGTTCATGGTTTTTGATGGTGTCTTCGTCGCTGACGTTGGACCAGGTGGTCAGGCGGCTGGTTGTTGCAGAGGTGGTGGACTCGGTGGTGGGTGCGGGGGGTCGGAGTTGAGGCTGTCGTGGATGTCGTTGATCTTGCGATGAAAGAAGGTAGCCAGGGAGTCGCACAGGTCTTGTGATGGTGGGATGTCGTTGGTGTTGGAGCTGGGGTTGGAGAGTTATTTCACGATGTTGAAGAGCTCTTTGGTGTTGTGTGCGTTCTTGTCTAGGCGGTCTTTGAAGGCGGTCCTCTTGGCGGTCCTGATGAGTTGGTGGTGCCTGCGGGTGGCGCCTTTGAGGGCTGTGTGGCTGTCAGGTGTTCGGTCGTGGAGCCATTTCTTCTCCAGTTTCCGACAGGTGTGCTTGGAGATCCGGTGGTCTTCGGTGAACCAGGTGGCTTTCTTGTCGGTGTGGCTGGTTGTGGCGGTCTTGAGAGAGGCGAGGGTGTTGGCACAGTCGTTGATCCACTGTGTGAGGTTGGTTGCGGCGGTGTCTGGGTCAGTGGAGTTGGTGGGTGGTCTCCAGGCGAGGGTGGCCGTTAGTTGGTCCTCTGTGACCTTGCCCCAGTAACGGTGAAGCAGCTGTTGGGTGCGTTGGTGTGTGGTGGGTTTCCTGAAGGTGAAGTGGATGCATCTGTGGTCGGTCGAGTGGGGTTCGGAGGTGTAGTTGAAGGAGACGTGGGGACTTGCGGAGAAGATGGGGTCAAGTGTGTGTCCAGCGGCGCGGGTGGGTGTTGTCACGAGCTGTTTGAGTCCGAGGTTGGCTAGGTTGTCGATCAGGGTGGTGGAGTTGGCGTCGTTGTTGTTCTCGAGGTGGAAGTTCAGGCCTCCGAGGAGGATGTAGTCCGTGGAGGCAAGGGCGTGGGTGCTGATGAGGTCGGTGATGGTGTCCTGAACTGTGGTCGTGGTCCGGGGGGTCTGTAGATGAGTCTTCCTCTGAGGGTCATGTTGGGGTCGGTGTGAATCTGGAAGTGCATGTGCTCGGCGGTGGTGATGATGTTGTCGGTGTTGGTTGAGTTTCTGATAGAGTCTTTGTGGACGATGGCGATTCCGCCTCTCACTCCGTTGGTGCGGTCTTTGCGGGAGATCTTGTAGCCCTGTGGGATGGCTATGGCGATGTCTGGTGCTAAGGTGGTGTTCAGCCAGGTCTCCGTTAGGAAGGCGACGTCGGGGTCAGTGGAGTCTTGGAGGTCCCAGAGTTCGATGGCACGTTTGCGAGCGGAGCGAGTGTTGAGGATGCAGCGGAGGTGGTTGGGTTCTCTGGTAGCTGGTTTGGTGGGTTGGATGCTGGTGAGTCTGCAGTTCCGGCAGGCGTAGGGCCCTTGGGTGTGTTTCGGGGTTGTCTCGTCGGGTGTTGAGTGTGTGGAGGGTGTTGGAGTCGTAGCGTAGTCTGGTGTTGCTGGTGGCGCGGGGTCCAGGGGTTCTGGCGCTGGGCGTGGTCCAGGCGCGGACGGGCGCAGATGGGCTTGCCATAACCTCTGTTTGTAAATCTATTAGCCATATCAGTCAAATTATGTTCGAAATCTGAATCCTGTGAACAATTCCTGCGGGCTCTAAGCATCTCTCCATAAGGAATTGCATTGATTTGGCTTCTCGGGTGACAACTGCCAGCATGTAACAGTGCATTACAGCTTGTCTCTTTACGAAACATACGACTACAAAGTCTGTCCCCCTCCACAAATAACTCTATATCCAAAAAGGTTAATTGTTGTACACTGTAACAGGTTGTAAAGGACATATTTACATCATTGGTATTCAAATAATCGAAGAAATTATGAAGTTCCGTTGTGGTCCCTCTCCAGATCAAAAGGCAATCATCTATATATCGCCCCCAATAACAGATATGATCAATCCATTGTTCTCCCCTCGGGCCAAGATTGAGGTGCACAGCAATCAATCAATTAATCAATCATTACATTTATAGAGCGCGCTAGATACCCGTGAGGGCCTCAAGGCGCTAGGGGAGGGGAGGGGGGCACTACTGGTAGAAGAGCCAGGTCTTGAGGAGTCTTCTGAAGGCCAGTAGGTCCTGAGTCTGTTGTTGATTGGTTGGGAGAGTGTTCCAGGTCTTGGGGGCGAGGTAGGAGAAGGATCTTCCTCCGGCGGTGGTTTTCCGGATCCGAGGGACTGTGGCGAGGGCGAGGTTGGCTGAGCGGAGGCTTCGGGTGGGGGTGTGGAAGCTGAGTCGTTTGTTGAGGTAGGTGGGTCCGGTGTTGTGTAGTGCTTTGTGTGCGTGGATGAGGAGCTTGAAGGTGATCCTCTTGTTAACGGGGAGCCAGTGCAGGCCTCTCAGGTGGGGTGTGATGTGTCTGCGGCGGGGGACGTTGAAGATCATTCGTGCTGAGGCATTCTGGAGTCGTTGTAGTCGTCTCAGGAGCTTGTTTGTAGTTCCTGAGTAGAGGGCGTTCCCGTAGTCTAGTCTGCTGGTGATGAGGGCCTGGGTGACGGTCTTTCTAGGGTCGGTGGGGATCCATTTGAAGATTCTGCAGAGCATTCAGAGGGTGTTGAAGCAGGACGCGGAGACGGCGTCGACTTTCCTGGTCATGGAGAGGGTGGAGTCGAGGATGACCCCCAGGTTGTGCGCGTAGTCTATGGGTTCCGGTGCTGCGCCTAGCGATGTGGGCCACCAGGAGTCGGGTTAGCTGTTTGTTGACGATCTTCTCTGTCACTTTTGCCAGGAACGGGAGTAGGGAGATGGGCCGGAAGTTCCGGAGGTCCTTGGGGTCCGCCTTGGGCTTCTTTAGAAGGGCGTTGATCTCGGCGTGCTTCCAGCTTTCCGGGAAGGTTGCTGTCTCGAAGGATTGTTTTTCGGAGGTGGGGCGCGATGGTTGTGCTGGCTTTGTTGAAGACGTGGTGAGGGCAGGGGTCAGATGGGGATCCGGAGTGGATGGAGTTCATGGTTTTTGATGGTGTCTTCGTCGCTGACGTTGGACCAGGTGGTCAGGCGGCTGGTTGTTGCAGAGGTGGTGGACTCGGTGGTGGGTGCGGGGGGTCGGAGTTGAGGCTGTCGTGGATGTCGTTGATCTTGCGATGAAAGAAGGTAGTCAGGGAGTCGCACAGGTCTTGTGATGGTGGGATGTCGTTGGTGTTGGAGCTGGGGTTGGAGAGTTATTTCACGATGTTGAAGAGCTCTTTGGTGTTGTGTGCGTTCTTGTCTAGGCGGTCTTTGAAGGCGGTCCTCTTGGCGGTCCTGATGAGTTGGTGGTGCCTGCGGGTGGCGCCTTTGAGGGCTGTGTGGCTGTCAGGTGTTCGGTCGTGGAGCCATTTCTTCTCCAGTTTCCGACAGGTGTGCTTGGAGATCCGGTGGTCTTCGGTGAACCAGGTGGCTTTCTTGTCGGTGTGGCTGGTTGTGGCGGTCTTGAGAGAGGCGAGGGTGTTGGCACAGTCGTTGATCCACTGTGTGAGGTTGGTTGCGGCGGTGTCTGGGTCAGTGGAGTTGGTGGGTGGTCTCCAGGCGAGGGTGGCCGTTAGTTGGTCCTCTGTGACCTTGCCCCAGCAACGGTGAAGCAGCTGTTGGGTGCGTTGGTGTGTGGTGGGTTTCCTGAAGGTGAAGTGGATGCATCTGTGGTCGGTCGAGTGGGGTTCGGAGGTGTAGTTGAAGGAGACGTAGGGACTTGCGGAGAAGATGGGGTCAAGTGTGTGTCCAGCGGCGCGGGTGGGTGTTGTCACGAGCTGTTTGAGTCCGAGGTTGGCTAGGTTGTCGATCAGGGTGGTGGAGTTGGCGTCGTTGTTGTTCTCGAGGTGGAAGTTCAGGTCTCCGAGGAGGATGTAGTCCGTGGAGGCAAGGGCGTGGGTGCTGATGAGGTCGGTGATGGTGTCCTGAACTGTGGTCGTGGTCCGGGGGGTCTGTAGATGAGTCTTCCTCTGAGGGTCATGTTGGGGTCGGTGTGAATCTGGAAGTGCATGTGCTCGGCGGTGGTGATGATGTTGTCGGTGTTGGTTGAGTTTCTGATAGAGTCTTTGTGGACGATGGCGATTCCGCCTCTCACTCCGTTGGTGCGGTCTTTGCGGGAGATCTTGTAGCCCTGTGGGATGGCTATGGCGATGTCTGGTGCTAAGGTGGTGTTCAGCCAGGTCTCCGTTAGGAAGGCGACGTCGGGGTCAGTGGAGTCTTGGAGGTCCCAGAGTTCGATGGCACGTTTGCGAGCGGAGCGAGTGTTGAGGAGGATGCAGCGGAGGTGGTTGGGTTCTCTGGTAGCTGGTTGGTGGGTTGGATGCTGGTGAGTCTGCAGTTCCGGCAGGCGTAGGGCCCTTGGGTGTGTTTCGGGGTTGTCTCGTCGGGTGTTGAGTGTGTGGAGGGTGTTAGAGTCGTAGCGTAGTCTGGTGTTGCTGGTGGCGCGGGGTCCAGGGGTTCTGGCGCTGGGCGTGGTCCAGGCGCGGACGGGCGCAGATGGGCTTGCCTTTGGCACGCCTTCGGCGCTCCAGCAGCACGCCCGCTGCATGCGTCCGCTGCGCTTCCGTGTGGCGCTCTCCATAATAGGCCAAGTGGTAGGAGCAGCTGGGAGGCGGGAGCGGGCGGCCAATGGGCGAGGGCAGTGGGCACAGAAGGCAAAAAGGGGGCGGGCCGCAGGGGAGAGCGGCTGGAAGCCGGGAGCGGGGGGGGCACAGAGTGCAAGGACGAAAATGAGCAGCAAACAGAGGGAAGAAAAACACAAAACATGCAGCCAGGAATGGGGGAGACAGAGCAACTAACCAAAAAACAACATCACAAGGGCAAAAACGAGCGTCAAACCGAGGGGAGAAAAAACACAAATTATGCAGCCAGAAATTGTGGAGAACAGAGCAACAAACCAAAGAACAACAGCACAGGTGCCAGGGGCTCACCAGCAGCGAACCCTTGGCAGCAACAGAGGGGCAGTCACTAATGATAGTGTACCATTGTAGTGCGTTTGTAGAGCTGTGTTATGTTATGTTATGTTATATATTTTATTTCTATAGTGCACGGCTACTCCAACGGAGTGTCCCGGTGCTTTATTTTGGCAGCTCAAAAGAGGAAAAACATAACAGATGAAAACATTCAGATGAGCAAAATAACATAACTAAAGGGTAAAAAGCCAAGTTTTTAAGCCTTTCCTAAAAGACAGCAGATTAGAGGTCCTGCGTAGGGCCAGTGGCAGAGTGTTCCAAAGCTGGGGCGCCCTCACACTGAAGGAGCGCCCTCCAATATGGGCCTTCCTAACCAGAGGGACCACCGCCAGAGACAGGGAATCAGAACGCAGAGCTCTGGTAGGACGATAGAAAGCAAGCCTGCGTTGGACATATTTTGCTCCCAAGCCGAAGAGCGCTTTATGGGCCAGGGTCAGCGCCTTGAAAACTATCCGCTGCTGGATAGGCAGCCAATGAAGTGACTGTAAAAGGCCGGACACTCTGGCTCGCCTGCGGAGGCCAAAAATGGTGCGTGACGCAGAATTCTGCACAACCTGAAGTCCTTGCACAAGATAATCTGGGAGACCCAAATAAAGAACATTGGCATAATCCAATCTGGAGCCAATCAGAGCTTGCACCGTAATCTTCCTGTGCTCTTCAGTGAGCAGAGGGAGAAACTTCCGCAGCATCCTCAGAATGCTAAAACATGTGCCCATGAGGCCGAGAATCTGGGATCTCATCGCCAGACTGTTGTCAATCTTAACTCCCAGATTTTTTGCCACCTGGGATGCCTGAGCTGGGGGAAACATATCATTCAGCCACCATGCCTGCCAATCAGGGTCTGATGTGCCGCCAAAGAACAACACCTCCGACTTGTCAGAGTTACATTTGAGGCTGTTCTGCTGAAACCAGTTAAAGACTGCCCCGAGACAATCCCGGATGCTCTCTCCATCAAAGTCCTCACCTTTTCTGCACGTGAAGAGAAGCTGGGTGTCATCGGCGTAGGACACGATCTGGGCCCCAAAAGACTCCGCCAGTGTCGCCAAAGGGGTCATAAAGATGTTAAAAAGAGTCGGGCTCAACACAGATCCCTGCGGAACTCCGACTCCCAGTGGCGGCATCTCAGCGGAGCTAGGAGGGACCCAGACCGTTTGTCGACGGCCAGCTAGGAAAGATGCAAACCAGCTGAACACCGTCCCCCTCAGACCGATGTTATAGAGTCTGGCGAGGAGCCCCTCATGGGGGACGGTGTCAAAAGCCGCCGACAGGTCAAGCATGACAAGCATGGCTTTACCTACAGAGTCCAGAACCTCCTTAATGGCCTCAGACACTTCTAAAAGCGCCGTCTCGGTGCTCAAATTAGGCTGGAAGCCAGATTGCGAGGGGTGCAGCAGATTGTTAGTCTCCAGAAAGACAGATAGCACGCTATGTACGTGCTTTTCCGTAATTTTTGCCAACGCTGGAAGGAGCGAAATAGGCCTGTAATTGGCCAACATCTCGGGGTCTAAGCCCGGCTTTTTGAGGAGGGGGATCACCATTGCCCGCTTCCAGGCCTGCGGGACCATCCCCTCACTCAGAGAGCGGTTCAAAAGTGGATTGACCATTGGGTTTACCACCTCCGCCATCCTCGCCAAAAATTTGGCCGGGCAAGGGTCTAACGGCGACCCTGATTTCAGATTTGCCAAAAATGCCAAAGATGTGGCAGGAGAGATAGGCGGAAAGACAAGCAGGGGTGGGTGATGGAACTAACCCAACCCCACTGCTGGGCTGAACTTCAACTGACGTCCCAGGGAAGGAGTCCTGGATCAGTTTGATCTTGTCTGTAAAGAACTTTGCAAGGTCACAGGCCCAAGACTTTGAGGGAGCGGTTTGAGAAAGGTTAGATCTCGGAGTTATGAACTCCCTCACAACAGTAAAGATCTCCTTGCAGGAATTGGAGGCTGCCTCAATCCTCCTCGATAAATAGTCCTTTTTCTCGCGAAGGATGTCACAGTGATAAGCTTTAATTGCCGTTCTATAAGCAAGTCTGGCCATCGGGTCATACTGAGAACGCCAAGCCCTCTCCGCCACCTTGCACTGGTGGCGGGAGGCGAACAATGCCTCCGTGAACCACGGAGCAGAAACCCGCATAGAGATAGCCCGAGACGCCGACACAGGGGCTAAGTCGTTCAGCCTATCAGTCAGCCACAGCTGCAAGGAGTCCACATCCTGCTCAAGGTCACCTGAGAGGGGACACGGAAGGTCCAAAAAAGCCTGAGCCAGCATCTCAGGAGTCACACGAAGGAGTGCTCTGGAGACGGATCCCTGCGATCTAGGCTCAGTGCTCGATAGTTTCTCCCTGCCCCGTATGCAGAACCTAGCCAGCTTGTGGTCGGACCAAAGCACCGGGACCAGCTCTATGTCCTCTACTGGGGCCGTGGAGAAGACCTGATCTAGAGTGTGACCCTTGTCATGTGTAGGGCCAGAAAGAAAAGGCACCAGACCAAGGGGGGCCATGATATCAAGTAGCTTATTCACATCTGGATCCTCGCCCTCATCCATATGGAAGTTAAAATCCCCCGCCAACACACAGTGCTCCTCCCTCAAAGCTAGCCCTGCCACCGCTGCCTGAAGATCATCAAAGAAAGATCCCATAGGACCAGGGGGTCTATAGACCAGCAACCCTGTGAGAGCTTTATGGGAAGCCAGAGTGATGGAGAAAGCCAAAGACTCAGAACCGGTGATAGTTTCCGTCGGGATGATAGAACAAACAGCCCGCTTATTCACAACAAGAACCACCCCCCTCCCCTCCCCTTCAATCTATCTTGGCGGAAGATATTATAATCTGGGGGAATGGCCGTCAGGATATCTGGATTGGATGATTCACCCAACCATGTTTCTGTTAACATCAAACATAATGGTTGTTCCGTAACAAGGAGATTAAAGACCTCCAAGGTGTGTCTGCACACAGATCTGGTATTAAGAAGTGGGCAGAGATGTTTAATTCTAACCTCTTCCCTCTGTAGTGTCGCAACCGGAGCATAGCCGGGTGTCCAACCACAACCCGGACATAGCCTCTTACCTCTATAGCGACCAGGAAAGACTGTACGGCAGGCACAGGAGACCTTTTGCAAGGAGCGAAGTTCCTGCGACAAATAGTGTATCATTCTTCTGACAGCCACAGAAAGCCCTAAGGCACCAGACCCGACTACCGCTCCGCCGCCTCCGGGACGCTGACGGGCGCAAACGGGCAGGACTCTGGCAAGACTCAGGCAAAGCGAGGGCGACCCCGCTGCGTGATCCTGCTGCGCTGTGAGGACAGGTTTAAATAGGGCCTCCAGGTGAGGTAGAGACCGCCCCACGAGGACGCTCAATATGGCGCTGCCAAAGCGTCACTGACCTACCCAAGATGGCGCCCAGAATGTTAGCGCTATAGAACTCCCACAGACCCAGACCCGGACCCGCTAAAGCAGCGGTGAAAGACTATTACAATGCAGGTAAGGGGGCATTCCCTAGTTAAAAGCAAGGAATAAGAAGAAAACAAACAAACACAAATACAAAATAGGTATTTTAAAAAAGAGCACGCTGACCAAGTCGCGCTAAAAGTTGAAGCTGAATGCTATGCTGAGCCGCCCCAACGGGCAAACGATTCCAAACAGCGCACCAAGACAGAGGACCGCCTTAAATAGGGCCTCCAGGTGAGGTAGAGACCGCCCCACGAGGACGCTCAATATGGCGCTGCCAAAGCGTCACTGACCTACCCAAGATGGCGCCCACAATGTTAGCGCTACAGAACCCCTACAGCCCCAGACCCGCTAAAGCAGCGGTGAAAGACTATTACAATACAGGTAAGGGGGCATTCCCTAGTTAAAAGCAAGGAATACGAAGAAAACAAACAAACACAAATACAGAATAGGTATTTTAAAAACGAGCGCGCTGACCAAGTCGCGCTAAAAGTTGAAGCTGAATGCTATGCTGAGCCGCCCCAATGGGCAAACGATTCCAAACCGTGTGAGTGGTCAGACATTCAGGGCCTTATTTATGAGGCCTTGCAACACTTTTGCGCCGCCTTTACGTCACTTTTTGCAACACACCGGCAGTTAACAAAATGCGTTATGTTGCTCCTTATTTAAAAAGTGACGCATCTATGCAGATGTGTCAATTTGTGAAGCCCTGCGCTACATTATACATGTGTCAGTAATAATATTTGCAGGGTGGGTGTTCTCGCAATAAAGGGGCATAGAAGTGTTGCAGTGAAATCCATGAGATTTCACTACATCACTTCTAGGACGCCTATGCGTCTAATCCTTACGCCTGCTTTGCAGCAGGCGTCAGACTGATGCAAGCCCTTGCCCCATGTCAAAGGACATATTGCTGGAGTTGCATCTATTGTCAGACATACCCCAGCAATGCACCACTTTTGCCCCTATAGATACGTTAGAAATACTGACATATCTGTAACTCCTTGCAACATGGAGCGCCATACATTAAATACAGTGCATCCATCATGTTGCAAGGAGGGTCCAGTGAAAACTGTTGCATCGCAGTTTTCACGCAGCAATGCAACAGATTTCAGAAATGAGGCCCTTAATGATGGCAGAAAGTTCTGAAGTTCATGATTGGTGTGTGATATAGAACTATGGTGGATAAAGTGCTAAAACCTCAGTGTGTTCAATTAACAGCTATGAACCTTTCCCAGAGCTGTGTTTGGATGATACGTCTCAGGATGAGTGGCAGTAGGATTTGAGAAGAGCTTTTGTGAGGCTCTATGATAGTCTTTGTCAGTATTTTTCTGGCTATGATTGATGCCTATTTGCAGAGCTGCTTGACAGGTGATGCTGCAATAGCAGAGTGCTCAGATCAGCATTCAGGTACATTTGCTAAACGGTGATGAACTCTAATGCTGTAGTAACTTGGGATCCGCGTGTCAGGACTGAGGCACATGGAATCCGTACTGTGCTCCAGAATAATCATGCACTGGCAATCCAATAGCACATCTGGGCTGAGGTGCACTGGTAGAGTTCATGGCACCCTTGTTCTCCAGCTCCACTCCAGGGTGATAAAACAAACTGGATCCAATGGATATACTCCTCCGGTGGTGAAATCATACCGCCCTTTGATCTGCTGCCCTCGACAGAGGGGTCTCCCCAAAGTGCTGGGACGTGGAAAGATCACAGTGAGAGAAACAGAACAGAAAAAGTGAAGCATGTGACTTTAAGATCATTAATGAAACTACAGGCCAGTGAGGCATCTCAGTGACGCCAGATGAGCAGTGGCAGGTGGCAAGGCCCACTGGCTGAGAGCATCCCTTCTCTGAGCTTCGCTTGTGCTGCTGCCTCCTTCCCACTCTTCTCCTTCCCACTCAAAGTGATATATTCCAGTTTCACTCAGACTACCAGAGAAAATCTGTCTACATTTATTTTTCTGGTCCTGGGGAGAAAGATAGGATTCTTTTAGCCTAGTTACCCCCACTTTTTGCTTGTTGTCAGCATGTTTGTGACCTAGTCTGACTTGGATCTTGCTAATGAGGATCCCAGTCACAGTGCTTTCCTCCTAAATTGACCAAGGTAAGTACTTGGAAACATCCACAATTGACTACTGGTGTACCCTTGTAAGTCCCTAGTACATGGTACTGAAGTACCCAGGGCTTAGGTACACCAGGGGTCTCCCATGGGCTGCAGCATGTATTCTGCCGCCCATGGGAGTTCACTTAAATGGTGACTACAGGCCTACCATTGCAGCCTGTGTGAGTTGGTGCTTGTACCCCCCTCAACAGATATATGTTTCCTTATATCTGAGGTCAAAGCACTTAAAATCTATAAGTCAGCCCCATGGCAAGCTCTTCAGTCCTGAGGGCAGGGTGCTTGGTTACGAGTTTGAGCAAGTATTGGCAACCAGGGGACCCATTTGCCGCACGACCATGTGTGCTATTTCTAATTATTCCAAAGCAACTGTTGCCAACCTCAGATGTCTTGTTGCCAAATATGTAATTAATTAGTGATATACACACACAATAGAGAGGCAATAATGCATGAAGACGTGAGTGAGGTCAATACAACACATGTACAACAAGAACAGATGAAAAGGGATGTCCTTCCATTCATTCTTTGAATCTTAATTCAAAATCTTCATTTACAAGTACAGTTGTGCGCAGCCAGAACAATTTGCCCTGTTAAAGGCTTCCTCAGGGCAGGGTCACTCTGAGCATCGAATTATCCAGGGCTGTGTCTGGCAGTCAAACATTCACTCACACACATGTGGCGTCTTCACACAATATCCTGGCATCAATAATCAAGAGACACAGCACATTATTTGGAGTGTGTCCCAAGAACGTATGCAGGAGAATCACATTTAAATTATGACACAGTGTGTCTTGAGCTCTGTATCACGTGTCAGGACTGACCACATAGTGTTTTTTGCCCTGAGGAAGCTTATAACGGAGCGAAACATGCTGCCAGTGCATAACTGTATTTGTAACAGAAGATTTTAAATAAAGCTTCAACGGAAGAACCTCTCTGTTCATCTGTTCTTGTTGTACTTGCTTCATATTGAACATACTCATGTGTTCGTGTAATGTTCCCTCTCTATTGTGTGTGCTTGGTTACAAGTGTGAAGTGTGAGGGTGCCCCATGCATGAGCAGGACACCCCTACCAACCTCAGAGTCGATTCTCCAGGTTTGTAAGTACAGTCAGCCATTTTAATCCATATAGTAGGCATCAGTCATTACAAGATGTCTAACTATATAGTGGCTGCACCATACCCGGTCATGTTTGGTAACAACCATGTTGGAATCATACCCCAACACTGATTCCAGTGTTGGAAGTATGATCCTATGTACTGGGGGCACCCTAGAGTACCCCCCTGTACCCCCAGTAACAGCTTTTCAGGGCCTGACAGCAAGCTAGAGCTGCTGCCGGCCAAAGACACAATTCTGTCTTCCTGCTGCTGAGCTGAGCTTGAGCAGGGGAAGGTGGAACAAAAGGTTTCATGTCACAGGGAGATGTGACCACCTTGCTGGTCTCAAAGTTCCTCCTTCTTCGATTTAAAACCAGTTGTGGCTACCATTGCTGTTTGGTGCTCCCATCAGACATCGACCACCTAGTCACCAACACCCGACGTGACACAGCTTGTGTATGGCTCCTGGTCTTCCTCAGCATCTCCTGGTCCCCCAGCTGCAGCGACAAGGTCCTCATTGACTCTTCAGAGCCTCCTGACATCAGTGGACACTGTGTGTTCGTGGCTCCTGGTCATCTCCGAGTGGTTTAGACAGGTTCTTCACTTCACCCTTGGATTCCATTAGAAACATTTTATAGTCTTCTGAGGTATCTTCTTTGAAGTCTTCCATTGTCAGCAACAGAGCTTTCCGACGTCTCTTCATCTCTTCATCCCTATGCACCTGGTCTACCTGGTGTAGGTAACCTGGTTACTGTGGCATCCACTGGTGGAGGGACTCTCCGACGTTCTATCTTCCAAAGGTTTCTTCGGGTCCTACTGGAAGGGTGTCGCATCCTGCCAGCCTGTCCATGCCCAGCCCGTACTGGTGTGCCTCTATGGGCCTCTCAATCCCTCTTCTTCGTACCTCCCCGTGCCTCTCTGAATCTCTCTGTGCTTCTCTGTACCTTGCTGTACTTTGCTGCACACCTCCATGCCTCACTGTGCTTTTCTGTTCCTCTTTAAGACTCTGAGAACATCTCTGTGCCTCTCTGTACCTCTCTGTGACTCCCAGGGCCTCACTGTGCTTACCTGTACCTCTCTGAGCCACTCTGTGCCTCTCCCTCTTTGTACCTTTCTGTGCCTCTCCGAGGTTCTCTGAACCTCTCTGTGCCTCTATAAGTACCCAGTGCCTCTCTGTACATCCCTGTGCCTCTCTATGCCTTTCTGTGCCTCTCTGGATGCTTCTCTGAGCCTCTCCATGCCTATCTGAGCTTATCTGTGCCTCTGAGGATCTCACAGTAAATTGGAAGCTGCATTAGAAAATATATTTATCTACTTAGGTTTTGAAAGTTTGATGGAAAACTATTTATGAAATGAGAGCATCATGGTCATATATTAAACATTTAGGTAAAATTTCACAAAAAGAATGGAAAAATAAAATCATAACGCTCTTTTTTCACTTTTAATAACTTGAAGTTATTATTTAAAAATATTAAGTTGAAGGAGCAACCAGGAGCTCTGCTGTGAGTAAATCTTACATGTTTCTTGTGGTGTCTGTGTGTAAACTTCACAATATAATCACATCACTGCATCATTCAGTTGAAATGTATGGAAATCACACCTTTCTTTAAATAAACTCGTTACTGATTTTCGATTCCCCCTCTATATATAGCTGACTTTACGTTACCCCCACCTGCTCTCTGGCACCATCGCTGTCAGCCCCCCCTCCCCTAGTCTGGACTCATATCTCCTGTCTCCATCACCAGGGAAACTAGCCTAGGTAAAATAAATATCCTAATAACTAGAGGCCAGATATATGACCATTGGATTTAGTGCTTCGCAATTTGCGACAAATTGCGAGTCACAAATTCCGAGGCGCTAAATCAGACACTGTTTGCGATTCCCAATGGGGTCGCAAATTGCGAGGTTAATGAATATTAATGAGCCTCTTGCAATTTGTGAGCCCATTGGGAATGACAGGCCCTCACAGGGATGGTGGCCTGCTGGGCTCAGGAGACCACCATGTTTGGGACTGCTTTCAAATAAAGCAGTTTGTGTTTTTAAATGCAGCCCATTCACCCCCCTCAGCTCTACTGCTGTGTGTTTGTTTGGGGGCGGCAGCCCATACACCAGCCTCAGCCTTGCTGCTGTGTGTTTGTGGGGGCACAGTCCCTACACCAGCCTCAGCTCTGCTACTGTGTATCTGTGTGGTGGGTTCAGCCCCTGCACCAGCCTCAGCTCTGGTGCTGTGTGTTTGTGGGGGCACAGTCCCTACACCAGCCTCAGCTCTGCTGCTGTGTTTGTGGGGGGTGCAGCCCATACACCAGCCTCAGCTCTGGTGCTGTGTGTTTGTCAGGGGCTCAGCCCCTACCCCAGTCTCAGCTCTGCTGCTGTGTGTTCCTTTGAAGAAGCCTTCCCCTCATATGTAATTTTACATTTTTATCATACAGAAAGTGTACGCTCAACTAACTCCTGTCCTGAAGATGACCGCGCAGTTTATATGCGGTTGAAACGCCGTTGACGCATTTTGTGGCCGTAATGTATAAAGGACACATTATTTTGTCTATGTTGTTCCTTTTTTGTAAAAAGAATGTTTGTTTGTTAGGCACCAGTTTGGCACGTGGATTATATGTTTTTTGTTTTGCCAAGTCTTTCTTGAGCGTTACTGTTCCCTCTGTATTTTGCATTTTTTTGACAGATGTGTATATGAATAAATTATAATTGTTTTTGTAAATTTGTTAAAGTAGGTATAGTCTTCTTCTTCTTTCTTCCCTTTCTTCATTCAGCGCTTAACCGTAATGTTTAGTGTTTAAATGTTAAGTGTAACTCCTTGCTCACCTGAACCCTTGTTAGGTGGCACAGTGTGTTTATGGGGGGCACGTCCCATACACCAGCCTCAGCTCTGCTGCTGTGTGTTTATGGGGGGCACGTCCCATACGGGAAACATCCTTTACAACGCAACTTTTACCACGCAGTGCCTTTACGACGTAACTATTACAACGCATGTCATTACAATGCATTGCGCTGGGGGCGCTATAGGATAGGGAATAGATTTAATTTACTATCCAACACCTTCCCTGCTATCCACGGGGACTGGAGTTGGAATAGTGAACTAAACTATTCACTATCCAGCACCCCTAAGCGCTATGCCTTGTAACAGCATGCGTTGTAAAAACTGCGTCGTAACAGCATGAGTGGTAAAAGCATGCGTTGTAATGTCATACATCCATCCCATACACCAGCCTCAGCTCTGCTGCTGTGTGTTTTTGAGGGGGTGCAGCCCCTGCACCAGTCTTATTTCTGCTGATGTATGTTTCTGTAGGGGGCAGCTCCTACACCAGCCTCAACTCTGCTGCTGTATGTTTGTAGGGATGCAGCTCATAAACCTGCCTCATCCCTGCTACTGTTTGTGTGGGTCCGGACTCTAAAATTATTGTCCTTTGTCTTTTGTTCCCCTTGCATTTTTCCCTACAGGGTTATGGTTAACATTCAGGGAATGCATTTTTAGTCCTGATGATGCTCCTTAATTATATATAGGATCGAAACGCCGTCGACAGTTTATGTAGCTTCACGCTAGTTTCCCATTGTGTTACCCAACTGTGTTTACTGCATGTGGTCAGCTTGGTTAAACTCTAACTCATTACCAGCGTCCCCCTATATTAGAATTGCCTGCTAATTACCCCATTATGTAATTTTCTTGGTTTGTCCTTCTTGTGTTATATGTACTGGATACAGGATTGTATCCCACTGTATAATTGTTCACCTTATTTTTTCGAATTATTAACATTGATTAAATCATTGTCCGGCTGGACAATTTTTCTTATAGCACACATTGTTGTCTATAATTCATTAATTGCCCCATTTATTTTCTAAATTAAGGACCTTTGTTGCCTGTTATAACTGTTTGTGTGGGGGCAGCTCCTACCCCAGCCTCAGCACTGCTGTTTTGAGTTTGTGGGGGTCACAGCCCATACATCAGCCTAAGCACTGCTGCTGTGTGTTTTCGTGGGGTGTGCAGTCCACACACACCAGCATCAGCTCTGCTGCTCTGCCTCTGTGTGTTTGTGGGGGGTGCAGCCCAAACATTATCCTTAGCTCTGTTGCTGTGTGTTTGTGGGGGGTGCAGCCCATACACCAGCCTCAGCTATGCTGCTGTGTGACTTTGGGGACGCTGCTCCTGCACCAGCCTCAGGTCAGCTGCTTTGTGTTTTTGGGCGGTGCAGCCCCTATACTAGCATCAGCCCTGCTTCTGTGTTTGTGAGGGCACAGCCCATATACCACCCATAGTCCTGTATCTGTGTGTTTGTGTGAGGGAGAGGCCCCTACACCAGCCTCAGCCCTGCTGCAATGTGTTTGTGGAGGTGCAGCCCCTGCACCAGCCTCAGCTCTGCTGCTGTGTGTTAGTGGGGAGCGCAACCCCTACACCAGCCTCCGCTCTACTGCTGGGTGTTTGGGTTGGGCGCAGCCCCTATACGACCCTCAGCTCTGCTGCTGTGTGTTTTGGGGGGGCTAAGCCCCTACACCAGGCTCAGCTCTTCTGCGATTGTGGGGGAGGGGTGGGGGTGCAGCCCCTGCACCAGTCTCAGTTCTGCTGCTGTGAGGTTGTGTGTGTCTGGGGGGGGGGCAAAGCCCATAAACCAGCCTCAGCTCTGCTGCTGTGTGTTTGTGATGATACTGCCCATACACCAGCCTCATCCCTGCTACTGTTTGCTTGTGTGGGGGGAGCAGCTCCTACCCCAGCCTCAGCACTGCTGCTAGTGAGTTTTTTGGGGTTGCAGCCCATACATTAGTATCAGTCCTGCTGCTGTGTGTGGTTTTTGTTTGGGGGGGGGGGGGGCTCAGCCCATACACTAGCCTCTGCTCTGCTGTGTGTTTTTGAGGAGGGGCAGCCCCTGCACCAGTCTCAGCTCTGCTGCTGCGTGTTTGTGGGGATGCAGCCCATACACCCGCCTCATCCCTGCAACTGTTTGTTTATGTCGGGGGTTAGCTCCTACCCCAGCTTCAGCACTGCTGCTATGTGTTTGTGGGGGTAGCAGCCCATAAATCAGCCTCAGCCGTGCTTCTGTGTGTTTGTGGGGGACACAGCCCATACACCAGCATCCGCTCTGCTGCTCTGCTGCTGTGTGTTTGTGGGGGATGCAGCCCAAACATTATCCTTAGGTCTGCTGTTGTGTGTTTGTGGGGAACACAGCTCATACACCAGCCTCAGCTCTGCTGCTGTGTGTTTGTGGAAGGCACAGCCCCAATACCAGCCTCAGCTCTGCTGCTGTGTGTTTGTGGAAGGCACAGCCCCTGCACCAGCCTCAGCTCTGCTGCTGTGTGTTTGTGGAAGGCACAGCCCCTGCACCAGCCTCAGCTCTGCTGCTGTGTGTTTGTGGAAGGCACAGCCCCAATACCAGCCTCAGCTCTGCTGCTGTGTGTTTGTGGTGGGGGCACAGCCTCTGTACCAGCCTCCACTCGGATGCTGGGTGACTGAAGATCGTGAAGTTGGTCTGGGGTGTTCTAAATCCAGATAATGAGTAAACAGTCTTTTTAGGTCTGACATATGCCCTTGTGCCCAGAGAGCTAACAGGTGCGTTAGAGGCCTGGTTTGGATATCCAGAGTTCTAGCCAGGATGTCAGAGGTCTGGCTGGTGTGTCCAGACGTCTAGCTATTTATTTATTAAGTTTTTTTATAGCACGAATATGACAATAGAGGGTATCAGAGGGCTTTGAAGGGAAGGAAGGGTATATTTGTGCAAACAAAAACATTGATAATAAACAGAATAATAAGCTTGACCTCTAAAGGTAGTCAGCAATGTAGTAATCAGACATCATAAATGAGGTAGGGTTTAATTGTGATAACAAAAACTAGTCAACTATAAGAACGAAGGACAAAACCTTGCGGATAAACAGAGTACTAAGCTTGACCACGAAAGGTGGTCAGCAATGTATTAGTCAAACATCATTAATGAATAGTAGGCACAAATACAGTCAATAAACACAAGGTGTTATCTTAGGGCAGGAACTTGTTCATCAGAAATGTTTTACTTCTTTTTTGAAGGAGGCCGTAGACGAGATTAGGCGAACATCTGGAGGCGGCAGAGAGTTCCAGATCTTCAAGGCGACACCCAAGAAGGCTCTGTAGCATGTTTTCTTTTTATGGAAACACTGTGGTTTTAGAAGATGGGAGATAGCGCTTCGCAAAGATCTGCAACCCCCCACCACCCCCAATTTTTCTAGCTTTTGAGCCAAGTATCTAGGGGTATTGAAATGCAGTATAAGCCCTGCATTTCAATACCCCTAGATATCTGAGTCATACATGCAACCTTTAGTTGTATTCTTGCCTCATAAAGGAACCTGATCAGGGATTTGAGATTATTTCTTTTTAATCAGAGACAAGTCTGGCAGCAGCGTTAAGGTAGGCCCTTAAAGGGGCCAGCTTGTATCTAGGTAGGAGGCATAGAGTGCCAATTCTGTAGTCCAACCTAGAAAAATACAAGAGCTTCAACTGCTTGCTTGAGGTAATCCTGTGGGAGAGACAGTTTACGTTTATGTAAAATACTCATCTGGTAATTCGCTCCATTAGTGACCATACTGATGTGATCCTGCATGTTTAGGTGTTTGTCTAATGTAATTCCTAAGGATCTAGCTAAATCTATAATGTGAGGAGAGCAGTTGAGGGCTGTTAGATGCTTCATCCAACGTTCGATCTTGGGAGTGTTATTCGGAGGAGTAATGAGTAGTAATTTCGTTTTGGCAGCGTTGAGCTTGAGATGGTTGTCAGTGAGCCAAAGTTGAGTGTTTTGTAACGTAGAGTTGAGGGAGATGAAAGTCTTCTGGGGAGGAGATTTTGAGATACAATTGAGTGTCATTTGCATACATGTGTAGTGAATTTGAGCAGATTTCAAGGTGTCTGTTAGAGGTTCCAATAATGGATTGAAGAGAATGAGTGAGAGGAGGATCCATGTGGAACACCAAGAGTGACAGCGGGGGATTAGAAAGGGATTGATTCATTTTGACTCTTTGGGATCAGTTGTGGAGGAATGAAGTAAACCATTGCAGTGCAGACCCTGATGAGCCCATCCTAGGTTCACGTAGGTTCAGTAGGCTGTCATGTTTAACAGTGTTGAATGCCGAAGATAAGTCAAGTAGTATCAGAAGGCATGATTCATTTAAGTCCAGCATTTTGAATATGTCATCCACAATGTCTGAGTGCTGATTCAGTGCTGTGACCTTGACGCAAGCTGGATTGGTGTTGGTCAAGGTGTTGAAAATTATCTATGTGGTTGCAGAGTTGGATCTGGACACATTTCTCCAGACGCTTTGCAAGAGTCAGGATGTTGGAGATAGGCCGGAAGTTGTTGAGATCTGAGCAATCTGCACCAGGTTTTTTTTAAATGAGGGTTACCTGTCCTATTTTTAGGCAGTCAGGGACAGTGCCTTGACGTAGTGCGGCATTTACAATCTTTGAGGGAAGAATAAGCGAAAAATAGCGACTTTGATCTCTTCGAAGTATGAAGGTTTGATTTGTGGTGGGTCATGAGGCATGGTTGTGGAATTGTAAGACCTGAATGGTGGACTTCAAGTCTTGGATTTGGGTCCTGATGTAAGATCATGGTTATCTTAATAGGGATGTGTGTTCCGAGGCTTGGCTGATGGGTGGCAGGGCATTGTACACGAGTGGTGAGGTTTGAATAGTCACCGGTTAGGTCTGGCCGGTGTTTCCTGATGAATGCTTGTATGTATTCTGGTCTTGATGGTGGTTCACAAGGGCTGGCTGGTGGGTTCTGACGCCTGCTTGGTGGGTCGCTCTTGGGGTGGCACTAGGGGCTCTTAAGACCTTTTAAAAAAGTGGTCATTTTGTAGAAAATAACATCTTCTCAAGACCAGACAGGCACTTCCATTTTTATATCATCGCTTGTCCACCATTTAATGCGGCGGCTGGATGTGAACCCTCTTTTATTTGGTAGGCATCTCATATTGATCGCTCTAGACTCGGCTGCTCCTAGTTTAGTATGTTTACACACAGTACTGGCAGGCAGACACTTTCAACTCCTCCTCCAACATACTATGCCTCCCACTTACTCTACCTCCCACATACTGCACCTCCCTCATACTCCTGCAGGTTCGGCAGAAGTTGCTGATGGGGTGCAGAAATCAGAATTCATTTTTGCTGTGGAAGCGCCTGATATTCCTGCTTGTTTTGACAAAAGATATGTAGTGTTTCCACGAATCTCATACCTGCAATGGGGCTGTTAACATCTGTTACTGACCTCATCAAAAGGAAGTGATCACTTGTAATGAGGGCATTTGAGGCGATTATTCAAGGAGAAGTGACCGCTTATAACTTGCTTTGAGGCCTTTCAAAGAGTCAACGAATAGGGCACTTTCCCCAGCTTTGGAGCTCAACTGAGGGCTGTTTCTGGATACCGTCCCACTACCTGCCCTCCCAGTAGGGAAGAGGGCAGCTAATCCAACATGCGTCATGTGAACCCTGTCATTGACTATAATCTCAGCCCACGCCCACCCTGAGGGTAAGTCTGATCATTTTTCAAGAAAATAAAAGCTAACTTCCAGTGGTGTCTGGCACACAATTAAAGTGTTGGGGGGGTTAGAATGGGATAGGGAATTGAGGGTAAAAATAATATTTTTTTAAACGTACCTCTTGCTGCCCAGACGCCGATGGCTGCCTCAGTGCTTCACTTCAGGCAGTCACTGGGAAGGCACAGGCTCCCCACCCAATCCAGACGCTGCTCTCATGCTATGACAGCAGCACCAGGATTGGTCTGACGAGCCTAGTTGTTAGAAAGGGCGATTTCCAGGGGGCAGGCTATACTCTCCCGACCACCCTGTGACCCACCTCTCCCAGGAATACTGCTGAGTCCTAACGTGAAGTCCTCGCCGGGGAGGACTCCGGGTCTAAGATCGTACACACTGAGCTCTCACCACACTTATGAACGGACACCACACCGTGGATTTCAGTAAGCAAGTTCTTTATCAACAGTAGAGCTTTAGGCAAAATTAACACTTATTCACAAGCGATCGAGGGATCGGAAAGTCTCGGTTGTGAGGAGTAGGGAAGTGGGACAGTCTCAGTATTAGGCCAGTACGAAGCGTACCCTGCGCACAGCTCTCAATCCTCGAGCCGGGGGATACAGGCGGTGGTGGTCGTACTAGCTGCTGTACTCACTCCTCTCGCTCCAGGTCGTGTTGGTAGAGTAGATGGTCCAGCCGGACCAGGGTTCTCCTCGAGCCGCGACGAGGTCAGCAGGGCTCGAACCGGAGTGAACAGAGTGTCCGTCAGTTCTTGAGGAGCCGCGACGGCGTCAGCAGGGATCAGGGTGTTCAACGAATGTCCTTAGAGTTTCAAGGATGAGCCGCGACGAGGTCAGCAGGGCTCCGAGGTTCCAGTTCCTTCTTCACAAGGATGAGCCACGACAGCGTCAGCAGGGCTCGATAAGTTCCAAAGTTTGGTCTTCTCCCCAAGGGTTGAGCCGCGATCAGATCAGCAGGGCTCTCTTGTCCAGGATACAACTGCCCCCTAGTTCTTGGGCGCCTGTGATATAGCGCAGTGGCCCTTTGACGTCCGGACCCTCGCAGGCGGAGATCTCATGCCTCTGGGCTGGTCGTCAGAGAGTTCCGTCGGCTGGCCCTTTGATCCTCTTGAAGATGCGTCCGGGGATTCCCAGACGCCAAGCAGGGTCTGGAGCCAGCTCTCGGGGAGGCCAGAGGTGCGATCGAAACCAGCCCACAGGGGAAGGCGAGAGGTGTGAGAGAAACCAGTCCCCCAGGGGAGGCCAAAGGTGCAATTGAAACTTTTTGCTCCTATCTCACTCAGGAAGCCCTCTACCCCCCAGCCGGGCATGGCGCGTCTGCATCCTAAGTTTCGCTGGGACCGGGGTCGGGCAAGGCTATGAAGTCAGGGACCTCGGAAAGGGTAATGGCGGCCGGTGGCCCTGTGGGGTGCTGCAGGTTCAGGGCGCCCGGTAGCGGGAGGAGCATGCGGGGATGGTCGTCCGTTGGTAGGGTCGTTTAGGGAGCGGGCGGACAGGGAACGGGAGGACCAGGGATTTCGGGGTGCAGGGCTGGGCTAACGAAACAGTGAGGAACGGGGGGAACCACACCACAAGGCCAGGTCCAACACTAGTCGACAGCTCAGACACTGCCAAGGACCCTCCGGCTCTCCTCCAAACCAGTTGTGGGGTTGGAGAAATAGAAGTGCGCGTGTCTGTTTGGCTGGCCTGAGACCACCGGCCAAACTTAAATGCGCACTTCTAAGTTTCCACCACTCCTGCCTGTCATGGCCCGACCCACACGCAAGCTCAGTCATCCAGAGCCCGCCACAGGAAAAAAAAATTATAATATTGCTTTAATATTTTATTTTTCTGTGACTGACTGACCAGTGGGACGGCGCTCCTCCACCATTGCGGTGGAGCCGCCCTTGCTTGGGCTGAGTGACCTTGTGACGGACTCCCATCAGGAGTCCACACTGATATACTCTCCACGGACCCCAGCCTTCAGATGATAAACATGTTGTCCGCCCTCCCTCGGGCTCGGACTGCCAGGACACTGTACTTCACATGATGGCTGCTGGGGCAGGACTGCCTCCTCTGGAGGGGGCCCCAGAGTCCAGGGGTGGGTGCGCTGCACCAGCCTGAGCCCCCGAGCCCCTCAGAGGTGACAGGACAGGACAGAGAGGACATGAGAGGGAAGAGGATTTCATTCCGGATAATACATGCAACAAAGCACTGCTTGACAGCTGTGTGCTTATAGTCTCTGCATTAAGGGAAACTTGTCCTAACAATCCTTACAATGTGCAGGGTGTAAACGAACTCAGTAAAAAATTTTGTTTCTTAAAAAAACGGACGGTTTCTTTTTCCTGGACTTTTCCTTCCCCTTTTCCTTTTACCTCCTCGTTGTCACTGCTTTTCCCGCATTTCAGTGTTATTTATCATGTTTTCTTCTTCCTTGGGGCTGAATTTTCTTCTTTCATCCTTTGTCCCTTGTGCTTATTTTCTTAATTTTCAGTCCACTCGTTAATTTTTTTAGACATTTTCTTATTCTATTTGTGTATTTTCCCTTTGTTAATGTTTGTCTTAAAGTCTTCCTCCTTCGTTTTCTGTGTCTAGCAATTGAGCACGCAATTTATGCAATAAATTACAGGCGTGTTTGAGAGGCTATACACATCTCCAGCATCAGCCAATGGGAGCCAGTAGGCTGTCAACTAATCCTAGCCTGGGCTATCTCAGCAGCAACCAGTGGAAACAAGCGTTCTGTCGACCAATGCGAGTCTGCGCAGTTCTCAGCAGCAACCAATGGAAACAAGCAGGCTAGGAGCAAATCCGAGTCTGCCCCAAACTTTAAAGGAAGAGAAGCGAAATGTATCGGAACTTTTGCATTTCTGAACCATGGCGGCGGCTCATCTCGGGAACCTCAAGGAAGAGGCCACTTGTTCCATTTGTTTGGAATACTTTAAGGATCCGGTGATGATCGATTGTGGACACAACTTCTGCCGCTCCTGCATCACCCAGAGCTGGGAGGGAAGAGAGGAAAACTTCCCCTGTCCACATTGCAGAGCAACATCTTCTGGGAAAAACCTCCGACCCAACAGGCAGCTGGGGAACATGGTGGAAATGTTAAAACAGCTTCACCCGTCCCCAGAGAAGCCCCCGGGGGAGAATCTATGTGATAAACATGAAGAGAAACCGAGCCTGTTCTGTGCAGAGGATCAAATGATGAAATGTTTGGTGTGCCGGGAGTCCAAGGAGCATAAAACACACTCAGCAAGTGATGTAGAGAAGGCTGCAGAGGAGCACAAGGTATCTCAGTGGGCATTCAGGGATTGCAAAGTCAAACTGAGAAACCAGCAGGGGAGGACAAGGGGGGAGGGAAGGGGGGGGTTGGGTGGGGGCGGCGGTGTGTGCGTTTTTTTTCTATAAACACAAGTGAAGAGCACAAGGTGTGCCTGGAAGTTTAAAGGTCACTAGGACACTTGGTGAGCCACATCAAGGGGCAGTCGGAGAGCACCAGCTGTGTGTGCAGATGCTGTGAGGTCACCCTGTGTGTCCCTTTGAAGAGGCTGCAACAGAGCACATGGAATGTTAGTGCATTTCGATGGGTCACTCGGCACCCTTTATGTTCATATAGCAGGTCTGCTGGCGGGCGTTATGTATGTGTGTCGATGTTTACTTCTCATAATGCACCCTGTGGTCCAGAAGAGAAACCTGTAAGAAGTATACTCCAAGGATTCAGTGTGGCAGCGCAGTGTGTAGTACATGAGCTCAAACGTTCGTCGGTGTCAGAAGACTTGATGCAACAATTCAGGGTGTGGCGCATGGGCTGCCGTGGTCATCAGACACAGAGGTGCAGCAATCCAAGGTGTGGCGCACACAGTCATATGGTCTGGCAATCAGCTGAATGGATGCAGTATTTCAGAGTGTGAGACACAAGCTCACGTGGTGTTGGTGCACAGCAGAAGAGCGGCAGACGAAGAGGTGCAGACATTTGGGGTGTAGCACACTGGCTTACATTGTCCTCAGACACAGCAGAAGATGTAGTACACTGGCTCACGTGGTCATCGAGCAAGACCAATGAGGTGCAGCAACACAGGTGGCACACACAGTCATGGTTTCGGTACACAGCAGAAGAGGCGCAGTAAAGAATGTGCACTAGTTCACTTGGTCCTTGGTGACCGCAGCACATATGTAGCAAGGCAGGGTGTAGCCCACAAGCTCCGATACACCAGAAGTGTTGCAGCCGAAGAGAAGCGGCAATGCACTGTCTAGCACACAGGCTCAAGTGGGCATCGGTGCATATGACCCATCAGCAATGCAGGGTTCAACAGACACAAAAGGAAGTGCAGGATCCAGGCGCGGCAGACTTGGATCTTCTTAATTGGGCCCAGAGTTGAGTTCTCCTGTAGTATGTTCTGCATGAAGTACTCTGACTTTGGGGACCTTCACAAAATGAATAAACGTCAGGCTGGGCACTGATTACAGACTCCTCGCCTTGGAAAGCTCAGAGTCTCTGGCCTTCTTACCTCCAGTTGCTGTACACTGAACTTGGGCTCTGGGAGATAAGCAAAAGTCCTCCTCGCAAGCCGTCCATCTCCGGGGGCCTTCAGTGGCAGGATTGAGGTCATCCTTCAGTCCTTGGGGTCTAGCACTTACCGGGAAAGGAGAGACAGCGAAGATTCTCTTCAACGGTGCGCAGAACTCCTTAGAGTTAAAAGAGAAGCACTACATATGTGCAGGGGTCAATTCATATTTGGACCCAGATGTTTGGAGGGAACCAGTGGACTTTATAGTGAACCACAAATGATCTCTGCTTCCATCAGGATACATGTTCACGCCAAAATGTTGTTCTTGGCCCTAAAACATTCTAAGGAGAGGGGGTAAATAGAGAAGTGAATGCCATGTGCAAAGAGAAGAAAGTCATTAGTCACTGACTACATGTAAGAATTTGAAACACTCTACAAAACAAGGGTATCCTACTCTTCCTGTTCTCAGTCTGACTGCTGATTTCCTGCCCTAGACCCTGCTTGGGTTTAGTGCTTGCTCTCCTGATTTGGCTTTTTGTGGACTCTGCCTCTGCATGTTTCCATGCGTGGCGGATGGTTGACTGCTTCAGCATGCGTAACACAGGGCTGGGTACAGGGCTTAGTCCACAGGCCAACCTTGTGCCCAAACCCTTGTTTCTGGTCCAGGGAGGACCTGGCTTGGCAGTTCGGGCTGGACTGTTTTCCCACGAGGCACATGTCTACACTGGGGTGGCATAGTGAGCAAAAGAATGATGTATTTAACCCAGATCTCTTGACCGGGGGTGAATGTTTTGAATTGTTCCTCACTCCGCCCATCATTTGTGTCTTTTGCAAACCCTGCGTGTGACCAGTCTCCCTCCCCCACTGTGCACAGTGGTCTTCCATGTGCCTCATGAGGTTGGAGACAGGGCCTGGCCACTTCACACGGCCATCGACCAACTATTCATATTATGGGGTTGGCTGCATGGACTGGCAGATCCCCCCCCCCCCCCCCCCCCATTAGCTCTACTAGTAATTCAGCCATTACCTCCTTTATCCTTAATAGCCCTCAACCATTACCTCCTTTACCGCTACCTCCTCCATAACAAATGCCCTGAACTCCCTTTATTGCTACCGCCTCTAAACTCTAAACACTGCCTACCTCTCTTTCTTTACCTTTCCCTAAACCTTAAAAAATCCTAACCCCCCCCCCCCCCTCTTACCGCTATTCACTCCTGACCATATGTGGGTTAGCTCCTGCTTTCTTGTTGTGTTTTTCTGTTCTCTGTTGTAACCCTATATAGATCTGGCTCCTGCTCTCATGTTGTGTATTTGTTCTCTGTGGCACACCCTGTATAGATCTGGCCCCAGCTCTTTGTCTGTTCTCAGTGGCAGACCCTGTATAGATCTGGCCCCAGCTCTTTGTCTGTTCTCAGTGGCAGACCCTGTATAGATTTGCCTCCTGCTCTCTTGTCTGTGCTCTGTGGCAGACCCTGTATAGATCTGGCCCCAGCTCTCTCACTGTCTGTTTTCTGTGGCAGACCCTGTATAGATCTGGCCCCAGCTCTCTCACTGTCGGTTCTCTGTGGCAGACCCTGTATAGATCTGGCTCCTGCTCTCTTGTCTCTTCTCTGTGAAGAGACCCTGTATAGTTCTAGCTTTGGATCTCTTGTCTGTTCTCTGTGGCAGACCCTGTATATTTCTGGCTCCAGCTCTCTCGCAGTCTGTTCTCTGTGGCAGACCCTGTATAGTTCTGGCTCCAGCTCTCTCGCTGTCTGTTCTCTGTGGCAGACCCTGTATAGATCTGGCTCCTGCTCTCTTGTTTCTTCTCTGTGAAGAGACCCTGTATAGTTCTGGCTTTGGATCTCTTGTCTCTTCTCTGTGGCAGACCCTGTATAGTTCTGGCTCCAGCTCTCTCGCAGTCTGTTCTCTGTGGCAGACCCTGTATAGTTCTGGCTCCAGCTCTCTCGCTGTCTGTTCTCTGTGGCAGACCCTGTATAGATCTGGCTCCTGCTCTCTTGTTTCTTCTCTGTGAAGAGACCCTGTATAGTTCTGGCTTTGGATCTCTTGTCTCTTCTCTGTGGCAGACCCTGTATAGTTCTGGCTCCAGCTCTCTAGTTGTCTGTTCTCCGTCACAAATGTTATATGGGGTCAGTGCTTGAGCTCTCACTTAGGCTGGCATGTCTGTCACTGACCCATGTATGAGCCTGGCTCCTGCTCTCTCGCCGTGTCTGTTGTCTTTCACAGACCTCGTGTGAGTCTGCCTTCTGTTTTCTCGCTGCGTCTCTACTCTGTTACAGACCATGTCAAAGGTGGTCTACTGCTTTCTTGCCTTGACAGTCTGTTCCTCATCACTGGCCAGGTATAAGGCTGGTTCCTCCTCTCTGTGTATGTGTGTGCCATGTCTGTCTGTTCTGTCACAGACTACGTATGAGGATGTTAACTGCTCTCCTGCCGTGTCTTTATGTTCTCTGTCACAGACCAAGTAAGAGGCTGGCTTCTGCTCTCTTGGCGTGTCTCTGTTCTCAGTCACAGACCCTGTATGAGGCTGGCTCCTGCTCTCATTGTGCCCGACTGCCTCTGTCACAGACCATGTATGCAACTGGCTTCTGCTCTCTCACCTTGTATGTTCTGTCACTGAACATGTATGAGGCTGGCTCCTGCTCTCACGTGTCTGTCTGCTCTGTCTCAAACATGTATGCCCTCGTACAGTATCTGTATTTTCCCCGTGTCTGTCTGTTATGTCACAAACCATGTATGAGGCTGGCTCCTGCTCTCTCACCATGTCTGTGTATTCTCCGTCACAGACCCTGTGTGACGCTTACTCTTGCTCTCTTCCTGTGTCTGTCTGTCCTCTGTCGCTTTAAGATTGCTATTAGTGCACAGTTCACACTCTCAGGACTGTATATCTACCGCCCACCGGGGCCTGCCTCGAGGTTCATTGAGGCTTTGCTAGAAGCAGCCAACTCGCTAGTGGTGGGATCTGCCAACTTTACTATTCTGGGTGATTTGAATCTCCATTTCGATCAGATCCAGGAACCAACTATCAGTAACCTGTTGGCAGACCTGGCCGCCCTCCAGCTAGATCCATTGATTAATGATGCCACACATCTGACCGGCCATATTTTGGACCCAGTGCTCTCGAATATTCCACAAGCGAAAGTGGATGTGCCTAAGCCTATGGGCTGGACTGACCACTTCCTGGTCAAAGTTAGTATGGAGATCCCTGAGCCTTTCCCGAGGGTGGAGGTGAACAGGGTCCTGAAAAGGCCCTCGCATAAACTCAAACTGAAGGATTTCCATGCCTTCCTAAGGACGTTCTCCATGGAAGACTTAGCTGATCCGGAGGTGGCGTACACTAACTTTTGTGACTGGATCGTGAGAGGTCTGGACGCTCTCATTCCAGTCAAATGGACCAAGGGGCGTAAGTCCATCTCTAATCCATGGTACGATGAGGCTCTGAGAGCTTTGAGGAAGCAATGTAAGAGAGCCGAGCAGACTTGGAGAAGGGATTATAAAGAGGGAGTTAAAGTAATCTATCTGGCAAAAATGAAGATGTATCATAAAGCGATTTGCTCTGCGTGTGCGACCTTCTATGCAGAGGAAATAAAAACCAGGTCTAACCCCACTAAATGCATTTTTAAAATTGTGCAAGAGCTAAAGAACTCCAGATGCAGGATATCTAATCTATCCTCCGCACAGCAATGTGAAGAACTAGCCATCTTTTTTTGTCAAAGGTGAAAAAAATCTAGAAGACCTTTCCGCAGCACCTTCCTGGTCCACATGATTTTGCTGATATCAGGCCTGGTGGTACCACTTTAGCATCTATTCCAGAGATCTCCCGAGAAGAGCTATCTTAGCTATGCAGGAAAGTGAAAACGGGCTCTCCATCGGACCCTATCAGGCCGGCACAATTTATGGAGTCCTTGGCGCACTTTCAACAGCCGATCGGTGCCATACTTAACCTGTCCTTTTCCACAGCCATAGTCCCTAAGGCCTGGAAACAGGCACGGGTTACCCCCATCATCAAGAAGTCCTCACTGGATCCGTCCAAACCCGAAAATTTTAGGCCAATCTCCCTCCTCCTGTGGGTGGCCAAGATTGCTGAGGCTCATGTGAATAATGTCCTTTCTCAGTACATGAGCCAAAATTATATTCTGGATCTGTCACAAAACGGGTTCAGGCCGGGCCATAGCACTGAGTCCGCCCTTCTCGCCTCTACTGAACACTTAAGGTTGATCCTCGATGCCGGCCAGAATGCAGCGCTGATCCTGTTAGATCTCAGCGCTGCCTTTGATACGGTCTCGCATGAGATTCTTCTGTACCGGCTGGAGGCGGTAGAGATCACGGGATCTGCCTTACAGTGGTTTCGATCCTTCCTAGAGGAGAGATTTTTTCGGGTTTCGGCACCGCCATACATCTCTCAGTCTCTCTCTATGGGCCAGGGGGTTACGCAAGGCTCTGCACTTAGTCCATCTTTGTTCAATCTGTATGTGCAACCCCTGGCAGCTGTGGCAAAAGTGTGGGACCTAGCGCTGGTGTCATATGCGGATTATACCCCGCTGGTTATCACCCTAGCTGAAGGGCCATCTGCTTCAGCTACGAGGTTCAGAGATGGTATGGCAGCGGTCGCCCAGTGGATGGCAGATAATTGTCTACAGCTCAATGCTAGCAAAACAGAGGTTTTGCTGGTAGGGAAAAACACCTCCCTCTGGAATGAGCATTGGTGTCCGGCATCGCTGGGCACGATACCAACGCCTAAGACCCTAGTTGGGAACTTGGGAGTATGGATGGACTCCTCACTTAGCTTTCAGACCCACACAAAGGGAGTGGCAGCTACTTGTGTGGGCCTGTTGAGAGGCCTAAAACCAATCCTGAAGTACTTTGAGCCAACAGTTCGCCAGCTCATTGTTCAAGCCATGATCATCTCTCGCTTGGACTATGCTAGCGTGCTGCTTCTGGGTGCGAATAAAGCCGAGATCTTGCGACTCCAACGGGTCCAAAATCTGGCAGCGAGAACTCTGATTGGGCTCCCTCGCACATGCTCTGTCAGAGCAACAATTGGAAGACTACATTGGCTCCCGATTGCTTCTTGGATTAAATTCAAAGCCCTCGTCATGGCATTTAAAATCCTTAAAACCGGGAGGCCGGTTTCACTGCGCTCACTGTTGACCTGGTACCTTCCCCCGCCGTAGCTTGCGCTCGGGGCAATACCTGGTGATGGTACCACGAATCAAACTATGCCGTATGGGAGGTTGCTCCTTCCGGGTGTTAGTGGCTAAATTATGGAACTCCTTGCCAGTCCACATTCATGGAATGGAGAACCTGTTGGCTTTTTGGAAAGCCATTAAAACCATCCTTTTCTCACTTTCATAGGCTCCCGTCTTTGTCTGGCTATCCTTGAGTACCTGTTTCTTGATCTAGCAGCGCCGGGACGCCTCTTTGCTGGGGCAGCTGTTGCGCTTTACCAAACCCCTAACATAACATAACATAAGGCTGGCTACTGCTCTCTTTCCGTGACTGTCTGTTCTCCTTCACAGACCATGTATGAGGCTGGCTCCTCCTCTCTCTCTGTGTCTTTCTGTTTTTTGTCACAGATGTGTGAGCTTGGCCCCTGCCCTCTAACGCGGTCTGTCTGTTCTCTATTGCAGACCATGTATGACTTTGGCTTCTGCTCTCTTTCCGTTACTAATGCAAAAACAACAATTGATGGACGGAATGTTGCACAATGGCAAAACATTCACCCCAGTCACAGATATGGGTTTAATCCATTGTTGTTTTGCTCCCCACACCACCCCAGTTCAGACATGGCCATATGCAAATCAGTCTTGACCCTGTGCCTCATGGGAACAGTCCAGCCCGAACTGCCAAGCCATGTCTTCCCTGGACCGCAATCAAGCATCCTAGGACCGGTTTCGGGCTATCAGCAGTCATCATCCAGGATAGGTTGATTCCAGTGGCATGGAGAGCGCGGGACTCACCCCAAATGGGAAGGATACCCTTCCCATTTGGGGTGACAAATGTAAAAACAACAATTGATGGACGGAATGTTGCACAATGGCAAAACTATCACCCCCAGTCACAGATCTGGGTTTAATCCATCGTTATTTTGCTCCCCACACCACCCCAGTTGTTTTTGCTCTTTCTGTGACTGTCTGTTCTCCTTCACAGACCATGTATGACGTTGGCTCCTGCTCTTTCATCGTATGTGTGTATTCTCTGTCACAGACCACCCTGTATGAGACTGGCTCCTGCTCTCTTGCTGTGACGGTCTGTTCTCCCTCACAGACCATGTATGAGGGTGGCTCCTGCTCTCTTGCTATGACGGTCTGTTCTCCCTCACAGACCATGTATGAGGCTGGCTCCTGCTCTCTCTCTCTCTGTGTCTTTCTGTTTTTTGTCACGGATGTGTTTGAGGTTGGCCCCTGCCATTTAACCCTGTCTGTCTGTCCTCTATTACAGACCATGTATGACTTTGGCCTCTGCTCTCTCACTGTGTCTCTCTGTTCTCTATCACAGACCACGTATGACGTTGGCTCCTGCTCTTTCACCGTATGTGTGTATTCTCTGTCCCAGACCAATTTCTGAGGCTGGCTCCTGCTCTTTCTGTGTCTGTCTCACCTGGTCTTTTCTCTGACACCGACAATATATGAGGCTGTCTCCAACTCTCTCCTCTTAAATGTGTTTTTTGTCACAGACCATGTATAAGGTAGGCTTCTGCTCTCCTTGTGCCTGTCTGTTCTCTGTCACTGGCCATGTATGAGGATGGGTCCTGCTCTCGTGCCATGTCAGTCTGTCCTACGCCACAGTCCAGGTATGAGGCTGGTTCCTCCTCTGTGTATGTGTGTGCCATGTCTGTCTGTTCTGTCACAGACTATGTATGAGGATGTTAACTGCTCTCCTGCCATGTCTTTATGTTCTGTCACAGACCATTTAAGAGGCTGGCTCCTGCTCTTGTGCCATGTCAGTCTGTTCTACACCACAGTCCATGTATGAGGCTGGCTCATCCTCTCTCACTGTGTCTGAGTGTTCTGTGTCACAGAGTATGTAAAAGGCTGGCTCCTGCTCTCTTGCCGTGACTGTCTGTTCTCCTTCACAGACCATGTATGAGGCTGGCTCCTGCTCTCTCGCCATGTCTGTTCTCCTTCACAGACCATATATGAGGCTGGCTCCTTCTCTCTTGCTGTGACTCCCTCTGTTACAGACCATGTATGAGATTAGCTTTTACTCTCTCACTTGATCTGTCTCCTCTGTCACAAACCATGTATGAGTTTGGCTTCTGCTCTCCTGCCGTGTCTGTCTGCTCTCTGTCCTGGACTGTGTATGAGACTGGCTCCTGCTCTCTCGCTGTGTCTCTTTGTTCTTCATCACAGATCATGTATGATGCTGGCTCATGCTCTCTCGCCGTGTTTGTATTTTCTCTGTAACAGACCATGTAGGAGGCTGACTTCTGCTCTCAGCGTATCTTTTCTCTTTCGCAGACCCTGTATGATGCTGGCTCTTGCTCTCTTGCTGTGTCTGTTCTCTGTCACAGACCATGTATGAGGCTGGATGCTGCTCTGTCACTGTCTGTTCTCTGTTGCAGACCATGTATGAGGCTGGTACCTGTTCTCTGAATGTTTGTTTTCTGTGTTAAACCTTGAATGAGGCTGGTGCCTCCTCTCTTGCTGTACCTGTCGGTTCTTTGTCTCAGGCCCTGTATGTAGCCAGCATCTATTCTCCTGCTGTGTTCTATGTTCCAGACCGTGCTCCTGGCTAGTGCCCTCGATCTTACTTTGGTTGTCCGTTCTCTGTTCAATAACCAACGGGAGACTGGCTCCTGTCCTGAGCACCCATTAACCCTTCTCAATAACTCTCTTATCCAGGGAATTGTCCCTGACCTGTTCAAATCACCCAAATTAATTCCTATCCTAAAAAAGCCAGGTGCCGATCCCACCTCTTTCTAACTTCCGTCCAATTTCTCTGCTTCCGTTCCAGGGAACGATTCTGGAGAGCCATATCACCACCTGCCTCAGTGTTTTCATTGAGCGGAGCCACTTCTTAGCTCCCCATCAGGCAGGCTTTCGCCCATCCCATTCCACAGAATCTGTTGTCCTTTCCGTCTTGGACGAGCTCAGAGGGAGCGCAGATATTAACTCCCCTCAGGCATTGGTTCTCCTCTATTTGTCCGCTGCCTTTGACACAGTCGATCATTCCATTCTTCTCGACCGTGTCGAAGGTGCTGGCATCCGGGACCCGCTTTGGCCTGGCTCACCTCTTTTCTAGGGAACCGCACACAGGCTGTTCAGCTGGCGGGTTTTTCTGCCCCTACACGCTCTGTTCTTTGCGGGTCCCCCAGGGCTCCTCTCTCCCCTCTCCTCTTAAACCTCTACATTCTCCCTCTCATTTCTGCTCTGCAAAATATGGATGTCACGGTATTCAATTATGCCAATGACCTCCAGCTGATCTTTAACCTCTCTTCTCTCCCAGCCTCCATTCTCAACTTTCAAACTATTATGACTTTCATCAGCGACTGGATGAACGGCAACCATCTAAAGCTAAACCCCGACAAGACGGAGCTGGTACTTACGTCTGGCACTCCCAGTCCCTGGACCTCTGCCTTCTTGCCCCTTTCCCTTGGTCCTTCCTCTCTACCCTCTGCTTCTGTAAAAATCCTGGGGATTAAAGTCAGCAATGCTCTCACAATGCGCTCTCAGATTAGCACTGTGGTATAATCATGCTTCCTGACACTTCGCACCATATGGAAAATTTCCTGCTTCTTTTCCTTTGCAGCTCTCAAACTTATTCTTCTTGGCATGATCATGTCACGCCTTGATTATGGCAACGGTCTGGATGCGGGTGCTCCTGCATGTGAACTTAAGCGCCTACAACTGGTTTAAAATCAGGCTGCTCGACTGATTCACAAACTTCCTAAAGTCCACCATGTCACCCCGCTGCTAAAAACCCTACACTGGCTGCCCATCCTTGAACGTTCCTTATTAAAGGTGGGTTGCAGAATCTTTCAGGCTCTGGCAGGCACTGCGCCAGCCTTTATTAACTCCAAAATTAAAGCCTATGTTCCCAACAGAGATTTGCGTTCCTCCTCCCAGCTTCTCCTATCTGTCCCCCGCTTCAGGCGGAAAAAGTTTGGAGGCATGAGGTTTCCCACCTTGGCCCCCTGTTTCTGGAACGCCCTTCCTTTTTAGGTTTCGCCTGGCCGAAGGCTGCGCACTTGTGCGCAGCTTTTCGGCGCAGATGAAATCTTTTGTTTACAATATGGGCTCAGGAACATCCTCCGGCTCCCATTGGCTAGCTCCATAAATGGAGGCTAGCCATTGGGAGCCAGATCTGTCCGTCAAGGCCGGACCAGATTCGGGGGCTTTCACGTGATTTTTTTTCCCCTCTCCACCCACTTCTGTTCGTCATCACGGCGGTGAGTGTGTTATTTTTTTTTTCGAGTGGGCCTGTTTTGTTCCTTTTCAAAGTGTCTGTTGTTGGAGTTGGCTGCAAGATCCGAGTTACCACGAGGCGATCAGGTAAGGAGCATTTTGTTTATAAATGTGTTTTCACTTTGTAAGTTTACGTATTTTGACGTTTTCGCTCTTAATGTCTTTTTTCTGTTTGCTTTTATCCCGTTCCCGCCCCCCCGACCGCCAGCGGAGGAAGCCTTCCCGACCCCCCCCCCTCCCGCTGTCTGTTCCCGACCCCCCTTGCCCCCGACTGCCAATGGAGGAAGCCTTCCCGACCCCCCCCCTCCCGCTGTCCGTTCCCGACCCCCCCCTCCGACCGCCAACGGAGGTGATGTCCAGCTTGCGAAGCAACTATACAGTGGCTGCAGGCACAACATGTTTTTTCCTAAACGAATTGATGCAGACTGGAATCGTTTGAGTAGTTTTAGCTGTCTCTCCAGTCTTTAGTGAAACAACCATATTCACCTAGAAAAAGCCTCGAGTTTCTGCCTAGAGATGTGCACAATTTCGATCTTGCAGAGAGCTCCTGAATGCTAGGAAGTTTCCAAAACGTCCTTATCGGACAGCAGGGCTTTACAACTACACTAAGATACATTGGTTTCTCCACAACAGCCTCACTTTTTTCTTTCTCAGGGAGTCTGTTCACTAAACAACGTTTTATGTTAATAATAATGTTAACTAATTAATCCTTGGCCACATGGACTCCAGATCGGTTTTGCCCTTTAATAATCTAGTACGTTGTGAGAGTTGTAGTCACACCTAAAGGCAATGAATTGTAAAAGGAAAGCCAATGACATGAATTTAGTAACCCTGATTATATAGTGTCATCTTATACTTTTACCAAAACCAACATTTGATTTTGAGAACTATGTATAATTAGAGTAACTTTTCCAGCCTTGAGAAAGCCCAACTCCGCCTGTCTGCATGGGGTGAAACGTGTTCTCGCTGTATTCTCAACCCAGCAATGCTCACCGTTTACTATTCTTGAAAGGAAGAAACAACTAAAAAAAATATTAACGTTTTATTTAAAATGTTCTCATGTTTAATAATTCTATTTGATGTATATCCATAGTCTTTATCTCTATCATTGTAACGGATTTACATTACTGGATATGGGGCTCTAATCTGTGCTCTTCTGGATCAGGGCCATTTTATCCTAGCAAGAAACTCCTGAATTACTAGCAGTTGATCAAGGGGTGATTGCTCTAGGGCCCCATTTGCATCTGAAGTCATTGTAATTTTAGGGCATGTATTAAAAAAAATCTGAAGAATAGGAAAAAACACACTGCAAAGGGCAGTAGAAATAAACAAGACAGCTCCCTCTCCTGCTACACCCCACAAAATCCAGTGCCATTATCTAGGGATTTGCCTTAGAAAGAGAGGAGACGGTTTCCTACTTCTTCCTCGTTTCTTCCACCACCCCCTTTCTTCATTCTGTTCTTCCTTTTTTCCTTCACTTCACTTTCTCATTTCCCCTTACACCTTGATACTACTCATGGGCATTAAATGATTGGCAATATACCCTACCCCCATTTCATCTCTTTTACCTCCCTAACGTATACGATACAAGAGACTGTGCTTTAACATGATCGACCTTCTCCCCCATATCATCTCCATCCCTCTCAAGATGTTAGCAGTTTAAAGTATTTGATGATGTCCCTGTCAGCCCACATACCCCACTATACTATTGTTCCTCTTTGCTTTGTACTATGGCTGTATTTCTTATCCTATAAAATCTGCGCTCTATTGGCAATGTAAATGACAATGCCATTTATTTATCTGTTTTTAAAACCAACACATAAATAAAAATTTTGTCATTTACAATGCCAATAGCTCTAACTTCTCCAAAGGCGAAACCGTTGCATTGTAAATGCTTGTTCTATCAGGTCTATTCCGATCTACCTTGACTTCCGTAAAGCTCTCAAGACTTTCCTCTTTTACTGTGCCTTCTCGCTCTAGGCGGCCTCATCTGTGTCCCCTGGGCCCTTCCGTCCTCAGTGCCAAGAAACCGCACGGTGATCGAGCCCTTTACAAAACTCTTAACTTCAACTTCTGTGTTCTGTCTGTGGCTGCCAGTTCTTTGTTACAGACCATGTATGACACTGGCCTGTTTTCTCTCTCTGGCTACCTGTTCTCTGTTGGAGGCCATGTATGGTGCTGGTGCCTGTTATCTGACTCTCACTGAACTATTTCCTGTTTAAGGTTGAGCAGTAGAAGGCATTGCTTTAATGAGAACCCTCCAAGAGTGTTCACTAAGGAACATGGTCCTGATGTAATTTAAAGGGAATTGGAATAGAAAGAATTAGAAAGGATAGGACGTGAGGGTACCTCCAAAAAACACATAAAGGCTACGAGGAAATGTTTAATTGGTCAAGGGAGTTTTGATTTAACATATGGAAGATCAATGTGGGAATGTGTGGTCAGAATTTACAATCTGGCTGTTTTGGCACCTACATTCTTGATATATATATATGTGATCAGTATTTACTGTGTGGATGCAGAGCACTAAACTGGAGACAAGGCCCCTGGGAAGATAGTTGTTTGGGCAAGGTCAAGAGTGGAGTTGGGGTAGTGTTCTTTGAAGAGGTGTCTTCAGAATTTTTCTGACTTGTGGGAGAGTTCGAGATTATTTTAGTCCTGGGAGCATGAATTGAGAAGGCGTCTTTTTTCAAAATGTATTTTCTTCTTACAATTTATTGTCTCCAATCTGGTGATAGCCAAGCTCCTGGTCTAATGTTGTTCCTATACTTAGATAGTTTGTTTGCCAGGTAAGCTGGCGTCATGTTCTTGAGTGCATTATAACTGATGCATTTGGTCTTGAATTTGATCTAGGCGGGGAGGAGGAACCAGTGTAGGTCTTTTAATGTGGAGGTGATAACGATTCAATTTCTTAAAGGCCTTGATGGGCCGTGCTACTTCGTGTATGTTACCTTAAATAGGTGCTGGTTTTGGATTGGGTAGACAATTGAGACGGGTCTTGGCTCCATCCACATGTGAGAGGACTCGAACGGTTGTTCTGAAGTCATATTCCAACTTCACTTTCTTCAAGATAGACTAGAAACCCAGCTTTCTTGGTCATGTTTGCAATGTGTTCCTTGAATGACACACAGGATTTGATTCTCTGTATGTCGTTGGGTGAGGATATCTTTAGGTAACGTTGAGTGTCCTCTGCATACTGAAGGATCTTGATGCTGCTGTCTGTAAGGATGGATCTGAGAGATCCCATGTAGAGGTAAAAAAATATGGGGGAAAGAATGGAGCCCAGAGGTACTCTGCAGGTGACATGGAATTTCTGTGATCTTGTGGGACCTAGTTACATGAACTTGCACCACTTGGTGGGGTAGGATGTGAACCATTTCAAGATATTGACTGAAAATCCCATGCAAGTTACTCACAATATTGATCATAGTTGGATGTTTTTTTTTTGGGTTATATTTTTATAACCTAAAGTTGAATATTTTACAAGAACATGCTATGGGTAGGCACAAGATTGTCGGATGCAGTGCCACCCATTACAATACAGGATAAGCAAACAAAGCAAGAGTAAAGGAGGGCTTATTAATAATTAAAATGGGACTAGATTAGGGAAGATGGTACACGTATGTGGTACAGGGTAAGTGCATAGATGTAATTTTCCAGCAGTTGTAGGAGAGGTGTGATCACATCCTCGATGTGAGGGTAAACTAGGTGCAGTGCGTTTACCTTCCTATGCAGTGAAAGAGGGCACTGTAAAGGGTAGTTGCAGGGCGAGGGACAGGGTGGGGGAAAAAGAGAGCTTGAAAACTGGCAAGTGTGGCCTCTAGTGGCCCATACAGTGTCTGTGAGCCTGCAGGTGCCTGTTCAGGTCAGAATAGTAGGAGCTCAGTGCATCGGTCAGTGAGAGTGTCGCAGGCTGTGGGAGGGTGCGGGAAAAAGATTCCAACACTTCAGTAATGAAAGGACTCCAGACCTCCTCATAGATATGTAATTGGTCATTCAAAGTAGAAGTGATTTTCTCGTATCCCGCTACGTGATATAGTTCAAGGAGCCATTCTTTCTACAGGGAGGGAGGACTGCCTACAATGACGTAATATGCAGAGTTTGTCCGTCGCAACTGACGTAGCTCGCCATCTGAGGACGTGAAAGATCGTGCCAGGGAGGTCTGAAAAATCATGGGGGAAAAGCAAGATGTGCTGAAGGAGTAATCCAGACGCTATTTTACTGTTGTAGGTACCCCCAAACTTGAGACCAGTATGGGGCACTTCTGGGGCGTTCTTGCCATGGAGGAGGAGGGCTTTGTCATCTACTTGGAGTGTGGTTGTCTCAGTGCTGCTGTCTGGCCTGAAGACAGTGTTTGGCCTGTGGAAGTTTACTCTAGCTTAAGTGCTTCTATAACTGTTCCCTTCAAAGATTTCCTCTACAAATGGAAGGTAATAGGGCGGAAGTTGGTGAGGTCTACTGGATTCCGGGATGGTTTCTTTAGCAAGGGAAAGATTTGATCTGCCCTAAGAGTGTTTGCGAGCTTTCCTTGAGTGAGGAAAATGAGTGTGGTGGAAGGGGGTAGGAGTTTTCCTTTGATCCTTTGAGCAGATGATGGATGAAGGAAAGAAGGTTGATTAGAAATATTGGAAAATATGCGGTAATCGATTGAAGCCATTCTATTTGGTGGTGAGGAAATGGATGATGGTTGGAAGTGAGGAGGCGTGGAAGTGGTAACAATGTTCCATCTGATTTTGGCAGATGGTGTTGACTGATGCAGGGACTGTGGGTTCTGGGAGAGGATTGGTTGAATGTCTGACAGGCTTGAAGAGAGCTTTGCTTCTCTTGGTTCCCTCACTGATGGTGGCTTTGTAATAAATGATTTGGCTGCTATGATGAAGCCTCTGCAGGTAGAGTTAGTGTTTTCATTCAGATGAGGTCATCCAGTAGTTTGAACTTCTCCTGTTTTCGTATGGTGCACTTGTTTTCATCAAGGTCTGACATCTGTGGTAGGCTAAGGATTTCTAGAAAATTCTTGGATATTTTTCGGATGGGTGTCTTTGATTAAATGGAAGGTTATTTTAATCGGGGAATACATCTCCTATCTTAGTTATCTCCCCCCCCCCCCTTATTCTGTTGAGGGTCTGCCTGTCAGCCGTGAGTGAGTAAAGCAGGTGGTGGATCGGTTACTGTTCTGGGTCATATAGCTCAGGGTAGGCTGAGTGTTTTCTGATGTCCTTCCAGGCCAGTTGTGCACTCTTGACTGAGTTCATTTCAGTACGCCCCAGTCAAGGTGCCCTCCTAATCAGAACACTCAAGGGTATTGATGTGCTGTGTCTCGCTCAATTGCGAAGTGGTCCATATATGGCAGTAGTGCATCCAGTGGTGTGTGTAGTGCCTGTGCACAGTACAGCTCAGTCTGGTGCTGCTAATCCCCCTCGTCATAAGGCAAATTGAGTGTTTGTCAGTTTATTCTGGGCTGACCTCCCGCCCAGGATAGGAATATAGATACTTTCACTAGGTGCTTTGAAAATGTCAATTGGACCAGGTTTATTTTTTAAAGTAGTGGCACAACTACTTTACGTCAGACTCCATGAGATCGGTCTGAGGGGGACGGTGCTCAGCTGGTTTACATCTTTTCTGGCCGGCCGCCGACAAATGGTCTGGGCCTCCTCTAGCTCTGCTGAGATGCCGCCATTGGGAGTCGGGAGTCCCGCAGGGCTCTGTATTGAGCCCGACTCTCTTTAACATCTTTATGACCCCTCTGGCGGCTCTGGCTGAGTACTTCGGGGCCCAGATCGTATCCTACGCCGATGACACCCAGCTGCTCTTTACCTGTCGGAAAGGAGAGGATTTTGATGGAGAGAGCATCCGTGAGTGCCTTGGGGCTGTTTTTAAATGGCTCCAACTGAACAGCCTCAAGTGCAACTCAGATAAATCGGAGGTGCTCTTCTTCGGTTGTCAATCCGATCCGGACTGGCAGGTATGCTGGCGTGCGGACATGTCCCCTCCGGTGGGGCCGTCTCAGTTAGCCAAGAATTTGGGGATCAAAATTGACAATGGCTTGACTTTAAGATCTCAGATCCTTGCCCTCACTGGCACCTGTTTTGGTCTTCTCCGTATGCTTCGGAAGTTTTTCCCTTTGCTTTCTGAGGACCACAGGAGGACTACGGTTCGGTTCAAGACTGGACTATTCCAACGTCCTATATCTTGGCCTGCCGGAATATCTCCTGCAACGGATGCAGGTGGTCCAGAACGCGGCAGCGCGTGCCATTTTCGGCCTGCATAGGCGAGTCAGAGTTTCTGGCTTGTTGCAGTCGCTTCATTGGCTGCCTATCTGACAGCGGATAGTCTTCAAAGCCTTAACTCTTGCTCACAAGGCCTTTTATGCCACAGGGACTAAATACCTTCAGAGGAGGCTTGTCTCCTATCGTCCTTCTCGATCTCTGAGATCTGAGTCGATGTTTCTTGCCACTGTTCCACGTGTGAGGAAGGCCCGTATGGGAGGTCGTTCCTTCATGTTCCGGGCCCCTCAGCTTTGGAACTCCCTGCCCCTGACACTGCGTAGCACCTCAAATCTGTTGGCCTTCAGGAAGGGCCTAAAAACTTGACTTTTTGCTTCCTAGATCCCCTTATTCTGCTGACCCTGTTTGCTTTTAATTTGTGTGTTGTGTTTGTCTTTTTCAGGTTGTCAATAAAGCGCCGGGACAGTCTTTTGAGTAGCCGAGCGCTATAAAAGACACAAAATAACATAAACAATAACATAACAACTAAATGTTACTATGGGTTTTTGCATAAAATGCTAATGTCTTTATCAAGTAGAAGTATCTGCCAGTGAGGAAGATAGTTTACCTGGAGCAGGAATTCTGGCCTAGTCCTTTCAGATATGAAAAGGTCTAAATAAGTGACACCCTTCTGTGTCCTTGTTTGTGATACTTTGGACTGGTGCTTTGAATCGTGATATGTGTGACTGGTACTTACAATGTGGAATGTTTGGGTGGTTCACACATTAATGACTGGTACATACAGTCAGGGCACGTGTGTTTGGTACTGTAGTGCCTCTTTTCTGTAAGTAAGACTGCACTCTACAGATCTACACTTATTTCTTGCTCTCCTCTCTGCAGGTACAACTTCAAGAGTGGCTGCGTCTTCTGAAGAAAGAGGAGGAATATATTCTGGAGTCTAAAGTAAAGGAAGAGGAACATTCTAAAACCATGAGGGTGAGTGGCTGCAGTCAGTGCTGTGTCTCTGTGTTTCTGTATTTGTATTTGCCCATATACTAGTGTGTAAATGTTAGAAATGGGGGTCTCTAGTTGGCAAGGGCTTGCACCTTTGTTCAAATAGGGACCCTTCTTCCTAGTCAGGATAAGGGAGTTCTACTCCTAAAATAAACTCTGCTCACCTCCTTGATAGTTAGGCACGTGCAGTCAGGCTTATCTTAGATGCAGTGTGTGAAGCATTTGCACATAACCAACAGTAATAGTGTAAGCACAACAAAAGGACACCACAACTGTTTAGAAAAATATCCAATATTTTTATATACTTAAGACCAGCCCAAAAATGATAAAAAATCCACAACATAGTACTTAAAAATCTTCAGTTATCGAAATAACCTTGAAAAACAGTTCCTTGATGTCAATAACCCTGTCCGGGGCCATCACGGCATCGTGAGCCAATAAATTCAAGTAGTTCTGACTGACCGCAGCGTCGCAGGCCGGCTACGGTGTCGGGAAGACCCGCAAACAGTACCTTTTAGAAATGCAGGGCGTCGGCGACCTCTCGTTGAGCTTCCGAAAGCATGGTGTCTGTTATGGAGGTCTGTGCGGTAGTCGTCTGGGCCCTCTAAGTCACACGCGTTGCAGGTCGAACTCCTCTTTGCTGAAGTCAGGAGTGCTGTCGTCTGGTGCTGTGTTGTGAAATTCAGCGGTGCGGTGTGCGGTGCCCTCCGGTCCCGGTGCGAGCAGGGACTCGGTGGCGGCAACGGATGGCATAGTCAGTGAGACCAGGGGCGCGGTGCGAAGTGAATGCGGTGCTTGTCGCGGTGCTAGCAGGTCACGGTGCAAGCAGCGTTGTTGTTGTTGCTGAAGCACTGTCGTCAGCTAACGATTTGAGTCGATGGCACAGGTGTTGGTAGGCCAAGGATGCAGTGCGGGATGTGGGTGGTGCATTGTGTAACTTTACGAGCGGTGGACTCAAACCACGGAGCAAGAAGTGGCGTAGATTCCGGCATGGACCCGGCATTGTCTGGGATACCAAGGAGTTGTGGGGAAGCGAGGCAGTGCAGGGTGTGGTGCCCACAGGTCGCGGTGCGAGCCACGGCTCGGTGGCGGTGTCAGCAGGTGGCGTTGGTGAGACCTGGGACGCGTTGCCCTCTGCGGTGCCGTCAGGACGCTGAGTCGGCAGCGGCGTTGTAGACGTCGTTGAGTTGCTTTTGTTTTGTTGCAGCACAAAACACAGTCCCCAGTGCTGAGGGAGGAAGAACTTGAAGTCTTTGCTGTTCCTAAGACTTATTGAACAGGGAGCAAGCTCTACCTCAAGCACTTGGATAAAGTCACAAAAGTAGATTGCAGAAAGTTCAGTTCAGTTCATTCCTTTCGCTGCCCGAGACAGTAGCAGCCACTGCAGGCCAACACAACAAAGCACAGCAAAGTGGTAGTTCCTCCTCACAGCTTCTCCAGCTCTTCTTGGCAGTCTTCTTGATCCAAAAGAGTACTAATGTTCTGGGGTTTGGGCCCCAATAGTTATACCACCAAATCCTTTGTTCTCTGAAGGCAGAGATGTTTCTACCTAGTCCAAACCAGTTCTGGGTGCATTCTGCCTGTGCACAACTTCTTCCTTTGTCAGTGTTGACCAGGGTCATCAGACGCACCACAGGAGGTGGGCCAGCATTGTGGAAGGCAGGCACAGCCCTATTCAGGTCCAGGTGCTACTCCTCCCACCACTCCCAATGCAGATAGGTCTATTCAGCCTATTGCTGACTCGCTCTGCCTCCTGGAGCCATCCCAGCCCCTGTCACTCACAAACCAGACATGCAATACACAACTTAGCAGAGGCAGGCTGGATGGTTGGGCAAGAAAATACCTACTTTCTAAAAGTGGTATTTTCAAACACAGAATTTTAAAACCACCTTCACTAAAAGATGTATTTTAACATTCTGAGTTCCGCCATACTAAACTCTAATTTCTACCTAGTTTCCTGGGTCAGTTAGGATTATAAGATGTTATAATCAAACTGCCCATTCTGGCCTATGGGAACAGGTAGCCTTGCAATAGTGAAAAACGAAATTGGCTGTAAGTCACTATCAGGACATGCCGCACACACCCGGGCATGTCCTACCTTTTACATACAATGCATCCTGCACACAGGGGAACCTTAGGCCTACTTAGGGGTGACTAACATGTAGAAAAGGGAAGGTTTAAGGACTGGCAAGTGGGCGCACTTGCAAAGTCGACATGGCAGTCCCAGACTGCACACAGGCTCTGCAATGGCAGGCCAGAGTTACACTTTTACGGGCTGTTTGCGTGGGTGGTACAATCCAGTACTGCAGCCCACCAACAGCATTTGATTTATGGGCCCTGGCATGCGCAGTGCACTTTACTAGGGACTGACAAATACATCAAATAGGCCAATCATGGTAACACCAATCCATAACCCATTTTACTACAGGAGCACTTGCACTTTACCACTGATCAGCAGTGAGAGGAGTGTGCAGAAACGCTATGCCAGCCAAAACAGAGTCAATACCGGGAGGTCAGAAAGCCAAAACTCTGGGGAAACACACCAAAAGATGCCAAGTCTAACAGTACCTCTTAAAGTTCAAGACACACAGAAGCCCATGAGACACCCTACAGACTGAGCTGTGGTACACTAGGTAACTAGAGTCACTGCTGTTGGACTTTGAGGCTGAAATCAGCCATGGGCGTGTTATACAATAAAACTAAAAATGACACTGTTCTCCGTAAGGTAATACTTTCATAGTATGTATTAGTGTATGTATTTACATGTGTGGCATTATCTGACAGTTAGTGCATATCTGTGTGCATGTGTGTGATTGTGGGTTTGTGAGTGTGTGGACATGTTCACACTTATCTGTAACAGTATGTGCTCATGTATGGATGATTCTGGAGTTATCGATGGGTGTGCATGCATGCCTGCATCTCTATGGTTGTGTATTTTCGTGGGTATGGTTGTGTGCTTGTGTGTCTTTGTATGTATTTTGAGCCACATAATCTGCCAATAAATGTGCATGTTAGTGTGCATGTGTGTTTGAGGGATGTGCATGCTTTAGTCTGAATTTATTGGCTTTGAGTTTGTGCTTCGGCATGTAAATGTATGTGCGTTGGCATATCACAAGGTCTTATGGTATTTGTGAGTGTGCAAATGCATGTGTGCATCTAAATAAGTGTGACTTTGTAAGCATGCATGGGTCTGGAGATAGATATATATTTGAGATTATATAATTATACTTCTGTGTGCGCGTATGCATGGGTTTCTGGAGAGTGTGCTTTTATGGGTTTGTGTATTCTTTGTCTGGAGATATTGTTCTGTGAGTTTGTAGACACATCTATACATGTGTGTGACTGGACAATCATGTGTGCATCTGTATGAGTGGGTGCCTCGGGGTTTGTGTATGCATAGAGTGAAGAGATCTATCTGAGTGTGTGCATCTCTGTGCACATGCATGTGTGCATCTGTATGAATGTGTACCTCAGTGGGGTTCATATGTATGGTTCAGGATTTATCTATCCATTCATTGGTCTGATCACACCTGGTGTAAGGCCCTTCCTAAACCAAAGGGTTAACATTTTAATCATTCTAAGAAGGTACACAGAGCACTCAACAAAATGCACACAGCTATAGACCTCTAGGGTTTTTTCCAAAAGGTAAATAAAAAAAATGTTTAATACAATGAGACATACATTTATTCATATGCTTTATCTTGATATGTGATTTTCTTTCCAGGATCTTCTGAAAAGAAAGAACAAACAACATTGACACAATTCATCAAGCTCAAAAGAGCCTGAACATACATACAATGTTACATACCATTGCTTCGTACAATGCCAACATTTCAGCTGCACTTGTAAATGGATTCCCAATGCATTTCGGGTTGTTAACTCTTCATCAGGGGAACTGCAAAAATAACATATGTTTACACAATCTAACCATTGACAGACCAGGAACTGTGTGTTCATTGCACATGCTTATACATGCCAATTCCAAACATATTTATTAAACGAGGATGTAATTAGTGTGTTCTCCACCGACATTAAAACATGGATGATATCCCCATGTTCATAGAGCGGTATTGAAGAATTAGCCAGATGCAACTATGTGAGATAATGTCTTCACCTATTGTCACAAGTGTCTCATATGCAACCCAATACCATAAAAAGTGTCAAAAGGAACAAGCATTTGCAATGCAATAGGTCTCGCATTTGTGAGAGTTGGGGCTATTGGCGTTGTAAATTATGTTTTTTACCTGATTGTTTTGTTTCCGAGTTTAGTGGATGTATGTGGTATGGACTAGAGCGGAACTATGCAGGTTGTATTCAAATTGTTAGTTGTATATTTGTGTTGTCTAGTATATTTGTATAGTGGAATTGTATGCCATGGTGAATAGATAGTGGTGAGAGCGGCAGAGAATAAAGAGAAAGGAAGAATGAGAGGGATGGGTAGATTGTGTAGGGAGCAGTTAATGAACTTGAGACAGAGGAGCAGAAATATGTATGAGAAAGACAGAAGGGTGAGAGCAGGCCATTGACGCATAAAGAGTGAAGTTTTGTGTATGCAGAAGACACCCTAAGAAGAGGAGAGCGTAGGTTGGAGGGACAGAAACTTTAAAAAGTTGTGGTATAAAAATGTTGCTTGAAAACCGGAGTCAACCACTTGAGAGAGGCATAAGTGGTTTATGAGAGAGAGAGAAGGTTGTGTGAAAGAGTACAAGAGAAGATAGAGGGACAAGTGGAAGGGGCACCGGGGGTGAGGCAAGAGGTGGCCTAGTGCACAGCGTGAGGAGGTATGGGGAGGTAGCATGTGTGAGTTGACAGTATAGAGGAGACAGTTTGTGTGAGAGGGATGAGAGAGGGCAGTGGTATTGCAAGATGGGAGTGGGTAGTGTGAGAAAGATGAGAGGGGAAGTGGGTATGTGGGGGAGAGATGACTGTCCATGTGGGACAAACAGATGCAAAGCAGTAACAAAAACTGTGTATTGATCAGGAGCAATACACATTTTACACTGACTGAGTACAAACGCACTGATCCCTCTACAAGTGAAACACTTCGAGGGAAGGGGTGCCGCTTACTCAGGAAACGGAAAAACAAAATGGGGCTGGCTCTAATCAGCAAGGCTGAGCCTATATCATAAACAACAAGAGGGGGTGCCAGTGCTGATAATAATAAATAAGAACTGTAGTGAATCCTCCACTAACTGAAAATCACATTGAGAAAAGGGAATGCTTCTTAATCGCAATTTTATTATATATTCAAAGATATTTTATAAAATCCATTTATACATTTGGAGACAGTACATTAAAGGAAACCAAAAATGCAAAAAGGACACATGAAACAGCAATCAATATGGAGCGAACCACCATTCACTACTACAATCATATCACTTTCACCATACATTCAGAAACATGCAAACTGCTCTCACACATACCATATGTACATTATCTACAACAAAGAAAACGAAAAACTGGAACTGCCTTAATATGAATACAGATTTTGCAGGGTGTGTTGAAAAATACCAAAGATTTTACAATTTCAAACAATCTTATCACATTAAACCAAAGATAGACAATATTCAACAAATGACTAAGTAATGTATACAAAATTGTGACTCTTAGATCCGTTGGCAGACCAGTAAGAAAATGGGCCTACGCGTTTCGAATCTCCTGTATTTCTATGGAGATTCTCATCAGGGCCTCAGGCAACACCTAAAGTTGCTAACCGTGGTCCGGGACGAAGGAGGGTGAAGGAGAGTTACCAAATGCTCAAAGGGGGAGCGGGGTGTCCTAATGCTGGTGGAGAATAGGAACCAACATGGGGCCAGTTGGCCGGCGATAGTTAGGCGTCGTGTCTGGTAAACTTCAGGGAATTACAGGGTCCTTAGCAACGTGGGTGAAGGGGGCTTGCCTGTCTAGAATCAGGCAGAACGCGGCAATCGGGGCAGCGTCAGCACAAGCGAGCGAGGGTTCGGTGTGCAATATCAGAAGGCAAAGGAGGCTTGCCTGTTTTTAATCAGGCAGAACGCGGCAATGGAGGCAGCGTCAGCACAAGCGAGCGAGGGTTCGGTGTGCAGTTTCCCAAGGCAAAGGTCTCGAATACCGGCAGCCGGGCGGCGTCTCGTCACGCACTGATCTCTCGCGCGAGAGATCAGTGCGTGACGAGACGCCGCCCGGCTGCCGGTATTCGAGACCTTTGCCTTGGGAAACTGCACACCGAACCCTCGCTCGCTTGTGCTGACGCTGCCTCCATTGCTGCGTTCTGCCTGATTAAAAACAGGCAAGCCTCCTTTGCCTTCGGATATTGCACACCGAACCCTCGCTCGCTTGTGCTGACGCTGCCCCGATTGCCGCGTTCTGCCTGATTCTAGACAGGCAAGCCCCCTTCACCCACGTTGCTAAGGACCCTGTAATTCCCTGAAGTTTACCAGACACGACGCCTAACTATCGCCGGCCAACTGGCCCCATGTTGGTTCCTATTCTCCACCAGCATTAGGACACCCCGCTCCCCCTTTGAGCATTTGGTAACTCTCCTTCACCCTCCTTCGTCCCGGACCACGGTTAGCAACTTTAGGTGTTGCCTGAGGCCCTGATGAGAATCTCCATAGAAATACAGGAGATTCGAAACGCGTAGGCCCATTTTCTTACTGGTCTGCCAACGGATCTAAGAGTCACAATTTTGTATACATTACTTAGTCATTTGTTGAATATTGTCTATCTTTGGTTTAATGTGATAAGATTGTTTGAAATTGTAAAATCTTTGGTATTTTTCAACACACCCTGCAAAATCTGTATTCATATTAAGGCAGTTCCAGTTTTTCGTTTTCTTTGTTGTAGATAATGTACATATGGTATGTGTGAGAGCAGTTTGCATGTTTCTGAATGTATGGTGAAAGTGATATGATTGTAGTAGTGAATGGTGGTTCGCTCCATATTGATTGCTGTTTCATGTGTCCTTTTTGCATTTTTGGTTTCCTTTAATGTACTGTCTCCAAATGTATAAATGGATTTTATAAAATATCTTTGAATATATAATAAAATTGCGATTAAGAAGCATTCCCTTTTCTGAATGTGATTTTCAGTTAGTGGAGGATTCACTACAGTTCTTATTTATTATTATCAGCACTGGCACCCCCTCTTGTTGCTTACTCAGGAAAAGCACCCCCTTTAAAAACTCTGAAAGGCACCAATTTTGACTTTTGAAGGCCTGGTGTGGTGGGGCTGCTCATGTTTCCTGCACTAGAACAGGCTATGGATGCAAAACTCAGCCGCCTCTGTGGGCATGAAGCAGTCAAAAGCACACCCAAAAACTTCTCTGCCGGGACAATTACAGACAAGACCATCGGACCAAAAGTCATACAAAACCAGCAAGGCTGTGTGTGTATTTCACACCCTATAAACCAACAGACAAGTAAACGGAGCATGGAGTAGAAAAGTAAGAAAATGCGAACCACAAAAAAGATGCAAAAACCAGACCCTACAGGAACATGGAGGCTGCACGGATTTCACAGCACAAACAACATAGAAAAAAGCATTTACAATGCAATAGGTCTCGCAATTACATTGTTTTGAGCTATTGGCATTGTAAATGTTATTGTTTTCCTTTTGGGAAGCATTAATTAAATGGTGTAATGCAAAATGGCAGTAACTATAGTCCTGTGCCATTGTCAGATCAGAGACATGAACGTAATGCCCTCTGGTGCAGGGTATGCCACTACAATGGTATGCCCTCATTTGTAATAATAATTATTTGATATGCTTCCTGTTCGTCAGTTGGTAAAATAGCTCTGTGGGTTAACACGCTGACTGCAAAGATCTGCGAGTTCACGGGCAGGTCATCAATGTGAATCCATCTGTGCTGTCTCTGCATTTTGTCTTACTGCTTAGTTTGAAAAGGTGAAGATTTGAGACCGTCACAGCAGCTTTCTTTTACAGCGCTAAGAATGACCAAACGACAGGATCAAGCGCTGCACAAGATGACAAATACGGCCATTTTAACTCATTAAAACACAAACCTTCATGACATTTGACCTTAGAGGCATTTATGAGTTTAGGCCCTAAGAGTAAAGCACTAACAGCTGCACACAATGAAAAGAATAGGGTTAAAAGGCTGAAAGTGTGACATCAAACATGTTGTCATCCGCACCATAAATGTAAATGTACAGGAACTCATAGCGCAAATCACCGAGCGGTTTCTATGCGCTTGCTTAGGGAACCCGTCCTGGTATTCCCCTGTGAGATAACCCCGGCAGGGTATCCGCAAGGTGAAAGCCAGGCATCCCGCCACGTTGTGGAGATTAAGCAAGCTATTGCCCAGAGTCGCAGAGTGTGAATCGGTGAATCGAGTAGGCACCACACCTAGTTCTGCGCTTTCCCTTTCTCCTTCCTGATTGTCTGTCTCGATTTCCGATGTGCCCTGGTCCAACAGTTCGGGTCCTCGTGCTTCTGGGGCCCATTGTACTATTTTGTTGCATCGAGCCATGCGGTCCTGGGACCACACATTTCCATCACTCAACCTAGCTGCTCGGCCAAAAACCTCTTTGACTTGGAGCGGTCTGCTGTATTTACTTTCTCCCTTACGTTGCAATGTGGCTAGCTTTACTCTCACCCATTCTCCTTCTTCCAGCTGTGTGTCCTTAACATTCCTTCTCCTATTGTAGTGCTCCGAATATATTCTCTGGGCCCTTTCTAGATTTGCTTGCACTACCGCTGGAGACCATTTGCTGGTCACGGTCTTCTCTTTCCACGCTAAATTGTCCTTTGTAAAGGGTTCTCTCCCTCTGAGAATCTGGAAAGGACTGTACCCCGTTCCAGTAGGAGTGATGCGATACGCCCAGATCATGTGTAGTAGTTCCTTCTCCCAATCTTTCCCCATCATGATGGCTGCTTGAATGGAGCCCATCAGGACCCTATTAAAACGTTCCACTTGTCCATTTCCTGCTGGGTGGTATATGGCTGTGTGTTTAGAATAGATCCTATTCCTTTCCATATATTTTAGCCATTTGTCTGAGGTGAACTGTGGGCCATTGTCACTTTAAACAGATTTGGGGATGCCTTCCCTGAGGAAAATGGTGGTGAGGAACTTTAATATTGTGTCCGTGACCATCTCTTCCTTGACATGCACCTCTGGCCACTTAGAATATTTGTCCACCATGGCACATAGGTATTTTGGGGTCCCTTGCTCATCCAGGATTGGCCCCAGAATGTCGATGGATAGTTCTTCCCAAGGATTCCTCTGTGTCGAACTTTCCTATGGACGGTCTCAATGGTGTAATAGTCTTATCGACTTGTTGGCATTGGTTACACTCTCTGACTTATCGTTCTGTTTGTGTGTCCATGCCTGGCCACCAGTAACCTTGTTTGGCTCTCAGTTTGGTCTTCCCAATTCCTAAATGGCCTTCGTGCAGTATGGTTAACAGCCTGGAGATGAGTCCTTCTGGGGGTACTACTTTGTCCCCTCGGTATATAAAGACTCCCTTGTCGCCGAGTGAGTGCTCCTCTCTCACTTCAAAGTACTTCCTCATGTCCCCACTCAAGTGTCTCTTTTCCAGCCATCCGCCAGTGATGTACCCTTTCACTTCCTGGAGCCTCTTGTCTGTCTGATATGCATCCTTCCATTCTTGGTTGCTTATCACCTTCTCCAGGTCTTCCATCCGAGCCACCATTTCTTCTCCATCTTCCTTCTCTTCTTCTGCTGACTCCATAGCGGCGGCCCTGCTCAGGTAGTCTGTGACTTTGTTTCTGCTACCCGGGATGTATTCTACATCATAGCGATATTCCAATAATTTTAAAGTCATTTTCGCTATCCTTGGGGTGGAACTCGCAAGCCCGCATGATGTGAGGACTCTCACCAATGGCATGTGGTCTGTCCTGAGCTGGAATCTTGTGCCCCACAGGAACTCTCGGAATCTTCCCATGGCCCACACCACTGCCAGCATTTCTTTTTCAGTAACACAACCTTTTTTCCGTGTCCGTTAGGGTTCTGGACGCAAAACTGATGGTCTCCATCGTTCCTCCAACTCCGTCTTGCATAAGGACCGCACCGAGTCCTTTGTCGCTGGCGTCTGTTGTTACCACCGTTCGCCCTTGCGGGTCGTATCCACGGAGGGATATCGCTTGGGTCACATCCTTCTTGACACTTTCAAACTCCCTCTGAGTTTCTTCCGTCCATACAAACGTCGTTTTCTCTCTTGTCAATAGCCGCATGTGGTGTGTCTTAGAGGCAAAATGCTGTATGAATTTGCTATAATACTCGGCCATGCCTAAGAAGGACCTTACTTCCTCTTTGTTTGCAGGCGGTTGAGCGTCGCATATTGCCTTTACATTCTCCTTCGGTGTGATCCCTAATTCACCAATTTCGTGCCCCAGGTATGTGACTGACGCCATACCTAGGTGGCATTTCTCCCATTCGGCTGTCAGTCCCTTGTCTTCCAGCACTCTCAGCACCTTGGCCAACTTGGCGTTGTGGTCCCGTTGATCACTTCCCATGACCAAAATGTCGTCCTGGAAGTATTGGACCCCTTCCATGTCCTTGAAAAGGCGATGCATAAGCTTTTGGAAGACAGCCGCCGCTGACGCTAAGCCGAAGGGCATCCTGCAAAATTGGTAACAGCCAAAGGGAGTGATGAATGACGTCAGCCTCCTGCTCTCCGGGTGTAGCGCTATCTGGTGGTACGCTGACGTCAGGTCGATGGTGGAATACCATTTCTTTCCTTTTGTCTTTGCCAGCATTTCCTCAATGCGGGGCAGCAGGAACTTTTCCACTACGATGTTTTTATTAAGTTCGCGCAGGTCCACGCATAGCCGAACCTTGCCGTTGGGTTTCATCACCACCACCAGGGGGGCCAGCCACTCCGCACATGTGATGGGTTCGACAATGCCATTTCTTTCCAGATCGTGCAGCTCTTGTTGTACCGCCTCCCTCACTGCTATCGGTACATTCCTCACTTTGTGTGATACTGGCGTGGGTCCATTTTAAGGATGATTTTGTGCGCAAACTTCTCCAATTTCCCGACTCTTCCACCGAATACCCTGGGGAAGTCTCTTTTCCATTTCTCCATATCTGGCCACGCCTCCGGTTCTGTCAATAGTACCTGTACTGCTCCACCCGGGTCTAGCTTGATGCCCAAATCTCCTTGATCCATCCAGCCTAACACCGATGGGCCTTTCTCCGTCACATAGAGTTTGCAATCCGCACTGCGTCCTCTGAATTCAAATGTCAGTGGTCGAGAACCCGCTATGGGGATGTGATTTCCCAAGTATGTGACCGGTCTGATGTCTGGTGGTTCCAGGTGAGGGCCTAACTGGGGCATGAATTTCTCTCTCCACACTGCCCTTTGTACTAAGGTGTACGGTGAGCCTGAGTCCGCCACAATGCTTATCATTAAGCCACCTATCAACATGTCCAGCACTGGCTTGTTTGTTCTCCTGGTGCCTACACTCAAGACCTGTTCCTCGATGCACAGTACTTCATCCTCTTCCACCTGGCTTCGTCCTTCCTCTTCGTCCTTTTCCTTGTCACGAATTTCACCGTATTGCAGGCCATTTTCTTCCGACAAACCTTTTCGTGGTGTCCCATCACTCCGCAAAACATGCACTTGGCCCGGAAGGCCGGGCACCTTTCTCTTCGCCTCGTGGGCCCAGCTGCCGCACCGGTAGCATGAAGACTTGCTTCCTTTCTGCCTTCCCCGTGGTCCCGGCTTTCCTTGCCACCTGTTGGGTCCTTTGTTGGTCGAACTCGTGTACCTGCCCCTGCCCTTTGGCTCTTCATCCTTGATTCTGTTGATGATGGGCCTTGCCGCAATTTCTCTTTTTGCTGCGTCCGCACATCGTCGTGCTAATTCCGCCTTCACCATCGCCATTGCTTCTTTCAACGTGATCTCGCCGCACGACCACAACTTATCCTGTACTGATTTCATCATCGTGTGCATCACTATTTGGTCTGATAAAATCATCGTGGAGTCCACTGAACTGACACGTGGACGCCAACTTTTTCAACGCCGCTACGTAATCCTCGATGGAGTCGCCTTGTTCCTGTTTTTGCTGTTGGAAATTGTATTGGTCTATCGATACACAAACTGACGGTTGATAATGTTCGTCAAGCTCTTCTAGGGCGTGCACATATACATCATCATCACCCGTTTGTCTCTGCTTGGGAACCAGGTTCTTGAACACTCTGAGTCTCTCTGGGCCCAAGTTGTGCAGTAAGATTCTTCTTTTCCTGACGTTTGTGAAGGCTTCTTCATTTTCATCCTCCAGGACTTCAATATAATTTGTGATATAGTCCTTCCAGTCCTCCCACTTGAGTAGGGGTTCTCCTGGTTTTTGTAGGAACGGAACCGGCGCTGTCGCCGAGGATGACTGGGGGCACATTATTTCCCGCCTTTGCCGCGTGACACTCTGGGTCTTGGGGCTTCCAGGGGCACTGTTCTCCTTACTGTCGCCTGGCCGGGGCTGGGTGTGTCTCTCCTCACCGTTGTCTGTGTCTCCTGGATCAGCCAGTGTTACTGCCCAGCCAGCTACCTACAGGTGTGGCTCCTGGACCGCCCTGCCGCCCGCCTAGCACGTGACCGGTCCCTTGACACCCTTATGACCTCAGTTCGCTGTCCGATGTGTCATTAGGGGATACAAATGCTGCTGCCACGCTCCGTGTGCTTCCCTGTGTGCTCGCCTCCTCATCAGTGGTGTGGCTCGGCTTGTAGGCCTCTCTGCACGTGTAGCCCTGTGGGAGATGGCCAGGGTCCGATGTCTGTCTCCTGGTGGGTCTTCGTCGTTTCACTGGAACATCCTCGTCACCATTGTAAAGATTGCCTCTTTATATATATATATATATATATAACGGAGACCTTAGGTAGTAGTTATGATGATTTATTAACCTTTATTGGCACACAGAGCGCCAAGCGTGTTTATGCACACTGCTCCGGCGCCCGACTGATCGCGCTCGAGAAAACGAGATCCTAAGATGGCTGCCGTTAATGTACGTCACTACGTAGCGTGAACAACTAGAGCGGCGACTCTACATAAGGCAAGGCGAGAAAGACCTAAGGTGGGGGCCGAGGGAGGGTTCTAGAAGAGTGAAAGAGAGGGGGCTGGGAGGGGTCCAGTCCATCAGTAACTTTAAAAGTTTGTAGGTGGTCGTAGTTTCAAAGATGTTTCGCCAAATCTGTAGTCCCCATCTTTTCACCGTCGCTAACCCTAACTATATGTGGTAAGTGGCCAGTACACCCACTAAACGTGTCTCTGTGAAATCCCTCTCACCTTTTAATCCACTGCTTGAAGAAGTGGAGTTTAGGCCTCCGTAGCACCCCTGTGTTTTGCTGGCAGAGGTTGACAAAGGCCAGCAGCATGGGTCGGCGTGCACCTGGCTGGGGGGTGCAGTCTCGAGGAGCAGCATGCGCAAGGAAGCGACACAAGTATAATAACGTGTTAGGAAGGAGACTAGGGCTTGGGAGCGCAGAGGGTGGTGTAAAGAGACAGTGGGTGATGGCGGGGTTTCTGGGGGTGGTGGTTATGCTCGCAACAGCCGACCTTGGAGGTGGGGGTGGGGGGGGGAGTTGGGTCTAGGCGTGGTTCAGGGGTCACTGGCCCGCAGGGGTGGAATGGCAGGAACGGTCTGGCGGTTTAGGACAGGGGAGGGGGAGGGGGAAGGGGAGGTGGGGCAGTATGCTTGGAGCGGCTGACTTTGAGCGTGAGTGGTATTGGGTTGAGATCTGAAACTTGTTTATGATCCACAGTTAGTTTTACTTTCTTCACAGCAACTTGCATATTTTAAACCATTTAAATGCCGAAACGCTATGTCACGGCTCGCTCTGCCACCAGCAGAGCCTGCAAAGGGTTCACGGTGGGCAGCAACAGAAGTCTCTCACTTGCTTGCAGAGAAAAGCTTGTGTTTGCCTTGTGCAGCTTGTCTAAGATAGGATAAATTGAGTAATTCATGCAGCTCATGGTTTCCGGACCTACCCTAGGACACCAACTTGCTCCCATGTGCTTGCTCTCAGAGGCACGCAGAGTTCCGCCCTGGTCAGGATCAAAGGTGGTCTCAAAGTAAAAAAAAAAGCCCGCGGGTGGTGCGCGCGTGCCACTGCGACACACGTGAGGGCCTATTGGTGTCTATTAAGCGCACCAAGAGCGTAATAGACGCCAATAGGCCATTAGCGGAGCAATGCGCCCGCCTGTGGCCTATTGCGTGCAGTCTTTCATTAAAAGACGCACGCAAAGGCCAATAGCTGCCCACAGAAGGAAAAGCACACGCACGAGCGTGTATGATTCATAGGGCAGCTTTAAAACCCCAATTTTCGATTACAAAATGCGCTCGCATTGCTACGCAGTGCAACGCAGGGTGCGAGCCCTAAAAACAGTCACCTTCAACACTGTGTGCTGTGCAAAAAAACCTAGTTACTAAATCTTGCACACACTGGAAGAATTGATAAAGACGATCGTACAGAGTACTGGATTCAGGATATGTGCTATTCAACTCTCAAAACCCAATGAGTTACTTACAGAAGCGTTAATGTGTTTAACAACTACCACAATGACACACAGTTGAATATCATAAGAAACTGATTCACTCCAAAATTACATATCATGTTAACATAACATTTCATTCCTTTTACTTGAGTCCCTTTGGTAGGTAGTACTGTCTGTAATTGTTTGATCCAAAAGTTTTCCCTCTGAGCTAACAATGTGTGTATGTCTGTTTTGGTGTGGTGTGAGTCTTTTTAAGATGGTAAAACTAAGTTGTGGTAAGGTGTGTTTCATGTCTACCCAGTGCGCTGCTAAACATGACTCTCTGTTCATCGTCCTTCTCGTGCTTTTATGCTCGGATATCCTGATTCTGGATTTTTCCTGATGTTCTCCCCACGTATATTAAGCCACACGGGCATTTGATTGCATAAATAACTGTCCCGGAATGGCAATCCGAAGAATATTTTAGCTTCATCTTTTTACCGGTGTGTGTGGATGGGTATATGTATTCCCTACAATGACATTGCTGCATTGACTGCAATTTAAACATTTTCTCATGCCTGAATAGGTATTATCAGTTGATGACAATTTTTTCTTTAGAATTCCTTTTAAGTTTTTGGACTGAGACTGTGCAAACAGTTTTGCTGTAAACAGGTCACAAATCGGGTTCCTGTTCCAAATCCTCCCATCTCTGAGTATGATACATTTGATGGCTGGGGATTTCGAAGAGAACTTTAACAAGCATACCTCTTTGAGAGGATTTTTGAGACTGTCGCATGCCATGACATTCCATATACATCACTGAAGTGCATCTAGATCAGCAATTCATTACTTGTCGTTCGGGGACCCTTTGAGGTCCACTACACCTACTGAGGGAGTTCATGAAAGCTTAGAAACAATTTTTTTTTTTTACAGATTAATAAAGTATGTGTACATGAAGCAAAATGTGTTTGTTTGATGAATGCTTGTTTCTGTAATTTTGTGTATTGTTTTACAGTTCAATTTTTCTAAATTGCTCAAGCCGGGGTCCCTGGGTGCCAACAGTGACTCAATGGAGGTCCCCGGATTCCAATAAGAACTCTGCGGGGTCCTGGATTTGAGTAATTATGAATTGGGGGCCACAGGAGTCAAACAGTTATGGACCATTGATCTAGATACTAAGTAAAACACGGAAGCTCCAACCTTGTGTTGATGGGTTTCTATCTTAGCTATGGAGCAGGTGACCTTTAATCTAGACATATGAATAGTATATGCAACCACATGACATACCTGTGGGTTCAGAGAAATTGACAGCATGGTCATGTTCCGGCATGTAGAGTGCGCACACTCCACGTATTTACTTTGTTTTCACTGAACAGCTATTTTTATAGTGAATTTAAACCTACGAATTTTAATTGGTTTCAAATTAGATGCTCTTTAATCTTGAAATTTTTCGGAACATGATCCTTCCCTTCTTCCGGAGATATGCATTTGTAATTCTGGAATCGAGGCACAACACAGCTTTAGCCTCTGTTCTCAGACAGTATCTGCTCAGCTCAACCCCCCATTACAAGGTTTTTCTGCAACAGTCTCCTAAATCGGCCACAGTTCGATGTCTCATATACCATGCCTGCATTAAACTGATGTTACAAAGATGGGGCACATCTGAACATAACCCCCCAGGAGAACTAGGACCCATGGCCCTGACTCAGACTGGAAGGGGAAAGGGCTGTCCTGTAACCCATCAGCAACAGTGCACATTTATCACTGCTCAGACACCATGGTTGTGATATTTAATAGTTCATCTTTATTTATTTATTCAATTTATGTATTCAGTGTTTTCTATAGCGCGAACAAGACCCACAAATTGGGTGTCAGAGCACTTGACATAACCACTCCTTTCATAATCAGCAGATATTCAATTCTTTAACAAGAAGTGTATAAACTTATTCAACAATATTGGCAAATGCTAACCCTTACCCAACATATTGAAGAATAAAAGAAATCACTAGGATATAGTAAAACATGCCATATCATAATTATCGAAATACGACCACTCCTGATATCCTAGCTGTCTACAATGGTTATATTATTGCTACTCTAAACAAATATACACCGATCGAGGTACTTGTCTATAAACAACTTCCCTGTAGACCGTCAAGGGACTAATTGTCTTCAGCCTAGCTGAGTATAGCTGTTATAGTTCCATCAAAGAGGGGTAAGTTGGTTTATGCAATGACCAGTTTATTTGATCTGCTATTAACAGGACGTAATCTAATTTACAGTAGTCTACTTGAACAGCTGACTGTAGTGGATCGATGGTTTGTCTGCCGAACTCAGAATAGTCTTAGTATAGCCTGATGTTTGTTATGGGAGAGATTTACCCATCAGAAAGGACTTTGCCTCCTTTTTGAATCATGGACCATACGTGATTCTTCTAATATTCGGTGGGAGTGAATCCCAAATCCTTGGTGCAGCTCCCGTGAACGCTCTATCGTATGATTAGGGCTCCCGGTTTTATGGTATATATTTTTTTTAACATTTCCTTCGGTATTTATCCATATTTATTTTTGGGCCATCTTGTTGGTATTTTTCCATATATATTTTGTGTTTCAACAATAAATATAGCTGTAAAATAGTATATTTCTGCGATTATATAACTCTTTGACGTGCACTCAAACATAGATGCCTGTCACGTTTTTGAAATCTAAGCAGCCACGTATAACAAAATACTACACTCCCAGGTACATATTAGCCTCATTCTACAAATATATGTTAACATATGCTTGTATTTAAGGAAATTGAATCCTTTATTTTAACCCTCCATGCGGTCTGCCTGCTTAGCTGTTGCCTAGAATTCATGAAAGACAGCATGGACAGCTTCTCACAAGACTCACCATTTTTAGTATTTTTCCGCCTTTAAAAATAAATGTAGACAGGAAACACATTGTTATCTGTCTGGTTTTTTTCTCTAAAAAATCAATAAAAACGGAAAGCCGGAAGCCTTTCGTGTGATCTCTTCTTGCGGAAGAATGCTGTTTTCAGTCAAAAATCCTGGCAGTTCTACTACCTCCCAGCAACGTGATTTTCTGGGTCAGGAAATTTGGAGTTTTGTGGTGTATTGCCTTGTGTGCGATACAATGAACCTTGAACTTTATTCTTGCCTCATACGGTATGCAATTGAACGCTTTCAGATGTGGAGTTATGTGGTCACATTTTTTTGATCCGGTTAGAAGTCTGGCTGCTATATTGAGACCTGCTTTTAGGGGAGCTGTAGAGATCTTAGGAAGCCCTGACAGGGTCGCACATCTTTACTCCATTCTTGATATGACAAGTGCCTGGACTGCCAATTTGAAATCATCTGATTCCATGAACGGATTCAATATTTTGAGCTAACTCAGATGGAAACAAGCGTTTTTTGCCATTGTGTTGATCTGTGTTTGCATTTTTAGTTCTTTATCCAGAGTGATTCCAAGAGTTTTGGTTGAGTTTACTAGAATCTGGGCAACCGTTTAGTGCAGTGATCCTCTTGGTCCATTCCTTAATCCTGGCTGCACTTTTAGGAGGGGAGAGTAAGTAGAGCGTCATCTACTATATGTAGGCTGGCTGTTTCTGTGCTGTGATCTGATCTGAACCCTGGTTGGTAGTCATTTAGTAGCTTGAATTCAGTAATATGTTGATTTTAGTTGTTGACCAAATTTTTCTAGTGATTTGGCTAGTAAGGGGAAGGTTGTTACCGGCCTAAAGTTGTTTGGATCCGAAGGGTTCTCTGTAGGTTTTTTAAGAGCGGGATGACCTGTCCAATAGGGGACGGCCATGTTGTTGAATGAGGGCCAGCATTTAGCAGGAAGTGGGTCATTGTAGTGGTTATTGGGTTTCAAGTTTAGTAAGGTTTTTTAATGTCATGTTGGTCATCCTGTGTGTCAGTGATAACGTTTAAAGGTGTCATTTCCATAAACATCATGTCGCCGTGTAAAAACAATGTTGGCGTGTAAAAATGTTGTGTTAGGAAACCTGAAGTCTTGAGACAGTCCCAAAATCGTGTTACATTTTAAACTCCAGTTTTTATCTTGATCACTAATGTTGTTTAATATCCTTTTTAAATTTTGTATAGAATTGAATGTATATCTTTTATGATCTTGTGATCGAAATAAAGACTATTAAGTAAATAAACGTCATAGTATTTGAAAAACTCTCTTGCAATTTTCGTGAAGGGATTTTACTAATGCACACTTCATTATTTAGTGGTTGTTACCTCACTTGTCGCTATACCTCCTCATAGTATTGACAGCTGAGTGCCCGTTCATTGATGTAAAACACTGTGCACCAGATCAGAGCTCTGCACTCTAGACTCAGGGTTTTTGCACAGCCAGACCTCATTTGAACAGCTCAGAGAGGTGGATGGTCTCTGGTGAGGTTGTCTGTCTCTGATGTTCAGGGGTCTGTCCTACTGTGGCTCTGTAAAGTGGGCCAAAGACATCCCTTTCTGCGCTTGACTCTCAGGATAGCAGATCGAGCAGTCAAAGGCTTCTCATGAAGACAGAGGGCGGGGCATTCACTCAGAACTCAGCAGCCAACCAACAGACACAATGTTGTGTCTAGCTCATTACTTAATTTTAGTTAAGAAGAAAGATCTTTGAGTTCACAGAAAATTAAAATATCAAAAAGTTCAATAAAGTCACAATGACATGGTTACATTGTACAATCTCCAGAAAGACACAACACCTTCTCTGGTGCCCTCTTCCCTCTCTAGGAGTTTTAATGTCTACGGTCCACGGGATATCATACGGGAGTAAGCCTTATTCGAGGACAAAGGTGCACTTGCTCTAGATCACCATACCGGCTCATGTGCAGAACATTTCGATCTCTTTTGCCTCAGAGTTCACACAGACAAATTGCTCGTATTGCAGATTTCCCTCTGCCTCTTTGGTGGAGTTATGGCCTTGATGGCATTAGCGGGCTTGCTTGGCGGACCCGTTCCTTTAGCAGCGGCTTCAGTTAAGTGAAGCTGTGGTTGCAGTCTCACTCTGGTCCAGGATTGCTGGCAATAATCAGTTCAGCAGTCCTGCACCGCTACACTAGTCTGTGACAATTGTGGCCCCCAGGCCAGTTGCAGACGAGTGCTCAGTCATAGCAGTTACCACCTCAGGGCAGGGTCTTCAGTAAATGGCTGTCGCTGACAGTTGCAGCCTGCCAGGCTAGATCAGTGCTTTCAATGTTGATGACTGTCCTTTTTGGGTCAGTTCTGACGTCGGGCAGCAGCAAGCACATATCAGGGCGCCAGACAACACAATGCTGATTTTCCTTTTAAATGGTTTGGCACATGCAGCAATGGAAACTGCAGAGGGAGACCGGAAGACCCCACACGACACAGATGCCCCCTGGCTGTTCTCCGAATGGCTGTCCGCTTTCTCTGGGTGTTTCTCATGCTGGAAATATGCTGCATGAGAATCACCCTGGAGAGGTTGTACTGTTGCAGTGCCTGGCACTCTTTCCCTCTCTCACCGGGCTGGCCTCTAGGTGTGAGGCGCTTCAGCTGTATTCTCAAGAAGAGCAGACTTCAGGTGATGTCCCCTCACATCTGATGCAGACTCCATCCATGGGCACACAGCAGTCCACTGAGTACTATTTATAGCATCCCTTGGTCAAGACGAACTTGGAGTTTAATTAAAAGTGTGTGTGGGGGGGTGAGTCTGACTTATTATACTCATTTTACAGTGAGGAGATGCACATCTGCTCTCCAAGGCTTTGGAACTGGTTTGGTTTAATTCTCTTGACATTGTCTGGATGTCTCTCAGACGCAACCTTTGCACAAGGTGATGACACTCGCAGGAGGCCGCAATGATGCTGCCTTTAGCAGGAGTGTCCCAAAGAGGGGCACAAGGAAGCGTGAGATCCCTCCACCTGGCTTTCATCAGCTGTCCTGAAGCAGTGATGAGGGACAGACAGAAGGACAGGACATGCCCAGAATCCTCCTCTACTCCTAACAGAAACTGCAGTCATCTGTCAATTCTACCATCTACTAAAGGGCAGTGCTTGGAAAGGACTCATTAGCAGCCCTCTGCTAAGGACTGAGCAGAACTTCTAAGGGTGCCTGTATATTAGTGACACAGCATAGGAACATAACCCTCACCCTATATACTAAAGACACAGCACAGGAGCATAACCCTCCCCCTGTATACTAGTGACACGGCACAAGAGTGCTCCCCTCTACCTGTATACTTGTAACACAGCACAGGATCACAACCCTCTACCTGTATACTTGTGACACACCACAGGAGCAAATCCCTCCAGCTTTATACTAGTGATGTATATAGGTTATAGGTGCACAACGATGTACCTGTTTGCTAGTGACACAGTACAGGAGCACAACCTTCTACCTGTATACTAGCGATGCAGCACAGGAGCACAGTATATTAGTGACTGCACTAGAGCTCAACCTTCTATCTGTAACTAGTGACACAGTACAGGAGCACAACCCTCTACCAGTATACTAGTGACACTGCACAGGAGCACAACCCTTTACCTGTATACTAGTGACACTGCACAGGAGCACAACCCTTTACCTGTATACTAGTGAAACAGTACAGGGGCACAACCCTCTACCAGGAGTGGAGACGTAACAAACTCCACAGTATTTGAGTCCAGCTCTTCATGGTGACCAGAGAGACATACCTCTCTCAACAGCTGATACCCTCCTATTCCTGCTGCAGTGAAATGTATTTTACCTGAAAACTCACACCCTCCTGTCCTAGCATAGGATGAGATGTCTGACCAACCTCCTCGCCCATCATCTATAGGAATTTGTGATCGACCTGCAGACACTGGTGCAGTAACTGATATATATGATAATTATCAATTGCACAGCAGAACAATTGATGTTAGGTCTAATTTTAAATGTGTAATTACCCACCTCATCATTCTAAACGAGGGATATAATAGGTTCATTTACAATGTATGCTGCACAGCCAGTGTCCTGGCAACATGGGGTTATTCCCCAGCCCCTCAAATCTCCTGTCTTCCATCCCAAGTGCTGAAACTTCCTGGCTCCACCTCTTTTACATGCTCATGTGTCGGTCACACTCGCTCACACTTGACTTCAGCCAGTCTCTCCCCTCAGTCTGTCTCTGGGTCTTTGACTGTCTCTGCCTGCTGTGAGTTCTATCTTGTGTTTTCTTCATGGAGGGAACTTTCTTGCTGCTTTACAAATTCTGACCTCTCTATGGTTTGTGAGGGGTCTGTGGGGAGAGGGCAGGAGTGTGAGGACGGACGGCAGATGGTAGAAGGAATATACTTAGTCCGGCCTTCACAAATGAGGAAAACGACTTTAGTGTTTGAAAGAACCTCAGCCCCACCCCCACGATTCTCACCCAAAGGATGGCAGCGCTAGTAGGAAGCTCCATAATATCTAACCAGCATTTCTTTGCTCCTGACAGGACAAGTTAAGAACTGAGAAGCGGAAAATTAAATTGGAGTTTGAAAAACTGCGGCAACTCCTGAAAGAAAATGAGCAAACACTGCACAGGCGACTACATGAGATGGAGAAGAAAATCGCCATGGTAGAAAATGCAAATATCGCCAAACTGTCCAATCAAATCACCTCTCTCAATGACCTAATAACAGAGATAGAAAAGAAGTGTGAGGAGCCAGCGAGGGAACTAGTGAAGGTGAGACAGTTTGATATATACATGGCTAAGAAGAAATATTCATAATTTGCATGCAGCATTAAATGTGTGCGGGTCAATGCACAGTGACCCCATGCACTCTGACAGCCGCTATCAACATACAGATTGATTGTTTACACTGCCCCCTTTTGTGCTGTGATCCCAAAGCAATATATAAACACTGCAAAATAGTGACTTCCTACAGTGTCACATAAATGTCTATAACCTATTTTTATATTCGCCTTCCATGTTTTATGGGTTACATCACACTTATACACAGCAGCAAATTGCCCCCCGCCCCCCCACCCCTTTCCATATAAACTATTATTAGTTTCATTTTAGCAGGTGTATGCCTGCAGGTTTTTATTGCTTTCTTTGTCATTTTCTTTCTGTAATACATGGAATTCATAACCAATGTTTGTTTCATTTGTTATTGGTTTTAAAGTAATTTGGATAAGCTGGCATTTTTTCAGCTTTTCCATCATCCGAAACTTTCAGGTTCGAGGCATGTGGGCTGCTGAATTCATATCTGTGCATAGATCGCCGCCTAGTGTTGGGTCCGGATGATTGCATATTGTTGTCCTGGAAGAGTCTTCGCAGTATCACGAGATAGTTGGCTCCTCCCTTGGACTACAGTGCGCATGGGCATCCTCTCCATCCTCAGATTGTTTTTTTCCGCCATTGGGTTCGGATGTACTTTCCAGCACTCCAAGTTCGGAATCAGAAAAAACTTTTCTAAGGCCAAAAGGCCCTTGGGTCCGTCGGTATTGTTAAGCGTTCGGCACCGATACACTTTTTCAACAACTGTTGCACTCCGGTCGTCGAATCGGGCCTTTAGGCCTTCTCGACGCCACGTGGACCGACCGTCGATGGAACAAAGTCCATTCAAATACTGCCCGCAGTGCAACTCCAAGTTCCTGCACACTGATAAGCATCCAGTGTGCAACAAGTGCCTATCTCCAGATCACAATGAAAATAGTTGCCTAGCCTGTGCCCAGTTCGGGTCAAAGAAGATGAACCGGAATCGACGGGCGGCGAGGCAAGAAATGCAGAGGTCGGCACGAGAGCCCGATAATATCTTCGACGATGAGGAAGACCTAGTTAACGCCGAAGACTCTGATCAAGACGAAGAACAATACTCTGAGCACAACTCCGATTTATTACTTCGAAGAGCAAGAACAAATCGTCGATCTAGAGGAATACGATCAAGACATCGTAGCTGTTGAAGACGACTCCGATGACAACGAGGGGCGAACCGTGAGTACACCGCCCCATATAGACACTACACCCATATCAGAGACTCAGGTCGAGGCATCGCCAACAGGCCTTCGCTAAGATCAAAATTCTGATTCTACAGCCCCGCCATACCGCCTGGCTACGAACATACAAAAAGAGCCTTCTGGGACACGACATACGTCACAGGTTCAATCGAAACCGAAACTTGTCAACAATACTGTCTTCGGAACGAACGTCGTAGATCCGAAGGTGACTAAGCTGAGGGGCATCGACCCGAAGGCCACAGTTCCAGTACAACCTTCAAAGTCAAAGAACATTGAGTCGAGCTCGAAAACAAAAGCTATTGAGTCGACCCCGAAGTCAAAAACAGTTGAGTCCACCATCAAAACCAAAACACGTCGAATCGACCCCCAAACAAAAGCACGTCGACTCGACTCCCAAGACCAAGGACGTCGAATTGAGCAAATCAGGCTCAACTATCGACAAGAGCAAAAAAACAGGTCGAAAGCAAAAGGCCTGCACCCAAAACTAACGTCAAACCGAAAGTGAAACCAAAAGTGGACCAAAGCAAACCGGTTGAGCCGAAGCCCGTCGATCCGAAGAGGGCCATCAAGCCAAAGCAGCAGGCTCCGAAAACACCTCTACCACCTAAAGACACTTCCCAACGGACAAAACCGCTCGGTCCGAAAACAGTGGTGAAGCCTGCCAAAAACGTACAACCTACAAAACCGGTCGAAAAACCTACAAAACCGATCCAAACACCAAGATTGGTCGAACCCATTAAAGGCATCGAGCCGAAGCAGGTCAAACCAAAAGCTACAGCACCAAGGCCAAAAACTGTGGAAGAAGAGATTATACATCCAGACCCTTCCACAGAACACCGGTCAAAACTATATATTGACCCAAATACTGGGAAGGTGACTGTTTATATAAAAAAGAAAATACCTCTGTCAACTGAAGACTTTCCAAAAATTCCTCTAAAGAAAGAGACTGTGCTACCTCTCCAATACACGTTGAGCCTATCACTCCAGCTATGCCTACTCCATATGCCACAAACTCATCTGCACGCTCTGACTACAACCCAGATGAAGATCAGGATGCAGATGTGTGGTTTGGTTATCCACAAAACCCGTATGTAGACCCCAACTCACAACCATGGGGCGGGGGAGGTGAACCAGACACTGACGGGACTCTGCCCATTACAGACCCTACAGTATACCCAACAAAGCCATCACCCACAGAAGATACAGTGGCTTTTAACTCTCTACTAGATAGAGAAGCAACGTACCATAATGTAGAAATGCATTCTGATGCTATTGAAGACTTTCTCTTTGATACATTAACAACATCGGAAAGACATGTAAAAACACTCCTCGTGTGAAAGGCGTCTTAAAGCACGCAAACGACATTTTTAAGGACACTGCTAGGGCACGTGTCATAAACCCTAAAATTGAGAAGAAATATAGGGCTGCACCTACAGACCCTACATACATCAAGGGACAACTGCCTCTAGACTCCTTAGTGGTATCGAACGCACGTAAACGTGCAAATTCACAAACTACTGGAAAAAAATCTTAGAGGCATCAGGCAAACTGGTAGCAGCACAGGCAGCAAACTTATGTAGAATAGCCAATACACAGGCCTTGCTGGCCAGGTATGACCGGGCGCACTACGACCGTTTAGAGGAAATTCTCCAACACTTACCTGAGCCTTACAAAAATCAGGCAGATGAACTCATACAAGAGGGAAAGCTCATCACAAATGCCTCAATTAAATGTGCCCTAGACACGGCAGACGCAGCTGCCAGATCCATCAACACAAGCGTGCTCCTTGAGACTCACGCATGGCTTCGCATATAAGGCTTTAAGAATGAAGTCCAATCCACTATTCTTAATCAGCCCATAAACCCAGATTTTTTGTTTGGTCCAGCAGTTGACTCAATTCTGGACAAAATGAAAAAGGATGCTGAAACAGCAAAATCCATGGGAGCCCTTCAGTCCCAACAACACAGAGGCTCCTTTTGTTGCTCCAATTATAGAGGAGGAGCGCAAAGTAACACATCGCAGCAATCCTCCACCTACAAAGGTAACACACAATCCACATACAACAAGAACACAAACGGGGGTGGATACAGAGGTAACAATACCAAGGGGAGAGGTCGTGGAGGCAATGCAAATAGATCCTCCACTAACACCAAACAGTGTCTTCTTGGAACTACCCCCAGACCATATAACACCGGTCGGGGGAAGACTACAACAATTTCTGCCAGTCCGGTTAAATATCACTACAAACAAGTGGGTCAGGCAAATTATCCAACATGCCTATTGCCTCGAACTCACCTCAACACCACCCAACATACCACCTGTGAACCGTCTAATGTCACAGGAACATTTAACACTACTACAGCAAGAGGTCATCAGTCTGCTGCAAAAGGGGGGCCATAGACCCACCTGTCCCACTACAACATCAGGGAACAGGAGTATACTCCCTATGCTTCCTTATCCCAAAGAAGGACGGGTCTCTAAGACAAATATTGGACCTCAGGCCCCTCAACTTGTACATTTTGTCAGTGCATTTTCATATGCTCTCTCTCCAACAAGTCTTACCACTGCTTCGCCAGGGAGACTTCCTGGCAACTCTAGACCTCAAGGATGCATACTTTCATATACCAATACACCCTGCTCACAAAGTATTTAAGGTTCACCATTCAAGGACAGCACTACCAGTTCAGAGTCATACCATTTGGTGTCACAACAGCTCCACGAGTGTTCACCAAATGCCTAGCTACAGTGGCAGCACAGCTGAGGAGGCAACACATTCATGTGTACCCATATCTGGACGATTGGCTAATACACGCGCCATCAGCCCAGCAATGTGCCAACCACATGTCAAAGACCATCCTTCTCCTGCACAGTTTAGGCTTCTCGCTAAACTACCCGAAATCGCATCTGCAACCCTCCCATGTCCAACAGTACCTGGGAGCAACAATTGCTACACTGGTAGCAAAAGCATATCCCAACGCAGCACGGATCAACGCAATGCAAACATTGATCCAAAAGTTCAGACCACAACACTCATTACCAGCACGAGTGTTTATACAACTAATAGGCATGATGGCCTCGTGCATATTCATAGTCCCTCATGCCAGGCTACATATGCATCCACTCCAAGAGTGCCTAGCAAGGCAGTGGAATCAGGCTCGAGGGCGATTACAGGACCTAGTGTTGGTGACCAGTCGGGCATACAACTCTCTGCCTTGGTGGAATCCACAAAACCTTTGCAAAGGGCGATTGTTCCAAGAGCCTATCCTACAAATAGTGTTAACCGCGGACGCATCCCTACTAGGGTGGGGAGCCCATGTCCTAAATTACACAGTACAAGGACTCTGGACTGTACAACAAAAGAAAATGCACATCAGTCTTTTGGAATTGATGGCAATCTTTCTAACCCAAAACACACTTCTGCAACAAAGCTGTGTTGATCCGGACGGACAACACGACCGCTATGTATTACATTCAAAAACAGGGAGGAACACACTCACCACAGCTGTCGCACCTAGCTCAAGCAGTATGGGAATGGGCAATTCAAAACATGTTTCTCATGGCAGAGCACTTCCCCGGCAAGGACAATCAAGTAGCTGACCTGCTCCGCAGGCACAGCCAACAGATGCGGTAAGGGAAATTCACCCCAACGTGCTCCAACCATTCTTCCGGAAGTGGGGACACCCGGAGATCTGTTTGCCACAAGCGGAAACGCAAAATGCCGGTACTTTGTCGCCAGGTTCCCACATCCACAGTCGCAAGGCAATGCGATATGGATGAACTGGTCAGGCAAATTTGCGTACGCTTTTCCCCCAGCTCCATTATTACCGCTAGTGGCACGCAAAATGTGCCAACATTCACTGACGCTAATCCTAGTTGCTCCCACAGGGGCGAGGCAACCATGGTACACAACGTTCCTAGAACTGTCAGTATTGCCTCATCAAAGACTGAGACTCACACCCAATCTTCTAACTCGGAGCCATAGAGAAATCCAAAACCCAGATCCACAACAGCTGAACCTGGCGATCTGGCTCCTGAGATCCTAGAGTTTCGGTACCTGAACTTGCCCCCAGACTGTATGAATATTATCAAAGAGGCAAGAAAACCCACTACCAGGGCATGTTATGCAGCGAATTGGAAACGTTTCGTCATTTACTGCAGTAACAATGATATAAACCCACTTGATGCTTCTACTCAAATCATCATTTGCTATCTATTGCACCTACAATGTTGCAAATTAGCCTACTCATCCATCAGGATACATTTAGCTGCGTTAGTAGCATATCTTCAAAACAGGCAACACCTTTCACTATATAGAGTGCCAGCAATTAAAGCGTTCATGGAAGGACTTGAACAAGTAATTCCTCCAAGACGCCCACCTTCACCAGTCTGGAATCTAAGCATTGTTTTAACCAGACTTATGGGACCACCTTTTGAACCACTACACTCGTGTCTTACTTGGAAGGTGGCTTTCCTTATTGCCATTACTTCACTTCGAAGAGTTAGCGAGCTGCAAGCCCTAACTATTCAAGAACCATTCATTCAAGTGCATGCAAATAGAGTAGTTCTCAGAACAAACCCTAAATTTATGCCAAAGGTGGTATTCCATCTATACTACTATTATAAAAAAAGAACTTGCACCTTTAGGCAAGGTAAACTCGGGAACCACAGCGCCAATCACAACACCCAATACAGCGTTGGAAAGGGCAGATGCTGCAGAAGGACATAGGCTATACAGACGCCCACCATATACATTTAAAAGGTAAAAGAACCGTGCCAGCAAAGTAGTCCCTTGTGGGCGTGTCTGCGTTGTGCTGTGGGCGTGTGCTGGAGGCGTGTGCAGGGGGCGTGACAAACACTGAGGGCGTGTGGCCATGCCTCATATTGTGTGCTAATCCCACCCTGCTCCCTTTAAATACCCCTGCACCCCATGATCATAACCAACCCTTACTCTTAAAATACCCCAACACCCTTAAACACTAACCCATCTTCTTAACCCTATAAATACACACTGTACCCCAAAACCCAAACCTATCCCTAAACCCTATAAATACCCCTATACCCCAAAACCCAAACCCAGCCCTGAACCCTATAAATACCCTTGTACCTCAAAACCCAAACCTACCCCTGAACCTTAAAAATACCCCTGCACCCCCAAACCCAAACCTAGCCCTGAACCCTAAAAATACTAATGTACCCCAAAACCCAAACCTACCCCTGAACCCTAAAATACCCCTGTACCCCAAAACACAAACCTAGCCCTGAACCCTTAAAATACCCCTGTACCCCAAAACACAAACCTACCCCTGAACCCTAAAAATACCCCTGTACCCCAAAACCCAACCTAGCCCTGAACCCTAAAAATACCCCTGTACCCCAAAACCCAAACCTAGCCCTGAACCCTAAAAATGCCCCTGTACCCCAAAACCCAAACCTACCCCTGAACCCTAAAATACCTCTGTACCCCAAAACTCAAACCTAGCCCTGAACCCTAAAATACCTCTGTACCCCAAAACTCAAACCTAGCCCTGAACCTTAAAAATACCCCTGTACCCCAAAACCCAAACCTACCCCTGAACCCTAAAAATACCCCTGTACCCCAAACCTACCCCTGAACCCTAAAAATACCCCTGTACCCCAAAACCCAAGCCTAGCCCTGAACCCTAAAAATGCCCCTGTACCCCAAAACCCAAACATACCCCTGAACCCTAAAATACCTCTGTACCCCAAAACTCAAACCTAGCCCTGAACCCTAAAAATACCCCTGTACCCCAAAACCCAAACCTACCCCTGAACCATAAAAATGCCCCTGTACCCCAAAACCCAAACCTAGCCCTGAACCCTAAAAATGCCTCTGTACCCCAAAACCCAAACCTAGCCCTGAACCCTAAAATACCTCTGTACCCCAAAACCCAAACCTACCCCTGAACCCTAAAATACCCCTGTACCCCAAAACCCAAACCTAGCCCTAAACCCTAAAAATACCCCTGGTCCCCAAAACCCAAGCCTAGCCCTGAACCCTAAAAATGCCCCTGTACCCCAAAACCCAAACCTACCCCTGAACCCTAAAATACCTCTGTACCCCAAAACCCAAACCTAGCCCTGAACCCTAAAAATACCCCTGTACCCCAAAACCCAAACCTAGCCCTGAACCCTAAAAATACCCCTGTAACCCAAACCTAGCCCTGAACCCTAAAAATACCCCTGTACCCCAAAACCCAAACCTACCCCTGAACCCTAAAATACCTCTGTACCCCAAACCTAGCCCTGAACCCTAAAAATGCCCCTGTAACCCAAAACCCAAACCTAGCCCTGAACCCTTAAAATACCCCTGTACCCTAAAACCCAAACCTACCCCATAACCCTAAAAATACCCCTATACCCCAAAACTATATCTGAACCCTTAAATACCCCTGTACCCCAAAACCCAAACCTACCCCTATACCCCAAAACTATATCTGCACACAATATTCCAGAGCTAAATAACTACCTTGCTCAACACTTGCCTAACTTAGTTCCCGATCAACAACTCGCCTACAACACCATAGTTGATAGTGTTGAAAAGAAGCAAGGCAAACTATTGTTCATAGACGCCCCTAGTGGCACAGGAAAGACCTACCTAATCAACCTCATACTTGCCAAAGTTCGATCTTCTGGGAATTTGGCTCTAGCTGTTGCTTCATCTGGAATAGCTGCCACTTTGCTAACAGCTGGGAAAAGAGCACATTCTACCTTTGAACTGCCTCTAACAGTTTCCCTTGAAAGGGATTCAATATGCTCTATTCGGAAAAACGGACCTTTGGGGACACTGCTTCAAAATGTTTCTCTTATCATGTGGGACGAATGTACAATGATACTAAAACCATTGCTGCCTAGCCTTTTTTTACCCGGACAACGTCAGGACGGGCCGCTAGTTTCCATATAAATCAAACAATAGAACTGCCAGTGTTCTTTCAAAACCCACAAACAGTAGCTGAAAGGGCCTTGCATACTCTAGATGTCAAAAGAGCTCTGCTATACTATATAGATAGAACCAAGGCATTTCGAAAGACAAAACAGTTATTTGTTGCTTTCTCACCGCAACACAAAGGCAACCCTATTTCAAAATCGGGTACAGCCAGATGGATCGTTAAGTGCATCCAAATATGTTATTTAAAGGCAAAACGCACCTTAACAGTTCCCCCTAGGGCGCATTCCACACGCAAGCTCGGGGCATCCATGGCTTTCCTGGGTAATATTCCTTTACACAAAATTTGTAGAGCAGCCACATGGACAACAACACATACATTTACAAAACACTATTGTGTAGATGTACATTCAAAACCGCAAGCTGCTGTAGGACAGGCTGTTCTCAAAACTCTTTTTCAGACTGCTGCAGCTGGCACAGGCAGCCACCGCTAAGGGAGACACTGCTATACATTCTATGCACAGATATGAATTCAGCAGCCCACATGCCTCGAACGGAATAGGCTACTTACTAGTATGCATCTGTTCTTGGCATGTAGGGCTGCTGACATTCATATCGCCCACCCACCTCCCCGGTGCCTGTCGCAGCAGCAGCATTCACTCTTTGCATGGACATCTCTTACTGTACTATACTCCATCTCTGCCACAATGGCGAAAAACAATCTGAGGATGGAGAGGATGCCCATGCGCACTGTAGTCCAAGGGAGGAGCCACCTATCTCGTGATACTTCGAAGACTCTTCCAGGACAACAATATGCAATCATCCGGACCCAACACTAGGCGGCGATCTATGCACAGATATGAATGTCAGCAGCCCTACATGCCAAGAACAGATGCATGCAGATCCTTACCTCCCTCAGTTTTGCATTGTCTATTTCTTATTTAAGCCTGCGTGTTTGCATACAATTGCTGTAATGTCTGTCTACAGGCGTACGTTTTAGGTCGAGCCTATTAGTGCGCATGCGCTGCACTGCAAGGCCTGGTGTATTCAGTACATGGGCTTCAAGGTGGCCCATCGCTTGTCATTGGTTGTTCTGGTTGCCTTTTTTAAATTTTTAACTTTTGAATGGTAAATCGTGCCCATCTGTCTCCTTTTGGTGTGTCGTTGCCTTCCAGAGTGACTGGCCCTGTTACCGGGCTCATTTAGTTTCAGTCCATTTCAGTTTGTTTCACGCACTGTTTTTCCCAATTGCCTGCCTCGTGTTCTAGAATTGTTGCAAACACAAGAAGCTGACCAGTGTTACTGCTTTCCCCTCCCACCCACCTTTTTTCTGTGTGTTCTCCCCTTCACACCTTACCTTTCTCTTATGATCTACAGAGCCTGGGTCACTGAAGATTGAGTTGAGCACTCACAAAGTTAGAATGTTAGAAATTGGACTTTACTTGCTTGCTCTCTCTCACCTAGTCTTTCATTTTTAGCATTGTATTTCGCTTGCTCCGTGTTTGGAAAAGGGGCTGTAAATCTTGTTCTTTATCTTGTCACAAATGTGGCAGCTGTGTCTCTGTTCCAAGTGGTAAATCCCCTTTCTTAGTCCTCTTGGCAGTGCTGCAGCTGCTTCTCTAGTCCTAGTGGTAGTTCCTCATTCTTAGTCCGCTAGGTAATGCTGCAGCTACCTCTCTGTTCCCAGTGGTAATTCCTCATTCTTAGTCCTCTGGACTGTGCTGCAGCTGCTTCTCTGGTCCTGGCGGTAAGTCCTCATTCTAAGCTCCTTCTTTGGTCCTGAGAGTAGTTCCTCCATTCTAAGTCGTCTAGACAGTGCTGCAGCTGAGTCTCTGTTCCCAGTGGTAGTCCCCGAATCTTAGTCCTCTAGGCAGATCTGCAGCTGCGTCTCTGTTCCTAGTGGTAATTCCTCATTCTTAGTTCTCTAGCCAGTGCTTCTTCTCTGGTCCCAGAGGTAATTACTCTTTCTTAGTACTCTCACGTACAGTGGTGGGAGCGCTTTAGGAAAGCGCCAGTTACATTACACATGGTCAGGTTAACATTTTTGTTTTTAGGTGCGCAGACATTAAGTGCTGTTGACGCCATCCTTGTTTAATCATTGTTTCCTCTCCACCCACCAAATAGGAGCATTTTGTTGTTGGTGCTACATCTAGTGCTTCCATACCCAGGGGGCTGGGACAGATGGCTTGCTGGAAAATGGATGGTGCGAGCAATGTTTTCAATGGGAAACTCTGGAGAAGGGTGCTTGGTGAATAAAGACCTGGGGAAGGAGAAATGTGACTTCTCTGCCATTGGAAAGTAGTTCACTGCTTTTTTTAGGTCTCGCCTACGCAGCACGCATGCGCTGCATAGGAGACTTTTAGCCGTCGTACATCTTTTTCGAAGCACATACTCGTGCTTGTGGCGGCATTCAGCTTGCGGGAGTGCGCAACGGCGTGCCACAAGCACGAGTATGTGCTTTGAAAAAGCAGACTGCGCGTGCACGCACCACTCCCGGGGCCAGCAAACGCATGCGCGCGCCTCTCTCCTCGCCCAATCACTCGCTCCGCCCTCTCTGTCTCCATTTGCCTTTGTGTTTTTTTTTCTTATTAAATGTTTCTATGTCGCTCCCTCTTGTCCTTAATGGCTGTTATCATCAGAATATACCTTGCCGTCCGTCAAAAAGTAGGTGTTCACTGTTAAACGGGAGCTCCATGGTTGCTTGAGAGATTTGTACCATGGGCCTGCTTTGGACTGGTATCTTAAGTGGTACACTTCGTAAAATGAGCAGAAAAGCAAACTTGGTATTCTGGGAACTTTACCTGTGTATTTCTGAAAGTCAGTTGTCTTATTCCTGTCTTCTGCATTGTAGTCTTTTGTTTGCCATCGAAAACTGGAAATTGATGTGTAAGAACGACTAAGTTTCCAGATCGTTGGTGTCTGCCCAGCGCCATGTGTGGACAGGTAGTTTCCGGCTCTTCTTTGAAATAGCAGATATTTAACGACTCTCCTTCCTCTGTGGTTGTCACAAGGTGCTTCTCGGAGCAACTGATTAATCTTTAACTTTTTCTGCTTCACTGTGTCGGTGTGGTGCATATGGTTCAGGCGCAGGCACTATACATCAAGTTCACTTTAATGTCAAGCTAACTAAAACCATCAAAATCTAAACAAAGTGAAAAACTCTTTACTAATCACACACAGCCAAACATTAGCATTACAACCTCCACTATTAAACAAGCAATGGCATAGCCAATAGGTCTCACCTTTGGCTAAACACTTATAAGGTCCCAAAGGCGAGACCTATTGGCTATGCCAATGCTTGTTTCGTATGCTGTTCAAAACTCTAGTGATGCAGTCGCACACAGAATGTTATAGTGCTGTTGACTTGCTTCAAGGCACTTGTCTTTTTGTTTGTGTTAAAAAGCCTTCGAATCTGTCCATAAATATTTCTAGAGGCAAACATGTATTCCTGAATCACACTGTATGTCCCAGTGTGTAGTAATTGTATATCTCTTCAATCCCTGCCAGCACAGCACCCATGATAATGTGCTGCATGGCTAAACCTTTATAAGGTCCCAAAGGCGAGACCTATTGGCCTTGCCAATGTTTGTTTACATATGTATTTTCTTTTGTTGGGGAGGTTGCAACACACCAAGCAATTCTAGTGACCTTGATACAAGGAGGCCAAGGAGCAAAATGTGATAAAACAAGATCAAAATATTTAACATAATGAGAGGCGAAATCTTTGTCACTTGTCTCAGAAGTTTGAAAACATTTCTGTTCGACAGCGCTTACTTTTCTTCTAGTGAAGGTGACTACATATTGTTGCCTGCACCAATCTTTTTTTAGGGTGAACAGTGAGCTTGGTATTTAGAATAGGTAACTATAAACTCACTGGTATTTTTTGTGGCCCCAGATTAAGGTATGAGTTATAAAGGGGTGGGCCCTCAAAACTCATGGACCTGGGTCAATAAGTAAGTACAAAAAGAGGGGTGGTCCGAGTTTGTTGAATATACTTTTCAATCAATTCATGTTAATACATATCTATGATCACCACAATTGTATTTCACTGTGGGTAAGCTTAACACAGTAAGAGTAAAGTATGCAGCATTCAAAGTTAAATTGTATTTATTCCATATAGAGGTGTATTCATTATACTTGTTACTGCATATAATTACTTGGAAACCATCAACATATTATCAATGTAATTTTGAAATCATTACAAAAATAGTGCTCTCAGTGAGAAAGGGAGTGAGGAGTATGTGAGGGACTGGGTAAAGGTGGTGTGACATTGGTACATCACATTCAAATAAAAACGGCTTTACAATCAAGGTAATGTAAGTGTTCCCAAAACACATGACATATAGGTAAGATTGAATCTTTTTTTTAATCCTATGGCGTGTAGGGTTTGGCGAAGTCTACGTTTCGACCCCGAGAACGTTGAAGGGTTAGTCTTGCCTCATGTTGGGGTCTTCATCAGGACATAGAAGAGAGATTGGAAAACATGGCATTGCCTAATAATAGTTGACTATGTGGTGAGCTGACACTTATAATATAATCTGAATGTAGGGGTTACCTACATGGAAAATGACGGACGGCGAATCTTGAGTCGCGTCTTGGGCTTGTACGTGCTCCTAGCGTTTCTGAAATAAAGTACAAAGGGGGGAGGTTGAAACGGGAATGCTAAGGGCTGATTAGCCAACTGGCAAGAAAAATGCTGTGGCACGGAGACTTACTGCGGTTTGACTTCTTTTGAATGGAGAATGGGGTACCGTTAATTCTTCATGTGGTAGGCTTCTCTGTACACCGCACACCTTTCTGGAGGGGTCAAGAGAAAACCCCTCCACGGCATTTTCCTTGCCAGTAGGCTAATCAGCTCACCACATAGTCAACTAATATTAGGCAATGCCATGTTTTCCAATCTCTCTTCTATGTCCTGATGAAGACCCCAACATGAGGCAAGACTAACCCTTCAACGTTCTCTGGGTCGAAACGTAGACTACGCCAAACCCTACACGCCATAGGATCAAAAAAACGAATCAATCTTACCTATGTGTGATGTGTTTTGAGAACACTTACATTACCTTGATTGTAAAGCCGTCTTTATTTGAATGTGATGTACCAATGTCACACCACCTTTACCCAGTCCCTCACATACTCCTCACTCCCTTTCCCTTTCTCACTGAGAGCACTATTTTTGTAATGATTTCAAAATTACATTGATGGTTTCCAAGTAATTATATGCAGTAACAAGTATAATGAATACACCTCTATATGGAATAAATACAATTTAACTTTGAATGCTGCATACTTTACTCTTACTGTTTTAAGCTTACCCACAGTGAAATACAATTGTGGTGATCATAGATATGTATTAACATGAATTGATTGAAAAGTATATTCAACAAACTCGGACCACCCCTCTTTTTGTACTCCCAGATTAAGGTAGAGATTGCTGCATAAAAAACAAGGATTGGTAAATGCATAGGTTTCACCTATGTGATTATTATTTTGTTGTTGTTGTAAGGTTTAGCTTGGTGAACAGGTGTGAAACTGATATGGTAAACTAATACTTGAATGGGGTCACCTAAATGACAGGCACTATGTTACGAGGTGAGTGAAAGGGATAAATGAAGATACAATCAATAAAGGAAAGCATGAGAGAAGGAGGTACTGAGGAAGCAAGCAAGAAGATACGTTGGGATTTAATAAAAAAAAAGAAATAGAGGGTCAGTGAGCAAGTAAACAAAAGCGAAAAGAAATTAGTGAAATCTGGGTACTGAAAAACAGAGCGGAAATGTGGAGTTTGATTAATCAAATAAAGGTCTAGGATGTTCTGGTCACAGCCCCAACTCTCTGGGCAGAGTAGCTGCAAGTAAGAAGAGTCCCTCACTAGTGCAGCTACAAACATGTTGCAGCAAAACTGGGCCATGAGAGAAGGTTAAAAATAAAGAGAAAAGCTGGGGTAGGGGAGAAGGCAGCAACAAGGAGCGTGTGAGGTGAGGTCAGACATCAAATGGGAAAGCAGCACATGAGGTAGAGAGGAAGTCGATGGTGGTGGAGTAACACGAAGCCTGTACCAGACATTGTCCAGCTGAGCTCACAGCAGCTCAAGAACTGTTTGCGTCATGGAAGCTGCCCCAGCCTGGGCTGAGACACAAGGGAGGTGGGGGGGTGTGGAGTGGGAGGGGGTAGGGAACCCCTATGGACGATGCACGCCTGGTGAGATTGTATCAGTGCCATCTTTCTCAGAAAACAATACCGGCCTCTGAGGAAAATACCAAGTGCGTGAAACTAACTATAAATTTGGTTAAAATCCTAAGCATTTAATTAGAAGTATCCTTCTTTTTACTTTAATAACCATTTAGAATTCATTTGAAAAGCTCACATGTGCTTCATTTCTATATGTACCTGGTACTTAAAGTTTAGAAGCCAAAGGGTAAAATACCAGATCTGACAGATTGTTGTCCCTGTTAGCTTTACTACATATGACGTAAAAATATAGAACAAGATGGTAAAATACTGGCCAGACGGCAAGTCTACTCTCTGTGCCTCTCCCTATATGCAGATAACCTGGCACTACCTGTTCGAAGCTCCTGTTCCTGATCTGCTGATGAGACCCATGTTATCAGTCGCGAATGATGACTCCCGACCTTTTGTTGTGACCTCTTGAAGAATGTACAGAAACACTGGATTCAGCACCCCGGAGAGTTCCTTTCTCTGCTTTCCAGGAAGGCCACCTGGACATTCCAAAGAGACCTCACAGCCTCTGTTATATCTTTCATTTTGAATCAGAATTTAAGATAAAAGACCGCATCTGGGTCCAGGACAAGAATTTTTATTTTTTCAAAAACCTTTATTGACTTATTCAGCATTACCAGAATACAATTTTGCTTCAAATCAGAGCATCGTACACATTAGGCCATTTGCAGAGTACTTCAGAGATAGGGAAAACCAATCAGACAGAAGCATTATCCTGTACAACACAGCAATAGCACCATTGAATAATACATAGCTGTATAATGTGGTGACAGCACTGCAGAGGAAAGAGCAGGTTCGGCTGAGTAGAGATGGGGACCGGGAAGGCAGGGGCTACTGACCAGCGCCGGCGGCCACTGCAGGTTTTGCTGGCGGAGAATGATTGATTAATTTTATTGTTTGGTTACTCAAAACCATTACGTTAAAACTGAAGTACAAAATTACAAAAATTAAAACGACGAGTAAGTCAACTGGCAAGTCTATATGGTGGATCCCTGGTCGCTGGTAAGCTCAAAGGAATGGTGTCCATGATAAGGCGGCCCAGCGTGCATCTGCAAAGTCTATAATCATTTGGGCCCTATGTGGCCATCAGCTTGGACCGTGTCTGTTGGATGAACTTGCCGAATGAGGCCATCTGCTTTACTATGGACAATGTGTATAATTGATAAACCGCCTCCTTTGCGGTACGTGCCCCATTTGTCTTAAGATGGGCCTGAGATAAAGGCTGCGTGCTGCGCCCAGGGCCGGGCAGCAAAGTAAAAGATGGGCCAGCGACTCACGTTTGTAAATGCAGAGCCTGCATTCCGGAGCTCCCAATCCTGCCCGTTCACGGGCATATAGTTCTTTAAGGGGCAAGGGGTGTAGTCTATAGGCTAAAATCTTGTGAAGGGTTGAGCGGCCCACAGCCTGCGTGAGATGGTGTTTGGGATTGTGCACTGTGTGCGGCAGGCGTAGGGACTCATGAAAATCTCGTTTTGCCAATGACTCCAAATCCAGTTCCCGGGAAGGGATGCAAACTTGTTTTTTAATCGCGTTTTTGATTGCTGTGTAATTGACTAGCTCAGGGTTCCAAAGATCAATGGCGAGGTTGAGGAGTTCCTTTGCCGCGGTAAGGGTGACTGACCAAGGGTTCCCAGATTCCGTGAGAATATATTTCAGAACTGCTTTCAGTGTCTTGTCTTGTGCCGCTGTTATTAGATAGTAATATTTGCTCAAGGCAGTCATCTCTTCCAGCTTTTGTTGGTTGAGCGAAAATTCCAGGCAGACAAGAGTGTTTCTGGTGCACTTGGGTAGATGGAATAGTCTCTTGTAGGCTCTGCAGTTGATTTTTTCCAGTTCCTTATTGAATTTGCCCGGGAACGCTTGTTGGGCGTAATTAAGGGCGGGCATTAGTTTTGCCTTGAGTACTCTTTGAATGGCCGTTGTAGATGGGCTATATAAGGTGGCTTGTAATTTGCAGAGGGCGTAGGTGATGGTTTTCCCTTTGCATTGGGTTTTCTTTAAATGCGCGCCAGAAAGCCCCGACTCGTGGTAGCAAACGCCCAAATAGGTATAATCTGACCCTAATAGCTTGGCCCGTTTCTCTCGGGGTACCAGCTCAGGCAACCTCCAAGTGGGCCCGCAAAGCCCCGATCTGAGCAGCCCAGCACTGACGAAATCAGCGACACAGCGGCCCAATCCTACTAATATAATCCCGGAAAACATGGCTCACACCGCATCGAATCTCCCAAAGAAACCTCCCTTGTCAAGGAGGGAGAGAAGGAAATTGAAAAAACAATCCAAGAAACAACGTTTACCCAAAAGAAGAGTGGGTTTTGACGGGCCAGCAGCTCTCAGCATCTCAGATATTAAATCTAAAGGCCTTCCTTATTTTCCAATTTTCAATCTGGCCACAAAACCCAAGACGAAAACCACCGAGACAAGCACGGCCCAGGTGTGCATCAAGGATACATCAGAAAAAACAGGACCACCGACACAAGATCCACATGTGGGAATACCTCCGGTTCTGGGAGTGACTGATCTTCAAACTACAACGGCTACGTTTGGATCCCTGCCAAACAAAATCAACGGTACACCCTTCTATGTCTCCGGCCTTGGGAGCGTGAACAACACTGTACAGCCCAAGGCAGCTGTGCACGAAGCTCGGAGCAGCCAAATCAACGTTTTGACAGGAGATCCTCAAACTGTACCAGAGGGAGTAGTGACGGGCTGCTCCACGTGCCATCCTCCTGAGCCAACAACCAAAGTCTGCGGGGACTGGGCTATACAAATTCAGAGGCTTCACCAGCCCCAACTTAATTATGCCCCGGGAGCGCAAAATCTCCAGGAGGTGAATAATCATTCATCAGGAGCACAACCGCAACAACTGGAGGCGCACGTATCCTCAAATAACCCAGCCAGGAGTCTGAACCATCAAAGCCCGGAAAAGGATGCTGAACTGGTCTTCCTTCCTCACTATGCCCATAAGGGCCCACACGACATCCTCAACAGAAACAATCTGCTCCGGCTATTCAACAATATTCCAGCACTGTCCGGAGTCACTTCTTCGGACCTTACCTCGGTCAAGTTCTCCACAATACAAGGCAAAGGGGGCTCAGAGGCAACCGCAAGGAATGCAATCCTAGGCGAAGCAGGCACATTTGAAAACTGGGGAATTGAAACATGGGTACCAACTAAACAAAAATATCCTCACGTCCTCCTTCCGTCGTACCCTGCAAGGAAGCATATTAGCGTTCTAAAGGGGTCCCGGGGCGCAACCCATGCTTGGCTCCCAGAGGCGACGAAAGTGGATAACTTTATAAACATATCATGTAACAGCAATCATCGCCTGGTGAGCTGCAAAATGAGTCACTCTGTCCGTGCTGCTGATGCAAATCACGCCCCCCCCCCCCACCTAGAGCTTTCAAGCACTTCTGCCCGGCAGTGCTCCTCCTAACGGGGAAGTCAACCGGTCGAATAATAATCTGACTATTACGTCCTGGAATGTGGCTGGGCTAAAGTCAACATTTGCCTCTAAATCTGCCGTGGAGTACCTGAACAAAAGAGATATCATCTGCTTACAGGAGAATTGGTCCCTAGCTCCAACACCACTTTTCGGCTATTATGAACTTTTCCAACCAGCTACTCCGGCCAAATCACACGGAAGACCCTCAGGGGGCCTCTCTATTTACATCAAACATAGATGCAAGATAACGGTGACCCTTATTCTTCGGAACTCAACGACATGGCAGACCGTATTAATTAACGGCCTATTATCTTCAGGCAGGGCTTTACCCACGCTTCTAATCAACTGTTACCAAAACTCAATGAACCTCAAAAACCACCGCTACAGAACGATTGATTAAGCAGCTGGCAGATCTGTTATTGGAATTTGCATCCGCAGAAGTTCTGCTAATTGGGGATTTTAACATCCAAGGCCTGGCTACCAATGTGGGTCCGGCCTTCAGAAGTAAAGAACAAGAAGCCATGATTACATTCTTAATCAATCACAAGCTATGCTTCGCAAAACAAATTAGATTAAATCAGAATCCCGGGACTTATTTTCCACCAACCTTTAAAAACATCTCCCCAATTGACTATATTTTCCTCTCACCGTCTTTAGGAAATAAGTTAAATATGATGGAAATCCCCAACTGCCACGAGAGTGACCATAACCCCTTAACGGTAACAATGGAATTGATGGTGCCAGCCGCGGCGGAAACAGTTGTGGGGCACTCAACACTGGCTGAATTCCACACTTTTGTCGGGAAAATCAAATGGGATTCATCAGGTTCTGCCAAGGTGAGCACTTGGCTTTCAGGAGAGATTCCTATTTTCAGGCACAGCTCTTCCACAGACCTACACCATCGTTGTGACAGCGCTATCAGAAAATTGAAAAATCTTTTAATGGGACCCGAGGCCCAACAAAAATCTTACGATCAACGCCCAAAGTGGATCTATGACCGAGAGTTAATCATCAAAAGAAAAGACCTAAGGAGGGCTGTGCGTCAGCACAAATTGAATGGCACGGCACACCTGGCCCACATCATGGCATTACTACGCAAGTCCTTCAGAAAATCAGTTTGGGCCGCAAAGAGATTAAAAGAACAAAGAGTGGATAAAAATATTCGCCCTATTAAAGGGCAAGAATTTATCCCAGTTCTGGAACTATATGAACAAGCTCCGCTCGTCGAATAACAGAGGGAACGCAGTTCGCGAAGAAGTCTGGGCCCAGCACGTAACTCAACTATAGGCAATGTCACGTCCGACTCCATGGTGACAAATTTAAGAGACACTGTCGACCTAACGATGACTGAACGCCACAAGCTGACCTCTGCAGCCGAAGTCTCCAAATTTCTGAAGGCAATGAAAAACGACGGGGCTCCTGGGCCCTAATGGCCTTCCTGCAGGGGTATTTAAATGTGCCTTGGTGGAGTGGGCCGAACTTTTTCTTCATGCCTCATTATTTAACAACGTGTTTATGACCCACCAGCTACCAGACTCTTGGCTTGGTTCGATCTTATGCCCCATCTTCAAGAAAGGAAACCCCTTGCTCCCAGCAAACTACCGCCTTATTGCCCTACTAGATCTGGAGGCGAAGGCATATGCCAGGTGTCTTCTTAAGCTCTTAGAAGATTGGGTAGCAGAAAACAATATTTTACCTTACTTTCAGACAGTGTTTCGCTCCTCAGCCTCCACCATAGATAACATCACAACCTTGGCTTTTCTGAGTCAACAGGCAGCACATAAAAATCATCTTCCACTATATTGCTGCTTTATTGACTACAGCGCAGCCTTCGATGAAGTGTCTCGTGACATCCTATGGAGGAAACTGGATAAATGTGGGATTCCACAGAACCTGCTAGGAGCTCTTATCTCTTTGCACAAGAACACCTGGGTGCGAATTAAAACTGGCCCCAAGACAGTCTCCAGAAAAATTGCCACCGTAGACGGCTTGAAGCAGGGCTGTGTTCTCGCCCCGCTTTTGTTCAATCTTTACACTGCCGACTTGGGAACATCTCTGAAGAAAAGCAATTTACTCCCGCCAAAGCTGGGTCCCGCAAAATGGGATCTGCATATTTTACAATACGCGGACGATATTGTCATAATGGACCAGACAAAAACGGGGCTTCAACGAGCATTAAGTAATTTTCATACATATAATATGGCCAACGCACTAAAAATCAACCAAGAAAAGACCAAGGTGATGATATTCGGAAGATGCAATAACAAGAGCAGTTTAAGGTGGCACATTGGGCCTGCAACGATCAACTCAACAGCAAAGTATAATTATTTGGTAGTATGGTTCTGCGAGACTTCAAGATCAACAGCTCATTTAGCAGCTATGAAAAAGAGAGCAGGTGCAATAACATACTCCCTGATTCGACTGAATCAGTCTCTGAGCAGCCCTTCCGCAGAACCGATCTTGAAAGTGACCAAAGCCACATTGCTCCCCACCTTAAACTATGGGCATCAGGCCTTTCCCGGTGCATGCTCTGTCAGTCTTGACCACGGCTAAGTTTCCATCTACAAATCTTTCATCTCCCGGAATTCATTCAGAGGGCAAGATTACGTCTGGAGCTGGGCCTACAAAGGCAGTCCATCTACTGCGAGGCAGACACTTTGAAATATTTTATAAGGTCATTAAAAGCAGCAGATACCACTCTAAAATTCCGCCTAAAAGAGATCTTTACCATCCCTGGAAATCCGTGGAATCGTCAGATTATAAAGGCCATCAAATCATTAGAGATTGACAGCTCCCTCCTAACTTCAGACCAATTCCATACTCGGTGTGGAAAAAAGTCATCAACAAGCAGGTGAAACTAATCTCCCATCGGATTGACCTAAAGGCTTTAAATACACCAACTGTCTTGCTTCCCTTGAATGTTTCATACCAGCTTGGGGTACCGCAATTTTACCTTTTGGAAAATTTGAACGCAGCTGCACGGAAAAATATAATCTTTATGGGCCTATTAGGCCTGTGCTCTACGGCCTCCCACAGATGGGCTCCTTCAAAGGGGGGTGGGGGGGGGCTGCAGACTGTGTTCATATTATAAAGAATCATGGCCGCACCTTCTGTGTTGTTGCCATGCCATGGACGCCCCCAGAAGGCTTTTATTAAAACCTTTATTCTTAAAATGGGGCACTATGTCATGCTGGGAGGCTACGTCTCTGTGTTTTACCTCCACAGACATTCAAGCGCTTGCTAGGGTTGGAAAGTTTGTGAGACTCTTGGCTAATTTCTTAACACCCTCCTCGGCTCCTGCGCTACCTGCCCCTCCCACCCAAAAACTTATAGCTGACTTTTTGTCCCCTGGTTTAGCACCTCCTGTCCTAATCCTTTCATTTTTGGACTCTATCAGTAACTTAACATCGGTAGTAATAAGACCGTTTTCAAATGTACCGATTTTTTTTTTTTGAATGACATTGTATTTCTCCAGCTTTGTTTCTTGATGTGATAATTGTGCTAATATGGATTTTTTTATAGCAATGGTTTTAATTAACTAAGCTAAACAAATAAACTAAACAAAAAAAAATATTACTGTGTGCTTTCCAAAGACAGGTGGCCGAGCCGCCATTTGGCTGCGGAGAATGCAGGAGAGGCAGCCTGGCTCGGATGTGATTGGGTGTGAAGGTACGTTACTATGGAGCCCCATATGTCGGGTGGGCGAGATCTAGCAGGCATTATGTCCCCGAATTCAGATAGTAGGTTCTGACATCTCGAAGCATCTTCGAGCCAGTGGGCGAACTTATGTGCCAGCCTTTGCCCCCAGCACATGGACACCCTGTGCCACGCAAGGACGAGCAGCATTGCAACCTGACGGCAAGAGGCATCCAGACAAAACTTAACAAAGCTCAGCAGGTATAACGGTTAGTCGGGCTGGACCGGTGGGGAGGTGATCTCAGAGAGGGCGGCACAGACCTCCCGCCAGAAATCCGACTCCTTTGGGCATAACCAAGCAAGATGAGAAAAATCCACTTTGGGGACAGAGCAACGCAAACACCTATTGTTAGGGATAAGTCCCAATTTATGAAGCTGAACCGTGGTGCGGTATAGCCTGTGCAAGTATTTGAAGTGGATAAGCAGGAGGAGATAGTTGGGAGATCGTTTCTTCATCGGATTGCAGCAATAGTGTCGGCTTGGGAAATGTCCATACCAAGATCCTCACCCCACGCCACCCGGGCGCGATCAGTGGAGACAGAGGAGGTCGACAGCGTAAGGGTGTATAATTTGGTCACCAGCTTCCGGGGGGTGGAGGAGGAATATATGAAATCCAGAGTGGGAATCTAAGGTGGAGGTTGAGGGGACGTGGGATGTAACGCTCTGCAGATAGGCCGCAGCTGATAAAAGAGCAATTTGTCCATTGGACCAGAGGTAGCAGGAAGATAATAGGTGTTTCTGGGGTAGAGATCTGCCAGTATCTCCAGCCCCAGGCGGGCGGCGTGTTTGGACATGCCAGATGTATGGAGGGAAGGGAAGGTATGGGTGGCATACAATCGGCATAGTATTAGCCGATAACATCCGAGCGTTAGAAAGACGACGCAGTCTCAACCAGGACCAGCGTAAGGTCTCGAGTGTCCACTTCAGCTTGTGAGCGACTAACAGGGCGGTGATCAGCGGCCAAGGGGTAGCAAGGTCAGGTGAATGGCTTGGTGGCATCAGTAAGAGGGAACAACACTGACTTACTCCAGTTCACCTGCATGCCGGAGAATCCACCAAACCGAATTATCTTGCTCACAAGAGGACTGAGGTTTTCTTGGGGGTGGCAGACATACAATGTAATATCATCCGCAAACATGGAGACCAAGAGGAAAAGGGGCTGAGAAGCTGATGCCCTTCTGAGTGTGGTGTTGCCGGAGTCTGGCAGCGAGAGGCTCCATCGTAAATGCGAAGAGCATAGTGGAGAGCTGGCAACCCTGCCGAGTACTGCATTTGATCTGAATGGGATCAGAAATGTGTCCGTTGATCTGAAGGCGGGTGGAAGGGCGAGTGTAGAGGAATAGAATCTTATGAATAAAGATGTTGCTGAAGCCGAGGCGAGGTAGGAGATAGAATAAAAAGGGTCACTCCAGGGTGTCAATGACCTGGTGGCATTGAGAAGAGCAGCCACTGCAGGGAGGCTAGGATTAATCTGATGGAGGACAAAGAATATGGTCCGGAGGTTATGGGATGTGGCGTGGCCTGGAATGAAACCGGACTGGTCAGGAAGGGCCATGAGGGGCATGGGGAGGAGAAGGGAGGCTATCATCTTTGAGAAAATGTTATTGTCCATATTAATTAGAGAAAGGGGGCGGTAGGAATTGCGGCAATCAGGTTTGACCGGCTTAAGAAGAAGCGTTATCATTGCCTCAAGAAGAGATGGCGGGAGGAGGCCATTTTCGAAGGAGTCATTGTACATGGCGGCCAGATGAAGCACCAGGAGCGGAGCACACGTCTTATGAAACAAAGCAGGGGGGCCGTCTAAACCAGGGGCCTAATCACTAGGCAAACTATTAATCGCAGCAAATATTTCTTCTTTAGAGAAGGGCTCATCTAGAAATTTACGATGGTAGTCTTCGAGCCAAACAAGTGCGAGGATGCAAAATATTGGTTGAAGTCCTCACGCAAAGGGGTGGAGCCCGCAGTGTAGAGGTGTGTGTGTGTGTGTCTGTGTAATAATCCATAAAGTGCGTCTTGATTTCCTCCGGGGATGTGGTTCTAGCAGGGCCGCCATACGGAAGCGCGGCGACATACAATGCAGCATGGGGGGGACGAAGGAGGTTGGCCAGGGTCTTGCCAGGCAGATCGCCCTCACCAAAGCAGCGAGCCCCGGCCTCTCTGCCAAAGAAGGAGAGTTCCCGGTTGCCTCCTCAGCTAATTCCAAGTGGTTTTCATGCAGGCGAGCAAGAGTCTCCGGGCTGGGGTGGATGGCATGAGCAGAGTCCAGAGGCTTTATCTCCAATTTAAGTTTATCTAAAGTGGTGCGGATGGAGCGAAGAACTCCAGATTGTTTAGAAATACACATGCCGCGAATCACAGCCTTGAAACCCTCCCACAAAGTGGATGGCGAGTCTACAGAGCCGATTTTTCAGTCAAAATAGTTAGATATTGTGGTTTGAGTTGCAGAGAGCATTCTGGGGGAACTGCCAGGTAAAGGCCCGCTGTGGAAAGTGAGGAAGGCGAAGACTAAGCTTGACTGGTGCGTGTTTAGAGAGTGCGCACAATATTATTAATGGAAGTTAGCCAGGTGAGGATGTCGGGAGAGGAGATCCAATGATCAATACGGGACCAGCAGCCACGAGCACCGGTGTCACAAGTTCCTCGTGGGCCGCCATGTGATGCCACGCATCATATAGCGGGTTGTCGGCAAGGATGGACTGAAGAAGGGCAATGGAGCGTGGGTGGGAAGAGTGTGGGCCAGAGCGATCCAGGACTGCAGAAAAAGTAATGTTAACCCCCCCCCCTCCCCTAGGGAAGTGCAGCAGGGCCCAAAGACGAGATAAGGTGCCATATAGGAGTAAAGAAATCAGGGTCGTCCATGTGAGGGCCGTAGACAGCTGAAATCGTCAAAGGTTGGGACAGTAGGGAGCCATGCAAAATACTGTACCATTCATCAGGGTCAGTGAGTACCTGAGTTGAAGGCCACGGAAGCCCCCTTCATATCAAAAGGGAATAGAAAGAGGAGTGCGATTCTCCCCAGTATCGAGACTAGAGTCTAGCAGAAGTCGCAGGTAATAGGTGGGTTTCTTGTAAAAGGCAAATGTCCACTTTGTGCCAGAGTAAGTGGGAGTGTATAAGCTGGGCCTTACGTAGTCATTGAGACCGCAGATATTCCAGGTCCAACATATGGTGTCAGTCATACTGTGTTAATACAAGGAAGAATAGGGTGCAAGGCAGCGAGTACAGTCAGTTGCCGAAAACTGGTGTTAATAACGAGACAAGCATACTTGTAGAAAGAAGGGATGGAGCAATTGCATGGAGTATGAAAAAGAGGCAGCAAGTACCTGCAAGTATGAATGGCAGAGCAATGGTGATGGAGCATGAGTAGGCGCGGGAGGGGAGGCAGGCGGTGCCAGACCAGAGAGCACAAACCGAAGGAGGAGCGAGGTGCATTGTTCAAGAGCAGTGCATTAAGCAAGCGTAGCAGTGATCTGATGCATTATGAAGAAAGACAAAAAATGAAGACATAAAAACAATAACGCCTCTGAAAGGAACAAGGCAACCCAGAACCCTCCCTCCCCCCCCACCCCACCCCAACCCAAACAAACCCACCATACAAAATGAAGTGTGAAAACATAAATCTTGCAGAGTGAGAACAGAAAAATTGCAATCCACCACAAGTGCCTCAACAGGAGGATGCATCAACCCATAGCCCACCTTCCCTCCACCCACACAACCACCTAAACTGGTCGAGCAACCACCCACATCCACTCCAGGTAACCACAACTAGGAAAGGAAAAGTCAATAACAGAGGTGGGAATCATCCAGCAGGGGAATGGCAGCGCCCGGCAAACACCCCTGCCAGAAGGGGCAGCGCAATGTATCAAAAGAATAGCCAGTAAGCCCGATTCGTAAATGCAGCGTAAGCAGCAAACAGTCAGTCGAACAAGGGGCAGCAATAAGAACAAGTCCAACATTGTGATATACAGCCATGTAAATAAAGAAAGCCAAGAGCAATTAACAAATACTTTTCAGTCATTGTCGCTCAGGTTAACTGCAACGGGGTCCTGTGAATTAGCTGGGGTGGTGCGATGGGTACGATCCAGCTGCTTAGCAAAGGCGATGGCTCCCTTTGGGTCAGGTAAAACCAGAGTTTTTGATCCTTACCTGACCCGCAGCTTGGGCGGATAGGCCGAAGAGTAGGACACTTCATGTTTTTGCAAGATGCGCTTTGCAGGCAGAAATTCGGACAGACCACCTGCACAACCAGGGTGTAGTCAGGGTAGAAAGACAAAGTGTTACCCTGAGGCCAGATCTTGCCCCTCTCCCTGGCAGCCCGAGGGATTGCGTCATGGTCCCAGAAGTTTAGTGTTTTTGCAATGATCGGACGAGCAGATAGTCCAGGGGCAGGCAGATGGAGCGGTGTGCTCGCTCCATGATGAAGACCTGGGAAAGCGTGTGTCCCAAACAGTTCTCGCAATAGCAGCTCTACATAGTCTTCCATCTTCGATATGTTGGTGGACTCTGGCACCCCGGTAATGCAGAGGTTACTCGTACAAGAGCGGGCCTCCAAATCTTCCTTCTTGGAGCGGATTAGTGCAAGGATTTTGTCCATTTGGAGTATTTTTTGCCATCTTGGGTAGGACACTCTAGACTAGACGTGAAGCAGGCAATTATCATGTGAGTCCAGCCTGGTCTTGACCACGTCCAGGCGGGAGGTTAACTGTTCAAGCTGGGTGGCGATCCCGGACACCGCCGACTTTACCTCCAACATGATGGCTTTGAGGTCATTGTCACGTGTGGTGGCCATTTCCACGGGGGCAGGCTGGTCTCCCCGGTCGACAGTAGCGCCCTGCTGGCTTGTCTGTCTCTGTTGTTCGAAAGTGAGCCAGGGCTGTTTAGAGTCAGCCTTACCCATGGCGACTGCCAGATATTAGGAGCGTCATGGGGTTTCCAGCGGGTGGAGAGTAGACTGCGTCCAGCACAGTAGCAGAGTGGTCAGGGAATCGTTGCTACCGGAGAAAGGGCCGGGAGGAGAGATCAGCAGCAGAGTCCCACACTCCGCTCGGGTGGTCAAGGTGTAAAGTGCGCCCAGATATGTCGAAGTTGTGGCCGCAGCGTGAGAAGTGGAACGTCCAGCCTCCAGGCGGTGCGGAGCAGGCAGCACAGGCCAGGCCCAGCTGAGCGAGCAGGAACCAGGCCCGGGACCCGGAAGGTGCTGCATCCAAGCGCAGCCCCGTCGTAGGGCCTCCCTAGAATGCTCTAAAGATGCCCCAGATAAAGGTGAGCAGCAATGGTAAGGATCCAAGCGGCAGTTAGCAGGAGGTCTGCAGGATGACAGATCAGAGTCTTGGCCGGCAGAGCCCACTCAAGGTGCGGCAATCTTGAAGCAGACTAGGCCAGAAGATTAACACACATAAAAAGCAAAGATTTCAGTAGCAGAGTCATAGACTTAATATCAGTCATAGACTTAATATCAGCTTAGTTTTAATGGCTATATTAAAAATGAAGAAATAGAACTCCTTGTCAATATTGATATTGCAAGATGTTTCTCCAAGTTCAGTTAGGTGGGCCCTTGTAGGTAAGCTCTGACTATAGGGCACATTTATGCTTTTGATACTTTCACAATATCCTGGTATGGTCTGCTTTCAATGTTGAGTGGAAACCACCCATCTATTCCAATATGCGGGTTAGTTCTTCCTGCAGTGTTGCGTCCATGCCATTAATGCCTACCAGTATAAAGGTCAGTTCAGCCTACTGTGTTGCATGCACACCAGTAACCCATGCTGGTGTGAAGGTCAGTTCAGCCTACGGTGATGCATATATGTCCGGAGCCCATCCTAATCTACAGGTAAGGTCTGCTAAGAGTATTTCTGCAAGGCACCAATGGATTCACAATATACCGACAAGTGCTGCTGAGAATGCCCTATGTGTGCTAGTGATGGATTCATAATATACCAACAAGTGTTGCTGAGACTGTCCTGTGTGTGCTAGTGATGGGTTCATAATATACCGACTAGTGCAGGCGAGAGTGCTCTAGGTCTGCTAGTGATGGATTCATGATATACCCGCAACTGCTGCTGAGAATGCCTTGTGTGCTAGTGATGGTTCATAATATACCTGCAACTGCTGCTGAGACTGGGCTATGTGTGCTAGTGATGATTCATAATATGCTCACAAGTGCAGCTGAGGCTGCTGTATGTCTACTAGTGATGGATTCATAATATACTTGCAAGCGCAGCCGAGACTGCTGTATGTCTGCTAGTGATGGATTCATATTCTACTTACAAGCGCAGCAGAAACTACTGTATGTCTGCTAGTGATAGATTCATATTATACTTACAAGCGCAGCAGAGACTACTGTATGTCTGCTTGTGATAGATTCATATTATACTTACAAGCGCAGCAGAGACTACTGTATGTCTGCTTGTGATGGAGTCTTAATATACCGACAATGCTGGTGAGAATGCTCTGTCTGCTAGTGATGGATTCATAATATACCAAAAAGTGCTGATGAGACGGTCCTATGTGTGCTAGTGATGGATTCATAATATAACAACTTGTGCAGACAAGAGTGCTCTGTTTCTATTGATGGATTCATAATACACCTGGAACTGCTGCTGAGAATGCCCTATGTGTGCTAGTGATGGATTCATAATATACCTGCAACTGCTGCTGAGAATGCCCTATGTGTGCTAGTGATGGATTCATAATATACCAACAAGTGCTGCTGAGACTGTCCTATGTCTGCTAGTGATGGATTCATAATATACTTACAAGCGCAGCGGAGACTGCTGTATGTCTACTAGTGATGGATTCATAATATACCTGCAACTGCTGCTGAGAATGCCCAATGTGTGCTAGTCAGGGATTCATAATATACCTGCAGCTGCTGCTGAGAATGCCCTATGTGTGCTAGTGATGGATTCATAATGTACCAACAAGTGCTGCTGAGACTGTCCTATGTCTGCTAGTGATCGATTCATAATATACTTACAAGCGCAGCCGAGACTACTGTATGTCTGCTAGTGATGGAGTCCTAATATACCGACAAGTGCAGCTTAGAATGCCGTACGTGTGCTAGTGATGGATTCGTAATATACCTGAAACTGCTGCTGAGACTGTCCTATGTCTGCTAGTAATGGATTCATAATATACCGACTAGCGCTGCAGATACTGCTGTATGTCTGCTAGTGTTTGGAGTCATAATATACGGACAAGTGCTGCTGAGAATGCTCTGTCTGCTAGTGATGGATTAATAAGATACTTACAAGCGCAGCTGAGACTGCTGTATGTATGCTAGTGATGGATTCATAATATACCAACAAGTGTTGCTGAGACTGTCCTGTGTGTGCTAGTGATGGATTCATAATATACCGACGAGTGCTCTAGGTCTGCTAGTGAAGGATTCATGATATACCCGCAACTGCTGCTGAGAATGCCTTATGTGTGCTAGTGATGGTTCATAATATACTTACACGTGCAGCTGAGACTGCTAGTGATGGATTCATAATATACCTGCAACTGCTGCTGAGACTGGGCTATGTGTGCTAGTGATGATTCATAATATGCTCACAAGTGCAAGTGAGGCTGCTGTATGTCTGCTAGTGATGGATTCATAATATACTTGCAAGCGCAGAAGAAACTGCTGTATGTCTGCTAGTGATAGATTTATATTATACTTACAAGCGCAGCCGAGACTGCTGTATGTCTGCTTGTGATGGAGTCTTAATATACCGACTATGCTGGTGAGAATGCTCTGTCTGCTAGTGATGGATTCATAATCTACTTACAAGCACAGTAGAAACTGCTGTATGTCTGCTAGTGATGGATTCATATTATACTTTCAAGCGCAGCGAGACTGCTGTATGTCTGCTAGTGATGGATTCATAATATACTTACAAGTGCAGCTGAGACTGCTGAATGTCTGCTAGTGCAGAAGAATGTGCACAAGAGGCAGAGTTAGGAACACAAGAGACATCATGAGTGGTCCGTTAGAGCCTGGTTTAGCCTCAGCCCCAGGGGTATCCAACTGACGTCATAAACCACTGGTGTCCGCACCCCCTCGCACGCTTCACTCTGAAGGCAGCAGCGGGCTAGCAAGGCTCCCTCCCAACGCCGGCCGAAACCACATCTGCTTGCAGGCCACCCGAAAACGGACCTTTCTTCTGCCGCACCTGCAGCTTCACCTGTGACAGAACCGCCAAACCTCCAAGGACTGGACCCTACCACCTCCGCTCCGAACGCAAACATGCTGTCGAGCTCTGGGATCTGATAGACACCTCCACCCCAGACGTGGCCTACCTAACCGAGACCTGGTGGAACGACTCCTCTGCACCCGACATCGCCATAGCCATCCTGGACCGCTACAAGATCACCCGCAGAGATTGCGCCAACGAAACCGGAGGAGGAGTAGCCATCGTCCGCAAGTCCACCTTCAAGGTCGCCACCCACGCAGACGACACCCTCCACACCGCCGAACACCTGCACTTCTGGATCCACACCGACCCCAACACCACCCTCAGAGGAACACTCCTCTACAGACCCCCCCCGGACCCCAGGCTCAGTTCAGAGACTCCATCGCCGACTTTGCCAGCACCCACGCACTCGCCTCCACGGACTACATCTGCCTCGGAGACCTGAACTTCCACCTCCAGCAACAACAACGGCAACTCCGCCACCCTGATCACCAACCTCTGCCTCAAACAACTCCTCACCGCACCCACCCACGCCGCCGGCCACACGCTGGACCCCGTCTTCGCCACAGGCACCCACGTCGCCTTCGACCACACCACCGAACTCCACTGGACCGACCACCGCTGCATTCATTTCACCTTCAAGAAACCAACCACGCCCCACTGCAACCAACAGCTGCCTTACTGCTTCTGGAGCAAAGTCACCGAAGACCGGCTGATCACTACCCTCGACAAGAACCCACCCACCGACCCCACCAACCCAGACGCCTCAGCCTGCAACCTCAGACAGTGGATCGACGACTGCGCCAACACCCTCGCCCCGCTCAAGAAACCCTCCAACAGCCACACCAGCAAGAGAGCCACCTGGTTCACGAACTAGCTCCAGACCTCTAAACGCGCATGCCGGAAACTGGAGAAAATATGGCTCCATGAACGCACACCAGACAACCTTGCAGCCCACAAGGACGCCACCGGCAGACATCACCACCTCCTTAGATTAGCCAAGAGATCCTCCTTCAAAGACCGCTTGTATAACAACCCGCACGACAGCAAAGAGCTCTTCCGCATCGTAAAGGAACTCTGCAACCCAATGCCAACGACCTCCCGCCCTCACGAGAACTGTGCGACTCGCTGGCCATCTTCTTCCATGGCAAGATCGCTCACATCCACGACCGCTTCAACACCACAACCGCCCCAACTAAGCCAGACTCCACCTCCCCTGCAAACATCACCAGCCCCATCCGCCTGACCTCCTGGTCCAATGTGAACGACAATGAGACACGCAAGGTCATGAACTCCATCCACTCAGGATCTCCGTCCGACCCGTGCCCACACCACGTATTCAACAAAGCAGATGCAGCCATCGCACCTCAACTACGGAAGGTCATCAACATTTCCTTCGAAACAGCGACATTCCTGGAAAGCTGGAAGCATGCCGAAATCGGCGCCCTCTTCAAGAAGCCCAAGGCGGACCCCAAGGACCTCAAGAACTTCTGGCCCATATCCCTGCTCCCGTTCCCGGCAAAGGTCATCGAGAAAATTGGCTCGCCACCTGGAACACAACATCTTGGACCCGTCCCAGTCCGGATTCAGATGAAACCACAGCACCGAGACAGCCCTCATCGCCGCCACAGACTACATCAGGCACAAACTAGACAACGGCGAAACATCAGCCCTCATCCTCCTGGACCTGTCGGCTGCCTTCGACATGGTCTGCCATCGCACTCTAAAGACACGCCTCCTTAAAGCCGGATTCAAGAGAAGGCCTTTGACTGGACCATGTCCTTCCTCTCCGGCAGAACCCAGAGCGTCCACCTCCCACCCTTCCGATCCGAAGCCACCGACATCATCTTCGGCGTCCCCCAGGGCTCATCCCTCAGCCTGATGCTGTTCAACATCTACATGGTAAACCTCGCACAAGTGGCCCGCCAGCACGACCGCAACATCATCTCCTACGCCGATGACACCCAGCTCATCCTCTCCCTAACGAAGGACCCACAACGCCAAAACAAACCTCCACGAGGGAATGAAGGCAGTTGCCAACTGTATGAGGAGCAAGCATCTGAAACTGAACTCTGACAAGACGGAGGTACTACTCCTCTGACCCACCCCCTTATCTCTGGTGGCCAACCATACAGGGAACAGCACCGACGCCCACCAACCATGCACGTAACATAGGATTCATCCTCTACCCCTCTCTCTCCATGGCTACGCAGGTCAACGCCGTCTCCTCCTCCTGCTACAACACCCTCTGCATGCTCTGCAGGATGTACAAGTGGATCCCAACCGAAACAAAAAGAATGGTGACACATGCCCTCAGAGCAGACTGGACTACAGCAACGCACTCTACACAGGAATCCCAGCAAAACACCTACAACGCCTACAAAGACTACAGCGCATCCAAAACTCCTCCGCCTGACTAATCGTCCATGTCCCCCGCCGCAGCCACATCACCTCCCACCTGAGCGACCTACACTGGCTCCCCGTCGACAAGAGGATCACCTTCAAGCCCCTAACCCACTCACACAAAGCACTCCACAACACTGGACCAGCCTACCTTAAGACTCTGCTTCTAAAGCCCCACGCGCCAGCTCTGCTCCGCCAGCCTCAGCCTCGCCCTCGCCACTGCCCCCCCCCCCCCCCCCCGCATCCAACAAACAACCTCAGGCGGCAGATCCTGGAACAACCTCGCCACCCACCTACGATAGTAGCAAGACCTATTCGACTTCAGAAGACTCCTCAAGACCTGGTTCTTCGAGCAGTAGCAGCACCCCCTCCCCGCCCCTGAGCGCCTGGAGACCCTCACGGGTAAGTAGCGCGCTCTACAACTACTCTGATTGATAAAGCCTACTACCTTTTCACAAGAACATTCCAGACATTTAACTAAAACCTACAGGCATTGTAATTAACATTAGGGTGTCTTTTAAGAAGATCGTGCAGATTTTGAAGCAGGCGTAAAACCGCGATAAAACATGAGTGAAAAGGTTTTCCCGGAGAACCAACAAACTTGTTAATTAGACTTAATGTATCTTGTTACTGAAGCCAAGATCCCTGGGTGACTCTCTTTGTTTACTCGGGTGCCTGGTGACCCTCCCGAGCATCAGGCCAGCTTCCCCCGGGGCCTTAACAAAGGTTAGACCCACTAGAATGGTTGTATGCAGGTTCCACCCAGGCACCTACCTTTTCTCCTCTGGGGTGTGTGTGCCAGGGAGTGTCTCCCTGCTGTAGGTAGTCTGGAGCACGTGTCTTCCTCTTTGCTGCTGTCCGGGTGAGTTAGAGACTGGAGGGAGCATCACACAAGCAGGAGTTGCAAAGTGCAAAACTGCAGTTTTTCGGGCATTCTGCTCCACAGAGCGGCCCCTGCATTAGAGGCAGTGACAGCCCTGTCTTCTTCCTGGATAGTTGTGATCGCCTTTTCTAGACCGCTTCCTCCCCACCCTGTCTTAATATATCGGCATCTCCATTGGTGGTCGATGGGGCCGGAGCCTTCGGGCCGGATCTCACTGTGTCTTCCTGGGATCACAGCAGATCCCTGCCTGGGAAGGCTGGCTTGTCCTGTGCTACTAATATGACTCAAGACTCTGGGAGGGTCTGTTGAGATTCAGCCGTCTGGCTCATCATCCGTGTTGATGCAAAATACATGACACTGCGTTATAGAAACCATGGTGGTTGTTCGGTCAAACCAGGAGGCTCAATCGAAGTATCTGAAAGGTATTCTGACAGAGCTGTGTGGTCCTGATAAAGGTTTGCATGCGACAAGGGAGGGTATGGAAACCAAGGTATCTTATCCTGGGGAGGCTTTGTTTAAAGGCCTACCACATCAGAAGGTGGAGGGGCTTTACCAAACTTGAGGGGCCCAGTTTATATATCAAAACACTCAATGTTAATCAGGAAAAGCCCCTTCCCAAGTTCTCCTTGATCTATTATCCCAGCAGTATAGAGGAATAAAAAGAATGCAGACTACTAGAACTAGGGGTGGGCATAGAAGAGAGAGGTTGAGGTAAGTAAAGAGTGCAGGCAACAAAAGAGTGACTTGGCCCAATCTGGCCGCAGGGCTGGCTCTCCGCCTGGCGGTAGAACAGGAACCTCAGATCTTTCTTCTCGGGAAGAATCAAAAACACACGGTCAGCTGGGAGCCCCCAGCCAACAAAGGCTTGTGCTTCTGCGCGTAAAGCCACCCCAGTGCCTGCCGGGGAGATGGAACCTATGGTACCAGGAGCCAGAATGAAGAGTATAGTGACTGCTGTCACTGTACTAAGCTTGAGCCGAGGCCCCATGTCCTGTTGTGGATGTCATTCGTCGTGGAAAATAAGCTAGAAAATGACACCCCCTGAATCACTCTAAAGTCCTTAACATCTTTTAGCAAATCCCTTCGCTTTCTGGGATATCCTCTGATCGAGCCTCTCTGGGGTTCCAGGGCTGGAACCAGGGAGGGAACTATCGAGTGGTTTTTCTCCTCTCCTTGCATCCCTCTTTTTGTAGCATAAGCAGACGGTGAACTCGCCAACGCTGGCTCAGCGGTCAGATGTTCGATAGGTGAGAAGCCCAAGACGATCGACTGGTTCAAACTGCTCCACTTTTGAAAATCTGCATGGCGGGCTGGCTCAGATTCTAGCTTATCCAGCTGGCATGAAAGTAACGAAGATAGACAGGCCCCCAAGAATTTGAGGGTGCTATTTCCAAATGACAGATCAATAGACCAGGAGGTGGTCCCAGAATGGGAGCAGGGAAATAAATGTGCCCCTGATGCAGCTCCCCCCATACATGGGTGTGGGAGGTCTGGCCAAGTGGGCCATAGAGGGAGGAATCCTCTCTGGATCTGAGAATCCTGGGATGGAACGTTCACAGGTCTGAGCGTCTTAGAGCGGTGACCTGGAGAAAAGAATCTAACCCTATCCTGTGCTGGCCCTTCAGACGTTCTGTGCGAGAGCGGATAAAACTTTGGAAGTCTTTGTAGTTATGTACAGTAAAGGCTCTAAATGAGGGAGGGTGGAGCCTCCGCGGGGATATTGACCCTAATGTCTACCAAGGTGATGATAAAACATTGGAGGCTATTAATTGGTTTAGTGGTATGCAGCTCTCTGTGGTTGAACTTGGCTTGAACAATAATGCTTGTCGCTGTTTTATACTAATAAATGTATATATTCATAGAGTACTATACTGCAGAGAGAATGACTGGCTGGAGCCCTTAGATCAATGTTTGCAGGAATTACAGGGGTCATTTCTGAAGCAGCAATAAGGCTGGCTGGGGATTTTAATGCTCCTTTGTATCCTGGCCTGGTGGACATTCAGATGAAAGACGTACTGGACTGTTATCATATTCCTCCAGCATCCTATCCGTCTGGCTCATTCAAAGTGAGAGGCATAGGCTTTGAGCCATTGGCTGCTGGTAATGTCCTGGTCTCTGATTAGTCATTTTAAAAATGACAGCACGGCAGCTGCAACGTTTCGGCAGGGTCATTTGGATGGCCCATTTGACTATATGCTCTTCCCTGCAGTGGGATTTCCATATAGACTTTAAAGTAGCAAAATAGGGGGGGGGGGAGCGATCATTGTGCCACTTCAGCAGTTAATATTTTCAGGAGTTAGTGGCGGTGGAGAAGGTGCTACATCTGGGGGTATCTTTTCCACAGACTTCCAACTTGCCTTTACCCAATCTATACAACTTTTAGCAGCAAATCAATTAGCAGAAAGCATTGAGGTTTTCTTGGTGAGCCAAGAAAAAAAATCTTTTGGTTTTATCTAGATTGGCCTGCAAACATGTAAATCTTAAAAGGGGAAGGGGTGTGGGGGGGGGCGCTATCACACATAACCTGCCATACTAATGGGAAAGGCTCTTTCGATTTTGCCTGTCGGCGAATGAAAAACCTGGTGACAATGACAGCTAAACAAGTTAGGGTACGTCAAGATGGTAATTTCAACCTGGAGCTTCAAAGGCTAAAGCGTCCATACAAGCAATTGATTAAAGGGAGAAATGCCCCCTTCTAACATAGCAAATGGGATAATATATTGAAGGTTAACAAATCTTGCGGCTTACCTGGGGGGACCCTCACGTGTTTTGATTGCTGAGAATGTCTGGGCAGCATATTTGGGTGATTTGTATTGTAGCCCTCCTCTTACATTCAGTCCTAAATATAAGAATCTGCCCGTCTCCTGGTTTTCTGTGAAGGAAGTGAGGGTGGTAATTGATCGTTTCAAGCTATCAAGAGCCGCAGGTCCTGATAGTATCCTGGTAGTGTTAATTGAGTTCAATAGCGACTGATGGGCAAGGGTGTACTCACTTTTATTACGTTGGCTACCTTCAGCTAGCCACCATGTTTTCCCCATTATGAAGGGGTTCAATAGTGAAACCAGTTTTTAAAAGGGGGCATGGTTCTGACTCCTTACATTGGAGACTCGTCTGCCATTTGGACCCTTCGGTGAAGGTGTTCTCAAAAATCCTACTTGCATGGTTGGATGACTGGGCATAAGAACATAAGATCGTACCGCTCGAGCCAGGTAGCTTTCGGGAAGGCTACTCGACCATAGACCATTGTTGTGCTCACTGGGCCATCATTCGGAAGGCCCTTGAAGTGAACCAAAGGCTACGTTGCTGCTTTATTGACTTCCGGACAGCCTTTCACACAGTAGACCAGTGACTCCTGGAGAAAACTAGACTCCTGGAAGCTCCGGACTGATCTTTTTAGTGCACTGCAAGCTCTACAAGGGCACAAGCTGAGCTTGACCAATCTGGAAGGTTATCACAATACAGACTGGCCTCCGGCAAGGGTGTGTCTGACCCCACTGACATTTTAGTTTATCTCTTACAGATCTGTTGGCAGCTATAAGTCTAACAAATTAATTTCCCCCAAAGTTGGGAAACAGCATATCCCTTGTCCACTGCATGGAGACGACTTGGATCTGCTGGATTATACCCCGACCGGTCTGCAGAGAACTGGATTCTTTGACAGCGTATAGCCGGTAGAACTCATTGAAAATTAATTTGGAGGAAACCAAGGTCCTGGTCTTTGGGGAAAAAAGTGATTAACTTTAAATGGAACCTGAATTCCCGAAATGTGGAAGTAGGGAATTCTTATAAATATCTACTTATGTCCTTTAAAAGGAGCTTAAAACGGGACACATATGGGGTGCATCAAGCAAAAGTCCATGCTACAAGCTGGTTGTCTTGTCGGATTTAACTAGAAATGTGGAGGTTTGGCCCTCACTCCCCTAATGAAGGATTACCAAGGAACAATCCCCCGCTGTGGCTGCATGGAGCAGAATTACTTGCCCTTGACCCCTCTTGTGAATGGAACTTCTTTGGAGGGGTACTCGGGAGGCTCTTGTTGCTGCCTTCAGAAACCATGCTTCAGGGGATAAGGAGAGAATTTAATCTGGGTTCATGGAATCTGTTGGTGAACTCCCACGTCAAGAGATTTTTCCACAGGCAAAGCTAGCTTTGAGAGAGTCTGTGGGAAGGTCGCTGTTTCTTTAGACCTGGACTATCTAAGAGAAAAGTCTTCAATCAGCCTCTCATTAAAAACCCTTGGCCAGGACATGGTCTTCCCCTATTTGGCCCAAATTCCGAAACAACATTTTAAAAGTGAGAGTGGGGCGTAACCCCTTTTTTTTTTTATTATCCCGTACCTGGAGCAATGTGATTAGGAATGGTAATGGCTTTTGTACATGTCCTCTGAATGTAAGATGCTCCTTGTCTCGTGTTCTTAAGGACTGTGGGCCAGATGTAGCTCACTAAATAACGGTCGGTAACTGCCGATTTCGGCCATTACCGACCGGTATTTGGTTTGGGACATGTAGGGGGCCTGAAATGTACCGATTCAGTTAATGTACCGACTCAGTAAATCTACATGTAGGTGGCACTCAAAACAGTGTCACAGGCCCTTTAGAATTCGTTATTTACCATCTGATACTATTTGATGGTAAATAACGAATTCCTGTGTACATGCACATCTGTGCCATGTGACACACATACATGCCCTTAGGCATGTATGTGTATGTGTGTCACGTGGCACACAAGCCTGAATCAGGGGTGCAACAGGGTGTCAAAGTGACACCCAGTCCCCCTTGTCAATAAAGTAATTTTACTGAATCAGTAAATACCGATTCGGTAATTACCGAATATTGCTGAATCGTTAAATTATTCTGTAAATATACCTACATAGCTTTTACCGATTTTTGTAAATACCGAATCGGTAAAATTTGGTATTTACCAATCGGTAAATACTAATTACCTACATCGGGCCCTGTGTTTTTAAATTTCTGCTCCTATTAAGTTTTTAATACCCTTGTAACACATCAAAGGCTGGAGACAATGGCTCTGTTGTCCAAAATGCGTTATGTCGATGTGCCAGTGGGAATTGCAAGTTTTATACAGACAGTCAAAAAGAGTTGTAAGGATGGGAAGAAGTTAAAGCTATCCTCATGGCTAAATACACTTGAACAACCACTTTTGATCTTTTAAGATTCTGCGTCGATCTGTACTAGTGCTTGATCCATTTGCACATATGTTTTTACCTGTATTATCGACCTTACCCGATTGTTCATACTCCCTCCTATCTGTATTACTTGCATTGATGATGATGTACCTTCCTAATTATGCTCCCTCGTGTACCCACCCCCCTTGCCTATGTAAAGCGCTCTGTTATCTGCAAAGATCTTGTTCGCGCTATATAAAACTTTCAAAATAAATAAAAAGGTTGGACAGTTTCAGGGTGGCCAGTGTGTGTCCTAAAGCAATTTTAGAACGTACGGTTGTTTTTATTGTTTTAGAATGTTTTATGAATTGTCCTAATACACTTCGTATTATCTCTTCGTAAACCCTCTGCTTTCACCTCCTCCTGCAGGGCACTCTTCTAGAACACTTTATGCTGATACCTTCTCTTGCATGGCCTTTTCTAGTACCCCTTCTGCTCAAACCTTCTACTGCAGGGCATTTGTCTAGTACCCCTTCTGCTCGTACCATCTCCCATATGGCACTCGTTTAGTACCCTCTCTGCGCTTACCTTCTGCCTTCGGCAGTCTTTTAGTACTCTTTCTGCTCATGCTTCCATTCTTAGGGCACTTTTCTAATGCTCCTTCTGTTCGTACCTGCTCCTGCAGGGCACTCGTCTAGCGCCCATTCTGCTCAGTGAGCTGGACTCCTGTGTCGAGGTAGATGCAGTATCTCCACCAGATTATGAACCACTTTCCTTGCACTGCTTCTCTGTCACCAGGCATCTCTGCTGAGGACCCCACAAGGCAGACTTCACCCTGGAAGGGGGGATGTACTTCTCAGTGGTTGGGATATCACCTAGAAGATCAACATCTCTTATGGGTGGAATCATTCATATCTTGTAATATGACATTCACCATGTATGGGGGGTTATGCGACACTGATTAGAATATAACAGACATGCTGGTCATGTAACCCTATTTACAATATCACAGTGGCATGTGACCTCATTCTGAAAACCGTAGACTGTGCTGGTTTATGTGATCTTTTTCAGAATATTGTGTTAAAACATGGTCTTTCACTTTTATTAGCGTATCACTGTGTCATGTAGTAAACACAGACCAGAACAATTGTGATATAGTTTTCACCGAACTCTGTATAGTTCCCTTAGGCAGAAAGTATGCTCAATCTTTGACCAATCGTTCAATGTGACCGTAAAATTAACAAATGCTAAAGTGTGAGAGGAGCATACTCCAAACATTACACCTTTTTATGTCCAATAGGATCATTTTACACTAAAGGAGAAATAAGGGTTATAACAGTATCACAGCACATGCAACAGACATCACAAACTGAGTCCTTTCCGAAAATTCATCTTTTATTCTCTTTTCTTGAACTTTAAAATAAAGGACACTGACACATCCGACGCGTTTCGTCCCTGAACATAGGGGCCTTTTCAGGGCTGTTGTAAAACATATATATAATATAAACACTTTAGAATAATCTAACAAAAAAATACACGGATTACAATAGGAGCAATAGAATATAAGCAGGCAGACAACAAAATACAACATGAATTCTAAAACATTTAGAAGGGTTTTCTGTATACAAACATAAATCTCATATTATCTCAAATGGTAAAATGCAAATATGATATAACAACCTTCCTGTGGTATTCAATCATGTTTTCATAATGATTCCAAAACATCATAACATGTTTATACACAACAATATTTATTGAGTGCAAGAGATTGAATGTCTGTGCTTCATTGTGTTTATGCAGACACACTGTTTTTGCCAGTAGCCTCTGTTTATGTAAACATTCTGTCATTTATCCCTTATTTGACCTAAACACCAATTGGCCTAGTTTCCACTGAGTCGGCACATCACCAGCAAAGGCTTCATCCATATATATGTTAAAGAGTTAGGAACGTCTACTTAGACAATGTGAAACAAAATGGATTTCATGGTTATGTACATTGGCCCAGGGACTAAATGAATTTCACCACTTTATCTAAATACCCTTTAGTGCGTAAACTTCCTAAATGTTTATATGCTTGTAGCCATATACTCTTGTCAGATGGCATTTAGACTGTTCTGTTTCATTCAACGGTATGTAATTATTATCGTACGATCAATAGTCTTTCAATTCTTGTTGGTAGCTACCCAATACGTTTAGGCAGTTTAAGAAGCTTTCTGTTAATTCAAACTCTACAGACATTGTCACCGCCTTACATATCCATATGCTGACTTTTCTTCTTTGTCACCTTATGATAATAATTCTGTCTGGTTGACTAGAAAATTCATGCCATCTGACTCGTTATGTTAGTTATTTTAGTATTTCGGACATAATATGGGCTTAATCTATACTACTATTATAAAGAGAGAACTGTGTCCTTTGAGCCAGGTAAACTTGAACACCACCAATCCAAACACCCAAGACATCTTTGAAAACCTCAGGGCAAGCAGAAGGACATAGGCTATATAAAAATTAAAAATATACGTGGTTTAAAAAATTAGAAATAAAAATAAAGTAGTCCCTTGCAAGTAGCGCCGGCCGCGACGTCTGGGTGATGACATCGGGAAAGAACCTGGGCGTTTTAGTATTGTTTCAGCAAAGGGGACTACTTTTTCTTTGTTTTATATCTTCCCCGTTTTTATAAGGTAATGGCTGATGCCTGCAAGGAAACTATCGCTCTTACTAGCGAGAGTCAGTTTATTCGTATTTTATAGCTCACTGCCCTTGGAGCTGGCAACACTGACCATCGGTGAAAAAACGGCCCGCGGGACTACAAAATGACATCACAGCGGCCATTTTTGTAGTTCCGCCAGCTCGCGATGTCAGTCCCTTCCTTGTGCATAGATCTTTCATAGCCCTTTCAGTCCAATGGGTGCTGCGCGCCTGATTGGAGGTGAGGGTGGGGATGCAGCTAATACTACTGAGGGGTCAGCGGGGGCTGCCCAGCCCCTTAGCCTCCTCTTCCTCTAGCATGAGAGGCTGGAAATCGTCCCTCAATTTGGTAATTTCCAGGATACGGGGAGGGGGGAGGCAGAAGAGGAGCGAACAGGGTGGCGAGAAATATGGGGTAAAGGTTAAGGGGCTGCAGGGTGCGGGGAAGATGAAAGAAAGGGAGAAAGTGATTTGGGAAAGGAGGAGGGGAAGAGTAGAAGAAAGAAGAAAAGATTGAAATGAAGTTAAGCGACGCAAAAAGGAAGGAGGGGCAAAAGGTGTTCGATATAAGTGAAAGCAAAAAGCAGGAGAGATAAAGAGGAACGGAAGAGTGCAAGGGGTAAAACGGCAGAGGTACAAAGGCTTGTGAGTGTTGAAGGAAGAATCAGATGAAGGGGGTGAGGGTGAAGGAGAAGAGATAAGGAGGAAAGGAGAACTTTGTAAGAGAAATAGTCGAGAGTTGGCGGTAAAGTGAACAGCGAAGAGAAAAAACAAAGATGAGGAGTGAAAGCACAATAGCAGCTGTGATGAGGGGGTGTAAAAAAATGCACAAGAGGTGGGGTAAAGATTTCGAAAATGGTATCTACTAGAATATTTCAGTGCTTGCCTCCTCTAGAACGTTTTTTTTTTTTTTAAGAGTCGGTCGGGCTAATCCCTGCTACAGCCCACATAGTATGTAGTACTTGCAAAAAGAAGAACCGCATCACGGCGGACATGCTTATATTTAAAGAATGATTTATCGGAACAGCAAGGATATGCTTTGTTTTAGCAACACAGCACCCTCGTCATACCTGCTGAGCTTCACGAAAAGACCTGAGAAATGGCCCGAGGCATTTCCTACGTAGCCCGAGCCTGGTGCTTAATTAAAGCGTCTGTTTCAAGACTCACAAGCAATATGCTGCTTAGGCCGCTTGTGGAGAGCAGGGCACGAGCACCCTCCCATACGGAAGCACTCTACCATGAAAACTAACCCCAGAACTCCCAATGCTTTTAGGTGACCTCGGATTGCCATAATGCACTGCAAGAAACAACCCGTGGGTGGAAAATAAAATTTCATCTTTTAAACAAACAAGCATTTGCAATGCAATAGGTCTCGCATTAGGAAAGTTTGAGCTATTGGTCTTGTAAATGACAATTTTTTTATTTATGTGTTGGTTTTGAAAATAGCGAAATTAATAGCTTTGTCATTTCCAATGCCAATACTTTTATCTTTTGCAAATGTGACACCTATAACATTTGTAATGCAACATGTTTTGTATTTACGTGACTTAGATGTATTGATATTACAAATAACAATGGCTTTTAATTTTTTTAAATAATTAATCTATACTACTAATATAAAGAGAACTTGCACCTTTTGGCCAGGTAAACTCGGGAACTACTAGTCTTTGTATATAGAAAAATCTTCTAAATGTTTTAGAATTCGTTTTGGCTTTTGTTGTCTATGATTTTCTGTTGCTGTTATTGAAATCTGAGAATGCTATTTGTTAGATTAGTCTAAAGTGTTTATTTACATGTTTTTACCACAGCCCTGAAGAAGTCCCTATGTTCAGGGATGAAATGTGTTGGCTGTGTCCTTATGTGTCCCTGTCCTTGAGTTTAAAGTTCAAGAAAAGAGAATAAAGGCTGAATTTTCAGAAAGAACTGTTTCATGATGTCTGTTTCATGATGTCTGTTTCATTATGTCTGTTTCATGAGCGGCGTTACTGTTATAACCCTTATTTCTCCTTTTGTGAAACATTATCCTATTGGATATAGAAGACTGTGTGTAATGTGAAGTCATTCATATAACCCACTGCTGTGTCATGTGACCATGTTGAAAACATCATACAATACGTGACCATGTTGAAAACATGATACAATGCGTGACATGACCTCATTCATATTATCAGACTGTTATGGTTTGTGATTCCCATTAAGGATATCAGTTTTGTGAATGTCACAATCTGTGCTTAGTTATGTTATCCCAAACTCTATGCTGTGCCATGTGTTCCCATTCACAATATCTGTGCTGTGCTATACTACTACAGTCGCATGATTACAGGCAGAACAGGAATAGCTCCTTAATGTCTTCAAACTATAGAATGACGTGTTTCCCTCCTAAAAATACTGCCACATTTTAACCTTCTGTGGAAGCTGATTTCTCTGTTTATTTCTCTGTTTTGCAGGATGTCAGAAGCACCCTGAGCAGGTAAGGCTGGTTTATTATCCTCCTCTCAGTGTGCAAGGAGCAGGTCTCCCTGCTGCAGTGTGAATGCCACTACTGAGTTCACAGAAAGTGCCAGAGTCCGATCTCCATAAAATCACTTTGTGTCTGAGAAATTCTTTCGATTCCCTTAAATTTCCTTAATTTTCCCAGATCCTTCTGAGTCCTCAGGAAACTTCACTGAGCCCTGAAATAATTGCTACAATAATAAACTTCTGTCCTCCCAAATCTTGTAAACCTACCTGAAGTCCTCAGAAAAGTGCCCTGATCGCACGGAAACCTCAAGTACATTCTGGGAGGCCCCTCAGGTTTTCCTCAATTCAGAGTTGCTCAAAAAGATGTCCCAGCTACAATTAAAACATCCCTTCAGTGCTCCCAATCGTAATTGGAAATTCATTAAATCCATATTCAGGCTCCTTCTTTGGTAAATTCCCTCTAATCCGTAGAGGTGCCCGGCTCAGTCTGGAGTGAAGTCTAGTGGCAGTTCTTCTGTCTTACCACGGTGTTGAAATCAAAGACCACCACTTACTACCAGGCTCCAATGATAAGAACCTCTTGTGCACGCTTTTAGTTATTAACTGTACCAATGACATCACCCAGATTGAACCAATGGGAGCAGATCCAAGGGTGACCACTGGCGTCTGAAATGGCCTGAACCACGGTGCTGCGCATGCACAGTAGCATCATCAACATTGCATCCCTCCAAAACTTTACCACCAAACATCTGCAGTCTGGCGTTGTCGACTGTTGCTCGTAGTCTGTGTAGCGAAGAGAGGTGGTAGGATTGTCCCATAAATGAATCTGAGTGGTTCCTACCTTTCTGTTCAGGCCTGCGTCACTCACCTCTGCTCGCTCCAGCTGTCTCTGGTGCCCGAACACGGGCTGTCGGGGGATGTCGGCCCCAGCACAAGATTCCCGTGTCGCCAGCTCGTGACCTGTTTGACCGGTCACCCGCATTGGGATCCTCATCGTCTTCCCAGAGCTTGGACACTTTGGGGAGATAAAAGAGCTTTGAAAGCTGCGGATGAAAGATCAAATTCCTGCCACCTCCTCTAGTCCTCATTTTGCTGTCGCCATAGAACCCTTCAGCTCCGGTGATCCGCCTCAGAGTCCATTCATCAGGGAGCCAAAACTAGCACCTCACACAGATCAGAGTGTCTGTCCCTAAATGCAGGACTCCAGAAATGACAAGGCACAGAGTTGTATATTATTAAGGATAGGGCCTGCGAGATTGCAAAGTTCAGGACTCCCTCACTCTGTTTATACCACGCCTGGCATGGCAGAGACTTAGAGTCTACATCCTGTAAGCCTGCACCATTTGAGTCGGGCATCGTATTGCAGGAGTCTACAATCTGTAAGCCCGTACAGTGTCAGGGCCCAGATCTAGTGCTACAAGAATCTACACCCTGTAAGGCTGTGCCAGGATGCACTAGCCTTCGACAGTTTAACAACGTAATGTGCATCAGTGGCGCTAAGGTCTTGAGCCTTCTGGTCAATAGCTCCAGTGGGCAAAGGCACTCAGGTCAGGACTGTTAGTGCTGCTAACCAATCTGCCAGGCCTTCAGCCACCTGGTCTGTGTCTGGTGAACCAGATGGCTGACCCTAGTCGTGGAAACATGGCTTCTGACTTTAATGTGCATAGTCACTCTGATTGGCTCCTGTGTGCCCTGGCTCTCTGGTTGGTGGCTCCTGTGTGCCCTGGCTCTCTGGTTGGTGGCTCCTGTGTGCCCTGGCTCTCTGGTTGGTGGCTCCTGTGTGCCCTGGCTCTCTGGTTGGTGGATCTTGTGTGCCCTGGCTCTCTGGTTGGGGGCTCCTGTGTGCCCTGGCTCTCTGGTTGGGGGCTCCTGTGTGCCCTGGCACTCTCGTTGGGGGCTCCTGTGTGCCCTGGTCCGGGCCATCTGATCGGAAGCTGACTCGGGTTAATTGGTCTGTGTATTGGGAACCAGATGGCTGGCAGTTCAGCTGCAGCAGCTATTGCTATCTTGTTTCTACTCTTCGGTTCTATCAGCCCTTTCATTTGTAGAGTTTAGTAGTTAAGGGGAAATGGCTCCGTGGATTGGCCCAGAGGGTCCAGGGGGTCTTGAACTACTTCACCTAATCAAACAACTTATTTCTCAGGTAGGATAGGAGAAGCCAAGAATTCAACCAAGGAGCTATTTAAAATTTTTAAAGAGATCTCTTTCTGCGGCTCATCTGCTGACCCTTCCTTGGTCTCGGAGGAATCCTGTAATCGCATCGCTGCTTTCTTCTATGACAAAGTGGCTACTATCTGCTCTACTTTCTCGGGGGGAAAGAAAAAGGGAATTGAGTTCAAAGAAAATATACTCGAGGTTGGGGAGGTCAACAGGCTGGACCACTTTTTCACGTTACCTCCAGACAGGCTCCAGCAGATATGCCACTCCATTAAGTCAGGATCCCCTCGTGATCCGGCATCACCTAAACTTCTTGGAGAAAGTATTGAGATCCTTGAACCATACATTAGGGATGTTCTGAATCTTTCCTTTGAATCTAATATTGTACCTAAAAACTGGAAACAGGCGGTAGTCCTCCCTCTTCAAAAAAAACCCAATCTTAGTTGGGACAGGCTGGAAAATCTACGTCCCATTTCACTCCTCCCGTATTTGGCCAAAGTGGCAGAAAAGGTGGCAAACCTCCAACTTATGGCATTTGTTGAGCAGGCCAATCTGCTTCATCCTACTCAGTTTGGCTTCCGGTCCCGCCATTCCACTGAATCTGCGCTGCTTATGGCCACAGAGACCATCAGGCAAGGAGTAGATGAGGGTCCAACTATGGCCCTCATTCTACTCGACCTAAGCGCAGCGTTTGACACTGTGGCACATTATACTCTGCTACAGTGTCTAAACAAAGGTGGAGTCACGGGGTCAGCGCTGAGATGGATTCAATCTTTCCTCACTGACCGGGGCTTTCAGGTCAGACAGGGTGAACATTACTCCAGCTTGTTCAATCTTGATCAAGGAGTGCCTCAGGGCTCTGCCCTGAGTCCCACCCTGTTTAACCTTTATGCTTCCCCGCTGGCTACCATGGTGGAAAGCCACGGAGTCCAACTAGTGTCATGCCGATGACACACAACTGGTCATCTCACTGTCACGAGCACCGGATGTTGCGGCAGTCAGCTTCAGTGCTTGCATGCAGGAGCTTGCTTCCTGGATGTCTGACAACTGCCTGAAGCTGAATGGGTCCAAAACTGAAGTGCTCGTGGTAGGGGGTGGTCCGGACGTGTGGTCCTCGGCATGGTGGCCTGTGTGCCTGGGCTCCACTCCAGTACCTAGCCAACAGGCGAAAAATCTTGGGGTAATGTTTGACTCTGCCCTGACATTTGCTCCCCAGATCGATCGTGTAGTCGGGATGTGCTTCGGCATACTCAAGAGACTACGAAAGATCCTGGACCTACTTCCTGTCGGTGCCAGACAGACTCTTGTGCATGCCCTGGTTACATCAAGATTGGACTATTCCAACCTCCTCTATCTGGGAATAACAGCAAAAAGTCTCAATCGCCTCCAGGTACTTCAAAATGCCACAGCCCGGCTGTTGCTGAGGCTTCCAAGAAGAACTGCCTCTAGAGTTGCTTTGAAATCCCTCCATTGGCTTCCGGTAAAGGAGAGGATTACTTTTAAAGCACTATGCGTCTGCCATTGTATCAATGGCAAGGCACCCAACCCCCTTCAATGCCTTATTACTCCCTATAGTCTAGGACGTAGGCTTAGATCCTCTGGTACCGGGCTACTAGTAATTCCCAAAATTCATAAAGCCAGAATGGGAGGTAGATCCTTCAGGCTACTAGCGGCCAAGAGCTGGAACACGCTTCCGAAGGAGATGCGCCTTGAACCTTCTGAAGCAAAGTTCCGCAAAAGCTCTTAAAAATCATCTTTTCTGCTCAGCTCTGATGTAATCTCCCGGTTTTCTGCCTCCCCACTCTCTCTCTCTCAGCGCGGAGACACGCCGGTGTGCGTAATGCCATGCGCTATATAAAATTCCAAAATAAATAAATAAATAGATGGCTTCTAGGGAGGCAGATAACACCATTGGGTTTCCAGGGCAAAAAACTGGATTCAAGTCCAGGCAGGGACAGGGTCAATCCACACTCATTGTTGATGTGTGGACGAACTTTTTGTATAAAAATACACGTTTCATACAAGCCAGGCCGACAATGTCAACATGAAGTGTGTGTGTGTGTGTGTGTGTGTGTGTGTGTGTTTGTGTTTATATTGTGTGTGTGTGTGTGTGAGAGAAAGTGATAGGCTTAAGGCTTACAAGATTAAATACTGTTTAATGCTACTGCTAACTAATTTGTTCTTGATCGCTAATTTTTATTCTAAAACTCCATTTTGATAATTTTTCACGTAAATAAGAGAGATGAGGTAATAGTCCATTTCTCGGGTCTGGGTGCTGTGACCAGGCCAACTCGCCTTGTTCAGATCACACTTGAAAGGAAGTAAAAGGTGTGCTTGCCTTCCAAACAGTTCGTCAAAGCGGCATTGTAAGTGTACAGAAGTAAAATTATTAATTGTCAGACATTCAAAATTATTTGGTTTTGATCCTGCTCGTACCCTTGTTCTGTGTCTACTTTTCTCTTCTTTCTAGACCACCAGTTTTCTTGTGTTAGTTATAGTGTACAGAAGTAGCCATATATGAGCTGAGCTGGTTTGTCCTCTCCACTCTCCAGGGAATCATTGGGAACTTATGGCTTGATTTAGGGTTTGATGGGTGGAGTAGTGTCCATCGGAATGATGGACATCGCCTCCGCATCCCAGCAGTGCTGTCTGCCAAATTTTGAGATGACCGCCTTTTTTTTCTCTCACTGTAACTCTTATCTTTCTTTCTCATTCTCTGCCTCGCTCTCAATCCCCATCGCTTTCTCGTCCAAAATGTTCCAAAATGGCCGACCATTTGAATCAGTATATGGAGGAAATATATATAATGCATTTATGGAAACGAGAAGAAGTAACGCAACACAGAAGTATATCCAAATTACCTGAATGTCAAAAGTGGATGGAGAATAATCAATGGCGTTGGTTCCTTTCAATGTACTGAGATGACCACTGGGACGCGAATCCATTTTTTGAGGGGTTTGTGTTTCAAAGTTCTAGAGCAGTGATGATGGAGTTTGCAGTAACCGAGGTTGTGTAGTAAACCATGCACGGTTCTAGAGAAATGATAACATTTACAGTGGTTCCCCAGGATTCCGGTGCTGACCAACTCTTATAAGAGGGCTGGAAGGAGGGTCTCTAGACAGGGCTTAGCTTGTTGTACCCATCATATGAGCTCTTGAGTTCTGGCTCTAGAGTATTCTTCCTCTGCCTTTTAACACTTCTGCCCCTCTATCTATTTCTGATCGCAGTGTTATTTTGCACTGTGCAATCACTGCTTGTTGCTCTTTCAGTACCTGGTTGTCACTGCCTTTAGCGTTGGTGTTCTGTATGAATGACCACTCCGTGTTAGGTTCTGGCATCTTCCCTCTTATCTCTGTCGTATTAACAATGTTCTGATCTACGACGAATGAAATTTTGCGTAGGGCGTTTACCTTCTACACTGGTTAGAGTTGCTCTTTGACTCCACATACGCCAGACAGTGATTCTCACTTCGACTGAGGCACATGTGGCACAAACGACCAGTTTGAAGAACCTTGGCAAACTCTCCGGGAGAGCACACTCGACTCTTCGGGTTGCGGGGTTGACGTATCTGCGATATCGTCACCAGTAATAACATCCTCCCCAGCCCAGTAACATGTAAAAGAATTAAACCACACACAGAGCTTGGTATTACACGTCTTTATTCCTCAGAGTGTAACCTCTAACTGAAACGTACTGCATCATTAGTTTTATCACCCACACCCAATCACTTACATCACTAGACTATGGAGTCCGTCAGTGACCATATTGGTCCTACGAGCAATAATACACAAGACATTGCAGGAACCATTATGAAGACGAGATGGCTGACGAGTTAGCCAAGAAAGTAGCTAAAAAGCAGCTTTTTTAGGTTATGTCTGAAGCACAAATGTGAAGGGACAGAGCTAAGATGTAATGAAAAATTCCAGAGCTTTGGGGCGAATCGGGAATAATTCATATTTTTTAGGTAAATGGAGGAGAGAAGGTTTTTAGGCATTGACAGATGTGAATGAGCAAACAAATATTTCCATAAAGCGGAACCACGACCACAAGGGTATTAGGGTGTTTGATGGAATATGCAGAGCACTGTGAAGGTGATGCTGGCTTGCAAGGTAAATCTAGGACGAGACCTCAAAGAGGGGTAACTTGACAATGATCGGGTGATCTGTGGGATTGTTTGCTTTTGAATTGCTTGAGATGTCTGCAGCAGAGTTGATTTGATTGCAATAGTCCAGTCTGAAGCCAGTCAGTGCAGATCTTGCTGTGCAGTGACTGCAGACTCCACTGAAGGTCAGATGGAGGTAAAAGCAGATTCTTGAGTATCCATCTGATTTAAAGAGTAAGCCAAAACATAAGGCCCAAAAGGCGCAGGGGTGGTTTGATAACGAATGCTCTAAATCCCATAGAGATCTTCTCATAGCATTAAAAAAGAAACCCCGGGATAAACGGGAAGTCGCCAGGCTAAGGAAAAAGTACAATATAACTGTTTTGAGGCGCAAGAATGAAATTAAAACAAGCTTGGGACCAACTTTATGAGAAGTCCACCTTGAGGGATAGTGCCAAATTTTGGTCAATAGTTAATACCCCCATTTTCAATGGCAAAGAAAATGCGCCATTAGAGGTAAATATCCCTGAACGGGATTGGTTAGACCACTTAGAAAAAATTTATGGCAGTAACCTTGAATTAGACTCTTTTGACCCAGTGCTGGTTGAGCCCCGGGAGCCACCGCTTAGATTCTCAGTCATGGAGGTACAGAAGGCAATTGAGGACACGGCCAGCCATAAGGCCCCAGGTCCATATGGGGTACCGGCTGACATGTTTAAATCAAATCCTAGCATGTGGTCAGTTGTCCTCACTAATGTCTTTAATATAGCCTGTACAGACAAAGTCAGACTCCCAACATCTTGGTCACAGTCCATTATAATCCCCATATTTAAGAAGGGCCAAAGGGGTGACCCAAGATGTTATAGGCCCATATCATTGCTGGATTCATCATTCAAAATCCTAGGTAAAGTTATCCTAGCAAAGATCTCATCTTGGGCCATAAATAATGATATTCTGTGTGCTCAATATGGTTTTAGATCAGGGAGAGGCACAGAGGACCAATGCCTAAGCCTACATCTCATTCTGAGCAAATACACAGTTGCGTCCAAGGGGTCAATTCAAAAAATTCTAAAATCTTTATTCGGATTTCAAAAATCCATAAAAGCACAGTTTAAAATACAATTCAACATTTACAATTACAATTACAATAGGTGCAATAGACACTATAAAGTACATTATCAGTGCATTTACTAAGTCACACATTTCCATAGTGCAAAGGAGGTCAGTAGTCATTGATAGTGCAAATGAATCAAGGGCATTCCATACTTCTGCGTACATTAAAAATAACTTTTAAAAAGCAGCTTGTGCGAAATATGAGTTCGTCATCCTCTAGTTTTAAGAGCATCAAATAGGACTGGTTCAAGGAGAGGGGTCTATGTTTTTTAAAATATGGTGCTACAAACCATTTAATATATTTCATATAAAACTTACACATGAAGAAGAAATGTAGATCATTTTGTTTGCTGGTTCCGTCACAAGGACACGGAATCTTGTCATCTAAGCTGTGTCCCAGAGGAAAACAAAGTAAAAACTTTATCGTTCCTGCTCTCATTCTAAATAATAGAGATCTTTCCCAGTAACACATTGGTAATATCAAATACAGCGGGAGTTGCTGGGTTAATAAACCATTGTTAATATAGGACACAACAGTTTGTTTCTTCATCTCTTCTGACAGTCTGTTTTCCCTGTAAGTGGCATACAGTTCAAGTTGGACTGCTTTTTTTTTATCAGTCCTCTTTATATGAGATGGATTTTCAAAGAGGTTGCCCCTGTCTATACTAGACAGACTCTCTTGTATACCACGAAGCCATGGGATCTTATTCCATTTGTCACAAGCTAAACATTCCCTCAAAATATCATGTGTTAGGCTAGCGTATTCGTTTGCCCAGATAGCCAATCAAAATAATGCAGGCCTGGCAGCAATAAAATCACTAATGTAAGGTGCATTCAGCTCTGAGTGGCAAATAAACCCTGATGATGAAATGGGAGCCCCCAGTAGCTTCCTACATAGCCGATTCTCTTCTCTTTGTATCAAGGGGGTTTTTACTGACCCCCAAATTTCGGCACCGTAAGTTGCCACTGGAATGCATTGGAGCCTATATATTTTTTAAATTGCTTTAGTTGCTCCAACTTTCCTCGGTCTAGGGAGAGATAAAATTGAGTTTATAGCCTTTGAGAACTTGCCTGTGGCGTGGGCAATATGCCCACTCCACAGGCCGTTTGCAGCAAAGACTATACCTAAATATGGGAAAGTTTTAGTTGAGAGCAACTTATCAGCTCCTATCGTAATGGAATTTAATTGCTTAGCACCCGGCCCACAGGACATAATGAATGATTTTTTAAAATTTACTTTTAGATCCAAATTCCCCATGTATAATGAGAAATCCCTGACTAGTGCACGTAGGGCATTAGGTGTTAATCCCATAAGCACAGCGTCATCCGCGTACAAAAGACACAGTAGTTGGCATCCTTTAATTTTAGGGACATCTGGGGTAACCTTTTTGAGGGAGTTGCTCAGGCCATTTATATAGATAATGAATAACAGGGGTGCTAAAACGCACCCCTGTCTCACCCCTCTTTCTACATTAATTGGCCCAGAGACTGTACCCTCCATGTCAATCCGTACTTGTGCCTTTGTGTCTTTGTGCAAATAGGCGAGGAAATGTACCAGGGGGGATCCAAGGGGTCAATTTACCTGGCGTTTATGGACTTGTCCACAGCTTTTGACCTAGTCAATAGGTCAAAGCTGTGGACAATGCTCCTGGAGCTGGGTCTGGATCGGGCGTTGGTTAATTTTCTGGCGGAACTCCATAGAGACCTGAGAGCGTCAATACGTATGACCCAAGAGGGGAAATGCACTGCATCCTTTAAATCTGGCAGAGGGGTGTGCCAAGGTTGTATCTTGGCCCAATGCTTTTTTCTCTATATATAAATTCACTGGGAAACTCCTTGGCAGCGGCATCGGTTGATGTGCCGCGTATGGGTGGTTCCTTGATGCCCGTATTATTATACGCGGACGACACGGTGCTGCTGTCAAGAACCCCGATAGGTCTACAACATCTGCTTAATTCCTTCGGGGCCTTCATGAAAGATCTGGATTTAGTGATGAATATAGAGAAATCACATGTAATGTCTGTGGGGAAATGTAAGAACAGTATAAAAACCCTCTGCTGTAATGGTTCAGCAATCTCGAAAGTTACAATTTTTACCTACCTAGGAGTGGCGTTCGATGACCAAGGTTCCTGGGTACCACAAACTGCTAACAAGGTAGCAGCCGTGAGAAGATCATCGGCTGCTATTTTGGGTTTTGCTAAGCGACTGGGTGGGAAACCAGCTGAGGCTATATTGACCAGCTATAGAGCCAAAACCTTAGCCATTGCAAGGTATGGGGCCTCGATATGGAGCTATAAAGATTCTGCCCTGATACAGAGAGAGGAAAATAGATTCTTGCGATCCCTTATGGGTCTCCCCCATTCCACACCAGCGTTTGCAGTACACATGGAATTGGGGCTGGGGTACATTGGAGACACTGTCTATGGCCCCACTCCTGGCATGGATCAGAACCTGGCTAAATCCCAATCTGTCTCTAAACCATGAAATTATTAGAGACTGTATGGGGAGGGACTAAGTGGCAGAGATACTGTGGTTGGCTTTTATTAAATCGACAGCATCTTATCTGGGCCGACCTGAATTATACACTAACCCTGAAAGCTTGACTAGAGAAGCTTGACTAGAGAAGCGGAAAGGGAAGCGAGTGAAATTATGAAGCCAACTGTAAGGTCACATTATATGTTGATCATGTCAATGTCTATTCAATCATATTTGACGATTGTCACGAAACTATTCCATCGGTGGCTTCTTACAAAATTCCGTTTTAATCAGGTGCATTTTCTGTTATGACAAGTGGTGTAAACCCCATGAGAATGTACCATGTAAATGTGGTGATTTCTCCGATCAGGATTTACTGCACTTTGTGTTTTTTTGCCCCTTTTTTAAGACTTGCAGGGAAACATTTATTAAACCAATATTAAAGAACAAAGGGTTTAAGCAGATTAAACCTGCCTTGCTGCATCTGCAACTTATGGAAACTCAATTAGTCATGTTCGGTGTAGCCAACTCCTTGACTGCCTCTATACGTTTCAGACAGAATAGACTTCGGATGATTTCAGTTTTACATTGTACAGATGTTGAGCAGTGCTAGTTCTCTTAAAAGATTAGTGTATTAAAAGAACTGCTGAGATAATCATTTTATGGGATTTCGTAAAGTTTGTAGCAATTTCCTCTAATTGGCGATTTGTCCCTACAGACTGCCACTGAATACTGTGTATATATTGAATTTGTATCTTTCTAACTTTTTAATTGTTTTAACTAATTACTGTTTTTTGATATTCTAATGTATTTGTATAGCATACTTTTATGATTTTAAAATAATCGAATAAAGTGATTTTGACTCTGACTCTCTGACTCTGTATCAAGGCATCAGTACGACATCCCAAGCATTTTACCGAGTTTCATGGGGTGGGACAAAGAACCAAATTGGAAGATCACAGAGAAAAGTGCAACAGAGAGGAGCATTTGCCAGTGATCAGAAAGTCTGATTTGCCGGTGTCTGGTGGCCCATGCATTATCGAAAGTAATTGGTTCTTGCCACACCGACCAGTAAATCTAATCAACATTTGTGTACCATCAGTTCACATGTAATTCTAATTCTGTGAGATTGGATAATGGTAGCCAGGAATCTACCAGACATACAGATGATTTAAAGATTGACAGAAAAGGGCCTAGAGATTCTTCTTTGGATTCCACCAGAAAGAACAGAGATGGACCACTTGACCACCGTCCCACCTATACAGGCTTACTGAAGTTTCTGAATCAGTAGATAATGGTTTACTGTGTTGAGTGCCGCTAATGTAATAAAGTTACGTCATTGGCACTGTCGACATCCGCAGCCATCTAAGGTGATCAGCACTGCAAGGATAACACTGCTGGTGCTTCTGTTTGAATGAAATGTGTAATCTCGGGTGTTATTAGATTCTGGGAAAATGCAGAATTGCTTTGTTGCGGCGGATTCAATCATTTTGCCAGCTGCCGGTTAAAAAGACTGAATAAAATTTACAAGTATTTAGAAGGATCTAGCCCAGGTTTAGTTGACAATAGAGGGAGAAAGTATCCTAATTTGAAAGCTGCTTGGGCTGTGACTTGTATAAGTGATTGATTGAAAATGTTGAGTAGTGGGTGTTCAGTTGTAGTTTTTCGAGGAGAATAAATCTACTAAGTCATTGCACAGTTTTTGAGAAATTTTGAGAGTCAAATGATTATACGCAAATTCTGAGATAATGTTAAATAATTATTCTTTTGTAATTTAGTCGTCAAAATTCAGGTGTTTTAATTGCCTTTTTATGAAAATGGCAAAGGTTTACAATGGCGTGGATTGAGTGTGGCAGTTTTGTGGTTGGGTGGTAGTCGGAATACACATTACCCCAAGCAATAAGTAATTTATCAAGTCTGTAGAACAACCCCCACCTGGAGCAGATGTAACCTGTTAACTCTGTTCTCACTGAGCTAACCATTTTGCTTAAGACACACACCTTGGCACTCCATTGCCTCCCTTGATTCACCCGGATCCCCCTGAGCCGTCTGCCTTAGAGCCCCCACATCTGGTCATAAAATATGAAAGGCACTTTTGGATATCGTTAGAGCTTTGACTGTTGTGTATAACCAGTAGCTCCCACTCTTAACCTCTTCGCCGCTAATGACAAGGGTAACTCGTCATGGACTTTCCATTGATTTCAATGGAAATTACAGCACCAGAGTAATTGTACCTTAGCAGCCAAGTGGTTAATACTGAATCTTACTTCAAACACAGGTCTTAAGTGATGTTCATCCTTTGTTCCTGTAGCTGTCATTGCTTTTTTAATATTAAGATGATTTGTGTGTTACAGGTGCAACAAATTGAGGATTCAGTGCCCAGAGGTGGTGAAGAGCTATAAAGGTAAAAATCATTGTGTTGATTATTTGTGTTTGTTACTGTTCATGAAAATGATATAGTATGTGTTACTCGAATGTGAGTGTACCTTTAATAAAATGAAAGACAAGAGGCGTTTGGCACAACAAGCACAGTTGTTTAATTAAACGCAGCGGCCGAGAGATCAAGCAACAGAGTCGGGGTCTGAAAACTTTTTCAAAGCACATTGGTTTCGTCCGTCTTTTCATACTTTACATTAAGCATCATAAAATGATTTTTGCATTTCTTTTGCAACCATAATTTAGGCCTAGTTATGGGGCCATGAAACCGAGGGTTTGATAAAAAGTGCAGGTCGGCCTTGTCCTGTGTGAACATACTGGAGCGCCAGTGGGTACGTGTCCAGATGTTCGGCATGAAAAGCGCATGATCACTGCGTGTAATGTACATGCTGTGCTCTGATAGGCTGTGTGTTTCTAACTTAGTGTGGGATCTGACTTTATGGTGTTCTTGAGAATGCCCGCCCCTCTGGCCAAACGTATTTTATTGGGGCCAATCTCCTGAAACGATTGTGGTGTTGCTGCCTACCTGTGGGATCAATCTGGGCTTTCCTATACATGCATTCTGTCTATAGGTTATGTGCCCTCCCTCCACCTTAGATCGGTCAATCATTTGCTTCAGGGCTAGGAGGTAGGGCCTGCCTAACAAATTATTTCTGACTCTGGTTTGAAGGGGGTGGGGGCTCACATTGGTTACATTAAACCATGGAATGCAAGTTTGTTTTTATAGGTACATATATCATGGTGTACATAGTAATATCCAATATTAACATAGGGTTTTATGCTTGCCACTATAAAAAAACATCAGTGTATGATCACAGACAAGACAAACTGTTAATCAGTTAAACAGAGTCACAAGAAAAAAGGTTAAAAATGAAGAAAAGGGTGCAGGGTAGAAACACCCTTACCCCTTAGACCTGCTCAGGGTGTCCCACAGGGACTCCAGGGCCCATAAAAGCATTTTTCCCCCCAAAATAGTGGGGATTCTGCTGAGTTTGTGAATCCCGCCAAAAAACCCAAAAAAAGAATTGTGGGCCCCAGTGCTTCGTTTTCTAGAAGCCCTCGGGTGGGCCATGTCCAGTGGGCAATGCACAATTATTGTGCGGGGACCACCACAGCCCCAGAGACCGCCACCTCCCCGGGGTATGATTAATATTGTGGGGGGGCATGTGGCCCCCCTCAGAGCCCCGGCGACCGCCACCTCCCCGGGGCGATCCTTTATTATGGGGGGGGAGAGCGGCCTCACGGGCCCCCCTCAGTCTCAGACTTTTATTATGGATGTGGGAACCTTGCAGGCACCCCAAGCCCCGGGGACCGCCACTTCCCCGAAGCGATTCTTTATTAAGGGTGGGGAGCCTCACGGGGACCACCACCTCTCCGGGGCTTTAAACACTAAGGGCGGGGGGTCGGTTGGCCCCAATCCTTGGGCCCTCCTTGGCCCTGGGGACTGCCACCGACTCCAGCAACGTCCTGCAGTGCCCACTCCCGGGACATTGCAGTTTAGAATGGCATGGCAGGAGCACTGCTCCCGCCCTATAATTGCAAACTTCTGCTCTCGCTTCCTGGAAGCGAAGCAGAATTGCTTTTGGACAAGGGGAGCTGCATGTTTGCAGCTCCCCTTGTCCAAAATCCGTGCCGGCTTCCGCAGGAGGCGAGGAGCCAGCAGGGTCTGCGGGCCCCCCTCTGTTTTGTTATTAGTTAAAAAAAAATGAAGCCGGGCCCCTGAGATTGGGAACCTTGCAGCCAAAAATTGGACTCAGGAGGGATACGGTCCCCCTCCAAAAATTTTAAGAGAACGGCTAGCCAGGCCAGGGGGATGGGGTCCCTGGGGCCAAGAGAGGCCCAGGAAAGAGGGGCCACGCAGCCCCCCTTCCAAAAATATATTTTTGTCTGGGCCCGGGATGGGGTCCTTGTGCCGTAATCGGCCTCGGGATGGGGGACTCGCACTCCCTCCTTTAAAAAAAAAAAAAAAAAACTAAATGGCTCAGGTCCTGGGGGATGGGCCCAAAAGGCATAAGAGAAGGGGGGCTCCCAGCCCCCCCTATTAAAGTAAAAATAAATTTAAAAAATGGTAACACGCCGGAGGCCCCGCCCCCTCCCTTCTTGACTCTGCAAAGGCACCTCCTGGCATTGTCTGCATTGGGGGATTAAGTTCCCGTTGCTACTGAGGGTCCCTGGGGACTAACTAGGCCACCAGGGACCTCCAGTAAGACTCACACAGTGGCATTGCTGAGAGGTGGTATGAAGCCACGCCCATTTTTACACCACTCTGCAAAAGCGCCTCTTGGCGCACTTCTGGAGGGTTGATGAGGTACCCTTGTGTCCTGAGGACCTCAGGACTAAAGTGGACTATAACCCCCAAGCAGCTCTGCGCCAGGAGGTGTGTTTGCAGAGTGGTATAAAAAATGGAGCGTGGCCTCTCAACACTCAGCAATCCAGAGGTGTGGGGCTTACTAGAAGTAACGAGTGCTAGTTGGCTCTCAGGGACCCTCAGGAGGCATGGGAACTTCATCCCCCAACCAAGAGTATGCCAGGAGGCGCTTTTGCAGAGTGGTGGAGAAAAGGGGCATGGCCCTTGTCCAACTCACAGCAATCCCACTCTGTGGGGCTTACTGGAGGTAACTGGTAGGTTAGTTGGCCCCTAAGGACCCCCACAAGTGAAGGGGACTTTAATCCTCATCCAAGACTGCGCCAGGGAGCGCGTTTGCAGAGTGGTGTAAAAAGGGGGCGTGGCCTGCTATGAGAACTTCCCAATCCTGCTGTGTGGGACTTACTGGAGATAATGGCAGGGGTTCTTGGCCCCCAAGGATGTTCTTGGGGCCAACTACCTCCCCTGGTACCTCCAGTAAGTCTCACACAGTGCGATTGCTAAAACGTATTTAGAGGCCGCACGCCCCTTTCTCCACCACTCTACAAACACGCCTCTTGGCAAACTACGAGTTGGGGGGGTGGAAGTCCACTTTACTCCTGAGGGACTTTGGGGGCCAAGAAGCCCTCCTGGTACCTCTTGTAAGTCCAATGCAGCGGAATTCCTGAGCGCTGATCGGAGGCCCTGCCCCCTTTCTCCACCACTCAGCAAACGCTACTAGTAGTTAAAGAAGCATTTGCAACGTCATAGGTCTCACATTTGGTACACTTAGAACTATTGGTGTTGCAAATGTAAGTTTTTTACTAATGACTTTTGGAGTGGAGTGGATGTACTTTGTGTGTATTGGAATTATGTGACGTGCTGTGCAGTGAAATTATGTCGCTAGAAAGTATGTGGTGTTTATTGTATGGGTATTATGTAGAGTGGGATCCTGTGTTATGGAGAGTAATTATGTGGTATGGTGGTCGGTGTTGTGTTGTGGAGTGGTAACCCCAGGTTTAGTCTTCCTCATGTCCATAGAAGCTAAAGTATAAACTCAATTAGACAAAAAAAGAAGGTACCACTGAGGAGCACTTCTGGACCTAGTCAGTGGTATGAGCAGGGCCACTGAAATTATGCGACTGTTTGGCTGCACTGACTTTCGCACAATTCTACATTTTTTGAATTTACCACATAATCCATCATCTGCTGCAAAATCTACAGATTTGAACAAAAAAATACTTGTTTGTAGCTCATACTGCTCAAACGTTACCAAAAATGCAGTGGCAAGAGTTATAGATTGGTGAAAGGTCCTTTGCAAACATAAAATAGTCACCTGTTACTTATTGCTAAATGTGGGTGTAAATTGGTACTAATGGTGTGCTAACCACTCTTGTTTGTTTCTGCGTCTCTCTTGCCTCTTTCTGCATTTTTCTTCTTTCGGCACCTTTCTTCTTTTTTTTGGTGCACTTCTCCTGCCTCTTTCTGCACATCTTTTCCCCTTTCTGCACCTCCCTTATTTCTGCACCTTTCTTGTTTTTATGTACCTCTTTTGCTTCTTCCTGTACTTATCTTCCCTCTTTCTGTACCCTCTTCCCGCTTTCTGCACCTCTTGCCTCTTCCTGCACCTCTCTTGCCTCTCTCTGCACCCTTATTGCCTCTTGCTGCACCTCTGTTGCTTCTTTCTGCACTTCTCTTGCCTCTTTCTGCACCTCTAGTGCTTATTGCTGCACTTCTCTTGCCTCTTTCTGTACCCCTCTTGACTTTCTGCAACTGTTAGTTCTTTCTGCACTGCTCTTGCTTCTGTCTGCTTATTTCTTGCACATTTCTGCACCCCTCTTGCCTCTTTCTGCACCTCCGTTGGTTCTTTCTGCACTTCTCTAGCCTCTTTCTGCACCTATGTTTCTTTTTGCACTGTGCTTGCCTCTTTCTTCACCGCTCTTGCCTCCTTCTGCACCTCTGTTGGCTCTTTCTGTACTGCACTTTCCTTTTTCTGCACCTCATTTCCCTTTTTCTGCATCTCTTTTGACTCTTTCTGCACTTCTTGCCTCCTTCTGCACATCTGTTGCTTCTTTCTACACTTCTCTTGCCCCTTTCTGCACCCCTCTTGCCTCCTTCTGCACCACTGTTGGTTCTTTCTGCACCTCTCGCTTCTTTCTGCACCCCTGTTCCCTTTATCTGCACCTCGTTTGCCTGTTTCTGCAATTTTCTTGTCTTTCTGTACCTCTTTTTCTTACTTCTGCACTTCTTTTGCTTCCATCCTCCACTTCTCCTGCTTCTTTCTACACCTCTCTTGCTGCTTTCTGCTCCTCTCTTGCTCATTTCTGCACCCCTTGTGCCTCTTTTTGCACCCCTCGTGCCTCTTTCTGCACCTTTATTAATTGGTTCTGTACTTCTTTTGCCTTTTTCTATACCCCTCTTGCCTCCTTCTGCACCTATGTTTCTTTTTGCACTGCTCTTGCTTCTTTCTACACCCCTCTTGCTTCTTTCTGCACCCCTCTTGCTTCTTTCTGCACCCCTCTTGCTTCTTTCTGCACCCCTGTTGCTTCTTTCTGCACTGCTATTGCTTCTTTCTGCAACTCTGTTGCCTCTTTCCGCACCTCTGTTGCTTCTTGCTACACTTCTCTTGCCTCTTTCTGCACCCCTCTTGCCTCTTTCTGCACCACTGTTGGTTCTTTCTGCACTGCTGTTGCTTCTGTCTGCTCATGTCTTACACATTTCTGTACCCCTCTTGCCTCTTTCTGCACCTGTTGCTTCTTTCTACACTTCTCTTGCCTCTTTCTGAACCCTTCTTCCCTCTTCTTGTACCTCAATTGCCTCTTTCTGCACCCCTGTTCCCCTTTTCTGCACCCCCCTTGTCTGTTTCTGCAACTCTTTCCTCTTTCTGTAGTTCTCTTGCCTCCCATTGCACCTTTGTTGCTTCTTTCTGTACTACTCTTGCCTCTTTCTCAACCCCTCTTGTCTGTTTCTGCACCTGTTTTTTTTTGCACTGCTCTTGCTTTTTTCTGGACTTCTCTTGTACATTTCAGAACCCCTCTTGTCTCTTTTGGCACACCTCTTGCCTCCTTCTGCACCTCTGTAGGTTCTTTCTGCACTGCTCTTGCTTCTCTCTGTACTTCTCTTGCCTCTTTTTGCACTGCTATTGCTTTTTTCTGCCCCTCTCTTGCAAATTTTCACACCCCTTTTCCCTCTTTCTGCACGTCTCTTGCCTCTTTCTTTACCTCTTTTGCTTCTTTCTGCACGTCTCTTGCCTCTTTCTGCACCTCTGTTGGTTCTTTCTCCACTGGTCTTGCCTCTTTCTGCACCCCTGTTCCCTCTTTCTGCACCTCTGTTCCCTCTTTCTGCACCTCTCGCTTCTTTCTGCACCCCTGTTCCCTCTTTCTGCACCTCTCTTGCTTCTTTCTGCACCCCTGTTCCCTCTTTCTGCCCCTCTCTTGCTTCTTTCTGAACTTCTCTTGCCCTTTCTGTACTCAAATTGGGAAATGTAAGCTGTTGAGTTTAAAGGTCTGCGTGCTCTCGTGACCGAGGTATATGTCTACTTGTACATGTATTTTTACATGTGGAATGCATCTGACGATGGTAGGTTAAAACGCGGGTAACTTCTCCAAAGGTGGTCAATCAATAAATCAAATAGGCTTTATTCGATTGAACATATAAATCATGAAAGCACAATGTTATCACACATGATTCTAAAAATCAAATCATACTGATATTACATAGTTCTAAAGAATGTGGAATCCGCCATTAAAAAACAGGTTCGTAACTCACTATTTTCTGAATTTATAAATAAATCATGCGTTGAAAGTCTGGTTCATATTCCATGGTGGTTTTCTAAATGTAATCCCACATTTCAAATACATTGCTAGTGAGCTAGTAAACACTTCATAATTTAAAAGTTGCAATGTAATGAAAGCTGGGTGACGTTATCTAAGGCCCAAAGTCTTCAATATGGGAACAATCGATATTTTTCTGGGAACTACATAAAATTTAGAAAATAAGAGTGTGCAATGTAGACTGCTGGGACGAGTCGTCGCATGAGCATTGTCCAAGAGTTTTCAACCAGTCATTCATGACAGGGAAACTAGTAAGTCTGTGGAAAATTCCCAGTTGAAAACGAGTCAGCAGCATCCTGTCATAACTCCCGCTTACATACACAAGATATGGTTGTGTGCCATAGCATGACATTAACAGATGGTTTAACATGACAGAGGACTTAACAATTTCATTTGAGAGTCTAATTGACTACAGATGCGTTAAGCACTCAGCCTTTAGTGTTTTTCTCAGGATTATTGGGATGCTACCCGGGTCAGTGAAATATTCAGGGTAACCAATGTCTGCCATAAGCCTAATTTAATTTAACCAAGCAATACATGGGCCCCTATTGAGCTTTAAGCAGTCATTAATAATATCCCGGTTAAGACTTGTGTATGTTGTAGCCCAGATTTTATGCCATAATAAAATTGGCTCAATTTTGATTAGGTTGGAGATGTACGATAACCCAAGCTCTGCGTGGCAGATTTAGGTAGCCGTACTGTTGGGGACTGCCAACAAATATCGGACAAAGGCATTCTCGACCAGCTGCAGGGGCTGGGAGTCAACATATCTCCAGATGTCCGCGCTGTACATGGCAGTTGTAAGACACTTGGCCTTGTAAATTTGTATTAGTTCCACGACTGACCTTCTGCCTTGTTTGCTAGCAAAGTTGGTGAGGGCACCGGTAGCTTTGGAAAATAAAATTTTCCTAGCTTGAACTGCATGTGAGCATGTCCCTCTATAATCAAAAAGAATGCCAAGGTATGGAAATCTATTGGTACACTCAACCTTGGCATTATTAATACGAATATCATGGCATTTAGTACTATTTGATCCACATTTCATTATGAACTTCACTTGCAACCCCAAATTTTGCATATGAGGCAAAGCTGGTCACTAATCTTTGGAACCCAATTTGCGTACGCGCCATTAGACCTGTGCTATCTGCGTACAGTAACGCCGGAATTGGCCGTTTATCAGTAAGTGGAAGATCCATGCATTGACTGATTAAAAATTGGCATAGGCTGTTAATATACAAAGTAAAAAGGTGGTCAAATCTTCTCAGTTCTGCTCTGTCATTTGGTTGCACAGGCAAACTTGTTTTATGTATATACTAGCAGCCCGCCCCGGCCTTGCCCGGGGAAGAAAGGGTATGGGTGCAGCATCGCAGCAGGAGAGACGCAGCAGAGCGGCCGCTTCTGCCCAATCTTTGTTTCCCCCGACGTCCAGACTTTCACTCTCTGTTCATGGCCCCCGCCCGTCCCTCTCTGCGCACCTGCTGCGGCTTGACTCACCTCATCCGCCACTCCTCCCCGCGCTGCTGTGTTTACCGCTCCACTGCTCCCCTGCTTTCTCGACGCTCCTGACCGCTTGTCCGCTACCTCATCCGCCGCCCCTCCCCGCGCTGCCACTGCTCCTCCGCTTCTCGCCGCTCCTTTCCGCTTGTCCTCCGCAGCACCTCCCCGCGCTCATGTCCTCCGCTTTTCCTGTTGCTCCTGAACGCCGCTCCTCCCCGCGCTCCCGATGTCATCACGCAGACGTCGCGGCCGGCGCTACTTTCTAGGGACTACTTCATTTTCATTCGTAAATGTTTAAAATAACGTATATTTTTTATTTTTATATCGCCTATGTCCTTCTGCTTGCCCTGAGGTTTTCATAGATGTCTTGGGTGTTTAGATTGGTGGTGTACTTTTTGAGTTTACCTGGCTCAAAGGACAGACTTCTCTCTTTATAATAGTAGTATAGATAGTATAGATTATGGATAGATACAATTGATTTCACAAGCACAGCGCAAGCGTTATGCAGGAATAAACTAAAAAGTGCATACAATCAGGGGTGGCTGGTGACATTTGAAAGTGGTGCAGCGTAAACTAATTTGCATATTGCACCGCGAGCGAGCCCGAACCACCTTGCATCCATCCATACATCATTCATGCATCCACCCATCCATCATCCATACATCATTCATTCATGCATCCACCCATCATGCATGCATCCATACATCATTCATGCATCCACCCATCCATCCACCCACCCATCCTGCATCCATACATCATTCATGCATCCACCCATCCATCCACCCACCCATCCTGCATCCAGTAATCATTCATTCATGCATCAACCCATCCATCCATCATGCATCCACCCATCATGCATCATTCATGCATCCACCCATCCATCCACCCATCCTGCATCCATACATCATTCATGCATCCACCCATCCATCCACCCACCCATCCTGCATCCATACATCATTCATTCATGCATCCACCCATCCATCCATCATGCATCCACCCATCATGCATCCATCCATACTTCATTCATGCATCCACCCATCCATCCTGCATCCATGCATCATTCATTCATGCATCCACCCACCCATCCTGCATCCATACATCATTCATTCATGCATCCACCCATCCACCCACCCACCTAGCCTGCATCCATACATCATTCATTCACGCATCCACCCATCCATCATGCATCCACCCATCATGCATGCATCCATGCATCCATCCATACATCATTCATGCATCCATGCATCCATCCATACATCATTCATGCATCCACCCATCCATCCACCCACCCATCCTGCATCCATACATCATTCATTCATGCATCGACCCATCCATCCATCATGCATGCACCCATCATGCATGCATGCATGCATCCATCCATACATCATTCATGGATCCACCCATCCATCCACCCACCCATCCTGCATCCATACATCATTCATGCATCCACCCATCCATCCATCCATCCACCCACCCATCCATCCTGCATCCATCATTCATGCATCCATCCACCCATTATGCATGCATCCATCCATGCACCCATCCACCCAAAAATCATTAATGCACCCACCCTGCATCCATCATTCATGTATTTTTATGACCATATAACTTGCACACAGCTTAGCGCCACAGTCTCATAAACTTGGGCTTCTGGTCGCAGTGGTGTCTGCAACCCTCGCCAGGGGGTGTGTAAAAACGCATGTTGCAATGTCAGTGTAATGCTGACAAACCTTAACATGTGCAGACAATTTATTTCTAATGCCACAATTCCCGTAAACTGGGGCCTCTGGTCGAAGTGATGCTGGTATCTTCACACACTGATTAAACGCCTCATTGATCACTGTAAATCAGCGCTTTGGCAGAGACCTGATAAAACCTCAGCACCCAAATTGTTTGCGATGTAGAATTCCATTTTTTATAAATGTGATTTTATAACAGGAGAGACATTTACTGTGCGTGGTGTTAAAGTGGAAACAGCAACAAATATGAAATGGAATTCACACCCAAGGCCGTATTGAATCGCAACCGCCCAGAGAAAAGCTGAAACCATGATGCCTTAAGGGAGAACCAGGAAACTCTGGAGGTTATGGCCGTTTTGGGATTTACTGCAATCCTTTGGCGCGTGAATGCCTTTTAGAATGTCCCAAAATCCTTGTGGGAGTTTAGGCCATTTCGGAAACTTTCAGAAACTTTGAGGAGCTGAGATGCTTAAGGAAGTTTCCAGACTCCTCTGGCAAATGAGTGCCATTTTGGAATATCGTGAACTTGTTTTGGGAGTGGGTCCACTTAAAAAAGTCTCAGAATCCTTTGGGCAGTGGGGCCCATATGCTATGAACGATGCTAGCAGCTGTCTGAAAGTTTGACAGCACAAGATGGTACACAAGCTCTCACTAACTTTGGTTATCATACCTCCGTTTTTTTTCTTTTTACTTCCACCATACATTATTTTTCTCTTTCTCTCACAGGATCTCATACTTGCTGCTGTTCTAAATTGACTTGTGTGTCAGTCTGGGCAGGTGTTGTACGGAATACCCAGACCCTTTGCTGTGGTTTGAAAAGAAATGTGTTGTGTTTTTCGGTATTCATCATCCCAACTACTGATAGCAAAGGGGCAGAAGGCATGTGTACTCTGTTAATGCCCTTTAAATTATTGCGATTTTCGTCCTACTTACATGTACATATATAGTGACATTTGCCCCATGTAAGGGGAAATAATAAAAAAACGCAATCAAACAAATATGAATGACTTCACCCGATGAATATCACAAACCACTGATTCTCTCTCCCCCCCACCCTCCCTTCCCCGCCTGCCGCGTCCATGTTCCGTTATCAGGTGTCTTGATCAACTATCTCTGCCTCTTGTGAGTCTCCGTAGCTCCGGGGGGCAGGAGGGTCAATCCGGGCCTCAGTCCCTGTATTCCTGCACACTTTTCCGATTCCGAGTAACCACAGGCCTGTTTTATTTATTTTTCTGAGTTGTTGAGGGGCCTTCTTTTTCCGGGGGGGAGGAGGGTCAATCCGGGCCTCAGTCCCTGTATTCCTGCACACTTTTTCCGATTCCAAGTAACCACAGGCCTGCTTCAGGGCCCCCTGCAATACTGACACCCGTCACAAATGGTCTGCTCCTTTCCGTGCTCCAGGAAGTCCCTTACCTCGCGTCCACACTGTCGCCGCTGCTCTCTTCCGTGCTCCTCCCGCCGAACGCCGCATTAGCTGTACTCCTCGCGCTGCTGATGATGTCAGCACGTACGTGCACACGGCCGGCGCTACTTCCAAGGGACAGTTTTTTTGAAAGTTATATTTTTTAAAGAACGTATATTTTTGGGGGTTATATAGCCTATGTCACTCTGCAGACCCTGCCCATTCCAATGATGTATTGGGTGTTTGGATTGGCGCTGTGGTTCCCGAGTTTACCCGCCTCAAAGGTGCCCAGTTCTTACTTTATAATAGTAGTATAGATGTGTTATAGATCCCCTCAAATATACTATTGAATACACATGTGCCCTGTATTGTCAGCAGAAAGAAATGCATACACCTTTTTGTACACAAAATTACAGAGTATGCTGTTTGAAACACAGGTATTCAAGTACTTGTATTTTTATTTTCATATAACGTCACTAGGTAAAAGCATAGACACGCATGCATACCTTCACAAACTTGGTCAGACTTATAACCGTGATGATTAGGATTGCTGTTTTATATTTGGTAGGCCTAACGTTCTGAGCAGTTGATTAATAGTGAACCTTCAAGAGAAAAAAGAGGGTTAGAAATCTGGGGAGAAGCATTTGAGATTAGGCTACTTTGTATGAGTCTATTGTAAGGTACAGTCAAATACGCCTGTTTCTGCACCTCTGTTGCCTCTTTCTGCATTTCTTTTGCCTCTTTCTGCACCTTTCCTCCTCTTTCTGCACCTCTCATGCCTCTTTCTGCACTTTTCTTGCTTATTTCTGCTCCTTTCTTCCTCTTTCTGCACATGTCCTACCTATGTAGTCATAGTTAGAAATTCGCATTTAAAAAAATCCTTATAAATTCACTGAAAAAAACATAGGTTTCAGGGATATTATAGTTGGGAAATAGCATTTAAAAACCCTTAGATATTCACTGAAAAAACCACCGATTTCTGGGACGTTAGCAATGTTGGAAATGTCCAACTAACTATGAGTTAGTCGGTCATTAGAGTTAGCTGACCGAACTATAACTCGTGCCCCCGCAATGCACTGCTGATAACGTCGCATATTACATCACTCACGACATGGTCCGTGACATCACTGATGACATCACTGATGACATCACTGATGACATCACTGATGACATCTCAGATGACATCTCAGATGACATCATCCACCTCATATCGGAAGCACCTCCTCACACCCTAATATAACCTTTGATACACTCACTCAAAAATACAGACTACCATTCTTGAAACCTCAGACACACCAACACCAGTTAGTACATACCCGCTCACTGATTGATACACTCAGTCACTCATCAATACAGGCACGGGTATATGCATACACCCATACAGACACTCTCACACCACCACTGACCCATAGTTACTCACACATCGAGTCAGTCATGCAAAGAATCAATCACACTCACATTTACTCACCTATACAGTTATACACACACACTACCTCACTTCATACAGTCACTTACAACGCTCACATATACTGCCTTTCACACATGTAGTTACTCCCACATGTACCACTGAGACATCCATTAACTCACCAACACAGCCATACACACACACTTGCCCACCCATACAGCCCCTCGTAGACGCATTCATGAATCCATACCACTCACACATCCATAAAGGGAGTAACACCCTCCACCCATACAGGTACTCCGGCACCCATACAGGTACTCCGGCACCCATACAGGTACTCAGACAACCAATCATTAACCCATATAGACACTCGTGTAGCTACTCACCAACGCATGCATCCACTTACACACCAACTGACAGACTGATATATAGACATTCACACAGATTAGTAATTAACCCATGCATTCACTAAGACATGTTTAATCACTCACTTGTACAGTCAGTCGCGCACCAACTAAATCATCCATTCAGACCCTCCTACACCCAGTCATTCTTCAATACACTTTGGCATATAAATATATTTTACATACTGTGATGGGTTGGGGACAGGAGACTCCTAGTCACTGAATAGGTCCACTCCAATATGACTTAAATGGGGTTTTGTTTTTTCTGTACACATGTCTTTTTACAGACGCCAGGGTAAACTGATAATGTCTCTGAACTAAAGCCAAGGACCGGAACCGATAGGGAAAATGCAGGGTGAGACCTTCAATTGAAGACCACCCACGTTTCCCGGTCCTGTGTGCAGCAAGCTGACTTCCCTAATTGGACGCAGCCTGGCAGTTGACACACACAGCACATTATATATACTGAGGAGCAGCTACTCTGCCCTCATTACATTGTTAGGATAGGGAATCCCATCCTCTTTTCTTCACATAGGGGCTGCCTTTGCCCTGAACAAAGTCCCGGACCTTTACGGCCGCGTTGGACTGAAACATGTTGGCACTAGGATCTTAGGACCTTAAAACCCTGAAATGACCTGATTGTATAAATAATTGTTATACAGTATTTTTAACTTCTCGGATAGACCCCAAAATAAAGGGACACCGGGGATCTATCTGGGTGATTTTATCTTACGTAAAGCCCCCTCCTTGAAAATATCAGATGAGCTTCCCAACACTGTGGTCGAGCCCACCCTGACTTAGGGGTCGGGTTGACCCGATGATGAAGCATGACACCACTAGGGTGTTTGAGGGTAATATAAATAAGCTAGTGTTTTCCCCCACACACGTGGTTGCGCTAGTCACAACCTTATAGTGCCACTAGTCTTATCGCCCCTACCCTTTCCCTCTAGATCACAGGTACAGTTTTTTATAACTACTCAACTGACCACTACGTGGTCCACTGGAGTATTTTTTTCGTGCTAGAACCCTCTGGGAGGACATACTCCGGTACTCCCTCTCTTACCCTCCGGGCTACTGGGTCACTCCAGTGCCTAATTGTGTTTTTAGGTTTAAAGTATTTTATTAAGTACAGTGGTACAGCAGTGAAGGCATAAGTGTAAAGGCAATAAAAAAACAAGCACTGACGAAATAAATCAACGCCCCCTCCAGGGCTTGCCGCTACCTGTAAAGTTCAACAGTCCCAGCTTTGTCAAAGCCGCCCCGGGTGGTCTGCTTGTGTAATGTGCCCAAGCGTTGGACCGTATGCGAGTAACAACCCCGCTGTACCTCTCTTTCAACGGAACAAACCATCCCAACAACCCCCCTGCCCACCCGTCTCCCCGTCCCACCCCCCTTCTGTCCGGTGCTGCACCAAGTAGAACGCCGACACTCGCAACTCTCATCCACCTGCTCTCCCATTTCCGGTGTGCGGTTCTGAACCCTTCCCCCCGACCTTTCACTGTATGGGAGGAGTGAGTCTCAGTAGCCTCAGGTATCTCGGGCAGGTAAGCTCCTTGAATTCGGCTGCCAGTAGCGTATGGAAGGGTAGCCACAGTTCTTGGAATTGATCTACGTCCCCTGCCAGTGTAAGTGATATTTTTTCCATTCCAAGAACATGCCACAGCCTATGAAGCCAACCTGTGATGGAGGGGACAGTGGGTGTACGCCAGTGTATCAAAATGTTCTGTATCGCCGAGCCTAGCGCAATAGCAATGTGTCTCCCCCTCCGAGATTTCAGTGGATACATTAGGTCATTGGGGAGACCCAGCAGGATATAAGCCGGGAAACGGGGCAACTCTATACCGAAACATGCATCTATCTCATTGATCACCTCCTTCCAATAATCCTGTAGCAGTGGGCAGTCCCATAAAGTGTGTGTCAGTGTGCCAACGTGCCCACAATTACGCCAACATGCAGTGTCTAGGAGTCTGTTCATTTCATGGAGGCGCTCCGGAGTGTGGTACCAATACGTAGAGACGTAGAGACCTTGGTGAAGGTTTCTGTGAGCCCTACATGATATGCGGAGTGTCCTGCTCTGTACGAGATTTGCTCCCACTCCTTGTGGCTGAGTGTTCTCCCCTGTTCTCTGTTCCACCTCTCTCTACCGGGGTTATACGAATGAGACGGCGGTGGTTGCAGCATTTTATACAGATCAGATATCAGTTTGGCGTCCCCCGTGCGCGTCGCTAGCCACCTTTCATAAGGCAACAGGTTCCTGTCTGCTGATTCTCGCACTTGCGGCTGCAAGGCCCAGTGTCGAACCTGCCAATACCTCATCCTGTCTGCCTCTGTCAGCTGGTAAGTTTCTTTGAGAGCCTCGAAGGGGAGGACCCCGTCTTCACCATATATATGAAAGAGTGCTCTACAACCCTTCCCCCGCCAGTGTGTATAGGCTCCCGGTTCCGTCCCTGGCGTGAAGTCTGGGTTGTCTACTATGGGCGTGAATGGAGAAGGGAACGTGGTGAGGCCAAAAGGTGTGTTAGTGGCGTCCCAAATCTGCAGCGGCACCCTCGTGATATAGGATGCATAAAGGTTCGGGGGACGGTGCGTCCTACGCAGGAACGGTATTTCCTGCAGGGGTCGGCCCGCCACCGCCTGATCCTGGAAGAGCCAGTGCTTGTCTGACTCCCACCTGCTCCATTCCACCAGGTACCTCAGCTGTGACGCCTGAAAATATTTTTGAAGATCAGGGAGCCCCAGTCCACCCGCCTCCGGCGCTAGAGTCGTCAAAGCCCTTCTCATTCGGGGCTTGCGGCCCTGCCAAACAAATCGGGACAGGTCAGTCTGCATCTGCCGTATCCAGCCCGAGGGGGCTGCAGCAGAAGCGCACGAAACAAGTACAGAATCTGGGGTAGGACCGTCATCTTGATCGCCGCTATTCTACCTAGCCAGGAAATCGTCCCCTTGCCCCATCTCCCCAGCTCCTCTTTAACTTTCTTGCCCAGCCCCTCATAATTAGCCACCACCATCGCCTGTAACGTGGGAGCTAGCAGTATACCTAGGTATGGCACGTGGTGCTGCGACCATTGAAGCGGGAAACGCCTCTGCAGGTCCTGTCTCGTCTCGGGCGTCAGGGAGATGTCCAATGCTATAGATTTTCCCACATTCATTCGAAACCCAGCTGCTCCCGCGAATGCATCGAGCTCCTCCATACATGCGGGTAAGGCCCGCCTCGGGTCCTCTAGCGTGAATATAACACCGTCCGCATATAGGCTGACCGTGTGAGTGTACCCTCCCATCTGTACCCCGATCGCGTCCGGATTCTGCCGTACTCTCTGGGCAAAGGGCTCCATGTAGAGAGCAAAAAGAAGAGGAGATAATGGGCACCCCTGCCTCGTGCCACGTCCAATATTAAAGTGCCTTGAACCGCAGCCATTGACGCGTACCGTAGCCGATGGGTACTTGTAACAGTTAAACACCATGTTCCTGAATTTCTCCCCTATGCCCATCCGTGCCATCACCCGCTCCAGATACGGCCAGTGCACCCAGTCGAACGCCTTTTCGGCGTCAACCGAAAGCAGCATCCTCTTCCCCGGGATCCGTGAGGCTTTTTCCAGTACATGCACTAACCTCTTAGTATTATCCACCGTTTGCCTGCCAGGCACAAAGCCGGATTGGTCCGGTTCAATCAGCCCAGGTAGATACTGCGCTAATCTCGCAGCCAGGATCCCCGTATATATTTTAAGATCGACATTTAGAAGGGAGATTGGTCTATACGAGCTACATTGAGTCCTATCCTTCCCCGGTTTAGGTATAACTGATAGTCGCCTGCAGGAGATCCGGCGGGATGGCACCAGGGCAAGCAAAGGAATTAAACAGCTTGGTCAGTACGGGCGCCAAGATCGTGCAGAACGTCTTGTAGAAAAGGGAGGTGTAGCCGTCTGGGCCCGGGGCTTTCCCGAGTTTCAGCCTAGAAATTGCCGTAACAACCTCCTCAATCCGAATCTCACGTTCCACTTAGTCGGCCTGCACCGGAGCCAGGGACTGGAGAGCCACTGAGTCCAGATACTCATCGGGCTCACCTATTCCCGAGTCATCCCCCGCGTAAAGCTCAGAATAGAACTTGCGAAAGCGCTCAGCTATGTCGATGTCTTCGGAGACTGATCGCCCCCCTGCCTCCGCTATTTCCTTTACTCGACGGCTTTGGTGCGCCGCTCTGAGCTTAGCTGCCAGTAACCGGCCACAGCGATTCCCCCCCCCTGTATAGTAAGCGTGTTTCAGCCGCAGTGCCGCATACTCAGCTCTGTCTAAATCCAGAGCTGAAAGGAGTTTCCTCGCCGCTTGTAGCTGCTTCCATATTCTGGGAGCCCCAGTGCGACAATGTACCTGCTCCAGTTCCCTAACCTTCTGCGTGAGCTCCTCTCGCTTGACCTTTCTCTTTGTTTTCGGCTGACGAAATTGCTATGAAGTCACCCCGCAAGACCGCCTTGAGAGCTCCCCATTGGGTCGCCAAGGTGGTGTCGGGGTTGGAGTTATGCAGTTGAAATTCCTGCACGGACTCCGTTATGCGCTGCACCACAGCCTTTTTGTGCAGGAGAGTATCCCGAAGTCGCCAGACCCCACGTTGTGCCGGGATCGACGGGGGGAGGAAAGTCCCCGAGACCGGCGCGTGATCCGAAAGAGAGATGACCCCCACCTCAGAGGCAGTGGCCATGTCTCGAACCGGGCCAGAGACCAGCAGATAGTCCAACCGAGCGTATGTCTTGTGTGCGTGGGAGTAGTAAGAATAGTCCCTATCCAAAGGATGAAACCCCCGCCAGAGGTCATGTAAATCCAAATCAGCCAATTGTGCTCTCACAGCATTCGACAATTCCCCAGTCTGTGGGTACCGCTGCGCTGACCTATCCAGAGAGGAATCGAACACCAAGTTCAGGTCCCCCCCCTAAAATGATGTGCCTGTCAGGTGACGCCGTGACATCAATTAAAGCAGTGTGGAGGAATCGGTCCTGTTGCTCGTTGGGGCTGTAAACTGACCCTATGGTAAACTGCAGGGGGCCCAATTTAAACCTATATGCCAGCAGCCTCCCCTTCTGCTCTACGAGTTTGTGTATGACTTCCCCTCTAAAGGACTTAGACACTAGGATAGCCACCCCAGCTGTTTTCATGGGGTTGGAGGAGAAGAACTGTGTGGGGAAGGAGCAGGACCGCAACCTATGGCAGTCACCGGCTAGCAGGTGCGTTTCCTGAAGCAAACAAATGTCCGCCTGAGAACCCTCCAACAAGAAGAGAATCGCTCTACGTTTCGTGGGGTTGTTCAACCCTTTCACATTCAGGGTCACTACTTTCAGTCCCGTCATACCAAATCAGTCACCTCGCCTCAGCAGCCGGTCTACAACAGGGAGTATCAAACCAGCAATCAAATAGGCCTGCGAGCTCTGGCAATGCTGAATGGACTCAACTAAAGCACCGGACAGATCCATCCCCAACTCCCCCCTCCTGGTTCCCCGGTCCCCCAATCCCCAACTCCCCAACACTTCCCCCCCCCCCCCCCCCCTCCCGTTCCCCAACTCGAACCCCAAACTCCCCCCACTCACCCACCTCCCGTGACCCTCAGTCCTGATAGTCCCAGTCCTGCCCTTACCGGACAAGCCTGTGGTGAATTACCTTTGTGGGCGACCTGCCACAAGCATCCCTCCTCCGCCCCCACATCTCCACCCCCCCCCCCCCCCCCCCCCGAGCCTGCTCCAACAGTAATGCGTAGTCAATCTCCCCCCGGAGCCAGATTATGCGGTCAGTGCCACTTCTTCCTCAACCGCCGAAGTCCTGGAGACAGTTTGGATTGCATCCGCCATCTCTGCCCTAATGGTGGGCGAGCCAGGTCTCCGTGAAGCGGCTGACTACCTGCGCCTCGAAACTCTCCGCCAGCCGCCGGCGGCAGGATCCCTCCTCCTAGGTGTGGAGGAGTCTTCTTCTTCCGCAGTAATCCCCAGCACTTCACACACATCCAGGAGGGACCGTAGCTGATGTGATTCTCCATTCCATAGGAAGATGAGGCAAAAAGGGTGCCCCCATGAGTAGGGCGTGTCATGTTGCCTCAGGAAATCCGTCGCAATCTTAAACGCCCTCCGCTTCTGGAGAGTGGTTGCGGACAGGTCTTGGTACAGCGCCATAGGATGACCTCGGAAAACGCTCGACTGCTTTCTCCTCGCCTCAGTCATGATCCGCTCCTTCAGTGGATAATCTGGAAGGAAAGCCAGAATGTCCGGGGGGCCACGTCGCCCGCCGCCGTGGTCCCACTCTATGGGCTCTATCTATCCTGATGGGGAAGTCTTCAGATTCACCCAGGATGTCACGGAACAGCCCCTGCAGGTAGTCCATTATGCCAGTGTTCTCCTCTGTGGATGGCACTCCCCGGACCCTTACGTTGTTCCGCCGGGATCTGTTCTCCAAGTCCTCATTATGCAGCTGTAGATCTATGTGCTGGTCTCTGAGGCGGAGCACCTCCTGCTGCAAGTGCGTGATCTCCTCATCCTGCCTCTGCGTGGAGCTTTCGACTGTGGCCACCCTCTCGCCGAGTCCATCCACCTCTCTACGTATCTCGCGCACCTCGCCAGCCACCTCCTGCTTTAACGCCTGAAAGTGCTCCCTCAACGTCCCAAAAAGGGACTCCAGAAATGATCTGGTGACCGGAGGCTCTCCACCGCCTATCACTTGGGAACCGCTGGCACCTCCCGGCGGCGTAGAATTCCTGTCCCCTTTACCTTGGGATTTGTTAAGCATCTCCAGGAGTGTGCGACTACTCCCCTTGCCACCCTTCTGTCCGGCCATCTGTCCTGTGCTCTTGCCGCGCGCACGTTATGAATCGCAACACCAGACGAGCCGATGCTCAATGCCAGGCCTGGAGCACCAGTGTTCTTCCCCGCGAGCCTCCGCTGTCGCTGATCGCCTCAGATGTGTGCAGTAACAAAGGCCCAGGCCTACGAGTCGCCCGGCCGGACAGCGAGGTAGGTGCACCACTGCACCAGCAGCCGCCGCCTCTCCGCGAGCGCCTCCACTCCCCAGGTCAGGCGGTCTCCAACTGCAGCCGGTGCTGTGATTTCGCAGCGGCCCAGGACCAGAGCGCTACTGTCCCAGCGTTTACTGCGCCATCCGGCAGAACCCACTGTGCCTCCAATGTCCGCCCACTCAAGGGGAGCCTTCCTCGGCTCAGTCACTGCTCCCAAGGGCCACTTCCCCTTCCCGGCTATGTATCATGGGCCAGGCGCCGCTGCGACTTCAATTCCACCCCGGTGCGGTGCTCTGCAGACTCTTGTTTTTGCGGGGTCAATCTGCAATACCCCTGGGTGCTCCGCTCCGTCTTACGCTCTCCCAACCCGCTCCTCACCTCCTCTGCCGAAATCGGGGGGCGGGGGGGGATTTGTGTCCAGGGCCCAGCTCCGTCGCAGTCTGGCCTCGATACTCCGGACCTGCACTGCTCCAGCCTCTAAGTGCTATCCGCAGAGCGCCGGGGATCCTCCTCTCCGGGACTCGCTACTCCTCCAGTGCCGCCTCTCCGGTGTTCCTGGCCGCAGGTCTCTTCCAGCTAGGCCGCAGCCGCGGCCTCAGGTAGTCTCTGGGGCCGGACCGGGGCACTCCGCGCCACCGGAGAACTGGTCAGCGCTATCCGGGCCCAGGCTCACCGTTCCGCTGGGCCGCTGACGTGCTTCTGGACCCCTCAGGACCTCTCGCCGAAACCTGCCACTCCGCTAGTGCCGCCTCGCCAGTGCTCCGGGCCTCCGCTTTCTCCCGGCCAGGCCGCAGCCGTGGCCTCGAGTAGTCTCGAGGGCCGGTCCGGGGCTCACCGTGCCGCCGGGGGTCCGGCCAGCCCACCTCTATCTCAGGCTTTCGGCTCTGCTGGGCCGCCAATGTGCATCAACACCTTGCAGGACCTCTCTCCGTGATCTCCAGGGTCTGCGCCACCTCCAGTCGGGCCCTGGATTCGGCCCGCTCCACCACCGCTGCCCGGGGCTCCAGCGGCCGGGTTCACCGCTCCTGATGCCGTGGCCGGCTGGGGAACCGGAGCTCAACGCAGCCGCGTGTAGAGGCTCTCCCGACCGCGCCCGGTCTTCCGGGCTGGCAAGGGGGGAGAAAAGCGATATTTCAGGGCGGGTGCGGGAGCTCGGGAGGAACACGTCCGTTCACTCCGCCATCTTGGCCACGCCCCCCTAATTGGGTTTTTAAACTGATAATGTCATCAATGGAGTCGAAAAGAAACAAAAGTACTGCTATCCGAGGAACAAGTCTTATAGATGCTCTTCCTGGGTTCAGTCTGTGAATAGGTCGGGGTCTCCCTCTTCTACTCCTGGCTCAGAGGTACTCTACAGGTTTCCCGTCTTCCCACTCTCCGGATTTATGGGCGTTGTGTAGGGTGAAGAGCCAAAGGAAAGAAAACAACACGAAAGAGAAAAAAAAACCTTGAGTCAGGCTTCTGCAGCTTCAGACGCGTTTGAAATCGGGGAAAGGGTGTGCAGACTCAGTGGTGCGGTATTCGACGTGCACACAGGGGGGGCTTGTGCTCGTGAGGTGGAGGGGTTCTAACTAGGAGGGTGTGCACCAGTGGAAGATCTCTGGGGCGCTCGGCACTCACACGTCCTCTCTCCCTCTCTGCCTGACCACCGGCCACCCGACTGCGTACCTGTGGAAGCCACACTCCTCCGGGAGTGTGGCTGGGCGAGAAGCGATATCGTTGGCCTCCAGGCAATTCTTCCAGCTCAGAGTCTGGTTCCACCTCGGGCGCTCACCAGCTTCTCGGCGTCCTTGTCTCTCCCTCGTCCTTGCGGTCCGTTCTCCTTCCTCCTGTCTCGTCACTAACGTGGGCGTGCCTTCTTCCCCTTCCTTCCGGCTTTTCCCGTTTTTCCTCCGTTCCGATTGGTGGCGCCCATGTCGCGTCATCAAGGGGGGGCGTTGCTTTCTTCCGGCCTCTTCTCCTTAAAGGAGTATGTCCTAGTATCCGGGGACTCTTCGTACCAGATTGCCTCAGTATCTGTATTCCACTTCTCGGGCTGAAACTAAACTAGGGCAGAATCTTCAGTAGGTGGCGACCACCACTCTCTATTTTCCTCGGTCTCTGAGTTAGTTTCCAATGGGGCGGGAAGTCTGCCCTGTTACACATACCTAAACTTTTTAGAAACAGTCACTAGATGTCATCAGTGATGTCATTTGAGATTTCATCAGTGATGTCACTGACCATGTCATGAGTGATGTATTATGAGACGTCATCAGCAGTGCATTGCAGTGGCGAGAGTTCTAGTTAGCTCAGCTAACTATACTAGCCGAATTTCTCTGGTTTTGTTTGAGTGAAATGTCCGACTAACTACAACGTCCCTGAAACCTGTGTTTTTTTTCAGTAAAAAAATAATATATATATATATATATATTCCCCACCCCCAACCCGCAGCGGTCTGACACCCCGCTTGTCAAAGATTCAGCATGGAGGACCCAGTGTCAGCTTGGAAGGAATTCTCCTCTGATTTGCAGGGGGGGAAAAGTCTCTTAGATACTAGAGTGGTCACTCCAGGTTTTTTTTTCTAGAAATGATGTTTTGAAAACAATAACTGTTTTTCCAAACAATGCGATCAGGATTGGCCAAGGATGGAAATAAAGCGGTGACCTTTATGCAGAAAAATTATGCAGTGCCTGAGGACCTGTTTATGTACGTCAGGTACAAGGATTATGATAGAATACTATGAGCCTGGTTTCGAGCTGACAAAGTCTAGGTAAAAGGTCACCTGTTCAGAACTGTTATTGTGGTGTGGATAGGACAATGTATGTAAAAAGGTGCATACATGGCAGGACTAGCCTAAAAGACATGACACCCGGTGAACAGAGTTTCCTGATCTTGGTGGCAACAGTGATGCGTCTGGTCCGAAGATAAAGCTCAGAAGAAGAGGCGTCAGTCCAAGTGCGTTGCACATATTTCTCCACGCAGTCGAAGGATGTGTAAATCTCTCCACACTGCTGCAGCAACAATGCACGGTTCAGAGTGTCTGTTTCTGTAGGCGATACGTTGATTCCTCTGCAGCGGTACATACTTTGGATTTGATTTTTACAAATTCCGCATCTTTGACCTGTGACAGCCCTCAACAGCTTGTTTGGTCGGATTATGCCATTATCCATTTTCAGATTCCTCATCTAAATAAGTCTAGCATGGTCAGTAGCACAGACATCAGGACCTACAGACAGTGGGCGAAGATTTCACCTGTTTCTTTTACTGAGAATGTAGGAAGGTGTGATCCATCTGCATGGTTACCCCCACTATTGTATCTGGTGCTGTGATGGTTTATCCTCATAGCTGCTATTAAACATTCCTCCCCAGTGCTGCGCTGTCCATTAGAACTAGTGCTGAATGGACGTTCAATGGTCGTGCGCAGCACTGGGGAGGTAGTGCTGCTGTCGGCCAATGCACCGAGGCAGCACTTAAGGGGTTAATATTATTATTATTATTATTATTATTATTATTATTATTATTATTTTCCAAAAACCTTTAATTGTACGTTCCAAGTTACACAGCGGAATGCCTACAACCCGTCGGGCTGGCCGCTATAGCAATCTGTTAATCATTCTGCAGCAGCACAAAGTCCTTGTTGGAATAGCCGTCACAGTAAACAGCAACCTAACTGCTGCGGTGAAAAGGTACAGTACATGCATCATCGTCCCAAACCGTAGTGGTTTTTGATTTTCCATTTTTTCAAAAACAACAACAAATCAAATTAAACGTTAGGAATCACAATGTGGTCATGCGTTGATCTGTATTGTTCCTATGTGACAATATCGCAAAAATGTCCCTCTTCAGTCTCCCTCCCGGTCCCACTAGCACTCCCTGAGATCCATGTTTGTGCGTGTGCGCATAACCTGCTTAACTGTTGTCCCATGTAATCCCCCCCCTTTCGATCCTGCGTGTTAACGTAGCAAAGAAGCCAGTCCCGTAGTCCCTGGCCTTCACCCCCTCACTTCGCTAGCACTACTAGCCCTCCTCTTCCTCATCTGACACATCCTGGTCTTCCTCCGGCAAGAGATCACAGATCTCCCCTCTGTATACATTCCACTTGGTCCAGATTTTTTTCCACTTCCCCGGGCAGGCTCGGTTAGAGTACACCGCCCTTTCTGTTATCATCACCCTATCCATGTTTAAACACCATTGTGACTTGGTTGGCACTTCTGCCGCACCCCAGCGTTGTGCGATATCCCGTTTTGCTATCATCAATCCCACTGTAACCCAAAGTTGCCCATATCTAGAGAGATCAGTAGGTTCCCATACATTTAGGAGGCACCTCTTCGGTTCGGGCAACAATGATATCTCCAGTGTTTGTGGGATTGTTCGTAGTATTTGTTTCCAATATTCCTGAACCCGGGGACACTCCCATATGGTGTGAAAAAATGTGCCCTCCTCCCCACACCCACGAAGGCAGTAAGGGTGTTGTATCCTGTTAATACGGTGTAGCATAGTCCTTGTGTAGTATACCCTATGTAGTACTTTCAGTTGCACAAGTCGCAGTCGTGCAGAGATGCCCACCTCCTTAGGCGACGCTATCGCCTCATTCCATTCATGTTCGTCCATTTCACAGGTGTCACCCTCCCATTTCACCTTTAATGACATTCTTGGGTCCGGCAAGTTGTTGAGTAATTTACGATATGTAAGAGACTTTGCGCGTTCAATCAAAGTCGGTGAGGAGGCGGTCTTCCAGTGGGGACGATTCAGGCAGATCTGTGTCCGGGGGCAGAGCAGCGAGCAATGCATGTTGTATCTGGATGTACCTGTAGAGCTCTTTCGCTCAGATCGTATAGCTCTCTCTATCTATTGAAAGGTATCACCCCGCCCCTCTCCCAGAGATCGCCTACTGTAGATATCCCTATAGTGTCCCAGTGTGAGAACCCCTTGCTGTTCCTCATGTTGCCTAGGACTCGAGAGTCCCATAGTGGGGTAAGCTTGGTTATTCTCCCCTTCCAACCCAGAGCAGCCGTCGCTGTATGCCATAGCGTCACCGTTAGTTTGGTGGGTCCCACCAAATTGCGCATTTTACGTTGGTCATACAACGGAGCCAGTAAGCTGTTAGTGCCCAATTGCGCCCTGTCAGCCTGGAATGCTGACTCGTTTTGTGGAGTGTGTAGCCACTGGTTGATGGGTTTAAGGTGCGCCGCCCAGTAATACAGTTTTAGATTAGGCAGCGCGATACCACAGTCGTACCATCCTCTATGCAATTTGGATTGTGCGATGCGCGCAGGGAGGTTCCCCCATAGGAGATTAGATACCAATGTCGCAACTTTTTGAAAGAATCTCGGGGCCACCGGGTAAGGCGTATTTTCAAGGACATACAAAAATCGGGGCAGGGCCATCATTTTATATAGTGCAGCCCTTCCCAAGAACGTTAGCGGGAGCCCCGACCAAAATTTAACGTCTTGCTTGAGTCTTTCCAAGTGGGGCCCCAGATTTTTGTCCATGAATTCCGCAGGGTCACTAGTAACCTGAATACCCAAGTATTTTTATGACGAACGAGCTAGCTTCAGAGGGCATTCTGCAGTGAGAGCCGGGACCTGTCCCTTCAGAACATATAGTTCCGATTTGCTCCAATTTAACAGATATCCGGATACCCTACCGTGACTATCGCAGAGATGTAATAGAGCTGGTACCCCGCTTTCTGGATTAGTTATATACACCAGCATGTCGTCTGCATAAAGGGACAACCGGTCCTCCCAGCCCTCCATCCAGCATATGCCTTTCAGTAGGGGTGAGGTCCTTATAAGAGTGGCAAGGGGTTCTAGTGAGATCGCAAACAACGGCGAGAGGGGGCACCCTTGTCTTGTGCCCCTCCCCAGCGGGAATGTTCACGAGATGTGTCCATTCGCCACAACCTGAGCTACCGGGCCAGTGTAACAGTCTAACCCACGCGATAAAGCGGGGGCCAAATCCCAAACGCGACAGTGCCTCAAACAAGTAGGTCCATTCCACAAGATCAAATGCCATCTTGGCATCAAGGGCTAATATCACTGCTCGTGTTGTGATCGAGTCCGCCCTGGCCAATACTCCGTGCAGTCTGCGCAGATTTAACGCCGTATTTCTGTGAGGCATAAATCCGGACTGGTCCGGGTGTATGAGGGACGGCAGATGGGGTAAGATCCTAGTCGCCAGGAGTTTGGCGAGAATTTTTGCTTCTGCATTAAGCAGCGAGATGGGGCGGTAAGAGGAGCATTCCTCAGGCGGCTTCCCTGGCTTGGAGATGGCCACTATAGTCGCCGTTCTCTGGTCCGGTGGAAGTATACCTTTCTCCAGACATTCCTTAAACCTCCCTAGCAGATGTTTGCTGAGGGTCTCAGGCGCCGCTTGATACCACTCTATAGGTATTCTGTTAGGTCCCATTGCCTTACCCGGGTTCAATGCATTAATAGCCAGTTGGATTTCATCAGCGGTGATGTCCGCTTCCAACTCACGTGACACTTCCGAGGATAACGTTTGGACCTCTATCGGTTATAATACTTCTCTGGCCATCTCAAGTGTAATCACATGTTCAGGGGTGTAGACCCTTTCGAAGTGGGTCGCGAGCTGTTCAACATTTTGTTCCGGGTTCGTATGTTCCCTCCCATGATTGTCCCTCAAACGTTGGATTCCCCTAGAACTGCCTTCCCTTTTGTCAAGCCACGCCAGCATTCTCCCTGCCTTGTCGCCCACCTCGTAAATCCTATTTTGAGTGTCGGTTAGGTGCCCCTTCACTTGGACGCGCAAGTGGTCGTTGTATAGCTGCTGTTGAATGTTAAGTGCGTGTAGGGTGGCCGGAGTGGGGTGTCGTTCGTGTGTCGTCGTCAACTCCCTCAACGCTAATTCCAGTTTAACTAGCTCCTGAGTCTGTTCTCTTTTGTAGCCCGTGATTGAGTTTATGGCTTGTCCCCTCAAAACCGTCTTATATGCCTCCAATAGTACCTCGGAGGAGCGCACCGAATGGACATTCTCATTGAAATCGCTTTTTTGAGAGCCTTGCGAACTTGGGCAATCTTGAGATATGTAGCGTGTATGGGGTATATGCGTTTGCGAGACCTTTCCTGAGTGGAGAGTGCAAGGGTGAGTGGGGAGTGGTCCGAGATCCCTCGAGGATGAATTTCAATTGTATCTACATGTTGGAGACCGTCTCCCAGGGTCAGAAAGTGGTTGATTCTCGACCTACTGCCGTGCACTGCGGAGTGAAAGGTGTACTGCCTCGCACTGGGGTGGAGGTACCTCCAAATATCAGTGAGGCCCATGGCTGTCAGGAACCGTTGGAGGTGGGGGGTTCCTCCCGTGGGGACCGGTGTTGGAAACCTGTCAAGTTGTGTATCTAAAATGGTGTTAAAGTCCCCCCCCCCCCCAAGGATAACCTCCCCCTCGGGAAGAGTCAGTATAAAGTCTCCCAGTTTCGGAAGTTGCACCGAGTGCAGTGCCGGTGGTATATACACGGATACTAAGTTGAGAAGCCTACCTTCCCACTGCCCCTGTAGTGCTGCAAAGTAGCCTTGATCATCAGTCTTAGTTTGTAGAGGGATAAACCGTGAGTTTTTCTGGATCAGGATACCAGTCCCCCTGGAACCTGACGTGAAGTCAGAGTGGACTATCATCTTATAGCCTCTTCTATCCATGGCCGCCCCCCCCCTGTTAAATGTGTTTCCTGTAGTAGTGCTATGGTGGGTTTCTGTCTCTTAAGTGCGGCTAGTACCAGGCCCCGTTTCACCTTATCCCCCAGTCCCCTCACGTTCCAAGTCAGTAATCGTAAGGATGAGACTAGTCTCTGTGTCTATTCTCCCCGTTCCAGGAATTGGGACATCAGCCAGTTGGGATTATGGGGTCCATGGTATATCGAATAGGAATTGTGCCATGGGTGCTGGCTGCGTACTCGTGCAGTAAATTGCTGAGGGTCCTCATGGAGGCGCTAAACCGTTGCTGTCCCCACCAACCTTTTATTAACTCGTGCGGAAACATAGCATTTGTCTTTGACCGTACATGTGTATTCCTAACTGTGTGAAAACTACCCCTCCCCTGCCCCCCCTCCCTGCACCCCTGCCTAACGGACTTCCAACTGCCCGCCCCCCCCAACTGAGTAGAGTGCTTAACCCATCCCACAACCAGAGTACTTGCGTGTAGGGGGGAAAGCGTCTCCCCGAGCAGGCGGCATCCCTGCGTACTTCCGGGGTAGCCATGCCAGCGTCCATATGCAGCTGCAAAACAGTGTGTCAATGATCAGCGACAGCCGCCACCTTAGTTCCCAGAGTTCAGGTCATTCATCTCCGCCGGCCCCTGCAAATCCACGGGAAGGGGAGCCCTCCGCTCCTCCCCGACCCGACGTTTGTGAGCCTGTACTGCTATCTTCTCTGCATCCGTGGTTAGATCTATGCGTTCTTCGCGGCTGGTCCGTGGTGCGCCAGCCCTCAAGCCAGTCCCTGGCCGCGTCTGGGGAGTCAAAAAACCACACCTTTTTGTCCGCTATTACTCGCAGCCGTGCCGGAAAGAGCATCGAGTATGGCAGTTCCTTCTGTGTCTTTTTCACCTCCAGAAAAGTTCTCCTCTTCCTTGATACCTCCGCCGTATAGTCCGGGAAGAAGGCTATCCTTGAGTTCTGAATTTGGATGGCAGGTGCCACTCTCGCTGCTTGTAAGATGGCGTTGCGGTCCCTGAAGTTGAACAGCCTTGCTAGTATCGGCCTAGGCGGACCTCCTGTCTTAGGTTTACCCCCCGGCACCCTGTGTGCCCGTTCCACAGAAAAGAAATTCGAGAGTCCTTTAGGCTGGAGTCTGGTTTTGATCATTTCTTCCACATAGAGGTCCATCGCTCCCGTATCTTCAGATTCCGGCACGCCTAAAATTCGGACGTTGTTGCGTCGGGAGCGTCCTTCTTGATCGTCCAGTTTTTCTCTGAGTAATTTGTTGTCAGTTTGCTGTTGTTCCATTGCAGTTTGTAGTTCGGACACATCCTCGACTAAGGATTTGGCCACCACCTCAACTTGTTTGACCTTTTCATTCATCTTCTGGAGGTCCGCACGTATCAAGGTAACCTCAGTGGCTGTAGCTCCCTCCGTCGCCTGCACCTGGGCCAGTGCTGCCAAGACGTCTTCAAGTGTGGCCTTCTTTGTTCCCTCGGTTTCCGTTGTTTTCCCAGTGGGCTTGCGTTCTTCTTGGGGAGGAGTCTGCCTCTCATAGGCGAATTTGTCGAGCTTGGCCTGGGTAGTACTGTGTTTGGGGCCTCTGTTCGACATGGTTCTCCGCTTACGAGCATTGCAATCCGCCACCGCGGCTCAGTGCCCGGGTCAAAAGAGGGCTGTCCACGTGTTCACTTGTTGCCTTCTGCGTGACGGTAGCGCGGTTTTCTCCGGTGTGTGAAACCAGTGTCCCCCGTGGGTCTTTGTCCGCTGAGTCTCCCACCAATGGTAATGTGAGTTCGGGCAGTGTGCTGTGCAAGTGAGAGACAATTGGTGTGGCCCCCCGGCCCTCGTTCGGGTGCAGTGTACTCCGCACTCCCTGCCCGAGTTACCCAACAGTGTCTTAGCTCAGGCGGCCTGCCAAGCCTATACGAATGCAGTGCACCTGTGGACAGGCCTGCCGGGGTCCACTACGCTATGGTGAGCGCTGTCTCGTGTCCCTGCGTCTCGCACATCCTGAGTCTCCTCTCTCTGATCTGTTTTTATCTCGCCTGCCGCCTTTCGTGTCTTTCCATCAGAGGGGGGAGGGGGGGGGGGGGGGGGGGGGTTCCAACTCACCGCCCGCACTCAAGTTGCCCGACACACGTCTACCCGCCGAATCTCCCCAGGATGTTACCGCAAATACAGCGGATCTCTGTGCTCTCACCCGGGAGTCATCTCTGCCTGCCGCGCTTAAAGTGTGACTGCTGCAGGGACTCGATGCGCGATGCGCATCCAGTGCTCAAGATGGCGGATCCGCCCCCCTGATCCGTGGCGTCTTCCACGGCGCTTTCCGAATTGATCACGCTGTTGCGCTTCTCACCGCTGGACACTGCAGGTTTCCGCTCGTCTCTCCGGGCCTCAGGAGCTCGTCCGAGGGGCCGGCACTTCCGGCCAGTCGCATCCGCCGAGACACCACTTCCGGTCGGATTCAGTCCGTCTGCCACTCCGCTACCTCCAGGAGGACAGTAGGCCCCTCCTCTCCCCGCGTCCTGTCGGCCATTGTCGATCTGTTTTCAGGCCGCCGCCGTCTTCAAAGTGCTCCGCTGGGCGCCGCAAGGACCCTGGGTCCGGACCACCCCTTCAGATACCGAGAATGATCGGATACTTATGACGGATTTATGTGGGAAGCCGCCTTGTCACGGGAGCCTCCCTAAGCTGCGGCCGCCATCATTGGCTGCTAGCCATGCCCCCCCGTTTCTGACTATTATAACTGGGATCCTGCTTACCAGAACCCCAGTCTCCGTGCTTTCTTCCTTAAATTGACTATGGTGAGTACTTGGGGTTATCCCAGATTGGCTACTGGTGTACCATTATAAGTCCCTAATATATGTTCTTAAGGTACCCAGGGCATAGGTACACCAGAGGCCTCCCATGGGCTGCAACATGTATTATGCCACCCATGAGAGACCACTCCAGTTGTGACTATGGGCCTGCCATTGCAGCCTCTGTAAGCTGGTGCTAGCACCCCTTACGGCAGATAAGGGTTTCCCTATAGGTGAGGTCACTGCACTTAAAACCTATTGGTCACCCCTAAGGCAGGCCTTTCAATCCTGAAGGTAAAGTGCTCATCTCGAAGTACGAGGGTGCCCCTACAACCATCGGAGTCCATTATCCCGGGTTGTAAGTGCATCAGCCATTACGATACATAGAGTGGCCATGCGTCATTATGCGATGACCATCTCTAAACTGGCTGTAACAAACCAAGTCATGTTTGGTATCAAACATGTGGGGGGTATAATTTCATGCACTGTAAAGCTCCTCCAGGAGGCCCTCACTGCTCCCGGTACCAATCTTCCAGAACCGTACAGAAAGCTAGGGCTGCTACAGACCTGAGGCATGTGTCTGCCCTCCTGCTGCTGAGCCAAGCTCAAGCAGGGGAAGGTAGGACAATTGATATCCTGTGACAGAGAGGGATGACCACCTCCCAGAGAGGGTTTAGTGCATTGGGGCAGTGTGGGAGCGCTTGCCAGCGCCAGTCAGTCAGACTTAGTCTTCGAACTGAGACAGCAACCGGGAAGACTCTCCTCTTGATCTCTTTATTCCGCAAGCCTGCTTCCCCGTCAGTGTCCGTGCTCCATACAGGCCCCTTCCAGGTCCTGTAGACATCAAAGGACACCTGATGGAATCTCCCTTGGAGTGAAGGAGTCACTCCCCTGCATCTGCATGCACTGCGACAGTTTACTGATTGCTGATCCTGGTCTTCCACTGGTTTGGGGTGACGGTCCTAAAGCTTCCTTGAGGTTTGCACTGTCTTTAGCCCGAGTCTGCAGCCAGTATCCCTCATCGACATGACTGGAACAGCCTCCGTGTGCACCGCATCCGCTGGTTGGAGACAAGATTCACCCAGCTTTAGCAACAGAGTTCTTTGGGGCATGTCGAAGGGTCTTCAACTTCAGTGTGCTCCCCTGCTTGCTTGGGTCTACCCTAATTCCCTTTAACTTAGTGAGTCTCCTGGACCTTGCTGGTCCCAACACCGTGCCTTGTCTTGTTCTGCTATGCTTTGCCATGGCCTGTTGGTGCTCCTGCTGGACACCGGACCCATGGATATTGACATCCGATGTTGGACAGCTTTTTCATCGTTACTCGACGTTCGTCTGTCGCCTGGTCCAAGCAGCTGCAGAAACAAGGGCACCGTCCACCTCCCTGCTACAGTCGACATTGGTGGGCACACAACTTCCTTGCCCCTGGTCACTCCTGAGTGACCTCGACTCTGTCCCCTCTGCTTGCAGTTTCTACACTTCCTGAATCCACGCTTGGATTCTGTCGTACACTTTCCCCTTCTTCGCCAGCGGCATCTTCCTGAGGTCGATTTCCGACGCTTCTTCGCACCCATGCACATGGCATTCCCTAGTGTAGGGATTCTGGTTCCTAGGGTTTCCACGGGTGGGGTGGCTTTCCAACCTTCAGTCTTTCACGGGGTTCCTTCAGGGTCCAATGGAAAGGGTTTTCTTTAAAATTGCAACCTCAACATACGCATTGACTTGTATTAAACACACAGTCGTGTTCCCATTCTGCATAAGGCCTCCAGGGGGTTCCTAGTTACTTACTCAGGTCCCAAGCTCTTCTACGTCTTCTGGGTATAGTCTTGACTCGAGTTGTGGTTCCCATACCACTTTTTTAATATATGGTTTGGTCCCCCCCTCCCGTGACCGCTGTGTATTCCGTGCTACTCACCTGTTTTCTTTACAAAGTATTGTGTGCATTTCATATATTTCTGGGTAGGAGATATTTAATGTGTTAGTAAGTGTCTTATAAAAAATACCTATTTTTATAAATACTGTGTGGTTCTTTTTCACTTAATCTGTACCAATAAGACAACGCTCTGGTAAAACAAGCTGTTTTACACTACACTGGACTAAGCCTGAAGGCTGCTCTCCATGGCTACCACTTAGAGAGCTTATAATGTTGTCTAAGACCACTAAAATCACCACACGGGTTGTCTGAATTAGTAAAGGGTGCTACACTTTCATAAGTGAGCACCATATACTAAGCCAGCTTCTCAAAAAGAACTACATCCCCCCACTCTGTCCAACGTAGTGGATATAGAAGCAGGGCTATCGGATTACCATAACTCACTAACTCTTGCTATCGACAAGTTCGCGCCCTTCAGATCTTGTACAAAAAAACAACCAGGAACTCAAGCCCCCTGGCTAACTTCTGAACTGCGAGCGGAAAAGGCCTTACATAAAAAGTTGGAAAGACGGTGGCATACACAGGACCTAGGTTCTAGGAAATTGTATAGGACTGCCCTGACCAATTATCATCGTAATACTAAAAAAGCCAGGGCATTTTATATATTTGACAAAATCACTATAGCTGGTAACTTCTCCAAATAATTATTTAAAGTCTTAAACTCATTTGTTAACCCACAGGCTTGTACTCCAAGCATTCAGGCATCTCAAGCTATATGTGATTCTTTAGCCAATCATTTTGAGGGAAAAAATCAAAAAGATTTACGAGAACTTTTCCAATTTAAGAAAATGAATAAGTGAAGAATCGGATGCAGACCACTCTAGTGCCCACTGCACTCAGCCTGGAGCATTTTATTATCTTTACAACGGAAATGATCCACACTGACTTGCATTGGTGAAATTTGGATCTCATTTGTATATCCGCCCACCTAAGATAGTAGCCTCTCTATCTAAAGTACTTACGCCTGTTGCCTGCAGTCTGTTTAATTTATCAATAACGAGTGGAAAAATCCCCTCAGCTTGGAAAGAGGCTCAGGGGATTCCTATCCCAAAAAAAACAAATTGGGCGCTAAATGACTTAACTAACTATTGTCCTATTTCGCTTCTCCCCGTATTAGGTAAGCTTTTGGAAGGTCTGATAAACCTGCAACTTATGGATTATTTAGAAGCAAACCAGCTTTTTGATTCCTCATTATCAGGGTTTCGGCCATTCCATATTACTGAGACAACTTTAGTGGCCTTCTCTGACCAAATAAGGTGTTCCTTAGACACCAATTGCCCCATTATGTGAGTATTACTTGTTTTGTTGGCAGCATTCAACACTATATCTCTCGCTTGCTCCAAAGACTTGGGCAATGTGGTATTTGCAGCTCAGCCCTACAATGGGTAGAGGACTTCCTCACCAACAGAACTTAACACCATTAACTTAGGCTCTTTCAGATTGTACTTGACAAAGGTTTGCCTAGGGCTCTCGTCTTAGCCCTACTTTATTTAATATCTCTGTGCACCCGGGGCAAAGATACTAAAATCACATGGGATGGACCTGTATCCTTATATGGATGACATGTGGCTACTGCTTTCCTTTGACTGTGAGTCAAGCACATTGAAAGAACGCTTTGGAACTGGCTTGAGAGCTGGCGCTGCCTGGACGACTATGAACTGTCCATCTTAATGCTAGCAAAACAGAGCTTATGCTGTTTCGGGGTCTCTATATATAGGCTCCATACTGGTGGCCATCTGATCTTGGTGAAGCCCCCACACAAACATGAGTGTAAAAAAAACTAGGAATGTACTTTGATCATGAAAGAACAGGTTTGCCATATCACAGGGTTGTGCTTTAAGTTGCTACGCTCGCTAAGGCGCGCTTTTCCTCTTTTAACGCTTTCTACAAGGAAAAACTTAGTCCAGGCCTTAGTTGTAAGTGCTCCCGGGAAAGGGGCCTTGTTATCTATCTTCGAAGCTTATCTTTAATTATTTATTTCTTTTTAGAGCTCAACATTTATCCCAGGGGATATCACAGTGCTAAGGATTACGGTGATAAGTGGGGTCCATGGAGTTTGGTGAATCAGGTATCCTTCTTTGGCAAAAAGGTGTGTTTTGAGTTTTCTCCTTAAGATTTTATAGTCTGTGGTTAGCCGGAGTTCGAATGGGAGCTCGTTCCAGTGTTGTGCAGCCAGATAGGAGAAAGTACGGCCTCCCGTTCTGGCTTTTTTTTTTTTTTGTTTCGGCAAGGGCGAGGTGTTGCGATCTTAGTGGTCTGGCGGGGGCATAGAACTGTATTTTGTTCTGAAGGATCATGGGGCCTGTGTCATGGAGTGTCCTGTGGGCGTGTCCGATGAGTTTGAAACAGGCTCTTTGATGCATGGGCAGCCAGTGGAGTTGTTTTAGGCACTCTTTTGCTGAGCTATATCTGCCTTTGTTGCATACTAGTTTAGCTGCAGCTTTCTGCACCACCTGCAGTAGTTTGGCTAGGTAGTCTGGCACGCTCACAAAGAGGGCATTGCCATAGTCCAGCCTGCTAACTAGCAGGGCCTGTGACTGATTTCCGGCTTTCCAGGGGGATCCATGGAAAGAGCCTTTTTAGATGTTTTAGGGTGGCAAAACTTTTAGCACATAGAGTTGGTATATGGGCCTGCATAGATAGTGTGTTGTCAATCGTAACACCCAGGTTTTTGGCACAGTGCTTTGGTGCAGGGGCATCTCCCAGAGTGGAGAGGCGCCAGGAAGTGTCCCAGATGTGTTTGGCTTCTCCGAAGAGCATGATCTCGGTTTTGTCTGCATCTAGTTTTAGGCAGTGGTCTGCCATCCAATTAGCCATTTCGGTAAGGCAGCTGTTGACTTTAGTTTTGGTGTCTTCATGCCCCTTCCCTATAGTGATTGTGAGTTGTCATCCGCATAGGAGCATACACCAAAACCCCATTTAGTTCCAATATGTGCCAAAGGTGAAAGATGGCAAAAACCACAGTTGATGGACAGAATGTAGAACAATGTCTTACATTCACCCCAGTACAAAGATCTGGGCCTAAATCCATCGTTTTTTTGCACTCCACACCACCCCATTGTTCTGCATTCTGTCCATCTGTGGTTTTTGCTATTTTCACCCAGAGTGGGCTGGGTATGCCCAGACGTCAGTCCCAGGCTCTCCACATCACTGGAGTCAAGCTATCCAGGCTGAAGAAGGCTGATAGCCAGAAACCGGTCCTTGGATGCTTGATTCCGGTCTAGGAAAGACATGGCTTGGTAGTTCGGGCTGGACTGTTCCCATGAGGCACCGGGTCAAGGCTGATTTGCATATAGCCATTGTCTGACCTAGGGTGGTGTGGAGTGCAAAAATACGATGGATTTAGGCCCAGATCTTTGTACTGGGGTGAATGTAAGACATTGTTCTACATTCTGTCCATCAACTGTTGTTTGCATTTGTCACCCCGAGTAGGATAGGTATGCTTAGACGTGAGTCCCATGCACTCCACACCACTGGATTCAAGCAAGCCGGGTTGAAGACGGCTGGAATGCCAGAAACCGGTCCTCGGAAGCTTGTTTCCGGTCCAGGGAAGGCATGGCTTGGCAGTTCGGGCTTGACTGTTCCCATGCGGCACATGGTCAGACTGATTTGCATATGGCCATGTCTGAACTGGGGTGGTGTGGAGTGCCAAAAAACGATGGATTTAGGCCCAGATCTCTGTACTGGGGTGTATGTATGACATTGTTCTGCATTCTGTCCAACTGTGGTTTTTGCAAAGGTGAAACATAGGTATTGAACAGCGTGGGGCTGAGGGATGCTCCCTGCGGACACTGCATTTTAGTTGTTTAGGTTTGGATGAGAAAGCTCCTAGCTGTACCATTTCCGTTCTGTTATGCAGAAAAGAGCTAGTAGGAGATGATGAGACCGTGTCGAACGCTGCCGACAGGTTTCCACAGGATCAGGGCCACAGCTTTGCCCTGATCCAAATCATTTTTGATAATGTCCATGACGGCCAACAGTGTAGCCTCTGTGCTGTTGGTGGCCCTGAATCCTGTTTGGGAGGGTTCCAACAGGTTGTTATCCTCTAGGTATTTCGACAGCTGTCTGTTAATCAACTCTCCAGCACTTTAGAGAGATACAGAAGTTGAGAGATGGGTCTATAGTTGACCGGGTTTGTTACATTCCTGCCTGCTTTTTTTAGTAGTGGGGTTACCATGGCCTGTTTCCATGTCTCCGGGAAGACTGCTGCTTCTAGGGAGTTGTTAAAAAGCTTTGCGATAGCTGGGGTGAGGATGGGTATGAGCTGTCTAAAGATAAAATGTGGGCAGGGGTCGAGAGGGGATCCAGATTTGATTTCCTTCATGGTTCTGGCAACTTCTGATTCTGATATCTGGGCGAAGTTGTTCAAATAACATGATTTTTAGGAGAAGAATCTGATTATCTCCTACTGGTGGGGATCATTGAGGTGTTTATGTTAAATGTAGATTAGATTTTCTCTACTTTATCTATGAAAAAGTTGCTGATCATTTCACAATTCTTTATTGAGGGGTGCAATGTTTGGGACATGGAAGTAGGTTTGCATAGTGTTTTTATCATTTTTGTATAGTTCTTTGGCTGAGTTGCTGTTTTAATTTATTCTTTGTGCATAGTGTGTTTTTTTTATTTTTTTATTTTTTATTTCATGGTTGTAGGTTCTAAGCACAGCTTTGTAAGCTTGCTTGTCGGCGTTTAATTGGGACATTCTCCTAGTGTGTTCCCTTTTTTGGGAAATCTTTTTTAGTGCTTTGATTTCTGGAGTATACTCTTTTTCAGAGATGGTTCTTTTTGTGGATTTAGATTTAATTTTGGGGGTGCATAGGTTCAGTGTGAATGATTTCTGTTTATAGATTCAGGGCACCTTTGTTGTTGAGGGGAATAACTAGGTGTTCTTGGTTGATGTATGTTGCCAATGGAGTTCAAATGCTTCCGGAGTAACAAGTTTCCAAGGTCTGTGAAATTCTGTCCAGTAAAAGTCCTAAGTTTGCATGATAAAATGTTGATAACAATTCCTCAGATCAAAAAGTCTTGGTCTGGAGGCAGATCTTTCTCCTACCTGGCCCCCACCTGTTGGAATACTCTTCCTGTTCATATACGTCAGTGGTCTGATCATTTTATATTCAGGAACAGGAACCTACATATAACAGAATTATTTTTGTGGATTATTTGTGACTGCTGCCTAATTGTTGTTGTTGGCCCCTCCCCAAGATACCCCTCTCGGGAGGAGTCATGCACAATATAAATAACAGTAACAACATTACACCATACCTTCCCGGAGAATATTGATCTACCATCAAGTGAATGATTACTTATTTAATTATAGATTCTCAGCGAAGCACTGCTATATTGCAGCAAGTGTATTGTTCTAATCACACACAGGAGTGAGTGAAGATACAGAAACATATCAGCAACATGCATGGGCGGTAAACTTTGCTCAGTTTGTGGAGTTTGCAGAGTTTTCTGCACTCCGCAGAGCTCACGGAGTGCAAAAAACTCCGCTTTGCGATGTGCAGCAGAGTTTTTTCCCCACTTGCGATCACGAACGGTAAGTTCGCGATCGCTAACTGCTGTTCAGGTAGAATTTCTACCCGAGCTGCAGAAATACCAACACAAACTGCAGTTCGCACCGCACTCTGCCACTCGCGGAACTGCACTGTGTTTTTTTTTGTAACTTCGCGGAGTTCCGGGTAGCAAAACTCTGCGAACTACGCCCAGGCCTAATCCGCAATATGTCATGTTGCACAGAAATTTTACTCTGAAACCTCTTCCAAGCCCTAAAGGATCTTCGCCATGACATGGTTGAGCCCCTGCTTAAGAAGCCACCTGCCGACTCCACAAACCTCAAGAACTTTAGACCCATCTCCCTCCTCCCCTTCCCAGTCAACGTCATTTAGAAGGCCATCCATGCCCAACTCAGAGTTCATCAAAGAGAACCACGTCCTGGCCATATCTCAATCTGGCTTCCGAAGTAACAGCACCAAGACTACACCCTTCGCCACCACCAACCACATCCCCTCCCTTGTCCACCAAAGCGAACGGCAGCCCTTATCCTACTGGACCTCTCTGTTGCCTTCGATATAGTTTCCCATCGCACCCTTATCACGAGACTCCACAACGCCAGCATCCTCGTCACGGCCCTGGACTGAATTTCCACTTTCCTTACCAGCCAAACACAGTGAGTCAGTCTACGTCCATTCCTCTCAGAACCTATAGAGATTGGCTGAGGAGTGTAACAGGGCTCCTCCCTGAGCCCCACACTTTTCAACATCTACATGACCGACTTGCGGCCATCATCCGAAACCACTGTCGCAACATAATCCCCTATGCTGACAACACCCAGCTGATCACCAACGAACCCACAACTGCCAGAATCAACTTTCACAGCGGGATGAATGTCGTTGTCACCTGGATGAAATATAGGTGCCTCAACACCGAAATCCTCATCCTGGGCCGACTCCTAGTGGAGCGCAGCAGTGAGAACCCTTACCACCCCTACGGAACACGCACATAACCTCAGCATAATACTAGACTTCTCGCTCATAATGAACCACCAAATCAAAGCTGTATCCTCATCCTGCTTCCACATGCTCCGTCTGCTTCTAAAGAAATTCAGATGGATTCCCACAGAATCCAGAGACTGTCACCCAAGGCACTCATCACCGGTACACTCTACTATTGCAATGCACTCTACGTCGGCGACACCCAGAAACAGTTCAAGAGACTACAGAACATTCAGAACGCCGCAGCCAGGCTGGTCCTCTGCGTCCCTAACTGCAGCAACATAATACAACACCTCCGACAACTTTAATGGCTCCCAGCAAACAAGAGAATCCTCTTCAAGCTCCACACACATGCCTACAAAGCTCTCCACGATGTAGGGTCAGCATATCTGAACCACCGGCTCTAATTCCACATACCCGACAGACAACTTTGCTTCGCCCAATTTGCCCTTGACACCGTCCCAGTGATTCACAAGACAAGAACCGGAGGAAGATCCTTCTCCTACCTCTTCAAGACCTGGAACACCCTGCTCCTCCACATCAGACAATCCATATCGCTGTCCTAATTCAGCAAAGATCTTAAAACCCGGCTCTTTGACTAAACCTCCACACCCAAACAGACCAAAGGCCCCCACACCCTCCCACTCCTCAGCGCCTTGAGACGCTCCTGGGTGAGTAGCTGCGCTATACAAACTCCTGATTGATAGTTCATCTGCTCTTCAAAGAATCCCCTCTGTCTCATGCAGGTGTCATATTTTGTCATCAGCTGTATAATCCACAAGCAGGGACCAATCATAAGCAGTAACAAATCACAAGCCGTAATATTAAAGATGCAAAATATGAGTATGGGTTCCAAGTTGAATTTATTCTAACAGCTACAGCATCCACTCGTGGTGATGTCCAGATGCAACTGGCATTCACACTGAGCAGCAAGACGTGGCTACATTCCATAGGAACATAGAACTTAGTAGTAACATAAACAGGGCGCATGCTGGAGGGCAAATGGAATATAATAGTAATGGAAATAGAAGAAAGGAAATGTGGAATGTAACAAGTAACAAATTACAAGTGCCAATTGCGAGAGAGTGCCCTCTTTCAGCATGGTTGCCCCCACTTTTTTCAGAATTGCTGATGTGCTTTGACTGAGTTTGCCCTGGGCTCCTGCCAATCAGATACCCAGGGCCTATATTCTCTCCCTAAAACTTCATTGAAACCCAATTGGCATCCCTGGCCACATGTCCGCCCCTGATAAATGGTACCTCAGGTACCCAGGGCACTGTGACCAGAAAATGCCTTGAAAGGCTGCAGCATTTAGGGTCCCTGTACCTTTTCACTCACACACTGCCTGTTCAGGCTGTGTGTCTTGGTGCAGAACAAAGTGAAGAATTGACATGGCACACATTACTGTGTGCCATGCCTACAATCCACTGCCCTGGCATAGTTGTCACCCCTCTAGCTGGGTGCACTATACCAGTGGTGAGGGTCCAGGTGCATGAGCCCTTTACCCCTACAGGGTCTATGTCCATTCTTAGACATAAGTGCAGTGCTGCCATTAGGAGTATATGGTGTTGGAAGTTTGTCATTACGAACTCCGCAGCACCATAATTGCTACACTACAACTGGGAAGTTTGGTATCCAACTTATCAGCACATTAAACTCACACTGATGCATCTTAGAGATGCCCTCTGAAAAACAACCAACCACTTGTGTCCCAACTGAGTGGCTGCTTCCAGCTGGCACCACCAGATATGTTTCTGGACCACTTTGTTGAGAGCCTGCTGCTCTCGGGGGCCTGAAAGAATGCACATCCTGGGTCGAGGTACCAAGCCTCCTCTCCCCAGATGGGCAGGGTCCATGAAGGGGAAGTTTTCAAAGACCCGCCGCCTTTGTGAGCTTCCCCAGGCCACTTGCTGCTCCGAGCAAACTGGCCCCCACTGTTTCTGACCCCCTCCTTGGGTGGTATAACCAGCAGGAAAATCAAGTGAGGAAGGGGGGTGTGCCCACCTCTGCCAACTCCACCCCTCAGGTGGGGAAGGTGAGGTGAAGTATAAATCTCAGTCCCCGCCATCTTGCAGATGGAGGGGGGCAGCCAACCAGAGTGAGGCATATATGCCCCCTCTCACTGGAGGGTGGCATAATAGGGGGTGTATATACTCACCTCAAGGAAGGGACTCATTGGTCTCTACCTTTACCCTAAACACTAATGCCCCTAAATCTGTTATTTAGGGGGCACCCAAACCTTGCTTCCTGAGATCCAGACAAGACCAGAAGAAAAGAAGGACCAAACAACTGTGCCAAAGCTAACAAGAGGAAGACGCCTACTGACTTGGCTCCAGCCCTACCGGCCTGTCTCCACGTCTGACCCGCTCCGACGGAACCTCGGTGTGTCCTGCAGCCAGCAACCTCGAAAGCCCCAGAGGACCTGCTGGCCTTCAACCGCAAAGACTGTGTCTCCTTTGAACACCGGATTTGTTCAACTGCAACCTCCCACCCCTGGCCAGAAACCACGGATCCAACCCACTCTGCACCTGTCGTCCACGTCCCGAGCTCGAGTGGGTAATCACCACAATCTCGGACTAGCCTCAAGCCTCCTGACTACGCCTTCCAGCCTCAAACCAGAGGGTCCCAGCAACCGCAACCAAGAGCTGGTAAGAAGTTCTGACCCAAAAAGGCACCCATGCACCCGACACCCCATGGCCTTGGGTGGCCCAACCTACGGTGCCTAACCCATCCCCAGCATCCCAACTTACCTCTCGAAGTGGTGGTCGCACCCAGAAGTCACTTGTTCCCGAGCCTGCAGTGCTTTTGCAAACCGGAGGTTCCCCATTGCAAACAGGGCGCCCAACATCGAAACAGCACTCTGCACCCTGCTGCCCCAGTGCCGCAGAGGGTGCACCTTTTGGGCTACTTTGTTTCCCCATTTGCTCTGAGCTAAAGTCCAGGAGCTTTGCTTCCACAGCCAAGTGGCCTGCTCATCAGCAGGCTCAAACCGGAGGCCCCCTACCCCCCTTGGATAACATTGGGCCTCAGCACTCTGCACCCGGCCACCCTAGTGCCACTGAGGGTGTAACAAGAGTGCATCACTGACCCTGGGGCACCCCTGAATCTACCTTAACTCCCACTACCAAATACTTACCTCAAAACCGATAACCATATTTTCCTCCATAGGATAACATTGACTGTTTTTCTTGTAAAAGTTTCTAAGTGTGGAGTTTCAGAATTCTTTAAAATTGCACGATTTAACCAAAATGTTTTTACTCTCATGTTTACAGGAAATGTCCCGGTGTAGTATCCAGGTATACTACACTGTGTAATAAAAGTAATCCAAAAGTAACTTACCTTGTATTTTACTGAAAATGCGTTCAAGTCTATGGGACAGATGTAGGTAATCCCAATTTACCTATTCTTAAATACCGAATTTTACCGATTCGGTATTTAAGAATAGGTAAATGGGATGTAGATACATTTTCGGTAAAAATTACCGAATCGGTATTTACCGATTCGGTAATTGCCATTAATCCCTATGGGCCCGGAGGCCCATAGGAATGAATGGCAATTACTGAATCAGTAAAAACCGATTCGATACAATGGGGGAAACATTCAAGGGTGCCAGGGTGTCACTTTGACACCTTGTTGCACCCCTGAATCATGCTTGTGTGCAGATGTGACAAACGTACATGCCCTAAGGGCATGTATGTCTGCCACATAGCACAGTTGAAAATGCACAGATTTGCATTTTCAAAGGTAATCCTTATTTACCACCAACTTATAGTGTGGCGGTAAATAACGAATCCTAAAATGGGTAAAGCACTAATTTGAGTGCTCCCTACATTGCAAATTCTGCAATTTACTGATTCCTTAAAATACCGAATCGGTAAATTACCGAATTTGCAATTTAGGCCACCTACATTCCAAATGCCCAATAGTGGTCGTTAACGGCCGAAATTTGGTAATTTCGGCCGTTACCGACCGGTATTGGGCCACCTACATCTGGCCCTTAGTACTGTATTTACAAGTCATTGCATTTCTCTGAAACAATACTGTAAGTCAAACCAAAGTACAATTACAATTGTAATTCAGACTGTGTTACAATCTGTGTTTTTACTGCAAAGTACTTATTGCTTACCTGTGCCAGGCTTGCTTGGTTCTAGGAAATAAAATCACTAAAAGAATATTTTTATACAAAAACAATTGGTCTGAAGTTCAGTCTTTGAGTGTGTGAATTCATTTGCTGACTGAGTGTGTACAACAAATGCTTAACACTGTCTTCTGATACTGCCTTACTGCTCGACCACACTACCACAAATAGAGTGTAAGGTACTGTCTAACTTTACCTCTGCCCACCTAGGGGGTTCTACTGGACTCTGTGAACATTATATTTCACTTTGGTATAGTATATACAGAGCCATCTTCCTACACCAATAAAACACAAGAGGTGATAAATTGTATGTAGCTGAGGGAGATCCCAGAGAAAAATTTGTTAACAAGAAGCTTGTATGAAATATTCAAGGGGTGCACCTTTTATTTGTAAAGTGTTTAGATTTCAAATGTGAAATTGGATTCTGAAATTGAGAGTTGTGAGCAATGACTACATAAGCTGATCAGAGTAAAAGTGTGTCTTTAAACTTTTATTCATCTTTTCAATACACAAGTTTACCTGTTTATTAATGGAATTCTATCCCCTTCGCTGCTAAGTCTTCCCCCGATGCTAAGCCTTTTTTTGGCTAGAAGGGGTAGTTTGTGCTTAGGCCCCTGTACTTTTTTGTCCACATAAGGTATTTCATGCCAAATTTGTGTCCCTTTTCTTCCAACATCTTGAGGATTCTAAAGGTACCCAGTGTTTGTTGATTCCTCTGGAGGGGACCCAGAAATTAGCCCAAACACAGCTACATTTTCTTTTAGTGGTGAAAAAATGCTGCAGAAAGAATGTGTTTTTATCCCTGCAAGTGGTATCCACAAAGGGTTTGTGCTGCTGAAATCATCATCTTCCCAGCTTTCAGGGACAGGCAGTCTTTTTTCAGAAAACCAACATTTTCTACACAGTTTTGGCATTTTACTGGGACGTAGCCTATTTTTGCAATTTTTTGTGTTTTCAACCTCCTTCCAGTTAGTGGTAGCGAAGGGTGTGAAAGCAATAATGGATTCCGGAAAGCTATACATTTCTGAAAAGTAGACACAATTGTGAATTTAGCAAGGGGTCATTTGTGTAGATCCTTCAAGGTTTTTATATAGAAACTAACAGTTGAAATAAAAAAATATTGAAATTGAGTTGGAAAAAGCCATTTGTGCCGTTTTCACCTGTAACTTCTAAGTATGACAGATTTTTTAAAGCGATATCCTGTTACAGCCGCTGAACCCTTCTGGTTACGGGGATATATAGGACTTGTAGGTTCACCAAGAACCCGAGGAACTAAGAGCCAATAACTGAGCTGTGTCTTGCAATGGTTTTTCATTGTGTACCGGGTATATCGCAATTCATTTGGTAAAATATAAATAGTAAGAAATAGGTACCAAGGAAACCTATATATTTCGAAAATGAGAACAAAATATAGTGGTCCATTACGATATCGGGCGGATCGCCACCGTCATGGTGGCGGTGGCTATCTGCCAGACATTAATGCCTGCCCGCCACCCATTTCCCCTCCGCCATATTACTATGGCGGGCGGGACCGCGGCGGATGTAAACAGTCTGCCGCTTTTCCGCCCCGGTTGCCTTGCGGCCAGGGCGGAATATGTTTAATATGGTGGCGGGGTCTATTAGACACCGCCAGCCATATTGGGTTGGGCTTGCAGACATGCCTTTCCGTGACGGCATGGCATGCATAGACTCCCTGAGGGTGCCCATTGCGGACCCCCTGGGACTCCGGGGGTGGGGGCTGCACATGGGGGGTACCTATGGTACCCCCCGCATTTCAAAGTGCAACATGGCAGGCACCGTGCGATGCCTGTCATGTTGTGCTTTGAAATGCACAACAGGCATGTTTACCATTGCGGCGGGCGGCGCTTTCAGCGCCGCCCACCACAATGGTAAAAATACAGGATGCGCCCGCCAGTGTGGCGGGCGCATCCTAATTGTGAAGGTGGTGTAGCAGGGTTTCCGTTCTCCCACAGAACTGTGCATAGAGATCTAGAACCTCAGTGAGTTAGGATGATCCAAAACTCATCTCAGTGTCAGAAATCTCCTTACCTAGCTAGCTACAGTGTCTCATGGATCATTATGGAATGAACCATGTCTTAGACAAACCAGAACATGATCTTTAGAATACCTCAGGAATCGTGGAACACATGAACACTCTTTCATTATATAATCATTTCAAACCAAAACTGGGAGTCAAAGAACACAAGTGCAAGTTTGAAATATTTATTATTCAATGCAAAGTTCTCAAACGCAGTATCTTGTATAATACCAAAATGCAGATTATAAAAATCAGAGTCAGCAGCATAGTCACTAATCCATAGTAAGCAAAAGGTGCTAGCATGTTATAATGCAAAACCTATAGTAATCGATATCACCTATATTTCGCGCACCCTATCTAGTATATTATTTTATATCTAAGAAGGTCTCATTCGGGCTTTAGCAGGGCGGCCCCATACCTCTCAATGTCAGTAGGAGCAGTTCACATCAACAGCTACCAGCTCTCTCCATGCGCAGCACCAAGTGTCTACGTTCATTCCGTGTAACTCTATCTTAAACCCGCGTAGAGCCCAAAATGTTGGCATCAACATTATTTGTGTTATGTCTAATGTGGTGCGAGGATCAGGCCTCTCAGCAACCTTGTGTTAGGTTAATCTTGGAGTGTGCAGCTCTCAGTGTGCAGACAGTTGTACCAAGTGTACCAGGCAAAGCTGATAGCATAGAAATAACATATTATTCTCAAATAAACCACCTCACCGCTTCTAGGGTGAAAGCTACAACAACAAGTATGTGTCGTGTGCAAAACTGAAGCCGAAGGCAAACCGGCTGTTTAAACATGTAATACACTCATGCTAACTTAACGCAATATATGTAATGAAGTATCCATATGACACCCCCCCATTGGTCCGAGCACCGTCAAACATAAGGGAAAAGGCAATTCTAAATCAGACACAACAATTGAAAGCAAAGTTCAATAATCTTGAGCTAAAATAAGCTAAAAATATGTATGAATGAATATGTATGAATGCCTACAGTGGCCTCAAATCTAAAAATAATAACAAAACTTTTGAACCAAAAGTCATCCACCAGGTCTCAAAAATATGAAACGTAGGACCAGGTTTCATCAATTCAAAAGTTTGGAAGAGAAAAAACAAGGCACGTATCCGATTTCCAAAGTCATGTGCCACATTGACGTTATCCCCAGCGACATCACATGATTGTACTCTCCATCAGCTGAACATAGTCCATCCCTCCAATCCAGCGAGGGGAAACTCATATTTCACAACAAAGCATTCCTCCCAGGCATCTCACGATTGGAAAGTATATGCAAAGAAAGTTGCCACAGCCTCCAGCATGAAATCACTGCCATCATCCGAAAATAGTTCAGCAATCCAATTTAGCAATGGGAAAGAACATACGTGCTCCTCCAGCATCGGATCCTCCTGTAACGTCAGAGGACAACTCGGTGGGTTCACCAGATCGCTGTGTGTCAGAAAGGCATCCGCCGCTGCAGAAATCTCCCATTGGCCCAGAACTCCATTTATCGCTGCCAAGGCCATAACTCTCTCGCCAGAACAGATCAGCTCGTGAGCCACCACGGGACGCATTAGCTGATCAAAATCGACGTCAGGAGCAGTTCTCAAGCATAGGCACAAATCAATGGCCCAATCGAACTCGCAGCTCAGGCAGTGAAACACAGGTTGGACACACGTGAAGTCGGTGAACCGAAATGACAATCTATAGGCCGTGCTTAATGCTGCAAGCGGCAATGTTCCATAGTAATTGAGCATCCGATTACGGCACAGTGTCAGGAGGCGTTGAACGGCGTCTTGCGCAGGATGGGCATCCATGTTTTATGAAGAAAAACACCAACAGAATGCCTGCGGCTACAGCCAGTAACACAGGTAATCCACCAAACAAACTCGAAAAAATAGTGTGGAAAAACGTGGGAATGATACCAAAAACCTTTTCAAACGTAGTCACGAGGCCACTGCTGACTAACTTGAAAAAATGTGCCAGCCCAGTCGTTGAAGAAGCATTAAATATCTGGTGTACCAGCTCGCAGAAATGAAACGGCAAATCAGTATTTAAAAGCGCCTGCACCTCTGTGCGGGTGTTGGCTATGTGAAGGACATAAGTTTCCCGGGCCGAACTCAGGGTCACTTGTTTTTGAGACAAAAGGGCCCTTATTCTGCTTAAACCATTGAATTTTGCTTCCAAGGTTGGAATCCGTGGCCAGATGGAGACATCTGAAGAACCATGCGTGGGTGGGTATAGAACATTCTTGCAGCACACTACACGCTCTGATACAGTTACCACATATGCCACACCAATTAATAAACCACAACATAATTCGTTGTTCAAAAGCAAATAACTACCATTAGCTAATAATGTAAATGTGGGAACCACTGCTGGAACTGGCGTGCCTTTTAAAACACATGCTAAATTTGGGCGGTCCTGATTACAAGAACCGTGTAACTGAATGTGTCTGCATATTAATGAATGGTCAGGTGACTGTGTGCATTCCTCACCATTAAGATTCACTTCTTTCCCATCCTTCAGACATCTGTATGTGTATGGTAATGACCATGCCTCATGTAGGAATGCATTGCCTAGTGGTTCATATCGTCCTATAGCAATATACCGCATACAGTTAGTAAATTTATATAAAGGAAATGGTAATGTAATTAAACCATGAATAAGCCACGTGGCAGTAGTGGTTTCAGCAACAGAAAAAGGCAAGGATTCTAGCTTCTCAATATGTAACATAGAAAATGATGCATCACGCATTGAAAGCATGCGCTGTTTTTCAGTAAGATTAAAAGGGGCGAAAAGGGATGAAACGTTCAATGAGGTCCAGGGAACTCGACCAGCCTTAATTGTCTGTAGAGTCCAGGCAAACTGCATTACAGAACGCAATTGATTTTGACCATGGTATAACGTGGACACTTCATCATGTACAATATCAACAACAGAAGAAACAATATTATCCAATGTGTAAATTCTGGAAGAAAGCATGTTAATACTGTTATCGACCACTGCAAGCACCTTTTCCAAATTTGCTTGATCAATAGCTCTCAGTCGTTTAGCTGCCTCAACTTGTGAAAATTTCCAAATCTCATTGTATATAGCATAAAGAAAGCGTTTAGATCTACCCCTAGCTGGGCCTTTTATAAAATCATTTAGGTCAATATTTTCATTCAACTGGGACAGATGCAGTTTAACTGCATCCAAAGTGGAATGTTGTAACCAGTTCTGACACAATTTGCCTACTGAATAAGTAGTAACAGTGTGATCCGTTTCAAACCTGGGATCCGGCCTGATGTGTGTAAAACCTTCAGACAAACCCAAAAAACGACGTTGGCAAGCATCAGAGCTTTTTTGCCACAAAAGCCACCCCTCTGGATCAAAATGGGAAATATTAAAAGAGGAATTCTGTAAAAGTGTTTGTATCCCACTGATGGATAATGTAGTGTAATTACTCCAACCTGAATATTCCTCCAAGTCAGGGATAGCAGGGGTATTTAATTTTTTAGATGTAGCCAATCCAAAACATGTTGTTTGGGAAATAGTTGAATTTAAAAACAACATGTGATTCGGGATGAGACATGCACGATGCAAAGCCTCAGTGCCTCGTACCTGCCAATCTTTGGTACCCCAAACCGATTTAAGGTCAACAGTATCCTTCCATAACTCATAGCCATCCACAGATAACCTTTCTAGAAAGGACTTTGAATACAACAATTTTGTGTCAGTTAGCCTAACTTTGGGCATGAATTTCTGGTTCACTTTAAAATAAAACGACTCAGGATTTGATTGATTAAAATCTGTAAAATAAGAGTATTTTCCCAGAAATGTACTTGAGCTCCCCTGTAAGGGAGTAGGGCAATGTTCCCACTGAGTGTAATTCACAGGAACCCTCCTGGAACTTGTCTTGTGTAAGAAATGATTCCCATAATGTTGATAACAAAACAAATCACCATAATTGACAGAATCTAAGTACAAATCCTCAGCATCAAAGGCCGCATAATATTTCAAATCAGAGAACAATGCTTCTACAGCCTGAAGATCCCAGTCATCAGAACGAACATTTTGTTTAATCACATCTCCCATGTTTACTCTAAGCACATTAGGAACATTAATAATTTCTGTGGGGCCATGTATCTGAAATCTAACCGCATCCCACACAATCCCATCAAGGACTGGCCAAGCAGTAATCTGTACTGAATGTAAGTCTCTCTTTAGTCTGTGTACTGAATGTGAGGAGGACAGAGGGGCCAATGTTCCATTAAGGTACCGAATTCCTGTTCTTTCTATCACATAATGGCCATCGATCAAGCGGAAAAAATAAAACACAAAACCAATTGACATAACAAGATAAAATGAAAATAGTATCAGCCAAACATATGTCCAAGGTGGAATTAGAAAATGTTTTTTAAACAACGTGGCATATTTTGCAATAGTCAATGGTTTCTTTGAAAGTTCCGAATCAGAGTCAAAAACGAATCTGGATTGGTTAGCCAAACGAGCTTGTAAATCGGACATGGATAAATCAGCAGGATCTGCATAGGTCAGCTCATCAATGTTAGCAAGAGGAATAGTATTTAATAAAGGACTGGATAAAGCAGGCATCTCGAGGGACACCTCCTGATCTGTACCAAATGTAATAGCCAGCACAGAGTTCCTCACCATGGAAGGACAGGATGCAGCCGGTGTCATGCTATGAAGAATCGGCCACCCTGTGTGTCTTGACATTGTCAATAGAAATAAATCTGTTTTCTTTACGACCTGGAAGTGGTGGTAAAATGACTGTTCTTGTGCCCTTCACTCCAAGGACTCGAACCGGCGATCGATATGAGGGACCAAACTCTTTCTTGTTATCGATCTTCTCTCGAACCAGTTCTCCAACTTGGGGTAGCCAGCCAACTACCGGGATCTGCAACGCATCATCCGATGTGGAGGGCAAGTGTTCCTTTGCAAGACTGTCTCTGGTCTTTTGTAGATCCTGTAAAACATTGCAATGTTCATCTACGTCAAAGGCCGCGGCCTGGGCCTGGCAGTCTGCACCATCAAGGTCAGGGACGTACATCTTGATACCAAAGAGCATTTCGTATGGGGTCCGCCCACCCAGAGACCTTCTAGGGAGATTATTAAGCGCACGCTGCACGCCATAGAGGTGGGTCAGCCAGTTTCTACCAGTGCCTATAACACGGGCTGTCAAAGATTGCTTTAAGTCGCGGTTCATTCTTTCTACTACAGAATTGCCCTCAGGCCTGTAGGGGCTTGAAAACTTCACCTGTACTCCCAACGAAACCATAGCATCCTTATACGCCTTAGAGGCGAAAGCCGGACCCTGGTCCGAATGGAAAGTACCACAAGCAAAGATTCCCACAAAGACACGCAAATCCTTAATGACAGTTCGCGAATCAGCGCTTCGATGCGGCCATACCCATACAAAGCGTGTGCATGAGTCAACTGCTACTAAGATGTATTTATAAGCAGTATCAGAAGAAAAAGGACCGCAGTGATCCAAATAAACGCAACCAAGCGGTTTATTAGAGATGCACAACTGTGTCTGAGGCGGACGCGCAGCAGTAGAAGGCTTAATCTGCTGACAAATGTCACACATAAGGACATAATCGCGCGTCTGTTTGTACAGTCCCCGCCACCAGAACCTCTGTTGTAGCTGAGATACAGTGGCTGAGACGCCCGCATGCGCAGACGCCACACCTTCATGAGCCGCTGTAATCAGAGAAGCTCTGCGATCCGAGTTGGGAACTAAACGCTCTCCAACTTCAGGAATTTTCACATAAGGAACCTTATCGGGACTTAAGTGGTATGTGTACTTCGAAGGGAACCCCGCAGGATATTTACCTCCCTTCGCCGTGGCAGCAACAGCCGCCAAGATGTCATCATCTATTTTGCTTTTGGACCTCGTGACCGCTGCAACTAAGTATTTTGATACCGCTGACTTCGCTGCTTCATCAGCAAGCGAGTTGCCAACAGCGTGGACTCCCACGCGCTGGTGGCCGAGAGTATGAATCACAAACACGAGCGGCAGTTTCTCTTTAAGTTCCGCCACTCGGACCCAGATCATTTTATGTTTTATTGTGCTACCTTTGGAATCACGAAAATCATTCTGAATCCAAAAGAACAAGTTCTCATTGTAAGACTGGACACAGTAGTAAGAATCACTTACGATTAAAGTCGTCACACAAGGATCAGCGTACTCCAATGCAAGCATTAGAGCACGCAGCTCAGCTAATTGTGCGGTGCAGTCCCCAAGCGTCTGCGTGTGCACGACGCTGGACTTGAACTCATCGTTCACCATGGCACCGACCACAATGGCGCAAGCGGAAACGTAGGCATGTTTAGAGCCATGCGCAACCTGCGCCGAACCATCCGTGTAAATGATACAGTGGAAATCCTCCAACGGTCGCATTGCTAAAGGAGCAGGATGAACAAATTCATACTGTAAATACTCCTGCGACCGTAAAGCGGCGTCAAAAATAAACGTGACATTCTGAGATGTCAAGGATGTAGGCCACTGAATCCACCGAGGGTGCAAAGCTTTAGAATTTGGTACACTGGCTTTCGTGACCGCCTCCAAGGCTGGACACGGGGTGACAACCAACATGCGCTTTCCCTGCGACAGGGCACGTTCCTTAAGAATTGCCATCTGCACAGCCGTTAAAACTTTCTCCACAGTGGAAAAACGCAGTTCAGCCGAAGTGTACAAGTGTGACTTGTAAGCAATAGGTACAGTATCCCCTTCATTAAAAGTCAGGTACGTGAAACCTACCGTCCCAGGGATAATTCTTATCACCAGGTTGGTCTGGTTATCACGGGTCTGTAAGTAGTCAGAAGTGAGCAAATCAGCCTGCAAGGACTGCAGAATGGCTGAATGCTCAGGCAGCCAGCATGATTTGGAAAAAGATGGTTGTACCAAGGCATATAAAGGCCTGATACGCTGGGCATATTCCGGAATGTATGTCCTCCCGAAATTTAAAAAACCCAGTAAAGACTGTAATTTTTTCAGAGTTGTCGGAGAGCGCAACTGCGCGCACTTCTCCAGGAAGTGAGGAGCCAATCCCTTTCCTTCATGGTTAAGTTCATAACCTAGAAACAACACTGTGTACTCCGCAATGTGCGATTTTGCAAAGTTAAACTTGTAACCCATGTCTGCAAAGTTACAAATTATGCTGTTTACTCGACACAGATGCACCCAAAGCTCGTCGTCTGTGAGATAAATATCATCCACATATGAACATGCAACTGGATCGAAACTCTCTAAAAGAGACTATGCGGGCGGAAAACACTCCAGGACTATTTTTATATCCCATTGGGAGTCGATTAAACTTTTTTTGTACGCCGCCGCACGTAAAACTGGTCCATTGGGAACTTAGACCATCTAATCTATGTGCATAAAAACCATTGGAAATGTCAAGCGTGGTTTTGAACCGTTTACGCTCAAGACTATTCACTAGGGCAGAGCCGTGAGTATTCTGTACTGCACAGTTACGGCAATGCGAGTTCAAATGCCGGTAATCCAAAACCAGACGATATGATCCGTCCGGCTTGTTAACAGTAAAAAGGGGATTATTCATCGGTGACACACACGTTTCAATTACACCTTGATATTCCAATTGTTCAAGGATAGCCGCGACCGAAGCTTTAGCTTCACGCCGTATGGGATACTGGGGTTGTGGCTGCGGCTGTGACCGTAACGGAATCTCATGGCTAGGGGACAATTTATCCCAGCCACACTGATTCCGGTACACAGCCGGCGCAAGCGCCAGAGCCCACTCTTCTGCAAAATGCAGCGCTTCCACTCTCGGCACAGTGTGCGCGAAACTGGGGAGGATTACCTCCTCCCCTCCTGGAGCTGCGAGAACAAAAGGTGGGGGCCAGTCAGCCTCCGAAAGCAAAATGTCATACGTATCCGAAAGATTCTCCCAAAATACCCCTTTTACAGTTCGCTGCATGTCACCTTCAATTAACAGGACAATTTCAAAAAGTCTTTCAGGGGGAGCAACATGTGTATCAGCTGTTTCAATCACAATAAAAGTCTCAGTCGCTGTCACCTTCAACAGTGGACGGAGGGCCTCTCTCACTATGGTAATCTCCGCCGCGCTGTCCAGCAAGGTCAGAGCCCACGTCAGATTCCGAAGCCGCGTTCTCACTATCTGGGGCATATCGATGCGCCGTTAAGGCAGCGACTTTCTTCTTGGCAAACTGCGGTCTCTTTGGCGTAGAGTCGTCCCGCTGATCCCCTTCACTTCGTGTGCGGGGCTGGCCACGTCCTTGCTGGCCACCCCTGCCCCTGCCGCCCCCTCCACCACCGGTTGACGGAGCCGATGAGTCCTGAAAGGAACGAGGAGAGCGTTGGTCAGATGCCTGATATCTCTCAGGCGATTTAATCGTAGCGCGATCGCGCAATTCATAAACTCGCTCTGACTGCGCAGGTTGTGAAGGCGCCGGACTCGAAACCTGTGTCTGTTGTTGTTGTTGCTTACCCTGATTCTGCTTGTTAGGCCAATTCTGTTTTTTGGACTTGGGCTGTCCACTTGTTTCCGAAGACTGTCCCTGGGGCTGCTTCTTTTCTTTTTCAAGAAAAACCTTTGCACCCTTAGAATTGCGGCCAACCGTTTTATAAGCCGCCACAATAATTCTTGCCAGCTGACGAGGTTTCTCGGCATCGGGAATTAACGCCAGACCATTGGCCACTTGAAAGTTCACAGCATCCCCTTTTACATTGGCAAGGATAATACCGCAAACTGTCTCAAATGAACCGTTCAGGCGCATACCCAACTCAACCGCCGACTCAGGTCCGTGATCATCCTGAACACGTTTGAGGATCGCAGACAGGTTCGACACTGTCGGTGTGCCAAAGCACCTCGAGTAAACCGCTGCAAAAGTCTTACCCCATGTTTCACAGTCAGCAAGTTCAGGGGCTAAATCCTTCGGTAAACTAAGCGTAAGAATCCGGTGTTTTTCACCCGGAGTCGTATTAGGAAACACAGCCTCCAGCTGGTCGAATTTCTCGGCAAGCCAGTAAGGAAAATCATCCTTATTGTCTGGCTTTCTGCCCATTACGGAATTCACCAAGACAGGACTGATTTTCAAACCAGCCTGTTCCGCTCGAAGCTGCGCACCTGCGGGGGCTGCGCCATGTATATTACGACCAATGTAATGAACAAGCGCTCTAATCACGTCAACCGCGACATCATGCAGACGCCGCAAATCACCCACATTACAAGTGGCGCGATTAGGATGAGGAGTAAATCCGCCCAAGGCGGGCCAGGCTGTGCCCGGAATGGACAACGGACCTAACCTCGGAGCCGTTAAAGAGTGGGGTAGGACGCCACCAAACCAAACTCAGTGCTGCCAAGCATCGATAGGTACTTCCAGTGCCCTGTACGGAGCATAAGCCGCCGGTACAGCTGAGGCAGTGTATGAATGGTAGACGCCCGAATTAGCGTTTACTTCCGGAAACGTCACCCAGGAATAAAACAATTCGTACGGGTACGCGTGTTCCGCACTCACCACTAGAACCACAGCCAAACCTTCCGCCGGGACATTATATGCCCGCAAGTGGTCGCGAACCGCGACGCGGCTATGCTGCGCTATGTCCACGGCCATGGTAGCACCGGAAGTGAAAAAAGGACAAAGAACACTTTGTAGCACAACTGGGTAGTAATTCAAAGAAACCGTTTAAAGTAGAATTCAAGCTTGAAAAGACCTATTTCAAAAATAGGTAGGTTTTTCCGACACCACCGTTTACCGGAAACGGGAATGAAGGTGTTAAGGTTTGAATGATATACTACTCGAGTGTCATGAAATACGGCCAACCAATCCGTTGGGCGCCATGTAGCAGGGTTTCCGTTCTCCCACAGAACTGTGCATAGAGATCTAGAACCTCAGTGAGTTAGGATGATCCAAAACTCATCTCAGTGTCAGAAATCTCCTTACCTAGCTAGCTACAGTGTCTCATGGATCATTATGGAATGAACCATGTCTTAGACAAACCAGAACATGATCTTTAGAATACCTCAGGAATCGTGGAACACATGAACACTCTTTCATTATATAATCATTTCAAACCAAAACTGGGAGTCAAAGAACACAAGTGCAAGTTTGAAATATTTATTATTCAATGCAAAGTTCTCAAACGCAGTATCTTGTATAATACCAAAATGCAGATTATAAAAATCAGAGTCAGCAGCATAGTCACTAATCCATAGTAAGCAAAAGGTGCTAGCATGTTATAATGCAAAACCTATAGTAATCGATATCACCTATATTTCGCGCACCCTATCTAGTATATTATTTTATATCTAAGAAGGTCTCATTCGGGCTTTAGCAGGGCGGCCCCATACCTCTCAATGTCAGTAGGAGCAGTTCACATCAACAGCTACCAGCTCTCTCCATGCGCAGCACCAAGTGTCTACGTTCATTCCGTGTAACTCTATCTTAAACCCGCGTAGAGCCCAAAATGTTGGCATCAACATTATTTGTGTTCTGTCTAATGTGGTGCGAGGATCAGGCCTCTCAGCAACCTTGTGTTAGGTTAATCTTGGAGTGTGCAGCTCTCAGTGTGCAGACAGTTGTACCAAGTGTACCAGGCAAAGCTGATAGCATAGAAATAACATATTATTCTCAAATAAACCACCTCACCGCTTCTAGGGTGAAAGCTACAACAACAAGTATGTGTCGTGTGCAAAACTGAAGCCGAAGGCAAACCGGCTGTTTAAACCTGTAATACACTCATGCTAACTTAACGCAATATATGTAATGAAGTATCCATATGACAGTGGGACCGCCGCTCCTATGGCGGGTGGTCCCGTTTTGCACTGGGATGGCGCGCCATCCTAATGGGGGCCATAGTGTTTAGAAGCAGTGGTTATTTGCATATTTCCAAAATTGTATATACCCATAAAAGCATGTGAATTAGTGGTTATTTTTCAAATTGACTTTTTTACAAATTGTCTTACAATTGGAAGGTAAAAATGCAAAGAAAGGTCATTGGTAATAACACTTGTTCTACTATTCTGTGTTCCGCTAAGTCTCCCGATAAAATTGGTACCTCACTTGTGTGGGTGGGCCTAGTGCCCGTATCAGGAAACGGCCCTTAACACAACGTAAATACATCACATTTTTCCATTTAAAACTGACCCTTTTTTGCAATGTGCCTTCTTGTGGATTTTGAACCTTAGCTCTGCCGGCACGTAGGGAATCCTAGCAAACCTATACATTTTTTTAAACTAGACACCTAGGGAAATCCAAGATTGGGTGACTTGTGTGGCTCTCACCAGGAACTGTTACCCAGAATCCCTTGAAAACATGAAACTTTGTAAAAGAAAAATCAAAAAAAAATCGTTTCCCTCACATTTCTGTAATGCAAAGTTCTGGAATTTGCGTAGGATCCTTAAACATACATACACCATGAATTTCTCAAAGTTTGCCAATACAAATGTTACCTCACTTGTGTGGGTAGGCCTAGTACCCGTGACCGGAAACAACCCAAAATATAGAACTGATCCTTTTTTTGCAATGTGCCTAGTTGTGGATTTTGGACCATAGCTCTGCCGGCTCCTAAGGAAACCTAGGGAACCTATACATGTTTGAAAACTAGACATCCAGAGAACTCCAGAATGGGGTGCCTTGTGTGGCTCTCATTAGGTTCTCTTACCCAGACTCCCTTGCAAACCTCAAACGTTGTACAAAACAAATTAATTTTCCTCACATTTCTGTGATGTAAAGTTCTGGACTCTGCAGGAGGCCACACATTTCTACCCAGCCAGTACGGCCCAAAGTCTCACGATAAAAATGGTGCCTCACTTGTGTGGGTAGGCCTAGTATCTGCAACAGGAAACTGCCAAAAACGCAACGTGGACACATCACATTTTTCCGTTTAAAACCGACCCTTTTTTCGCAATGTGCCTAGTTGTGGATTTTGGACCCTAGCTCTGCCGACACCAAAGGAAACCTAACACACCTATACATTTCTGAAAACTAGACATTAAGAGGAATCCAGGATGGGGTGACTTGTGTGACTCTCACCAGGTTCGGGTTCCAAGAATCCCTTGCAAACTTCAAACTTTGTAAAAAAAAAAATAATTTAAAAAAAAGGAATTCTGTGATGGAAAGTTCTTTATTCTGCGTGGATCCCTAAACTTCCACCCACCCAGCATTCCCAAAGTCTCCTAAATAAAATGGTACCTCACTTGTATGGGTTGGCCTAGTGCCTGCGACAGGAAACGGCCTAAAACATACTGTGGAGACTTCAAAATTATTGATTACAAAAAGACCTTGTTTTACGAGGAAGTCACCTCTGTTTTTGATCCTGGGCGCAGCAGCCATCAATTGAAACCTACCAATCCAAGACACTTCTGAAAACTAGATACCCAGGGGAGTCCAGGGAGGTGTGTTCCTCAAGGTTTCCTACCCAGAATCCCTGCAAACCTCAAATTTAGCTGAATAAAAATCACATTTTCCTTACATTTGTGTGGGATCACCCTGCTGCCACAAATGTCCTATCACACAGCGTCTCCCGATAAAAAATGGTACCTCACTTGTGTTGGGTCCAATGAAGAATCACCTAAAAAATGTATTTTCTTTAAAAATGTAGCGCCTAGAGCTCGCTTTGCTATCAATCACTAGGTTTTTGGCTCTTCTCGGTTGCAGGCCTTTGGCACACCCACAGAAGTGCCTAGTGGGCTTTCTGCCTTCCTTGACGGGGGGGCAGATCAGGGGCTAGTGCCCCGATATGGAATCGTGGACGTCCCTCTCCTGTGTTGCATCTGTGAGGGAAACAGTGCAAAATCATTTTATTTATAAAAATGAAATGTATTTTCTTTGCATATATTTGTGATATTGCGCTTACAAAGGTCTAATAAATTGACTTCTGTGATGTAGAAAGTCTACTGTTGTCACTGCCTTGCTGTACTCTGATGCAGTTGAGCTGTGCTACTCCCTCCATGCTTTGCCATTACATTTTTATACACACAACTCCCAAAATGCGTTAGGGGGGTGCAAGTAAGAGGTGGACTGGACTCCGGTCTGCTACACTACGCAGGGTATGAATTTGTCACAGTTTGGGTTACATTTCTATGGAAATATGTTTGATTGTGCTCTTACCTTGGGAAGTCTCCGCGTGTCCTGAGGTGTCAATCTGCGTTATCCCGACAACTGCCTCTGGCTGCAGAGTAGATTCCACCAAGTAGTCCAGTGGGGTGTTTGCAAGCTAAGTGGATGTTCCCCCTCCTGTTTTTCTTGCAGAGGCCAGGCTTTGAGCCACTCTCTCTCTTTTGCCCAGACGCAAATCCCTTCTGTAGGTTGTTGATGTCACTGTGTTACCCTCCACATAATTGACCCTGGCTTGTATCCCAAGCCAGATCTTCCTCTTCACTGACTCTGCAACATGCAGGGATAGTTTCCCAAACAGCTGGTCGTGTTTTTGAACAACTTACTCAGTGAGTATTTTCAGTTCCCTCTTATGGAATGTAATCTTCCTCTTCCTGCCTTCTCCTGTTTGTTTTTTTCTTGTGTCCATAGTGTTTGTCAACTTCTGCAGTAAAAAGTTTTCCAGGCTGAGCACCAACAGTCTTCCTCCTCCTCAGTCTCTCCCTGTGCACAGGTCTGTGGAATCTGAGAATCACTTCCTGCTTGTGATGTCATCTCCATGAGATGATTGACGCTTTCTCAATTACCAATTGTGTAATTGCGAATTCGCAAATACAGATTCGGTAAATGAGTAATCAGTAAATATTTTAGCAATTTTTAAAGAATCTCAAATATTTACCGATATTTGGTGCATTCGGTTTAATGAACCAGTAATAGCGATTCCTTATTTCTCGCAGTTTTAGAATCACTAAATCTTGTTTTGGTGCATGTGGGCCTTGATTTCTTCAAGTTTAAGAAATGCTAATAGCGATTTTTGGCTAGATGTGTATTTGTGAACTTGATGCATCCCATTTTGCGATTTCTTAATTGCTCTTCCTAAAATATAGAATCAGCATTACCGATTCTGTATTTTATGAAGTGCTAAAATTGCGAAAAATAATATTTTGGGCAATTTTGCTGCATGCATCTGAACTAGCTATTTTGCGATCCGAAACAGCATTTTTTTGCTGATTCACAATGTTTCCAGTTGCAAATTAGCTTGATGCATGTGGGCCACAGTGTACGGTCTAGTACAGTCTTCTGGCTAGTGAGCTCTGCTGTCTGGTTCACCGTACCATCCATTACAGTGGGGCTATTACGTATAGTTTGCTGCCTAGTGCTGTGTGCAGTTTAATACAGTCTGCTGTCTTGTACAGTGTATCGGCTAGAGCAGTATTTCGCCTAGTACATTATTATGGCTAGTGCAGTGTGAGGACTAATACACTGTGGATTCTAGAGCATATAGACTGCTATCTAGTACTGTGTGCTCCCTACCTACTACACTATACCATCAAGTACTGAAGGGTCACTGGTGTTGTACACTGTCAAGTGCAGTTCACTGTCTAGCAAAGTATTTGTGTCTATTGCAAAGTGTACTTCCAGGTACAGTGTGCTCTCTCGTGCATAGTGCTGTATAGTGCAGCATGCAATTTAGTAGTGAGCTGGCTAGTAGAATGTATTGACTAGTTCAATTTACCTTCTAGTTGCTGCCTGTTACACTGTACCATCTAGTGCAGTGTGCTCCCAAGGGTTGTGTGACAGCTAGTGATGCAGCGCTCCTCCGGAAATAAATTCTATATGCATGTCACCTTTCCCTGAAGTATAAACCCTAGCATACTCTCAAACAGTGGGGACCATAACACTGCAATTCACTCTAATACACTTATACCTTACTTCATGGATCGGTGAGATTCAAAGGAAAAGCTGCTGTATCATAGTGGAGTATCTAAAACTAAATTGCATATTTATACTATTTACACCTGCAGTTTAAATACCTTTACCATGGTTTTCAAATAATACGACGTTTTATTTAGACACACCACTATTTGAGATCAATGGATCTGCTAGTAAGGAAATTAGGCGTAGGAAAACTCAAGATCAGCTTGATTCCCTATTTATCTAATTTTTATTAACCCTTTCCATGCTCATGACGAGCTCAGCTCGTCATGATGCACGGTTGAGCTGTGCTGATGACGAGCTGAGCTCGTCATGAATAGTAGGAATGACAAAGTTAGCATAGGAGGGGAAAACACCTAGCAGCCAAGGTGTTAATAGCAAATTCAGCATGTCTACAATTATTCACTTTATTCATTTATTTCAGGAAACGACATTTGAATGTTATAACTCCGCTTCAGGACAGTTGAAAAACATTTATTTAAGAACTCGAATAGACATTTTTTAATTTTTTTAAATCCTTTATTTTGATAAAAGCAATACAGTTGCAGGCCTACAACCACAGGGGCCGGCCGTTGCTAAAATGAAACGGAAACTCAAAATTGCATTGTTACACAGCTCTTCAGCCGACAGCCTGGGGGCCCGGCAGCGATTCCGCTTATTATTCTTAATAGACCTGTGGTGGTAAGCAGGATTTTTTACATATATATAAATAAACCATAAAAAATAAACTGGAAAAAAACTAGCGAGGCAAAAAAGACTATACGGTGAGTGTCCATCCGGGGGGGGGGGGGGGGGGGGGGGTGAGAGCCGTGTCAGAAAAAGATATATGCAATGTAGGTAGATGAGATCTTGGGAAGGGGGGGGGGGCGGGAGCGAGTGATCACAGCATCAGCAAGAATATACACTAAACAAGGAATGTTCGGCTATGGGGACAGAGGTATTTCAGGGACATCTACAAGAGAAGTACAGATCTCCCCGCGGTATAGGTTCCATTGATTCCATATTCCCCCCCACTTCTTGGGTCTACCACGTGCAACATATACGGTTTTCTTCCTAAACATGCACCAATCCATGTTTTCTTTCCAAGCTGAAATCGTAGGCGCTCTTTGGGACCCCCATAGTTGCGCAATGTCCCTTTTAGATACCATGTTTCCAAGGGTAGCCATTGCATCTGTGCCACATTATAATAATCGTTGGGTTCCCACACATTCAGTGAACCGCGTCGGGCCTCCGGCAACAACTAAACTCCCTTAACCCAGAGTTCTTCAAACTGTGGGGCGCGCCCCCCCAGGGGGGCGTGACACCATCCCAGGGGGGGCACGCACTCTAACCGAAAATCTTACATTTGTCTTTCACTAGAGAACTCCGGTAGAGGGGAGGGAGGGGAAATCATCGGGCCGACCAGCCCATGCTTTTCTCTGTTAATCACCGTCCCAGGAGGGGGTTAATTGTTAGAGCTGCGGTGGGAGGCAGGAAGTCTCCTCTGTTAAACCGAAAGCAAAGGAAGACAGTTCTGTTCCTTCGCCTTTGGTTTCAGAGGAGACTCCTTGCCTCCCACCGCAGCTGAAGCATTTCAGTTCAAGCCCTTCCTACATCAGAATTTATGATCAATCAAGCCTCATGTCTGCGCCGCCTCACAGGCTTTCCTTTCTTCATGTGCTGCTCAAGACATAGCTGCCAAGGTTTCAGATTGCTATGTGTGACATTTTTTTTTATTTCATTGCAGTTAAGAGTGACATTTCAACCACTGTAAGTGACAATTCCTCGCGAGCAAAACAAAGCAATGAAGTCCATGGGAATGGATAAATATTACGAATGATAACCTTTTGAGCTGTGAGAAACTCGAAAAAGATCTTTAAACTGCTGCAGAGCACTTCCTATCGATCAAAAAACATCTGCTTTTCATAACTAGGTGCATTTTGCACTGTTTAAATTGTAAGTGCATTCATTCTGCTAGGAAAAGAGAAAACTAGTAATCTCAGTATGCAAAGTGTTTAGGATTAACAAGTCACGTTTCACAGTGTTACAATTCACATGAAATACACAACAGGAAGCAGCTATGGATGGGCCACATTATCGTACTTGGTGTTAAGTGGCAATATCTGTATTGTATTTTCTTGGCTCGCGCAGGGTTCATACAAGAAGCCGAGATTTTTCCCCTCATCGGTGCATACTTTGCAGTGTTCTGAAAGCTGCGAAGTTAAAGATAACTGTCCCTTAATTAAAGTAAATAAAGGCAAAGTCCATTGTAAAATGTATAGACTTTATGAAGACAATCTTTTTTGATAATTTTGTCATGCTTAAGCCTTAAATCGTCACGAACAAATGGCCAGTATGGCAGTATTTAGCAACCTTAATAGTGAGTGGGAAACGCTGAATGTGCAAGAATGGCTCCAGTGTTGCTTTCCGGGTTCTCTCAATTCAGTGCTGCTGGCGTCCATAGCAAGGCAGGTGCACCAGAAGGGGCTCTTTCTCAGGGCACAAGGTAGTTGCAAGGCGACCAGCCTCAAGGCAGGCATTAGTTCAGTTATTATTGCTGTTGGCTGCCTGGTCCATTCGTTCACCACCCTCACCCATACCCTCTTCCCCCTCACCGTTTGATTTACCCATATACTGTTAGCTGGAGACAGACTGCATGACTGCAGTCCTTACTAACAGAGGGCATGCAGGCACTGCAGCTCTGAGCTGCTCAGAACTGCCAAGCCTTTTGAGCATTAAATGAAAAGAGTGCCACCTTGCTATGGGCCATACCAACATACCTCAGTGCTGCACGTTTGACCTCTCACACACCTGCTTCTGGTGTGTCTTCCCTTAGTCTTGTAACTTCACCATGACGTGGCCCAAGACACTGTGCCTGCAGAGGTGCCAGTAAAATGCAGAGTGGAGAAAACCGGCGCTAGCAGTTTTGACCCTAGCAAGAGGCTTTGCTAGACAGTTAATGACACTGTGGTGCATAGGCTTGGAATATTGGAGGTTCCAGGTATGGGCAACCATGAGCCTGCAGTGGACTGAGTACCGTTTAAGACTAGATGTGGAGCACAACCTGAGGATGGCAGTAGCAAATATCCATCCACATATTGACCGTCTGTGGTAAAAAACATGCACACCCGTCACATTTATGTTGGTGGTGTTATTATTAATCTATGTCATGTGTGGAACAAAGCATCCTTGTAAAAACAATTTGCACACATTTTATCTTGGAAAATTGTGTTTTGAACTGTATAATAAGGCTGTCATTTCACCACACCCACTCACAAGCCTGTAGTTTACTAAACATTCTTGTTGTGTAGAACATTATTTGACGGATATGGTTCGTGATATGCGCGTGGCAGTCGATTATGTAGTGTCCCAGATTCCACAAATTTTTGTCAGGTGGTGGGGGGGCCCAGCATCTAAAAAAAATTCAGCTGGGGAGGCTCAACCTACAAACGTTTGAAGACCTCTGCCTTAACCTCTTCCATGACAGCATGCACACGATTCCAAAACACCACCACATCAGGGCACTCCCATATGATATGGAGGAAGGTAGCAATCAAACCACACCCACGCTTGCACAACCCATCCACAGAATAACCCACACGCAGCAGCCGGGGACCTGTGATATAGATACGATGTAGGATTTATTATTGCACCAGCCGGGGACGGGCCAGAATCCCGACCTCTTTAGGAGAAGATATCGCAGCCTGCCAATCTTAATCATCCAACTCTAGTCCATCGCCTGTCCAAGCACCCCAAAGCTGCAAAAGCAAATCCGATCGATCGTTAATAAGTTTTTTGTATATTAGGGAAATAGTGCTATCCGGGATGTGTCCGCCAAGCACTCTATCCTCGAGAGGAGAAGATTCTGGGATAACGGTCACGGCTGGGAAAACCAAACCAAGCACGTGGCAGATCTGTATATAACGGAAATGCTCCTGATCACTAAGCGCATATTTAGACTTAAGCTCGTCAAAAGTCTTGACCCTGTTCTTGACCCAGAGATCCCCGACCCTACTAATACCGATTAGGTCCCACTTCTCGAAGCCCTTCGTAGTCCAAAGACTACCCAATCTCTCCGCAGAGTAAAGCGGGGTCGCTCTAGTCAACCTGTCCGACCACCCCATTGCTGCGTTTGCGCTACACCACACCCGCACCGCGACCCCGGTAGGTCCAGTTAGTTTCCTTCCAGTCGATTTGGAGTATAACGCCCTGTTATAGTTCCCTCCCGGCAGCTGCCATTTGTCCATTTCGAATGCAGGATTTGGAACAGGGCCGTACATGGCATGATTAATTGCACTCAATTGGGTTGCCCAGTAATAACGTTTAATGTCCGGCAGCGCGATGCCCCCATCTTACCAAGGCAAAGTCAACCTCGCTAGGGGAATGCGGGGACGCCCGCCCCATATCCACTTCCTCTGTAGGCTCTCAATCTCGCGAAAGTAACTGGCCGGTACAAGATCAAGCGTATTCTGGAGGGCATATAGAAATCGGGGTAGGGACATCATCTTGAAAAGAGCTGCCCTCCCGACCGGGGACAGCGGCAGGTCTCACCAAGCCGTCACGTCTGATTTAAGCCGAAGAAGCGGAGGAAGCAGGTTCCATTCATACCGAGCCGCGGGGGCTAGTGATATAAAGATCCCCAGATATTTAAAACCGGCCTGTGAGATCTGTATCGGGCAGACACGTGGCAAGGGGGGTACTTCCCCGGTGAGTGAATAAATACTAGATTTAGCCCAATTGATAACTAGACCAGAATTCTTCCCGAACGAACTGAGTACATTAAACAGTACCCCCAGTGACTTCCGAGGGGAAGTGAGATGGAACAGAATGTCGTCTGTGTCTAGCGATATGCGGTTTTCAAAGTCAAGGGACCACCTAATGCCTTTAAGCGACGGTTCCCACCGCAGCCAAGCAGCAAGGGGGTCTAAAGCAAGCGCAAAGAGCAATGGAGTTGAGGGCACCCCTGTCGTGTACCCCTCCATAGAACAAAGGATTCCGAGACCCTGCCGTTGACCGCCAGCTGTTCCACGTACAGGAGTTTAACCCAACCGATAAACCCGGGGCCAAAACCGAATTTCACGAGGGCCGCCCACAAACATGGCCATTCCACTGTATCGAAGGCCATCGTGGCATCCAAGGAGACCAAGATGGCCGGCTCGCGCAACGACTCCGCTCTCGCCAGGACGCCATGGAGACGACGCAGGTTAAGCGCGGTGTTGCGGTGGGGAATAAACCCAGACTGATCCGGGTGTATCAGGTCGCCGATCACCTTTATCAGCCGGTTTGCCAGAAGTTTTGCCAAGATCTTAGGTTCGGCATTCAAGAGTGATATCGGTCTGCAAGACGCACATAGGTCCCGGGGTTTCCCTTCTTTATGAATAACAACAATGGACGCTAGTCTATGATCTGGGGGAAGGGACCTGACCTCTCGCGATTCTAGAAACATCTCACGGAGGTACGACACTATTTTGTCAGGACGCCACTTATGCAATTCGATGGGGATGCCATTTGGGCCCGTAGCTTTTCCCGAGCAGGTGGAGCGGATAGCAAGCGCTATTTCATCATTAGAAAATTCCGCCTCCATAAGCTCTTTGTCAGAAACAGAAAAGCAAGGCAATGCGATATCTCTGAGCAACAAGTGCGAGTCCTCCTCCGGTCTGTCTGAGACTGGCACATACACCTTTTGGAAATGGTGTGCGAAACCCTCCACTATCTCAACAGGATCCACAACAATCACTCCATCCGCTCTCTCAATAACAGGCACAACACGATTCAGTCTTTCCTTTTTATCCAACCAGGCAATCAGTTTCCCCGCTTTATCTCCAACATCATACAGTTGCCCCTGTTGCTCACGACTCATAGCCTTGGCCGCATCAGTCACCAGAGCTCTGTAAACAAACTGTTTTAGGGATAAAGTGTGTAATTTATCCTGTGTGGCACCAGACTGCAGCTCTTCCTCAAAGTCAGTAATTTCAGTCTCCAGTCGTACCACCTCCTCATTCTTACATTTCTTTGCACAAGCAATCAACAACAGAGTTTGGCCACAGATTACCGTATTGAAGGCCTCCCATAGTGAAATGGAGGAAGACACCGACCCTACATTTTCAGCGAAATAATGATCCATAGACTTAACCACACCCGCCCTGGTTCTGGGATTATGAAGGTGCCAGGGATTAATCGGAGCCACTCGACCCTCCGCTCCCAGCTGTATATCAATAGAGAGCCACAGTGGGGAGTGGTCCGAAATACCCCTGGCGAGGTGTCTAACGTCACTCACCGAGACGGCCTGCGCCGCTGGCACAAGGACGTAATCAAGCCTAGCAAGGCTCCCATGTGCGCCCGAGTGAAAGGTGTATTGTGCCTGTCCGGGGTGCAGCAACCTCCAACAATCCACCAGACCCAGTGTCTCCAGGAAGTTACCCAGCCAAGATTGTGATTTTGCAAGATCCCTGGGGGGGCTGCGGTCCTCTCTACCACAGACAACAGAATTAAAGTCTCCACCCACAACCAAAATACCTTCGGGGAACCCCAACACCACTTTTCCCAAATCAGAAAACGTCGTAGTTTGTAAACCTGGCGGGACATACACAGAGTATGGAGATCGTCTTCCCCTCCCACTTGCCCATGATAGCAGCATATTGTCCCCTATCGTCTAGTATAGTATTGTCTATTTCCAGGCAGAGGGAGTTCCTGACAAGAACGCCAGCCCCCCTCGACCCAGTAGTGAATCCCGAAAGCGCTACCAGACGATAACCTCGCCTATTCATTGCAAGGCATGTGTTCCCTATCAAATGTGTTTCCTGTAGCAACACTACATCAGGGGAAAAATGTTTCAAAAACTGCAATACTATCCCCCGTTTTATCCTGTCCCTTAGACCGTTAACATTCCAACTTAGTACCGTCAGCCCACTACCCCCGATCCAAGAGATGAAGACCGATTCCCTCCCACAACGAAACGGACACCAAAGTCAAAATATGCAGTAATACGTAGCCTCGAAACAAAGTAATATAAAACAAAGTTCCCCCCACCACCCCCAAAGAAATTCTCTGAACACCCCCCACCCTGCACCCCTGCATTAGACAAAAAAGCCCCCCCAACTTGCAGTGTGCGCCTGTCTCACCAACATGAAACTAGTCTACAAAAAGAGAAAAAAAACCCTGAAGGAGGAAGAGTCCCGGTTCCCCTACCGCCTCAGGGTATTTACGAATATATACAAACTCAGTCATCGAACCACTGCTGCAAAGTCCATATAGCACGCATGCCGGTCGTCACTCACTCCTCCTGTTCCAATGGGCCACCGTCAGCGCCCCCGATTGCTCCGGGCGGTCTCGATGCGTTGGTAGAGTATCAAGCCAGTCGCTAACGACCTCCGGCCGATCAAAAAAGAGCGCCCGTTCATCGTATTCAATGCGTACTCGAGCAGGGAAGAGCATAGCGTATTTCTAGCCCATGTCTCTGAGTCTCCGTTTCACCCCCATGAATCCCATCCTCTGCTTTTGTACAGACTGTGTGAAGTCCGGGTAGAAACCAACAGTCACATTCTCAAATTTCGTGGGGCCATTGGCCTGCGACTCTTGCAGGATAGCGTCCCTGTCCCTCAAGTTGAAAATCCTGGCTATTATGGGCCGTGGAGGGGCACCTGGTTTATGTTTCCCACCTGGGACTCTGTGAGCATGCTCAACAGCAAAAAAGTGACTGAGGCCCTTAGGGGCCAGATGGTTCAATATCAGGTCCTCTACAAGGAGATCCGTCCTTAATTCAGTGGACTTCTCCGGAACCCCGATGATACGCACATTGTTGCGCCTAGCTCGACTTTCAAAGTCATCAAGCCGATGGGCAAACAAATCATTAGAGGACCGCAGATTACGAACTTCTGTTTGAAGATCGGACATGTCGTACGTGAGACTTGCGGTCTTAATATACAAAGACTTGACCCGCTCATTGGTCTTCGCTAGATCAGTCCTGATCAAGTTAACATCGATAGCCACCATGTCAAGCTTTAAAGCCAATGTTTCGTATTGCTGGCCCATGGATGTCTTCATGCTTGCAATGGCGCCCATGACGTCTCGCAGGGTCAATTCTTCCGTTGCTGAGGAGCCATCTCCGGTCTCGTCCAGAGCTTCACCAACACCACTGGGGGATCCTTTTGGAGGAGTGTAGCGATCCATAATGTTGGATTGGATGACACCCCCTCGGTGCGTGACTTTGGTGGTCTGCTTCTCGCTTTCTGGCTTGCTCGCCATATTGAGCGACGCGCGCCGGAGGGGCCTTTGGGACCTGGTTTGAATGGCTCCTCACAAATCTGACTTGTAAAGTCTAGAGGCGAGGCGCAGCGGGCAAGCGCTCACCCAGAGTTAAACCATGGGCCAACCGAGTCAAATGGTGGCTGGGTGCGACAGAACAGGACCAAAACCGAAAGTACTTCAGGGGCACCAGTCGACTTCCACTGGCCGTTGTTGTTCAATTGCCACCTGGGTATCTCGGGGACTCGAGTCCCGGGCTGCTCATCGGTGTAGGCCGCCAACTTTCGAAGTGGAGTAAGTCCGGTTCCCGGCAGCCAAATCGATTTCTGAAAAGAGCTTCTATGTCAGCAGGGTAATATCCATAAGAACCCGTCGTCTATATCAGGATCAGTGACAGGATATGTGCGGGAGGCGGCGAGGGTCTCGGGAGCCCTTTGCTCACGCGACCATCTTGGATGCGCGCTAAGCTCCTCCTCCTCTGAGAATAGACATTTTTCATTATTTGAGTACATAGAGCATTAGCAAAAGACAGATCGTTCCCAAAACCAATTACCTATTCTCCTAACATCCCTAACTAGATTCTAAAATAAAGTGCATTTCTTTGTAAAAGAAAAACAGAGTTAGGCAAGTTCTTACATATCGGGAAAATCAGCAATCCGACAGCATTTCAGCAGGAAATCGAAGAGAGCGATCCCCTATAGTAAAATCAGCACTTTTTATTCCTTTTTCACTAGCTCTATCTGACTAAAAGTGTATCTTTTAACCTAAATACGAATCCTGATTGGACAATTTTGGGGTGGATGAGCATCATTTCGTCATCGAAACTTAAATTTCCTTCTGTCCGCAATTTTCTAATGGGTCCTTTGTTTAATTCAGTGTCCGCCTAGTCCTGTTCCCTACTTGCAACGTTCCAAACATTTCCCACATTCTGTACCACTGTGCTCATCACTTGGCAGCCATCTGCACTTCCAGGTCAGTCTATCCTTGAACTGCTTTCACTCCAGGCACAAGTAGTTCGCATTCGAATGTAGTCTTGAACTCTCGCATGCTCAGTTCATTTGTGGCCACAATAATTGAGTGACTCCATTTTCTCTTAGGCCTCACGACTCAAAAATGGGAACAATCATAGAAACAAACATAAACAAACGTTAATTTTAAGTCAATTAACCCTTCTGTTTACTCCCCCCCCCCCCCTCTTACTAAGGATTTCCCAATTAGTATTTACGTAGCAAAAAGGTACATTTAAGCGCAGTATACTTACTTTATCTTCACGTTTTTACACAAAATGCATAAACAAAAGCACACATATGCCGCATTCCATTATCTAGAAGCTACTTATTAGTTTTAACATGACAATCACATAATTAGTTAATTATAATTGCAACATTAGCAAGATTAGTTTTCCCACGTGTATTTGTGTAGGCGCAATGCTTATTCTACGTTGATTATACATGCACAACGCTTCATTAATACAGGTTATTGTTATTGGAATATGATTTCACAAGGGGTACACAATTTTGTTTCACCGCCTTGCTCCATCACTAGTACTCTGCACTACCTAGTGCAGTGTTGTCGATTACAATATTTCGTTTAGTACAATGGACCAAATAGTGTGATGTGTAGGCTAGTGCAAAGTGCTGTCTTGTAAAGCACTGACTAATGCAGTGTGCTTAATTATATTGTCTGCCCTCAATTACAGTTCTCTCTGGTGCAGTTTGACATTTAGTATGGTGCAGAGACTAGTGTAATGTGTTTTGTAATATCACTCTACTGTGTACGACAGGTTAATGTCTAATAAAGTGTTCGGTTGAGTTTTTGGTGATACTGAGTACAGCGTTGGCATTAGTGTAATGCTTGGTGCATTACGCAGCATAGTACACTGTACTTTTTAGTGCAGTGTGCTGTCTAATACAGTGTGCCATGTAGTATAGTGTGCTTTTTTAAAGAAGTGTCTGCCCGGTTCTTGAAATGTAAAAATTAAACTGTAGTTACTTACTATCCTAGCCTGTCTGCTCTCCCGTTATAAATAATGCAATCCTCTGAGAAGTATCCATGATCTTCGTTTCACATTACAGAAGTGCTGGTGCTATCCTTTGACTTTATAGAAGTGCTAGTGCTCGTCCTTTCACAGGAAAAGTAGTGCTGGTGCTCTTCCTTTCACCTTAAAGAAGTGCTGGTGCTTTTCCTTTCACATTATAGAAATGCTGGTGCTCTTCCTTCCATACTACAAAATGCCTGGTGCTCTTCCTTTCACAGGAAACAAGTGCTGGTGCTCTTACTTTCACATTAAAGTAGTGCTGGTACTCTCTCTTTCACATTAAAGTAGTGCTAGTGCTCTTCCTTTCACATTAAAGTAGTGCTGGTGCTCTTCCTTTCACATTACAGAAGTGCAGGTACACAGTGCAAGACGGTAACGGCCCGTTTAAACCTCTGGTTCATTTGAATACAGTGTGTGTGTTCTAGTATAGTGCGCTATCTAGTGCTGTTTAGTATTTAGTACAGTGTTCTTTCAAGTGTAGTGTATACAGTACTATCTAATGCATTGTGCTATCTAGCTCCGTTTGGCCTAATACGGTAGGTGGTTTGTGCAGTGCACTGTCTCGTACAATGTGCAGTCTGTTACTATGTTGTGTCTAGTGTAATATGCTGTGTAGTGTGTGTTGGTGTAAAGTGGACTTTGTATTGCAGTATGCGTTAGAGATTAGGATCCTCTTTAGTGCATTGTGCTGTTAAAGTAATGTGCTACCTACGGTTGTGTGCTCTATAGTGCAGTGTGCTGTCTAGTAGGCTGTGTAGGCTAGTAAAGAGCTCTATCTAGTACAGTGTACATCCCCGGACAGTAAACTGTCTAATCCACTGTGAAAGTTAGGGCAGTGCGCTGCTAAGTAAGGTCTACCATTCCTCTGGCTAGTACAGTGTGTTGTCTAATAGAATGTACCATATAGTGCAATGTAGTACAGTGTTTTGTCTACTGCTGTGTGCTTCCCAAATATGTTAGAATTGAATGTCATGTGTTGTGTAGTATGCTTCATGTTGGTAGTGTGGTAGTGTCCTGCGTCATGTCTGTTACTGTGATGTAGGGCATCATGCGTCCTGTCTGGTAGTGTGGTATAGTGTAGTTTGTGTCATGTGTGGTTATGTGGAGTAGTGTAGCATGCTTCATATGTGGTATTGTGGTGTAGTAGTATATGTTGTATGTGGTAGTGTGTTGTAATGTAGTATGTCCCATTTATGATAGTGGTGTAGTGTACTTTGGTCCATGTATTGTGTAATGCAGTATAGTATGCATTGTGTGGTAGTGTGGAGTAGTATAGTATGCTTCATGTATGGCACTTAGCTATAGTGTATCATGTGTTGTAACATGGTATAATGTGTCATGTGCAGTAGTTTGGAGAAGTGTTGCATGCTTTGTGTGGTAGTGTAGTGTAGTGTAGTGTGGTGTAGAGTAGTGTGTGTCAGGTATGCTAGTGCTGTGTAGTACTCCTCATCTGTGATACTGTGATGTACCATGCTTCATATGTGATAGTGTGGTATAATGTAGTATACCACATGGTACATGGTAGTGTGTAATAGAATGTCCTGTCTATGTAGTGCAGTGTGCTCTTTGGTTTAGTGTGTGCTCTAAATGAATGCACACATTAGTGTAGGAAGCAGTCTTGTGATGTGCACTCTCTAGCACAGTGTGCTCCTTCCAGATGTGGTTTAGATTAATCCTATAAAAAAAATGTAGTAATTGCAGCCTGTATTTGTGTCATTAATTCTCTAATTATGAATTTCTTCTCTGCAGTGACGGTGACTCTGGATCCTGACACAGCTCATCCTCGGCTCCTCCTGTCTGAGGGAGGGAGACGTGTGAGAGGCAAAGGCACAACACAGAGCCTGGTGGACACCCCCAAGAGATTCATGTGCTGGCCCTGTGTGCTGGGGAGCGAGGGGTTCACCTCCGGCAGACATTACTGGAAGGTGCAGCTGCTGCAGGAGGGGGATGCATGGATTTTGGGGGTCGCAGTAGAGTCTGTGAACAGGAAGGGATTTGTCACATGGTCACCTGAGGAGGGAGTCTGGGCTGTACAGTGGTGGAAGGGTCACTACAAGGCTCTCACCTCCCCGCCGACCGCTCTGTCCCCTCGTGAGAAGCTCCAGAAGCTGGGGGTGTATCTGGACTATGAGGGGGGATGGATGTCCCTGTACAATGCTGACTCCATGGAGCTTCTCTTCACCTTCTCGCAGGCCCGCTTCACAGAGCGGCTCTTCCCATGCTTCTACCTATGGGGAAGGGCCGAGGTGATGCTGGTGTGAGATGTAGTGTTCAAGATGCCCTCCCATCAACCCCCAACACCCAGGAGCAGAGCAAAGGCAGAAGTAGTGGCTGCAGACCCTGCCATTCATCATACCCACCCACAGACTTCAAAAATGAGGCTGTTTCTGGCCATAAGCGTGGGTGAGGTTGGTGTAGGTGGTACAGTTGCCAATCTACAGCTCGCACGAAAATGAGCCAATTATCCAAAAGCCCTTTCGAGAAGCTTAAAATATGAACATATCGCTGATGTCTTTCCCTGTAAAAGGCTGCAACCCTACTCAGCGTTGCTGACCCTCTATCTTCACCCCCTCCTGTAATGAGGCAAAATAAGCAATAAACCAACTGAGATGGCTGGAGCTTCCCAGGCACAAGGAAGAACTCCAAGTCTGATTATAAGATCTAGACAGGAGACAATAAGCAGATGGGATGTTGGGCACAAGTCAGAGCTGCAAGGCATAAATCACTGTCACGCTTCATTCCAGGTTTCTGATAAGTAAATGATGGTTTAGCCTGAGGCATCCTAGTGAAATGCCCAGGTGTATTTGATGTGGACAAAAGGGCTTTTTACAAAACCTATTCAGAAACAGATGTGCGTTGAGGGATGGGAATCGTTGCCCCTCTTCCGACACACAGGAAGGCTCTGGACAGAACTCATTCAGATATAGATGAGCATGGAGAGGTATGATCTTGTATACCCTCTTTACTGCCACAGGCCTCCAGCTTCACTACAGTGGATGGAGACTGGTAGACCTCTTTCTATAAGCACCACAGCGAGGACCCATTCACCCTTCTCCTTCTTATAGCAGGAGGGCAAATTGTTGGGATCTGTGCACCATCATCACAGGAGTCAGTGATCGAATGTCGTAGTGTGGAGAGAGGCTTGTTGAAAAGCGTGCACCATCATCACAAGAGCCAACGATTGAATGCCATACTGCATTGCAGAGTGAGGCTTGTGAAGAGGGGCTCACCCTCCTCCTAACCAGAATACTGTGATTAATGTGATGCTGCCATGCACAGGGAAGCTGAAGAGAAGTTTACATTCCCTTGTTACTCCCGATCTTCTCCTTTCTTTACTGCCATCGTTTTCCCATCACATCCCTTCTCTCTCTCTCTCCCATTTCTTTCTCCTACCACTTTCTTCTCTCCCTCCTGTAGCTGCCATTGAACCGCTGTCCTGTGACTGCCCGTCTCTATCATGTGATGACTTTCCTTTCTCTTCCCCTCTTTGCTCTGTGTTAATACATTTCCCGTCCTTTCTTCCTCATCCATCACTGGTGCGGTACCTCTGGTCTTCGCTCATTCCCTCTATATCTAGCCCTGTGTCTCATTCTCTTCCTCTCGCTGCCATTATCTTTCCTCCACTCCATTGCTCCTGTCCTCTATTCCAGCAGGGGGCTCTGGCTACCAGACCTAAGCCTTATCCTCCCACCTCCCTGTTTTCTGCCTTTGCCTCAGAGCCAGTTAAGTCTTTGCCTCAGACACTGGCGAAGGTTCACTATTGTGGACATAGTCACCTGCTCCATTTTCCTTTTCCCTTCCCTCTTTCTTCACGGGATAATGGATAGTTGGTCTGAGCACCAAGGTAATGTTTACACTTCTATCTACAGGGTCTATGTTGCGCATCCTTCTCTAAGGAAGTAGAGCATGTAACTAATAGATGTGTTCATTGTAGATTCTAATGGCAAATATATATTTTTTTCATTTAATTTCTGTCACTTTTTTGATTGTCTTCTAATCTGGTCATGTTCACAGTTTTTATATTTAATGTGTATTTATTGATCATTGTATCTGACTAAGTAGGTACAGTTAGAGGCCCTGATGATGCAACTTTGTTATGAAAAAAAATTTCAGAAATTTTACTTTGTTGATTACGAATAAAGAATTCTTCTAAAAAAAGAATCCTTATGGAATATCCTGCGTTATTTGTTAGACCTATTGATGGTTCCTCTCACACGCCCCACCACAACCCCTACTTTCTCCCTGTTTATCTCCGTGGTCAGTCTGAATTGATTTTAGGTTCCCTAGAGCCCTGGATAGTTATGGAGCGAGGTTGAGGGTAGGACTTGTCGTCTTGCTTCATGACCAGCCTTTCTCTGCCCTGGCCCGGCCTCCACCAGGCACATTGGTGGGTGAAGTGCTGGATGTGAGGACTGCTCGGGTGCTGGAATTCTTGAGTGTCAACTCGGAGTTGAGTCAATATTTGGGGGTTTTCCTGACCTCTCTGGTCTCCAGCTTTGAACTGGTCAGCTACTTATGCAACAACATTGTGTAGCTTGCTGCCTATATAGGCAAGCGCAGCAGTGCCCCACATAGAGGGAGTGAGCACATATCAGAACAATGCAAGTGATACATCAGGTGTTTGCCGGGTCACTGTTACCCCGATGTCTCAATAGTGTCCCCTGGACTCTTGCTCCCATCATGCCTGGCACTAATCACTGGTCTCTCAGACTGAGAGGTGCAATATATAGCATGCTACCTTCTCTCTGCGTACACTCGCTGCCCACTCCATGTAACGGGTATCCCGTCAGCCATATTAAGTGCCATATGGTATGAGCTTTCGAGTTGCTACAAATGATCCTTCAAGCTCTGGAATGTATTCATCATGCACCATTCTTGCAAAACATAACACTGCGACAAGCCAACTCAGGAATGATAATAGCACTATCCAAACATCAGTCTGTTATGATGTAACTAGTGATGTTGTTACTTGCCTTGTCTCTCCTGTGTTAATCTTACCTCATTGTAGAATTCTTATCATTCTATGTTCTTAAGAATGTCAGGCACTCAGCACTCGACATCAGGCAGTTCCTGCTCGATCGTCAAGGGTGTTTGATGCCAAGTTACTCTCTCTGGAATAAATTACTTAATTTCCATCAGAAGTGTCCGTGTTTCCATCACAATATTTTTGGCGACATCTCAAGTTTCCTCAATGTTCTTTAGAGAGGGCTTGGTGATCCTGGTGTTGTGCGCTCTCTTGCTGTTCGTGTCATTTTGACTGTCTTCTGCTGTCTCACCGGAGTAGCGTTCGTCGTTGGAGTCGGAGTTGGAACTTAAGTTTGTTTCCCTGAAGGTAATATTTTTCCATTATAAATATTTGGGAATTCACGGAGGGATCCTTAAGTGCAGTGCGCTCGAGCGCAAACCAACGGTCGGCATCTGCGTCACCTGAGTGCTGGAATGCATCCGTGTCTTTGAGTGAAACGCACAACGCAGTATACGCGTGCACCATCACACGTCACTTGGTGTGCCTTGTCACACATTACGTTGCGTGCGGCCATTTTGGTGAGTTGCTGAACTTCATTTTCATCGGAGATTTCTTCAGACTGTTGTTCTTTGACCGGAGGTGAGTTTGCAGTCCTGCTTGAGTCTGCTGTTGTGGATCGTCACTCGCTTCCAAGAGACTTGACTTTTCTTTGTTTTAGACATATGTTTGTGCAGCATTTCACGGTGATCTGCACACCTGGCATTTTAAAGACGCTTGACTTCTCTTTGTTCAAGACGTGTTTTGTGCAGCACTTCACGGTGATCTGCACACCTGGACTCTATTTTCATTATTTTGTTTTCTCTTCAGATTTCAGGATTTTGTTTAGCTTCTACAGTTTAATTTTAGTATTTTTGAAATGTGTAGGCCCAGTCCAATGTAATTATGCCACCATTTTTTTTATCCAGTCCTGGTTCTCCTGAAATTTTTTGGGAAGATTGGTTTTGCATTTTAGAAAATTATATAGTGGCATTGGATGGTGTTAATTTCTCTCCTGCAAGAAAGACACTTTTATTGATTGCTTTAGGGCAGAGGTATTCAAACTTTTCCAGGTTGAGCCCCCCCAGCTGAATTCCCCCCGATGTTGGGCCCACCCACCACCGACCGAAACCTCGGGAATCCGGCACACCACATGATCGACTGCAACGCGCACACCACGGGCCATATCCGGCAAACAATGCTCAACACAACAAGAGTGCCTAGCAAACTGCAGGCCTGTGAGTGGGTGTGGCGAAACGACAGAGGCGTACCACACAGCTCAAAACACAATTCTCCAAGGCAAAGGAAGTCATCACAACCCTCCCCATCCATCATGTACACCTTGTCATCCACCAACTCCCCCACCATTCATTCCTTCCCTCCATCTGTGCCCCATCCACATCCAAACCCCTTCAACCACTTGCAAACCCATCCACCATCCATCCCTCCATCCATCCATCCCCTCACCCATCCATCATCCATCCATCCCTTGACCCAATCCATCCCCTCACCAATCCATCCACTCTTCCACCCATCCACCCACTCCTCCATCCAACCACTCACCCTTTCACCCAAGCTATCCTCCCACTCATCCATCCACTCCTCCATTCATTCTTCCATCCACTCCTCCATTCATTCTTCCATCCACTCCTCCATTCATTCTTCCATCCACTCCTCCATTCATCCATCCACTCCTCCACCCATCCATCCACTCCTCCACCCATCCATCCACTCCTCCACCCATCCATCCACTCCTCCACCCATCCATCCACTCCTCCACCCATCCATCCACTCCTCCACCCATCCATCCACTCACTCATCCATCCAACCACCCACCCTCTCACCCATCCAGCCATCCCCCCACCCATTCATCATCCACCCAGTCACTCATCCGTCCACCCACTCATCCATCCATCCATCCATCCACCCACCCATCCATCCCTCCCGCTCTCCACCCTCCCCCACTCATGCATGCACTCTCTGACCCATCCATCTCCATGCTCCTCTCCTCGCCCATCTATGCACACACCTGCCCATCCACTCTGCCAATCATTCATCCATGTCCTCACTCATCCATCCATCCTCCCCCTCTCTCTCATTCCCCCCTCACCCAGCCACCCATCCCTCCATCCACCCTTCACCCACTCATCCATCCACTTATGAATCCATCCATTGACCTCTCACCCACCCCTTTACTCCTCCATCCAACCCCCGTCCATCCACCCTCCCCAATCACCCATCCATCCCCACATCCACCCCTTCACTCATCCATCCATCCATTCATCCCTTCACCCATCAATACATCAATCATCCATCCATCACCTCTCTCATCCATCCACCCACCGACTCGTCCACCATCCACCCCCCATCGATCCATCCACCATTTCACTGATCCATCCATCCCTCCACCCCTTCACTGATCCATCCATCCCTCCACCCCCACAGCCACCCCTTCACTCATCCATACATTCACCCCTTCACCCATCAATACATCAATCCATCCATCCATCACCTCTCTCATCCATCCACCCATCGACTCGTCCACCATCCACCCCCATCGATCCATCCACCATTTCAATGATCCCTCCATCCCTCCACCCATCCATCTACCCTTCCAACCATACACACATCCATCCACTCCCATCTATCCCTCCACTCATGCATCCATCTTCTCTCCCACCATCCACCCCTTCACCCATCCATCCCCTCCACCCATCCATCCCCTCACTCATTCATCCACCCCCCCACCCATACATCCACCATGTCACCCACACATCCACCATTCCACCCATCACTCCACCCATACATCCACCACTCCACCCATACATCTATTCACCCACATGGCAACATAACTGACGTCTGGTGGCCGGCTCCACCCGACATCCCTCGCTCTCCCTCTAGCTGCCTCTGTCTCCCTCGCTCTCCTCATGTCTCCCTCGCTATGCCTCCCTCGCTCTCCCTCCCTCTGTCTCCCTCGCTCTCTCTCACTATGCCTCCCTCGCTCTCCCTGTCTCCCTCACTCTCCCTCTGTCTCCCTCCCTCTCTCTCACTCTGCCTCATTCGCTCTCCCTCTGTCTGCCTGTCTCCCTCGCTCTCCCTCAGTCTGCCTCTGTCTCCCTCCCTCGCTCTCCCTCTGTCTGCCTGTCTCCCTCCCTCGCTCTCCCTCTGTCTGCCTGTCTCCCTCCCTCGCTCTCCCTCTGTCTGCCTGTCTCCCTCCCTCGCTCTCCCTCTGTCTGCCTGTCTCCCTCCCTCGCTCTCCCTCTGTCTGCCTGTCTCCCTCCCTCGCTCTCCCTCTGTCTGCCTGTCTCCCTCCCTCGCTCTCCCTCTCTGCCTGTCTCCCTCCCTCGCTCTCCCTCTGTCTGCATGTCTCCCTACCTCACTTTCCCTCGCTCTCCCTGTCTGCCTCAGTCTCCCTCGCGCTGCCTCCGTCTCCCTCCCTCGCTCCCCCTCTGTCTGCCTGTCTCCCTCCCTCGCCCCCTCTCTGTCTGCCTGTCTCCCTCCCTCGCTCCCCCTCTGTCTGCCTGTCTCCCTCCCTCGCTCCCCCTCTGTCTGCCTGTCTCCCTCCCTCGCTCTCCCTCTGTCTATCTGTCTCTGTCTCCTTCCTCCCTCCCTCTCCCTCTTCATCTCACCATGCCTGTGTGTGCCCGGGCTGACACAGCTTCTGGGCACACACACACACACACTCAGCCAGCCAGCCGCACCCGAGCACTTCACACCTCTTTAAGAGACCATTCGCATGCTAATGAGCTTTGTTCAGCTTTTAGGCCCCTGCAGCCCCAATCGCCTCTACATCGCGCTGCCACAGGGACAAAGGAACGGGCACAAAGGGTATCGGAGTGGAGCGCGCGCCCCCCCTGGGATGGTGCCGCGCCCCCCCCAGGGGGGCGCTCTACAGTTGGAAGAACCCTGCTTTAGGGAGTGAGGGTCAGCGCATTTTTAAGTATCTTCCAGTTGCCATGGGTCCTAATGGACAACCCATGGATAACTAATATTTTGAAGCTGTCAAGAGACTGGAAATTAGATTTGCAAAGGAAGTTAATGTTGTCTTAGCCAGGTATAAGTTCTATGCTCAGCCACAGTCGGAGAATGAGAGCATTGATGATTTCATATCTAGATTACGTGAATTATCTGTGAAGTGTAGGTTTAGTAATATGTGTGAGTTAATTTGGGATCATTTAGTGGTCCAGTGTAATAATAAAAAAATTCAAGAGTGATTATGGAAGCCATTGATTTGGCCAAGGTGATTGAGGAGTCACAGATTTGCATAAAAGAAATTAGCAAGAGATAAATTAAGTAGTGAGATAGCAAGTACCAGTGTTGATGCAGACTTGGAGGTGAATGCTGTTTCTAAAAAAAAGAGTGCGAATGTGTTTGGGAATAGTGTGAAGTTCAAAAACAGAGAATGTTCACGGTGTGGAAGCCAATATCATTCTTCTGATTTTAAGAAATGTTTTGCGATTGATCAAAATTGCAACAAGTGTGGCAGTAAGGGGCATTATTCACGCATATGTAAGTCTTCGGACTCTTGGGAGAAATCTAAGTTTAAAGTGAATGTTGTACAAGATGTCGTTGAACAGCAGATTGCTGGAAAAGGATTGCAGCTCTGGGAGAAGAACTTTATCTTAGTCTAGTTAGTGAAATTGACTCACGCAGATTAATTAGACCTGCTAATTTTAATGTGTGTGGTAAAGATGTTTCATTGATGGTCGATTCTGGATCTATGTTTACAATCATACCAGAATCTATTTTTAATTCACTTTGGGTGGGTGTGTCCTTGTCTAAAAAGAATATCCATCCTATCGGTTACCAAGGGGAACCTATTGACATCCTAGGTTTCATGAAAGGTAATATCAAATTTGGCAGTAAGTGTATTGAAGGCAAGGTTTACATATCCAAAGATGGCCCTCCAATTCTTGGGTGGATGCACCAGTTTGATTTGTGCATAATTATCAACCCCAAAGCGCCATATCAAATTATGGTGGTGGATGAAGATGTTCAAATTGATCAGATTCTGCAAAATGCACATAGTCTTTGATGAAAATGTGGTTGTGTAAAAGGTTATGTGCACAAAATTGTTCTTAAATCCAATGCAACAAACTTAGGAGAGTGCCTCTTTCAGTAAGCGGTAAGCTCAAGGATTTGTTGGATGACTTACTAAAATCGGGAGTAATTGAACCAATTGAGGCTTCAGCCTGGATTTCACCAGTAGTTTAACCCTTAAGGCGGATGGCCGTCTAAGATTTTGCATCGATTTAAGATCACTCAATCGAGACATTGTTATGGCTACTTTTCCGTTGCCAAACATCAATGAATTGTTGCAATCTATAGGTGGTGCCTGGTACTTTTCAAAAATTGACTTGAAGTGCATATCATCAAATTAAACTCCACCCAGATTCCAAGGCACTCACAGCGTTCATCACCTCTGAAAGCACTTTCCAATTCACACTCATGCCGTTCGGCCTCGCGTCGGCGGTGTGTCTTTCACAGGATGATTAGTGGCCTTTTTAAAAATCTAAGGGGTGTCCTCTTTTTTCAAGATGATGTGCTGATTTCTGTTAAAACTGTTGAAGAGCACAACTGTGTTGAAGCATGTGTTATGGAACTTGGAGCACACTTGGAGAAGTGTGGCTCACTGGTTAGAGGAGGCATCCCCTGAAGCAGAGGTCAATTGGGTTCAATTCCCGATGCGGCAGGGTCTTGAGCACAATTGTCCACAGACTCGATAATTCTCGCTTCGGTGCCCACTCTAATCACGGATTCACACTCTGCAACTCTGGGCATTAGCTTTCCTAATCTCCACAACGCCCCCCCCCCCGCGGCAGGATGCCTGGCTTTCACCTTGGGGATGCTCAGTACGGGTTATCTCACAGGGGAAAAAGCCAGGACGGGTTCCCAAGGCAAGCGCCGAGATGCCCTAGGGTAAGTCGAGCGCTATATAAGAACACACATACATACATTGGTTTAACGGTTAACAAAGAAATGCAAGTCCTTGACTGAAGAGATTGAGTATTTGGGGTATACTGTATCCAGGGGTGGTTACACTCCCAAGCATGACTTATTATTTGGCCATAAAAGATGCACCTCCCCCGAGAGATAAAGACCAATTGCGATCTTTCTTAGGCCTAGTGGAATTTTATTCCAAATTTGTGAAATCCTTTTCTGATATTGTTGAACCATTGAGGTGTGTGTTGCGGAAAGGTGGTAAATTTTGTTGAGTGAACGAACAGCAAACTGCTTTTACCACTGTTAAAGACAAAATTTGTGGTGCGGGTGTCGTAATTTGATAATGGCCGGGTTAGCGCTTGGCTTTGCTACACGTTATTTCCCTAAACTTGGCCTTATTCGAAAAACGCCATTTTGTATGCTACGGCGGCCATTTTAGGGAATGAGCGGCCTCGTGGTCAGCATGCCCTTTAGTCCTTTGTCCGTGCCGCTGACCACTTGAGTTTGCCCAGCAACAGGCTATTTTTAGTAACGGTCAAGCCTGTACATGCGCAGTCCCAGCTGACCAGTCACCCCTCAGGAATGTTCCGCCAAACTGACCAGTGGAATTGTAACCCCTCCCATGAGTTGGCTGTGCTCCAGAAATGACCATATATGTACATAAACTCTGTAAACCTTGTACCTCCTATCTTTTTATTACCTGTAAAGTGTATAAAAGAAGGATTCGCACCAACGTTCGGTGTGATACTTCTTGCATTACCGAAGGGTGCTGTAAGAATGTACCACCACCCCATGGGGTCTTAATAAACTTGTCTTTTGTACTTTCAGTTTCCGTGCCAACAGTTCTTTGGTGTAAGTGGGTATTTCTGCGGAGCATGTAGGCCTTGGGAACCCAATACCACAAATTGGCGACCACGAAGGGACTCCTCGGCGACTCGGATGCCCGAAGGAGAGGTCGTGACGAAGGATTGGAAACTCGCCATGGACGCGTACGCTGCCACTGAGTGACCCGAGTCTTGGCACCCACGGTGTTTTCTTCCTTTCCTTCTGATCTGACCTTCCAGGTGGCGCCGGTCTCCGACTGAGATCCTGATCGTCTGCGTTGCTGTACAAGTGCCCGTTTGGCTGATTCGATTAAAGACCGTGGCAGTTGGAATCTGGATATTTGAGATTTGGGTAAGATTTGTGATCGGTAAGGTAGTCTACGGACGCTTACTGAAGTTCTATGATTGTGACTATGTTTTGAGTTAGCTAACATTTTTGACTTTGTGAACTTTGAATATATATGTGTAGTGCACTCCACATAGGCAGGCATGTAGAGATGTTTCTCTAATTCTGTTTGTACTCTGAGCGGCACATTTGTGTGAAGTACTGGAAGTGCCATTTTTTACGGTATCACGCTTTCGTGGTACTTTTTGAACATGCCTGTTTTAAGCACACTCCGAGGGATGTGCTGTTTTGAAAATGGTACCACAATTAGGTTAGCGGATTCTCAGCCGGCTCCCCCAGAGGGAACTCCAAATCGTGAGATGTATGTCAAATTTGGCCTTCCCCCTATACTGTACAGCAAATTATGGCATAAATATACTAGAACCGATCCCGAGTTGCAATGGCCACTACATGGGTCGTTTGATTTGCGAAAGGTTCAGTTTGTGGAGCAATGTTTGTTTCAGCGCAGGTCTAGACAGGATATGTTTGATTGCGTGCGAATGTGGGAGAAAGCAGTGCGTGAACGTTTGAAGCGTGAAGTTGCCTTGGCGGACAAAGAGCAGCGCAAGGCTGCTCGAGATAAAGCTTTACAGCTTGAGGAAAAGGAGGCGCAGGAAAAGAAAGAGAGGGAGGCACGGGAACGTAATTTGCAAACGACAGGTCAATTTCCTATTCGACGACCACTTTATCCTGTCCTTAATAATGAAATTGATGATTTTTTGTTATTAGATCGATCTCCGCCTCCGTACGTTCCTCCTTCGGCTCCGACTGAAGATTCTGGTGATGAAGAACGGGATAAGTCGGATAAGTCAAGTGTCAGGTTATCTGCGGAGAGATCCGCGGAACTGCGTAGTTTTGCTAGAAAATTAAATTTAAATCATATAACTGTATCAGATGTTGTTTCCGAAAGGGGTAAATGGACAGAACGTGAATTGATGTGTTTTCTGAATACTTTTGCAGATGAAGTTGTCACACAATTTCGTAAATATTCAGAAACTTTAGAACCGAAGGCTGTGTCGGTTCATCGTGAGAATTTGGATAAAGGTTTATTTGTCCTTGCAGATGTCGATACTCTTTTTAAACAACTGGTCCAGCTACGGGATGAGGCGTCCAGGTTGCGGGAAGAAAGAAAAAAAGATAAGGAGTCCATACCGGGGTCAACAGAGCAGTCTAAAGAGTGTTCTCTCCGGGGTTCAGATAAGAATTCTAAAGTGCATGTTATGCCTATGCGTGAAGCTGCACCTTTGTATGTTCCGCCTAAAGGGGACGGTACGGATGAGGACAAAACATCGGCAAATGCGAAGGGGTATTTTGTATATAATTGGGTGTATACGCCCTGGAATAGAGCAGATGTTATGGCATTGAAAAACGCTTTACCAGATCTTCGTAAAAATCCAGCCGCATTCTATGAAGGGGTGGAGGGGGCCATTTCTTCTTGTGTTATGACTCTTGTTGATATAGACCTCTTCTTTGGATTAATTCTTCCGCCGGATATGTGGAGGTCGATTCGTAAGACTAATGATCAAACGATGCTTGGGGCAACTTGGAAGGAAATAAACCAGGCTGACTTAGACAGAGAGCCTGCATGTAAACCATGTGATTTGATTTTAGAACTCCCAACGGCTATTTTGAATAAACTAAAAACGCTTGTTCCTTCTAAAAAGATTGACTGGACTATGTTAGCTTCGTGCAAACAGAAGCCAGACGAATCGGTATCTGATTTCTTTACACGTTTCGAAGAAGCGTTTCATGATTACAGTGGTCAATCGTTAACAGATGATACAGGTAGGCATCTGTTTGTTGATAAGTACGTGACTAATCTCCTACCGGAGATTGCTAAGCGATTGAAAACGAGTGAAAGTTCCTGGACCACGGCGACCCCTGCGTCTTTGTTAACTATGGCTCAGTACTATGAGCGGCAGGAATTAGAGGCTAAAGAAAGTGTAGATAAGAAAACGAAGGAATTGAAAACTAAGGTGATGTTGGCACAGGTTCGCGGGGCGCAATCTAGAGGGAATGATAGAGGTAGGCGAGTAGGGAGTAATGCGTCGTACGGTCGTACTGACATTGCGGAGGACCAATGTGCATATTGTAAAGAGTTTGGGCATTGGGCTGAAGATTGTCCGGTGCTCCGTGAGCAACGTAGTCAGCGTGGACGAGGAGGTGGAAGGTCGAGGAATAGTTATTCAGGAGCGAGAGGTGGAGGAAGTGATTGTGGTGGATTTGAAGCAAGGGGCCGTGGCCAGGATGAACGAAATACTTTTGATGGACGGAATCAATATCAGATCTCGGAGGGTGAGAATGTGGAGCATCAGGATTATGTGCATGCATAGGATTGCGTAGGATGGGGTACGGAATCAGTTGAAGTGCCAGTAGATCAAAGAGGTCCATATGTATCAGCGGGCATTTGGGTTCTACTGATCAGTTTTTAGTTGACACAGGAGCTACTCTTAGTGCTTTGTCCAAAAACTTGGTTCCAAGGGCTCCCCTGTCTGGCGAAACGATAACATGTATAGGGTTTGATGGCACACCCTCTCCTAGCCCATTATCACAACCTCTTGCACTTTGTATTGACAAATTTTTCAGTTTTTGTCCATTTTTGTTGTCGCCTCACACTCCAGATAGCATTATGGGCATTGATTTGCTCAAATATTTTCGAGCAACGATACGCTGCGCTCCAGAAGGAGTGCGGGTCATTTTGAATGACAATTACCCAGATTCAGACAGATTTTGTACAATACAGGAAATTGCAGCATTAGCCTCTCTCCCTCATACGTTGTGGGCGACCTCAGATACGGATGTGGGACAGATGCTTATTCCACCTATTCGAATTACTGTGAAGGAGGGAGTACTTTTGCCACGTGTACCACAGTATAAGATTTCTAGGGAAGGTGAAATTGCCCTGACGCACATCGTTCAGGATTTGATCGTTGCAGGAGTAGTGGAGGAAGTTCCTTACAATGTCTGTAACAGTCATATTCTTCCGATTCGTAAGAAAGATACTGACGACAAAGTCTATCGATTTATTATTGACTTGAGAGAAATTAACAAAATTGTCATCCCTCAATATCCGGTGTCTGATATCACAACATTGCTTACATTGGTCCCTCCAACAGCGACGACCTTTTCCGTCATTGATCTTAAAAATGCATTCTTTTCCATTCCTATCCATCCCGACAGCAGATACTTATTTGGCTTCACGTTAAATAATAAATCGTATAGATTTTGTCGTGTTCCTCAAGGTTACACAGAGAGTCCTAGCATCTATAGCCAGGCTTTAAAAAGACAGCTTGATACTTTTGAACTGCAATCCGGAGTAGCCCTTATACAGTATGTTGACGACCTCCTGTTGGCTGCAGACACTTATGCACAATGTGAGGAGAGTACACTTGCTTTGCTTTCCTTTTTGGCTCAGAACAACCATAAAGTCTCTAAGAAAAAGCTTCAATACTGTAGACCCAAGGTGACCTACCTCGGTCATCTTTTGTCTAAGGAGGGGCGTGCATTAACATCAGATAGAATTCAGGCGATTTTAGATACACCAGTCCCCCGCACTCAGAGATGTACGCGCCTTCATAGGATTAACGTCCTTTTGTAGACAGTGGATCATGGGGTTTTCGCACATTATAAAACCTTTGTTAGCGTTACTGTCCAAAACTACACCGATGCCCCTTGAATGGACAGATGAATGTCAGAATGCTTTTGAACAATTGAGACAGGCCCTTTGCTCTGCACCCGTCTTAGGTACACCAGATTACTCAAAGATTTTCACATTGTACGTGCACGAGAAAGATGGGTGCACGTTATCAGTGTTAGTGCAAGCACACGGGGACAAGCAGAGGCCATGTGCGTACTTTTCAGCCATCCTTGATCCTGTAGCACATGGGCTACCTGGGTGTTTTCGAGCAGTCGCAGCGACAGCGGTAGCGATACGACCGAGTGAGGGAATAGTTTTATCGCACAAATTGTTGGTGTTAGTTCCCCATGCAGTAGATGCCCTGTTGAATCAAACGAAAACACAGTATCTCACGAGCGCACGTTTGACAGGATATGAGCTCACACTTCTGGCGCCACATATCACATTGAAAAGATGCGCTACCCTGAACCCTGCCACTTTATTGCCTTATCCGGTTGAAGAGGGCCAGGAGGAAAAACATCATGATTGTGTTTTCCTGACTGAGGAACAAACAAAGGGTCGTGTCGACTTACAGGATATGCCACTTCCAGATGTGGATGGGGAACTGTGGGTTGATGGATCGTGTTTGAGGCTGCCAGATGGCACGACTTCTGCAGCATATGCGATCACGACACAGTGGTAGAAACAGCACGAATACCACAGAAATCGGCTCAAGCAGCAGAGCTGATAGGCCAGCACTCAATTCGCAGGCTCTTGTCAAGGCTATGTGTGAATATTTACACAGACAGCCGGTACGCTTTCGGAGTAGCGCATGACTTCGGCTTACTCTGGAGAGAGCGTGGGTTTTTGACCTCTCATGGAGTACACATTATGCACGGAGAACTAGTGCGTGATCTCCTAAACGCGTTGCTTTGCCCAAAGAAAGTAGCGATAATTAAATGCAGTGCACATAAAAAGGTCACCGACAAAGTGGGACAAGGCAATGCCTTTGCAGACAGTATAGCAAGACAAACAGCTATGTCCCGAAATGACTCCCCCCCATGTATGTAGCGAGGTCGCAGGCCGAGCGATGGCATGATGCTAGAGCAGAGATAATAGACATCCAAAAATCAGCGACTGAAGCAGAACTTGTTACATGGGCAGCGGAAGGGGTACTGGATGATGAGGGTTGTTGGAGGAGTAAGGACATGGAGAGATGGAAATTGCCTCCGGTTACTTGCAGGCGATGGTTCAGATGACACATGGGTTAGCACATGTGGGAGCTCTTGCAATTACTCGATTGTTAACACGAGTTTGGGAGCATCCTGAGATTGCCATTACTGCTAAGAGAGTAGTGCAGACCTGTTTGATATGTCTACAGCACAATCCTGCAAAAGGGACGCATACTCCGAAAGGAGGGTTCGTTCCACCTTCTGCACCATTCGAGGTACTTCAAATGGATTACATCCAGCTTGAGCGCTGCAATAACCTTAAGTATGTCTTAGTGGTAGTGTGTGCTTTTAGCAAATGGGTCGAGGCCTTCCCCACGAAAGATAATACAGCTTTGACAACAGCTAAGGTTTTGCTCAAAGAGTATTTTCCTCGATTCGGAGTTTGCAAATTTTTGTGGAGCGATAATGGTCCTCATTTTGTTGGGAAAATTGTGGAATATGTGCTAAAGGGACTGGGGGATCCAGCAGAAGTTTCATGCTGTGTTCCACCCTCAGTCAGCAGGTCTTGTCGAGCGGTACAATGCCACGTTGAAATTGAAACTGGCTAAGATTGTGGCGTCTACGTCATTGAAGTGGCCGGATGCCTTGCCACTAGCATTGCTCTCTCTTAGATCAGTGCCCCACTCTCGAACTGGCCTCACACCGTATGAAGTGGTGTTTGGAAGGCCTATGAACATATGGGGAGTTCCTAAGCCGCGATTGTTACATGATGTGCCTTGTATAATGATGAACGATTATTTGGCACGATTAACAAATGATTTGCTTTCTATTCATCAACAGGTTCGAGAAGCGCTCCCTGACAATTCCATTGGAGAGACCCATAGTCTCCGTCCTGGAGACTACGTTATGGTGAAATCGTTTGAGAGGGTGAACAGCTTGGAACCGAGGTGGCGTGGCCCCGAGCAGGTCCTCTTGGCGACTCGAACGGCTGTGCGAGTGACCAACAGAAAGCGGTGGGTGCATTCAACTCACTGCCGTCGCGTCTCTCCGGACCTGGTGAATCCTACTGTGCTGTCCGACTACAAAGATCTTGGACAAAGAAAAGAGCCCAGCTGTGACGTCGGCCGAATCTGAGGGAGCCTTCCCGGACCACACTGTTTCTGGACGACATCGCTACGATCTGCGGCCAAGATAGGAAGAAGATTTTTTTTGTGCGAGACTGGTTGATTACCGCTCTGGGGTTTGTGAAACGGAAGCCGGGAATCTCAAGGGGGGGGATCAGTTCTGCCAAGAGTAGCGACACCCGTCTTGACCCCGGAGAAGAAAACAACGGCTACCTCGGAGCTCAGCACCAACGTTTTTGAATTTTTGTAGTTGTGTATTTGAGACATTGTGAACTTTTGAACTATGGCATCTTCTGCATCACGAGACAAGAGAATTCTTGGTGCCATTTTGTTCGTACTGACAATCGTGGTGATAGCAGTAATAGCCTGGGTAGTAGAACTTGTGGTGGCTGTACGAGAACATTTGTTGCCGACTACCCCGGCTCCATCTGAACATTTTCACTTCACCTTACCCTACCATGAAGAACGGCACCGACCGACTTACTTGAACAATAGCTTCATTCAGATTTTGCATCATACTCATAATATGACGAACACTTCTAATTGTTGGGTGTGTGGGATGTTGCCTGGTCATCAGAAGAAAGGGGGCACCCCGCTCATCCCACTCCCATTTTCCCACAATGGTTCCTGTAACGCCTGGTATACTCTTATTTACTTTACGATGGCCAACAAAAGGGGGGGTGCTTTTCCGTTTAAATAAGATGTTATCATGACCGGGATGGTTATCCACGGGCTGAGGGTACTCTATTTGAATGGGAAGAGTACCGCCCCGATAATGTGTCTGCACCCCGAATTTACAGCAATCAAAGGAACATGAATATGTCCAGCTCACATGTCATTAATGTCATAGATACTAAGGCTGACCTTTGCATACGTAATAAAGGTACAATCCCGGTTGGAAAAAGTGAATGTAACACTACACTTACATTTGACAGTCCGAATGGCATCTCATTTGTGGCATCTCGAAATACATACTTTATCTGTGGTAATAAAGGCTATCATCAGCTCCCCTTAGGATGGTTAGGCACATGCTATATCTTTTGTATTGCCCCCTGTATTTATTGCCCCACCAATGTACCACAATGATTATGTGCTTTACCATGACTTTGTGTTAAATAGAGTTAGACGTGCTGTGGTTTTGGACGATATCGACCAGACCGATACTGCCTTACAACAATATGTAGACTTTAATTTGGGATTGTTTTCCTTTGTGGGGGCTGCTTTGAACAGTCGGAAAATACGACGACTGACTCGTGTTGTTGAGGCTGTAGCTAATGACACTGCTATTGCATTAGGGCATATAACGGAAGAACTTCAAATATCCAGAATTGTTACGCTCCAGAATCGCATGGTTCTTGATGTGGTTCTAGCTGATCGGGGGGGGGGGGGGCATGTAGAATCATCAGAAGTAGCTGCTGCGTTTACGTGCCAGATAATTCGCCATCTGTTTATGTTGCGATTTCCAAACTTCACAAAATCGCTGCTGAAATACACCCGGACAATGGTACTTGGACTCTTTCGGGGTGGTTCTGGTCAATGCTTAGCACTTGGGGCTGGAAGCTGCTGACGATTTTATGTATCATAGTTGGGATACTATTCTTTGTATGTTTATGTATACAATGTGGCCCTGCCTTATGTTCTATGTGTTTATCAGCTTGTATTCCATCTAGACGAGTTCTTGCCCAAAAAGAAATGATGCTTCATAAAGAAGTAGCTCAAATAATGTCAATTGATATTGAAGATGAGTATCCCGACTATGTCCACTATGAGGTAGCTTCAGCTAAACGCTAAAAGGGTCGTCTGTCGTAATTTGACAATGGCCGGGTTAGCGCTTAGCTTTGCTACACGTTATTTCCCTAAACTTGGCCTTATTCGAAAAACGCCATTTTGTATGCTACGGCGGCCATTTTAGGGAATGAGCGGCCTCGTGGTCAGCATGCCCTTTAGTCCTTTGTCCGTGCCGCTGACCACTTGAGTTTGCCCAGCAACAGGCTATTTTTAGTAACGGTCAAGCTTGTACATGCGCAGTCCCAGCTGACCAGTCACCCCTCAGGAATGTTCCGCCAAACTGACCAGTGGAATTGTAACCCCTCCCATGAGTTGGCTGTGCTCCAAAAATGACCATATATGTACATAAACTCTGTAAACCTTGTACCTCCTATCTTTTTATTACCTGTAAAGTGTATAAAAGAAGGATTCGCACCAACGTTCGGTGTGATACTTCTTGCATTACCGAAGGGTGCTGTAAGAATGTACCACCACCCCATGGGGTCTTAATAAACTTGTCTTTTGTACTTTCAGTTTCCGTGCCAACAGTTCTTTGGTGTATGTGGGTATTTCTGCGGAGCATGTAGGCCTTGGGAACCCAATACCACACGGGGATTTTGGCTCTTTTTGCTCCCAATTGTAAGACCATTTTGACTGTGGATGCTAGTCTCACGGGACGATTTTGACTGTGGATGCTAGTCTCACGGGTTTAGGTGTAGTTCTTTCACAAATTCAAAGAGGAGTTGAAAAAACAATCGCTTTTGCCTCCCACACTTTGACACAAGCTGAGAGGAATTACTCCGTCATTGAGAAGGAGGCACTAGTATTTTTGTGGGGTTCAAGGTTTTGTTTAAAAACTGATCATAAACCTCTTATGAGGATTTTATCGGCTGGTGGTGCAGGTAAAGGATCTGCTAAGCTAGCACGCTTTGCAGCTAGATTGCAAGAATGTTCCTATGATGTGGTATTTATTCAGGGCTGGAGGAATTCACAGGCTGATTGTTTGTCCAGATTGTCATTGGATTGGGAGCTTGTCAATAAGGAAATGGTGAGTAAATTAGCTTCTGAAGAAGCTGTAGCCATTGTTGACAAAGTTAGTGATTCTAGTTTGGGTGCTGTTTCTAAGGAAGAATGGTTCAGGGAAATACAATCTGATAAAGTTTTGAAACAAGTAGTGGTCATGATCAGAAATTGTGCGTCTCGTGAGTGTTCCTGTTGTGTTAAGACCATTTTGGAAGTTATTAGACAAATTGTCTATTTGTGGTCATGAGGTCATAATGCGAGGTGATAGGTTTGTACCTTCGGCTGGTGTGTGTTTTCATATTTTTAAAATCGCTCATGAGGGACATCTTGGGCAGGGGATGACCAAGAGGATTAAGCATGAGTTTTGGTGGCCTGGTATGGATGACCACATTTGTGGTTGGGTTGAAAATTGTGTGTTATGCAAGGAAAGTGAGAAGAGACTTAGAATTGGAACTCAAAAAGCTTTGGGTCATATTTCTGATCCTGGTAAGCTGTGGCACATGATTTGCTTAGACTTCATTGACCCTATTTCTGAACTTACGTTGGATGTTCGTTTCGCTGTGGTCATTTTGGATGTCCATTCTCGTTGGTTAATTAAGTTTGTCAAAGAAATAACCACTAGATCTACTATTGAAGTGCTTGAAGTTGTTTCTGGAGGAGGGCGTTCCTCATTCTTTGTTGATGGACAATGGAACGCTATTAAAGTCGGGAAAATGCATTGTTTCCTAGAACGGTGTGGGGTTAAACATTCGTGCACCTCTTTGTATAATCCCATTGTTAATGGCATTGTTGAAAGGGCAAATAGATTGGTGAAGGGAACTTAACAGTTGGCTGTGGCAAATAGACAATCTCTCATTCGTTTGATTGATGAAATGCTTTGGGCTTATCGCTCTACAGAACATAGTGTTACTCGTGTTTCACCTTATTTGAGCATGAGAGGACGTGTGCCAGGGTCTAGATTAGTTCCTTCTTGGTTACAAGATTGGGCATCTTCAGATGGGAATTCTCCTGAGGATTTTTTTGCTTCCAAATTTCAAGTTGGTGATTGGATCAAAATCAAGTCAGGTAGAGGTAAAGCTGGATTAAATAAATGTTCAGCTCCTTGTCGTATAATTAGAGTAATACAAAAGGGGATGATGGACGGAGCGTTTGAGCAAATCAAACACTCACCCCAGTCAACTGATCTGGGTTTAATATATCTCCATTCTTTAGCTCACTCAGCCACCCCAGTTCAGACATTGCCATATGCAAATCAGTCTGACCATGTGCCTCATGGGAACATTCCAGCCCGAACTGCCAAGCCATGTCTTCCCTGGACCTGAAACAAGCATCCTGGGACCGGTTTCGTATTCATAATCCTAATTAGAGTTGTCAAGCATTATGTGGAAGTTGAGTGAGGTCACAAATGAAATTTGCAAAGAATTGCTTTGTATCAAAGAAAGGGTAATGTGATCAATAGGAGTTTTTCTGATGATGAAAGTTCAGGTGCGATGTTTGTTCCTGACAAGGGGGGAGATGAGTGGTGATTCTGTTTCTTTTACTCCTGCAGTGTCTAAGGATGGTCCTGTTCTTGGAGATGCAGATGCATCTTCTTTTTCGAACAAAGAATGTAATCCAAGTACTAGTGTAGGGAGGGTTCGTAGACCACCCTGGTATTTGCATGATTATGTCACTTCGTAGTTTGCTTTCTATTAAGAGAGAGGATATGTTATGATGTAACTAGTGATGTTGTTACTTACCTTGTCTCTCCTATCTGTGTTCATCTTATCTCATTGTAACTAGTGATGTTGTTACTTACCTTGTCTTTCCTATCTGTGTTCATCTTACCTCATTGCAGAATTCTTATCATTCTATGTTCTTAAGAATGTCAGGCACTCCGCTCTCGACATCTGGCAGTTCCTGCTCGATCGTTGAGGGTATTGAATGTTAAGTTACTCTCTCTGGAATAAATTACTTCATTTCCATCAGAAGTGTTCATGTTTCCATCACAACACAGTCCAAGCCGCCTGACGTATACTCCCATGTGGCATTTGAATTTTGCCCATTTATATCACTGTGTAGTTTCTGGTGTAGTCTATGCTGATTAATTGTCTAATTTATCAGTTGATATTTCATTCGCACGAACCCACTCACATTCTGATAATTCTGAATCTTTTGCATCACCAGTCACAATAGACTTTCATTAACTATATGTTCTGATTTTAAAGGTGGTGCCGATAGCATTGTTTTTTCATCATCAGTCCCCTCATTGTTTATCACTTGTTGATCGCTCTTTGGACCTGGTCACCAGTCTTCTTTTGGGATTTCTGAAAGGGACACATTCTGCAACCTAGTCAACAGTTGCAGTGGCTGCTGTTCAGATTGGCCACATGATACAGCTTCAGGATATGAATGGACTCCAGTCTTGTTCTCTCTCTCTCCGACAACGGTGGTAAAATCACTGCTCTTGTTCATTTCGTCACCAGAACCAGCACAAGTTCTCAACTCTTGAGACAATCTAAATTCCTCTCCCACGAGCTACCAAACCTCAGTAACCAGCTGACCACAGGCTAGGATCCAGGAACTGCAGTCTGCAGAAGACTGTCCTCAGAAAACTGAAAATCCTATAACACTTTCAGTCATGACGTATCCTGTGTATCCTTCCCTTGTTGAAGATCTGTTGCATAGATTCTGACACCAAACAGTATTTCTCAAAGAGTGTGATTCAACAAAAGCGTCTTTGCATGTTGTGAAAAGTTCATTGTGCACTATGTGTGCTCCTCAGCGAGCCATTCCCTAAACCCCTCGCAGTGAAGGCTTGACCTAACCTACTGTTCAGTCTTTCAACTATCTCATTTGAACCCAGTGTAAAGGTGTAGAAGAACTGAAGGCTTAAGCCCCCCTCAGCAAGTGTCTCTGCTAATACTGAAGCAAAGCTTATGAACTCCACCCATCGCTACTAAGTATTGCAAGTCTTTTTGTTGCTGCACAAGTCATGGCTTAGAGCTGTGGCCATACCCACAAATAACGTGCATGAATCACCTGATACCAGTATATATGTTTCTTTCGGATGAAATGGGATAACATGGGCCTGATATTCAATTCGTAAAGGATGTGCTGCATTTGCTAACCGAGTTTGCAGTGGTCTTGCAATTGTGAAGTACTTTATTTCTTGCCAAATCTTGCATTGTTGTACCTTCCATATTATGTGTTCAGACATTAATGGCCACCAAATAATTCTCCTGCGGAGTATGTAGAAAACTGTTCAGTACCTGCAGGCACTATCTATTTGTGAGTCCAGTCGATGAGGCTCATCAGCTATGTTGTCATCCCCAGTCTTGGAAATGCTAAATATAGGAAGCCCATCTTGTACCCAGAAGTAATTCTGCTTCGCTGGGAGGCCAGGAGACTGGCCTTTTACGGTGTGATGTCGACGATTAGACTGTGGAATAAACGTCTGGGTCCATTAGTTTGTGACCAGGTCAGATCTGCTACCTGAATCTGTGGGTAGATCTTGCAGCCTGATCAGCGACTGAATGCGGCTGCCCACGGCCCGCAGGGGGCCACCCTAAAATAGTGCTATTTGGGCACTAACACACCCCTCACTAGTGGTTGGACTCCAGTTAGTATCCTCTCGCGTTGGCATGCGATGTTCGTAACTTCCAGGGCGCCATGGTAGGTGAGGCTAAAGGTATAAGGGTTGTGCGATTGTCGCTGTCGTGTAGCGTTTCGCTGTTTGGGAGGCTGCGTTTTGTTTCGCGAGGTGAGTCATTGCTGGGGTTAAGCATCCCCCAGCCCCTATGGGGGCGCATGCTGGGGCTGGTTGGCCTGGCTATATTTGTGGTTAGTTTGATTGTCTGGCGAGATGAGGTGAGTGTGGTGCTTGGGGCCCCTCTTGACCTCCTGGTCCGGGTTGCGGCCTCCTGGCTAGCTGTTTCAAGCCCGCTTCACTTCTTTGCCAATGCAGGGGGCGACCATCGCGGCTCCGTTTCCGGTTGGGCTGGTGGGGCTGAGTTGTGTTATAGGTCGCCCCCGTTGATAAATCGGGGTGGCTGGCGCTGCTAGCCTCAGGAGCCGTAGCTCAGAGGCAAGGTCTTCAGGGTTTGGTGTTCGGCGCCCATAAAGGCAAGGGTTCAAGTCCCACAGTGAGGCACAGTCCTATTTTGAGCGGCGCTGTGCCTGGCTGGCTCGGGTTACGTAGGGCCTATTGCTGACGGTGCATTGTTTGGGTCCCTGCGCTCACATGTGACTGTGCCAAGGGTACAAGTGCCCCTGCCAGCGTGTATGTATGACGAGATGTCTATTCTGTTGCTCCAGCTGACAACAGCCTAATTATTCAGCGAGCTGAGGGCGTGCCAAGAATGTAGAGCCTGCCAATGAGCTAATAATGTTTAAAAGCAATGTTTGTGACAATTAACAGAGCCTGCAGCTTGTACTGGTATGTTGGTTTATTTGTAAATGGAAATTCAAATGATATGCTTCGTTAAGACTGGTTCCATTAAACACACTGCTAATCAACTGAAGCAGCCCCCCTTTCCCCGCCCTTTACCATCAGAGAAACCAAACAGCACCCCGAGGTAAAGACCCGCTTGCGCAAGAAATCACTGTCCACTACTTCTTAGTTAGCAAGAAAGGCCACTTTATTAAGACGGGTGCAAACAAATTCTGAATCAAAACTATTTCAATTATTTATTTAATAAACCAAAATTCCTTCAACTTAACGTAGCATCCTTACTAAAGAGTAAACCCCCCAACCAAGATAACTCTAACAAATCCAGAAGCAACTGACTCTTGAAGATACCCCCCTCCTTTCCTTTAACTGCTCTTTGAGGATGGACCAACCCGCTCCAGGCTGCCCACCCCATTAAAATCCCACCAACCAGAAAAACCGACGAGTTTTCCTGCCCCACCCATAAAGGGGAGTCAAACCTGACCCTGAGAGCACCACACCTGAACATCAAGTACCTTAGCAATCAAATCCCGCAATTTTAATAAATAAAAAGACTAACCCCATCTGAGAAAGGTGAACCCCATCCTCCCGGAAAAGGTGCCGTTCAGTAATCTGTAAATGAGTGAGCCAAACTGTAAACCTTAATCTCCTTACAAAAAAGTATCATAGTTCTATTCAGTTTTCTCCTCGCTCTTTCCATAGCTGTGTGATTTTGTGCTCCTCTCCATTGCAGCCGTCGCACAAATTTCGTCCAAATCACCATGGTGCTCAACCAGGTGTCCTTGATGACCGCCAGATCCGTCTTCATTGTTTTTATCAAAGTCAAACCAGATAAAGATACCAGATCGAGTACCAGCAGATCTGGCGGACCCCCCCTCCCGCGCAGAGGGCAGACAACAAAGGAAACAATCCCCCCCAACGCATACCCCCTTTACCATGCCAGAAAACCTCATGAGTAACATTGTCGAGACCTAGCGATCTCCCGCAAATTTACAGCTCTGCGGAGACCGCGGACCACTTAACGAGGGAGTGTCCCACAATCCAAGTCGTCCGTTTACCTGTGACCATCCTGTGCAAAGTACCTAGGAGAAAAACAGGAATTAACAAAAGACGAAGAAAAGGGGACTATTTCCTAACCTACTTCTCGCAGCATCTCGACCTCCACCTCCCAATTCTGCATATTTGAGACCAGTCCCACCCCAATCTGGCAGCCTCAGTCGCCGCCCCAATACGAAAGGAATGCGTTCCAAAGTGTAGTGGATTCTGCCCCAACATCAACAAAACCTTCCGTAAGACAGCCAACAACTGGGCAATAGAAATTGGACTCCCATCAGCGTGACAAAATAAGACACCCGGCATGAAAAAAGAAGAGTCCCTGAAAACCTCCCATTCCCGAACCGGGCAACAAGAATCCAAATCACTCTGCCCAAGAAAACCCATTTACCCCTGCCCAACTGCTCTGTCATAGAAACCTGAAGCCAAAGTCTCAACCGCTCCCTCTACAAAGACCTCATTACTAGTCATGCCAGCCCTGTTTCTTAAACCCAAGAGCTCGGAAGCCCGGAATGCTCCAAATAATAACCACAAAAACACAACCTAAATTCCACACACTAAAAATAATCATAGCAGCAAGAAGGCAACTTAATAAACATCTGCTGAAGTAAATCAAGTCACAGGCTGCCGCAGACGCTTAGAACCAGCCTGCTGTCTAGCCAAACCATTCAGAACCTTTTTCAACAACCCCTCCCCCACCCCTCCCCACAGGATCCCTCCCCCACCGCAGCTGCCCATAAAAAGAAATTCCAGCTAGTTTACCCGAGATGGTAGTATGTGAAAGACCTTTATCAATCGGATGCAAAACAACTCAACAAAAACTGTTCCCCATACAACCCCCCTGCAAAGGAAACTCATTACCATAGCTCATAAATTCATTCCATACTTGCAAATAACTCCGTCGTGTAGAAGCAGCCACCAAATTCTCCACCACCTACACAACCCTCAATCCCCCATGCCCATACGTACTGTGGGATTTGAGTCTGGTGGAGATCTGCCCCAGGAGCCAGTCTGCGGAATTACTTCCACTGAAATCGAGACAAAGCGTCTGCTATACAATTAGTAGCTCCTGGAATATGTCTCGCTTTGAAAACAATATTCAGCTGCAGACACCTCAACATGAAAGCACGCAGCAACTGCAGCACACGCAAATCTTTTGCTTTTTGCCTGTTAATCAGCTCAACCACTGCCAAGTTATTCACATGGAATAACACAGTTCTGCTCCTAAATTCCTCACCCCAGACATAGAGCCATCAGTAGTGGGAACAATTCTAAAAAAGCAATACTGCGGCCCTGATGCCATCAGTGAGGAGGCCAACTTGCAGCACACCAGCGCCCCTCCCAGAATATGCCAAAATCATTGGCACCAGAAGCAACTGTGTAAATTTGCACCTGCCAAATAGTGTCCTCATCTGTAAAAAACAAACACACACCATTGAAATCCGTAAGAAAAGTCAACCATATGGACAGATCCGCCCTGACAGCTGCAGAAATGCGTACACGATGATGTGGGAGATATGCCCCAGACAAAGACATACCCAGTCTCCTACAAAATGTCCTGCCTGCTTGCACCACTCTACATGCGAAATTCAGGTATCCTAACAATTTCTGGTTAGGAACAACTGAAATGGATTACTGTATTGATCATAAAAAAATTTGTGTGGATTTCTTAAAGTGTACAACGAATAAGAATAGTGTTCTAATCATGTAACGAAATATGTATAATAATGATCATGACTATGTATAAGGTAAATGAATATATATTAGAAATATGTTTTAAGTCACAATAATGCTTTAGTTGCAAAAAAGGATAAATTGTGTTTATATATCGAGTAATGTTCTAGAATGCTGAGGACACTGAATGTATAGATGTTTAAATATTCTATAGACTGAACAAGATTAACTGAGATCAACGATTGTGGAGATCTATATACTTGATCTAATTGTTAAGGATGGCCAACTCTTATCTTGTTTATGATATAGTATTGGAGCCATTGTGACTGTTAAACTACTAAGATGGCCGTAATGTGTAAAGACATGGTAAATTAACAGTAGCTATGATTATATTGTCGATAATCACCTTACCATTATATAAATATAAGTAGTACTGAAATCGGACTATATTTATGTATAATGTTGGAGAAATATGAGCAATGAATGTATTGTTGAAAATCATCTGCTTTTTTTGTTTTGTGACAGTATAACAACTGTAGTAAATATTATAGTTATACAATAAGTGTGGCCGTAAGTTGTAACTAAATTATTAAAAAGGAGTTCCAACTAGAATAATATAGATAACTTTATCACATATAAAAATAAAAGAAACATCAGTATTGGAAAAAAATACAAATCTGGCCGCTAGTTTTAAGAAAACGGGCCGTGGATATATAAAAAATCGTTTCGATGAATAAATGGAGACTATATTTGGGCGAATGCTCAGCACCTTCCATATACTTAGGAATAAGAGAACAAGCATATAAAATTTGAGATCTATGCCTCTTTTGAATACGCAATTATGACGATAATGTGAGGGTTTCCGATTAGCGTAACAGGAACTACAAAGATGGAGCTAGTTTTGATCATTCGAGAAACTCACAATGTATATATCGCGAGACTAACGTAAGACACTTAACGGTGTCAGAATGAGAAACCACTACCCCATAGAGAACAACAAACATGGCGTATGTATCATGATTAAACAGATTAGGGTACTAATTGAAGCCCATTATACAATTAATGAACGGTTGGAGGAGTATAAATAGGGGAGCCCGAAACAGCGTATTCACACTGCGGCATACAGCTGAGACGATCGGGACTCTGGTGTTTCACGAAATTATAGGTAACTGACATTCCGGGAAGGTTTACGGAAGTAGCCAAAATGCTGGGCAGAGGCAGAAAGTTAGAATACAACCGAGTAGCAGATTATCCTGAGGTTGTTGAGATGAACAGGCTATTGCTACAATAATCAGTTACCGTGTCCCAGCGATAGTAACAACATAATGGCATGAGTTATTATTTGTTTTGCTTTGTTTTACAAACATGGGCTTGAAAATCAGGACAAAATAAAACTTTATCATGTTGCCTCTGCTATTTCTGAATTAAAATTGATATCTGAGGGACATAGACAGGGAGGCGGCTCCGCTTATGAAGATAATAAACAAAAAAAAGGGGTTGTGGAAAGAAGCACAGACCATTGGACCCTTGGAACATATGGCCTTGGGAACAATCTAATAACCGTCTATGGGTCTAGAGACCGATCAAAGACCTAGATACATCTTAATAGTTATCCAATGAGAGCAGTCTAAGCCCACAACTGTTTATATTTGTGATAAATTATATCTAGAACGCCAGAAATATGTAGGCCCTCTTAATGAAATGATTTTTTGCTCATTATAGGCACACCTACATAATTAAATAAAAAGGGTGATATACAAAGGCTAACTGTTCAAGTAGCCTTAGCGTATTGAAAACACTGGGGAACAAAAGGAAAACGTAACCTAAACTGATGATACAAGGAAGTTTTTTCCGATCAAGTAAGTGCTTGTTTGAAGCAATTTAAAATTAAGGCTCTCGGTTATATATTCAGTGAACATTTAAATGAAACCTTGCTCCTGTTACTTTGTGTTATTCTCCAGACACAGAGGAAGGCTCGATTTAAGGAGCATAAAATCAGATGTATCTAATTGATTGAAGGCTCGGCCTCAAGAGTGGAAAGACTAAATAAACACTCAATGTAAGATTTTGTTAAGATCATAAACCTAGATCAATATAGCCCCCTAAATTTAGAAATCACGTAGATATAATGGATACTAATTGTGTGTATTTATTTCTAGAAAGAAGACTTGATGTCTTAAATCTGTTCTGAAGAAGGTGTTTTATACACAGACACTGAAACGCGTCGACATAAGGACTTTTTTATTGTTGTATTAACTGTATATTGTGTATAATGAATGTATTGTGTTTATTGACCAATATATACAAAAGATTGCACTAGTACAAACAGCATTGGTAGCTAATGTGTTTTTAATTGACTCTTAGAAAAAGAGTGATTTTAATCATCATGTTTTTATAAAATAAAAATCAAGAATAGTACATATATCTACGTGTGTGGCTACATTATATGAATGGTTCATTATTAGTAGGGATTGTTATTGAATTCTGTTATTTGAATATATTGAACTGAGTACACAGAAAGGAAACTTTTTTTGTTTAGTCCTTCCTGATAATGTCCACATACTTGAACATCGCCACTGCCTTATCCTGATGGTGTTCGCAATAAACGAACACCATTCGGATATAAGGAAGGCAGAGGTCCAATTCTCAATCGACTTCGGGACCCTAGGCCGCCGAGCTAACTCCCACTCCTCCTCTTTAGACCCTTCCTTGGCCTGAATATCCAGATGAAGCAACTTAAAAACGTCAACAAATACATGACGCCAGATTCTAGATTTAGTCTTTTCCGACAAATGGGAACCTAAGGGCATGCCAATTCCCACGTAAGGCAATTTCTTATGTATGTTCTTATCTTCTAACACCTGCTCTTGAGATGTAGAAACCTCCCCTGCCTTCCCATTGGTTGCAGCAACAACATCCCCTTCAGTTTTCCCACTCTCAATAGCCTGCCGCACAGGCAGCGTGCTTGCAGCAACTTGCTCCACAATCATTTCTTCCCGAATGCCAATAGACCTGGTAGTCTTAACCCGAACACCCTCCCACTGTTGCCAAATGGACCACCATCCTGCCTTACCTTTTGGCAACTGTGACAATCTCTGTTGAAACAAAGCAGGGTCCCCTTAACGTGACTTGATAGCCGATGAGACTCGAACTTTTGCTTGGTCCGCACTGGACTCCTGCAAAATACTAAGAGAACTGGATTGCCCCAAAACACCCCTCTGATTTTTTTTACTGTAACATTTCCAACAACCTCATCTCGTAATTCACCCTCCTCCAGGTCATCATCATCAATATCCAAATTCATTTAATCTCCATGTCCAATATAATCCACACTACCACTAGGCATCTCCCCATCACCGATACCACCATCGTAAAATTGCTATTGAATATCATCACTGCGCAATGCGCCTCGCATACCAGAAGAGAATTACGCTCCAGATCCCCTTCCTGTCCCCGCCCCCCTCCCCCAGACTGAACCACCGCATGTTCAGCCCGCAACTTTCTCTTGCCAGCCGAGGACCAGCTCTCTGTAGCTGTGTCCTTGCTTTTGTAGCCGCACGAGCCAGACTGCACCTTACTAGTAGACCCAAAATCCCCCACTACGCCAGTGGAAACAACCGCCGAATCCGCACCTGCCCCAAGCCAAACCCATTGACCGCTCCCCTCCTCACAGGTTGCCTTCTGTCCAGCAAACTCCCGCCCCGCCCCGGGATGACCAAGGAAACGCGCCTGTGGAGGTAACAGATGTGCCTCTATGGGAGCCCCAACACCCACCAAACACGGGGGAACCTGGCTTGGGCAGCTGCTGCACAGGGCTGCGTGGGGGGGCAGAGCTGTGACTCTGGGTCGGGGACAACGGGTGCTGGCCAACCCCTCATCTGGGCTCCCTAAAGATGGTCCAAGCAGCTAGGGCTGCTCCTTATATTGCAGGGACCCGGGTTGTAGTCCCTGTGCCAGCCATTACATCGTACACCAGTGCAGCGTAGGCAGCTAAGGGAGAGGCACAGCCGAAAAGTCACTGCATTTAAAGGGTAATGGAACAATGTGAAAGATCGCTTCTGGATGGTGGTATTGAGAAAGTGTGCAGTCTCTCGATCCGTAGGTCTCTTTCACAGAGGATTTTGAGGTGCGGGGCTGTAAATTTGTGGGATTCCAGTATCACGCGGAGATATCAGATTTGTGTGCATCGTGGCAGAATGGCAGATGAGACCAGTCGCGTCATGGGTTAGAAAAGCACCCCAGAGCCACGAGAGAGTTAGGATGCACGTTTGCCTTTGTTTTAACCGTTTGGGCATGGCCGAGTAGTTGGTAGCTTGGGAGCCTGCGCCTGAAGCAAAGCAGACCAAGAGCCTCCATTGGCTGAGTTTTACAAATGGACTGTGGCATGAATTTATCCAGCGAGCATTTGGCTCCTCTGGGGGGTGGGGGGAGGAGGCAGAACACAGCGCCCCCGCACCTGTACTAGTCAGCCCCCCTGTGTGTCATTGAGAGAGGCACGAGCAGAAAAAGAATCAAGGAGGTCTTATGCGTGGATCTATGTCGGCGTATTTTATTCAAAACAGAGGACAAACAACAAAAGAAAAGCACAGGTGAGACTCCGTGGATGTTGGTTTCTGAGTGGTGCTTGAGAGTTCTCTGTTGGTTTCTTCCTCTCCAGGTGAGTGGTGATGATGATCCCCGGGTACCATAGGAAGAGAAGAGAAAAAAGGTGGTAAGTAGAGTTGTCACAGGGTCTTGGATCCAGAAAAGAGTAATTCACCAAGGCTGTAGGAAATATGGGTGCTCTGACTAAGGTAAGTGGAGGATGCAAGAGAATGTGGAATGTGCGTGCACAAATTAACAGGAAAAATTAGCATAGAAGAGAAGACTCGTCCCTTCCTTCAGGTCACAAGTTCTACTACAGAGATAAGCTTTTCGACCCAATCCCTGGGTCTGAGAGGCAGGGTAGCGTCAAATCAATACTGACAGTGTTCCTGCGAAGCATTAGTGCGCCCGCTTCCCTCTCCAAAACAAATGAAAAAAACGGATTAAATCCCCGTGGCCACAACAACCTTCCCCCTCCACCCCCCCCCCCCAACCACCTCGCCTGAGTCATTTACCGTGGAAACCGTAACTTTCCGGAGTTACGGCGGCATACAGGCGTCCTCCGGGAGCATCCACCAGACCTCTGACCAGGCTTCGGCGGATACATCATCTTCGTCTTCCTCGGGTTTGGTGCCGTTCTTGGTTCGGTCCTCGTCGGGTCCAGTCGTCTTCTGCTGTAGAGCCTCCAGGTTCCTTTCGTCCGGTCTCCGCTTGCTGACTTCCTTGCTCCTGGCGTCTTCCGGGAACTCCTCCTCATCCGCCAGGTCCACCCTTCTATCTCCCCAGGCCTCCTTCCATTGGTCGTTTCCCTTCTCTGGGCGTTCCTGCAGGGAAGAGTAGGTCGGGTTAATTAACCCTTGCCTGTCTGGTGCGTCTTATTTGGCGGATGGCAACACGTCCAGAGAGCCCAGGTGAGGGTCTGCCACGGGGGTGAAAGCGTACTCCTCCTTAGTCATGAAGCCAGGTTAGCTCAAACATGAGTGCATTAGAAGTTTTATCTGAGGATCCAGGTCCCTGTTCGGGCAGGTCATAATTTCAATAATTTCAAACCGCCCTTCTGCACCAGCACGTCCCAACCCCACAGCGGGACGCGTCAGTTTAAGATTGGTTGGACCACCCATGTTGGTTGTGCCCGGCAGCATGGGCCCAGCTTGTGCTGAATGGTAATATGTAAGCACAGGGCCAAGGATTCAGTCAGGAGTGTGGGCGCTATCTCCCTGGAGTCTGAGGTGTCGCTGCACATGCTGTTTGGCACGTCTTCGCCTCAGTAGCGGTTCGTCTTTTGGGTGGGGAGTTGTGTGCCTTTGTGGGCCTGCGGTGTCTGGTGGAGACAGTTACACATTGCGACTGGTTGCCATTGTGAGGAGTGTGTGTGGTTGGCTCCTAGCACGTCGGGCGCTAAGTTGATGTTAGGTTAGATGATGCAGTTAACAGCGCTGCAACCTTGGCTTTTGCGGGGCCGGGCTTTCGCTGGGTATGCTGTTGTGTTCATAGTCTTTGGTACCCTGCCCTTCCGCCATATATCCAGTGTGTGGCAGGAAGGGAGCAGCATGGGTGGGGGCCTGCGGCCCTGTCTGGTTCAGCTGTTGTTGGTCTAGGGAGGCCTTGGTCACAATGGAGGGTCAGACCTCACACCCACGACACATTTTATTGCCATTATGACAAACACAGTGCATCCGCTTTCTCTGGATATGCAGCAGTTGTAGTGGGTTGGTTCTTGGGCCTCGTGGCGGGGCGGGAGATCTGCAGGGGAGGCATTAGCATGTGGGACCTAGCTGCCACCTTCGCGGCTCTTAGCCGGGTCCCGGTTTGTGGCGTTGTTAGCGGTGAGCAGTTTGCAAGGACTCTCTCCGTTTGGATCTGGCCCTCTTTCTCTTTTCACCAGTTTCATGTTTCCATTGTGAATAGTACTGCCACTTTGGGCAAACCTGTGTTGGCATGTTTGTGGACTTGGGTTCACGCAACGACTGCAACGAGAGGTCAGAACGGCAGATCAGAACTGAATCAAGTCAGCGTTTAAAAAGACCCTGGCACAAACTCTCCCCCCTTGCCCTACAGGAAACCCTTGGAGAGTTCCAAGACGACGCGAACCATGACATAAACGCGACCTATACCTCGTTCACCAACTGGATCAGCAACGGCCTCGACACTCTTATTCCAGCTAAGTTGACTAAAGGACGTAATACCCCTTCCAACCCGTGGTACGACGACACCCTTAGGGCAATGCGCAAGGAGTGTAAAAAAACCGAGCGCCTATGGAGGAAACATTACGATAACCAGGACAAGGCATTATATCTATCCAGGCTTAAGACCTACCATAAAGCTATCAGATCTGCCCGTGCTTCTTTTTATTCCAACAAAATCAACTCCAATACGAACCCATCTAAAATCATTTTTAAACTAGTGAAAGAGCTCCAAAACCCTAGGGCGCCCCTACCTAAAATTTCTTCCCACGAGCACTGTGAGCAGCTCGCAACTTATTTTGTCGATAAAGTCCAGAAAATCTATGCGTCCTTTCCACAGATCGCTCCTCTCTGTGGAGCTCCCAAGACCACAGACCTCAATTTCTTACCTCTATCCCAAATTTCTGCCATCACTGCTGCAGACCTGATCAGACTAGGTAGGAAAGTGAAATCTGGTTCCCCAGCGGACCCCATGAGTCCCTCCCATTTCCTGGACTCGATGGACTTTTTCCTATCCCCCTTGCTAAACATCCTCAACCTTTCCTTTTCTACAGGATCTGTACCCATAGCTTGGAAGCAAGCGTGGGTATCTCCGATAATTAAAAAACCTACCCTCGACCCCTCCAAACCAGAAAATTTCCGGCCGATATCCCTTCTCCCCTGGATTTCCAAAATAGCCGAAACCCATGCTAACAGCATCCTTTCCAAACACGTGGAAAATCACGGAATCCTAGACCCCTCTCAAAACGGCTTCCGTGCAGGCCATAGTACGGAGTCTGCCCTACTGGCCACTACGGAGCATCTCCGGACGATTTTGGATTCCGGTCATAGTGCTGCGCTGATCCTGCTCGATCTCAGCGCAGCCTTTGACACGGTATCCCATGACATCCTTCTAAAACGTCTGGAGATGACCGGGGTGACTGGTCTTGCCCTCGCATGGTTCCAATCCTTTCTCAAGGACAGATCCTTTAAGGTGTCGGCTCCCCCATTTCTTTCTAAATCCCACCCCATCGCTCAAGGTGTCCCCCAGGGATCAGCGCTGAGCCCCTCCCTCTTTAATCTATACGTCCAGCCACTTACTGACGTGGCTAGAGAGTGGGGGCCCACGCTGGTCTCGTACGCCGACGACACCCAGCTGGTTGTCACCCTCTCGGAAAGCCCGTCCCCTGTGGCATCCAGGTTTAAAGAGGGTATGTCTGCTGTGGCCCGCTGGATGACGGACAACTACCTCCAACTCAACGCCGGTAAAACCGAGGTGCTCCTCCTAGGCCGTAACACCAGCCTATGGAACGAGCACTGGTGGCCGTCATCCCTAGGTGCCACCCCACTCCCCAAAAACTGCGTCAAAAATCTGGGAGTCTGGGTGGATGCCAACCTTAGCTTCCAGACCCACACCAAAAAGGTGGCAGCCACCTGCATAGGCCTTCTAAGGAACCTCAGGCCCATACTCGGGCTCTTCGATTCTAAGGCCCGCCAGCTTATCGTCCAGGCCACCATTCTATCGCGCCTGGACTACGCTAACGTCCTCCTTTTGGGAGCCAACAAAGCGGAAACTGCTAGGTTCCAACGCATCCAAAATGCGGCAGCCAGAATGCTGATCGGCCTCCCACGCAGATGTTCAGCCAGAGCTACTATTCGTAAACTCCACTGGCTGCCTGTGGCCCGTCGAATTCAATTCAAGGCCTTAGTCACGATCTTCAAGATCGTTAAACTAGGAAATCCCCCGCTGCTTCGTAACCTTGCTCAACCTTACGTTCCTGGCCGCGATCTGCGTTCTGCCAACCAACTCCTCCTGACTATCCCTAGGACCCGGCTCTGCCGAACTGGAGGCCGTTCCTTCAGCGTCCTTGGCCCCAAATTATGGAACGATCTCCCCCTCAGCATTCGTTCCATTGATTCTCTCCCAGCATTCCGCAAAGCAATTAAGACTCATCTCTTCCCCGTTCCCTAGTCTCCCCTTTTCCCCCTCTCCCCTCATTCTGTGCATCTGTTCTTAGCGCCGGGACACCCCTTTGCCGGGGTAGCTGTTGCGCTTCACCAAATCCAGAAAAATAGAAATAGGTACAGTAACGGGGGTGAGGTGGCAGTTCGTGTTTGCTTGGCCAGGCGTTGGCTGGAGGGGTTGTGTGATTTATTCATGGGCTCAGCTGTGCAGGCTATCCTGTGCCCGGGTTTCAACAGACTAGGACAGGCAGTGAAATTTGTGGCAGGCAGGTGCCAAAAGATAGGTCTTCCGAGACATCTATACCTTGTTTAATATCCAGGCTACGGAGTGGCTGTGTGACACTCTGGTGTTGGAAGTGGTCAGTCGGTTGGCAGGCCTTCTAGATCTGGTTTTCAACTTCTTGGTCACAGGTTCAGATCCCGGTAGGTCCACTCAGCATTTATCCTTCTGAGGTCGATAAAACGAGTACCATGGAGTTGAGTAACAAACATGTTATGCAGCGCCAAGATACCATGCGGTGAACGTGTTCCCAATTATTCAGAAAAGGGGGTGGTGATGGACAGAGTATCTGAATTAAGCAGAACACTCCTACCCAGTCCAAAGATCAGGGCGTGATCCATCACCGTTTTTTAGCTCACTGCACCATCCCAGCTCAGAACCTGGCTACATGCAAATTAGTCTGTCCCTGGCCCAGTGCATCATGGGAACAGGGCAGACCAAACTACCAAGCCAAGTCTTATACTGGGAAGGAAACAAGCTTCCGGGGACCGGTTTCTGGCATTTCAGCCGTCTTCGCCCAGCTTGCTTGAATCCTGATGGTGCAGTGAGCAAGGGACTCACATCTGAGTATACCCTTCCACGCTTATGGTGGACAAAACGATTCAGAAAAGGGGGTGGTGTTCCCAATTAGTCAGAAGCGGAAATTTAAAGAAAGTTGCTGAATACAGTGGGCTCACTTCGCAGTGCAGTAAGGGAGAGTTCAGCACTTTTTCCATGGGTCTGTAGGGTGGTGCAGTCAACAAAGTTGACACAGCCAAAACGACAAAGCTTTCATTAGCGCCACAAGTGCAGTGGCATGGGGGCCTCAGGAGAGTAACTAGCCCACTGCCGCCTTACTATATACTGTGCAACCCAACTTGATGCGAGGGGGGTAGTTTACTTGTGCATTATCGACCATGAAGCCAAGTATGCATTGCGGGGCTCTGCTCACACTAAAGTGGGCCAAGATCACACAAAGCATAGGATGGGAGTGCGCTGTCAGTCATATATGGCGATTTATGAGAATATGCCAGAGGTAATGAATATGACATCACAGAGTTGATCAGTGTTAATATCCTGGTTCATCTTTTGTCCCAATATAGACAATAGTTACGGACAGGCTCTCTTTTGCAAAGAATAGTTATTTTGCCTCATTCGAGTGCTGCACGTGCCTCTTTCGCAGTATAACGAGGTGTGACTCTTTAGAAGGATGAGCCCTTCACTCCCACCTGGGAGAGGCGTCACCAGAGGAGTCTCCAGTGGTCATGGGGAATTCTGCACCGTGCTTGTAGAATGTCACTTACCATTAAGGGCATTGTACTACCAAAGTTGGGTTGAAACTGGGCTGAAGTATTAAGTTAAAGTTAAAGCACAAATAGGCTACAATGTATTAAAGAACATTTGGCATTCCTAATATTCAATAAAGGGTACATAGTTTTCCCCCTCCTGTTCACACTGTCTTGCCTGCTCCCTGGTATACTAGCAGAAGTTTGGGAGGGCATGACTTCACCTAGGGTGGTGACTGGCTCAATGTGATGGAAAAATCCAAATGTTTCACATTTACTAACTTGTGAAATTCTCGGCTGCCTGTTCATAGTTTTATTCGTATGCACAGTATTATTAATTTAAATAATTGCTGCATTGACTAGTGCGACCAGTGGACGTTCACACACCAAGGTATTTGGTTAATTTACAAACATTAATTCTTCCATCCTCCCTGACAATAATACGAAGGGGGAGCAAGAGGTAAATCAGTTGATACGTGCACTCTTTGGGTGACCTGGGTTCCTATTATAAATGAACAACATTATAGTTTGTTAAATTAAACACAGGAACAGGTGGTGTACAAGGTCATTTCTTTTGAGGTCCTCTTTTTTCTGATAAGGGAGGAAAAGTGCATACCATCGACACTTCCGATGGCTTAGGGAGCGGCAAATGCTTGGTCCGCTCGCATTGGCAGGTGATTTATGGATGGGCTTAGCTTGGATTGCTACCCTCAGTGGTTTTACTGACTAGGGTGAGGCAGCGGACAGTGTTGCAAGCATGCGCTCACAGATGGGTCCTTCAATACCATTATTAACCCCTTCGATGCTGATGACGAGCTCAGCTCGTCATCACCCACGGGTGGCGTGTGCTGATGACGAGCTGAGCTCGTCATGTATCGCGGTAATTTAAAAATTGCCGCACAGCACAAAAATCGCCGCAGCAGCGATGCGGTTAATCTTAAGCTCGGTCAGTGTGCAGGCCAAGGAATGGCGGCATGCCCCCCGGTCGCAAGCTTGCAACCGGCTCCAAAAAATACCTTCAACAAAACATTACTCCCACCCATTTGGCGACGCCAATGGCATAAAGTCTCAGTGGAAAAATTACGAGACACTTGGAAACAACCTACCATATTGGGGGAAGATACAGCAGACATGGCACTAGCTAAACTCAATGCTTCACTCAAACAAGCTATTGATATCCTGGCTCCTTTAAAGCTACACAAACAATACCCTTCCTCTAAACAGGAAAACTGGTGCACACAAGAACTTAGAGTAGAAAAGCAGAAATGTAGGCAAGCTGAAAAAGCATGGAGGAAACTGAAAACCAAGGAGAACCAAAAAACCTTCTTGGAAGTTCAATCAACTTATTACAAACATATAAAGCAAGCTAGGAAAACCTGTCTGACGCAACAACTAGCAGAAGCGGGTAATTGCCCTAGGGAGCTTTTTAAAATTTTACAAAATTTCGTAAAACCCACAGCTTGCGAAGGCTCCGATGACTTTTCACAGACTCTTTGCGACGAATTTTCACGGTTTTTTGAAGATAAAATCAATCTTATTTACGAAAAAATAATAGCATCTAACAACATGGAAAACAATAATAAGCTCCCCTCCTTCAACCCGCTTAATAAAAAGAAACATTCTCTGCTATCATTTCCACCTATTGGTAATACAGATCTTCTCCCTCTTATTACCCATATTAAATCAGGGTCCCCCAATGACCTCCTCCCTGCTAAAATGGTTGCCCCCCTGATCTCCCTCCTTGGCCCCTCCATACAAACCGTGATTAATATCTCCCTTATGGAAGGACAGGTCCCTGCGGAATGAAAAAGGCGGTGGTAAACCCAATAAGAAAAAAAGCGGCACCTCCATTGTCAGATTTTTCTAACCTACGCCCTATCTCCCTCTGGCCATACATCGGCAAGATAGCAGAGAAGCACGTGAACACCTATCTATCCAAACATCTTGAAGCGACAGAGGGCCTGGACTATTCACAATCTGGGTTCAGGTCCAACCAAAGCACCGAATCAGCCCTCCAAACAGTGACCAATAACATCAGAATGGCACTGGACGGGGGAAGCTCCATGATTCTGGTGCTGTTGGATCTTTCCGCCGCTTTTGATACGGTGTCACATAAGGTGCTTCTCTGCCGTCTAAGGGATGTAGGCCTGGAGGGCGTAGCTCTGTCCTGGATGGAGAGTTTTTTGTCCGGCCGCTCTCAAGAAGTCAGGCTGGGCTCCCATAAATCCATCTCTAGGGAGCTCAACAAGGGAGTGCCACAGGGCTCATGTTTCAGCCCTACACTATTTAATGTGTAGATGGCCCCCTTGGCTGACTTAGTAAGATCTTTTGGGTTCACCCCGGTGTCGTACGCCGACGACACCCAACTCCTATTTCCCTGTAAAACCCTGACGCCTGCATTAAAAAAATCATTTGCAGACGGAATGAGGGCAGTATCGGAGTGGATGTCATCAAACTGCCTTCAGTGCAATGTAGGGAAAACCGAAGTTATGTTGTTCGGGCAAGCAGCAACACTTTGGTCCCCTGAGTGGTGGCCCCCGGAACTGGGACCTGATCCCAGTCCTAAGCATACTGTCAAAAACGTGGGGGTGCTATTAGATCAGGCACTCACACTAAAAGACCATGTTAACCAAGTAGCTGGCACATGCTTTCGGGCCATAGGATTGTTAAGGAGGGTCTTTCCTTATCTACCAGACTGTCATAGAAAAACACTCGTCCAGGCGCTAGTCATTAGCAGAGTGGACTACTGTAATGGCCTGCTCTTAGAAGCAAATGAAGAAAAACTCAATAAGCTACAGGTAGTCCAAAATACTGGGCAAAGATTGTCCTGAATGTTCCACCTAGGACTCCCTCCCACCCCCTGCTGACTAAACTCCACTGGCTCCCAGTGCGAAAACGAGTACAATTTAAGACCCTATGCACTATTCACAAGTGTCTAATAGGCACCGGCCCCAAATACCTGACTAAAATCTTTCAACCCTATGTTCCTGGACGTTCTTTACGATCCAGCAACCTTCAGTTGTTACAGGTTTCTAGAATAAAAAAGGCCAGGCAAGGAGGCCGCGCTCTAGCCCACGCAGGACCAAAGCTCTGGAATTCGCTTCCTCTCACACTGAGATCACACACCAACCATCTGGCCTTTCGAAAGATTCTTAAAACCCACCTATTCACAAGCAACTAATTTTTTTTGAGTAACAATTCTTCATTGCTCCATGGTTACTATGAGTTATATTCTGCCACTTGCAAAAAGCGCGGAGATACCCCTTCGGGAGTTTAGTCAGGCGCTATATAAGAATATAAAATATAAATATCCTGTTTTCGCCGCAGAGTTTGAGGCAGGTTAGCATCCCCACCTTATCTCCGCAGGGTTGATCAAGTAGAGCAATTATCGATTGGTATAGCTGTACATAGGAATGCCAGGCTGGAATCCAAGCGATTTATAGAGCAAGTGTTCCGTGTTCTGAGCCTAGTGTATGCAGGCGTGAGTAAGAATGGTAGCTGCAGGTTCAATCCTGCATCACTCTAATTTCAAGAGATTAGGCATTTCTTTTAATGTGAAATATGCCCCATACAGGGCTTAGAGGGAACATTCAACTAGGCTAACTGGGACTGTGCAAACAAGTATGAGCTGGATCGTACGCTGGGATCAAAACCCTCTTCACCAAGCTGCTGGGCATTATATTGCCAGGGTTGTTGAATGACAGGCAAGGGCATTAAGGGATTGTATTATGCAACGGGGTCAACTGCAGGGTGGACTGCATCAGTTGTCACTCCATGAAAGAGTGCGGTGGCGCTAATAGTTTGCACAATACATATACCCTTTCAAACCAGATGTGACACTATTAGGGGGTTCATTAGGGTTTAGCAATCAAGAAGGTTTGTGCAATCTCTGGTCAACATGGTGATGTAAGTGGATCCTAGAACCAAGGGTAGAATCCATGTTGCTTCCATTAAGCTCTAATGCCCCACCCGGAGAGCCAGACTAGCCAGGCTGGTTGGGGACGCTGGCAGCCAACATAGGGTGCTGCTGTCCCAACAATTGGAGGAACAAGGTATGTGGGGTGCCTAGTTGCTCCCAGCATGCCACATTAAGCTGGGCACAAACCGGAATGTTACCCATTTAATGTCACAACTGCACACAGTGCTAGAAGTTAAGCAAAAGGATCTAAACGGGCATAATTTCTGTAAGACAGGAGGGATTCATGGCAAATACATGAGGACCCACTTGCTTATTATCACTTATTCCTGGTTCGTCTGATAGTTCATCCTGTCAGGAGTTTTTTTTAGGGACACTCCAGGGCATTAATGGAGCTGTATGAGGTAGCGGGGTAACGTGCTGTGATGCAGTGTGGTCTCAGCAGACCCTCAAAAGGGGGCTGCGGCAATACTTGAAACTCTTGAAACAGGGAACCTTAGATTCTAACAGTATCATTGGTGATATAAACATGACCCAGCTGGTCATGTGGGGTTGGTATGGCTACCCTGCATTTTAAGGTGACTAGAAGGTAAGCTGAATGCGCTCTTGATATTTACATTACATTTACATATGTGGAGGCCAATCATTCCAGGGACAACAAAGTGAACTAGGTCTGCAGCTGGATTGAGCTCCAAGTGTCACGGGATCAAGCTTTTAATTAGGCATGCCAAAGGGTCTGGTGCAAATATCTGGGCAACTGCAACCGAGTAGGGGCATCCTGCTCTAAGGGCAGGTTTTGAGTTGCTTCAGTTAAGCACAATATTCTCTGCCCTGACAGCCCCAGTAGATAGGCTGGTTGTGGAAGCGGTCATCTACCAAGGGTGATCCAGTCCCACAAATTGGGGGAAAATGCTGTTAAAGCAATTAAAATACTGGAGGATTGAAACTACAGGTTTCAGTAGGTGGGAGCCTACATTGGCCTCAAGGGTAACGTTAGGCACCATATTGCAGACAGTGTGCACTGTATTCATGCAGATAGGTTAACTAAGCTGGTATGTCTATGGGGGTTTCACCACAGAGGGAGCTGAGCAGGCAAAATCCCCTTAAGGGATGCAAGGCAAGTGCAGGGGGACACCCTTGCTCAGAGATTGTCCCAGGGGGTGGTTCTCCCCAAATTTCTTAGTGCTACACCTAGGGGGCAACAACCTCATTGCCATGGGGAGGAGGTCACTCTTACAAGCCATGAAAGCCGACTTGGGGGAGATCAGCAAATACATGGCTCAATGTGAACTCTGGTGGTCTGAGATTATTTTGTCAAAGAAAGAGAGAGAAAGGAATGTTCCACGGAGTGGAGGGGAATACTCTTGATCTCCTTAGTGGTTAGATAAACAAATGAAGGAGTACCACCCTAGGACCTGAGGTGGTCTCTTTAGAGTAGAAGGGAGAACAAGCAAAAGAAAACCCCTCACTCACCAACCTGGTTGGTGACATGCTTAATCATCGGGGTTTCACCCGAACGGCACTCGGCTGTTGACACCTGATTACAGTGGGGCGGTTTTTTTCTTGTGTAATGGTGAATGTGAAAAGTGGATTAAAAACTGTCCTAGTATAACTCGGCGAAAAAGTTTTATTCTTGAGCTACTGGACAATATTAAAAATAGTTTTCAGATGTGTATGGATTTTATTGGTCCATTAATATCTTTAACAAAAGTGAAGAGTGTAAAAAAGTGACGGTCTACATGTTTCAACCTGTGAGGAAGATGCCAGGTTTTCGTCAGGACCAAAAGACAGTGATCTGGGTGGTGTACACACGCTAGGTGTACCCTGCCCTGGATCACTAATTACCAAGCTGTATACTTACAGTTGGTGCTCTTTCATAAATTTTAAGAAAGAGGAAAAAAACCTGAAAAGAAAAAGTACATTAACAAGCAAAAGAAATACATGCCTGTAAAGTGAAGTCAGGCTAACCAAATGCTCCTAATTCTCCCAGTGAGGTATTTCGCTAAGGCGGGATACTATGTGATAAGTTTCTGTTTAAAAATGTGACACTAGTTATTACTACTTATTTATATCACACATTCAGTCACATTCGGTATGTCATCCATTCATTATGTTGCCTTACACGTTGTGGTCACGTTCTGTTATATGGCATGCTAGTATGACTCCTGCTGCCCTCACCTATGCTTTGAGAGCGCAGTCACCCACTTCCTGAATGCTGTTGAGTGGTGTAATAAATCAATACACACGGTATAGAATAAGACACTGTGTTGGTGAATCTGGACACCAATAGTCCTGAATGTGGCATGCACAACATTCTAATGAATGGATGACATCCCGAATGTGACTGAATGTGTGATATAAATAATATACGCACTAGTGTCACATTTTTTTTTTTATTGCAAGGTCCTATAGGTATCTTCGATAACAGTACATAGGTGCGCCTACAACCCAGAGACCGGCATACAATGCGTTATATGGATAATCCAGTTACATATATTCAAGCCTTCCCCAATTTTTGAGGCGTTCTCGGTCCTTTAGGGTGTTCAATCAGAAGAGACGGATTTTATACAGATATAAGTTCAACTTGCATTTTGTGTTTTATACATAACTAAAAAACTCCACACATGTCACAGTATGTCTACGGTTTGTATATGGCTTGCTGTTCGGTGTCGACACTGTCCTGTAGGAGATCCATTCTGCAATCCGCACTGAGTTACATCCTGCCCGTTAACCCCCTTACCCCTAGGCCTCGTGACTTTAAACTAATCCCATACCCCTCGCGTGTGTCTCTCTCTGCAGCCCTTAACCACTACGCACTGTCCTCCTCATACCCTGAGCTATCAAGATCCTCCTCTGGCAATGGCTCGCAAATGTCCCCTCTGTACGTGTTCCATGGTTGCCAGACCCCATTCCATTTACGCGGAATAGCTCTCAGCTTGTAAACTGCCCTCTCTGTCAACTTAAGCATATCCATATTTCTGCACCATTGTGCCAAGGTGGGAAGTTCTACGGCCCCCCATTTCTGTGCAATGTCTAGTTTGGCTGTCATGAGGCCTACCGTGGTCCAGACTCTCCCATAAAATGTCAGATCCGTTGGTCCCCATACGTTCAACAGGCATACCCATGGGCCTAGTGTCAGTGAGGTGTTGAGTGTTTGAGCGATAGTGCGGATCACCCGCTGCCCATAACCAACAATGCGTGCGCAGCTCCAAAGTGTGTGCATGAAAGTGCCCTCCTCCCCACAGCCCCTAAGACAATAGGGATGGTCCGCCCTCTGCAATTTGTGTAAAGTAGGCCTCGTATAGTATATTCTGTGTAGGATTTTTAATTGCACCAGGCGAACTTAGCCGATATGCCGGCCTCGCGCGGGGATGCAATGGTGGTGTTCCACTCTGAGTCATTGAAATCTCTGACGTCTTCTATCCATTTGTCTTTCAGTTTCCCCAGTGGGTCAGGTAAGTTATTGAGCAAAACGGTATGTTAAGGAGGTAGCGCCTTCCTGCATCAAATCTGTAGGCAGACGATCTTCCAGCGGGGAAGATGCTGGAGGTGTCGTATTCGGTGGGATCGCCTTCTGGAGGGCGCGTCTAATTTGTATGTACCTATACAGCTCAGTGTCCCTCAATTCATACTGTTCCTGGAGGGACGCAAATGAGATCACGCCCTCTCTGGTCCACATGTCCCCCACTGTTGATATCCCAATGTTGTCCCACTGGGTGAATCCCTTAGTGTGCCGCAGGTGTCCCAGTGCCTTAGTGTCCCACAGTGGTGTAAGTTTCGTGATGGTCCCTTCCCAGTGTAGTCTCGCTTGCGCTTTGTACCATATCTGCACGGTATGTTTGGTGAGTCCTATGACTAGTGTCACATTTTTAAACAAACTTATCATGTAGATCGTCACTTTTTTACACTCTTCACTTTTTTAAAGATATTAATGGACCAATAAAATCCATACACATATCTGAAAACTATTTTTAATACTGTCCCGTAGCTCAAGAATAAAACTTTTTCGCCGAATTGTACTACGACAATTTTTAATCCACTTTTCACATTCACCATTGCACACAAAAAAAAACGCTCCACTGTAATCAGGTGTCGCAGCGCACTCGAACGGCACTTGGCTGTTCGGGTGGGACCCCGATGATGAAGCATGTCACCAACCAGGTTGGTGAGTGAGGGGTCTTGTTAGAAAAGGACATTTCCCTTTTCTTTTGCTTCTTCTCACTTCTCCTACTCTAAAGAGACCTCCTCAGGTCCTAGGGTGGTACTCCTCCATTTGTTTGTTGGTCTGAGATTATTCCCTGCAGAGTGTGGCACGGGGCTTAATTAGAGGAGGCCGTTGAACATCCCTAAATGAGTGAACAGTTCATGGCGTAAGTTTGCAGACCATAGGGGTCTGGGTTTCATCAGACACAAGCTGATTCAGGCTAATGTTAAAGGCTAATTTGATAAAGATGGGGTTCATTGTCACCATTGGGAATGGATTTGTTCCCTTGGCCTTGCAGGGAGCCCTGGAAATGAGAGGTGGCAAGTGAGAAGACAGCTGTCTTGGTGGCACAAGCCATCCAGGCGTACGGCTTTGGTTAAGTTGACAAACATGTGGTGCATTTGTCACAGGTCGGCATGCTTGAGGCCCTAGAAAGCAGGTTGCAGTTGAGAAATGAGCTATTTTGGTGGGGGTCTCTGGTGGCAACAGGGACCACCTCCCGAGCTGTGGCAGAGTTACAGGGCAATCTGGAAGCAGACTGGTACAGTAAGGGTACCTCTGCGGCAGACGGGTACAATAAGGGTACCTCTGTGGCACAATAAGGGTGCCAAAGACCAGGAGCCTCAGGGCAGGTTCCTGTAAAACCGCGACGGTGCCCTGTTAATCCTTTGGGCGGTTGGGGGCCTGACCAACCGGGGTTTTGCCCTGCTACCCTCCACCCTGAAAAGGGCATGAGTAATAAGAGACCAGCGTGTCACGTGATCCGGAGGAGGATCACCAAAAGGTGTAGCACTGACTGGGTGACCCGCATTGCTGGCTGAGACGGGCGGTGGCAGCATAGGTTGGTACAGCTGCCTGCCCTTGAATCGCCCGTAAGATAACCCACCATATTGCATACTTTTGTATGGAATAAACCTGCAGCAATATTTTCCCATAACGAAAGTTGTCTTGTGTATTTATTCTCGCATGCTCAGACTGTGGGTGGGGAAAGTTGCCAATAATGGCACTATGCCTTTGGAGTGAATTCCCCCCCCCCCCCCCCCTGGTCTGCCAGTGCTTCCTGAACTCTCACCAATGGAGGCTGACTGTTAAAGGCTGCTATCCAAGCCCAAAGCTGTTTATCTTTCATGTTGTTCCTTCATGCGCCTCCTTAACCGATAGACAAGAACAGAGAGGGGGTGGCTTAGCCATTATTCACCGGGACTCCATGAAATGCTCCACGTTCGAACTCTCGGACGTAAAGGGGGCAGAAAGCATGGGTTTCTGTATCCAGATAAATGAGGAGAACACCTTTGCTGGTGCTCTTATCTATCGTCCTCCAGGACCTCAGAACGGCTTTTTAGAAAGCTTTGAAGATGCACTCAGTACTCTAACTCTGAAATACGCCAATTTCACAGTATTAGGCGACCTAAATTTCCATCTCAACAAACCCAGCGACCCTAACACAATATGGCTCAGTGATCTAACTGATGTCCTGGGGCTGGAAATATTGACTAAAATGCCTACACACAAAGCAGGTCATATCTTAGACTGCATCTGCACCAACATTAAAACCCTAGCCGTTGAAACTCCCCTGGTTCAAACATGGACCGATCATTGGCTGATCCCCTTCAAACTGGCCGCTAATAAGAAAAGATCCAATACAGCCAACCTAAAAATCGACGTCCAGATACAGAGAGACTGGAAAAAACTGGTGAACTCCCCCAATCTGCACCTCATTGCTGAGGACTCGAAACCGCCCCTGACTGGTAATACCGAAACAGACTATAACAACTTCTGTAAATGGATCACAAACTTCTGCGGTCCTCCTAACTCAGAAAAAGTGAGAAAAAAACAGAACAAAAAGTCCGCCCCATGGTTCTCCCCCCATCTAAAAGACAAACGCTTAGAGGTCAGAACCCTTGAAAAGAAATGGCGCCTCACGTATGATACAACTGAACTTCTCACCTATAAAACTGCTAGAAAACAATATCACACAATGATAAAAAGCGCTAAGAAAGATCACTTTCTAGAAGTCATCAATCTGTCTAACAACAAACAGAAAGAAATCTTCAAAATAGTTGATGACTTCATGAACCCCAGAATCCTTAGACAAGAGATTCCGCCCTCACTCGCATTATGCAATTCCATAGCAAACTACTTTGAACAAAAAATTCTAAATCTTATCAAAGACTTCCCAGATTCCCCAGAATCCCTCTCTTATGAAAACCCACTACCTACCAACAGGAATTCTCAGTTAAATAAATTTGCCCCTGTCAGCCTCGACGAAACTCGTCAAGCTATTCTCTCCATCAAGTCAGGCTCCCCTTTTGACCCGTGCCCCCCTCTGCTGCTTCGCACTTTAGTGGACACGGTCAATCCAAGTATAAATGCTATCATCAACTCCTCTCTGGCCACTGCCGCCATTCCATCTGAATGGAAACTTGCTGCCGTAAAACCTTTGCAGAAAAAGCCCCTAGCTGACCCCACTACACTCTCCAACCTTCGCCCAATTTCACTGCTTCCACTGCTGTTCAAACTTACAGAAGCGGCGGTAAACAAACAGCTGACCAGATATCTGGAGGATAACCACCTCCTACACCCCAGCCAGGCAGGTTTCAGAGCTAAACACTCCACGGAGTCAGCCCTTCTACACACAGTGGAGACTCTCAAGATAGCAATGGATCAAGGAAAAAAAGCCGTCCTGATCTTGCTTGATCTATCGGCGGCCTTTGATACGGTCTCACACCCCGTATTAATTGGCCGCCTGGCAGAATCAGGACTAACAGGAACTGCCTTGAAATGGCTGGAAAACTTCCTCAGTCATAGGAAACAAGGTACCATATTAGGAAGCCACCGTTCAGACGAAAAAGCACTAAAAACAGGGGTGCCACAGGGCTCCAGCTTGAGCCCAATTCTTTTTAACCTTTACATGACCCCTCTGATTGAGCTCATTACATCCTTCAACATCAGCACGATATCCTACGCTGATGACACTCAGCTCATCCTTGTCCTGGACAACAACACGACCATAGCAGAAGAAAATCTGAGAGACTGTCTCACCACAACTTTTGAATGGATGAGAACCCACCACCTCAAGTGCAATTCAGGCAAAACTGAAATCCTTCCTTTTGGCCAAGACAATCTTTTCTCCCCTAAACACTGGTGGCCCCAAGACGCCGAAGTCCCGCCGAACACCATCAAGTCGGCCCGCAACCTCGGGATAAGGTTTGCTGAAGCACTATCTTTCAAACAACAAGCAGGCACTGTGGCAGGGTCCTGCTTCAACATTATCAAGGGCCTCAGAAGGTTCTTTGACCTCCTTCCCCTGACAGCTAGAAAGACGGTAGCAGTGGCCCTCATCACATCCCGTCTGGATTATTGTAACAGCATCTATGCAGGCTCTAACAAAGCTGTTCTGCACAAACTGCAGATGGTTCAGAACGCCGCCGCCCGCCTAGTGCTGAGACTACCTAGGAAGTCATCTGCCTCAGCAGCACTTAGAACCCTGCACTGGCTACCTATCCACAAGAGAGTGTTATTCAAAATCTTACTAATCACTTTCAGAGCTTACCACCAGTCGGGTCCCACCTATCTGTCCCAAAGGTTTGGAAGATATACTCCCTCCCGCTCACTCAGATCTTCCAACCTAAACCTATTGGTGGTCCCCAGGTTCAGACTCACTACAAAAGGAGGAAAATCCCTAGGAGTGTTGGGAGCCAGAGCCTGGAACAAGCTCCCAGCCCACATGCGTCTGATCCCCTCAGAGAACCTGTTTCGAAAGGCCCTTAAAACTTGGATTTTTAATGCCTCTGACACCTTTTGTCTAGCGCTAATTTAACCCCTACACCTTACAAACTATTTTCAGATCCACTAATTCTCCCCCGCACCTGGTGTTATGTAGTTTCCCAATGTTCTCCTCAGTGACACGTTATGACTAGCGCCAAGATGCTCCATGGAGTGTAAGCCGCGCTTTATAAAAGCCAAATCATATATCATATCATTAACCACTGGTCCCTCTTGTAGCAGGCCTACAGGTGCATTCGCTATATTGTGGAAGAACTGTGGCATGTTGGCCACATGAGGAAGGACCCGTGGCTGGGGCTTGTTGGGCAGGCTGCTTAGGACCCGGAGGCTGTTGGGTCCTTAAGGCAAGTGGATCTTCTGGAAGGAGGTGTGTGTGGATGAAGGGGGTAGTGAGTGCATGGAAAAGGGCCAGGAAATAGGCTTCTCAGTGGAGCATTAGTGCTGCGTGTGTGCTGATGACAATTCATGACTGGGGAGGATGACCCTTTACCCCTCTTCCGTTTGAAGCTCTGATGGATCTTGAACTAAGTGAGTTAAAGCTCTTTGTAGCTGAGAGTGAGGAAGAGAAAATCTTCACATAGTCTAGCATCTTGCTTTGCAAGAAAGGGAAGCCTGTGGTGTTTAACAAAAACCTGCCACTCTGGGGAAAATATAGTAAAAATAAAAAATGTCATTGCATTGACAAAAACGCAACATAGGCACATATATCTCCAGGGTTAGCCTTGAGAAAAAAAGATGAAAGGGACTACTTTGCTTCTAAAAAGTCGTAGTATATTTGCTGTGTTAAGTATAATTAGAAAAATAGGACAGTTTTAGGCAGGTTGATCTTAAACATTATTATTGTATATATTGGGTAGTTAACTGATCTTTCTCACTGTTGGTAAGGGGCAGAAGTTAAAAGTGGTGAAATGTGCATTAGGGGGTCACTGATAATGTCTTTCATTGGCATGAGTTATTATGGAGGCACTAATGAGATGAGCGTAGCTGGGTCAAATTCTGAGCACGATCGCAGAGCAAATTAACATTCCAATAATTCTTTTGGTGCTCATAACGATACATAAAATCTTTTGTCAGACGGAGAGTACTCCAGAAAAAAGTATCAGTGTTACTTTTTCCTGGTGCACTCTCCATCTGACAAAAGATTCTCAGCTAAATTAACTATTGGGGAGGACCTAACTGGAGATATAGGCATTGGAGGGCCAAGCATAGACCCTACTGCTTATGAGAATACTGACATTCTCCTAATTTGTTTTTGCCCTGAGGAAGTCGGTGCGTGAAGACCCCTAGATGAAACACGTGTTGGTTACATTGTTCATCTGGCTGTGACTGTACCCATTGAAGTGTAATGATGTATTATTGGATGTAACTCTACTGAAACAAGGGATTGGACACTTGGAATTAAAAGTAAAAGTTTCAACAACTATATATTTACGGACTCTTGAACTTTATTGGATAGGCTCAGGACAAAGACTTTGTTATCTAATAATGAGGCATCAGAAAGGAGTTGATGGGTGGTCCATATGTCCAGGTAAGCACGCCACAGGGACAGATTTGATGACACGTTGGGATTCATCCTATCCCTGCAGTCCGCTTCACTCTGCTGCTTGACATTGTAATGCCTCCATCAACACACCGTCTTAGCGAGAGTGGTTTCTGAATGTTCTGATATTGGGCAACAGAACCTTCCCAGGAAATGTTTTGCTGTTCTCAATCGATTTATTAGCACAGCTTACCACCCGAGTGGGACACGGACATGATCTAAGACAGGATTTGGATCAGCAGCTTCCAAACATGCCATGTGCTCCTACCTGGCATTCATCGCAGATAAAAGTCACTTACAAACGGATGAAGTGATCTGATGCTCAACTCCCCTCAGATGAGGTCTTCTTTGATTACTATCCTTTTATGTCACAGTCAGATGGTTTATACTTCCCAGCATGCATCTGGGCCACAAATAATCTTCATAGATTGGTGGGAATTCAGAGGCCGTGCACTGCCTCATTTTCTGGCATTTACATATATGTGGATCAGCATTGATAGGACACCTTTATTCACAGTGTGGAGCGTGCTACATGTCCCTGGGGAAACCTGCCGACACAACATTCTCCTCAGTTGATTAGTGATGGCTGTTAATGTGCAGCTGCAGTCTACTTGTCAGTACCTGAGATCATTTTATTCTACATCAAGGTTTAATGTGAAACGGACATGATCATCACAACATTTTAAAAATATGCATGAAAAAACAAACAAGCGTCCAGCATCTAATGCAACCTAACTTTACAGCATACAAATAGCAGTTCCTTGCCTGTGCCACTGGTGTTTGATTTATAAATGTCTCCTTTGGGCGATAGATCAATTTATTGATGAGATGTCACACAACAGACACCTCAACATTTATATGTGGAAAAAGCCACTTTAATGGCACATGTGTGCATCACAGCTTACACCCTGGCTGAGGCCCCACAGTCTATAGGTAAACCTCATTCTACAGTAACCAAATATAGCCAAATGCCCCCTCCCTTAAACCATAAAAACCCTTTTCCAGTCCCCAAAGAGCTTCCTTTTCACCCGGCTGATCTAACACAAGCACAACGCTCACCCCCTTATCTTGCCATAAACACCCCAGAACCCTCCCCAGCCCCCACTTACGTCTCTCAACATACTTCATTTTGGGCAACTCACTTAGAGCCTAATTTAGATCTCACGGATAGGTTACTCTGAAATATAAATTCCGTTATATCCTATGGGGTTTATATTTCGAAGGACGGGATATCTGTTCCCGGAGCAATTAATCTGCTGAGATCTAAATCTGGCCTTAACATCCCTGTGTCTACAAAAATGAATGGGTCCTAGTGTAGAGGAACTGGTTCTCATGTAGAGCCCTTCAATATCTTCGGGTGGTGTTGGCGATATATAAAAATGAGTTCGAGTTCATCAATGTGAGGGAAGAGGAATAGCTGTCCTATCTGTTCCCCAGAACTAGGTAGAGTTAATCAGAAGTGGATAGGACACTTGTAACCACTTATACCAAGAGAAGTATTGGAAAACCCTCATAAACGTTGTGTATAACGACAAGCGGTATATCTTATTGTCCGCCCCACACAGACGTTATGGCAACAATCATTGGGTTTAACAATTTGTGTCTTGCCAGCCTCACCCGAGGCGATCTCTGGTTTTTTCGTGGCAGTCTCCATAGAATTTTGAGTCACCCCACTGAAAGTGCACAAAGAATGTAAAATAGTTTCCAGACGACTTAGATGCTCTTTATTAGTATCGCTGGACTACTAAGTTAAAAAGGTCGGTATGCTCACAGGAAATTTAGGAATCCATAGCATATATTAATGGGACTGAAAAAACGTCGACATGTTTCTGCTCTATTGGCCCATGGGTCTAAGAGCATTCGTCAGGACAAATACAACACTTAACACAAATAAAACTACATATCACTATTTGTGATGTAGACGGGTAGATTTCTAAACTTAATAGTCTTACCCTTTTGAGGTTCTATGGAGTCACCTCTAATTTGGGTGAACTTTGAATGAACCTTAAGGGTGATTATATAAGGTTCCCTCAGGAGGTAAGGACAATTTGTCCCAGGCCGCAACGGAAGCGTGTTCCGCGTCTTGTGCTGACTCTGCCTCCAGCGATACTAATAAAGAGCATCTAAGTCGTCTGGAAACTATTTTACATTCTTTGTGCACTTTCAGTGGGGTGACTCAAAATTCTCTGGAGACTGCCACGAAAAAACCAGAGATCGCCTCGGGTGAGACTGGCAAGACACAAATTGTTAAGCCCAATGATTGTTGCCATAACGTCTGTGTGGGGCGGACAATAAGATATACCGCTTGTCGTTATACACAACGTTTATGAGGGTTTTCCAATACTTCTCTTGGTATAAGTGGTTACAAGTGTCCTATCCACTTCTGATTAACTCGATATATAAAAATGCACAGAAAAATAAAATGATTGTTGGACTTGGCCCTTTTGGCAGGTTCACCCCTAAACTTTTTGATTTTAAATGTGACCTGGTGTTAGTTGTTTTTGGCTTCTGCGCACTTTAGAAATGTGTTCCAGTGTAAAGTGTGTACGTGTGGTGAGATTGGCCTGCTCTCCCATAGGAAAGCATGGGGGATCTGAGTTTCCATGGTAGTTCCTGATGTGAGAGGAGTGCAGGGGCGAGTTTAGTATGTGTGAACTTGTGAGAATGAATGTTGCGCAATGGCGTGCGCAGATTTATTGGGACAAGTGGAGAAGTGCCACTTTTAGAAGTTGGCATTTCTGTGTGCTGTGAGATGTGAATTGCCTGTCTGGCATGTGAGTGACAGGGGCTGGCTGGTGTGCCTGGCTCCAGAAGTCAGGATGGGTCTGCCCGGTGGTGAATAGGGAGATTTGCATGTAGATGGGAGGGAGGAGTTGCGCCTGGGACCTGAATAGGGCTGTGCCTTCCCTCCACAATGCTGGCTCCACCTCCTGTGGTGCGTCTGATGTCCCTGTCCTGTGCATAGGGAGAGGGGCTGAGCACAACAAAGTGCTCCAGAACCATTTGTAACTGGTTTCCTCCTTGCCCTACAGTTTTAGACAAAGGAAATCTGTGTATAAGGAAGGTCTGTGACCCCATGAAAAAGGTTCTCTCGTTCTTGACTTGAGGGGGGCATGCTGCTGCTGGGTGCCAGGAGGAACCGCCACTGTGGACTGCCTCCCTGCTGGAGGGCCCTGTGAGCTGGCCCCTGGGTCCAGCCTTTGCCCCCCTCCCCCTCATTCTGAAAGACTTTCCTTGGACTTTGGGGACTTGGTGCTAAAGTGCCTGGGAAGCGTTAAATCTTCATTTCTAAGGGGTGCTTTACTGGGGTGCCAAGAGGAGCAGCGCTTCTGCTTTTCGTCTGCAGCATGAAGCTGCGATCCTTCTTGAGGGGGAATCCCCGGTGCGGACATTCCCCTCAACTCTGCTTATTTACGGCACGGGAGCCCACTCCGCATTGCCAGCAGTATTTGTGAGAAGACGGTATTCCCCCGCATATATGCTGTTTTTTATCCCTAGTGGGTGCCCACCCCACCAGGGACTTTGTGCTGACATTGAAACCCCTAGCGGGTGACCACCCCGCCAGCGACCTTTGTGCCGGTTTTATACCCCTAGCAGGTGCCCACCCCGCCAGGGACATTGCGCTTCTGAATGGGAGCCTACCCCGTATTGCCTCCAACCTCGAGGAAATCACAGCCGTGTCCTGGATGTGGAGCACAAGACCGGAAGTTAGGCATCCCTGGTTGAGACTGAGGCAGGGCCTGACCAGGAAGCCAACGGGAGCCTACCCCGCGCTCCTGTGCATGCCACGGCTACTGTAGCGGTCTGCCTGCAGAAGCGGAGGGGGCCGGAGGCACATTGCTGTGCCTGCCCCCGCCCCCACTGCAGAGAAAGACGTGGTACTACCGGGGCCTCCCCGGGAGAGGAGATGCTCCACAGTACTGCTGCAAGACAGGAGGAGTGTTGCCGTGGCTGGCGAGGCTCCCGTGTGGAGAGGAGAGCCCCGCGTGCAGCTACAGAGTAGGCCCGGGAGGCAGAGGAGCAGAGTGCTGGTATCCCATCACTGGTGAGTAGGGCCAAGGTCGTCCTTTTTGAGTTGTCGCTGGTGCCAGTCTGGGCACAGAATCACGGTCTCTGTACTGAGCAGCCCCTGCCTGCTAGGGGGCTGTTTCAAAAGGGGCAAAGTTTGAATTCTTCTTTTGAGTCTCAGAGCGGGACTCCAACGTTGGGGGCAAGTGTTTCCAGGAGTCCCCACGAGTGGGGCTCCCACAGGGGATCCCCGCTGATTTGCTTGGGGGCCATTTGCTTGACAGAGTCCCAGAGGGGGGCTCACCAGGCACGAGGAGGGCCAGTATTCATTGGGCCAGTTCCATTTTTCACTAACTGCCCCACCTGACAGAGGGCAGCGGTTACATTGCGCAAACTAGTGACTAAGTCCTAGAGAGGGGCTGGAGGCACGCTGGTGCCAGGCCTAATTTTTCAGCTGCCAGCAATTAGTGGGCAGCTGCCACGTTTAGGCCCAAACTCTTGCTCACCTTTGCTTTCGCTGCCTAGACAGCGCGCTCTGACTATTATAGGACAAAGGGCATTTGAGCCCCATGGAAGGTCAGTTGGCGTGGGGTCAGTACCTAATGTGATTGCGCAAGGTGATTGGTGATTTGTAATTATGATGGTAATTACATGTTGCCTAATGCGATGTATGCATAATGTATTTATGCACCCTGTTTTATACCCCTATAGGTGTTTTATGATTAGGAGGTTGTTTTGGCTAGTATGGTTTATGCTAGTAAGTTTATGTTTCACTGTGTGACCTATGCCTAAGGTGATTAGTATTGCGTAGTGTGTTCCTAACTTTTACCAGTGGTTTCTGGTTATGCTCTACAATTATTACTAGCCCTGGGCGTAGTGGGGATTCGCGGAGCTACGCGAAGTGGGCGAGAAACTACGCCCACCTCCGCACTCCGCGTAGCCCCACTACGCAAACACCACTGGCCGCCAGCCCCGCCACCCGCCTCCCTCCCGCCCTCACTAAATACTTTCAATTAAAGGAGTAAAATAATTAAAACGCACTTACCTTGCCCGCGGCTGCCCGCCGCGTCCCCGGGGCTCGCTATCTTCCGTCTTGTTTACTAATGCGCATGCGCTGGCGGCCGCGCATGCGCATTTCTCACGAGAAAATGCGCATGCGCGGCCGCCCGCGCATGCGCATTAGTAAACAAGACGGAAGATAGCGAGCCCCGGGGACGCGGCGGGCAGCGGCGGGCAAGGTAAGTGCGTTTTAATTATTTTACTCCTTTAATTGAAAGTATTTAGGGAGGGCGGGAGGGAGGCGGGTGGCGGCCAGCTACGCTCCGTCTGCGGAGCGTGCGTAGTGCCGCCTGGCTACGCCCGCTCCGCAAAATGCGGAGTAGGCGGCACTACGCACACTCCGTGCACGGAGCGTAGCTGGCCGCCCACCCCTAATTATTACTTTATGCTTCAGTTATTCTATGTGCTACATCTACTATTTCTACTTAGTGCTGATTCTGACAGTAGCCCAATCGGCCCTGTCGGGTGTATATAATCCCCTGTAGATACTGCCCAGTGCCAGTTGGCACAGTGTATATGATCTAATGTGTTTATGGTAATACACGGGAGCTGGAGGTACTCTGTTTTAATAATTTGTTTGTGTGGTGTCACTATTTCGGACCGCTTTTAAAACTAAAGCACACCGTAGCGCTCGCATTCACCTTTGCGCACAGCTGATCTTAATAGCTGCTTCGCGCCCTTCCTAGCTCTTCGTCTGCAGCCGCCATCACCACGGGCGTGCGCGCTGACTCCGCCCCTTTCTGAGGCCACGCCCCTTCCTTTTCTTACAAATGTGCATGCATAGGACGCGCAGCGGACGAGCGCAGCGGGAGCGCCGTTTGCGCGCTGAAGGCGCGCCCAAGGCAAGCCCGTCTGCGCCCGTCCGCGCCAAGACCGCGCCAAGACCGCGCCAGGCGCAGGAAACTCTGCCCAAATCCCCCCAAATATCAGGTATGCACCCAACGACCTCCTCCGACTCCAAGGCATTCCCTGCTGCTCCTGCAAGCTCGACCTGTCAAAGTTGGTCGGTTTTGCTAGCTGCACTAAATGTCGCTGGACACTCACTTTTGATCACGACCAGCAAATCACCCCCAAGCACCAGCGACCGTTCTTCAAAGGTGGCCTGATAAATGCCCGGTCTATGTGCAAACATAGTCAAGATATTCATGACCTCATCATAGACCTTGACTGCCTCATGATTACCGAAACCTGACTCACAGAGGACAGTAACCCTGACCTAGCCATAGCCCTCCCCCAGGGTTACTCCTTCCACAGACAAGACAGACTGAAAGGAAGAGGAGGAGGTGTCGCAATCATTCTTAAGACCATCTTTAATTGTCACACCTTCTGCCTCGATCCTCTTATCGACGCAGAGGGAATGGGCTTTTCCATCAAACTTAACCATTCCCTTTCCCTCTCAGGTGGCCTGATTTACCGCCCTCCCGGTAATGCTTCTAAGTTTCTTGACTCCCTCAATGACGCTCTGGGACACTTCTTACTCCGTTACCCTCACTTTACCCTTCTAGGTGATTTTAATTTGCACCTTGAGGCCCCCGCCGATTCCCAAACAAGAAATTTTCTTCAGACACTTGAAATTCAATCTACAACAAAGTGTCACGTTGCCCACCCACGCACTTGGTCACACCCTTGATGGTGTATGCTCCAATTTCCCTCCCCTCATCACCTTGCTCCCCCTACCCCAGATATGGACTGATCACTGCCTGATTCCATTCCACATCTCCAGCTGCCGTCCTCCAACCATCAATAAACACAATCCCCATCATGGTCACGCTACCAACTGGAAAACTATCCAGGAAAATCTCATCCTCAATCCCATCTCCCAAACCTACCCCCCCTCTCCATCTGGAAACATCGATAGAGACGCAGATCGCTTTCATAACTGGCTCTCACGTGAAATCGCAAAACGGAGCCCTACAAATCATCATGGCAAAACCCTGAAGAAAACCAAAAACAAAGCTCCCTGGTTCACACCTGATTTAGCCTCCGCACATCTACTTTGTAGGAATGCGGAACGAAAATGGCGTCGAACTTATGACAATGACGACCGCTGCGCCTACATACTTCAGAGGAAACACTATCTCTCCGCCATTAAATTAGCTAAGAAAGCGTTCTATGTAAAGGCCATTAAAGAAGCTAGCCAAAAGCAAAAAACTTTATTCACGCTAGTAAAGACCTTCACCCATCCCAAAGCTCTCCAACCCGAAATCCCCCCATCCCAAGAGCTATGTGACAAGATCTCAGAATATTTTGACGAAAAAATTACTTCAATTCAAAAAAACTTCCCCCCTCCCCCTTCCACCCACAAATCTCCCCAAACCGATCAACCTGGTTTGACTGCCCACAGTCTTAAAAACTTCACCCCGGTCACTCTGGCCCAAACCAGAGAAGCGATCCTTTCCTGCAAATCCGGTTCCCCCTCCGACCCCTGTCCCCCTAAGATTCTCCATCTAATAATTGATGAGATCAATCCTATCGTCAATGACATTATAAATCTGTCTCTCAGTTCTGGATCTGTCCCCCGCTCATGGAAAAGGGGTGTGGTCAAACCACTGATGAAAAAAGCTAATAAATCTCCAGTGGACTTGACCAATCTCCGTCCGATCACCCTTCTCCCCGCCGTCGGTAAAATAACAGAACAGCTAGTCCATAAAGAACTTAAATCATTCCTGGAAACCCATAATATACTCCATCCCCAACAGTCCGGGTTCCGGCCTAAACATTCAACCGAAACTGCCTTAATTGAATTAACCAATACCATCAAAACGCTGCAAGACCAAAGGAAGAAGGCCATTCTGATCCTTCTCGACCTTACGGCAGCTTTCGACACCATATCCCACTCCATCCTGATCAACAGATTAATGGATATCGGCATCTCTGACTCAGCTCTATCTTGGATCAGATCTTTTCTCAGTGATAGGTCCCAAATTGTCACCTTGGGCCCTTTTCAATCTACTGAGAAAACGGTCTCTTCCGGAGTCCCTCAAGGGTCCATCCTCAGCCCCCTTCATTTTAACATTTACCTCATCCCCCTCCTCACCCTAATAGAATCATTCGGCATAACTGTCACCTCGTACGCCGATGATACTCAGTTGATCATCCCCCTAGACGACAAGTCCAACAAGGCAGAGCTCAATCTCAAACACTGCCTAACTGCTGTATTCCAATGGATGGACTCAAATCACCTCCGGTGCAACTCAAATAAAACAGAGATCCTCCCCATTGGAAAGAACGCCTCTTTCTGTCCTGCCCTTTGGTGGCCCGACAACTCTGCTGCCCCCCCTCAGACCGTCACCACTGCAAGAAACCTCGGGGTTCTTTTTGACTCTGATCTCTCTTTTGATCCTCATGCCACGACTGTAGCCGGTAAATGCTTCGGCATTATCAAATCTCTGAGAAAGTTCTTTGACTTTCTCCCCCTAGACTCTAGAAAAACGGTAGCTGTAGCCCTCATTCTCTCGCGTGTGGACTACTGCAATGGCCTCCTGGCAGGTACCAAGAAGTCTACCCTCTCCAAACTTCAAAGTGTATTACACACTGCCGCCCGCCTTGTCCTAAAACTACCACGTAGATCCTCAATCTCGGCAGCCCTAAAAACCTTAGATTGGCTTCCTCTGCACGAAAGAATACTCTTCAAGATTCTCACCATTGCCTTCCGAGCCTTTAACAAAACAGGTCCTATCTATCTTACCAGACGTTTCCCTAACTACAACCCGAGTTGTTCCCTCCGATCATCCCAAGAAAATTTCATGAATTCTACCAAGTTTAACCTGAAGTCCAAAGGTGGAAAAACCCTTAGCACCCTGGCTATTAAAGCCTGGAACAGCATGCCCAGACACCTAAGACTTCAGACACTTGAGAAGCCTTTTAGAAAACTGCTCAAAACATGGATTCGCAATCTGTCCGATGATTGGACCAAAGCCACCATCTAGCCTCCCCCCTACCATTCTATGACCTGAACTCAAGGACTTTCAGCGCCATGATGCTCCTTCCGGAGCGAACGCCGCGCTTTATAAATACCCCTCCAAATATCCAAATACAAAGGCTATTTTTATATAAACTTGTGTGGAGTTCCTTTTTGTCATGTGCCTAGTGTGTTGCGCAAACGCTTTAAACATTGCCTGCGGGATAATCCTGACTGCTCGTGCCAATCTACCAAGGAGTGAGCAGGGGTTATCTTGGCGTGTAACTCCCTTGCCCTGACTGGAGTGGTGGTCTCTGCCTGGCTTCGGCGCAAGCCTTAGCCAACCAGCGATCCCATTTCTAACACTGATGGTAATAAAAAGTGCTCCACTACCTTCAGGTGGTGCTGGCACAATTACGAAGTGCACAAAAAAACAGACAGAATTGCAGTGTTCGGCTGGTTTAGAGTAGTGAACATGAGTAAATACATTGCATCAGGAATCATATTATAAGGTCTACTTCTGCCGTGGACACTTGGGGGCAGGCAGACCTTGATGACATCAAGACTCCGCCAGACTCCTGTGAAGAGAATTCAAGTTAAGCAACAATAGTGCATAGATACACTTCACAGGTAAATGCATCAAAAGTAAGAAAGTGTCTTGATGGGAGAGATTTGAAGAAATAGAGCCCACCTTATGAAATGAGAAGCAACAAGGTGAAATGCGAACAGTTCAATCATTGCACACAGGAGAATCATGGCTCTGCAATTACAGTAGAATATAGGTACTTTAGACTCTCTAACATGCTCTGTAATAATGCATACCTGATTCAGTTGGTCTGATTTTCCAGCTATAAACACCAATGCCGAATGACCACTGTTAGAAATGGGGGTCTCTAGTTGGCAGTGGTTGGCCACAGTCCAAGTAGGGACCCTTCTTCTTCCTTAGTCAGAGTAAGGGGGCTACATCCTTTGATAACCCCTGCTCAACCCTGTGGTAACGTAGCACGAGCAGCTAGGCTTATCTCAGACGATTCAGAAAAGGGGGTGGTGATGAACAGAGTGTCTGAATTAAGCAGACCACTCTTACCCAGTCCAAAGATCAGGGCTTGATCCATCACTGTTATTTATCTCACTGCACCATCCCAGCTCAGAACCTGGCTATATGCAAATCAGTCTGTCCCTGGCCCAGTGCATCATGGGAACAGGGCAGACTAAACTACCAAGCCAATTCTTCACCAGAAAGGAGACAAGCTACCGGGGACCGGTTTCTGGCATTTCAGCCGTCTTCGGCCCGGCTTGCTTGAATCCTGATGGTGCAGTGAGAAAGGGACTCATGTCTGAGTATACCCTGCCACACCTATAGTGGCCAAAAACGATTCAGAAAAGGGGGTGGTGATGAACAGAGTGTCTGAATTAAGACACTCTGTTCATCACCACCCCCTTTTCTGAATCAGGCTTATCTCAGAGGCAGTGTGTAAAGCATTTATGATTATACACAGTAACACAGTGAAGGACACTTCAAAGGGACACCACACAAGTAGTTATAAAAAAAAAAAGTATCTTTATATATAGACTTAACACAAGACCAATAACGGTTAAAAAAGCCGCAATACTGAAAAAGGGGGGGTACTTTTGAAAAGCTGGAAAAAGAGTTCAAAGTGTTCAAATAGGGGTTCAGTTCAAATCAGTGGTCTCTGCGACCCTTTTACTTATTGAGTACCTGGATTTCTTAGCAAAACAAACAAAATGTTGCAAAGGAGCTGTAGCAATGATTTTCCCCACGCAGGGCCGGTGATGCGTTGAATCCTTGCCGCAAGGGAGGACGATGCGCCGGGTGCGTGCAGAGCAAAGCGACCGATTTCTTCACGCTAAGCCAGCGATGTGTTGAATCCTTGCCGCGACGGAGTATGACGCGCTGATCCTTGTTGCGATGAAAGAAAATGGCGCCCCGCGAGGGAGCGACGATCTGGGTGTGATGCGAGAAAAATGGTGGATGCACAGCGTCCGGGCTGCGATGGTCTCGATGCGATGATCAGGGGTCAGCGAGCCTAGAAAAGCCTGCAAACGTGCAATGCGATGATCTCTGGGGTTAGCGAGCACTTTGGGGCCTGGAAGCGTGCGATGTGATGATCTTTGGTTTGCGAGCGCTCGGCGGCAGCAGTGTGTGGATTTTTCTTGCGCTCTTCAGCTGCGGCGGCTCGCAAACGGCGTTAGCCACGATTTTCAGCTCTCTCTTCTCTGTAGTAGCACTAGAGGCCCTGGAACTCACAGGGGCCTCAACTGCAGATAGAAATCCTCGCTGGGAGGAATCAGGAGGCTGGTGGGGGAGTCAGATGTGCCTGTGACTCCAGCAGGAGGCTAGCTCTCTTCTAGCCCTTGGGTGATTGCTTAGCAAAATAAAAGTCTCTCAAAAGTCCTTTTCCCTCTTCTTCCAAGTCCAAGGGGAACTACTGCAGGCCAATCCAAGAAACAGCACACAAGCACAAGGACAGTCCTCTCCTGCATATTCCTTCAGTAACACGAACAGAGGTTCCTCTTGAAATCCAGGAGCAAGACCAAAAATCAGGGGTTTGGGCACAGATATTTATACCCCAAAAGTCTTTGTTCTCAAACGTCTCTAGTCTCTGAACCCAGCCAGAACCAGTTCTGCTCAGGCCAGGAGCACTTTGTTTACCAGGCTGCATCCTTCCTTTCAGAAAGAGGGGGTCCGCTAACAGCAACACAGTAGGAGGTGGAGCCAGCATTCACTCTGCCAGTCACAGCCCTGCTCAGATCAAAGGGTCACTCCTTCCCAACTCCAAATGCAGAGCTCTCTAATCAACAAAGGTCTGACTCAGCCTGCCTTGCCCCTCTAAACTCAGACAGCCAATACACATAACAGCACACTGGAGGCTTAGGCAAGAAAACACCTATTTCTAAAAGTGGTATTTTCAAACACAGAATATTAAACTAACTCCACTAAAAGATGTATTTTTTTATTCTTAGCTCAGGCACACCAAACTCGAATTTCTAACATGTTCCTTGAGTCAGATAGGACTATAAGATGTAATAGCCAGTCTGCTCATTCTAGCCTATGCAGAACAGGTAGCCTTGCAGCAGTGAAAACCAAAATGGAGTAGATTCACTACCAGGACATGCTACACGTATCAAGCCATGTCCTACCTTACACACACAATGCACCTACTGTAGGGGGGACTGACATGATGTTAAGGGAACGGTCAGGGGCTGGGAAGTGGGGGCACTTCACAGCCAAGATGGCAGTTCTGGACTGCACGCAGACACTGCAGTGGCAGGTCTGAGGTACACTTTACAAGCTGCTTCTGTGGGTGGCGCAAACCAGCGCTGCAGGCCCACCAGCAGCATTTGGGTTACCAGCCCTGGGCACACACAGGCCACACTACTAGGGACTAACAGGTAAACTAAATAAGCCAGTCAGGGATATACCAATTCACAGTCATATTTACACAGGGAGCATTTGCGCTGTGACACTGAGTGGCAGGGGCACAGCGCCCAGAGCATCTAATACCAGCAAAAACAAAGGAGACAACAGCAAAAAATGGAAGGGAGACCCACGCCAATGGCGCCAGGTCTAATAACCACATATGGTGTAATCACCCACACACCTAATACCCAAACGTGTGGAAAATAAAAAGAGTCCACGTGTGCCAAGCAATAGCGTATAGCTTAAGTGCTGATTGGAACATTTGTGCACAGCTGCTAACAGCACATTAAAAGGCAGAGCACTACCGCTCACTAAAATGAAACCAACTACAATGGGGGTTTAAAGCAGTGACGTGGCCGGAGATGATTTGTGGATGGGGCAAGCACGGGTAGGCGAGATGGAGCAGACAGCGAGGGACGGGAGGTGGTGGAGGAAATGAGAAGCAGCAACAAAGGGAAAAGCAGTGACGGGGAGGGGGTGATCTGTGGATGGGGCAGGAAGGTGGACAAGAGAAGATGGAGCTGGTAAAAGCACGAGTACTGTGTAGACGACTGAAAGAAAGAGAAGAGAGAGCTGTTTTTTTTGTGACGTACAGACATTTTAAAATGGAAGGGATCCATCTACTCAGGGACGTGCTGTTAGAAGGAGACTGGTTAATAAGTACTGTAAGTTCAGTTGTTGGCGGCTCATTCACTTCGTACACATCGGTACTTGCTTCTTCTCATTTCAAGTAAAAGCGGAGCTATAATGTGATACCCACACTTAATTCTCTTTTTCTTTAAAAAATCTCAAACTTCAGCCCAGCCAACGTGTTTGGTCCTAAGCAAGGACTTCATCAGGGCTGTGAACCGATATTTGCAAACAATTAAATACATATTAAGGAAACATGCAAGCATCCTCACAACATTCTGTATACATGTTCACATTAAATACATGCAGTGGCTCCTAACATATTAAATACACAATTTAAAACAATGACACACCCGATACATCAATACCTAAACATGACTTGCTATTCCACTAAATATTCACAAGTATATGTTATCCAAAACATTTTATTACTGGTAAAACATCTGTTTTAGATAACATCATATCTGTTTTAGAACATCAAAAATACAAAGCAATAATAAAGAAAGACCTTTGTCCCCTTGTTGTGATGTTATTTCACATCTGCTTTCTTTACTCCTTTCCTGCTGTTCAGCCTAGTTGTGTATGGAATGTTATGACTTCATAGAATGTTGGGTGCATGATCTTGGTCAGTTGGTGTCAGCAGGCTGAGCAGTAAGGATACTGCTCCAGGTGGGGCGTACTTTGTGCCTAGTTATCCTCTTGGCTCTACTTAAAGCTTCCTGTAACTGGATTTAAATAAAGTTACAACTTGGAACTTACAACCTGGCTTCCAGTAAATACTCATTCTTCAACACCCCTCTGGTACATAATCGTCATGAATGTGCTGATCTAAGTGTGATCAATACCTATTGAGCCATAGTGCCAAATTGATAAATATCATGCCTTGCTCACTTATAATATTTCTTTGAGGATCCTTCTCCGGACAATACTTAGTATACAGGTAGAAAACAGTGCAGGGGAAGAGATCTCCCCAGTTCCCTACTGCAGGAAAAAATATCTATAACCATGTATATTTAATCACTTCCATTAAATACGTACTATATATCATCCTATCATTTTGTACCTCCACCTGATTACTCCAAAACGAAAGGAGACTGTTTGCTTTTATTTGTCATGTACAAAATGCACTTATTACTCACATTGAAGAATCCCTTATTCCTTTAATGCTTTGAACATGTAACAGGCCATACAAGTGGGAAGGCTTAATGTCCACACCCACATTGGTTCTGCAACTGAAATAAAATTGCAAAAACAAAATCTGAATAAGAATAAAATGTCCAGTAGTACTAAAAATCTATTTTAACTTCCTGGGCGGAGCGAGTGAGCGAGCACGGGAGAGGAGCCGCGAGAGGCCAGTAGACGCGGTTTTTGGAAAAAAAGCGCAGAACAACTGCTGGAGGAATAACGGCCATGGACCGAGTGCAGAGAGCTACAGGGAGCCATAAGGAGCCGCAAAGAGCTGTGAGGGCCTGCGAAAAGACAAACGCCGAGCCGAGAGGGGCCGAGAGGTGCTGCGGTAAAGTTAAACACCGTACCAACCAAACTTCGGGCTGATAGGTGCTGGTGAGCCACGGGGGACAGGCGGCGGTCAGCGTGCAGGCTTTTTGATATAAGGCAGATGGGGGCATCCATTGTCGAGTACCGAGTGCTGAGTAACCACTGCTGCAGATTTGGCCTGCCTGTCCTTTACCACAGTGAGGGGGAAAAGCTCACGTTAGTGGCCCGACTAAATCCACGTAAGCCAAGCCAAGGGCTGCGTGGGGGTGTGAGGCGGCTTTATGCGAGCTACCATGAAGTGATGGCACGAGGCTGGTGAGGCCACCCAAACTGTGTTGTGTCGAGTAAGGAAAGCCGGCCTGATCCAGGTAATAACGCCGAAGGGTCGTGGTAAGGTGGCTTTGACTTTGTGTTCGGATAAGCTGCAAAATCTTGGAACGGCATTGATAAAGGCTGCAAAAAAACCCTGACTATTCACAGTGACTAAGAGAGGCGAGAGCTGAGCGTGAAGCGTGGAGCCCCTGTGTGTTTTCATTGAACTGTGGCAGTCCTGGGTTGTATTGTATTGTTGCAACAAGAGTAAGTGATAGAGGGGGTCTCTACAGTCTCTATAGTCCCTGGAGCCCCTAGAGCAGCGAGCCGCAAGCCGCCAATGGATATCCAGTTGTGTAGCTGAACATTGAACTGTGCAACCCGTGCAAGCTGCAAGCTGTGTCGTGAGATAGCAGCCCCTGAGGGTCAGTAGTGGTTCAAAGCTGATCCCAGCTGAAAAGAAAAGAAGGGATTTGTTCAGTCGTCGGAGATTGTCAACAAGGGGGGTTTCCTAAAGGGGGGAGGCGCATTCATGTACGAGTCCTGTACGAGTTCTGTACGAGCTTTGATATTTTTCTGGAATTTAGTAGAAGGAGTGAGGTGTGAGCTCTAAGATTTGAAGTCAGCCTTACTCAGTCTGCTTTATTATTATCTGGTGTTGATATTGGTTATTGTTATTGTTACAATTGGCCGCCCCAGCCGGGAGACTGTTGATGATGAGATCTGCCCATCAGCTTGGGGCTCTGCCAAAACTACAACAACGCCAGAAGTCCGACGCATCAATTAATGTGGGGTCCCAATTAAAGCAAGATGAAAAAAACGAGGGGGTCAGTGGAATAAGCTGCGCAAGTAGAGGTTGTGCTTCGTCTAAGGAGCACTTGAATGAGTCAGTTGAGTTGAGTTCCTCACCTTTATCCCTCATATCCCCCATAACCCCGGCCAGATTCAAAAGAACTCCAAGACCGACACCCAACCGTCGATTAAGAGCTTCTTCTTTCACCATAGTCAGACTCAAAAACAAAAAAGAAATACAACTAAGAATATTGATTCTATCAGTGAATGTAGAATATCCGATTCATCATCTCCATCATTGTGTCTGAAAAGTGTTCAGCCTTGTGAAGCAACTGAGTCTAAAACCCACTCGGTAGTAGCAAAGTCATGCAAAGGGGCTGATCCTCCAGAGAGGAGTTTAAAATCTGATCATTTTAGTACAGTAAAAGAGTCTAAAAATGCCCCGGGTTCATTTAATTTGCATGAAGTGGCTGGCCGTAAGGAGAGGACTCTAAAGTTAGACAAAGCGGTACAGGATTCAATGCTTTTACCGCCTGATGTTTATTGGGGCATTCTGGCAGGCTGCAGATGCAAGCACAAATTAATTGTCAAAATATGGTGGAACACCCTACCGGGCCAATCCTGGTGGAGGACTCACTGAGTATCGGACTGGAGGAGCTCTGCAAAAAAAATACTGAGAGCGTAAATGCTGTCGGCTCAGTAATTGATATCTCCTCCAGTTCGTTCCATAATGTGAGTGAAGTGGCCGCAGTGCTAGATCGGAACGTTGACTTATTAAATAATAAAGGTGGTGTGGATGATTTAGTATCAAGCCCTATTGAACAACCATTAACAACTGGTGATGCACGCCCTTTTAATTTGGACCAGTCAAGTATAATTTTGGAGAATAGTTTTTCTATCAATAAGTCAATTCTGATTCCAGGTGTGGCTAGTAGGCGCAATAACCCTAAGGCCAATACAAATGAGCAATGTAAATCTTTTAACACAGCTGATTTATCTTTGTTAACAAAATTTGACAGGAACTTTCAGGCAAGATCGGCTGCCTTGGAAAATAATGCCAACAGCCCTGAGCGTGGTGTATGGCATTGTATGCTAAATACTATGGATTCTATAACAAATGCCCTTAATTTTCATGCAGACAAGTTAGACATACAAGTGGACATTCTAAATACATTAGCAACACATGTTGTAGGAAATGATGCAAAGCTTTTTCAACTAACTAAACTGATCTCTAAGGTACAAGCAGACAAAGAGAGTCAGTTGATATCTTGCACATGTGCTCAATTGATAGATAACATTTCTGACTTGCCTTCAGTTGTTAGCTCTATGGTCCACGAAGTAAAATTGTTGTCTGGTAGAAAAATTGAGAGGTGTGATGAATCCACAAACCCGGGAAATGTAGCAAATAATTCCCACGTTTAAAAACTTTCCCGCTCGTTGATCAAAAGTGAAAAAAATAAGGCCACCTGACAGTAGAGGGAAACATTTGTGTTTCTCCCGAGCCTACTCCTACCCCAAATGCGAAGAACAAATCTGAGTCGAATAAGATCTGCACCAAAGCAAGCAGGGCTACATAAGTTATCCTAGAGCCCGAGGTTTTATCAAAACGGGCGAGAAAAAGGTTAAGGAATGCAGACAATAAATCACAGGATAAAAAAACTCCATAGTGGGGTAGTAAATAATAGTCTCTCTTTAACCACCAATTTTAATTCTGTGGCTATCTTCCCTATTTTTAGACCAACGAAAGCCTCTGAAGTCGAGAAAAAGGAAAAACAATCTAGTAAAGATGGTAGTAGTGTGACGAAGGAGGAGTCCAAACTAAATGTGGGGATTAAAACTCAGGCCCAAGCAATTTTGGGGACAGCAGGAGGGCAAACCCAGCCAATTTATGAATCAGTTTCCCAGTATGGTAATCAAAATATTACTAAGCAGAACACGATAACTTCGATTAAAGTAATAGTAGGGCCTAAAGACAGTACGCAAAAAAATCCAGGGGAGACAGGGACAGTTTGGTCTAGAGACGATGGAATAGTCCTACAGGGAGTCCAAAATATGGTTAACAATAAAATTGTAAATTCCATCTGTTTACAACATAACCAGATTATTTAGAGCGAACAGCCCTGCATCCAGGATCAAAAGCCTCCTAATGGGAAATTTGTAAATCCTAATTACTTGCAATGTAATATGAATGAACAGGAGGATTGGCTTCACATTCTGGTCCAATCTCCGTCAGAGCAGACTGAACGAACAAACCTGTTGGTTTCTGCTTTGCCAACGAATGCTGGGATGAGGGTATTAGCTGATTCAAGGGTAAGGGGCGATATAGAAACCTCCGATGTGTTGGTAGAAAAGAGAAAAGTGTTTTTTTGTCCCCAATATTCTACTAGAGGTACTTATGATATTTTGAATAGGGGTAACATTTTGAAACTACTAAATGCAATCCCAGATGTAAAGGATGTAGTATCTGAAGATCTGGATTCTGTGGAGTTTAAGATCGATGGTGGTAATAGGGAGACAACCCTGACGACTGGCTAAATGACGACATTGTTAGAAAAATAATAGCCAATGCTAACAACTTTGAAAGTTGGGGGATTAAGGTATGGAGACTTCAAGGTCTGCAATACCCGATTCCATTAATCCTGATTAAATTGTTGAGCAGTCCAATTGTAAAGAAGGATGCCCTAAAATTAATTTAGGTAGACCAAGTTAGAGTGTTGAAAGGCGCCCCAGGTCCATCATCCGAGCTAAACAGGTTATGTGGCATCAAAATCAAGAGCTGTCAGCCAGGATCACGTGTATATGAGGAGTTAAAGAGGGTCCCCGAGGTGGTTAAAGATTGGAGCTGGCTCCCGTCTACACTATCAAAAAAAATACAGTAAAGATAGATTGATGCTGGGGTACTCTAGTTAATGCACCAACTTCCTTTAAACTATGCTCTTGGAATATGAATGGTTTTAAATCACTTATAGAGGATGTAAATATTGTAGGCTTTTTAAAATCTTTTGATATGTTAATTTTGCAAGAAACATGGAATATGTGCAGCATACCACTGATCGGCTATTCTGAATACTTGATTGCGGCTTCCAAGGAAGCTGTTTTTGGCCGGCCAATTGGTGGTCTCTCTATATATGTTTCTTCAAGTCTTGATGTTGAACATTTCGAGATTGACCTACAAGTCAAATAGATACAGAGCATTAAATTAATTGCTAGACAATCGCAATTTTTTTTTAATGTTTATTTAAGTTCGAAAAAAAAGGTTAGATCGTTGCAACTTAACCAGTTATGGGAAATGGTGAAAGTGCTATATTATGATCATATGGATTCACAGATGATCATTTCTGGGGATTTTAATACTCATCTTGTATTGTATAAAAAGCGGGAAATTCAATCAGATCTTCTGGCCCAATGGTCTAATTGTGAGTTTATTAAATATAACCTAATTATGCATGGTAGAGAGCATATTCCAACATTTAACAAAACTGACAGCCCTTCTATAATTGACTACACTATATTGTCAGATAAACTCTCTTATTTAGTCCAAAGTTATGAGGTTGTTCCAATGATTGAGAGTGACCACAATCCCCAAGTTATTTCTTTTAGTTTCCCCTTTGAGTATTTACCAAAAACCAGAATATTAAGAACTGCCCCGCCGCTTTTAATCTCAAAAGGCTGATATGGAGCAACAAATCTGAGAAGGATATTTTGGAATTCCTTTCTCATTTAATTCTTGAAGCTCAGGCTTCTAATTCCGAAGGGAATTCGATGGTTGCTCTTTGGCCCTCCCTATGTGATTCCCTTTTGGGTACATTTTCTAACAAGGAACCCTATGGGGGTGTTATTTTGAACCCGAAGAACCCAGGTTGGTTTTCTCATCGCGTATTGTACTTGAAAAGAACCCTTAATAAAACAATAGGATCACTGTATAGAAAAGCAAAAGGGACTTCCTACTTTTTAATGTCACTTAAAATCAGAGACTTAAAGAGGGGATATAGGAATGAAATCTAGAGGGCTAAGCAAATGTATTATGAAGAAACTTGGGCCAAACTACATTTCGCATTCAAATCCAAGGACTTGCAACTGTTCTGGGTCATTATTAATAATTTAGAAAATGGTAATTTTAGAAGTAATAGTGCCTACATAGATGAATTAAGTTGGATAAGAAATTTTAATAATGTGAAAAAAGCTCCTCAGGGCCAGCCGAGCGATGATGCTGAACGTTTTCACCATCACTGTATATTGGAGTCAGTAGACGGGTGTCTTTCCCTTAGTATCAGTGATTCACTATGCTCCCATGATATTGAGCCATGGTCGGTTGACAAAGTTAAAGAAGTTTTAATTAAGATCAGACCTAACGGAGCACCTGGCCCTAATGGAATCCCCAATGCTATTTTTAAAGCTAAAATAACGAATTGGCCAGAGTTATTAACGCTCCTTTTTAATGATGTTCTTAAATCTGGTTGTATCCCGGAATCATGGCAGGGAAGCATTATACAGCCGATTTATAAAAGTGGCCCCCAGGACAACCCTGCAAATTATCCCTTAATAACCCTCACAGATGTAGAGGCGAAAGTATTTGCAAGTTGTCTGTTAGAGGAGTTGGAATCTTGGGCGCTAAGAGAACTGATTCCAATTTTTGAAACCTGTTTTAGGAAGGGTGAATCAACTCTCACTAATTTGATTTTATTGACATTGCTATGCGAAAGAGCAAAATCTAGGAAACAAAAATTGTACATCTGTTTCATTGACTTAAAAGCCGCTTTTGATTCTGTCCCCAGAAATATTCTTTGGATTAAGTTAATTAATTGGGGTATATCAGAAACACTTTCAAAAATGATTAAATTATTATACTCCAATACTTGGGTAAAGATCAAAATTGGCGACAGTAGACAGACTACCCGTCACCTTAAAACAAATGTCGGCTTAAAACAAGGATGTGTCCTCGCTCCTTGCCTTTTTAATTTATTTATGTCCGATCTCCCAGCCCATTTTAATGATGTAATTTTGCACTCCCCTGCTTTGATGGATAAAGAAATTAAATACTTACAGTACGCAGACAATACCATTTTATTTAGCCAAACTATCATAGGATTAAAAAGACTAATGAATTCATTTAATATATATGTTACTCAAAATGGTTTAACAATCAATACAAAAAAAACAAAAATAATGTCAATAGGGAAAGGCAAATTAGGGGTAAAGGATTGGAATAATAATGGTTTGACTATAGACTGCGTAAAATCTTATAAATATTTGGGAATCACATTTGACGATGGATTGACATTTAGACAGCATTTTAATAACTTAGAGGCTAAAGGTACCTCACTTGCCGTTCGAAAACTGAGAGATAAGTTATGTCCCAATTAAGATCACTTGCTGAAGGCCATGAGAGCAAAACGTATCCCCTCCCTGGACTATGGTTCAATAATTTTTCGGGGTAGGAATGCGAAATTGCTTGAGGGCATAGTGGTAAGGACATATAAATCAGTTTTTAGGATTCCTAGACAGATTCCTCGCGCTAATTTAAGACTGGAATATGGTTTAAAGAAACAGTTCTTGGACCACCCAGCGAAATTTTTTAAAACATTATTGGCAGAGGAGCCAAGCTCGCGACCGTGATGGCCGCACTGTAGCTCGGCTCCGTCAACCTTCCCGCCTAAACCACAAATCCTGTACTTTATCCTGCCCCGAGGAGACACATTCGACGAACGTTGGGAAGGTGAAAGGCTGCTTGCACTCACCGTTTGTCCCGGGAGCTCCTGAGTGCCGCGGATCTTGAGCTGTGCCCTTGTTTGCTCTGGAGCCTCCGTGGCGTGCAGGCCGGGGACTCGCCTGCGACGGTCGGCCGGAGCGGGGTATCGACGCCGACCCCCGGAGAAGGGGAGGGGTCGGCTGAAGAAGCCATTGTGCGATTGAACCGGTGGCGACTGATCGGGCCCGGTTTGGCGGCCCGGGGGCTCGGCTGCGGGGCGCGGCCTGCCTCGGACGGGGGTAGACCGTATAGGAGGCTTGTCCCCCCCTTTGTTGTCCTGCCTGGCCATCTTGAAGCCCTCCGCCCGGCATCGGCGGGCGGCTACCCCTTGCTTCTTGGCGGCCCATCTTTCTGCACCAAGATTGCCATTAGCGGGACCCGGCGAGACTCCGCGTGGCCTTGTTCGACGGCCCGGTCCGGGGTTGAGGAACGGAGCGCCCTTGTTGCACTGACAAAATGGCGGCCGGCGCCCTGGGCCTTGGATCTGTTGGGGGAGGCGACTCTGGTCTGTCGAACTGCACGATGGCTGAAGATTGTGGGAATGAGCCCACAATTGGCGATGTCTTCGCTGCCCTGTGTTCCTGGCATGCGACCATGGCCTCTGACGCAACTGTGAAAGATAGCGGTCCTGCCGCCGGGCCGGTTGGGCCGCCCCCCCATACATGCGATACCTGCTGCCTCGAGTCTCCGGGAGGTTTTGCTTGTGGCCGACGTGGGTGAGGGCCCCTCGCTGGGGTCTTCCCGGGTCAGTCTGGCTGGGGTACCCGGCGGCTGTTTGACTCGAACTGCTTTGGTGGGGTCCCACGGTTGCTCCGTGGGGGATACCTCCCCCCTTTGGTCGGCGGGACTGCACCCACGCTGTTTGCTGCTCCTGACGTTGCTCTTCATCTGTTTGATCCGCTGCCGCCATTGTTTGCATTGCTGCTCGAGATTGGGATCCCCTGTTTTGCACCCTTGGCCTATCTTGTTCCGATCCTATGCACACTTTATGCCTAACTGCTTGCTGTACTTCTCTTTATTGTGTGCTAAAGTAATGATCAGGAGTGGACAGGGGTGAGACAGACTTGCCTCGGCGGACTGCTAATTAATGTATGGAGACGAGGACTGCTCGCAGCTGTAACAGTATGATTGATTCCGCTTCATGTTCCTGATGTTTGAGTTTGTGTCGATCTCGTTTCGATGTGGGTCTTCAATGTATTCAGGCGGGGGGTGGGAGCTGGATGTTCGAATTCATATCTCCTCCTACTGGGGTTTTTTTTTCCTCCTTTCCTTCCTCTTTTTGTCTGTAGTGTTCTTTTCTTACTTTCTGATTCTTCTGTATTTCGGGTTCTACTTAGGGCGACAGGCACGCTGCCGGGGGGGTAGGCCGTAGCCTTCTGCAGGGGTGCAGGGTGGTGTGGGTGGGATGGGGTCTGAATATTGCTCGTTTTTTTCCTTAGTTCTATGGCTCTTTTGTATCCCTTTATCGGGACGCTGTGTCCGCGCACGTACTCCATGGGGTGTTAGCTGGCGGTGTAGGATATGACTTCTTCGCTTCAATGATACTGATAGCACACTTACACGTCTTACTTGCCTCGACCCCCACTGTGGGTCTCTAGTATTGTTTCCTCTGCTCGCCATGGGGCGCGTTCTGCGGTGCTGCGTTCATTCTTTATTGTTTTTAATATTCCTTCCTTTTTTCTATCCTTTTTTTTCCTTTTCCCTTTCTTTGGGTTAGTATAGTGGATGGCTATCTTTGCGTTGCTGCTCTGACTTCTTTGATTTGTACCAGCACATATTCAGGTGGTGGCGGGTGGACGGTGGGCAGCGGTGTGAACTGATTAGAAACGGGGAGACTGTGTGTTCACTTCGCCAATTGTTGCTGTTATTTCCGATTCTCACTGCTCCTTTGTACTGATGCTTTACCAACTGCCCGCCATAGGAATTCAGATGTTAACAGTTGCAACTGGTCCTGCTATACTTCCTACTATAATATAAAATTAACCTTCTCTTATCCTGCTCCTAGCGGTTATACCGAGCCTTTTAATGATTTGACTGTTCATGTACTGCTGAGAAACTGCTGGAGAATTCAACACTGATTTCGTGCGTCCATAATGTGTCGTGGCCGGCCTGATTGGTTGTAGGCCCGTATTTGTACGCTTCTGCTTCCACAATAAAGGTATTCAAAAATTAGAACAAAAAAAAAAAGAAACATTATTGGCACTATCTCGAGCTGATGAGGGCACTTTAGCAAATGTGTGCTGCCATGGGATCTCGAAGGGCGAATATTCGAGAAGCTGGCAGGATTATTTATCTGAGTATCTTTTTAACTTCGAATGCCCTAATTTGGTAGATGAAGTGAGTAGTAAAACGGTTTATAAAAAATCAATTAATTTAACCGTTGCTCTGTTGTCAGAAATAATGGATAAAGATGAGCTGAGAAAAAAAAAACTTTCTGGTCTATAGCTAACTCTTTTGAGAAAATGTTTGTCCAACCTTATTTACTTTTTCATTTAAAACCCTTGATTAAAAAGAAATGTATGCTATTAAGGTTTGGCATATACCCAACCAGAGATGGAACCCCAAAATTGGAGTATAAATGGTCATGAAATATTTGTAGGCTTTGCGGGCTGTATGAGGAAACTTTGCTGCACATTGTAACACTATGTCCAAAAATGTTGCAGGAACGGAAGACAATTTTAAAACCTATCTTTAAAGAAATGGGAGTTAGAACTTGTAGATCGGCATTTATATTTTGCTTAAGTGGTGTCAATGTTTATATTATACATCAATTTGCTCAATTCATTTTTAAAGCGGAAAAGAAACTATGTAAGGTAGACATCCAAAGTAAATGATAAATCTGTTACGGCTACGAAACAATGATTTTTACTGTTTTTATGGAGTAGGTGGGCTATTTTACGGCACTTTTAATTCATGTTGAAATTGTGTAATATTTGTATGTTGTAAATTGAAAGGCAACTTTTATAACTATGTTTGGTTCGTCATGTTCACTTATTTTATGATTTTAAAGACCTGAGTATGTGCACTTTATTCCCGAAAGGTGCTATGTATTATAGATTATTTTTAAAATTAAATAATAAATTTTTGCTGCTAGCATAAGGCACTTTAGCTTTGTTGGTGAAAAATTCAATGCACTTTACATTTTGCTGCTGATAGCATAAGTCACTTTAGTATTGATGTTGAAATACTATTATATTTTCGCTGCTAATAGTTATAGACAATCTGCAAATGTGTCCTTTTATTTTGCTGCTAACTGTCATTACATATTTGCTGCTAGCACATTGCACATTAGTATTTGTAACGTGAGCACATTGCACTTTATTTAGATACTAGCAGCCCGTCCCGACGTTGTCAGGGTATGAAATGCTGCCGGCCAGAAATATATAAGTATGGGCGAATTTTGCAAATCTCGCGTTTGTGAATTTTGCGGATTTGCGAACTCGCAATCTGCAAAATCCGCGAATTCCCGCGAATTTGCAGATTTTTTTTTTTTTATGTTCGCACGGGTTTCTGCAAGTTCGCGAGGGTTTTGTACAATTTCGCAAATTGCGAAATTGTACAAAACGCGTGCGAACTTGCAGAAACCTGTGCGAACACAATGTGCCCAGTAGGGTATGTGCCTCTTGTGTGAATAAAGGGTCAGAGAAAGATCAGTTCAGCAGATGAAGAGAAAGAAGCTCCTGGTCACAGGAACAGCACAGGTATTGCCCTCGTGAAAGTCAAGGATGCAAAGCCTATCCAGCATCACAGCTGATTTTCCACGGTAGATTTGGGAAGAAGGCACACCTGTCCAGCCTCGACGACGCTCACGATTGTTTTTGGGCTAATGAATGAGTCACTGAATTTGAGCATCAACTAGTTCGAGCGACCATGTGTGTGTTACTGTGCAATCGCCCCGAAGGGCGCAGGGGTCCCTTGAGTGAGCTGCAGACCTGTGCCCAGCCATGCAACTATTTTACAATGACGCCAGCAAGCTGCCAGCGCCGTTGTAAAATAGTTACAAAGTTAGCTTGCACAGGAAGCACTTAGATAAAATAAAGCAGCACCTACTTCGTTTTATCTAGTGGTTCCTGTGCAAGCTAACTTTGTAACTATTTTACAACGACAATGGCAGCTTGCTGGCGCCATTGTAAAATAGTTGCATGAGTGGGGGTTCAACTTTTGAACCCGTTACGTTCGCGGATTTTTTTTTGCGGATTTCACACACTACTGAATGCGCACTCTTAAGTGCATCCGCAGTGCACTGTGAATCTGAGCGTTTCACAGGCCTGTTACAGATAAGAAATGCTATCAAAACGAAATCCTACAAAAAAATATACTTCTAAGTGTGAGCGGGAAATCCGTTACGCTCGCGGATTTTGCGGATTTTTGGGAAATCCGCAATCCGCGAATTTTGCGAATTTCCCGCAAAATCCGCAAAAAAAAATCCGCGAACGTAACGGGTTCAAAAGTTGAACCCCCACTCATGCAACTATTTTACAATGGCTGTGAAACGCTCAGATTCACAGTGCACTGCGGATGCACTTAAGAGTGCGCATTCAGTAGTGTGTGAACTCGAGTTTCCCTACTATATTATATAGTGCGAACTCGTATTTACAATAAAGAAGAACACATTAATTTGTGGTAGGCACAGGGAGACAAAGCGATTTGCCTGGAATCACAGGATGTTGAGCTGATGCAGAGATTCGAACGTAGCTCCCCAGCTCTAAAGTTCGCAATTCTAGAACTTGTGGCGGGAGGTGTGTCTAAAAGTGTATGTCGGTGCTGGCCATCAATGAGAGAAACCTGTGCATTTTTCAAATTGGTGGTGAAAAAATATGAGTACGGTATGTTGCTGGAGATGTGGGCCGCCGAACCACCAATGTACTTACCTGGGGAGGGTAAACACCCATTATTCTGCAACTTTCTTTCCGCATACCATCACTCCGCATACTCTCATTACGAAAGTACCATGACTCTGCAATGCCATTATAACGCCTGGCATTATATTTTATATGTTTTTACCACTCATACATTTACAACGAAATTCGTTGTAAATGCATGAGTGGTAAAATCATGTTTTTTTAAAATGTTTCGATAAGGTAAGTATGGGTATAGGGGTATATGTTTTGGGGTACTGAGGTATATGTTTTCGGGTGTTTGGGTATTTTAAGGGTTCAGATATAGTTTTGGGTTATGGGGTACAAGGGTAGTTTTAGGGTTTAGGGATTGGTATGAGTTTTGGGGTACAGGGGTATTTTTAGGGTTCAGGGATAGGTTTGTGTTTTGGGGTATAGGGGCATTTTTAGGGTTCAGGGGTAGGTTTGGGTTTTGGGGTACAGGGGTATTTTTAGGGTTCAGGGCTAGGTTTGAGTTTTGGGGTACAGGGGTATTTTAGGGTTCAGGGGTAGGTTTGGGTTTTGGGGTACAGGGGTATTTTAGGGTACAGGGCTAGGTTTGGGTGTTGGGCTACAGGGGTATTTTTAGGGTTCAGGGGTAGGTTTGGGTTTTGAGGTACAGGGGTATTTATAGGGTTCAGGGCTAGGTTTGGGTTTTGGGGTACAGGGGTAGGTTTGGGTTTTGGGGTTCAGGGGTATTTTTAGGGTTCAGGGCTAGGTTTGGGTTTTGGGGTACAGGGGTATTTTTAGAGTTATGGGGTAGGTTTGGGTTTTAAGGTACAGGAGTATTTATAGGTTTCAGGGCTAGGTTTGGGTTTTGGGGTACAGGGGTATTTTTAGGGGTTAGGAATAGGTTTGGGTTTTGGGGAACAAGGTATATTTATAGGGTTAAGATGGGTTAGTATTTAAGGGTGTTGGGGTATTTTAAGGAGTATGGGTGGGTTATGATTATGGGGTGCATGGGGTATTTAAAGGGAGCAGGGTGGACGCCCGAAGCTGGAATGTACAGAACCTGGGAAGAAAAAACAATGAAATATTGGGCACAATACTCGCTTTTTTTTCCGTAATCCTGTGCCCCGCACATGCCCACGCCCCCATCACACGTCCACACGTCCTCCTGGACCTAAGTGCGGCCTTCGATACTGTCAACCATGGAGTGTTGACACAACGCCTAGCAGAGACAGGAGTCACAGGAGCGGCCCTGGAATGGCTGGCCTCTTTTCTGGAGGGGCGTACCTTCGAGGTTTGGGAAGGCAACGCAAAATCTCCTCCCTTTCCACTTCACTGTGGGGTGCCTCAGGGCTCATCCGTGAGCCCCACGTTATTTAACGTGTATATGGCACCCCTGGAGGGTGTGGTGTCTCCGTTTGGCTTTAAGACCATAAGCTATGCGGATGACACTCAGCTAGTGGTGGGTCTGACACAGCTGGAGAAACAGCCTGAAACGCTCCATTCATGCCTAAGAGAGGTGTTTGACTGGATGACCAGGTCATCGCTCAAATTGAACGGCTCAAAAACTGAGCTGATGATCTTGGGCCACTCAAGCTTTGCCCTCTCGCCGAGCAGCTGGCCCAACTGTATGGGCACTCCGCCTGACCCAAAGAAGGAAATTAAGAGCCTGGGGGTCTGGCTGGAGCCTGATCTGTCCTTTAGGACACACGCCAAGAAGATCGCTGGCGTGTGTTATGGACTGCTCCGTTCGGCCCGTAAGGTTCTCCCCCTCTTACCTGAACTCTCCCGGAAGCTGTTAGTCCAAGGTCTAATCATCTCACGCCTGGACTACAGTAATGCACTCTTTCTCGGAGCACCGGAATCAACGTTCAAAATCCTGCAACAAGTGCAGAACGCGGCAGCCAGGCTGCTGCGGAACGTTCCGGCCAGGCAATCAGCCAGGCCCGCTCTAAAGGCACTCCATTGGCTCCCGGTCAAAGAGAGAGTGACCTTCAAAGCCCTCTGTATTGCTCACAAGAGCATTCAGGGGAAAGGACCTGCTATTCTGAAGGACATGATTCGGCCCTATAAGCCCACCAGAGCCTTACGCTCCGATAATAAACACCTCCTTCAGATAAAGAGAATTAGGAGAGCCCGTTCAGGTGGCAGGAGCTTTTCTATCCATACTGCACACGCCTGGAACTCCCTCCCACTCTCACTACGCTCTGAACCAAACCTGCTCAGGTTCAGGAAACATTTGAAAACTTATCTATTTCCAGAATAATTCTTAATCTGTTCTGCTTCACATAGGCAGCTTGCTCTGATTCTCTATAAGCGCTGGGATGCCTCTGGGTAACCGTGCGCGGTACAAAATTCGTTAATAATAATAATAACAGCACACGATATGAGACATGGCATGAAGGGCGGAACATACCACAAGCCCCCCCGCATTTGTCACGCCCCCAGCACACACCCACAGCACAACGCGACACGCCCACAAGGGACTACTTTGCTGGCACAGTTCTTTTACCTTTTAAATGTATATGGTGGGCGTCTGCATAGCCTATGTCCTTCTCCTGCAACTGCCATTTCCAACACTGTATTGGGTGTTGTTATTGGTGCTGTGGTTCCTGAGATTATCCGCCTCAAAGGTTTGGGCTCTCTCTTTATTATATTAGTATAGATATAGATTGTAGACTGCCATCAACAATTGGATAATATTTGCTGTTAGCATCATGCACTTTAATCCCTAACTGGCAAATGGTTCATCAATTGTTGATCAATTTATATTATGGCATTGTATTCATATATGTTCAATCAGACTTTGTGCTTGATATGCACTTTTTTTTAATGATTTTAATTAATCAACAAATAAACAATTATTCACTATTTTAACTTGGTTTTTTTTTAAGTCAATCTAATATAATTCCCCTACATAACACAATAACAGTGGAGGACTTTAAGTAGCCCCTGCTATTCTGCCCCTGTACTCTTCAAACACAAATCCATAGTCTTACATGTTGGGACAAACCTAATATTGCACTCCTCCCATATATACAAAATATTTATCTGGTCATCCCATAATTCCAGGTTTAAAAAATGAGCCATATAGAATCATACAACAATACGTTGTATCCTAATATCCAGGCAGAGTTACCGCCCCACCCGAAAAAAGACTATAATCAATTAAACATAAACTAAAATATTAAACCAGGAAAAAACAAACCTCCCACTCTTTAAAAATCCAAAAGTAGCTGACTTACTAATGCTCACTTGCGTCCCCAAAACAAACCCCACAAAGTAGCACAATGAACAGCAAAGTCTTCTTCTGCTCCAGCCGATGGGGGTGCTGGGAGGCTTTATAGTATTAATCAACCAATCAATACTTGTACAAATTTAAAATTACCAATCCATCAATACCTTTCTAAAGTAGCCCTACATTGGTTAACTTAAGCCTAAGCAGAAATGCCAGCGGGCAGGCCGGCGCTCCAATGCTGTGTTCCATGTACTAATAATGCACAACACCGTGTGAGAGGTGTGGCACAGGGCCAGAGTGGTTGACTCCTGATCACGGGTGCATGGTGCGATCCCTGAAGCTCAGCTCAGAACCATGTGACTGGGCAATAGCTCACATGGGGCCAGATCTAGGTAGCGTAATTTCGGCTGTTACCGACCGGAATGAGGCTTTTCATATGTAGCTGGCTTCATTTCAGATTTGGTAATTTACCGAATCAGTATTTAAGAATGCGGTAAATTACCAATTCTTAAAAATACCGAATCAGTAAATTTCCGAACCTGAAATGTAGGGAGCACTCAAATGAGTGTTTTTCCCATTTTAGGATTCGTTATTTACCACCAACTAGAAGTTGGTGGTAAATAATGAAAACCTTAGAAAAAGCATTTTTGTTGCTTTTTAAACAGTGCCATGTTGCAGACATACATGCCCTTATGGCATGGTTGTCTGCAACATGTGCACCTATACACATTTGAGGGGTGCAACAGGGTGTCAAAGTGACACCCTGCCACCCTTCAATGTTTCCCCCATTTACATTACCTCCAGGCCCATAGGAATGAAAGGCAATTAATACTGGTTCGGTAATTTTTTCGGAAAAATTACCTACATCCCATTTGCCTGTTCTTAAATACCGAATCAGTATGATTCGGTATTTAAAAATCGGTAATCTGGGATTACCTACAACTGGCCCTTAATCATCCTAACGGCCTCCAGCCACTTGAAACCTTATGGGGTGATATGTTTGCGCGTTACAAACATACGTCTCATTAACCACCATATAGTTCATGATGTCATCCTTCCACTACATTGGTATAATAACAAGTACCAATCACTAGGAAAGTAATGGCCAATGTTATAGCCCTGGGCATAATATGTCATTTTTTAAGCTACGGGTCACTATAGAAATCGGGATCAGACTATAGAAACCGCGTTATGACAGTCTATATCTCGTTGCATGTGTCTCTGCATTAGGCGTGGGCGGAAAATCCGTTCCGCTCGCGGATTTTGCGGATTTTCGGGAAATCCGCAATCCGCGAGATTTGCGAATTTCCCGCAAAATCCGCAAATCCGCGAGCAGCGGATTTTGCTCGCACTGCTCGCACTGTTCGCGTGAGTTCGCGCCCCGCGAATAAGTGCAAAATTGCAGAAATACGATCTTGGCAAAACTGAAAGTAACTACTTACCAGGTTCAAAAGTTCAGGCACATCATTAGTAGCCATTTCCTGTAGTGCTTCCTGAGGGGCCCCTCCAGAGTTCAGTTGCCAGTTGAAACTATTATGTGACCCTGCTCTGAACCTCAGAATAGTTACACATATGCCACAAAGGTCCTGAATTACAGCTAAGGGAGACAAGCAGGAGCCAGGCTGGAAGTTAAAATCCATTAATCAGCCCCTAATTCATTATTGTCAGTTGGGGCAGGGCAGGTGTTGTAACTAATTTTGCAACAATGAAAGCACTTAGCAAGTGCAAAAGATCACTAATCAGGGCGCACTAAGGAAGCAGGTGCCAGCTAAAAAAATATTCTGTGACACATTAATCAGCCCCAAATTAATTCAGGTCACTTGAGGCAGGGAAGGTGTGCTTTGCTTTGCCGAAAATAATGTACACTGGACAACCAGAGGGTGTAGTGATGAAACAGAGGGTGGCATGGGTGGGCCAGAGGGTGGCATGAGTAGTCAGAGAGTGGCAGTGGTGACAGAGAGTGGCAGTGATGAAGAAGAGTGTCCCAAACAGGCTGGACACGTAGAAACAACAAGTTCGCAAAACTTGCGACCCGACAGGTAAGTTCGCAAATTGCGAAATTGTAAAAACCCTCGCGAACTGGCAGAAACACGGGCGAACACAAAAAAAAAAAAAAATCCGCAAATTCGCGGGAATTCGCGGATTTTGCGGATTGCGAAATGTTTGAAACGCGTATTTACCCAGAGGAGTCAGAGCGCTTTCCAATCAGAACGAAGTACATTACATAAAGAATTCAGAGTAACATGGTAGTCATTGACATTCCGTAAATCTACAAAATTACTCGTTGTGATAGTTAAAGATAAAAAATTCTCTCAAGATTACATTTTAAGAAAAGTTGGAGCAATTAGGGTTTAACAAATGCATATTACAAATTTACAGAGCGTGGTCGTCTCGCCCTTGGTAGGGCAGAGGTTCTTGCGATGCTCGTTCAGCCGGACCCACTACGCGGACCAAAAGGGGGCCCGTAATTCTAGCACTGCCATTGGATGAAAGCAAGGGCCAGCTATACAAGTCTCAATCAGCATATTCTGCATTAAAGCTGTCTGTGTCGTGCTACAGGGTCCACACATCCCTGCGGACCAGAAAGGAACAAGTGCTACGGCGTTTATCATTGGAGTAGAAATCAGCTAATCATAAGAAGTGGCTTATCCCACCATCGTCCTGTTTCTCCAAGCACGCCTGTAATTTGAATACATCTTAAGCGGGTCAGAAGGGGGGAGGCGTGTTTCCAGCTTTGCTATTGGATAACAAATACAACACTTCAATCAAAATACATTTATTCCGTTCCTGTCTGATACAAGTTGTAAAAGACAAATGTTTTCACCCTTTCTATTGGATCATAAAATCCTCCAATCACAAACACGGATTGCTTCTTGCACCAGCATCCGTTGTGCCAGTGAACTCCGGGAGGGCTTCCTGCACAGTGAGCTGACTCAAATCAGGGCCATATTTTAAAGTATTTAAAAGTAAAGCGCCGAATAGCAGCGCTCCTCTCAGTGTAAAATCACTCCCAGGCACCCGCCAAAGTGTAGCAATCACATATAGAACACATTTCAAAGGACAAATGCTTGTATCGTTTTTACTGGATAGCCCAATCACAAACACGGGTTGCTTGTACTACAAACATCCGGTTTGCTCGAGCACTCCGGAAATGCTGACTCTATCTGCATCAGACCAGAATGGGGGCCTGTATTTCAATCAGTACAATTGGTCAATGAGATACCCAATAACAGCACTGTTTATAATTTAAAATTATTTGGAAGCATCTGCCGAAGTGTTTACACTCGCTTATAGTACAAACCGCTGTGCCCGAAATGTTACTCATATAATACAAACCATTCATTATGCTGAAGCACGGTCGACACGATTCCTTTCACTGCATAAGGACAGCACCATACACAAGGGAGTGACGTAGCCAGAGAAATAGCATACGTCCGACTTTAAAGCACATCCAGATTGGGTGGAACGGGCGAGTAAACAAGACTGAACTTCCTGTTGAAGATTCGGGTTGAGTGAGGGGGTCTCTCCCTAATTCATTTTTATGTTTACATTTGGATTCGTTGGTTCATATACTGTATACATTTCAAACAATATGTCCAAAATGCTTCACTTGGGAGGGATCTCAGAAAATAACTTGAAAAATAAATGGTGAGATCGGCCTATCCTGTGGGGTTATTACCCTCAAGAAAAACATGGGGTCAAATAATATTTTTACGGTGGAATTTCTCTGACAGTCTGGCTAAAATAACATTGGTGTGCACTTTGATAGGGGCTGCAGCAGTGTTTCTCATTCTTATAGTATCCTCTTTTACTTCTACTGTGCACAACAAGTTGTTCAAACTGGAGGAGTCAAAACTGAGACAAAAGCGCAGAAAATTTGGACAGTTTATTTTTCCCTCCATCCAAGACCAACAAGGCGTTTCGTTTCGTTTCATAAACTTTATTCGAATGTTTTAAAACATCATAAAAGTATACAGATTAAAACATTATACTTATAAAATTGCAGCAACAGGGGAGATACATTTCATACAATTTAACTAGTGAATATGGCATAGGCTACGATAGTTAAAATACAAAGTTTAAAGGAAAACCATACTTTTTCTTGCTGTAATAGATTTTAAGATGAAGGTTGCAGTAAAAAAACATATATCCGGGCTCGCAAGTGAAAATAATAACTTCATAGCATTTCCTGTGGTATACATAGAATATTTCATAAACAAAGGATTAAGATAGAAAATACGCAGAGCTTTGTACAATGGACAGAGTAGGAGAAAGTGCAAGGTGCTTTGTTTAGTTAAACCGTCACACGGACAAGGGGTAATAGGGTGGCATTTCATCATAGGGAATGCCACCAAATTATGCACAATGCCAAGTCTTAGCCTTGAAAGGACAAATTGATGGGGTCGTCTACTAATGACATTGAGGTACATAGGTATGCCCGAAACATCATCTTTAAGAGAATAATAAAAAACATGGGTTGAATACTCTCTTGTTTCTGTTTTCCGCATATCAGTTTTAACCCTCAGAAAGTCACCTTTAACCTCCTGTTTAGACAAGGAATTAATACATACAGGATCTTTACTTACATCCATATCAAATAGGTCCTTAAGGGTTGAAATCACATATTTTAGCCAGGGGATGTTAGAGACTTTTTCCAAATGTAGACAATCCTTGATGATTCTTTTGGTAAAGCCCATTTCGGACTTGGTAAAAATGGATTTCCACACCAATAATGGTCTTAGTCCAATTAGGTCGGCTAAATATTCAAATCCTAATTCTAGGTGTGTTAACTCAGTGGATGCCGAGGGTGGGAGGCAGAGTAATCTTTTGAGGAACATATTTTCCATAGTTTGCAGACCCCTTACATTACAATGTCCCCATACCCCGGAACCATACAATGCTATCGATGCACATCTATGTTTGTAGATATTCAACATATCTACAATTCGACGACTTCCTACTTTTGAAGCAAAGCGGAAAACGCCTAGACATGCCTTCTCCGTCCTTGCTTTAACATTTAATTGCTCTGGTCTCCAGGAGCTTCCATTATTAAAAGTAACGCCCAGATAACAGAAATTTTCGACAACCTCAATACGATTTTCCTTAAAATAAAACGGTTTAAGATGTTTTACCTTTTTGCCACACACCAGGATAAATGTTTTTGAGTTATTGATTTTGAGTTTCTTCCCCTGGATAAAGGCATAAAAACAATTCATCAATTTTTGGAGGCCTATTGCGGTTCTAGAAAGTAAAACCGTATCATCGGCATAGAGTAATACCGGTATAGGTAGACCTCCCGCTTGTGGGGCGTCGGCTTGGATTTTCATTAGTTCCTGCTCAACTGAGTTAATAAAAAGCGAGAAAAGCAACGGCGCCAAAACGCATCCCTGTCTGATACCAGATCTGATCTTGATCTTTCTAGTACACTCTCCCGCTGGACCGTAACGGATTTGGGCCAATAGGTTTGCGAAGAGTCTTGCTAAGAAGTGGATAATAGCAGAGGGGGCACCCATGCCCAGTAAGGTTGACCCCAATAAGGCATGGTCGACCAAATCGAAGGCACTGGAGAGATCCGCAAAACACAGGAACAGAGAGCCCGGTTTGGCCTTGGTGTATTTTCCTATTAGGAGGTTTAGGTTAATACATTGTTCTACAGTACCAAGGCCCTTTCTAAAGCCATATTGTGATGGTGCAAGAATATTGTTGTCTTCGGCCCATTCTTCCAATCGCATCAATAGAACCCTACTCATGATTTTTAATGAGGAATCCAGGAGGGAGATAGGGCGGTAGTTCTTGGCCTCTCCTCTATCTCCCTTCTTGTAGATTGGAATAATAATGGATTCACTCCAGGTCGAGGGGGTGTTATTGTCAGCAGCGGCATTAAAGGCTAGGGTCAATAGAGGACTCCACAGGGCCAGATTAAATTTGTATAGGTCAATAGGGACCCCATCTGGACCCGGAGCCTTCCCTCCTTTGCTCCCGTTAATAGCAATATCTACTTCATGCATCGTAATTCCCAGGGGTTCAGATGGAATAATGGGGTTATTAAAGATGTTAGCAGGGGTCTCCCTGACTGGGTCAAAGATCCTTGTGAAATATAAGACCCAACTATCTTCACTTACTTGAGCAGTAAGGACTGGGAATTCTTCCTTCTGGAGGAAAGGGCTATTAATAGTGCTCCAGAACAATTTACTGTCCAGAAGGGCTGCAGCTTTGTTCAGGTCACCCCAGGCTTGTTCTCTTAGCTCTTGTTTCCTGTGTTTCAATTCAATGTTGTAATTGGCCCTCAAGTGTTTAACCACTTCCCTATCTCTAGGTAGGTTGGATAGCGCATTCTTAAGAGCTTTTAGCGCACTGGTGCACGCATGATTAAACCAGCCTAACGTATCCCGTTTGATAGGGGACTTGTTAGTAGTAAAAATGTTCTTAATTATGGTGCCAAGCTCCTCAAAGTCCTTTATAATGCTTTCGGATGGAGAATCGATTTCGAGGCAGCTAAGTATCACTTTTGAACCAGCTTTCACCACACTACAATGAAAGTTCTCGGATTTTTCCCCACACCACTTAATCCGTATCCCAACAAGGCTTTGTACATATGTTTTGGGAAAGGCTTTTATAAAGCAAAACTGTGGGGCATATTCTCAAGGACTTATCGCCGAGTTAGCTGCACTTTATCGCAGCCAAAGTGGCGATACATTTATTGCCCTATTCACAAGCTGGTGCTAAAAGCCGATATCACCAGTTTTCCTGCGATAGCAGCCACAAAAAACATTGCCACAGATGACACCGGCAACTAACGCTAATGATACGCAAAGTAAGCGTTCCCGTGCAAAAAGCCGAAACAAAACTACTTCGCAACATTCTCAACGACCAGTCAGATCGGCAATAAGATCCCAAAACATGGGATAAGGCTCGTTAGCAGCAGGAATTTAACACCTGCTCTTACCTGGTGTTAAATCGGACGGCAACCTGCACCATAAAAGAGAGCCCAGCCCAGAGCCAAACCTGAAGAACAACAGATGCCACAGAGCTACTGATCTTGCAGCTCAGACACACAAGAGGGCCACAACACCTACCACCACCACTCCAGGATCCCCCCACCACGCCTTCACCTTCCTGGGCCCTACCCCGGGCACCCTCCCTCCCCCCGAACAAAGATATTTTACATCAACTTTACAAAATCATGAACAAAACAATTCAACTGATGTCGCAAAATTACAACAATTAACATTCATGTGTGTCGGAAAAAAGGAGAATCATTCATTCATCTTTGAATTTCCAAACTAAATATTTAATTCAAATGTAACTTAAAACAACTATTTGGAAGAGTAATGGCGGGTCTTTTCTGGACAATCTGTAAGTCACAGCCAGTAAGACAAAATTCAAGATAAGAAGGTGTGTCATGCAATGGACAGAGAGAGAGAGAGAAAGAGCGAGAGGGAGGGAGAGAAAGAGAGAAAAAGAAAGAGAGAAGAAAGAGGGAGAGGGAGAGAAAAAGAGAGAGAAAGAGAGAGAGGCAGGGAGAGAAAGAGAGAAAGAGATAGAGCGGGAGAGAGAGAAAGAGAGAGAAGGAGTGAGTGAGAGAAAAAGAGAAAGAGAGAGAGAGATTGTACAAGGAGCGCAAGGCCGCTCGGGCTCTTGGCTCATTCATGCCAACTATTGTGTGTGTATCGCTATTGGTGCACCATAAGCCCAAGGCCTAGCCTCAACTGCAGCGCGAAGGCCACATCACATTTCCAGAATGCAAGCAGTAGTCAGACTAACATTAGGGATGAAAGCTCCTTTGTCTCAATACATAAGGCGAAAGGACATCTGCACCTCCGACCTTAGTCTTACATGCGGCTTGCACCCCCTGAGAGTGATACCATAGTAGGTGATGGCGACTCCCACACTAAGCACATCGCTACTGAAAGACCAACATATCCACACCCACACACAGAAGTCCGTGCTTGAGGTACTCTTGCATGGAATGCCCTTGACACTTATGTAAAAAACAACCCATACGTCGAAACGTTGCACACACATACGACTCATTGCTCGGAGCTGTGGCATATCATCCACATACATGCCATAGGTCAGAAGAGTGCCAGTTCTAGCAGAGCCACCAACGCAATGGCAGAACATCCCAGGCACATGCACAATCCTTGTCATGGGGAACTGTACCGTGCACGTATGCTGCATTTGTTAGGGGCACTGCCACTTGCTGTTTTGCCCATCAGTTACCGTCTGAGCTTCCGGCTTGCATACGTCACCTGGAACCAGCCCTGGGTCCATTGTCGATCATGCATAATTGAGTGGCAATGGATGTCTGCCTATCTAACACAACAGTAGCTGAACTGGATTATGATGTGTGTGCACCCCCTGTTGGTCCACAACCAGGAGTGTAACTGTGATACCCGTTCATGGGATGCCTTGATATTTGGTGTATCTGCTGGCAGTTGGGCATGGAAGATTGCACAAGTCCTCCTGTGCAGTGACCACATTGAAGTGCTCTCCTATTGGGATGTGTTTCGGATTGGTGAAAAATGCTCAGACGTGAGTCACATGCTCTCCACACCACTGGATTCAAGCAAGCCGGGCTGAAGATGGCTGGAATGCCAGACACCATTCCTGGGAAGCTTGTTTTCGGTCCAGGGAAGGCATGGCTTGGCAGTTCGGGCTGGACTGTTCCCATGAGGCACAGGGTCAGACTGATTTGCATATGGCCATGTCTGAACTGGGGTGGTGTGGAGTGCAAAAAAACGATGGATTTAGGCCCAGATCTCTGTACTGGGGTGAATGTATGACATTGTTCTGCATTCTGTCCATCAACTGTGGTTTCTGCAATTGTCACCCCGAGTGGGATGGGTCTGCTCAGACGTGAGTCCCACGCTCTCCACACCACTGGATTCAAGCAAGCCGGGCTGAAGACGGCTGGAATGCCAGAAACCGGTCCTCGGAAGCTTGTTTCCGGGCCAGGGAAGGCATGGCTTGGCAGTTCGGGCTAGACTGTTCCCATGAGGCACAGGGTCAGACTGATTTGCATATGGCCATTTCTGAACTGGGGTGGTGTGGAGTGCAAAAAAACGATGGATTTAGGCCCAGATCTCTGTACTGAGGTGAATGTATGACATTGTTCTGCATTCTGTCCATCAACTGTGGTTTTTGTAATTGTCACCCCGAGTGGGATGGGTATGCTCAGACGTGAGTCCCATGCTCTCCACACCACTGGATTCAAGCAAGCCGGGCTGAAGGCGGCTGGAATGCCAGAAACCGGACCTCAGAAGCTTGTTTCTGGTCTAGGGAAGGCATGGCTTGGCAGTTCAGGCTGGACTGTTCCCACGAGGCACAGGGTCAGACTGATTTGCATATGGCCATGTCTGAACTAGGGTGGTGTGGAGTGAAAAAAAACGATAGATTTAGGCCCAGATCTCTGCACTGGGGTGAATGTATGACATTGATCTGCATTCTGTCCATCAACTGTGGTTTTTTGCAATTGTCACCCCGAGTGGGATGGGTATGCTCAGACGTGAGTCCCATGCTCTCCACATCACTGGATTCAAGCAAGCCGGGCTGAAGACGGCTGGAATGCCAGAAACCGGTCCTCGGAAGCTTGTTTCCGGTCCAGGGAAGGCAAGGCTTGGCAGTTCGGGCTGGACTGTTCCCATGAGGCACAGGGTCAGACTAATTTGCAAATGGACATGTCTGAACTGGGGTGGTATGGAGTGCAAAAAAACAATGGATTTAGGCCCAGATCTCTGTACTGGGGTGAATGTATGACATTGTTCTGCATTCTCTCCATCAACTGTGGTTTTTGCAATTGTCACCTCGAGTGGGATGGGTATGCTCAGACGTGAGTCCCATGCTCTCCACACCACTGGATTCAAGCAAGCCGGGCTGAAGACGGCTGGAATGCCAGAAACCGGTCTCAGAAGCTTGTTTCCGGTCCAGGGAAGGCATGGCTTGGCAGTTCGGGCTGGACTGTTCCCATGAGGCACAGGGTCAGACTGATTTGCATATGGCCATGTCTGAACTGGGGTGGTGTAGAGTGCAAAAAACAATGGATTTAGGCCCAGATCTCTGTACTGGGGTGAATGTATGACATTGTTCTGCATTCTGTCCATCAACAGTGGTTTTTGCAATTGTCACCCCGAGTGGGATGGGTATGCACAGACGTGAGTCCCATGCTCTCCACACCACTGGATTCAAGCAAGCCGGGCTGAAGACGGCTGGAATGCCAGAAACCGGTCCTCGGAAGCTTGTTTCCGGTCCATGGAAGGCATGGCTTGGCAGTTCTGGCTGGACTGTTCCCATGAGGCACAGGGTCAGACTGATTTGCATATGGCCATGTCTGAACTGGGGTGGCAGAGTGGGCTAAAGAACGGTGATGGATTAAACCCAGATCAGTTGACTGGGGGTGAGTGCTTGTATTGTCAACGCTCCGTCCATCATTTCCTTTGGTTTTTCTTTATTCGCCATAAGTTGGCAGGGTATGCTTAGACGTGAGTCCCTTGCTCACTTTGCCACTGGATTCAAGCAAGCCGGGCTGAAGAAGGCTGAAATGCCAGAAACCGGTCCTCGGTAGCTTGTTTCGGGTCCAGGGAAGGCATGGCTTGGCAGTTCGGGATGGACTGTTCCCATGAGGCACAGGGTCCGACTGATTTGCATATGGCCATGTCTGAACTGGGGTGGCAGAGTGGGCTAAAGAACGGTGATGGATTAAACCCAGATCAGTTGACTGGGGGTGAATGCTTGTATTGTCAACGCTCCGTCCATCATTTCCTTTAGTTTTTTTTTGTTCGCCATAAGTTGGCAGGGTATGCTCAGGCGTGAGTCCCTTGCTCACTTTGCCACTGGATTCAAGCAAGCCGGGCTGAAGAAGGCTGAAATGCCAGAAACCGGTCCTCTGTAGCTTGTTTCCGGTCCAGGGAAGGCATGGCTTGGCAGTTCGGGCTGGCCTGTTCCCATGCAGCACAGGGTCAGACTGATTTGCATATGGCCATGTCTAAACTGGGGTGGCAGAGTGGGCTAAAGAACGGTGATGGATTAAACCCAGATCAGTTGACTGGGGGTGAGTGCTTGTATTGTCAACGCTCCGTCCATCATTTCCTTTGGTTTTTCCCCACAAACACACCTCACCAGAGCTGAGGCTGGTGCAGCGGCTGAAACCCCCACACAGATACACAGCAGCAAGGCTGAGACTGGTGTATGGGCTAAAACCCCCACAACCCCACAGCAGTCTGCTGTATGAAATGCTCCCCCACAAACACACAGCAGCAGACCTGAGGCTTGTGTATGGGCCTTCCCCCCCCCCCCCCACGAACACACAGCAGCAGAGCTTAGGCTTGTGTATGGGCTGTGACCCCTACAAACACACAGCAGCAGAGCTTAGGCTTGTGTATGGGCTGTGACCCCTACAAACACACAGCAGCAGAGCTGAGGCTTGTGTATGGGCTGTGACCCCTACAAACACACAGCAGCAGAGCTGAGGCTTGTGTATGGGCCTCTCCCCCCACAAACACACAGCAGTTGAGCTGCGGCTTGTGTATGGGCTGCATCCCCCCCCCCCACAAACACACAGCAGCAGAGCTGAGGCTGGTGTATGAGCTGTGCCCCCCACAAACACACAGCAGCAGAGCTGAGACTGGGGTAGGAGCTGAGCCCCCGACAAACACACAGCACCAGAGCAGAGGCTGGTATATGGGCTGTGCCCCCCACAAACAAACAGCAGCAGTGCTGAGGATGGTGCAGGGGCTGGGTCCTCCACAACCACATAGCAGCAGAGCTGAGGCTGGTGCATGAAAGGCTCCCCCCCCCCCACAAACACACATCAGCAGAGCTGAGACTGTTGCTGTGGTCAATTGTGGATGTTCCCAAGTACTTACCTTGGTCAATTTAGGAGGAAAGCACAGTGACTGGGGTCCTCATTAGCAAGATCCCAGTCAGACTAGGTCACAAACATGCTGACAACAAGCAAAAATAAGAGAAATAAAGCAGACAGATTTTCTCCCGTAGTCTGAGTGAAACTGGACTATATCACTTTGAGTGGGAAGGAGAAGAGGTATAAAGGAGACAGCAGCACAAGCGAAGCTCAGAGAAGGGATGCTCTCAGCCAGTGGGCCTTGCCACCTGCCACTGCTCACCTGGCATCACTGAGATGCCTCACTGGCTTGTAGTTTCATTAATGATCCTAAAGTCACATGCTTCACTTTTTCTGTTCTGTTTCTCTCAAGGTGATCTTTCCATGTCCCAGCACTTTGGAGAGACCCCTCTGTCGAGGGCAGTAGATCAAAGGGCGGTATGATTTCACCACCGGAGGAGTATATCCATTGGGTCCAGTTTTTTTTTATCATCCTGGAGTAGAGCTGGAGTACAAGGGTGCCATGAGCTCTACCAGTGCACCTCAGTCCAGGTGTGCTAATGGATGGCCAGTGCTCGACACAGTTTTCAGGGACACAGTACGGATTCCATGTTCCTCAGTCCTGACACGCGTAACCCAAGTTACTACAGCATTACAGCCCATCACTGTTTAGCAAATGCACCTGACTGCTGATCTGAGCACTCTGCTATTGCAGCATCACCTGTCAAGCAGCTCTGCAAATGGGCATCAATCATAGCCAAAGACAGTCATAGAGCCTCACCAAAGCACTCCTCAAATCGTACTGCAACTCATCCAGAGACGTAGCATCCAAATACAGCTCTGGGAAAGGTTCATAGCTGTTAATTGAACACACTGAGGTTTTAGCACTTTATCCACCATAGTTTGATATCACACGTCAATCATGAACTTCAGAACTTTCTGCCATCATTAAGGGCCTCATTTCTGAAAACTGTTGCATTGCTGCGTGAAAACAGCGATGCAACAGTTTTCACTGGGCCCTCCTTGCAACAGGATGGATGCACAATATTTAATGTACGGCGCTCCATGTCACAAGGAGTTACATATACGTCAGTATTTCTAATATATCTGTAGGGGCAAAAGTGGTGCATTGCTGGTGTGTGTCTGACAACAGATGCAACTCCAGCAATCTGTCCTTTCACATGGGGCAAGGCTTGCATCAGTCTGACGCCTGCTGCAAATCAGGCGTAAGAATTAGACGCATAGGCGTCCTAGACTTGATGTAGTGAAATCTCATGGATTTCACTGCACCACTTCTATGGCCCTTTATTGCGGGGGAACGCCCACCCTGCATATATTATAACAGGTATAATGTGGCGCAGGGCTTTACAAAATGACACATCTGCCTAGATGCGTCACTTTTTACATAGGGCGCAACATAATACATTTTTTACACTGCCGGCGCGTTACCAGAGTGACGCAACAGCGGTGCAAACATGTTGCAAGGCCCTGAAAGTCTGAACACTCACACAGCTCTACAAACGCACTCCAGCACTACACTGTAGCATCTTTGTTACTGTAGTGCTGGATCCATTAGATGTGCTGCGCACCTCAATCTTGACCTGATCTGACTTCCCTTTTTACAGTCCTGTTTCCCCACACAGCTCAACCAACCCACATCAGACTTCCAAATAGCATCCAAAGGGACTTCAAGACAAAGCTCCTGTGCTCAGCGTTGTCAGTTTACCATCGGCTGTTTGACAACTGACTCCTCGGCAGCACCTACCCCAGAGAGGGCTTGCTTCTGTTCACCTTCAGCCCTGCATCTAGTCCTGCAAGTGTCTGAACAGCCGGGCAAGCAAACCTTGGGAAGGACAAAAGTCCTGATAGCCCCTTCGTTGGAACAGACTCCATGTGGGCAAACACAACATCTCCAATTAGTCACACTAAAATAAATCTATGTGTTTTTGGAAGGATAATTAACCAATCTTAAATGATTAGAATTTGATAAATTTGAAATTACTCAGTAGTACTCCAGTACATCTAAAGGTTTTTTGTAGTAGTGGGAAGATAATTGTCTCCTTCACTTGGCCGGGGACCACGGCAGTTGCATACGAAAAGTTGAACATGTTGACAATAGAAGCAGCCAATGATGGGAAGTGTTGCATCACACGGGAACATGTATGATGAGCTGGTAGGGTGGAGGCTTTGATCCTTGGTGCTGGTCTTCTTGTGTCCTCTTCACCCATTGGATTGAACAAGTTGATAATAGAGGCAGCCAATGATGGGAAGTATTGCATCCTGTGGTTACATGTATGATGAGCTGGTAGGGTGGAAGCTTTGCTCTTTGGTGCTGGTCTTCTTGGGTCCTCTTCACCCATGGGGTTGAACATGTGAGAAATTATTGGAGAAGTTATGGTTATATGCAAGGACAATAAGATAGTTGGGAAATTGTTAGGATTTGTTTCCCAATTTTGTTTTATTGTCAATTAACACAACAACAGTCAGAATAGTTTGTGGCCATGACACTCATATTTGAGTCGTCAATTCTTCCTAGATATTGAAATTTCTTTTGTTTTGCTCAGAGCTCGGTTGATGTGATTGGCAAGAAAATATGAATTGCCTTTTACAATTAGATAATGCCAATAGTATACTGTGGATAAGATATGTAAAAAACATTTTTTTGTTAGGGAGACCTGGTTTATTTTATACCCCACAAAGTATTACTTCCATCACCAAAAACCAGATAAGGTTGGACTTTCTGACTGCATGCGGGCAGTGAAGAGAAAACAGAGAAATTGGGAAGCAAACCATTTCAATACGTCAGAGATTTTATCTAACAAGGTTTAGATTCTCACTTTTTGGAAAAATTTAGATAGTTCAGTTTTGATGTCAAACGCATTTGGGTTTGCCGTTGGGACATATGACAGGCCTCTACTAAGAACTTTCGTTTCACTTTCAGTCAGTGTGTGGTTGGACAGATTCACTACAGGGCTTTCATTCACCACCTGTAGTTTTTCCGGTGGGTTGACCTCTCTCCGTGTTCCTCCTGGTTGAATCTGACCTGCTTCAGGCCGCGACCAGAGAGGTCAATTTTTCCGAAAAGTGAGATTGAGATACCACTTTCTAAAATCTCCATCATTCAAGCCCTGCACACACAGGATTGAGGATTCCTTCCAGCTACGTTCCACCAGCACACATGATGTCTAAAAGAATTCTAGCATATGAATCCGTGGTAATGAGAGATGTAGAAACTATCCTCTCAAAGAAGAAATACACGAAATACAACATCAGCAATAATGAGAAACTTGCATTGAAAGACTTGAGAGACAACAAGAATGTCGTCATAAAACCAGCCGACAAAGGTGGAGCAATTGTGATTCAAGATACCAGCAAATATAAAGCAGAAGTCATGAGACAGCTACAGGATAGTATAAGTTACAAGAAACTTCCAGGCGACCCCACCAAAGAAATGGCTTCTGAAATATTACGTGTGACTAGAGAGGGTCTTGACCAAGGTTTCCTATCGGATCAAGAATTTCAGTATCTGAACCAGAAAAATCCCCGGATCCCCACCATTTACACATTACCCAAAATACATAAAGACATGACAAACCCCCCTGGACGCCCTGTCATTTCCGGATGTGGATCCATACTCGAACCACTGTGTCGATACATTGACTTTTTTCTAAAACCTATCGCGGAGGCTACTGAAACATATCTACGAGATACAACACATACCATTACCATTATAGATGACCTACCATTTATCATTTTACTGCTTAAGATCGCCATGATGTGGAATTCTTTCGTATTTCAGAATGACTTCTATGTTCAGACCAAAGGAGTCGCAATGGGGGCGGCTTTTGCCCCAGATCTGGCGATCATCTTTATGGCTACATATGAACAACACTTCGTACTGAACAATGGCAATCCCTTTAGATCTATGATTATGACATGGATGCGTTACATAGACGACATCATCATGGTATGGGGAGGAGATCAGTCCGAGCTTACAGACTTTCACACATGGCTCAATGCCCGGTCACCGGGCATTCAATTTACTATGGAATCTAGTAATTCCACCATTAATTTCCTGAACCTGACCATTTATGTTCAAGATGACAAACTCTGTACTACACTTTACAGGAAACCAGCCGAAAGGAATTCCCTATTACAATATTCAAGCCATCATCCAAGGGCTTTACGGGATAACTTGCCTTTTGGCCAATTTTTGCGCATAAGACGCAATTGTTCAATGAAAGAGGATTATATGGCTGAATCTGAGGAACTAATTCAACGCTTGACTGATCGAGGCTACCCTAAACGTTTGGTTAAACGAGCAAGAAAACGGGCTTGGTTCTGCCCTCGTGAATCTTTATTACAAGGCAATACGCGAGATGAATCTGAACTGTACCGTTTAATCTGCGTAACGACTTTCTCAACAAAAAGTAATGAGATAAAAAAAGTTGTTAATAAACATTGGAACTTGATAAGTGAGGATGTGGACATAAAAGACCCCCGATGCACTCCTTTAAAAAAGCGAAAAACATACGAGAACATGTGGTGTGTTCCTTCTTGGACACACAGACAACACTGTCCCTCACATCTATGTGGAACTTACAACCGATTGTGGGTCACCATCGGTGTGGCAGCTGTAGAGCCTGTGACTACACATTACAAGTCAAGGAGTTTGTGCACAGACATCACAAGATTGCTCTGAAACATTACACTAACTGCAATACGACTGATGTGATCTATTGCATCCTATGCCCTTGTCAGATGCTATACGTAGGCCAAACCCAACAAAAAGTCAAATCAACAATACTCCAGCACTGCAGTCGCATTCGATGTGAAACTGTGGGAGCTCCGCTGGTGGAGCATTTCAAGCTATCCGCACACACACCTGAAGATCTCAAGTGGATTGTTCTAGAAAAAGTCAAACTTGGACCAAGAGGTGGTAACATCAGCGCCCTACTGAACCTGCGCGAAATGAAATGGATAACACACTTTAACTCCATCAATGAAGGACTGAATGAAGTAGATAGCAGCTTTGTGCAGATGTCTACCATCTAATATACAGGATACGACTTGGGGAGCCCAATCATGTAACTCCACCGTATACTCATTCTTCGTATAATAAATTACACCCTACATGCACCAATACTAACTGATGTTAGCTAATCATGAATCCGGTCAAGAAAGATGCCACACATATTAATGCATCCCCACCCTGCCCTATCAATAATATGTTATTTTTAGGTAAGATGCCCCAAATGCAATCCATAGGGGATTTAGGACCACTGAAATACTTTGTGTTGGTAATTACGTGGCCTGTATCTAGTAAAAAATTGCACTTTACATGCTAAGATAGTATGTTATACTTTCAGGAAAGGTTCACCAAATGTATTGTACATGATAAGCCTGACCACCTTTAATACCCTGTGTTGGTAATTACGTGGCCCATAATGAGTGAGAAGATACACTACGCATGGAGTAGTATATACAATAATTTTCCGAAGTACAAGAGACCATTTTAATGCCCTGTGTGGTAATTACGTGGTCTTACACTTGACTAACTTACATTTACATGTAATGTTTTAAAATGATTTTTTTGTATAAACAGTATCAATTGTTATATATATAACCCCGATAGCTCAAATGCAATAGACCCATGGTCCACTATTATTCAACCTGCAACAGGACACATGCATCCCAGTATCAGACGGGTTATGTGGAAACATAATAGGGGGCTATCCAATCCTACTAAAAAATCGGCAAATAGGATCAATATCTCGAAGGTGGACACGTTTGTATTTCAAACTTTATGACGGCCGTGTGATTTTTTCTCCCGATAACTTCTATGCCGCATCACGAGCATACAGTAATTGCGGTATGACTAACCAACTTCCGTTATTTTTCCGATGAGCAGCGTCCTAGCAACCATACACGGGTTTGCCAGTAGCTCCTTCACTGCGCTAGCCCTCCCTCTATCTCTAGCTTTCAAGGAGTCACGTCACGTCACGTGATACGAAAGTAATTTTAGGCTGACTCGGACGAAATTTCAGACACACTCCCGTTTTTCGCAGTTTGATGTGCTGATGCCGGGGACGAAGTTGCCTGATCCGCTGTAGTAGGTAAGCGTTGTGTGCCAATTTGGTAAGACTACATGGGAGGTAATAGCCCGCTAGATCCCTGATACCACGTATTTATGTTTTGGTACACCGGACGGCAATCAAGTAGGACCCGAGCTATGACAGTCACCCCTTGAATACTCAGGTACGAATCGGCTGTACTAGCATGCATTCAGATGCTTCTATTCAAACACCTGTGCTTTGTTTTAATTATACAGCATTTTTCCATAGAACGGGGGCCGAATTATTATGTGTACACCACAACGGACCCAGAAAGAATACTGATCCCTCCCCCGTATGATGCACACAACCCATACCAAGGTAATCCTTAGAGCATGTCATGTGACTCCTTTTTAGCGTACCCCACATGCAGGCAGATTACTAAATTTTTCTATAAATTTCTTTTTTCTTCCACGTAGGGAGGCGTTGATATGCTGTTACTTCACCCTCATTGCTAGATTTCACCCCAATAAACGAATATGAACCTCTTCGTTTTTTCGATAAGGTATAGTGACTTTCATTGTTTATAATGTAAGATCCACCAACACGTAGGTGCATTAACTAAATAGTCACTCCCCTTCTTTTAGGAATATTTGCGCACAAGAGCCATGTCTGGCCAACTGAATAAGTCGCGGTGATATCTATCCAACAGGTAAAGAGACACTCCCCTTAACTTTGAGAACATTTTTTTTTGTAATTTTTAGCTAAAGGTCCTAATCAATATATTTTCCTGAGCTTAATATAATCAGTAGTGTTCAATACGTCTCCCAATGTAAGTACCCCGCATTCTTGACAGACGTTAACCCGACACCTTGACCTTGGTCCCTTCAGGACCGAGTATAGGAGATATGACGCGTATATATGCACCTCTGTGTGAATAAATAATTGAATCTCTTCATTTAGTGTAAATTAAGTAATTGTTTCCGAATGTCCTTCCCCTATAGGAACTGCCCACACCTCCCCTTTGCACTGTCCTGAGGAAGACCCGTCGCGTAAGGGCCACCATCCCTACCACGAGGGTTGAAATGTCGACTACCAACTGTTGCACATAATCAGTGTGTTAATATGTACACCTGTCATTTATGATGTCTTACTGAATGGTATATTGATAATCGATGATTAATTCTATCTAGGCTCCTCCGGGAAGCCACTATCAATTGTTAAAGGAGACATACAATTGAATTGTCACTTCACCTACCCACACTTTTCCTGAGCACTACACTCCCTTTCCCTTCCTTGTACAGTGGGCACTGTTAAAAATGTTTATTATATGTTTGCAAATGAAAAATACAGTTTTTCTACGTACCAACACTATTTGAATAAACAATAGTGTTTTAACAAGTGATTGCTTAATGAATATTTTCTTAAAATTTACAAATTTACTCCTAACTGGTCAGGGACCATTTGTTGTATAGCACTTAATTACCCAGGTCCCTATGACTACCGGGTAGACCCCCTTCCTTGTACCCTCTGTATTTGTGAGGGCACAGCACATATACCACCCTTAGTCCTGTGTCTGTGTGTTTGTGGGGGGGAGAGGCCCCTACGCCAGCCTCATCTCTGCTGCTGTGTGATTGTTTTCGGGGGGCACATCCAATGCACCAGCCTCAGCCCTGCTGCCATGTGTTTGTGAAAGGCACAGCCTCTACACCAGCCTCTACTGATGTGTTTGTGCGGGGGGTACAGCTGATTCACCAGGCTCATCTCTGCTGCTGTGTGTTTGTTTTGGGAGGCACAGCCCATGCACTAGCATCAGCACTGCTGCTGTGTGTTTGTGGGGGTGCAGCCCCCACACCAGCCTCAGCTCTGCTGTTGTGTGTTTGTCGGGGGCGCAGCCCCTGCACCAGCCTCAGCTCTGCTACTGTGTGTTTGTGGAGGGCACAGCCTCCACACCAGCCTCACCTCTGCTGCTGTGTGTTTGTGGGAGGCGCAGCCTCTACACCAGCCTCAGCTCTGATGCTGTGTGTTTGTGGGGACGCAGCCTCTACACCAGCCTCAGCTCTGCTGCTGTGTGTTTGTGGAGGGCACAGCCTCCACACCAGCCTCAGCTAAGCTGCTGTGTGTTTGTGGAGGGCACAGCCTCCACACCAGCCTCAGCTCTGCTGCTGTGTGTTTTTGTGGGATGCAGCCTCTACACCAGCATCAGCTCTGCTGCTGTGTGTTTGTGAGGACGCAGCCTTTACACCAGCCTCAGCTCTGCTGCTGTGTGTTTGTGTGGGATGCAGCCTCCACACCAGCCTCAGCTCTGCTGCTGTGTGTTTGTAGGGGGACACAGCCCATATACCAGCCTCAGCTCTGGTGCTGTGTGTTTGTGTGGGATGCAAGTCAAGTCAAAAGATTTGTATAGCGCGCTACATACCCAGAGGGTCTCAAGGCGCTTGAAGAAGGGTGGGGAGTTATTTGTCGAATATCCACGTTTTGAGTTGCTTTCTGAATGCTAGGTGGTTCTGAGTAAGGCGAAGGTGAGAGGGAAGTGAGTTCCAAGTTTTGGCTGCTAGGTAGGAGAAGGATCTACCTCCCATGGTGGTTTTGTTGATGCGAGGTACAGTGGCAAGGGCTTGGTTGGAGGAGCGTAGCTGGCGGGAGGGGGTGTAGAAGGATAGTCGTGTGTTGAGGCAATCGGGTCCGATTTCGTAGGGTGCTTTGTGTGCGTGGGTTAGGAGCCGGAAAGTGATCCTCTTATTGACGGGGAGCCAGTGGAGGTTTTTCAGGTGATCAGAGATGTGTTCTTTACGCGGGATGTCTAATATGAGCCTGGCTGAGGCGTTCTGGATGCGTTGTAGTTTTTTCTGGAGTTTTGCGGTAGTGCCGGCGTAGAGGGTGTTTCCGTAGTCCAGTCGGCTCGTGACCAGAGCGTGGGTGACTGTTTTTCTAGTTTCGGTGGGGATCCAGCGAAATGTTTTTTTGAGCATGCGAAGAATGTTGAAGCAAGATGAAGAAACGGCGTTGACTTGTCTGTTCATCGAGAGCGAGGAATCCAGGATGACGCCCAGGTTCCGTGCGTGGTCCGTCGGGATGGGTGCTTTTCCAAGGGCCTCTGGCCACCATGAGTCGTCCCAGGCGGAGGGGGAGGTACCTAAGATGAGGACTTCTGTTTTGTCTGAGTTCAGTTTCAGACGGCTGTGCTTCATCCATTCGGCTACTTCTTTCATTCCTTCGTGTAGGTTGGTTTTGGCCGTGTTAGGGTCTCTGGTGAGTGATAGGATCAGTTGAGTGTCGTCGGCGTAGGAAATGATGTTGAGGTTATGTTGGCGTGCGATGGCCGCGAGGGGGCTCATGTAAACGTTGAAGAGGGTGGGACTGAGTGAGGACCCTTGGGGTACGCCGCAGATGACTTCAGTAGCCTCTGACTTGAATGGTGGAAGGAGGATTCTTTGGGTTCTTCCGGCGAGGAACGAGGTGATCCATTCCAGTGCTTTTCCTTGGATTCCGATGTTTTTGAGGCGCTGTAGGAGGGTGCTATGACAGACTGTGTCGAAGGCTGCGGAGAGGTCGAGGAGGATGAGGGCGACTGTTTCTCCATTGTCCAGTAGAGTTCGAATGTCGTCTGTTGCTGCGATAAGGGCGGTTTCAGTGCTGTGCTGGGCTCGGAAGCCGGATTGTGAGGAGTCGAGGGATTTGTTGGTTTCGAGGAATGCAGCGAGTTGGTTGTTGACAGCTTTCTCGATGACTTTGGCCGGGAATGGAAGGAGTGAGATAGGGCGGTAGTTTTTAAGTTCGGTGGGGTCAGCTGTGGGTTTCTTCAGGAGGGCGCTGAGTTCGGCGTGTTTCCAACTTTCCGGGAAGGTTGCGGAGTTGAGGGAGCAGTTGATGACGTCTCGGAGGTGCGGTGCAATAATGGAGTCTGCTTTGTTAAAGATGTAGTGAGGGCAAGGGTCTGTGGGGGATTCTGAGTGGATAAAGTTCATCAGACGGATGGTGTCCTCAGTGGAGATTGGCTTCCAGTCATTGAGGATGTTCGGGGGGGGTGGGGGTCCTGCAGGGGATTGGGTGGATTGGTCTCCGGATTGGTTGTCGAAGCTGTTGTGAATGTCTGCAATTTTGTTGTAGAAGAATGAGGCTAGGGAGTCGCAGAGGGCTTGAGAGGGGGTGATGTCGTTGGAGTTGGCTGAGGGGTTGGTAAATTCCTTGACGATGTTGAATAATTCCTTGCTGTTGTGGGCGTTGTTATCTAGACGGTCCTTGAGGGCTGCTTTTTTGGTATTTCGGATTAGTTGGTGATGTAAGCGGGTGGCGTTTTTGAAGGCGTCCTTGGTGCTGGTGGTTGGGTCTTTTTTCCAGGCCTTCTCGAGGGAGCGACAGAGTTTCTTGGATTTCTTAAGGTCATCGTTGAACCAGGAGGCCTTCTTGCTGCCTAGTTTGATTTGTCATTTTTTCAGAGGTGCTAGGATGTCGGCGCTGTTGGATAGCCATTGGGGGAGGTTGGTGGCTGCTTGGTCTGGGTTTGAGGAGTGGGCGGGGGGCTTTTGAAGAAGCGATGAGGAGATCTGGTCGATGGTGATTTTGTTCCAGTTTCTTTGCAGAGTGGGTTGAGCCTCCACACCAGCCTCAGCTCTGCTGCTGTGTGTTTGTAGGGGGACACAGCCCATATACCAGCCTCAGCTCTGGTGCTGTGTGTTTGTGGGGGGGCGCAGCCCATACACCAGTCTCCGCTCTCCTGCTGTGTGTTTGTGTGGGATGCAGGCTCTACACCAGCATCAGCTCTGCTGCTGTGTGTTTGTGAGGACGCAGCCTTTACACCAGCCTCAGCTCTGCTGCTGTGTGTTTGTGTGGGATGCAGCCTCCACCCCAGCCTCAGCTCTGCTGCTGTGTGTTTGTAGGGGGACACAGCCCATATACCAGCCTCAGCTCTGGTGCTGTGTGTTTATGTGGGATGCAGCCTCCACACCAGCCTCAGCTCTGCTGCTGTGTGTTTGTAGGGGGACACAGCCCATATACCAGCCTCAGCTCTGGTGCTGTGTGTTTGTGGGGGGGCGCAGCCCATACACCAGTCTCCGCTCTGCTGCTGTGTGTTTGTGTGGGATGCAGCCTCCACACCAGCCTCAGCTCTGCTGCTGTGTGTTTGTAGGGGGACACAGCCCATATACCAGCCTCAGCTCTGGTGCTGTGTGTTTGTGTGGGATGCAGCCTCCACACCAGCCTCAGCTCTGCTGCTGTGTGTTTGTAGGGGGACACAGCCCATATACCAGCCTCAGCTCTGGTGCTGTGTGTTTGTGGGGGCGCAGCCCATACACCAGTCTCCGCTCTGCTGCTGTGTGTTTGTGTGGGATGCAGCCTCCACACCAGCCTCAGCTCTGGTGCTGTGTGTTTGTGAGGGCGCAGCCCATACACCAGTCTCAGCTCTGCTGCTGTGTTTGTGGGGGGCGCAGTCCATACACCAGTCTCAGCTCTGCTGCTGTGTGTTAGGTGGGGTCACAGCCTCCACACCAACCTCAGCTCTGCTGCTGTGTGTTTTTGTGGGATGCAGCCTCTACACCAGCCTCAGCTCTGCTGCTGTGTGTCTGTGGGAGGCGCAACCTCTACACCAGCCTCAGCTCTGCTGCTGTGTGTTTGTTTTGGGGGGCACAGCTCATGCACCAGTCTCAGCCCTGCTGCCATGTGTTAGTGGGGGTGCAGGCCCTGCTTTTGTATTTGTGAGGGCACAGACCATATACCACCCTTAGTCCTGTGTCTGTGTGTTTGTGGGGGGGAGAGGCTCCTACACCAGCCTCAGCTCTGCTGTTGTGTGTTTGTGGAGGGCACAGCCTCCACACCAGCCTCACCTCTGCTGCTGTGTGTTTGTGGGAGGTGCAGCCTCTACACCAGCCTCAGCTCTGATGCTGTGTGTTTGTGGGGACGTAGCCTCTACACCAGCCTCAGCTCTGCTGCTGTGTGTTTGTGGAGGGCACAGCCTCCACACCAGCCTCACCTCTGCTGCTGTGTGTTTTTGGGAGGCACAGCCTCTACACCAGCCTCAGCTCTGATGCTGTGTGTTTGTGGGGACGTAGCCTCTACACCAGCCTCACCTCTGCTGCTGTGTGTTTGTGGAGTATTTACAACAAGGGGTGGTGAGGGACAGAGTCTCTGAATTAAGCAGAAAGCTCTCACCCAGTCAAGAGATCAGGGCTAGATCCAACACCGTTTTTTAGCTCACTGCACCATCCCAGTTTCAGAACCTGGCTGTATGCAAATTAGTCTGTTCCTGTCCCAGTGCATGATGGGAACAGGGCAAACCAAACTACAAAAGCCAATTCTTACACTGGGAAGGAAACAAGCTCCCGGGGACCGGTTTCTGGCATTACAGCCGTCTTCAGCCCGGTTTGCTTGAATCCTGATGGTGCAATGAGCAAGGGTCTCACATCTGAGAATACCCTTCCACGCTTAGGGTGGACAAAAATATTTACAACAAGGGGTGGTGAGGGACAGAGTCTCTGAATTAAGCAGAAAGCTCTCACCCAGTCAAGAGATCAGGGCTACATCCAACACTGTTTTTTAGCTCACTGCACCATCCCAGTTTCAGAACCTGGCTGTATGCAAATTAGTCTGTTCCTGTCCCAGTGCATGATGGGAACAGGGCAAACCAAACTACAAAAGCCAATTCTTACACTGAGAAGGAAACAAGCTCTGAGCTGGGATGGGGCAGTGAGATAAATAACGGTGATGGATCAAGCCCTGATCTTTGGACTGGGTAAGAGTGGTCTGCTTAATTCAGACACTCTGTTCATCACCACCCCCTTTTCTAAATCGATTTTGGCCACTATAGGTGTGGCAGGGTATACTCAGACATGAGTCCCTTTCTCACTGCTCCATCAGGATTCAAGCAAGCCGGGCCGAAGACGGCTGAAATGCCAGAAACCGGTCCCCGGTAGCTTGTCTCCTTTCTGGTGAAGAATTGGCTTGGTAGTTTAGTCTGCCCTGTTCCCATGATGCACTGGGCCAGGGACAGACTGATTTGCATATAGCCAGGTTCTGAGCTGGGATGGGGCAGTGAGATAAATAACGGTGATGGATCAAGCCCTGATCTTTGGACTGGGTAAGAGTGGTCTGCTTAATTCAGACACTCTGTTCATCACCACCCCCTTTTCTAAATCGATTTTGGCCACTATAGGTGTGGCAGGGTATACTCAGACATGAGTCCCTTTCTCACTGCTCCATCAGGATTCAAGCAAGCCGGGCCGAAGACGGCTGAAATGCCAGAAACCGGTCCCCGGTAGCTTGTCTCCTTTCTGGTGAAGAATTGGCTTGGTAGTTTAGTCTGCCCTGTTCCCATGATGCACTGGGCCAGGGACAGACTGATTTGCATATAGCCAGGTTCTGAGCTGGGATGGGGCAGTGAGATAAATAACGGTGATGGATCAAGCCCTGATCTTTGGACTGGGTAAGAGTGGTCTGCTTAATTCAGACACTCTGTTCATCACCACCCCCTTTTCTAAATCGATTTTGGCCACTATAGGTGTGGCAGGGTATACTCAGACATGAGTCCCTTTCTCACTGCTCCACCAGGATTCAAGCAAGCCGGGCCGAAGACGGCTGAAATGCCAGAAACCGGTCCCCGGTAGCTTGTCTCCTTTCTGGTGAAGAATTGGCTTGGTAGTTTAGTCTGCCCTGTTCCCATGATGCACTGGGCCAGGGACAGACTGATTTGCATATAGCCAGGTTCTGAGCTGGGATGGGGCAGTGAGATAAATAACGGTGATGGATCAAGCCCTGATCTTTGGACTGGGTAAGAGTGGTCTGCTTAATTCAGACACTCTGTTCATCACCACCCCCTTTTCTAAATCGTGTGTTTGTGGAGGGACAGCCTCTACACCAGCCTCAGCTAAGCTGCTGTGTGTTTGTGGAGGGCACAGCCTCCACACCAGCCTCAGCTCTGCTGCTGTGTGTTTTTGTGGGATGCAGCCTCTACACCAGCATCAGCTCTGCTGCTGTGTGTTTGTGAGGACGCAGCCTTTACACCAGCCTCAGCTCTGCTGCTGTGTGTTTGTGTGGGATGCAGCCTCCACACCAGCCTCAGCTCTGCTGCTGTGTGTTTGTAGGGGGACACAGCCCATATACCAGCCTCAGCTCTGGTGCTGTGTGTTTGTGGGGGCGCAGCCCATACACCAGTCTCAGCTCTGCTGCTGTGTTTGTGGGGGGCGCAGCCCATACACCAGTCTCAGCTCTGCTGCTGTGTGTTTGTGGGGGGCGCAGCCCATATACCAGCCTCAGCTCTGGTGCTGTGTGTTTGTGGGGGGGCGCAGCCCATACACCAGTCTCTGCTCTGCTGCTGTGTTTTTGTGTGGGATGCAGGCTCTACACCAGCATCAGCTCTGCTGCTGTGTGTTTGTGGAGTATTTACAACAAGGGGTGGTGAGGGACAGAGTCTCTGAATTAAGCAGAAAGCTCTCACCCAGTCAAGAGATCAGGGCTAGATCCAACACCGTTTTTTAGCTCACTGCACCATCCCAGTTTCAGAACCTGGCTGTATGCAAATTAGTCTGTTCCTGTCCCAGTGCATGATGGGAACAGGGCAAACCAAACTACAAAAGCCAATTCTTACACTGGGAAGGAAACAAGCTCCCGGGGACCGGTTTCTGGCATTACAGCCATCTTCGGCCCGGTTTGCTTGAATCCTGATGGTGCAATGAGCAAGGGTCTCACATCTGAGAATACCCTTCCACGCTTAGGGTGGACAAAAATATTTACAACAAGGGGTGGTGAGGGACAGAGTCTCTGAATTAAGCAGAAAGCTCTCACCCAGTCATGAGATCAGGGCTACATCCAACACTGTTTTTTAGCTCACTGCACCATCCCAGTTTCAGAACCTGGCTGTATGCAAATTAGTCTGTTCCTGTCCCAGTGCATGATGGGAACAGGGCAAACCAAACTACAAAAGCCAATTCTTACACTGAGAAGGAAACAAGCTCTGAGCTGGGATGGGGCAGTGAGATAAATAACGGTGATGGATCAAGCCCTGATCTTTGGACTGGGTAAGAGTGGTCTGCTTAATTCAGACACTCTGTTCATCACCACCCCCTTTTCTAAATCGATTTTGGCCACTATAGGTGTGGCAGGGTATACTCAGACATGAGTCCCTTTCTCACTGCTCCATCAGGATTCAAGCAAGCCGGGCCGAAGACGTCTGAAATGCCAGAAACCGGTCCCCGGTAGCTTGTCTCCTTTCTGGTGAAGAATTGGCTTGGTAGTTTAGTCTGCCCTGTTCCCATGATGCACTGGGCCAGGGACAGACTGATTTGCATATAGCCAGGTTCTGAGCTGGGATGGGGCAGTGAGATAAATAACGGTGATGGATCAAGCCCTGATCTTTGGACTGGGTAAGAGTGGTCTGCTTAATTCAGACACTCTGTTCATCACCACCCCCTTTTCTAAATCGATTTTGGCCACTATAGGTGTGGCAGGGTATACTCAGACATGAGTCCCTTTCTCACTGCTCCATCAGGATTCAAGCAAGCCGGGCCGAAGACGGCTGAAATGCCAGAAACCGGTCCCCGGTAGCTTGTCTCCTTTCTGGTGAAGAATTGGCTTGGTAGTTTAGTCTGCCCTGTTCCCATGATGCACTGGGCCAGGGACAGACTGATTTGCATATAGCCAGGTTCTGAGCTGGGATGGGGCAGTGAGATAAATAACGGTGATGGATCAAGCCCTGATCTTTGGACTGGGTAAGAGTGGTCTGCTTAATTCAGACACTCTGTTCATCACCACCCCCTTTTCTAAATCGATTTTGGCCACTATAGGTGTGGCAGGGTATACTCAGACATGAGTCCCTTTCTCACTGCTCCATCAGGATTCAAGCAAGCCGGGCCGAAGACGGCTGAAATGCCAGAAACCGGTCCCCGGTAGCTTGTCTCCTTTCTGGTGAAGAATTGGCTTGGTAGTTTAGTCTGCCCTGTTCCCATGATGCACTGGGCCAGGGACAGACTGATTTGCATATAGCCAGGTTCTGAGCTGGGATGGGGCAGTGAGATAAATAACGGTGATGGATCAAGCCCTGATATTTGGACTGGGTAAGAGTGGTCTGCTTAATTCAGACACTCTGTTCATCACCACCCCCTTTTCTAAATCGTGTGTTTGTGGAGGGCACAGCCTCTACACCAGCCTCAGCTAAGCTGCTGTGTGTTTGTGGAGGGCACAGCCTCCACACCAGCCTCAGCTCTGCTGCTGTGTGTTTTTGTGGGATGCAGCCTCTACACCAGCATCAGCTCTGCTGCTGTGTGTTTGTGAGGACGCAGCCTTTACACCAGCCTCGGCTCTGCTGCTGTGTGTTTGTGTGGGATGCAGCCTCCACACCAGCCTCAGCTCTGCTGCTGTGTGTTTGTAGGGGGACACAGCCCATATACCAGCCTCAGCTCTGGTGCTGTGTGTTTGTGGGGGCGCAGCCCATACACCAGTCTCAGCTCTGCTGCTGTGTTTGTGGGGGGCGCAGCCCATACACCAGTCTCAGCTCTGCTGCTGTGTGTTTGTGGGGGGCGCAGCCCATATACCAGCCTCAGCTCTGGTGCTGTGTGTTTGTGGGGGGGCGCAGCCCATACACCAGTCTCCGCTCTGCTGCTGTGTGTTTGTGTGGGATGCAGGCTCTACACCAGCATCAGCTCTGCTGCTGTGTGTTTGCGAGGACGCAGCCTTTACACCAGCCTCAGCTCTGCTGCTGTGTGTTTGTGTGGGATGCAGCCTCCACACCAGTCTCAGCTCTGCTGCTGTGTTTGTGGGGGCACAGCCCATACACCAGTCTCAGCTCTGCTGCTGTGTTTGTAGGGGGACACAGCCCATATACCAGCCTCAGCTCTGGTGCTGTGTGTTTGTGGGGGCGCAGCCCATACACCAGTCTCAGCTCTGCTGCTGTGTTTGTGGGGGGCGCAGCCCATACACCAGTCTCAGCTCTGCTGCTGTGTGTTTGTGGGGGCACAGCCCTTACACCAGTCTCAGCTCTGCTGCTGTGTGTTCGTGGGGGGTGGGGCACAGCAGACACACTTGCCTCTGCCCTAATGCCGCTGTGTGTTTTTGAGGGGATACAGCCCCCTGCACCAATCTCAGTTCTGCTGATAATTGTTTCTGTGGAGGCAGCTCCTACAACAGCTTCAGCTCTGCTGCTGTGTGTTTATGTGTGTGTGGGGGGGGTGGGGGGGGGAGGGGGCAAAGCCCATACACCAGCCTCATCCCTGCTACTGTTTGTTTGTGTGGGGGGCAGCTCCTACCCCAGCCTCAGCACTGCTGCTTTGAGTTTCTGGGGGTTTCAGCCCATACATTAGCCTCAGTCCTGCTGCTGTGTGTTTGTTGGGGGGGGGCACATCTCACACACTAGCGTCTGCTCTGCTGTTGCTGTGTTTTTAAGATGCAACCCCTGCACCAGTCTCAGCTATGATGATGTGTGTTTCTGTGGGGGGGGCAGTTCCTACACCAGATCTGCTGCTGTGTGTTTGTATGGGGGGCAAAGCCCATAAACCAGTCTCAGCACTGCTGCTAATGAGTTTGTGGGGGTTGGAGCCCATACATTAACCTCAGTCCTGCAACTGTTTGTTTATGTAGGGGGATAGCTCCTACCCCATCCTCAGCGCTGTTGCTATGTGTTTGTGGGGGTCGCAGCCCATTCATCAGCATCAGCCCCGCTTCTGTGTGTTTGTGGGGGGCACAGCCCATACACCAGCATCAACTCTGCAGCTCTGCTGTTGTGTGTTTGTGGGGGACGCAGCCCATAGTCCAGCCTCATCTATGCTGTTGTTTGTTTGTGGAAGGTACAGCCCCTACACCAGCCTCAGCTCTGCTGCTGTGTGTTTGTGGCAGGGCAGTCCCATGCATCAGTCTCAGCTCTGCTTCTGCCTGTTTGGAGGGGAGGGGGGGGACATTGGCCATGCACCATCCTCAGCTCTGCTGCTGAGGTTTGTGGCAGGGCAGCCCCAGCACCAGTCTCGGCTTTACTGGTGTCTGTTTTTTTTGTTGGGGGGGGGGCATTGCCCATACACCAGCCTTAGCTCTGCTGCTGTGTGTCTGTGTGGGCGGGGCTGCACATACACCAGCCTCTGCTCTGTTGCTGTGTGTTTGTGGGGGAGCCCGTACATCAGCCGCAGCTCTGTTGCTGAAGGGGGTCAAGGGGAAAGGGGGCAGCCCCTACACCAGCCGTAGCTCTGCTTCTTCCCGGAGAAATGTACCATTATGTTGTTAATATTGGAATTAATGTATGGGGTATTATAACTGAACACAGGTGGGAAATGTGGCCCCGAATGTATGACGTTACTAGGCGTACTAATACCACTTGTACCATTTCATTGTATTACTATGCTAGTATGTTTACAATAACCTACCATTACAACACATTCTTTTACCATGCATATGCCTTTACCACGCATGTCATTACAACACAAAGGCATGCGTGGTAAAGGCATACACTTGGTAAAAGCGATTAAGGTGAATAACACTACCCCTGCACGACCCCCTACCCCCTGGCCTCCAGCCCTTGCTGTTACCTAAAATACTATGCCGCCTCGACCCCCAGTCCTTTCCTTTCCCTAACCTAAACCCTAAAGCAACACTAACCCTGCACAAGTCCCCCGACCCAAGTTCTCTCCCTACCCTAAACTATAACACACTGCCTGTGCACGATCCCTAGCCCCAATCGGTTCCTCACCCTAAATAAAACGCTACCCTTGCACGGCCTCCCGTCCCCCAGCCCTTTTTCCCTAAACTCTAAAACAATACCCCTGCATGAGCCCCGACCGCCACTCCTCTCCCTACCCTAAACCCTAACAACTACCCCTGCACAATCTCCGACCTCCAATCCTTTCCCTACCTTAAACCCTAAAACACTACCTCTGCATGACCCCCCCAACCCCAATCCTTTCCCTACTCTAAACCCTAAAGCAACACTACCCCTGCACAAGATTCCGGACCCCAGTCCTCTCCCTACCCTAAACCACTACCCCCGTGCACAACTCCTACAGCCCCCACTCCTTTCCCTACCCTACACCCTAAAACACTACCCCTGCATGACACCCCCGACATCCAGCCCTTGCCCTACCCTATCCTAAAACAATACCCCTGCACGAGCACCCGACCTCGTCCTCTCCCTACATTAAACCCTAAAACACTACCCCTGCACGACCCCCAATCCTTTCCCTACCATAAACCCTAAACTAACCCTGCATTACCCCCTAGCCCCCAGCCCTTGCCCTACCCTACACCCTAGAACATTACCTCGGTATGACCCCTCCTTGGCCCTCGGCCCCTAAATTAGTAACCCCCACCCCATGCCCAATACCCCTTACCTTTCTCTCCTCGTGATCCCGGGGTGCAGGCAGCTCATCCGAGCAGCGGTGCACGTCATTGTGAGGAAACGGAAGAGCCTCTGTTTCCTTACAACGATGTGGATCCAGTGGTCAAAGTGGGCGGGATCGGCAGGGCACGGCGTGCCCCTACTTCTCAAATTCCAAAGATTCCGTTCCCCCTACTTATTTATTTTGAAAATGCGTCCCAGGACGCAAGCATTCGCTGTCGCCTATAAATAAAGCTTGGCGTTCCTGGCGTTCGAGGACAGGCGTCAGAGAAGTAACAGGACTGTATTTTCCTTCTTGCCCAGAGAAGACAAAGCCTGTGTCAACTTGTGCTCTGCCGCTTCAGCTGCCCCAGCCCATCACCCCCACTCTTTGCCTCTTCCTTCCCTCTCTATCTGTTTAGCAGTTCTTCTCTTACTGAAAAGCTTGACTTCAAGCAGGGACTCTCCCGCTCTTTCCTCTCCTTTCTTTTACTTTCTCCCCTGTGAAATGGATCGAAAAAAGAAAAACACTTTTGCTGGAAGTGTGGTATTCTTTTGACATTTTAATTCTAAAGTAAGCATCGGGAATAAAAGGTTAAAAATATGAAAAATAAATAAAGTAAGACAGAGTGGTAGCAAACTGGCCAGATTGATTTTAGTCACATCCCAGCACATTAGCACCACTTTTACAGAGTTTGCTAGTGAAGCACTATTTTTTTTAGTTTTCTTGTCTTTGTTTTCCCCGGGCTTGGAAGTAGTGCACAAATCCTGGAGGAACTGCAATGCATGGATTCAAAAACAAAATGTGTACTGGCGCTCTGCGTTCAGGGATGGGGTCTTTTTACCACACTACTTACGTTTTGTAAGGATATAAGCAATGGACAGGGCCCTGTAGTCATGTCCTTAACTTTTCAGGCAAAAGAGCTCACGGACTTCTGAATAGTGAGTGTTACAGTGTTAAGGTAACCATGTTGTTCCTGCTTACATTTGACATGGTTTGCTAAATTTAGCAGTCCCTATGAGTGTTTGCTTTTTCCAAAATTATGTTACTTTTTTTTGTAGGACGCATATTGCTCTTATCTAGTTCGCAATTTAAATTGAGCCGCATCCAGGTGTTTATAGCCGGCAACAATTGGTTTGTAGTTGAAGGCAGTGTGACCCTAGCATGACAAGTTTAAGTTGACCTTTAAGGCTTGTCCACCACAATCCATACTGAAGTTCACCTCCAGTCTTGCGGGCAGGCCAATGAAGTAGCACACCCTAGAACAACAGTGACTGTCACTGAGGTCACCGGACCCTTAAGGAGGGCTAGCTCTAAAGCGGTGCAACCGGTGTGAATGCACCGGGTGCGGACTTTGGGTGGAGGCATCATTTCTGCAAGTATATTATGGTTTTAAAAGCGTTTGCTGCCTACTTCGTTGCCTCCAGCAATTTTTAGCAACAATAAAAATGTCATGATGACTCTGGTGATTAATGTTCTTCCTAGAGAGAGATCTGAGTTTTGTCTAGTGGAAGTTTTGACTCATAAAAAAAGGTAGCTCAGTGGTTAATGTGCCTATGCAAAGAACATGTACCATGCAGATGACAAAGTGTACACAATATAAATAGGTCAGTGGGCTACTGCTTTTGTCAGAGAGAAACTTTTGTTACTTGCGGTATATAAGTTAAAATCCTAACATAGAACATTGAGCTATTAACTTTCATCTAAGAGCTGCATATAAACTGTAAGTTATACATTAGAGTGTTATTTTTTATTCCTAGTCTTTGATTATCCTAATGTTCCAAAGAGTTTTCTTTTGGATAAAAAATCAATTCTGATTATTAAAGAGAACCCCCAACCATGGTATTACGTTTTAAATTATGAGTTTGTGTTTCTTCAGACCAATCACTATTAAACTATAGAGCCTACTGGTATTTTATTTATTTATTTGAAGTTTTATATAGCGCAAACATGACCCGTTAGGGTATCAGAGCACTTTACAAGGAAAGGTATGTTACATACATGAAGGCATGGGCACAGTACAAGGATGGGGGATAGGGAAAAGTCAATAGTGGGACAAAGCTGTGGCTATATACAAGAGCCAATACAGTTCCAAAATCAGCGATGACTTGAGTACAATAGGGCACAAGGAGAAGATATATTTAATAAATGGTACAGATCCAAGTACCGGATGGTGTGGGCAGAATACAGGGATGGGGTTTGGGGAAATGACAAAAGTAGGGCAAAGCTGTGGATATATACAAGTGTCAAAACAGTTCCTAGATCGGTGGGCGATTTGATAACAAGAGGACGAAAAAAAATGTACAAAAACTGTTACAGGGAGCATTGGAAGGAGTGAGAGTTGATACAAATAGTAGGTCATACGAATGTGCACCAAGGTAGCGTTACTGGAAAAATTTGCTCATTAGGAAGGTTTTAGCTTCTTTTTTGAAGAGCGACAGAGAAGGTATTCTTCTGATGAAGAAAGGAAGCGAGTTCCAGATTCTTGGTGCAACTCCGGAGAATGCTCGATTGTATATTTTTGCCTTGCGGAAGCGGGGTGGCTGGAGCACATGGGGTCTTGCGGATCTGGAGTTTCTGAATCTCCCAGATAACACAAGTTTCTGGGCGAGATATTCCAGGGAGTTCGTGTACAAGGATTTGTGAGTGATGCAGGCCAGCTTGAGATGAATTCTGCCTTCAAGGGGAAGCCAGTTCAAGGCCTTCAGGTGTGGAGAGATATGGTCAAATTCTTTTGAACCGGCTAAGAGTCTGGCTGCTGCATTGAGGCAAGCTTTTAGAGGGGCAGTCAAAGTCTTAGGCAAGGGCTAGGAGAGCATTGTCACGATGTGAAGAATAGTAGTTTCAGTGCTGAGCCCAGGCATGAACCTAGATTGGAATTCACCGAGTAGATTGAAATAGTATGGTTGGTCATGGGACTCCTACACCTTGTAGTCCTTAATCTTATGTAACATTTTCTATACAGTGATTTACACACATATTGATTGCCTCTGTGTAATGTGTGTGATGTAAAGTGCTCTGACACCCTACAATGGTATGAGTGGCACAGTAATCAAATTAAATGCAACTGAGAGAGAGTGTGGTTATGGAGTCTTGAGGGGCACTGTTGAAGGGTGGAAGTGAGGGAAACCGTGGCAAAGGTGGTCATTGGGGGGCACCAACAAACATTAATGCACAGGGCGCCACCAGTGCTAACGTCGGCCCTGCCCTTGAGACCAGTCTGCCTCACCCATGGGTGACTCCATTGGCCTTGTTTCAGCAGTAGTAGCTGCAACTCACCAGGGATTGGCTATGCAAGAGTTGCACTCACACCAAACTAAGTTTGCAAAATTTACAATCTCTCTGGTTCATTAACAAGCACTTTTAACATGTGATGCCTGCTGTGGGGCCACTGGAATTAATTATGCACCAAAGGAGGACAAAATGATGCCGTAGTTTTGACTAAATAATGCATTAAAAAAAGGCTGCAGCGTAATGCAGTATATTTTCTGATATTTTATTATTTTTACATGTGTACCCACGCTAACCGTCTCTGGAAAGATTTTGCCTTATTAGTACCAATGTAACATACAAATGTAGTAGTGAGAAAGGAGATCAGTCAACTTTTGCAATAGGCCATCCACTCCACAGCAACACAAGTCACATTTTTTATTAATTTTTGATACGTTTGAGCTACAAACAATTTATTAGTTTAAATGGTCAGATCATGCCGCAGATCTTGCATTGTGAGGTAAATATGGCAGAGCCATACTTATACAGAACATTTGCAAACTAAGATATTTTGCCATTCATGTTTGAACTGCTTCTGTGGAAAAAGAGAGAAGTGCTGATAATAGAAACTACATAGCTCGGAGACAAATGGCTTGTGCTTTAGACATTCTGGGATTGGAAGTATATCACACTTTCTGAATGTAATGTCAATAACTCATTATAACCTTAAATAATCATGTGTATCCATTGATTGATTAAATTGGGCCGTGAAATGCCAAACAAACACTAAAAATTGGGATGTCTGCGCATTCTGGCCACACCTCTGGCTCCGCCCACAGATCCAATCCTTGGGTTATTCCCGCCCTCGGAGTCTCCGCCCACAGTTCCCCTACTTTATTTCCCCCACTTCGACCACTGTGTGGATCGCATATACTTTTTCATTTATGTGCTTTTATCATACATACCTTTACAATGAAATTACTTGTAAAGTAATGCGTAGTAAAGGCACATACATTGTAAAACAAATGTGTAGTAAAGTGTACAGTTGTTACAACGCATGCGCGGTAACGCTTGCTTTGTAATGGTATGTGTGGTAACAGCTGCGAAGTAATGGCTGTTGACTGGTGTGAATGATCTAAAAATAACACACATCAAATTAGAAAAAGAGGAACATCTTAACTTGCTGCAGAAACAGGACTGTTAATTAATGGATTCAGTGGACCTGGCAACGTCCACGTCAGTATAAGAGATTTACTGGGGTGAATTAGTCGCACTGCAGCACCCAGAGTCGAAGTCTCTCATTTATACAGACACAGAAAGTGAAAGTTCCGTCACATAAACACGCCACTCTTTCCCTTTTGTCGCCTCTTTATAGGCGACAAAACCCTCAGCCTAGAAATAGCCTCTCTGTAGCCTAGACAAAAACTCTCAGCCTAGAAATAGCCTCTCACTGTAGCCTAGACAAAACCCTCAGCCTAGAAATAGCCTCTCTATAGGCGACAAAACCCTCAGCCTAGAAATCTTATCCTAGAACCATCAAGAACTAGAGAATACTCTAAGCATTGAGGAAACTTTTGGGCCCCCCAAAATAAACCTGTGAGTACCCTCCAGTGCTTTGGGGCACTTTAACTGGGCTACTGTGATCTTCAGGCTGGGGCACCTAGCACTAGATTACTCACCTGTTCATCCATAGGTCTAGCTGGGCGGGTTGGAAGCACGGTGTCCTCTTAATGCAGATCCCAAGGGCCCGGGTCCCCTCAGTCCATCACAGGCGGTGGGAGCCGGACAACCCTCAGACGAGCAGCACCTTCATCTGAGCAGTCACTCGTCCTAAAGACTAACTCCTGGCAGTCTCTCTCCCCCCCCACCACACTTTCTCTCCCTCCTCTCACTCACTTTCTCTCTCGCTCGCACTCACACTCCCCTCCACCTGCTCCCTCTTTCTCTATCACACTCACTCTGCCACCACTTCCCCCTTACTCGATCTCTCTGTCTCTCTCTGCTTCACCTCTCGCCTCTCTCCCTTTCTTTCTCTCCCACTCAGTGTTCCTCACCCCTTAACTCTCTCCTACACTCTCTTCATGTCTCTCTCTCCCCCTCAGTGTATCTCTCTCTCTTCCCTTCCACCACTCTGTCTCCCCCGTTCTTCCCCTCTACTTTTACCTCTCTCTCTCTCCCCTTCTCTCTCTACAACTACCACCGCTCTCTCCTTCTCTTCTCTTCACATGGACTGGAGGCGTGTGCATATAGACACCGACAGAGGTTAAATGTTTATGGCAGTGCCAAGACAGAGCCAGCCTGGCTGCCCGCAGGAGCTGTGTGTGAGCACTTGCACTACAGGAGTTGCGACCCCTGACGAGTCCAGTGAGAACACCCTCTAGAGAACTAGAATTAAGGTACAGTGTGAACTGAGACCTTGTACAAAGGGACCACCACAGACATTGGCACCATTACAGCTCCATAACTGGCACAGTCCATTCCAGAAGGAAAGGGGGGGGGGGTTAACTACAGACCCAGAGAAGCACTGAGAGCCTGGGGACCAAGTCCCATTCAGCCCCTATCCTGTTGTACAACTGTCCTATTACAAAACTGTCCTACTGCCCATTCACTTCGACAGCACAATACCCCTTACTTAGAGAAGTCAGGGGGAACCTTAGTCCTCATTGGCTGATTCCCTCCGCTCCCTCAAAGAGTATATCTAGGTGCATCTTTCTGCCTCCTCTATTTTTTGTGTACAGTCCTGAGTTGTGTGTTTGTGAACACTTTTCATTTTTTAAGTAAAAGCACTGGCAGGACAATCTTAACTGTTTTATGTTTACTGAGTTCTTGATTTCTAGCCACGCACCTTCTCCTTGAGTAAGCCTTGGACAGCTCGACTTCCCTACTCTGAGTCAAGGGGTGAGGGGTTCACTTGGTGCTCAGTTGAGGACCACACAGTAAGGTGAAGCCCCCGTACAACAGTGGTAACAGGTTCTCTTTGTTATGGTTTGGGTCCAGTTACCACAGATTGCCTCAGCACTCCTGAAAAAAGTTTGACAATTACAAGTATTGTAAATATATCTGTTTATTATGTTTTGTACAATGTTTCACCTGTAATATTAATTTATCACCAATGAAACCATTTTATTCCTATAATGTTAATACAATCCCAGAATTCATAATGAATTTAAATGAATGTGTAGTGCTTGGAGATCCATTTCTCAGTGACGTCAGATGGCATCCATTGGTTACAGCATGAAGGTTTATATAAATCCATACAAATATTATAAAGAGAGAGCCCAAACATTTGAGGCGGGTAATCTCAGTAACCACAGCACCAATCACAACTCCCAATACAGCGTTGGAAAGGGCAGTTGTAGCAGAAGGACATAGGCTATGCAGACGGCCACCATATATATTTAAAAGGTAAAAGAACCGTGCCAGCAAAGTAGTCCCTAGTGGGCGTGTCTGCGTTCTGCTGTGGGCGTGTGCTGGGGGCGTGACAAAAGCTGGGGGCATGTGGTATGTTCCGCCCTTCATGCCATGTGAGTCGTAATTGCGCCGCATCAAGGGGCACGCTGGGGGCATGACACGCTGGGGCTGTGACAAACGCTGTGGGCATGTGTCCGCGCTGTGGGCGTGTGTCTGCCCTTCATGCCATGTGAAGCGCCAATTACGCAATTGCGCCACATCAAGGGGCACGCTGAGGGTGTGACAAACGCTGGAGGCGTGTGCTACATTCCGCACTTCATGCCATCTGGGTTGTACATTAATCAGATCGTCTGCTGTGGCCGTGTGCTGGGGGTGTCACAAAGGCATTCACCTCGAAGCGTGGTAAGTAACCATTCGCAAGACTCCCTTGGGGGACTGCCCGTTGTCTCACACATACTTGGGGTGCCGAATGCAGTGTGTGCCTTGGCCTGGGTGCGTCTGAAAGGGCCGAACGCAGTGTGTGGCTTGGCCTGGGTGCGTCTAAAAAGCACTCGGGCCGAAGAGCGTCGGTGTGGGTCATAAAAAAAATAAGAGCAGCGGGAAACAATCATTCAAGACTCACACAATTCTAATTGTTAGACGGTCGCCGCTGGCCCTAAAGCAGGGGCACACGCGACTGAGCGTGTCTACGGGGACAATTACTGAAGCCTCTCATGCGCGCTGTTACTGAACTACAACATTAAACCAAATTACACACGCCTGTTAACATCAGCCAGGGCTGTAGCCGGGTTCAGGCGGCGGATTACTACACTACTTACATGCGCCTGCTAACATGAACCAGGGCTGCAGCTGGGCCTCAAGCGGGGGAACACACGCCTCCTAACATCAACCAGGGCTGCAGCTGGGCCTCAAGCGGAACACACGAATGACCGTATCTGAATACACACATTCTATTTCATACCCGGACAACGTCGGGACGGGCTGCTAGTACTACAATACAGTACAATCATTTGAAAGTCAATGTAGACCCTGCCAGGATTTTAAACTGTGACCTCTAGATTTTGGGTCTTGCAAATTTGAATCAACCCACTGAGCTACCTTATAAATTGACGCCATGACACTAAAGCTGAAAGGGAACACAATCAGCCCACGTCTTACTCAAGAAACAAGAATTACAACCAATCTCCATGAAGCAAAAACTTGGGGGCATATGAGCAAGGGCCATATCGCCGCGTTAGCTGCACTTTTTGCCGCTAAAGTGGCGATATTTTTAATGCCCTATCAGCAAGCTGTCGCTAACAGCAGTTAGAGACAGCTTTTAGGCGATAGCTACAGGTTTGGGGCCCGCTTTGCATGTCAGCGATATTTATCACTAATGACATGCAAAGCGGGCGTACCCAAACAGTTAGCGACTGAAAACAGTCGCTAACACAGCTCTCGCCTATTAGCAAGGCAGGCGAAGCGATATAAAAAATCACGCTAAGCGCGATTATCGCTATAATCTAACGCCTGCTAAAAAGTTGATTTACCTGTATAGTCAATGGGGGGTGGATTATCAGATTAAGCCCCCATTGGCGTTAATGCGAGAGTATCGCTGGATTTCCAGCGATATTCTCGCATTTCGCCGCTATCGCTGGATATTTTAGCATAATGGAGAAAAACGTTGCTAATAGCGTGTTTTCTCTACTAAAATATCCAGTGATAGGCAGCGATTAAAAAAATTTGCTAACCACGTTTAGCGATAAATATCGCTATTCCTTGCGAATATGCCCTTTGGATATTAATAAGCAGAATCCCCTAAAGGGATGAAAATGTGATAAGTGTTACACATCATTCCTGCTCTCCCAGGAGCAGCATTTAAAACTCATGGCAAAATGATTCTGCTTTGTTTGTACTGGTGTCAAAACCTCACTCCAAGTGACTCCCCTCAATACCTGACCATTTGTGTTAGTAGGACTTTTCATTTTGAGACCAGTGGTTTGTTGCTTTTTATTAAGTACCTTGTTGTTGGCCTGTATATACAAAACTACATCTGGAAATAATGTGCAGACACAAGATAATTCTACCTAATATTTCTGCACAACATGGAAAAGTTTGTGGAGTCATGAAAGCTACTGCTGGAGGCTGATATTGTGTTGTATTTGTGCTGGAATATAAAGTTATTGCTCATTGTTCACAGAGGCTGCATATCTTTGCACAATAGATAGTCCATAAATTACAATAGTGGCTTGTGCAGTAGGGCAGATGTTCCACAAGAAAACGTATAGTTCTGTATTGTGATATATCTTCAGTAGCCTGGTCAAGCTCACATGTTACAAAAACACTGTCCATAGAAAGAAGTTTTACACCCTGGCAAAGAAATACCAGCTAAATTCACAGATGATGGATCACAAAAGCATTAACATTTAAGTTAGAAAGGGGACACAAATAGAAACAGCGACGTGTACCGCGGAATGAATGTTAACATTATACAATGGAAATGGAGATGTTGATGAGAATTTTATTAAGATACAGATTGTTTCATGGCACGGTAATCTGGCTTAACTGAAAGATTGCATGGAAAACGGAATATCAAGCTGCGTTGTTTAAAGACGCACGACAAATTTTTTGGTTAGCATTTGATGCTTCGATTAAAGGAAGGGCGGGTTAGTTGAGCAAACATTGGCATTATTTACAAAGACAAGGGGGATGGTTACACATGTAAACAATATCGGACATGTACAGAAATGTAATATACGACATTACAATAAGCAAAGAATAGGGAGTATAAGTAGTGTGTAGAGCATGTTTTATGTATTTTTAACTAAGACAAGTAAACACCAGTTGATTCATTCTTCTATATTATAGGCATACCCCTGAAGAAGGGAATCTTCCCGAAATGCATTGGGTAACCAATAAACGTGACATGAGGAAACAACTGGCATTCCTGGGCCTTTTTTTAATTGGAAAGAATGGCAAACAAATGAGTAAAATGAATTGATGAGAAGTAAAGAGTAAAACAGATGAAATAAGTTGGCGAAAATGGTGAAAACATTAAGAGGTTTATGGAATTGATTCATTGGATTCGTTTTGGCTGTGCAGCTTTAAGGGCACCGAAATGTGGCGCCCACGTGTTCAGTTTTCAATTGCAGCGCATTGGGACAGAGCGCATAACAAGCTTGCACGCCTACAAAGGCTAATTGATAGAGTACATAGACGACAATATTTACACAGAATAAGGGAACTTTTTAAGAGAAGGTGTGTGTAGGAGAGTGGGGTCTCCAATCCTATGGTCACCTTTTTTTTTTACTTTTTGCTTCACTGGTTTACGACTTTCCCTGGCTGTGGGCCTGCTAATCAGACCCACAGCCTAGCTGTCTCTCTCTAAATTGACATCCATGTACCTTAGGTACATATCTAATTGGATACTGGGTTACCTTATCAGTCCCTGTACAGAGTACCTTAGGCACCCAGGGCATAGGTACACTCAGGGTCTACCAGGGCCTGCAGCATGTATTATGCCACCCCTGGCTGGCCATCCAAATCTGACACAACTGGCTGATCAATCAGCTGGGGCAAGGTGGTGTAATCACCCTTTGCTTTAGATATAGTATACCTATATCTAACCCTAAAATGGACACATATCCTCCTATCAGTCACTCCTATGGCAGGCCTTATCAATCCTGAAGGCAGAGTGCTTGGAATTATGTGAGATGGTGCTCTAGCATGAGCTGAGCCTGTCTGCAGCTTTCGGAACCAAGTCCTTTAGCTGTTTCCATGATCACGCTATACCATATACTCTTAAGTGCATTATAATCCTCGCGGTTATTGCTAACTTTGGTATAACATTATCAAAACATGTCGAGTAAGGTGTCGTACGAATTGGAATACTACCCCCTCGCCAATTCTGGCAACGGGGGTAGCATTCCACCCTCCTAGAGGGACACGACATGTATGTAACTGTGAACCCCGGTTAAAGTTAACTCGAGCCTCAGCATCACAAAATGGATGCTGCCACCACAGACACAGGTCTGACCTCCTGCTGCTGGGAGTCCTTCCAGCGAGGGAGGCTTGGACAAAGGGTTTCCTGCCTTGGGAGGTGCTAGCACCACCCCAGACAGGATTTTGTGTATTGGGTAGGACAGGGCTGAAAAGAATGAGACATGCCTGGGGCACACAAGGTGTCCCTGTGCATACACCGGTCTAAACCAGTTCCTGGGGCTCTCCAGCCCCAGCTCTGGCGCAAGACCGGAAAAAGGATAGGGGTTGTAACCACCCCCCTTCCTGGTCCCACCCATAGGAGGGACCTAGTCGTAGTACAGCCCCCTTTAGCAGGATAAAGGTAGGAGCTGGTCCCATTCCAAATTAGATTAATCCTGAACTGAAACTCTACAAGAAACTCTAGACTTCGACTTTCTGAACAGAAGACTGAAGAAATCTCCCTTGTGGGCAAGGAGTGTCCACCCTGTGCAAGCAGGCACCATCAGCATTCAGCGGCTTCCCTTTGTCGTCTTCCCTCGAGGATCCAGACTTCAGAGCCCGACGAGACCCGGATTCCCAGACCTCTCCGACCTCTACCTACATCTGCAGCACAGCTGAGATCCGTGGGTGCGACGAGACACGTGGGACCGGCCATCTTGGAAGAAGCAGCACTTCGCTCCAGCACGACTTCTGAGGTAACCTCGACCAAGTGCCCAGCCCCGAGCAGCTCCTGCACCGAAGACCAGCCCTCCAGCATCCACGAGATCTGCGTGGGGCCCTTTTGCCTGTTTGCCGCTCGACGCGTTGTCTGGTCACTTGCCGGCTGGCTAGTGACCTCTTAGACGACGAACCTTGAAATCCAATCTGCTGGTCTGGTTGCTCCAGACTGGCCCTTTCTTCCCTGCAAAGGAGAAGCACCCCGGACCCTCCTGGTCCGCACCAGACGCCGTTTCCACTCACCGCGTGGGTTGCCTTTGCCAAGGCGTGTTGACTCCAAATCTGGATCCGACACCGCCAACAGCGAGAGCCTGCGTTGGACAGCTCGTGCCTCCATCCTGGTCGTCGAAGACACCTCCTGGTCCACGTGGTTGCAGAGACAAGCGTCCACTCTTCACCTGATTGCGACGACAACATCTGGTTCCTTCCTGGTTCCATTCCAGTCACTGGCTAGTGACTTTGAACATTGTCTCCTCTGCTTTCAGGTTCTCCTCTTCACCGATCCACCCTTGGATCACACCGGACATCTTCCTCCTGTTCGCCTGCAGCATCTTTCTCCAAGGCTCCATAGACTTCGACGCGGAAATCCGACACACTTTGACACCTATGCACCCGCAGCCCGTGGGTGAGGTAACACGAGCATTTCGGTGCTCAAGGGTAGATTGACTCTCCTAGTGTCCAGTTCATTGTCGTTTTAGTCCTAACTAGTCAGGATTTTCCGTACTCACCTTTTTCTTAAACTGTACTGTCCATAGACGTTGTTCCGCATCTCGCGTGTGAGTTCACACTCTACACACGCGTCCCGTGGGCCTCCTATTACTTACCTAAAGTTAGGGTAGCGTGGCCCCAGCGATCCTACAGCCTCTGGACAGCTCCATTCCTTCTATCGACTTTCACATTCCACTTACTTAGTATATGGTTTGTTGTGCCCCTAGGGCAACATTGTAATTGTGCAACTTAAACATATTTTTCCTAAGAGATTGTCATGTGCTTAGCCCTCTGATCTCATAAAGAGTTCAGAGGTGTATGTTAGTTAATAAATATATTGTTTATTTTCATAACAACCTGTGTGGTGTCCTTTCACTTGGTATTCAAGGGGTTATATGTGGTAAAACAGCTGGCTTCACATGCCAAAAGAGTTTAGCCTAAGACTGCTTTGTCCATGCTACCATTAGGATAGCTGGTCTATAAGGTTGACTTTACAACCAATCACCATAAGGGTTGTTTGGACTGATACAAGGTGATCACTAGAACTTCTCACATTGGTGTGCAGCGGTTGGGATTTGAGCTTGCTGTTGTTTTTACCAAATATAATCTTGAGATATCATTTGAAAGATCACATAAGGTACCATAGGTACATATAACAAGCTTAGAAATACTCTGAGTTCTACTGAACCAGCTGCTGTAGTAGAAAGGGAGTAGCACACCCTGACTACAACTCTTAGCAAGGGATCAGTACGAAAACCCATAGTGTAGGTAAGTGCACCACTTACACCTCACTAGAAAGCATGTCTACCCATGGAGAGCCTTCAGTGACTCCCCTAGAGGTTAGTGACCCTCCACAGGTCATTTCTAGATATGCAGCCCTCAGCTTCCAGGAGATGAGACAATTGTGTACCTCCAGGAAACTGAAACAGGGTTCTAACCCTACCCTTCCTTTTCTGATAGGTCTCTTAGAGACATTTGATGCATGCCAGAAGGGCTTCTAATCCAGGCCCCTCTGATCTCACAGATGGGAACATACCCCCAGTAGAGGAGGACTCTAATCTCCCTGAAACTGAAGCAGTGGAGGAAGATGGAGACTCATCTGATGGAGAGGTAGACAATGGTCAGGGGGGAGTCAGCAGACTTACCAGGGCCAACTTAAGCAGACATGAGAATGGAACTGGGGGAGCCCCAGACCCATCCTCAAGCAGGCTTAACCTTGGGAATAGACAAGTTAGGTCTCGCTCCAGAGGCTCTAACAGATCTAGTCACACCCATGTCTCTCAGGCATCTTCTCAGAGATGGATGACATCCCCTCAGAGAAGAGAGCATGAAGCTACGATGAGGGAAGTCCATCTGAGGATTGAGAGGGAAGAACTTGCCCTTGCCAAAGAAAGACTTGCCTTTGCCAGAGAGCAGAAATTGAGTGGGGCAGACCTCACTGGTGGCAGCATTATCCCTAGAGATAAAGACAGGAGTTTTAATACTAGACACCTGAGTAAAATAGTGCCCCCCTTCAAGCAAGGGGATGACATCCACAAATGGATGACTGCTCTGGAGAGGGCCTGCACTGTACAGTGCATCCCCCAGGGTCAGTGGGCAGCTATATTGTGGCTCTCCTTTGAAGGTAAAGGTAGAGATAAGCTCCTCACTACTAGAGCTGAGGATGCTAACAATTACCAAGTCCTGAAAAATACACTGATTGATGGGTTTGGCTTAACAACTGAACAGTACAGGTTGCTGTTCAGAGACACCCAGAAAATTCAGTCTCAGGATTGGGCTGACGTTGTTGATTGTGCCACTAAGGCTTTTGAAGGCTGGTTCCTGGGAAGTAAAGTTACTGATTACACAGGATTGTATAATCTAATTATGAAAGAGCAAATCTTAAATAATTGTCAGAATCAGTTGTTGCATCAGCACCTTATTGACTCAGATCTGACCTCTCCCCAAGAATTGGGAAAGAAGGCAGACAGATGGGTCAGGACAAGGGTCAAGCAGCTGAACCAGAACCAGGGTGGTGGCCAGAAGAAAGCAGAGCAGAAGGGTAATGAGAATAAGCAAAATGACCAGAAGTCTTCAACAGGGCCCCAACAATCTAAAGAGGGTGGGTCCCAGAATTCCCAAAAGAAGAAGAATGATGGTCCAAGAAAACCATGGTGCCAATGCTGTAAAAGTAAGACTCACTGGTTTAGGGAGTGCACCAAGAAAGGCCCAGCTGCTACCACTACTTCACCTAAGGCACCTGCACCCCCTAGTACAGTTAGTAGTGGTAGTGCTCCCCCCAAGGCTATAGTAGGGTTAACCCTGGGAACTGAGAAGGGTTCTGACTTAGTCAGAATACCTACTCAGGCTGTTCTTGTTTGTACTGGGGACATGGATATGACCCCTACTATAAGTCCTAGTACTCTGGGCAAATACAGACAAACGCCTTTAATAAATGGAAAAATTGCTCAGGCCTACAGGGACACTTGTGCCAGTATAACTATGGTGACACCAAACTTTGTGGACCCTGAACAAGTAATACTAGGTTCGGACTACCTAGTGACCAATGCTAGCAATGTCACTACCAATCACAGTATGGCAATTGTTAACTTCTCCTGGGGAGGGGTAACTGGCCTCAAAAGGGTTGTAGTTAGTTCAGACCTCCCAGTAGACTGTCTTTTGGGCAATGATTCGGAATCCTCCTTATGGTCAGATGTGGAGTATAGGACTCATGTGGAAATGTTAGGTTTGTCAACACATGTCCTTGCTGTGCCCAGCTGAACAAGTGCTGGATCCTGGAACAATGGACCAGACACTACCCAAGAGAAAGAGCAGTAGGTTTAAGGCAGTGCCTTCCCCCCTGCCTCAGGTGGAGGATCAGCCCTCACAGGAGGCTGACCTAGAGACCCCAGAAGGAACTGTCCTAGAAGAGGAACTTGAACCTGAACAGGTTGAGTTTCTTGGGACAGGGGGACCTTCCAGGGCAGACTTGAGGCAGGCACAGTTAGACTGTTCCTCTCTTGAACCCCTCAGACAGCAGGCTGCTGCTGAGGCTGCAGGGAATGCCACAGGTACCCACAAGGTGTACTGGGATGATGGACTCCTATACTCTGAGGCAAGAGACCCCAAGCCTGGTGCTACCAGGAGGCTGGTCATCCCCTTGTCTCTGAGAGGTTTCCTTCTTACCTTGGCCCATGAGATTCCCCTTGCAGGTCACTTAGGCCAGAACAAGACTTGGGACAGGCTTGTCCCACACTTTCACTGGACCCATATGTCTGAAGACACAAAAGAGTTTTGTAGCTCATGTGTCACCTGTCAAGCCAGTGGCAAATCAGGTGGCACAACAAAGGCCCCCCTTATACCATTACCTGTGGTGGGGGTGCCCTTTGAAAGAGTGGGGATCGACATGACCCCCCCAACAGCATCTGGGCACAGATTTATACTGGTGGTAGTGGATCATGCCACCAGGTATCCAGAAGCTATTCCCCTTAGGACCACTACAGCTCCTGTTGTGGCCAGGGACCTACTTGGAGTTTTCTCCAGAGTGGGGTTTCCTAAGAAGGTTGTCTCTGCCAGAGGTGCAAACCTCATGTCAGGATACTTGACTGCTATGTAGAAGGAGTGTGGAGTAATTTACAAATTTACCACACCCTATCATCCACAGTGCAATGGGCTTGTTTGGAGATTCAACAAGACCCTAAAAGGGATGATAAAAGGTTTACCAGAAAAGCTTAGGCGAAGATGGGACATCCTTTTACCCTGCCTTCTGTTTGCTTACAGAGAGGTCCCTCAAAAGGGGGTTGGCTTCAGCCCCTTTGAATTGTTGTTTGGGCACCCTGTAAGAGGACCCCTGTGTCTAGTGAAGGAAGGATGGGAGTTACCTCTCAAAAAGCCTAAACATGACATAGTGGACTATGTACTTGGTCTCCGCTCCAGGATGGAAGAGTACATGGAGAAGGCATCTAAAAACCTGGAGGCCAGCCAAGAACTTCAAAAAGCTTGGCATGACCAAAAGGCTGTCCTGACTGTGTATCACCCAGGACAGAAGGTGTGGGTGTTGGAGCCAGTGGCCCCAGCAGCTCTCCAAGACAAACGGTCTGGACCCCATACCATTATTGAACAAAAGGGAGAGGTCACCTACCTGGTGGACCGTGGAACGCCCAGGAGCCCTCACAGAGTACTTCATGTGAACAGGCTCAAGGCATTTGTCAACAGGGAGGACATGGGCTTGCTCATGGCCACAGATGAGGGGCAGGAGGAAGAGAGTGACCCTCTCCCAGACCTGCTCACTCAGAACCCTGATGATGGGTCAGTAGATGGTGTGGTCTTTTCTGACAGCCTATCTGAGCATCAACAAGAGGATTGTAAACAGGTTCTTCAATCTTTTAGACAAATGTTCTCTCTGACACCCAGTCAGACAAACTGGTGCACCCATGAGGCGGACACTGGTGAAAGTCTGCCTATAAAGAGTAAAATCTACAGGCAACCTGACCACGTCAGGGACTGCATAAAACAAGAAGTACAAAAGATGTTGGAATTGGGAGTCACTGAACCCTCAGCGAGCCCTTGGGCTAGTCCTGTAGTTCTAGTGCCAAAACCTCACACCCAGGATGGTAAGAGAGAGATGAGGTTTTGTGTAGACTACAGGGGTCTCAATGCTGTCACTAAGACAGATGCCCATCCAATACCAAGAGCAGATGAACTCATAGATAGATTGGCTTCTGCCAAATTCTTGAGTACATTTGACCTGACAGCTGGTTATTGGCAAATCAGGTTAGCTGAGGATGCCAAGGCCAAAACAGCATTTTCTACCCCAGGAGGTCATTACCAGTTTGTGGTGATGCCCTTTGGTTTGAAAAATGCACCTGCCACTTTTCAAAGGTTGGTGAACCAAGTTCTCACTGGGTTGGATCTGTGGAGCATATCTAGATGATATTGCTGTCTTTAGCTCCACCTGGGAGGATCACATGATACACCTGAGGAAGGTTTTGGAGGCCCTGCAAAAGGCATGCCTCACTATCAAGGCTACCAAGTGCCAGATAGGGCAGAGTCAAGTTGTGTACCTGGGCCACCTTGTAGGTGGAGGCCAGGTTTAACCTTTGGAGAGCAAGATACAGACCATAAAGGACTGGGCTCCTCCAACCACCCAGACACAGGTCAGAGCTTTCTTGGGCCTGTCTGGTTACTATAGGAAATTTGTCAGAAATTATGGAACCATTGTGACTCCACTTAATGACCTGACAAGTAAGAAAATGCCAAAGAAAGTTCAGTGGACAGTTAGCTGTCAAAAGGCATTTGATGACCTAAAGCAGGCCATGTGTACTGCACCTATTCTCAAGAGTCCAGACTACTCCAAACCTTTCATTGTCCAAACAGATACTTCGAGGTGGGTGTGGGAGCTGTTCTATCTCAACTGAATATTGATGGTCATGACCAGCCCATTGCTTTTATAAGTAGAAGGCTGACCCCTAGAGAGAAACGTTGGTCAGCTATTGAGAGGAGGCCTTTGCTGTGGTTTGGGCCCTGAAGAAGTTGAGGCTATACTTGTTTGGAACTCACTTCAAGATTCAGACCGACCATAAGCCCCTCTTATGGCTAAATCAGATATAAGAGTCTGGGCAGGGCCGGCTTTAGAGCCAGAGTCACCTCGTATGACAATCTATTCTGACGCCCCTACCCCCATGACTGCCTTCTGCAAAGATTCCCACTGCCACCGTACAGCATTGTCCCTCTTCTCTACACAGCCCCTGTCTCACGTGCATGCCTTGCTTCATAGTGCTACTCATAATAACCCTAGGGTGTTCAAGCGGTTTACATTGCACACACTTTATACAGAGGCAATTCGTCTTATGTGTGTAAATCCGTCTATAGGAAATGTTACACAAACCAGTGAGGATTACTGTTCTGTGATCTGAATGTACACAGTCTTTACAGCTCTTAGCTCTGTGATTCTTTATGATGAGTCAAAATGAAACTTCAGCTATGTCAAAACAGGAGTTAAAGAGTACCTTCCTGTCCCATAAGAATGTACGTAGGAGGGAAACAGCAAAGAAACAAACCACGTACCAGTTTTACCTTCTATACATAGATACGGTGGGTTTTCAAGCCTATCTTTCATTCGTCACAAGATCTTCCTATCGTTATGTGCTAACAAGATTGAGGTTAGGTCTTGTTCATCATCTGGTTGCGTTTCCTACGATGAATCAGTACCCAGTTTCCCCTTGTCCCTGTGATGGGTTTACAAAACAGAGCACGTTGCACTTTTTGTTTTTATGTAACCTGTTTCTGTCTTTTAGGATTGCATATCTCAAACTCTTGTTTAAGAAGTATTAAACTAATACCATTAATGCTGCTATGACCCTACTTTTGCACTCAAAGAACCTGATATCTGTTTTTATACTGCCACATTTATTCTAAGTGCAATTAAGACTAGAAAGCGTATGCTGTTCTAACGCAAATTTGACCCCCCATTATGTTTGGGGAAGTTCTATCGATCATGCACCTTGCACTTTAGATTTTGTACTTTTTAAGCCCATGTTATTCGATCCTTCATTACCATAACCATGTTATGCTGCTATGAGTCTATTGTTTACATCTGGAGTCATGTTATAATTTATGCACTTTAAACTGCACTTCGTGAAGCCCCGGTGTTCCTCTAAACTTTAACTATGTAAAGCTGCTATGTGTTTACTGTTTGCATTAAGAGAACTGATGCAATGTACGACGCATAATGGAAATTAGTAATCATTTGCCCTTTTAACACGTATGCCGATTTTTATCAATTTCTTTTAAAACTGTCATGTGTTGTATACTGTGCTTTTATGGTTGTATGTCCCAACCGAATAAAGCTTGTTTGAATTTGAGTCGAAAGTGCAACTAGCCAAAACTTCCATCTCTCTCCAGCAGAAACATTAATCACTTGCGTTATCGTGGCATTTTTATTGTTGCCTGAAACGTGCTGGGCACACAAGGAAACAGCAGGTGCTTTTAAAACACAAAGTTATTTCTGAACACAGCACCTCTCCCAGGTCAGCGTAGGTGCGACTGCACCGGTCGCACTGTCCTAAAACCGCCCTGAATCTGGGTTGCATACAGGGTTCAAATGACAACTGTCTTGCCTCTTAGTTCACTAATATTAGCACAGTCACCGAGGCGGGGGCAGGAATGGTTTCTAAGGTCATGATTAAAAACAATCACTTTTAATAAGTGCTCCTCAGCGCATCACCTATAATGTGACATATTAATGTCAAAGCTCCGCATGCGAAAGAAATGCACATTTTTCAATTCTGCATAGACTTTAATATGTCTTCCATGATGTTTGGTGTATGATGCATATAGCGAACATTTTCTGGGATTATTTTTTAATTGTATAAGGAAAAGAAATATGTAGTGATCACTTTCCCATGAGGCTTCTGGTTGTCATGGCAACATGTAAGAGGATCATTGTGAAGAAGATTCTTTGGAAAGTTGGTGTTTAAACGGGATGGACAGGTGAGGTGTGGGCTCTTCACATCGGGGATTGTCTGACATCTATACATTAATAAATCTACATGAAAGAAACATTCTTTTCAAGTCACTGGAATTACTACACCCTCCCATGATACTTATTCCCAAAGGGAGTGTTTTATTATTTAAACAGTCTCTATTTGTGCTCCTGGTCACATTGTTATCGCTGCAGAAGGGGGTGGGAGGAAGGGATGAGGGGCTGAAGCTCCCTGCAGCTCTCACACCAGCCTCATTTCAGTTCCTGCATCGATCCAGAAGTACGGGAAGAGCCGCTCTGTGAAGGGGGCCTGTGGGAAGGTGTAGAGAAGCTCCATGGAGTCAGCATTGTACAGGGAGATCCGCCCCCCCTCATAGTCTAGATACACCCCCAGCTTCTGGGGCTTCTCACGAAGCCACAAAGAAGTCTCATCGTAGGTGAGAGCTTTGTAGCTCCATTGACCGTCCCACCTCCGTATAGCCCAGACTCCCTCGGAAGGTGAGTGTACGAAGGGTCCCTTTCTGTTCACAGACTCTGCTGCGACCCCCACCTCCCACCCATACCCCTCCTGCAGCAGCTGCACCTCCCAGTAATGTCTGCCGGAGGTGAACCCCTCGCTGCCCAGCACACAGTGGTAGTAGGTGAATCTCTTGGGGGTGTCCGGCACAGGCTGTGCGGTGTCTGTCCGTATCATACGTCTCTGCCCCTCAGAGAGGAGGAGCTGTGGATGAGCTGTGTCAGGATCCAGAGTCACTGTCACTGAAGAGAAGAGATTCATAATTAGAGATTTAATGACACAAAGAAAGGCTGTAATTACTGCTTTCCATATGATTAATTTACACCACATCTGGAAGGAGCACGCTGTGCTAGAGAGCATGGCACTAGACTGCTCACTACACTAATGCAGGCATTCATCTAGAGCACACACTACACAAACAGGACGACATAGAGAGGACATCCTACTATACACTGCACTGCACAGAATACTACATTACACCACACAGTGCTAAACCACACACTGTGCTACACCGAACACTGGAGCAGATAGGGCACTGTAAGAGTCAGTACCCTGTACTAGACGGTACAGAGTAACAAAGCTACTAGAAGATATACTATACTAGTCAGTACACTGTATTAGATGGTGCTAATTAACAGAGCTACTCCAAGGTTTGCTGTACTAGTCTTTACAGTGTATTAGATGGTACGGAGTCACAGTGCTACTAGAAGGTACACAGAAAGAGTCAGTACACTGTATTAGACAGTGCAGAGTAACAGAGCTATTCCAATGCATACTGTACTCTTCAGTACACTGCAGTAGATGGAACAGAGGGACAGAGCTACTTGAAGTTATACTGTACTACTCAGTGCATTGCATTAGAAGGTACAGAGTAACTGACAGCTACTACAAGGCATACAGTACCACTCAGTGCACTGTATTAGATGGTAGAGAGTGCCAGAGCTACTCTTATTTATTTTGAAGTTTTATATAGTGCTAGCCAGACCTGAAGGAATCGGAGCGCTTTACAACATCTGTTGAATAACAGTTGCGTATACAAAGAGTGAAATATACATACAGTGTTCAAAGATGGGTCATTACTCGGTATAAGCCATATCATTCAGATGCAGAATAGCAGTGGAGGTGATAATCGTCGGGGAGAGTAATGAGCGGGGTAAGAGTAAGATGCTGTAGGGAGTTGATCTTATCGTAGTGACTGGATCCTCAGTTAATGTCGGATTGGTAAATTGTAGGACCTTTGTCATTTTGGGAGAGCTCGATTGAGGAAGAGCACTTTGAGCTGGCATTTGAATTCTTTGAAGGAAGGGTTAGTCCTGATATGTACAGGGATGGCATTCCAAATTCTGGGTGCATTTCCATAGAAAGATCAAGATAAGGTCTTTTGTTTACAGGTTTTCGGGGGGACGAGTAGCATAGTGTTGGTGCTCCTGAGGTTTCTTGTCTGTCCCGCTTTGTTGAGGTTGGCGGCTAGATAGGATGGTTTGCCAGTGTGGAGAGCTTTGTGGGTGAGACTTGCAGTCCTGAAGTTGGCTTGCAATTCTATTGGCAGCCAGTTGAGCTCTTTGAGCGGAGGGGAGATGTGATCGTATATTTTTACCCAGTCACCATTCTGGCTGCTGCATTTAAGGTAGATCTAAGAGGAGCAAGGTGTGAGGGTGGCGTTCCCGTAGTCTAGTCTGGATAGCACTAGGGATTGTGTAACTTGCTTCAGGTCATTTGGAGGGATGAAGGGTTTGATTTTGTTTACTAGTTTTAAATTGAAGAAGGCATATCTTGCAGTGTTTTTGAAGTGCTTTATCATGTCAAGGTTGGGGTCTAAAGTTATTTCAAGTGACTGCACGGAGTCGGCCGGGATGAGAGTGCAGTTGAGAGCATCAATAGACTTTATCCATTCCGTGATTCGGGGGGTCTGTTCTTTGTTAGCTATGAGGAGGATTTCCATTTTGTCCTGGTTAAGTTTCAGATGGTTTTGGGACAGCTTGTTTTGGACTTAATTAGGGTGTCATTTAGTTATTTCATATCCGCTATGGAGGAGGTTTAGAGGTAGATATGGGTGTCGTCGGCATAGAGGTGGAAGGGTATGTTGGCTTTTTTGAGGATGATGGTGAGTGGCTCCATGTAGATGTTGAACAGTGCAGGTGAGAGAACTGAACCTTGGGGGATGCCTCTGGTTATAGGGTGTAGGTCAGACATGAAGTCTCTGATTTTTATTTTGCGGTTTTGCAGGAAGGAGGTGAACCATTGTAAGGCCACCCCATGTGCTCCTACCCTTTCTCTGAGTATGTTGATGAGTAGATTGTGGTCAACTGTATCAAAGGTCGCTTAAAGGTCGCGGAGTATGAGTAGACAGCAGCGATCCATGTCCATTGATTTATTATTGTCATCAATGACATTTAGGATGGCACTCTCTGTGCTGCATCCTTTTCTGAAGCCTGATTGGTGGGAGTCGAGGAGATTGTTGATGTCCATGTGATGGGAGAGTTGACGGAGTACACATTTTTCTATGAGTTTTGCTAGGAATGGGAGATTGGAGACAGGCCTGTAGTTGTTGAGATCACTTGCGTCAGCACCTGCTTTCTTCAGTAAAATTGCTACCTGGCCGATTTGCAGGCAGTTAGGTATGATTCCTGTTTGAGGGAGCTATTAGTAATCTTCGACCAGCGTGGGACTAGGGAGAGTTTGAGATTTTTAGCCAGTTGGGCAGTGAGGGGGTCCTCAGTGTGAGAAGAAGGCTTGGACCAGTAGTCAGTTCAATAATTTTGGCTTCATTGATGGGTTTGAATGCTATCCAGTTGGATGGAGGTGATCCTTGAGTGAGAGCTCGATCTTTGTTATTTTTTCATTGAAGAAATTGGCAAATTTGTTACAAAGATCTTAGGAAGCCGGAATTGCAGAAGGTGGTGGTTTGGATGTTTGTTGTCTAATGATGTTGAATAGTTCTTTGGCGCGATTGTTAGCATTTTTGAGCGCACCACAGAAGAAGGTGGATTTTAATTTAAGATGTGCTTTTTATAGTTCCTACGTTCCTTTTTGAGTTGCTCGAGGTGGGTTGTTGAAGGGTTATTACGCCAAATTCTTTCTGCAGCTCTTAGTTGCCTTCTTTCCATGTTAAGGTCAGTGCTGAACCTCGATCTTGATGTTAGGGTCTTGTTTTTTTCCGTTTCAAGGGGACTATTTGGTCTAGCAAGGCAGAGGTAAGTTCTGTTGTGGACCTGTCGTCTGCGGTGGACAGGGGAAGTGTATGTAGCCTTTTTTCTAGTTCTTCAAGGGGGATTTGTCTCAGGTTCCTCGTCCAGTGAAAGTGATTGTTTGTGCTATGCGGTCGATGTGTCTTTTGATTGATATGAAAGAGAATGCGAATTGTGGTCTGACCAGTCAACAGGGAGGGTACAGTCGACGGTGATATTTTTTTTATTTTTATGGACTAAGTTGGCCGTTGAGTAGGAGCACCTCCACCGAGCTCCTGGGTTGGGGAATACTTCATCGGTATTTATCCTCCGAGTACATGGCCATCCGACCCATCCGACCATAGCATAGCAACCAGTAATTAATATCGGAAGAACATTGAAAGAATCCTGAAGAAAACTTGTTACTAAAGACATACCCCTGGACTCAGCGAGGACTCGTTGCAACTGATCCTCCACTCGCCCCGGCTTCATCAAAGACGCGCACTGAAGGTCCCTGCAGCTCCCGGACTGAGCCGACCGCTCCCCGGTCGAGAGGACTGCCTCGGTGAGTCTCGGGGACCGATGCCTGGGGTTGAGACCGTTGTGGCTTTGTGGTTGCCCCCTGGAACCTGAGGCCTCCAAATCAAGCCTAGTCTGCCCCGAGCCCCCCCCCCCCCCCCCCCCCCCCCCCCCTTGAGGACAGCGCTTAGGGTGAGTCCGCTGATCTACGCTGGCGTTTTCAGCCGACTGAGGCCCATTGACTGGGGCCGGCCGAGACTCCTCAGCCCTCGCCTCGCCGGAGGTTGACGACCAGGGCCGCTGAAATCTACTGGCGGCTGACCGAGACATGCCGTCTGAGGCCTATCGTGACTCCCAGCCCGTGCCTCGCCTGAGGCTTGACGATCGAGACCAAGGTTGAGCCCGTTGAGAGTGGCACTTCTCTGCTTGGTACTGGGCCTGATGTGGCCTTGCCTTCGCCACCTGGAATCTGAGGCTCGGAAACGTGTCTTTGATGCCCTGAGCCCTCCGAGTCAGGCGCCTGGGGGGAGCCCATTAAAATCTGCAGGTCACTTGTGGCTAACTGGGGCCTGCTGATTGGGGCCTGTCGAGACTCCCCTGCCCTCGCCTGGGGCTGACAGTCGGGCCGCTGAGGTCCTCAAGGTCGCTTGAGACCGACTGGGGCCTGCCGTTTGAAGCCTTTCGTGGCTCCCCGGCCTGCACCTCGTCAGAGGTTTGACGATCGGGACTGGCCGAGACTCCCAGCCCTCACCTCGCCTGAGGCAAATGACCAGGGCCGCTGGAATCTATGAGAGGCAGACCGAGGCCTGCTGTTTGAGGCATATTGTGACTCCCCAGCCCGCGCCTCACTTGAGGCCTGACGATCGAGACCCTATTGAGCCAAGGTGATCCCATTGAGAGTGGTGCCTTTTCCACCTGGAGCATGGCCATATGTGTCCTTACGTTTGCCACCTTGAACCCGAGGCCTCTGAGTCCCGCCTCTGCCTTTGAGACCGAGCCTCCCGAGGCTGGCGCCTGGGGTGAGCCCGATGGGATCTGCAACGTCTCCTGCAGCCAACTGAGACCTGCTGATTGGGGCCTGCCGTGACTCCCCAGCCCTTGCCTCGCCTGAGGGTGATGATCGGGGCTGCTGGGGTCTTCAATGTTGCTTACAGCTGAAAGAGACCTGCCGTCTGAGGCCGGTCGTGACTCCCCAGCCCGCACCTCGCCTGATGTTTGACGATCGGGCCCCCTGATCCTTGATGAGCCCGTTGATGGTCGCGCCTGGATTGCCCTTGGCCTCCCAAGGCCGGCGCCTCTGAGGTGAGCCCGCAGCCCGCGAACCTGGGTGAGCCCGTTGATGGTCGCACCTTGACTGCCCTTGACCCACCGAGGCCGGCGCCTTGAGCCCGCTGAAATTCTCAACGTCACTTGAGGCAGGCTGAGGCCTCCCGACTGAGGCCTACTGAAACTCCCCAGTCCTTGCCCCATTTGGGGGCTGACGAACAGGGCCTAGATGAACCTGTTGAAAATAGACCACATGTAGCTTGAGGCTGTGCGAGACCTGCCGATTGGGCCCTGCCGGAAATCACTAACCCTCGTGTTGCCTGAGGCCGATGATCAGAGCCCCATGACCCTGAGGTAAGCCCGCTAATTGGCCCCGATGTTGCCTGAAACCGATTGAGTCCAGCCGTTTGAAACATGCAGGGTCTCTCCAGTCCTCACCTTGCCTGAGACCGATGATCGGGACTCACACAAAAAAGTCCCTCGCTATGGGTCCCTGCCGTGATCGGCCCCCGCGGCTCAAGACGCCCGGACTCTGGGGGATCCTGCCGCACACCGAAGGCCCGTCAGCACTGCCCCTTGATCAGCAACAGGAGCCTGTTGGGTCAGTGTATTATCCACCCCCCCCTCTTTACTCACCTGAGACGGACGCTGGAATCGGGCCTGCCTTAAAACCCTCCGACCAGCACAATGAGCAACAGTTGCCCACTGCTCACCCCAAGACCCATTGTACCAGACCTCCCCCGAGATCACCTAAGCCTCCTGAGACCCCTCAATCCTCTAAACATCTAAGACTGACGCCAAAATATGGCCACTGTAGCCCCCTGGATCCTTGCTTGCGAACTAATAGGTAGGTACGAGCAGTGGCTCCACGCGCCACGCTGAGACCTCATGAGCCCGTGCCTCATTTGGGCCCACTGAGACCCTTTGACGAATAATTACCCCGTAATAGCGTGAGGCTGTCACTATATAATGTGTGACTAAGATCTGCAAGTACCCCTCTTACCTCGCTTTGTTCAATCAGTATATAATGTGTGAATCAGTGTCAATCAGTATATAATGTGTGATATATTGTTATCTTGCTAGCCTGAGGACCTACCTCTACCTTTCTCCGCTCCATATTGACAACCTTCCAAATCTTAATAACCCCCCGTCCTACCCTACCTCTGCTCCCAAAATCTCCCTTTCCCTCCTCCAACCCCGCCAATCCTCATCCCCCCTCCTTACCACTCCCTCTCCCTCCGCGCTCTTACCTTAAGCCCCCTTCTTCTAAAAATGTTCCCCCATCTCTTCGCTCGCTCCCTTTTCTCCCCCAGCCAAACCTCACCACCATGTCCCGCCTCAATACCATCCACACACCACCCCCCCTCATGCCCCAACTGACAAACAGTCCGCCCTCACCAACTCCTGGACCATTCCATATCCTCCCAACCTTTCGCAAAATGGCAAAAAGAATCTTAACCATACATTTCTAATCCAACATTCTAAAACCCTAATTGAAGACAACTACCACAGCTCCATGTCCCCCATTAAAACTAACTATATTTTCTACACCAAACGCCCCTCCAAATGGAAGAGCACCTTTTTACACCACCTCCCAGTATCTAGCGCAATCAAAATCCCCCACGGTTTCAAACTTGCCACTTCTCCTACCTCGTTTTCCCCTGTGAAATAACCATCTCCATCTACAAAACTGGAAATATCCTGATCCAAGCCTCTGAACAGCACCTCACAATTTTTAAACTCCTCTTCAGCACTCTTTCTAACCAGCTGACACTACCCACTCCTCACCCTCTCAATCCCTTAATCCCTCAGAGCACACCTAAACCGCCACAACCCCTAACCCTCTCCCTAAGGACCGTCCCCCAAAAACTACTACTTCTCTGGTACCCTCCCTTGAACTCTCCGCTGCAACAACCCTATCCCCTCTACCTCCCCCACCCACTCCCAAATCCCCTCCGCCTCCCAGAGAAATACTCGACTCACCCATAACACTCCTTCCTGTTATGACTCATCCCTCTCCTTAACTCCTAGCCCACCCCCTGTTCTGGAACCACCCCCCCACTACTCCTCAAATTCACTCCTCCAAATTCCCATGTCCCCCGATGACCGTCCATCTCCAACACCCAACCACCTCCCCAGTACCCCTCATCCCCTTCTAAACCGTCCCATAACGACCGTAACCCCATGTCCTTGCCGCTTCCTGTACAGACGACACTTCTATGTCACCCTCACTCGAACCCTTCCCTGCTGCAATCTGATTTCCTCTCCCCACTCCAGCTCCCTTTCCTACCTACTTCCAACTCTCCTCTACCTCCCAGAGACAAACTCCAGTCCCCCATAACATTCCTACCCGTAATGACACATCCCCCTCCGTAACTCCTGTTATACCCACCTCTCTGGAAACATCCTCTAACACACTCCTTCAAATTCCCATGTCCCCAAATGACCGTCCACCTCCAGCACCCTATCACCACCCTAACACCCCCCTCCCCTTATAAACCATCCCTTAACAACCATTACCCCTCAGGTCCTTACCCCTTCTTCCTCAAACCTCACATCCACCCATTACGCTGATACCACACCCCCTCTCACACCTTACATGCTCCCCTCACCTCCCCCCTTCCCCCTCACTCCCCTCCAAGCCATCACACATCATACCCATCCTTCCTCCCAATACTGGGATGTACCACCCTCCCCTCCCCTGGCCTCCCACACTCCTCATTCAAACCCAGATCTACCCACATTATTCCCGAACCGCTCCAAGATCCTCTCCCTAGCCACTCTGTCCCAACACCCCCTCCACTCCAGCCACCTCCACCTCCCTCCTTTTTATTCTTAGCCAGACACTTCGTAACTTGGACTATAATCTCGTTACCCTAGCTACTGAACTTACCCTTCTCAGAAAAGATTTCAATCGGTTCAAATCCTACAAACCCATAGACCGCCCTTCTTGGCCCCCTCCCCCCAAGTGCTAACCCTCGAAAACACTCAGATCCCAAACAACGGTTAACAACACCTCTCCTCACCCGCTCACACAGACCCCTTCAAACCTCTAATACCTACTCCGCCCCTGACCTCTCTGCCCTCTGCCACACCTACCTTAACAATCCCCCACCTAAAGAACCTTCCCCCTCTCACTCCAAAATCCTGGTTATCTTGGGGACCAGCAGAATCCCGGAGACTCTTAGACCCCCCTCAACTCACCAGCATTTAATTACTCCCCCAGCTATCACCAACCCCAAACCCCTTACCTGCATGCTCATGAACTACCAATCAGCTGTCCAACATGCAACAGAAATCTCAGAAACCATTCTTAACGAAGGTACCAACATCGCCTTCTTCACTGAAACACTGGCTACTGTATTCTCAGAAGAGGCAGACCTGAAAAAATTGGGGGTGGTCTAGCAATCATTCTTAAGGAAGAACTACAACTCTCCCCTATTAATAACACGGACTACACAACCTTCGAATACTTAGGAGCCAAACTTAAAATGAAATGCTCTCCCCCCATACAACTGCATAACATCTATCATCCTCCTGGTGAAACCCTTCCCTTTGCAGAAGAATGTTCTGACCTCCTAACTAAATCGCTACTTTCCAGCACAAAAATCTCTCCCTAGGAGATCTTAACCTCCACTGGAACGAACCTGATGCCCCTGCAATCTACCTCAATAACCTCCTTGAGATTAGCGACCTCAAGCAACTATGCCACTCCCCTACCCACGCCAAAGGAGCTATCTCCAACCCAGATCTTACATCCCTATCCAACATCATCCCCATCGACTGGTCTGACCACCATCTCATTCTGTTCACAATCTCACCCCCAGCCCCTCCTGCCCCAATAAAAATCAATAAATCTACAATCGTAACGAGAAATTTTAAACAAATCCCACCTGGCGCACTGGAACATAAACCCCAATCCCAACTTAGTCTCACCCCCCCCCCCCCCCCCCCTCTTCAAATGCTAATGAACTCACGGAGCATTTCAACAAAACTGTATCAGAGGTGTTGGACCAACTTGCCCCTCTGAAAACTAAAACATAAAAAAAGCCCCCTGTAAATCATGGTTCACCCTAGCACTTAATAAAGACCCTCGCTGAGACTGGTGGAAAGAACATGGCAACAACACCCTTCCCCATCCCATCTTGCCCTCCTTAGAACTGCGAGATCCTCTTACAAAAAACACACATTTTCCAAAAAATCATAATTCTTTCGTTTACAACTCTCTCGTGCCAAAAACAGACCTAGAGAACTGTTCAACATTATTAGAAATCAAACTGCCCCTGCACCCCTTAACCGGGTGGCCTCCATAAACAAATGTAAAGAAATTGCCAACTTTTTCAGTGATTTTTTTTTTTTAAATCGCAGAAATCGGCCGTGCTTTTCTCGATACTCAACCCTCGCTCACCCCTCAACCTCCCCTGAATACCACACCTCTTTCCCCACTCCCCTTGAACACATCCCTGACTCCCTCACTCCCCCTCCCATCTCATACCCCTCCTGAACCCATTAACCTTTTGCTTAAAAATAACGCCTCATGGCATAATTTCCACCTTGTCTCTGAACGGGATGTCTTCAACATCTTAGCCAAAATCAAACCTTCCTCCCACACCAAAGATCCTCTCCCTCCGCACTCATCCAAGATCTCAAACATGTCATTGTCCCCTACTGGTCCAACATCATCAAAGCCTCCCTCTCAACAGGGAGTGTTCCCATCTCCCTTCAACTCGGTCAAATCACTCCCATCCCCAAAAATCCCAAAGCTGACCCCAATGACCCTAACAATCTCTGCCCCATCTTCAACCTCCCCCTCCTCTTAAAAGCCATGGAAAAATGCACCCTACTCCAACTGGACAAACACATTAACACGTTCAACCTGCTTGACCCCCTTCAATCTGGCTTCCGCAAAGGTTGCAGCACGGAAACCGCGAATCTCAACATAGTCGATGATATTCACCTAGCCATGGACAAGGGCGAGACCTACCTACTCATCCTTCTTCACCTTTCCGCTGCATTTGACAGTTTACCACCCAACCCTACTCAACACACTCAAAAATCGCTTCGGCCTCAATGGCACTGTCCTTAACTGGTTCACCTCCTACTTCCAACATAGAACCCAACAAATTAAAATTCAAAACTGCCTCTCTAGCCCAACCTCTGTCTCCCTTGGTGTCCCTCAAGGATCCATCCTCTTGCCTGCCCTTTTTAACCTCTTTATGGAACCCCTTACCCGGATACTCAAACAAGAAAAAATCAACTACCACCTGTACGCTGACGACACCCAACTGTACTATAAAATAAAATCCCATGCTCATATCCTGCACCTTTACACTGTCTTAACCAAGAACCAGTATAGGAAAACAAGGGTACCCCGAAAAGCGAACCTGGGGTTATAGTGTATATAAAGAGTACAGTGGTTGAAGGGTGGCCTAGCTAGGTCCAAAAGCAAGAGCAATTACTCAAACTAGACACTAAATCAGGGCGGGAGCAAAACATGTAGGGCAACATGTGTATTTTTAATTAATGTGTTTTTTCAACATATTTAAAGAATACGTTCAGGTGCTCACATAAGTGACAGGGTGGGGTTTGTGACGGAGTGAAAGTAACATAGACAAAGAATCACATAAACAACACAAAATTATATACAATGGAAGGATTTTCGTTGGGGGGAGGGTTGACGACATTTGGATCTTTTAGTTAGTTAAGATCATCATCAGGACAGGGTGAGCAGTCTGAAACTGAATTAAAGCAAGCTCAAATTAGCACTTAGCCCTACTTAACTTTCCACTTAATGTAGTGACTTAGTGCTCCCAGTGACATGATAAAAACAGTTGGCATGCAGACTGTTTATTCTTATTACTTAGAAGGTATAATGCAGGCGGGAAACCGGGCGGTGAGGGCTGGGGCGCGCATAGTTGCATGGGATGGATTTTACTATTCGATCACTAACGCGTTGGGGACTGTGTAGTGTGGCTACAATTACTTTCTTTGGGGGTCAGATCAATGGTGGAGGGAGGCAGACTGTGACATGAATACTGAAGTGGTTGCCTGAAACCAATGGCCAGCGGATACTGCTGGCACGATTTCAAATGAATCAAGGTTGGGGGTGGAATTCTATAAATGGGCAGAAAGCAAAAGTCAGCTCAATGTTGGCAACCTATAAGTATTAGTCTAAGTGAGGTTAAGAAGGTATCTCTTTTACTTGTTGGTTGAAAGGGTAACTCCACAACTTGCTAATCGTTCAGGAGGGAGAGTCACTTACAAAGGAATCTAAGAAAAGAGAGTGAATCAGTATCCAAAACAACATGGTTGGGGAGTAGCAGAACTGATAATATCCATGCTTACTGGGGTTGTTCAAGGACTGATGCTGTACATGATTTATTGTCACCATTGGTTCAGAGGCTCGGCCAGTCGGTCGTCTGAGCTTAGGCCTTGGGGGAAGCTAACACAGTTACCAATTTATCTATGCAGTGAAGATACATCTATAGTGCGAGATAAAGGTGCAGGAACTTACTCTAAGGACTAAATATGTAAATCGGTGTTTCCTCTGGAGGTGGTATGGTAGCGGCTGTGCAGACTAAGGCGAGGACCAGGAGGGTACTAGAGGTCCCCAAAGACGGCGATTCAGTAAGTACACTGGCCCAACCCTCTAAGCTAGTCTAATTTATCGGCAATAATGTATTAATGTAAAGTAACTTGTTCCTGTTTTGCCAAACAACTCTTGTCTTTTCATTCCTTTAAAGTAAATACATATCCGAGCAATAGTACAGGGCGTCAAGACTACTCTAAGGTACACAGTACTAATCAGCACACTTTATTACATAGTAATGCGTAACTGAGCTACTCTGTGGTATCCTGTGGTACTCAGTACACTAGTCTGTTCACTGTTTTATATGGTACTGACTGACAGAGCTACTCCAATGTATACTGTAAAAATCAGTACACTATATTAGTTTGTACATAATTCCAGAGCTATTAGGAGATATACTATATTAGCCAGTACACTTTATTAGATCGACTAGAGCTCCAGAGCTTCACGAAGGTAAGGCTGGGCTGTGATTGTGGAGTTCCGAGAACTTCGCTGCACTGCACGGAGTTCCAAAAGCAGTGGAGTACGTTACTTTGCACTGTTCGCATTGATTTTTAGCAGTGGGTGTTTGCCCCACGCTGGAAAACAGCACGAGCAGCACCATGCGCAGCAGAAGAGGGTGCTGCTTCTTTCTTCCATGCGAGTAGATGTTCTACTCGAGTAACAGGTTCCTCAATGCGAACGGATGGTTTCTCAGAATGAGCGGTCGCGACTGCCCGCATTGAGAAATCTAGCTGGAAGGTGGTCTAGCGTTGGATTTTTCTCACTCATGCACGTCAACTTAATATTGGCAAGCAAGTAAAAAACTTGATGGCATGCCAAAGCTACTAAAAGGGATACTATACTAGTCAACACATTGTATTAGATGTAACTGAGTGATAGAGCTACTAGAAGGTATACTGTACTTGGTAGTACACCGAATGAGGCAGTACAGAGTAATTCATAGCTACTTCAAGTTAAACCATATCAGTCAGTACACTGTATTAGATGGTACAGAGTGACAGATCATTGACAGAAAAACAAATTATCCAGGCAAAAACAATGTAGATGGCTGGCAACTAGTTAGTGTAACAATATAAACACAAGTAAAAGAAAAAATTATAAACAATATTTGTAATCACATATGAAATTTAATCACATTGATAAAAATTGATAGACAGATACAAAAGTTATATAAAAACGATAAAAAGAGAGTACAGTAATCAATTGTAATAATCTCTAGTGTTAAGGGGAAAGTTAAAAACTATCATGATTCCCACAGCTGATTGTCAGAGTAGATGTCTTTCTGCCTCAGAGTGACAGATCTACACCAAGGTATTCTGTACTTGCCGATACACTGTATTAGATGCCGCACAGGGGCAGCACTCCTCCAGGGAATGCTGTACAAGTCTGTACAATGCATTAGACAGTACAGAGTGACAGAGCTATTAGAAGGTATACTGTACTAATCAGTACACTGTATTAGAAGGAATAGATTGCCAGAGCTACCAGAAAGTATAGTGTAATAGTCAGAATACTTTATTAGATGTTACTAAGCGACAGAGCTACTAGAAGGTATATTGTACTAGTCACTACACTGTATGAGATGGTACAGAGTAACTGACAGATACTCCAAGGCATACTGTACTAGCCAATACACTGTATTAGATGACACAGAGTGACAGAGCTACTCCAAGGTATACTATGCTAGTGAGTACACTATATTTGATAGTAGAGAATGACAGATCTATTAGCAGGTATACTGTTCTGGTCAGTACACTGCATTAGATGTGACCAAGCGACAGAGCTACTAGAAGGTATTCTGTACTAGTCAGTACACTGTATTAGATGGTACTGAGTGACAGCGCTACTCTAAGGTATACTGTACTAGTCAGTATGCTTATTAGACGGTACAGACTAACTGAGCTACTCCAAGGTATACTGTACTAGTCGATACACTTTATCAGATAGTACAGAGTGACAGAGATATTAGGAGGTATACTGTACTAATTAGTACACTGAAATAGATGGTATTCTGAAGCATACTGTACTAGTCAGTACACTGTATTAAGATTATATAGAGGGCCAGAGCTACTATAGGGTATACTGTACTATTCAGTATCCTACATTAGATGGTACAGAGTGAAAGTGCTTCTAAAAGGTATACTGTACTAGTCAGTACGGTGCATTAGATGGTACAAAGTGACAGAGCTACCCCAAGGTGTGATGTACTAGTCAGTAAATTCTATTAGATGGTACAGAGTGGCAGGGCCGCTTCAACGTATACCGTACTTGTCAGTACACTGTATTGGATGGTACAGAATGACAGAGCTATTAGAAGGTGAACTGTACTAGTTAGTCGACTGAATTAGATGGAACCGAATGACAGACCTACTAGTAGGTATACTTTTCTACTTTGTACACTGTATTAGATGTTAAAGAGTGTCAGGGCTATCCAAGGAACAGAGTAACTGCACTTTTCCAAGGTATGCTGTACTAGTCAATACACTGCATTGTGCGATACCGAGTGGCAAATTTACTCCAAGGTATACTGTACTAGTCAGTGAACTGCATTACATGGTACAGAGTGCCAGAGCTACTCCAAGGTATGTTGTACGAGTTAGTACACTCTATTAGATGGCACCGAGTAACAGACAGCTACTGCAAGGTATAGAGTACTAGTCAGTACACTGTATTATAAGGTATATCGTAACAGAGCTACTCCACATTACTGCATTAGATGGTACAGAGTGAAATAACTTCCAGAAGGTACACTGTACTAATCAGTACACTGCATTAGATGGCACAGAAAAACAGTGCTACTCCAAGGTGTGAATTATTAGTAAGTACACTGTATTAGATGGTAAAGAGTGACATCGCTACTCCAAGGTATACAGTACTAATTAGTACAACGTATTAGATTATACAGAGTAACTGAGCTACTTCAAGGTATACTGTATTAATCAGTACACTTCATTATAGGGTACAGCGTGACACTGCTACTCCAATGTATATTGTTTTGTACAAGCCTTAGATTGTATTAGATGGTCCAGAGTGACAGGGCTGCTCCAAGGTATATCGAACTAATAAGAACACTGTACCATCTCATAATGTATACAGACTACTACAGTTTAACTTGGAGTAGCTATGTTACTCTGTACCATGTAATACAGTGTACTGACTAGTACAGTGTACCTTGGATTTTGCCTTGTACCTTTGTACTATCTAATACAGTGTACCGACTATCACAGTATATCTTATAGTAGCACTACTACTCTATACCATCTAGTGCCGTGTACTGACTAGTACATTATAACTCCTAGCAGCTCTGTCACTCTGTTTCATATAATACAGTGCACTGACTACTATTGTACACTTGGAGTAGATGCTGATTACTCTGTACCATCTAAGACAATGTACTGACTAGTTGAGTATACCTTGGAGTACCTCCATGGAGGGCGGAGTGAGGAAAACTCTGCAAACGGAGCGGAGTTCACCACCCAGGCCTACTAGAATGCATACTGTACTAGTCAGTACAGTGTATTAGATGGCAAAGATTGACAGAGCTATTAAAAGGTATACTGTACTAGTAAGTACACTGCATTAGTGAGCATGAAGTGACAGAGCTACTAGAAGGTATACTATACTAGTCAGTACACTGTATTAGATGTAACCGAGAGACAGAGCTACTAGAAGGTGTACTGTACTTGTCTGTACACTGTATTAGATTGTACAGACTAACTGGCAGCTACTCCAAGGTATACTGTACTAGTCAGTACACTGTAATACATGGTACAGAGTGATGGAGCTACACCAGTGTATACTGTGCTAGTCAGTACACTGCTTTATGGAACAATTTTCTTTATAAAGATCTGTTATGCTTTACCACAGCTCACACATACAACCATGGGCCAACACAAGGTGATGATGGATGGAGCTCTGTATTTTTTCAGACACTCACCCCCAGTCAAAGATCTGTCTTGAATCCATCATCATTCTTTATCTCACTTCGCCACCTCAGTTCAGACACAGCTATATGCAAATCAGTCTTGACCCTGTGCCTCATGGGAACAGTCAAGCCTGAACTGTCAAGCCAGGTCTTCCCCGAACCAGAAAAAAGCATCCTGGGACCAGTTTCTGCTGCGTAACAGCCTTCATCAGCCAGGCTAGCTTGAATAAATGACCCCCCACTCCTACCTCCTCCCTCCCTCATCTTATCCGCACCTTAGTACCTTTGTCCTTATTTCTAACGAGTCCTAAAGGCTCTGTGTAATGTATGAGGAAAATCTTTCAGGCAGCTACTGTAATGGCTGCCTTTTTGCTGGCTCTTTGGAGAAGGAGAATGATGGAGAGTGACTCCAGCCTATCACCCCCATAGCATAGGGATTAGGACTACAGACAGGGACCCTGTCTTACATATATTAGGGCATTTTCGTGCCATTTTCCTTAAAGTAAGGCTTATGAATTTAAGTTAGGGGATAGATATATAAGTATTAGTTATGATTTGCTCATTTGCTAACATGCTGGACTATTTTCTATGGAGCTATGTATATTGTGGGCTCCGTAGGCCTTAAACGAGACAGACTCCATTTTGCTTTCTGCCCGGTAGCCGAGAAGGCTTTCTAGGTCAAATGTAGTGTTTTAGTTTCAAGCTGTTGTTCGCTTGGAGAGAACCGGTTCAGGCTGACCCTTATCGAAGGAATGTATTTTTCTCCACTCCGAAGACACAACTTCAGGCCGGCCGGCTGGGAAAGTGTCCTTGGTACGGGGAGGTACAAGAATTTGGTGGGCGGCAGGTTACTGGCCGTGAATTTCCATGAAGGAACGGGCTTTGATATTAGCGAAGGTGTTAGTCAGTTTGTCAGTTAGTTCGTAGGCGGCATCTAGCCGTTAGCATCTCTGCCATTAATCATCTTATGGCGGACAGTCGCCATCTTTGAAGTCCGAGAAAGATTTAAGATCGAAACTCTCTGAGAAAGACTGAAGGAGAATTAGCGCGGAGCGTACTGCTACAGAGAGAGAGAGAGACGGTAGCTAATAACCAGCAAGGTTCCGGTGCCCTGGAGGGAAGCAGACGAGGTTGAGCCTAGCGGTGCAGACGTGTACTTGTGACGGCTGGGGTGTGACTGCAAGGCGAGCCAGGACACAGAGACGAGGAGGGAACCTAGATGACTGCCGAGTCCAGACTTCATATTAACCAGGTGACCTCCGTCCTTTTCCCACTTTAATCTTTACCTTTTCTTTGCAGAAGTTATGTTGCATAGTAATGTGATTTGTGTTTATTGTCAATAAATATCCTAATTCTTATAGAATTATCGTGTGCCTCGTGTTCCTGTTCAATCTCGGTAAATGCATCTTCTAGTCAGGAATTGTTTATGTGAGCGGATGTGAAATCCCGATCAGGTAAATGGTGATCGAACAAAGAGGAAGTGAGTGGACCTTTGATGCCAAGAATAGGAGGTACACTGTATAATTTGGAAACAGTACTCAAAGTTATTATTATAGTTTTACCCCGGGTAGGTAACTGAGACTTTGTCCCGATAACTGTTCATAGGAATGTGGTCGTCGTTGATATACGGCGTTAGTGAGAACACTGGGGAGGACTACCAGTGCCGATACCCACAGGATTGTGGCTTGAATAAGTGAGAGCGCTAGGGGGTCGAATTAGCGTGGAGATCGACAGGATTGTTGGTCGTTTGGAAACGGGAGCATTGGGTTCTGCAGGCCCATGTGTAGTCGCACCGGATTGTGCGCAATATCTGCCCTAGGGTAGACCGGTCTGGGTCGGGGTGGCCGTGAGACCAACCGATGTGAATAAGATATTGTAGAAAATCTATGCATGTGTATTGTTATTCCCCATCCTTAGGTGTGATTTGTATATATTTCTGTATATCTACCCATTGTGAGTATATTCTAAGGAGGGAAGGTGAGTACGTTTTGGCTGGGTTATAAGAGGCCCCTGGGGGCTGATCTCATCTAAGCGGAAAATCCGGCCATAACATCTGGCGTCACGAACTGTTTACGAAGCCTGTGTGCATTGTGTTGGTTTAATCTTGTCGATTTGCGCTCGGCTTATACGTATTGAATTTTGTTTATAGTTGTATATATAATTTTTTGTGTGTCGATATGTTTGTGAAAAAATCGTCGTCGGTTTTCAAGTTACCGATTCAGATTCCCGGCTGGGAATGTACCCCTTACGAGGCCTTGGCCCGTGAGTGGGCTGATTCTACTGGTTTGAGTGAAAATTGGTCTTCATGCTTGGAGCAGGCGGAGCCTGCCGATGTGGTATCGTGTTTGCAGAAAGCGCCAGTAGTGAAGGGTGATGAGCTTCCTATTTTAGGACGCAGAGGGTGGATTGTTCTTAATGCATACAGAATATTGCATGAGAAGTTTGTTCAGCTACAGAAGCGGTTTAAAGATATGGAAGGACAGTGTGTTGAATTACAAAATGCACATACTCTGTTGCGTTGTCAAAATAAATTGCTTGCCGACAAACTTGAGACATATCAGACCATTGCCGAAAGAGCTGCGGTCCGTATTGCACGATATAAGTATAAACATCGTCGTGGTCGTGTATCTACACGCAAAGTGCGTATGGTTGTAGCGAAAGCTGGAATGGATTGGAACCCCGAGGAGTGGGACGGTAATATCTGGGATTCTCATACTTCTGACTCCTCGGCTGAGGAGGGTGACAAGCGCGAGTCTTCTCGCTCCGGACGTGATTGTAAATCTGCTTCGTGTACTGATATGGGTCCCGACACCGACTGTGCTCGTTCTTCCCGTTCGGATGACGTGGCTTGTACTGATTGTGCTTCTAAATCTAAGACGCGGGCTTCCTCGGATGCTCTTCCTGAAGTTTCTGCTCACCCTGTTTTTCGACGAAAATTACAACAAGCCCCTGGTAACCCGGGTGGTATAGCTTTAGATTGTATTGAAGATTTTACTCAGCAGGAGGTTAGTGACATTTTACAACGATTTCGACAACGGCCTGGTGAGGCCTTGCTTACCTGGATGGTGCGTCTTTATGAACTTGGCGCTGCCGGTATTATGCTTGATGCTGTTGATTGCTTACGATTTTGCTCTTTAAGTTCGGATTCTACAATTCAGGATCATTTTCGAAATTATAATGGTGCTGGTCAAATTACTTTGCTCCAGCTGGCGTCTGACGGCTGTAATCATAAATATCCAACTGAATCTGATTGGCCCACTGATGAGAAACCGTGGTACACTTTGCGCGATGCGTCGCAACGTTTGAAGGAGGAAGTCATGAAAACGGCTATCTTTCTTAGTACTGCCGATAGGTTGTTGGATGGTCTTTTAACATCTTCTGTGCGCAATCGCATTATCCGTTCTTCTCCTGTTGCTTACAAGCAGGTCATGATGACTTTATTGATTAATCAAACTGGCAACCCTTTGTCTGCTGTGCTTGAGTCTGTTCGTCAGCTTAGTGAGCTGGGTGAATGGTTTAAACCTGAACGACAATCTCGACCTGAGGGTCGTACTGGTGGTGACTATAAGTTCTCTAGACGTGACATGTTTCTTGCTCTCGTTGCTGATGGTGTCAAAAGGGAGGACATTGACGGTGAGCCTAACAATCGCTTATGGGACATGTTTCGCAAGCGTGGTTTGGATCGAAAGGAAGGTGCCCGTCGTGTGCGAAAGAATGAGTATGACCGTGGGTCGGATGACAGTGGTGATGAGAAGCGACGTGTGAATTCTGATCGCCGTGATGATCGGCGTTATGAACGTGATGGATCCCCTCGTCTTAGTGATGGGAGGGGGAGAGAGGATGACCGTGATAGGGGAAGAGATGATTATGTTTCCAACAGACGTAAAGATGAAAGGAGTTATTCCCCTGACATGAGAAGGAGAGAGGATCGTAACAGACTTTCTGACCGTAATTCTCAATTTTTTGAACGTGATACTAATCCATTTCGTACTGGAGATGGATATGAACAAGAAGTTTTGGTACCAAAGAAATCTGAGAGCATTTACCCTGATTTGTCTTGGCTCGCAGAACGCGGGAAAACTGACTAGGAAATAGGTCAAGCTCCGGTACACAGGTGGGCTCACAGAGATAACAGACCCTATGTAGATATTGAGATTTTTTGGAAACATCGTAATATCCAAAGGGCCCGAGCATTGGTTGATACTGGGGCGGAGGCCACTTTAATTCATGGTAAGTCGAGAAAATTTCATGGACAGTCTTTTACGATTACTGGTTTGGGTGGTAAAGAGACACCCGCAGTTCAAACTGCTCTCGACATTAAAATTGGTAGGATTCCTCGTAGAGAATACTATGTGTTGGTTGTCCCACTTTTGGAATTCATAACTGGAATTGATATTTTGAAAGGAATGACTTTACATTTGGATGATGGTTGTTATCAATTTGGAACTAGACAGTACATTTCGACCAGACCCGTACGGGTTGGCCGCTTACGCATGCCACCTATTAAAATACCTTTAGCCACGAAAGTGATTTCGCAAAAGCAATATCGTATCCCAGGTGGTCATGAGGAAATTTCTGCTACTATTCAGGATTTGGTTGACGCGGGAGTCATAACTCCGGTCACATCTGCTTGGAATAATCCTGTTTGGCCCGTGCGCAAGACTGACAATTCTTGGCGCATGACTGTTGATTATCGAGAATTGAATAAACACACACCTAAATTGACTGTTGCAGTGCCTGATATTGTCACGCTAATTCAGAGAATTCAAAAGCATCCAGGTACGTGGTATGCTTCTATCGACATTGCTAATGCCTTCTTTTCAATCCAGATTGCCCCTGAATGTCAGGAACAGTTCAGTTTTACATGGAATGGACGTCAAATGACGTTCCGGAGTCTTCCTCAAGGCTATGTACACAGTCCTACAATCTGTCACCGGCTGGTGGCGGAGCATTTGTCTGAAGTGCCCATGAATCCACGGATTCAAGTCTGTCATTATATTGACGACATTTTGATTCAAGGTGAAACGCAAGATTTGGTACAGTCCCATTTAGATCAGATCATTGACTGTTTGCGAGCGAAAGGCTGGGAAATTAATCCTGACAAATTACAAGGTCCATCCCAGAATGTGAAATTTTTAGGAATTAATTGGCATGAGGGTCACAGAGAGGTGATCCCACAGGTTAAACGAAAAATACTTGATTTTGCTGTTCCTAGAAACAGGAAAGAAGCTCAATGCTTTATTGGTTTGTTTGGATTTTGGCGTCAGCATATTCCCCATTTGAGTCACATCTTAGCTCCACTGTATCGAGTCACTCGTAAAAAGAATGCGTTTGAATGGGGTGAACCTCAACAGACTGCTTTTAATTTGGCTAAAGAAGCTATTCAGTATGCTTTGGATTTGTGGCCCGTGAATGAAGGTGATGTGGATCTGAATGTGTCCGTGGAAGGCCTGTATGCCAATTGGAGTTTGTGGCAAAAGCAGGGCAGACAAAAAGTGCCATTAGGTTTTTGGACTAAAAAGTTACCGGAGGCTGGCGAGCGTTACTCTCCCTTTGAAAAACAATTACTTGCTTGTTATTGGGCTCTGGTGGATACCGAGCAATTGACCATAGGACATGCTGTCATCTTGAGGCCCGAAATTCCCATTATGCAGTGGGTTTTGAGTTCACCGAAGTCCCATCGAATTGGACATGCTCAGGAGGCTAGTGTGGTTAAATGGAAATGGTACATTCAGGACAGGGCACGTGTGGGTCCGAAAGGTGTGGCGGTTTTGCATGAGCGAGTGGCGCAGGCGCCCTCCAATGAGACTGAAAGTGAGTGTTCGGTTCCCGTGGTGCAGGAGTCTCCCGTGAAGTGGGGTAAATCATTTGATGATCTGTCCGTGGAGGATAGAAAACATGTGTGGTTTACGGATGGTTCAGCGAAATTCATTGGTGACAAGAGACATTGGAAGGCTGTTTCTTATAACCCGATCACGCAGAAATTGTTGAGCACAACTGGAGATGGTAAGAGTAGCCAATATGCTGAGCTCTATGCAGTTTACCAAGTTTTGAAGCAGGAACTACCTGGCACATGTCATATTTTCACTGATTCCTGGTCCACTGCGAATGGACTGGCGGTATGGTTACCAACATGGCATTCTCATAATTGGGAATTGCATTCAAAAGAGTTATGGGGCAAAGAGCTGTGGCAAGAAATTTGGGAGTTGCTCCCGCAGAGTACTGTAACAATCTTTCACGTGGATGCTCACACTCCAATTGACTCCCTTGACAAATTTTTCCATAACATTGCAGATGAAAAGTCTAAAATTGCTGAGGCAGTGGTGGACATGCAGGATTCTGATTTGGCGGGATTGGCGAAGTGGGCCCATCAGAAAGCAGGACATTTTGGAGAGAAAGCCACTAGCAGGTGGGCTGCTGATAGAGGAATTTATATTCCTTTTTCTTTGATAAAAGATGTCATTTTACATTGTCCCCTTTGTCAACATTCTAGGAAAAAGGAGGTGCCTCAGATTGTTAGAGGCCACTTGCATCGAGGTAAATTGCCCGCTCAAATCTGGCAGATTGATTATATCGGTCCGCTCCCTATGAGCAGAAACTGTCAATATATTTGTACAGTGGTTGACACTTATAGTGGCCTTTTGGTCGCTTTCCCTTGTAAGAACGCTACCCAAGTGAATACCATTAAAACACTGGAGCTAATTATTCTGTACTATGGTGTCCCATTCCAAATTCAATCAGATAATGCATCCCACTTTCGTGGAAGATTGGTGCAGGAATTCTGTGCGGAAAATAATATTGATTGGGTGTTTCATATTCCATATTACCCACAGGCTTCAGGACTGATTGAGAGAGTGAATGGCTTGTTGAAAGAACAGTTGCGCAAGTTAACTGATGACCGTTACAGCCAGTGGAGAGATGTTTTACTTCAAGCTTTACTGATTCTCAATAATCGCCCTTTGTTACATGCTGAATCTCCTTTAATGCGTTTGTTTCCTCCGAATGTTGATGCAAAACCAAATTCTGTATCGAACACTGTCATGTATTGGGAAATTACCCCCGGTGCTTTGGCTCCATGTAGAGCAACCCCAGGTTCCGCAGGCCTCGACCTGCATGCTTTAAATGATGCTAAATTTCCAGGAAAGGATCGAATCATTGTTGAAGCTGGCATTGGTGTCTGTATACCTGCCGGTAGTTTTGGATTGATTGCCCCTAGATCTGGCCTGGCCCTGAAAGGTGTACAAGTGCTCGGAGGAGTAATTGACAGTGACTATCAGGGAGAGATTAAGGTTCTCCTGCTTAATAGCAGTGAGACTGATTTGTTTATTAAAAAGTCTGACCGTGTTGCTCAGTTACTGATTATGCCTGTCTTCAGTGGTGAGATCAAAAAAGGCTCTGCCCCAACATTGCTTACTGTGCGAGGACAAAAAGGCTTCGGATCATCTGATCTTCCTGGAGCTAAGATATGGGTGCAATCGCCTAAAAATCCTCCTGAACAGGCTGATATTATTGCGACCGGTCATGACAACACCTTTTTGGTGATGAAGCCAGGGCAAGATGGCTGGGAAGCTGTCCCAGCTGATAAATGTTACTTACGAGAATGATTAAGGCCTGTGTTTGTATTCTTTCAGATCATTCTCTGGACTGCTGCTGCGGGATGTGTCGGCGCTGGACTCCTTTTGGCCTGCTATGCTGCTATGCCGGGAGAGGAGAGGATCCACCGACGCCGGTTGATGGGATAATCCGAGCCCCGCGGTCTGCGTGGGCTACTTCGACTAATTTTTGGATTACACTCGCAAAGCGGGTGACGAACTCTCCACATTTCTGTCTTACGCCCATGAACTCCGTCACTGACATTTTAGCGACCTGTTTGGTTGCTGTCCCTGCATCCACTGAGACTTTACGTCATATTTTTAATATATCTAATGCCCGACCTAATGTTATTCTGGGCGACTTTGCGGCCCATGAATTTTGTCCCTCATGTACTGCTCTTCCAGACCTTGATGTCCCTATTCATTCCCGCATTACTACTTTTAATGTTACCCCTGGAGACCTATGTTTCATCATGACTTGTGACCCTAAAGCTATTACTGAGTGCTTGAAGCTGAAGCTCCAAGCCGCTACTTCCTTTTCAGCTCATCAACGTTTGTTATGTTCAAAGAGACTTCCGAATTCATGTCTTTCAGTTAAAAATAATATGACCTGTAAACGTTTATTAGTAGCCACTAGCCATTATCGTTCAATGCTATTGCCAGCTGGATGGCTCTTTTCCTGTGGGAATTCATCTTGGCCCTATATTCCTGCGAATATTTCTGGTGGCCCATGTGCCATCACTAGATTGAGTTTGCTAATGTTTTCCTCACATCCTACTTCACATTCCCGTATTGTGCGTGATTCTATGTCATTGCATGAAGATTGTGATTCCTCTGTTCATCTCTATTCCAGATCAGAATATCTTGGTTTAGCTTTTTCTATTATTGGAGTGCCTGCATTGGCCGTATATAATGCCAAAACAATCGGCAAAATGGCCTGCTGGATGGTTAAGTCCATTAACCAAACATCTACTGTTTTATCTGATCTCTTATTGGACGCCCAAGGTGAACGTAGAGCTATTTTGCAGAACAGGGCCGCCATTGATTATCTTTTGTTGAAACATGGACATGAATGTTCTGATTTTGAAGGTCTGTGCCGTTTTAATTTGTCTGACCATTCTAAAGCTATCCAATCCCATATTGACAAACTCCACGACTTGACTGCAGAAATTAGACAACATATAGATCAGGGTTTCTTTGACTGGCTTTTTAATTGGCTGCCTGACCTGCATTCCTTACGACAGATTTTATGGGGGGTTATTGTCGCTATTTGTGTCCTGATAGCTATTTGTTGCTTTATTCAATGCATCCCTTCCCTGCTCCAATTTTTTAGACTTAGTAAGGGTCGTAGATCAGTTAGTTTTGTTTCATATTATTCTTCTACTGATGTTAGCTCCATTTAGTTTCTGGTTAATAGACTGGAGTCAAGGGGTGTAATGTAATGGCTGCCTTTTTGCTGGCTCTTTGGAGAAGGAGAATGATGGAGAGTGACTCCAGCCTATCACCCCCATAGCATAGGGATTAGGACTACAGACAGGGACCCTGTCTTACATATATTAGGGCATTTTCGTGCCATTTTCCTTAAAGTAAGGCTTATGAATTTAAGTTAGGGGATAGATATATAAGTATTAGTTATGATTTGCTCATTTGCTAACATGCTGGGCTATTTTCTATGGAGCTATGTATATTGTGGGCTCCGTAGGCCTTAAACGAGACAGACTCCATTTTGCTTTCTGCCCGGTAGCCGAGAAGGCTTTCTAGGTCAAATGTAGTGTTTTAGTTTCAAGCTGTTGTTCGCTTGGAGAGAACCGGTTCAGGCTGACCCTTATCGAAGGAATGTATTTTTCTCCACTCCGAAGACACAACTTCAGGCCGGCCGGCTGGGAAAGTGTCCTTGGTACGGGGAGGTACAAGAATTTGGTGGGCGGCAGGTTACTGGCCGTGAATTTCCATGAAGGAACGGGCTTTGATATTAGCGAAGGTGTTAGTCAGTTTGTCAGTTAGTTCGTAGGCGGCATCTAGCCGTTAGCATCTCTGCCATTAATCATCTTATGGCGGACAGTCGCCATCTTTGAAGTCCGAGAAAGATTTAAGATCGAAACTCTCTGAGAAAGACTGAAGGAGAATTAGCGCGGAGCGTACTGCTACAGAGAGAGAGAGAGACGGTAGCTAATAACCAGCAAGGTTCCGGTGCCCTGGAGGGAAGCAGACGAGGTTGAGCCTAGCGGTGCAGACGTGTACTTGTGACGGCTGGGGTGTGACTGCAAGGCGAGCCAGGACACAGAGACGAGGAGGGAACCTAGATGACTGCCGAGTCCAGACTTCATATTAACCAGGTGACCTCCGTCCTTTTCCCACTTTAATCTTTACCTTTTCTTTGCAGAAGTTATGTTGCATAGTAATGTGATTTGTGTTTATTGTCAATAAATATCCTAATTCTTATAGAATTATCGTGTGCCTCGTGTTCCTGTTCAATCTCGGTAAATGCATCTTCTAGTCAGGAATTGTTTATGTGAGCGGATGTGAAATCCCGATCAGGTAAATGGTGATCGAACAAAGAGGAAGTGAGTGGACCTTTGATGCCAAGAATAGGAGGTACACTGTATAATTTGGAAACAGTACTCAAAGTTATTATTATAGTTTTACCCCGGGTAGGTAACTGAGACTTTGTCCCGATAACTGTTCATAGGAATGTGGTCGTCGTTGATATACGGCGTTAGTGAGAACACTGGGGAGGACTACCAGTGCCGATACCCACAGGATTGTGGCTTGAATAAGTGAGAGCGCTAGGGGGTCGAACTAGCGTGGAGATCGACAGGATTGTTGGTCGTTTGGAAACGGGAGCATTGGGTTCTGCAGGCCCATGTGTAGTCGCACCGGATTGTGCGCAATATCTGCCCTAGGGTAGACCGGTCTGGGTCGGGGTGGCCGTGAGACCAACCGATGTGAATAAGATATTGTAGAAAATCTATGCATGTGTATTGTTATTCCCCATCCTTAGGTGTGATTTGTATATATTTCTGTATATCTACCCATTGTGAGTATATTCTAAGGAGGGAAGGTGAGTACGTTTTGGCTGGGTTATAAGAGGCCCCTGGGGGCTGATCTCATCTAAGCGGAAAATCCGGCCATAACAGCTACCTATGTGGTTTTCCTGTCCTTCTGCACCACCAAGCACAGAATTTTCTGGTATTTTGGGCAAGGCACTTCACTGAATACCTTCAACAGGATCTTGATGAACGGGGACATATTCTGGATATTCATCTGCTCTATCATATATCATCAATGATATGCACTCCAGAGCCACCAACAGTTTTCTTAACCATGCCATATGATCGGGGCACTCCTTTGTGCCCCAGCATGCCAGGAGGACCTGCTTCGTGGCGTTCGATACAAGTGCTATTTATCTGCCCCTAATAGATTACAAGGGGAAGGTCAGGGGATTGGGGAGTCCCAAGATTGTGTATGCAGGGAAGCGGCGAATGGTTGTGTTAAAAATTTGATCCATGTTATTCAGGATCTGCTACCAGTATCGGACCAGCTTGGGACAGTTCCATAAAAGATGAAGAAGGGAGCGTTTGACCACATTCTCACCAGCATTGCACAGTGCATTTCCTGTTCCAACTACGGACTTGAGCAGGTGTTAGGTAACAATAGGAGGCAACTTTGTAGGCTGACTCCGTGCCAGCCATATTGTGTACTGTGTAATGTATCCTGAAGTAAATATCCGGCCATTCCTTGCTGGAAAGTGGTTGCCGCAATCACTACTCCCACCTAAGCTGTCCCTTGGTCTGGGCAGAGTTGGTGTCTGCAGAGAGGAAGGCATAGAGCTCAGAGACAATAAGTTTGTCTCCATCTTTGTATCCTAGCCATTTTTAGTACACCGTATTAGAGGATCCAGAATGGCAGAGCTATTACAAGGTATATTGTACTACTCATTCCACTGCATTAGAAATAACTGAGTGGCAGAGCTACTAGAGGGTATTCTGTACTAGTCAGTACACTGCATTAGACGTTACAGAGTGACATAGCTCCTCCGAGGTATATTTTACTAGTCAGTACACTGTATTAGTTTGTACAGACTGAAAGAGCTATTAGAAGGCATACTGTAGTAGTCAGGAAGCTGTGTTAGATGTAACCGCATGACAGAGTTTCTGGGCTAATCCAAGGTATTCTGTACTAGTCAGTACATTGCATTAGATGGTACTAAGCATGGGCTTAAAATTCGTTCCGCTGGCGGAATTTGCAGATTTTTGGCAATTTCGCAATCCGTGAATCAAGCGAAATTGCCAAACAATTCGCGAGTTGGCGATTTTTTTTTTGCTTGGTTGCGCTTCAAAAATACAATCTCGCGCGTGCGGCGTTGACTTACCGTGATTCTGAGTTCGCCGAGTTGTTTTCCTCCTGGTTTGCGTGCGCTGCGCCATTTTGGATCTGGCTGCGTGATTGCGCGAGACTTTTCGACCGTGAGTGCGTCATGGAGTTCCGCCAGCTTGCACTGCGAGACTGAGAACGCGAACACCTCATAAGGGCCCGCTATCACGCATGGCCAGAGTTAACAATAGTGAATACGTAGATGCGACGCGCAGCTGACATCCGGCGGGAGATTTGAACAGCTCGCTTTCCTGAAGTCGCAATAATTGCAATTCTGCACAAGAAATCTATCACTGGCAGCATAAACCTGAAAATTATGATTTGGATCATAATAACTCCTCAGATTGACATTTGGTTCAACTTTTTTGTGCAAGGAGTCCATTTTTGGGGGGGTGGGAGGAAGGACGTGCCCCAGAGTCTCAAACTTCCTGTTCCTGACCAGCAGGCTCCTCCCAGTGCTTTGTGCATGTCCTGGTCACTTTTGATTTGGATCTGGAGCTGAAAGGATTACTCTTTGTGGCTACTGCTGGATATTTGTATTTGAGGACTTTTTGTTTGGATCACTTTTGGATTTGAGATTTTACAAGTAAGTTGGTGTTGTTTGTTTGGGCATTGCAGTTGCTGCAACTACACATTATAAACTTTTTCACAACTTAAAAAAAATATATTGTGGGCAGCCACAGTATCCAGTAGGCCCAGGGTTAGTCATGGGTGCATGATACAACTGTTTCTGTGAGTTTTGTTGAATTTAAACATCATTTAGGGCCGGATGGCATTGGGTTGGGGTGATTTTTGTGTGATTTTCGATTTTTTGGGTGTTGTTGGGGCCTGGTCCAGGGTCTGGCCATGTGGGTGGCACCCATTTTGAGGCCTGGTCCAGGGCCTGGCCATGTGGGTGGGGGTCTGGGGGCCATTTTGAAGCCAGGCAGTGTGCTTTGTGCCATAGGCCTGGACCCAGTCTGCCTTGCTTTCATCCATTATGCCCAGGAGTACTCAGTGGTGAATGGACCAAGTCTTTCAGTGGGGTCTCTTGAATTTAAACATCATTTAGGGCATGGATGGCATTTGATTGGGGTGATTTTTGTGTGTATTTCGATTTTTTGGGTGTTGTTGGGGCCTGGTCCAGGACCTGGCCATGTGGGCGGGGGCCATTTTGAGGCTTGGTCCAGGGCCTGGCCATGTGGGTGGGGGTCTAGGAGCCATTTTGATGACAGGCAGTATGCTTTGTGCCATCGGCTGCACCCAGTCTGCCTTGCTTTCATCCATTATGCCCAGGGGTACTCAGTGGTGAATGGACCAAGACTTTCTGTGGGGTCTCTTGAATTTAAACATCATTTAGGGCAGGATGGCATTGGATTGGGTGATTTTTGAGTGTATTTCGATTTTTTGGGTGTTGTTGGGGCCTGGTCCAGTTTTTGCCATAGGCCAGCAAGCTTGCGGGCCTGTAGGCCTAGGGTTATGAATAGGTGCAAGAAACAACTCTCTCGGTGTGGTCTCTCTTCTATTAATTTAAACAACCATTTTTTATTAGAATTGCAATTTTTATTTTGGGTCTTTCTGTTTTTGGGTGTGTTGTGTTAATAATAATAAATACCTAGTTGCAATAGTATTAATTGAAGCACTGCATATGCAACATTTATTTAACTGATGTTCCTCTAGCTTCTTTGCTTTTAGGTGCACTAAGACTGAGAACCAGGAATCATCCTCATCCTTTGTTGTAGTGCCAGGAAGAAGTCCTGCTGCAGTGTGTGCACAACACACTTGACGTCATGTGTGGTCACAGACAACTCTGAAACTCTTGCAACTGCGTCCTGCTGTTCTGACATCTGAAGAAGATGGGCCCAAAGAAAGGTGGCTGTAGCTCCTCTACCAAGAAAGTTGCCAGTGCCACTGCCAGTAAGAAGGAGCAGAAGAAGCAAGTGGCGCCACTTACTAAGGAGACTGGTGTGCCGACCGACACTTTTTTTGGGAGAAAAAAAACTATGCCTGCAGCAGCGGTGTCCGCCAGGGACCAAGCTGGGAAGCAGCACCTCAGCTTCATTGGTCTCAGTGCCACCACGCCAAGTTAGGCCCAAGCCCATGAGTGCCGCAGAGGCATCCACTTTATTGCTCTTTCACCATCGACCAGTGATGTTGTCGTTGACTCATAGTAGCATCCAATCAATGCAGGGTGTAACTCATCTGACGAGTGTTCAACCACAGCCGCAACGACAACCACAGGTGCAACAAGGAGAGGCGCAGAGAGGCACAACTGCCCACAATGCTTGTTCCTCCAGAAGTAGCGGCACATCAGGAAATCGAGATTCATGCGGAGGTATCAGCCGAGCAAGCCACTCCGGATGATCCTTTGTCGTCCAGATCCCCAGCAAGGAAAAGGAGGGCTAGTACAACTTCTTCTTCAAGCCCCCTTCCTTCTGATGATCTAGATCTTGATTGGCACCCACGAATTCAGTCTGAGAGGGAGGCACACCATGAGCGACAAAGCTAGGTAAAAGGAAGGTTCCCGCAAGGCTTTCACTTAAGGGTGATGACGAAGAAGAAGTAGAAGTGGTGTATTCTGCTGCTGATGAAGAGTCTGACGATGACGACCCAGTCATCACAGTCGTCACTCCAGCCCCAGTGGGCATGCAGCAGCCAGACATTTTTACCCTATCCCGAAATGCTGCGCAGGATGTGGGCGGCGTGGCACTGGTACCACCACCAACACCGGTAACTACTACACCAACACACCTACAGCTTCCATATTTTCTCTTCAGAAGGGCCGGCAAGGACCTCCATCCAGCTCGACCTCCATTACCTCAAGTAGTGGAGCTGTAGTGCACAACAGAGTCAGATTCCGCCACGCCCATCCTCCACTTCATCTGGCATTAAAAGTGGCACCTCCACCACCACCAGAAATCTCAAATTCAGGGCCCAGGCTACCTGCTCTCTCTGTAAAATGGACTCTATGTACTTTAGGTACATCCCTAATTGGATATTGGGTCACCTTGTGAGACCCTGTATAGTGTACCATAGGTACCCAGGGCATAGGTGCATCCAAGGCCTACAAGGCGCTGTAGCATGAATTATGCCACCCCTGGCTGGCCATCCAAATTGACACGACTGGCTGATCACTCAGCTGGGGCAAGGTCGTGTAATCACCCCTTGCTTAGGCATAGTATCCCTATGCCTACCATAATATTTAGACACATATATACCTATAAGTCACTCCTATGGCAGGCCTTAAAAAACCTGGAGGCAGAGTGCTTGGTTTTATGTGAGATGGTGCTCTAACATGAGCTGAGCCTGTCTGCAGCTTTTGGAACCATGTCCTTATAGCTGTTCTATGATATAGCCATACCATATACTCTTAAGTGCATTATAATCCTCGCGGTTATTGCTAACTTTGGTTAGGCTTTATCAAAACATGTCATGTAAGGTGTCATACGCTTTGGAATACTACCCCCCACACCCCCGCCATTTCTGGCGGCAGGGGTAGCATTCCACCCTTCTAGAGGGAGAAGACATGTAGTTGTGGCTTTACCCGGTTAAAGTTAAACAGAGCCTGAGCATCACAAAATGGATGCTGCTGCCACAGACACAAGTCTGACCATTTGCAGTTGGGAGCCCTTCCAGCGAGGGAGGCCTGGACAATAGGTTTCCTGCCTTGGGAGGTGCTGGCACCTCCCCAGACAGGCTATAGTGTATTGGGGCAGGGTGGGTTGAAAGGAATGAGACACTGCAAGGGGCACACAAGGTGCTCCATGCATAGTCCGGTTCAACCAGTTGCTGGGGCACTCCAGCCCCAGCTCTGGCGCGAAACTGAACAAAGGGAAAGGGGTGTAACCAATAGGAGGGACCTAGCAGGTAATCCAGCCCCTTTAATTCGTATAAAGCTAGGAGCTGAGTCTAGAGACTTTAGATTATCCTGAACTGAAACTCTGACACAAAACTCTGGACCTTCGACATTCTACTACAACTAGTAGACTGAAGAATCTCCCTTGTGGTCAAGGAGTGACCACCCTGTGCAAACAGGCACCAACTAGTGAATTTACGGTTTGCTTTGTCGCCGCTCCTGAAGGATCCCAACAACCCTGCTTCACAGGACTGGACTTCCAGACTTCTACGATCCCAACCCACATCCCCTGCAAAGCTGAGACCCCTGGCGGACACGAGAGACAGGGGACCGGACCCCTGGCCATTTTACTCTTTGCTAAACTGTGCAGCTTCTGAGGCATCCTCAAAGTTGTGCATTGGGGAGTGAGAAGCCCCAACACCGAGTCGTAAGTGCACCAAAGCGCATCCCTCCACACTCCACAAGTGCCGCGTGGGGCCTTCTCTTGCATTTCCTCTCGACGAGTCTTCGCGGTTGATAGCCCATTGGCTAGTGGCCATCTTGAAGACTCCATTCTGAAACAACGCTGCTTGCCTGGTTGCTCTGGGCTTGCTCCTGCTTTCCTGCAAAAGGGAAGCTCCCCAGACCTTGCTGGTCTGTACCAGAAGCCGATCTTCGTATCCTGCTTGGGTTGCCTTTGCCAAGGCTTGTTGACTCCGATCCGGAAGCCGACACCGCCAACAGTGAGAGCCTTTGTGGGACAGTCCGTATCCAGCTTCTGGTTGTTGTCGACGCCTCCTGGTCCACGTGGCTGCAGAGACAAGCTTCACTTCTTCACCTGATCGCAGCTCGACATCATCTGGTTCTGACCTGGTTCCATCCTGGTCACTGGCTAGTGCCCCAGACTCTGTCCCTTCTGCTTTCAGGTTCTTCACTTCTCCAATCCGCCCTTGGATCCATCCGGACATCTTCCTCCTGGTCACCTGCAGCATCTTCTTGCAGCTCTCTATAGGAATCGACGACAAAACCCGACACAACTTCGCACCTATGCACCCGGCTTCCCTGGGTGAGGTAACTCGAGTACTCCGGTGCTCCCGTGGGTAATAACTATCCAAGTGTCCTAATTTAAATGGGTTCCCTCGAAGTCCACCCGGACTGTCCGAAATCAACTAGTTTCTAAACTGTACGTTCCCATTCTAAGTCTATGAGAACACGCGTGTGTGTTTAGACACAGCACACGCATCCTGTGGGACTCCTGCTTCCTAACCTGTGGTTATTCAGTGTAGCCCCACTGATTTCCTAGGCCCTAGGCCTATTCACTATTCCTGCAGTGGTACTTATACCACTTCTTTAGTATATAGTTTGTGAGGCCCCTAGGGCAGAATTGTATTTGTGCAACCTAACTTATGCTTATTAAGTTACTTGTGCTGTGTCTCAAACTCTGACCTCATAAAGAGTGCAGAGGGGTTGTTAGAAATAAATACATATATATTTTTTATATACACCTAGTGTGGTGTCCTTTCATCTGGTATTCAAGGGGTTATTATCGGTAAAACAATTGGCTTCACATGCTCTCTGAAGTGTTAGCCTAAGACTGCTTTGTCCATGCTGCCACTAGGATAGCTCATCTATAAGGTTGACTTTACAACCATCACCATAAGGGCTGTTTGGACTGATACAGGGTGCCCACTAGAATAGTGGACATCACACATCAGGCCAACTTCTCACATATGGCATTGCTTATCCTTAAGATAGATGATCCTTGCCGCTTGATTTTGAATCATCTGCAAGCGAGGTCTCTAGAATTGTGAGAGTCCAATATAGAGGACATTCACATAATCGATTTTGCAAAGGAATAGGGCTATAGCAATTTGGGTGATGGCCTCCTTACTAAAAAAAAAAGTCTGATCTTGCGCAGTTTGCGCAATTGGACAAAGCATGCCGATGTCAGAGAGCCAATTTGGGTGCTCATGGAGAGGTCAGCATCAATATGAAGACACAGACTTTTTATAGCAGATTTAGGGGTGGGTGCCACACCTAGATCAGGGGGGCAATAGGAGGGAGTCCAGTAGTCCGGTTTACTGTGGAGAACAATTATCACGTTTTTTTCTGAATTCAGGTTTAGTTGATTTTCATTCATCCACGTTTTGACATATAGTATAGACCTCTTGACGAAGTCCTTAGATTCTGTAGAGTTGTCAAGGGTGAAAATAGGCTGCATGCCGTCGCCCTGTAGTTGAAGATTTTTACACCCATCTGACATAGAACTGAGATCAGGGGGCGTATATAGATATTAAACAGAATGTTGAAAGGGAGGAGCCCTGAGGAACACCACAGTTCAGGTCTACCATTCTAGATTTGAAGGGTGATTGCTACATTGACTGTTTACGGGCCTCCAAAAATGAGCCGAACCAGTCTAGCGCAGAGCCCCCGAGACCAGCTACGGCAATGCGCTCCAACAGAAGTTTGTGGTTCACGGTGTAAAATGCCGCAGACAGGTCAAGGAGGATCAGGGCCCGAGTGTGATCCATGACGGCCTGTCCCTTTTCGGCCGTCCAGTACTGACAGTCATCACTGCTTTGGTGGAATGTGCAGGACAGGAAAGTGCCTGATGGTTGTCCAGGAATTTAGTAGCTTCCAGAAAAGAGCTAAGGCAAGTGGCCACATGGGTCTCCAACAGTTTTGCGAGGAATGGGAGAAAAGAAATGGGCCTATAGTTCACCAATTTATTGGGATGTATGCCTTGCTTTTTTTTTTAAAGTGGAGCGACCCTTGCTTCTTTAAAAGCAAGTGGTACAATGCCAAGGGACGAAGAGTGGTTCAGAAATTTAAGAAAGATATCAGGGTAGAACTGACAGATTGCTTTGAGACGATAATGGGGCAGTCCTCCTTAGGTGAGCCTGATTTAATCTCAACTACGAGGTCCAAGAAGCATTTCTTATCCATCAAGGGGAGAGAGTTGAGAACGCAAGAATTGGGAATATCCCTGTTTTTCGGGAGCCACAGTTGGTGGGGGCAATGACATTTTGAATTTTCTTTATCTTATCTAAGAAAAAGGAATTTAGGTCATTGCAATGTACCTGGCTAGACACAAGGGATGGGGTCATACAGCTTGGGTTAGAGAGTTCTTTTACTATCTTAAAGATTTATTTCGAACGATTATCGTAAACGAGAACCCTGTTCGTAAAGAAGGCTCTCTTAGCCTCCAGTATAGCCGCCTTATTTTGATGAAGATTGGCGGTATAATCAAATTTATCTTGCGGTTTGTAGGTTTTCCTCCATTTCCACTCAGCTTGGGGTACTTGGAGTTCAATGGTTTTAAGATCTTTGTTAAACCATTTGGCGGCTTCATGCTGCCTGGGGCGGTAAGTTTTGGTCTGTAAAGGAGCATGGAAGTTAAAGGCCTTCCTTTGCTAGTCGGCAATCTCGCTCTCCCAGTTATCTGGATTGCCTTCCGATACCGACTGCTCCCTAGACAGAGTTTCTACTAGTTTACCCAGCTCAACCAGGTTCCAGTTTCTAAAGATGCTTTTTGAGTGAGAGGGGTTAGAACTCAGCGGGAGAGCGAGCAGATTAAAATTGATGAAATAGAGGTCAGACCAAGTGCAGGGCTGTACTGCCCGGTTAGTCAGGTTGACATTAATTGACCACACTTGATCGAGGGTATGGCCCTTAATGTGCGTGGGGGTGTCAATGTGTTGAGCAAGGTTTAGACAAGCAAGGGACTCAGAAAGCTCCCTGGAAGATTTTCCCTCGTCAGTATCATTGGCCCAGTAGTTGAGGGCACCTATAATCATTACTTTGTCATAGTCAGTGATCAAAGACGCAATGTAGTTAGCAAAGATTTTGGAAAAGTCAGGCATTGTTGCGGGGGGTCTGTATAATATCACATAGATCAGCGTGCTACTATGTAGATTGAATTTGATTACAAGAGAGTCTACTGAGGGAATTTCCAGGTGAGGCAGGGCAGAGGCAGAAAGTTCTTTTTTAGGTCTCGCATTGGCAGCGCATGCGCTGCATGCGATGTCTCAGTGAGACCTTAAGTAATCTCTAAATGTTGGGAAGCAGCCGGTAGTTTCTCCTGCTGCTTGCCATTGGCTTAGTGTTGTTCTCGCATTTCTTTCCTCTGTTTTCAGTGGCTGTTGATGTCCAACTGACTTCAGTGTAGTCCGAAAGCAGCTGCCACCAACTACAGTTTTAGTCCGCACTGTTCGGACTTTTTGTTTGTCTTGCGCATCGCTGCCTGACCTAAACATGGCAGCGGCGCATGCGCAAGGAGCCGGTGTGCGCGAGGGTTGGGCAGCACATGCTGCTTGTTTCCTCTGCTTGTTCCCAAAAGCCACGCTATGGCTTCCAACACGTTCCCCATGGAGCGGCTTCAGGATTCTGTGCGGGAAGCACTACAGGTAATATCCAGGAATTCAATGTTGAATAGTAGAAAGGTGTGGTCTATTTTGCAAAAGTTCGTGTAATACGGCTTCCATTAGACAGCCTGCTTTCTGTGGCTGGCTTACTTAACTGGTGCAATGCCCGTGAAATCGAAACAAACTGTACAGGGTATGTGACAATGCCGCCAATGTGTGATTTATGTTGTCATGACCACACATACTTCTGTTCTCTATCAGAAACAGTGACCCCGGCATAGTTTCCGTTGAGATCTAATCAGACATTACGCAAAAACACACCAGTCTCAGTGATGTACGCTCACAGCACGGGTCGAGCATTGTTTCCTGTCCTGGCAGCAGGTTATTGTATTCGGCCTGTTGTTCCACCCTGAGGCATGCAGCTGATGTAATGCTGTGAGTCGGGTGGCAGTGAAGCATCCACATGCCTCCAATGCAACTAAATGGACAGTGCGTCTTCCACATAAGCAGGGCTTTAAGTGGGATAAAAAAACTGGGGGGGAGGCTCTCTAAGAGGCGTGGCCAATGTAATTAAGGGAGAGGCTTAAAAACACGTCAGCTAGAAATCTGTGCTTAGCATAGTGTGCCGCTCGCCTTGTATTTTGCGGTTTCTGTCATTGCATCCAGATATATGGGACAAGTAACATCACACCTACAAAAAGTCACGACGATTGGCCTTATCAATGGTTGTTAGTTGAATAAGAAGAATAAGTAGAAAACACGGCTTGTATATAATATTGAAAACACTTCGACTTAAAGCCCTAGTGCACCCCGACAATGTTGCTGCTCCTGAGTTTCAAAAGAAGGGAAATCCAGAGATCCAGAGAGAAAATGACTCTCTTTAGAGGATTTCCCTTCCCCTTCAAGGTTCCCCTGCCGTAACTTCTCCACTATTGAGACGTGAGCAGTGTGAGCAGGCACACATCGATGTGCCTGCTGTCACTGCAGTCCGGGAAAAACAGACCGCCTGTGCCAGGACACAAAACAAAGACCCGTTTCAAGGCCCTCTTTAAACAAGCATTTGCAATGCAATAGGTCTTGCATTTGCAGAGTTTAAGCTGTTGGCTTTGTAAATGACAATGGATTTTATTTATCTTTTTAAAAACAACACATAACTAAATGGCATTGTCATTTGCAATGCCAATAGCTCAAACTCTCGTAAATGCAAGACCTATTGCATTGCAAATACTGGTTTATAATTGCAGCCAATCCTCCCCCTCTCTTACCTATCCACCAGTCCGTATGCAAGATAAAATAACTATCGGGGAGGGCTGCCAGGATGTCAGGGGACGACTCTTCTGTGAGCCAGGTCTCAGTAAGTAGCAGGCAATCAGGTGCGTCCGTTTTTAAGATATTAAAAATGTCTAATTGGTGTTTAGCCGTGGAGCGAGTATTTAGGTACATGATATCAAGGTCTTTGACCGGACCTCTGTCTGTGCCTGATGAGGGTGACACTGGTCAACTCCTAGAGAGTACACCCGGAAGTTGGGTATCAGCAGAGGTCAGGGGCTTGGAGTTTAAAAGCCCTAAGGACTGCAGTTTTTGAGGCAATTGACCTTCAATCGGATATAGTTTCTTAGGTGCCATATCTAGGAGACTATCTGTAGAGTAGGTGTATTTTTGGGCAGGGTGACAAGCCCCGTACTGGTGCGGAAGTGGGCAGACGGGCTTGCGCGAATCCACCCCAGCATTGAATAAAAAGGTTGGGCGGCGCGGAAAGAATCACCGAGCTCCACCCACCAGGCCGAGAAGAGCCAGCAGGGAGGTGTGTCCACCACCCTCTGAACAAATGGCCAGGCCGCGTCAGACCGGGAAGGTGGAGATAGGTGAGAGCAAGGAAGTCGGGCCAACAAGTAATTTACAATGTGCAAAGTGCAAAATAGCAGCGAGAAATAAAACAGTTCGTAAGCAGCAGCTGAGGGATAAACTGGCGGCAGGAACAATGCGGGTTCAATACACAGTTCAAAAGAATAAAAACTGTCGTCTAGCGCAGCAGCACTCGGCAGTCACATTCCTCTGCACGTCCGCCCCAGCATTGAATTAAAAGGTTGGCCGGTGCGGGAAGAATCACCGAGCTCCGTCCACCAATAGTATGTAGATATTAACCCTGTGACAGTACCACAAATGACCAAATGGGTATCCTTTGCTGGTAGGACATCGCCCAACACTCAATCAGACGTACTACTATTTTACATTGAGTTATCCACATGAACACTCATTTCCAGTTAGTGAGTACACAGTGTGACACATGCCAGACCTTCCATGGTGACCCATGTTTTGGGATGCATTACATTTAGTGTTAACAGTTATTTTTTGAACAGCATGGGTAGAGTCACGTGTTTGGGGCTTGAAAGTGTCTGTACAGTCATGCACGTGTACTTTAGTTGTCATGTGCTTCCAATGGTATGTAGTGGTACATCTTGATTACATTCACGGTACAAGCATTATGTCCCTGGCCTACAGGATGTAAGTAGGCAGGCATAGTCGGTAGAGGACCTGCCCTGAGATGGGTATAGTCATCAGATGACAAGTGTGATGTGGTATCATGTCAGTGTGCATGGTCATCATGGTATCCTACGCATTTGGGGTGTTGAAATTTATTCATGGTCATGCTAGGTGTCTACAACTCCTTTATCAGCCAGAAAGATGTCCTTAGCCTTGCATGTCTACTTCATCTCTTACATACTTACAGGTAAAAGGCCATCAGAATCAGGGAATATGGAAAGCCATTGCCCGTTAAGTGTGGCCTCTGGGGGTCTTTCGCCAGTGCCGTATCCACTGTAGGAAGAGGTGGGAGGACCGGAGATGTTGAACCTGCAATATCGTGGAGGTCCAGCTGAGAAAGTCCTTCCCATGTGGTAGGGCGTGCACCGGACAGTGACTCCTCTAATGGCCCATGTCCTTCCAGTGGTGTACGTAGAGCTTGATGGGCAGTTGAGGGCCCAACAGCAGCTAGGACAGGGCGAGTATTGTGCGGTCTATTGACGTAAATAAATAATTTACTCTCTTAATTTCTATGCAGGTAAGTACTTAATCAATAATAACTCAGATCGGGTGAAAAAAGACAGAGTCCGTGGTGTTAGAGTTCTAAGGGTTTTATTCCTTAAAAAGGAATGGTCATGGCCAAGATATCATGTTCTGACCACCACACAGGGTGTCAGAAGGGATAGATGAGCGCGCTAACATTTTATTTACAGTACATAGCTTATATACTTATTGTACACCATTGAAAACAGTATAGAAGGCGTAACAGCTGAGAGAAGACAAGATAACAATATACACGTGGTACATGTGCGTAATCAAGAGGCGTGAACTAGAGGTGTGTTCTGGAAACGTCACTGATAGGTGTCACAAAGGGGTGGCACTAACAGAAAATGTGGCAATGTCAGCAGAAATCGGAAGCTTGGATGCGCGCGCAGCTGCATGACGTGTAATTGGAGGGGTGCAGGGGACTTGACATTTACACTGACGGAAAAGAGACAAAAGTCTGGCATGTCAGATCAACTTGTGCTTCTATCATATCTGATATCTGATGTTTAGGAACTAAGCTATCTGGGCGGAAAGGTCTCTGGGGCAGAAGCTATTCTATACTTGCTGTGAGTGCGTGTATAAGCGCCTGGGTGTCTGTATGAGAAGCGTGGGGGCATGGGGCCTTCCATGGAAGCATGGCAACGAAGCTATGAATTACTTGCACAGAGACAGGTCGGCCCTTTAGCCCTGTAGCTGAGGAAGGATGTTTACTGAAGCTAGCAGGCAGGAATGTATTTTCGGGGAGGGAAACAGATAACTCGAAGGTTATAGTCAATCTTGGCAGGCAGCAGGCTGAGCCGAGCGCGAGGGGCCGCGCTGAAAGTAAGTCAGAGTTCACGAGTACAGGGGTTGCCTGGGCAGAGATTTCTCGGAGTCAGAAGCCAGAAAAGAGGCTCGGTGGCAGAGATTCAGGGCCTACTTCAGCCAGAGCTGAAAAACGTAGGAGTACACTACAAAAAGACGTTGGCATAGCATACTTAGGAACGGACCATTCGACCCATTCATGGTGGGTCTGAAAGAGAACATGTTAACGTTGGACGCAAATGTATTTGCGTCTTCATAGCTGACACGGGAGGGAAGTTACATGCACTTTAACTCGTACATGGAGACGGTGGGGTACTCGCTAGGGAACACAACTTGACCATAAAATTTAGATTACCTCATTCCCTCCTTGTTCCCTACGGACCCTTCATGATATATCGATCCTCATGAATCGATCAGTCTGTTCTTGTAACATTATATGTTCATCTTTCTTTCTTTGACTGTTTGAGAGAAAACTGGAATGTTCAATGCACGATGTGGCACACAGTCCACATATCGCTGGCCCACACTGTAGGCACAGGCAGCAGCTGAATACTATAACAAGGCCAATGCCTAGGAAGGATAAGATCTTCCATCCCCAAGCTGTTAACGTTGTCCAGAACCAACCGGACCAAGTCCAGGTGCCTGGATTCTGATGTATCTGATTCGCAATTTTATGCAGACGGGTAATAGCTTGATAGACAGATGGTGCATTTTGTGGGATGAAAACGCAGCAACTTGACCCGATGACCTTACAGGCTCCACCTCTATCTGCCAAGATGACGTCAATAACAAGACGATTTTGAAGGACAACAACCCGCATAGCAGATTGCTCCTCTGTTAAGTTACCTAAGGCGGAGGCAGTTTCATGTACTACTGCTTCAAGTGTTCTAGTTAATCTACGTATTAATTTACTGTTTTGGACAGGTCCTAGAAAGAAAAAGAATCCTTTATTGAAATCAGTGTACTGTTCCCATGCCGTTTCTGTGTAGTCGACAAGTGGAATATCTCTTTTGGGTCTATTCGGTACTAGATTCGTATTTCTATGGTAATCTGGGGGAGCTAGAAAAACAGGTGGCAGAAGGAATGCAATGTAACAGGTACCATCCCAATCTGGAGGCAAACGTATGTAAGCGGTATGACCACAAACAAAATAGGAGTGACTGATAGCTTTGAAAGACGATTTACCATGATCACTGAATTCGACCACAGTAGTGCATTTACTATGACCTACGTGTACTGAACCTTTCTTGCTAACACATAATTCACCTGTGACTGGTAATACTAACATATGGGGCAGAACTGGAGCAGCCTCGGATTCAACAGTAAGGATCATAAGGCTAATTGTGTAATTACCTAATCCATATACTTCATTTTCTAGATCAGTTCCTATTCGAGTGGGAAGTCCCTCTTTATCAGGATAACAGACGTCGAGCAGGACTAAGTTCAAGTTTCCCCAAACCCAGCCCCCATCGAAAACAGCAATATCAGGATCTAAGGAATTAATTATTTTAAACCATGCCCCACAGGAGCCATTGTGAGTGAACGGGTACGGGAAGAGGGGCAGAGCTCCCTTGTAATTCTGGTAGGGAGGGAGTCGGCCACATATCCAGCAGTCGGTAGCATTATTTGTCTGATGGGAGTGGTGTAACATACTAATGAATGTATTGTTGCGCAGCGCAAGTCTGTAAGAGAGTTCATGTGCAGGAAGTTCACTAAAAGTGTGTTCAGCAGAGACATTGTAAACAGATTGTTCACGCCTGAAAATAGGCCAATATATAGGTAGCAGAATGCTGGCAATAATAATTAGAATACTTAGAAAAAACATTATTAACAACGTCACTATACAGTGACTACGCAGTGATTTACAGTATGTACGTTTCTTTGCTTCTCTCTCTCTCTCTCTATCTCGATCTAGGGGATACATGTCAGAAACTATTTAACCGATTCACCTAGGGGAGGACTTAAACAATTAAACTGTCTGACTTGCTAGATCGGAGTTTCATACGATATAGTTCTTGGGGAGTCTTTTCTCGTTCAGACACTAACGTCTTTTCTTTCAACACAGTCTTTGGTGGGGGTGGACGAGTCAGAGTCCTGTTTTAGTCCGTTTTTTAGTTCATTGCAAAGTTTGATGTGACTCGTGTGGACCCACCCCTTTCTCCCCTCTATCTTTACGGCGGTCCTCGTGGTGAGAAGAACGGTCTTCGGGGACTTCCAGCGGGGCTCCAGCGGACTTTTCCGGTCGAAATTCCGGACGAGTACCAGATCCCCAGGACGGACCTCGTGCTGCTTTACATCAGTGTTGTCAGGAAAAGCTGCGGCAACCTGTGAACGACATGATTGGAGTGCAGACATCAAGGAGGCAAGGTAATCTGTCAACATATTGCAATCAACATCAGTTATTTTCTTCGGAATGGGCGTCCCCCACATATTCGGTGGTCTGCCAAAGACCACTTCGTACGGGGATAGCCCTGATCTTGAATGGGCGACCATTCTCATGTAGAATAGTGCCACGGGCAGGGCGACTATCCAGTCGACCCCCTTTTCTTGACAGATCTTTGCAAGGCGGATTTTTAGTGTCTGATTATGCCTTTCTACAAGGCCTGCTGCTTCGGGATGTCGGACACAGTGGAACCTCCACTGATATCCTAGCAAAAGGGAAACCTGTTTCATCAACTCGGACGAGAATGGCTGTCCGTTATCTGAATACACGACACGGGGCAAACCGTACCGTGGGAAGAATTCACGAACCAACTGTCGGGCAGTGGTCGGAGCAGTGTAGTCTGGAACTGGGTATGCTTCGGTCCAGCGGGACAGAGCACAAACAACTACAAGGACATATTTGAATCCTCGACAACTGTTCATCTGGATATAATCCATCTGGAGGACTTCAAAAGGGTGATCGGGAGGATGAAATCCACCTTGTTCTACAGGGACGCTTTTACCTGGATTGAACTGACAACAGATCATGCAAGTACGCACTTTCTGTTTTGCTGCTGCTCGTAAGTGTTTGTTGTACCAGAGATTCTGTAAACTGTCTAACATCGCCTTCTCTCCTAGATGTGCCGGGCTATGTGCTGTGTTTATCATGACTTGAACCATTGAGTCAGGGAGAAACCATATAGATTTTTCCTTCGTTATCCAACCTTGATCTGTCTGAATCCCTCCTAGTTCAGTCCATTTCTTTATTTCATCTGGCGTAGCATGTGTCTGAATGTCAATTACGTCTAGGGCGGGATCTCTAACTGCCATACACTTTATCGGTACTATTTTCTTTGTCACATCAGTAATCTGGATGTGAGTCAGTGCTGTATGTTTTGCTGTCTGGTCTGCCAGGTCGTTACCCTGGGAAACAGAATCTGTAACTTTAGTATGTGCCTTACACTTCATGACTGATATGCCTGAGGGCAAATGTATTGCTTCTAACAGTGCTTGAATGAGGGGACCGTGTTGAATCTTGGCCCCATGAGAGGTCAGGAAACCTCGTTCTTGCCAGAGGACTCCGAAGTCGTGTACAACCCCGAAGGCATAACGGGAATCAGTGTATATGTTAACATTTCTGTTCTTGGCTAGAATACAAGCTCGGGTCAGAGCGATGAGCTCTGCTGCTTGAGCAGACAGTGTGTCAATACGATGTGTTTCTTTAACTTCAGTTTCAGTGGTCACGGCATATGCGGCCACTAATTCTCCTGTACTTGTTCTCATGCATGAACCGTCCACATAAAGTGTCAGGTCTGGATTTGTCAATGGAACATCTGTTAAATCTCGTCTAGGCTTTGTTACTGCATTAATGATTTCTATACAATCATGTGGGGCTGGATCTGTCATAACTGTTGGTAACAGTGTTGCGGGGTTCAGGATACTGCAGCGTCTGATTTCTATGTGTGGCTGGAATAGTGTTAATTCATAACCTGTCAGTCGTGCTATAGTCAAGTGTTGAGTCTGGGTTCTGTTTAACAAAACCTCTACAGAATGTGGTACTTGAACTGTTAACTGATGACCTAAAACAATTGAGTCACTTTGTCTTATTGCTAACGCTGTTGCTGCTACTGACTTTAAGCACGCAGGGAGTGCTTGCGCTACTGAATCCAATGTACTAGAAAAATAAGCACAAGGCTTATGTGAACCTGCTTGATCTTGGGTGAGGACAGACAACGCTGTACCATCACGTTCTGTAACAAAAAGTGTAAACGGTTTGCTGTAACATGGTGTCGCTAAAACTGGTGCTTGACATAAGGCTTTCTTTAAGTCTTCAAAAGCTTGTGTATGTTCCTGAGTCCAAGGGAGGGCAGTCGAAGTCGCTGCCTCCTGTGTCGTTAACTGGATGAGTGGCTTGGCTAGAAATGCATACTGGGGAATCCATTGTCTGCAGTACGAGGTGAGGCCTATGAAGGCCCGCACTTCCTTTTGTGTCTGGGGTTGTGGCATATTTGCAATTAACTGAATGCGATCGGGAGTGAGCTGTCTCCCCACTTTGGACAGCAAGTGACCCAAGTACACAACTTGCTGAACACAGAATTGTAGCTTCGAAGGGGACACCTTGTGTCCCTTGTCGGCCAGGAAGTGTAAAACTGTCAGTGATGCTTTTTCACATTCGGGCTCACTTCGTGCGGTGATCAGCAGATCATCGACGTATTGCAGTAAAGCGGTGTTAACCGGCATTTGAATACAATCTAGTTGTCTTTTCAGTGCTTGACTATAGATGCTGGGGCTTTCTGTGAATCCTTGAGGTGCGCGCGAAAATTTGAAGCTGCGTCCATTTAAACTGAATCCGAAGAGATATTGGCTCTCTGGATCAATAGGCACGCTGAAGAAGGCGTTCTTGAGATCAATTACAGTAAAGAACGTTGCCTCTGAATCAATAGCAGTCAATAGAGAGGAGATATCGGGGACCACAGGATACTGTGGAATAATACATTTATTCAATTCTCGAAGATCAATCACCAGCCGATATACTGGCGGTGCATTGGGATCAGTACGTTTAAGAATCGGAATGATGGGTGAATTGCAGATATTGGAGTCGGTCTCGACGACCACTCCTTGGGCAATGAGCTCTTCAATGATTTTCAGTAAAGCCACTACAGCATCGGGTGGTAACTTGTATTGTCTGATTCTGGGTAATACAACACCTGCCTTGAGTGTAACGCGGTATGGTGTAATGTGCATACAGCCTACATCAGTTGGGCCTTTTGCCCACAAGTAATCTGGTACATTTTTCAATCTGACATCAAATTCACGCAGAACATAATGACCCTTGAAATCCCGCAGAAAGAGTCTAACTCCCTCCGGGGAACAGCATATTATAGCTCCTAGAGCCTTCAATGTTTTAATTCCTAACAGATTTTCTGGACATGATTTCGTGAGTAACAGGTCTGTAACACGTGATAATGGACCCACAGCCAGGGGAACTGGTTCTGATACCTCATTTACAATAGGCTGTCCTGAAAAACCCAGGGAAACATTCTGTGAGCCTGAGAGGGGTGCCCCTGGAACTTCATCATGGCTTATTGTAGTGCGACTTGCCCCTGTGTCAATTAAAAACTTTCTGTCTTTTCCCAATACTTGACTGTGTACATAAGGACCTTCTTGATCTACAGGAATCTCAATAAGAGGCAAGCCACCTTCCCTCTCTAGGCTGTTTCATGTATATCGGGAATATTCGGGGTAAGCGGACTGGGCATACTGGTACATCTGCTGTGAAACTTGCTGAGTTGCGGCAATGGGCTGTGGCTGTGGTACTGCTACGGTCTGTGCTGGAGTCGAGGAAGCATGCATAGGCTGTGTACTCTGTGTATTCTGTGAAGACTGATGCTGGTTATGGTCTTGTCTAGGCGGATGCGGTCTTTCTTTAATTTTACCTGTCGCTATGTTATGTTTCAGAACTGGGCATTCATGTACGTAGTGACCTGGCTGCTTGCAATAATTGCATGTCCCTTTAACGGGAGCTGCAGTGTGACTTGTCTGGGTCGCACCCTTTCTGTGACCGTCGGATGGGACCGTCTGAGCTACTAACATTTTCATCTTGGTGTCTTTCATGCGTTTTTGTTCCTGATCTTGTTCTTCTCTGATTCTGTTCTGATGATATTGTAACATCTGTAACATCTGTGATGGCGTATTTGCTTGCCATGTACTCTCGACCTTGTACACACGGTTTTTGACTAACGGTAAGGAATTCTCGACTAACTTTGATACAAAAAGATGCGGGTACGACTCGCTACTTGGCTGGAGGCCACTATTAATAATGAAACATTTCTCGAATCTTGAATAGAAGTCACTAGTATCTTCATCATGTTTCTGTTTACAGGACGATATTGCATCCCAATCCTCTTTTCTAGTTGTCAATAATCTGGGCAGGACCTGTACTATCAAACCTGGTAATGCTTTAGTTTTGTCCCCAAGGCCTAACCCTGGGACCCGTTTCTTTTCTTCATCCTCTATTTCTGCCCAGGCAATCTTTGTGTCTCCCACCTCCCATTCCTTTTCCTTTAATTTCTCGAATATACCCGTAGGCAATAATACCTTCAACATTTTCATGATATCATCATACGTGTAATCCCCCATTAGTAACATGTCTTTAAGCTCTCTATGAAAACCTGCAGGGTCTTTATCATGGCATGGTACTAGTTTCTTCATTTCTAACAGTTCTAATTTAGTCAGAGGCGTGTGTACATACACGCGTTTCAAGGTTTTATCCTCACCCATAACAGGGTGCACTTCTCGTAAGGGGTTCTGACTTTCAATACCACCCCCGCATTGCATGTGGTACATTTTCCTTTCTGGAGGTGGGGCGGGAACATATTCAGAGCTTACAAAGGTATTATATCTGTGTCGCTGTTCTAGAATTATTTGAATTAGTTTGGTACTTAAGCCTCTCCATCTATCCATCAGTAGTGCTTCTAGTGTCTCGTGTAAGGGACCTGGATCAGAATAATGTTTCCTGTATTTGATAAGAAGGTGCTGAATCATGTATACACCTGCTAATTTCTGTTCGTCGGGGGAGAGGTTCAGAAATGTCTGCGCCACTGTGTCATCATTATATATGTCTGCATTTTCGGCCCATGATACAGCCGATCGGGCTAGTTCTTGTTCATCCATAGAATTGAGTACATGGTACCCAACTCGATCTCGAAGCCGTTTATCAGTTTCCTGGAACCGATGTTCAGCAGAATTCGGATTTGTTAAGGCAGAGAAGAAAACTCTCTTGCTCTCTGGACGGATACCCTTCCTAAGGTAAGTTCCCTTACCTACATATGCTATGGTGCCTACATTTCTTTCGGATTCTTCCTGTTCTTCTTCCTCCTCGGAGGAAGCCTCTTCTTTCTCTTTCTGGTGTGCTGCTATCACTGCTTTCCTAATTTTCTTGTACATAGAGACTATGCAATTCTGTCTGTCATGTTTTCCATCAGCTATATTTTGACCCCACTTGTTCAATGCATCTAATTCACTCTGATCTGTTCCGGGCCTGTCTCGTTCTCTTATTAGACAATTTATGAAAAATCGTAGTATCAGCGCTTGCATGCCAACTTTCTGTTTCTCCATGGCATCCTTAATACTGTCAGGGTCTTTCCCTGTCTGAACAAACTCATATATTCTGTCTAGACGCTCCTTCATTCCTACATAGCATAACAAGTTATCAGTAGCAGATCTTAACCGTAATGATGCCAATATCATTAAATCGTCTTTTCCGGGTACTGGATCATATCTGCAAACTGACATGTTTTCTTTTAATGCGTCAAGGCGGGATGAATTAGAGGAATGGGGGGATCTGTACGTAAGAGGACTCTGCATACCTTTGATACTGAATCTGTGAGTTGGTGGCGGGGTCTGAGGACCCGCGGTCGCACCTCCTGAAGCGGGAGCTTGTGCATTACCTCCCTGCGGAGTCTGTATCTGAACTTGAATTTGTCGTTTAGGTGGATCAGGCAAACGTGGTTTCGGTAGGTCAGTTTTGAGTACAGGAAGCGGCGGGGCTGGCGGAACGGGGGAGGTCTGTTGCGGTTCCGGCGGAACGTGACCTGGGGGTGGAGTGCCACCCCCGTCCCTTTCGGCAGGCAGGGCACGAACAGGCAGATTGGTGTAAGCTGGTGCTACATCCTCTAAGTATGAATTTAGGAATATGTCTTTAGTAGTCTTGTGCATTACTTTAGTTGGAACTAATGGTGACGGCAAATTTTTCGGTATTTCTGAAATGGCGTCAGATGTACCCTCGGTCAAAAGATACATGTTGTTCACTTGGCTATTTCGGATGCGATCTATTTGTTCTGATTTTACTCGAATTCCTTCAATAACTAATTCGTTTTCTTGGGCCTTTTCTGATTCTTTAAGTCTGTCTTCTCTACGAAGTGCTCTTTCAGCACGTTTATGTGATTCCTTACGCCAAAATTCTATGGCGTCTTTCTGAGATTGTCTGGCTTTCTTTTTCCGTAATGCTTCTTCTACCTTTATGATGCACTCGGCATCCCATGTTCCGTTAACTGGCCATCGGTATCTTTCCTCTAGGTGCTTTGTATAATCGGTCCATAACTCTAGATACAATATGGCGTCTATGCCATGTTTATTATACATGAAATTACCTGGAGTGTCCCTAGGGGGGATCGGAATTTCTTCCTCTAACATCCCTTTCCTAGTTCCTATCTGCTTTAACTTGTTAAAAAACGGCATTGTACCTACTTGATACTGAAATGCTCAATCCTTGATACTTAATTCTAAATTTAACTAGTTATACAAGAAAACACAATAATGCACAAGAAAAACAATCACATTCATACCACGACATTAATCACAAAAACATTTAAAACATAGATGACTACCCCACTATACTAGATGTACTGCTCAGCAGTACAGATACACTGTTGTAACAGTGCAAAAATTCAGAAATTCGGAATACTAGATATACTGCTAAACAGTACAGATACACTGCCTAAAAACAGTGCAGACCGGACTTGTATACCCAAACCCGTCTAGATACGACCCAGCAACGGTACTCACCGGGAAGCACGGAAACAGAAGGCCTCAGAACTCGACTCGATACTTCGGGAAACTTCGGAAAACTTCGGAAAACTTCGGAAAACCTGGTGGGCCTCTTGACACCTCGGACCTTGCTTCTTTCGGCTAGGCTCTGGTCGGGATCCTCCGCACTCCTCACCGCCTCGTCTGGGCACTGATCGCAGTCTTCGTCACCTCCGTGGGTCAGAGGGAGATGCAGGAAATCCTGCCGGTACGCGTATGTTCCATCTAACTGATGGCAGGGGACAGAGCTTGCAATGCGCCAACCGGCGCGTGAGGTGGGGGAGGGGTCCCTGTTCGGGCGCCAAAATGACGTAAATAAATAATTTACTCTCTTAATTTCTATGCAGGTAAGTACTTAATCAATAATAACTCAGATCGGGTGAAAAAAGACAGAGTCCGTGGTGTTAGAGTTCTAAGGGTTTTATTCCTTAAAAAGGAATGGTCATGGCCAAGATATCATGTTCTGACCACCACACAGGGTGTCAGAAGGGATAGATGAGCGCGCTAACATTTTATTTACAGTACATAGCTTATATACTTATTGTACACCATTGAAAACAGTATAGAAGGCGTAACAGCTGAGAGAAGACAAGATAACAATATACACGTGGTACATGTGCGTAATCAAGAGGCGTGAACTAGAGGTGTGTTCTGGAAACGTCACTGATAGGTGTCACAAAGGGGTGGCACTAACAGAAAATGTGGCAATGTCAGCAGAAATCGGAAGCTTGGATGCGCGCGCAGCTGCATGACGTGTAATTGGAGGGGTGCAGGGGACTTGACATTTACACTGACGGAAAAGAGACAAAAGTCTGGCATGTCAGATCAACTTGTGCTTCTATCATATCTGATATCTGATGTTTAGGAACTAAGCTATCTGGGCGGAAAGGTCTCTGGGGCAGAAGCTATTCTATACTTGCTGTGAGTGCGTGTATAAGCGCCTGGGTGTCTGTATGAGAAGCGTGGGGGCATGGGGCCTTCCATGGAAGCATGGCAACGAAGCTATGAATTACTTGCACAGAGACAGGTCGGCCCTTTAGCCCTGTAGCTGAGGAAGGATGTTTACTGAAGCTAGCAGGCAGGAATGTATTTTCGGGGAGGGAAACAGATAACTCGAAGGTTATAGTCAATCTTGGCAGGCAGCAGGCTGAGCCGAGCGCGAGGGGCCGCGCTGAAAGTAAGTCAGAGTTCACGAGTACAGGGGTTGCCTGGGCAGAGATTTCTCGGAGTCAGAAGCCAGAAAAGAGGCTCGGTGGCAGAGATTCAGGGCCTACTTCAGCCAGAGCTGAAAAACGTAGGAGTACACTACAAAAAGACGTTGGCATAGCATACTTAGGAACGGACCATTCGACCCATTCATGGTGGGTCTGAAAGAGAACATGTTAACGTTGGACGCAAATGTATTTGCGTCTTCATAGCTGACACGGGAGGGAAGTTACATGCACTTTAACTCGTACATGGAGACGGTGGGGTACTCGCTAGGGAACACAACTTGACCATAAAATTTAGATTACCTCACTATTCTGAATCATGACTAACCATCTATTTATTGCTACAGGAAACTGCGACCACAACAACCTGGAGGTTGACAAATGACAAACACAATTGAAGAGCAAATACATGTGTAGGTCTGGTTGGCACATGTAACATATCCATTTTGTGCTATACTGTCTACAAGTCTTTGGCAAAAGATCTATGGGTCTACATAGTTATAAGTCTGTATCCATTACAATTGTGTTGGCCAATGTGTCAAGGACTTTTGTGAATGGTGATGTGCATACAGGTAATGTGTAACCACAGAAATGGTTGAGTGGACATGGGTGGGTAAAAAATACTGAAATACATTGTTCATTGTAACAACTCAATCCAAAATGATGAGGCTACAACATTCATGGTCGGTGTACTTAAAAGTACTGCCTCACAATGTAATGTTCCATGTCGTTGAAGTGTGAGTATACATTTAGGTGGCATGCACTTGTGGAATAGTGGAGGTTCATTAAGTGGCTGCTGACATGCAGCAGGTTGAGAAATGCTGACATGTTGGAGTGAGATGTGAGTGTGTACACTCAGTAATACATTGGTATATGTGTGTGATAGACAAGTAGAGGTGCGTAGATATTCCTTTCCTATTGCCTACAGGTTTAACCTTCTCTTCAAGGACAGGATATTCCCTGAGTCTCATACACTTTACCTGTTGTGATGTCTTCCCAGTATGCAATGGGAGATTGGTACTGGTAAGTACACCAATCAGGAGTGGGCATGTCCCTAGCCCTAGGTGGTTTCATGCCATATGGATATAGGTCAGGACATCTCACCCAACTTTCAGCCACATAGTCTCTTTACTACATTTGTGTATGACATTTGATACATAGCAAATTTACGCAGTTTCACATTTGCAGAGAGTGTTGTGACAGAGGGCAAAAAAAAGTTTCAGATGGGTCATGTGACCAGCGTAGAATGAGCATTTCCATGACACATCCTTCTTGGTAGTATACATATTTCGCAGGAAGATAGATATAACAGGTGTCCATTAGTATGTCATGAGGTGTCTTTAGGAACATGACCAGTTGCTGTAGCAGGGCCTTGTGTGGAAAGGGTAGGAATGCATCAATCATGGCCATGCTAGTTGATATCACCTGGTCATTAAAGTATATCAACAGGGTCTACGTATACAAGGTGATGTAATTTTCTGCTACGTATATGATGATGGAGTGGAATGTAACTCATGCAATTGTGGCAGACTGTGGTCCCAACATTATTATGTGCAACTGTTGAGAACTCATGTTGCATTATTGCTTATGCTAACGTTGATGTCATTGACAATTTAGCCATTCTAGTAAGTGCTGTGATACCTGCACATTTGTTGTGTTATTTGTTTTGAGCTGTTCCTCCTGTGTGTCTATGCAGTGGGAATTGACCAAACTCATGTCATTTCAGCATCAACCCAGGCCAGCAGAGGAAACAGGGACCAGGTTGTTGGGGAAGCTGCTGTCCAAATTGGGTCCAGTCGTGACAGTGATACAAATTGACCCAGTAGCCAAGAAGATGAGACTAGTGGCATTGAGGACCTAGACTTTTTAATAAATAATTTTCAAATATATATTTTCCCCCAAATAGTTTTTTATTTAAGTTTGAAAAAAAGTATTTTATATTTAAATATTCAAAAAAGTTAATTGTATTCTCAAAATTCACATCCCAATATTTTAACTAAAAATAAATATTGTCATTTTTAAAAATCTGTTTACCAATTAATGTATAAATATATATTTTTAAAATTAATAATGATATAGGGCCTCATTATGATGTCAGGTGCCTGCCAAACGGTGCAGGGATGTTTGACTTCTGCATTTTTTCTATTGCGGCTTGTGCTGCGAGCAGCAGCACAAACCACAATGGAAAAAAATACAGGAGATGACGGCTAAACCTGCAGTCAGATCCTAATCTGGGAAGCGGGATCTTCAACTCCTTGCCGGGCGGTCTCACTTTTGCTATGATGCCATTCGGACGCGCATCAGACCTGCATCGTAATTGGTCCCATTTTATACTAAAACAATATTTTACTGAGAAAAAAAAATATTAATAAATAATATTTAAAAATGTCCCCACCCATATCCCCTATCAACCCAACATCCCACTCATGATTTCTTTTTCCTAAAAAACAACTTTAAAAAATGTCACATTATATAGTAAACACTAATAAATCTTTTTTGAAAATCTCCCCACCCTCGTCCCCTCTAAATCCAATACTAAAAGAATCTATCCAAAATAAAGAAATTTATAAAATAATAATTCTAAACTAAATATTAATATATATTTTTAAATATCTACTCATCCTTATACCCTAGCAATCCAACATCCTGCTACTAAACAATATATTTCTACATGTCAAAAATAACATTGAAACTATATAAATTATAAGGAAAATATTTTTATATATAGATAATATAAAAAAATAAACATTAAAATAAATAATACGATAATAAGATAAAATATGCAATATATAACACTATTTACCACTAAAAAATGATATTATAACCAATGATATAAACTAAATTGATATTAAATAAATCAATATTTTCAACATCTAAAATGATGTTTTTGACAGTGATATTAATGAACATGACATTATCGGATCACAATATTCTTCACACAATTTATGTACCAAGATATTTTTGATTCAATATTCTGCTCAAATACCAATATTCTTTGTCTCTGCTCTCTCATACATTTTCTGTATCAACCTTGTGATCTGGGAGGGTATATGAAATCTCTCCAGTATACTAAAAAGAGACTCCTAGATCACGAGATTGAAACCTTTTCATCATCCAATAGATGGATTGCAGCAGGAATTTGAATAACGGGTAAATAATCAAGCACATCCGCCAAATATTGCCTGTTGGCTCCAAACGTACACCCTGCAATAAACCCCCTCTGATGGATCAGTTTAGTGGTTATCCCATTAAATCTGTTTACCTGCAATTTCATAATTATCCTGTAATTTGAAATAAATAATGTTATTTGTCAATATAAGTTCGGATCCTCTGCATCCTTTAATATAAACTGACTACATTACCTGAATTAAAAAGAGGGTGGGTTGAGACCGCCTTCTAATATAGAGTAAAAGCAGATACTCCATTAAAAACATCGAAAGATTCTTTGCAGAATTTTTATGGAAAACCACTAGGACATAGTCGTTACCATTTGGCAAGCTATTAACTATGTCAACCATCTTCTCATCGGAAAAGAGGTTGATCATTTTTCACACATCTTCCTCCAAATGAGTGTGCATATCTAGCCCTCCCAGGAATATGTACAGTGGCACCTTATAAACTATCTGAGTACAGTTGCAAATCCGGTAATGAATTTAAAGGAAGATTTCATTAATCTTCCTTACTTGCGTAATCCCATTATGGGACATTTTAAAGAATGTATAGCAGTCTTGGCTGCTTGCTCATGGGCCGGCCAAGCCATTAACTTCCCGGCATAATTACTCTCCTCGAAAATCATCTGCCTGTGAGCCATATTAGTTACATAATACTTAGCGTAGTAATACTTAATAAACGCATATTTAGCTTTACCAAGCCCTCTTTTATTCTTCGCCGAATGTTGCCGTAAATGTTTATTGTGTGCTTCTGCATAAGTTTCTGCAGGGCCAATTTTTTCTCTATAGCATTTCTATTAATAGCTACATCTTTTGATATCAGCTGGCCCCGCAGATAAACTTTTAAAGCATCTCAAGCTATGTTTGGTGGAGCCCCCCATGATTTCTTATCAAAAATTCTCAGCTCTTACCCTCACAAACTCTAACTCATCCCTCATCCTGCAGAGAGTGTTATTAAAAACCCACCTCTTAACCTGGGCCTTTTGCCTCTCACTTAAAATCTCCAACTCAAGAGTTGCGTGATCCGAGAACCCATTAGGGAAAATCTTAAAATGTTTAAATCCTAGGTTCTTTGAGACAAGGAAGAGGATCTGAGAGTCAAAATCAGAATCTGCCTGTAAAGCATGTAAATCCCCTTTTTTCTAGGACGGTTTCTCTCCAAGGATCAAGCAAAGACAGAGCCCTTTGATAGTTTTGCATGGTTTTTGCACCTTGGAGATTCTGGTGCCTTTTATAACCTGAAGAGGAGTCAAATCCTGAGTTTTGTAGAAGATAAAAATTTCCACATATAATAATATCACTTGAGACTTGCAAAATATGTTGGAATAACCCCTCATATAACCTAGGGTTATCCTCTACAAGGGCATAAAAACGAACAAAAGTGATCCGCACTGAGGAGTCAGAGCAGTTTACCAAACAGCCCTGAGTGTCTCACCCAGGCATGAACTTTTATATTTAAATTTGGAGCTTTGAAAACACCAACTTTATGATGCCTCACTAGGGCAGCTCAGAAGGCTCTATAACCAGACCATTTCTTATACATTGTAAACTTCACTAGCCTGTCTGACAGAATATGGGTTTCCTGTAACAACACGAACCATGGATTACGTTCCTCTATACAGGCTTCAATGGCATTCATGTAGCCCATTAGTATTAAATGATATAATCTTTAATATATTCTTTTGAGCCCCTGCCTCCCTCCTATTTCTGCCAGGAAACATATGCACTAAAAGTTCCTAAAGTGTACAATAAAGTGCATCACCCTCTTGAAGTGCGCCTTTTGCTCAGCTAAAGTCAACAACTCATACATTTCCTTATGAGTTTTGCTATTTCCGAACCCCTTCAGAAAAAGCATGCCTAAAAGTGATAGAAAGTGCCAGTAAGTGCTACAGTGCCTGATGAACTTACAAAACTGTCCCAAAACTCCCCCAGGTCCTTCAATCCTTTACTACCTTAAAGTGCATAAAAGTGCTGAAGTACATCATTTACTTGAAGACAATTAGTCAAGGAACGTGCATACAGATCACCTCAGATATACCGACACAACCCAGGCCTATACTGCTTTCTTGCCCATTGGCGCACCTTCCCTGAGTAAACTGCTCTAGATCTGATTTTCTACTGCTCCACAACATCGCAAAAATTAGGGCAGACCAGAACAGAAAGGGCAGAGATTTGGGGACGGACTTAGGCTGTTGCGTCATCACCAATTCCCTCTGCACCGTAGGAGCAGACTGTGATAGCATCTGAAGGAGTCAAGGGGACCTGGGACCTAGCTCTCAGGGCGTGCCAAAACGTATTGAGACCTGGAACTGCTCTGACTTGCTGCCCACTAAAGGCCCGATTCACAAAGGAAAAGTGAGACCAAAAGTTTAAATTTAGACCTGAAGTCTAAGTTTAGACCTGAAGTTTAAGGGCCCAAGTCACAAAGATAAAAATAGACCAAATGTCTAACTTGGATCATAAACTAGTAAACGTACTACTAGTAACGTTACTACTAGTAGCTTTACTAGTAGTAAAGTTACTAGCAGTCCTTAACCTTTGGGAATACCGAAAAGTAGTAAAGTTAGACTTTTGATCTTAGTTAGACGTTTGGTCTGAATTTACCATTGTGCATCCTGTGTGTCTCTGGTTCTCCATTTATGGCATTATTTGTTCCTCAAATATATAGCACCATGGTGGATTGTTTGCTTCTACATATCTGAAGGGAAGGGAAGGATGTACCAGGCCCTGGAAGCTGGACTTGAGTATGGGATGCAGGAGCGGAGGTTGCACTGAACATACAATGAAGTAGTAGCACCTGAATTACAATTAAATCCCCACAAGAACGGGTGAGCAATTAAAGGCAGGACATAATACGGCTGTGCCTAGGTGTTTTAGGCTGTAACTGTATATAAGTGTTTGAGGTATATGATGGCGGTATCTGGGCATGTGATTACTGAGCCCCTGGAAGATCATGGCAGTACCCTAGGTAAGAAACACATTGTGCCTTACTAACTACTAATTTGACTCATTATGCAGTTTTTAATATTTATGTTAATTTATGTGATGTGTGCGATCAAAGGTTATGTGAAGTCACTTTCTGGGATGATTGTGCTCAAAGGTCATGTGATGACAATTCCTATACTGTCACTGAGTTCCTATACTGTCACTGAGGTTAAAGGTAGATATGTCATCTCTGCTACCCCTTGCATTTTGAAGAATCAAAGTCCATGATGTGAGCAAGGAAGCAGATAAGATCATTTTCAGTGCTCCGCTAATATTGGGCTCCAATGTTACCTGTCACTAGGGGTAGAAAGAAATGAAGGGAAATACAGGTACTAATTATAATAAAATGTATTGATCCATCAACTTGCCTTTTTTTCCATAATGAAGAACTTCTATATGCAATTCCTTTATTTCTCTACCAGGAAAATGTATTTGCTCTTCAATAAACCCTTTCCTGTATGCAACACCATTTTTACAGGAGTTCCAGGCCCATTCACACCTTCCAAAGGGAATCTCTCACACCCCTAAAAAGGAGTAAATCTTCAACCATTTACATAGTAAAATAGACCACAAAAATATTGGTAAATATTCACAAAAGTATAAGCTCAAAACATTCCCTCGCAACCAAATCCTCAAACACCCATTCCCTGCCCCTATCATAGGATTGACTCATGAGCATTATTAGACCATCTTGAATGATATTCAACATATGGAAATTAATTTACCCCTGCATGGTTACCATTTGTGAATTCCTTATACATGTAAATGAAGTCATTTACACATGCACCACTACCCGTGTGCTGAGCAACTGTACACATAGTAGACAATGCTCTCCTGACCACAGAAGATGTCCTCGGCCTCCTGATATTGCTAGACATGATATTTCTTAACCCAACCAAGACAAAGTGCCTGTTGTTTGGGAAGAACAGCAAGCAGAAAACAGTATAATATGAAATAAGACAAAGGGTGCTATCGTTGTAGACACTTTTGACAATGACCAGTATTGTGCTTTGAAGTTACTAGGAAATAAGTTACTGTGAATTGTGGTGAAGTGTATACTCTTACAGTTGTTTAATTGCACTTTTTACATTCAAAATAATTTTGGGGAGGTTTACACAAATGGCAGTCAACATGTTTCGCCCCTTTTGACATGCAGGCCTGGGGGCTTTCCCAAGGCTAAAAGCCCACTGTCTGTAGGGTCGTGGTGGGCTGCAAATTCAGAGTGAGGCATGGAAAGTTGATTGAGTGTGCTTTGATATGTAAATCCATGTATTCCTTTAAATATGATCACATCAAAAATGACCAAAAAGCATTGTGTACATTAAAACCTTGCATACTGTATGTTTTTGTCTTTAAATATTAGGGAAAGATCGCTTTATTGTTTGCTCATTGCTGAGGGCTGAGTCTCCCTAAAAATAAATGTCTGACTGCAGACCTGCATCTAAAAATAGAAGGATTAAAATTGAGAGCTTGGGCAAGAAGCCATAAGGTTCCTGATTATGATGCCACAAAAAGTGTTTCCAATGTTGAACTGGGATAGATGATCTACTGTGTACAGTGAAAGCAAAATACAACTTGAAGAATGCATTAAGCATCCAATGCTTCTATAATTAATAGAAAGACCATCACACTCACCTTTCTTTTTTTTGAGTTGGTCTGTGTACACAAAAACAAATATGAGCTTGTTAGAATTTGTTTATATTTACGATCCATCTATTATTGCTTAATTTAACAACATACCTCTAGCTTTCATTAAATCACCTGTCAGAGGAAATATAGAGAAGAATATGTTAACCTTGTTTTGAGGATGTGCAAGTTATTTCTACATTGCCTGCTGGTGAAATTAGACAGAAAAAGGAGAACGTAGAAAGGGTAGTATTAGCTACCTGGGAGGATTTTTTAAATATTTGTATTACTTTTTGCAAAACAAAATGGCTGTAATGTAATACTCATAAAATATTTCTGTTCATATACTCATATAGATTTTCCATGTTTCAAACTGACCTATCACATTCACATTCATCAACGCTGCCTTTTATATTACTAGTATAATAAAGTATTAAAAGTGAAAAGTGATCATAATGTTAAATGTAATATATGCAACAGAGTTGGCCTGCACTTGTAGTACTTTTTTAAAATAAATTTTTATTTTGAGATCCAGAATACATAATTACAATACAACAACAGAGAAGAACTAGACCATGATTGATTTCATGCAATATCCATCAATTTCCTACAGCATTTACAACAACTTATATGATATAGCCCAAAGAACCTGTTCTATATTTATCCTTACAAAGCATATAAGAATAACCTACTTACACTTGCCTTAACAAGACATTGATCCACCATAAATCAGTCCTACATTTGATTGAATCCCACTATCCCTACTCATCGAGTAGCGCATAATAGCTCTTTTGCTCTTGCTTCATGTTCTCCACCCAATCACCAATAAAGGGGATTAGCTCTGTTTTCCATCTTTGAAGCAACAAAGATCTGGTCACGAACATCAAGACATTAGGGGGCTCATTAGGATGGCGGGCGGACTTTGCCCGCCCGCCACCCTCACGGAAAACGGGACCGCCAACGAGCTGAGCGGTGATCCCGCACTGCATATTAGAATGTGCCCGCCACAGTGGCGGGCGCATCATGCATTTTTAACATTGTGGCGGGTGGTGCTCTCAGCACGGCCCGCCACAATGCTAAAAATGCATGAATGCATTTGCATACACAAAGCGGCAGACACCGCGCGGTGCCTGCCGCATTGTGTATGCAAATGCAGGGAGGTACCACATGTACCCCCCATGCGCACCCCCCCTCACCATGGGTGCCCGCAGGGGGCCCCCGAAGTGAAGACCGCATGCCTTTTAATGCCGCCACGGAAAGGCATCTGTTTAAGCCCACTGTAATATGGCTGGCGGTGTCTGATAGACACCACCACCTTATTAAACTTTTTCTGCCCCAGTCGCAAGGCGACCGGGTCGGAAAAGCGGCGGATGGTCTTTCCGTCCGCCGTGGTCCCACTGCCATGCTAATATGGCGGGGGGAAATGGGTGGCGGTTTGACCTGGATGTCGGGCGGATCGCCACCGCCCGCATGGCGGTGGCGATCCGCCGGACATCCTAATGGGCCCCAAGTGTTTTTTTTTATAAATGGGAGTAAATCTCAAGGTGGGATCATGGCCTCACGACACCAACAAAGCACTGGGTACCATCTGAATTTGTCATACTTTCTCCAAGCATGGCACACTGCGCGAAGGCATCCCTGACTCTACCATGATAGGGTCAGGCATGCCTTCACGCAGTACGCCATGTGCACTGCAGTTCTTCCTGTAATTCAACCGGAGCAGCGGAAGGGGAGCCAGGCCCAGCAGCAGGAGCAGGACAGCAATTTGGAAGGAAGGTAAGTATTTTTTTTTGCTTGGCAAATTACTACTACATGGGAGGTGAGATGGGGGGCCGGGGCCTTAGCAGGGGGTACAAGGGTGGGGGGAGGGGCAGGGGGTCACTCCGCCAGGCCACGAAACTCCACAGACTTTCACTGAGTTTCCAGTAACTCAGGGAAATTCCGCAGAGTACCACTACGCGAGCTCCGCCCACCCCCATTTCTTTACTTTACCCCACACTTTTCTTCTCAGTGTAAATCCTTCATTTTACCCCCAATTACTGACAGCTTTTCGACAGGTATCAATACCTATACATGATGCAAGCAACCTCTTCCTTGCAGCCGGTTGCTTTGGATCCGGGATCTCAATTAGGTTTGTTATCAAATTTTGACTGTTCAATACTAGGCTAATATCAGATGTCTTTAGGATCTAGGAGGACGCCCATAAAACAACAAATGAACAACTAGGTCAGATCAGCGCTTACCTCTCAAATGTCTCAAGTGGAACAAAGGGGCATATATTCACAAGCCCCTATTGCCACAGGAACGTCACTTTTTCTGATGTTCCGTGCCAATAAGGGGTTCGCCTTATTCACAAGGTGGCGTTAAGCCAATTAATATGGCTTAACAGCACCTGGTAAATAAGGCCCCTTTTCATGCTAGACTTAGCATGAAAGGGGTGGGCAATGGTTGTTGCATCCATTGATTTTTATGCTGCCCCATATTTACAAGGTTGGCATAAATATGGGGCTGGGCCAAAATTAAGATGGGATAACCTGGTCATAACATGGTGAAACGAGGAGAAATGTAGCACACACAAAAAGAGCAAAATGTCATTAATGGTTATTAAAAAAATGACAAATTGCAACTTCAATGTGTGCTGCCTTCTGCAGCACACATATAAGTTACAAATCTCAATTACTCAGCGTTATATGGGCTGGAAGGGACACCTTCTGGCACATAAACAACCTTTCCCTGCAACACAGGCACCCTGGCACAATTGTGCAATTGTGCCTGCTTTGGTGCTAAGAGGCTACATTTAGCACCAGCACTAAGAGAAAGGCAGGGATGTGCTTGTGAATATGGTGCATCCCCGTGATTGGAAACTGTCGGAGCGTGGTGTCAGCCTTCTTGGTTTAACTCTGCACTCCGACAGTTTCCTAGTAAATATGCCCATAGGACTTTGCAGGCGCACTGCATCGAAAAATTCTCCCTTGTTAATGCTTTAATTTTTAGCCAGTTTTCCACCTCTCCCTTATAATAAAATTGAGTCACCTTGGTAAAACCCACTGCCACCCTTTCCAAAACTGTACTTTGACCCAACTTTTCAGAGGAACCTAAAGCTAAATACGACAGGCACGTGGCAGATATAATGCAGGGGACTAACCACAGCTGGGGTTAGTCCAGCTTTCTGTGGGGAAATCAGTGTTCAGAAAGGTGGCATTGAGGAGGTTCCAGATTTCTGTGGCGTGCTTGTGATGGGAGCGCATGTCGAGGAGGATGCAGCCGAGGTGGTCTGGTGTGCTGCTGGTTGGCTGGGCAGTGAGAGGAGTTGGCATGTTGGGATGAGCGAAGGTGTAACTGCAGAACTGGCAGGAGAAGGGTCCTTGGGTGTCCTTTGGTGACAAGAGATGGCAGGTGGCTTGATGTACTGTGTTGAGGAGGGGGTGCTGACTTCATACCGGTGGATGGTCCGAGAACCAGGGTCCGTGGTGCTGGGTGTGGTCCAGGCACAGACGGATGCAGATGGGCTTGCCTTTGGCATGCCTGCTGCAGCAGCATTTAAGCTGTGAAAGGGGGCAGGACAGCTGGGAGCCAAGAAATGTTGGGAGCTGGAAAGGGTCACTGGAGGGGGCCAGTGCCTTGGGGGATCGCAGCGGCAAAGGCAGTGAAGCAAGAGAGTGAGAGAAGAGAAAAAAGTACAAAAGGACAGAAAAAAGGCACAAGGATTACAAAAACAGAAAACAGAAAAGGGTAGAACCAGAAAAAGGCAAAAGAAGCAGAAAAGGGAAAGAGAGACAGAAGGGCAGCCCAGCAGCAGAGAAGTGACGCTCTACTACTAGACCACCAGGGCCTCAAACTCCTGACCAGAGGATCAGCAGCCACAAATGGGGCAGCGGCAGCTACCAGGTGGAGCTGGACAGGGAAGGGAGCAATCCACTAGAAGGTCAGTGGGCTGCACCTTGACCGTGCAGCGGCCACCATTAAGTAGTGTGTGGGGGCTGGACAGCTGGGAGGTGGGAAACAAGGGGAGGGGGAAAGGTTCACTGGAGGGGGCGGTGCCGCAGGGATCGCTATGGAAAGAGCATCAAAGCAAAAGGGCGAAGGAAGAGAAAAACGTGAAAGGGTCAGAAAAAAGGAAAAAGGGCAAAAAACACAAACAAGGCAGAAGCAGAAAGAAGGAAAAGAAGCAGAAAAGCAGAGGAAGTGATACAGAATGTCAGCCCAGCAGCAGAGCAGTGACGCTCTACAACTAGACCACCAGCGCCTCAAACTCCTGACCAGAGGATCAGAAGCAGCAACAGGGGCAGCAGCATCTACTTCGCGGAGCTGTGCAGGGAGGAGAGCATCCCTACGGATTATGCTCCTCCATACAGGCTTCAATAGCATTCATTTTCTTTCTATTATTTAGCCAACTAGTATTAAATGAAATATTTCTCAATATATTCCTTTGAGTCCCTACCACCCTCCTAGTTCTGCCAGCAAACGTATGCACTAAAAGTATTAAAATATACATGAAAGTGTCTCATCCTGCTGACGTGACGCCTGATCCTCAGCTAAAGTCGACAACTCATATATCTTCATATGAGTTATACTGTGTACCAAGCCTTCAAAAAGTCCTTTTGCATGCCGAAAAGTGCTTGAAACTACCATAAAGTGCCACAGTGCATCATAAACTTGTAAAACAGTCCCAAAACCCGCAAGAAAAACACCCATGTACTTGAATACTCTACTACCTTGAAGTGCCTTAAAGAGCTGAAGTACATCATTTACTTGAAGATAAATAATCAAGGAACTTGCTTACAACATAACATCATCTTGGGAATACCGTCACAACCAAGGTGGCTTCTGCTGTTAACAGACCTATACTGCTTTCTTGTCCAATGGCGTATCTTCCCTGATTTAACTACTGCTCATTTGATACTGCTCCCAGAAACTCCCCTTTCCCCTTCTCCCCCATGCCCTGGTGGGAGCACCGCCTTCCCTCTCACTCCTCGCATCTGCCCCTTTCCTTGTAAACGTTGGTGCCATGTTACAGTGCCAGACTCACCGCCTCTCCGTCAGTTTCTTTTTCTCATTAGAGTGCTTAGATGTCTTCAATGATTTAGATTGTTTAGGCTGCATTTCCTTGGAGCGCTCTAATCGCTGAGATCACAAATATATCGGCCGCATAGGAAGTGAAGAGAAGAATCTTTTGTTTACTAGACCCTAAAAAGTCAGAGAAAATAGCTAACAAAGACTCAGTTTAAAAGCCAGGTTCAGAAGAGAGGACATTCTCCAAAGAGCAGCAGACAATCAGCAACAAAGAAGCAGTCGCTGAGAAAGTTTGTTGGCCGCATAGGTGTAGAGAGAGGGGGCTCTTTAACTACTAGACCCCAAAAAAGTCTGAAAATGTTACTAATAACAGTGGCGGAACAAAGACCCCACAGCCCCTGCGGTGCGCGGGACCCACGAACTCCAGGGTGCCCCCTCATCATTGTACCCCGGCTACTAAGTGAGTCTGGTGTCGGGCTCCCTCCATGTACATTGCAGGGGGCCCTCCCTCAAGTTTTGTTATGCCAATGACTAACAATGACACAATGCGAGTGCCATGCTCAGAGGAGAGCGCGTTGGTGCAGTCTAGTTGATGGCATCTGAAGGAGTCAATTTGACCTCAGGGCTTGAAAAAAACGTATCATGCCCTGGAGCTGCTCTGACTTTCTACTGACTGTGGACCCAATTCACAAAGGTAAAGTTAGACCAAAAATGTAACTTTAAACCTGAAATCTGAGTTTAGACTTTAGGTTTAACTGTACACCTAAAGTCGAAGCTTAGACCTGAAGTCTAAGAGCCCGGTTCACAAAGGTAAAGATAAACCAAAAGTCTAACTTTGCTGCTTTTGGGTTTTCACAAAAGTAACTTACTATGAGAAACTTTACTACTGGCTACTAGTAGTAAAGTTACTACTAGTAGGATTCAGTGAATTACAGTGAATTTTAAATCTTATAGTTGTTTATTTGTACATTTTACATTAATAGTTTTAACCAAAATATTTTTGGGAGCTTCACACAAATACCAGTCAACATGTTTTGCTCCTTAAGGCACACAGGCTTGGGCTTTCTCAAGGCTAAAACTACATTGTCTGTAGGGCTGTGGTGGGCCACAAATTAAGAGTGGGGCATGGAAAGTTGGTTGAGTGTGCTTTGAAATGTACCATAAAAATCCTTGTATTCTTTCAAATATAATAACATCAAAAAGGACCAAAAGCCACTGTGCTTGCATACTGTTCGTTTTTCTCTTCAAATATTTGGGAAAGACGCACCTATAGTGCACAGCTTTATTGTTTGCTCCTAGCCGAGGACTGTGTCCCTCTACATATAGAATTCTGGCTACGGGCCTTGCATCTAGGATTAGAATGATTTCACAATTTAAGAGCTTCAGGCCCGAAGTCACTAAGGTTCCTGATTATGATACAGCAGAAACTTGGAAACTCAAACTGGGATAGCGGTTTTTACTGCTACCGGGACAGTGAAATATCACTTAAAGAGATCATAAAGCATCCAATATGCTATATTAATAGAGAGACCATCACACTCACCTTTTCCTTTTTCGTTTTGGTGCATGTCTGTGTACACAAAAACAAATTAATATAAACTCACTAGAATTTGTTTATATATAAAATCCATCTTTTATTGCTTAATTTAGAAACTTACCTATTGCGTTAATTAAATCACCCATCACTGAAAATATAGAAAATAATTATTTAATCTTCTTTTGAGGATGTGCAAATTATTTATACATTGCCTACTGGTGAAACGAGACAGATAAAGTAAAACTTGGAAAGGGTAGTATTAAATACCTGGGAGAATTTTCTAAATATTCTTGAATATTTGTATTACTTTAAGCAAAACAAAATGTATGAAATGTGATATTCATAAAATATTTCTGTTCATATAGACCTAGATATTTTACGTGTTTCAATTCATCTATCACATTCATTATACTTTTCTAAAATGTCTCAATCATAGACATGGTATTTTGAAATATACAACATCAAGTTGCCTTGCACTATTATAAAAGATATGTAAAATAGGAATAAATTCAATTTCTATGCAGATCATAAAAAGGCTATGTAACAAACAATATATTCCGAAATTTGTAAACCAACTATCGTTTGAAAATTCTTTTGTTTCATATCTCTGCTCTCAATGCCAACAATAGGTTATGCATTTCAAATTGGGCATTTCTGAAGATTTTCAGGCTGGAGTCAAAGAATCTCTTTTGAGTGAAAACCCTTTGTGTGCATTGTGTGCAGAGTGGTAAATGCCTTGTTCATTGTTAAGGGAACCTGTGTTTTTGTACAAAGGAGACATAGGGGCCCATTAGGATGGCGGGCGGATCGCCCCGCCAGGCTGGCGGATCGCCCCGCCAGGCTGGCGGTAGCCACCGCCGGCCTGACAGGGGCGATCCGCCCGCCATTTTTGCTCTAAAGACCCCCCGCCATATTAGGATGATGGGGGGACCGCGGTGGACGATAATACCGTCTGCCGCTTTTCCACCCCGGTCGCACGGCGACCAGGGTGGAAAGGTATAATATGGTGGCGGTGTCTATCAGACACCGCCAGCCATATTATGATGGGCAAATCTGAATGCCTTTCCGTGGCGGCAATGCCACCACGGAAAGGCATGCGGAGAATCCCTGCGGGGGCCCGTTGCAGGCCCCCAGGGACTCCGGGGGTGTGCACATGGGGGGTACCTATGGTAGCCCCCTGCATTTCAAAGTGCAACATGGCAGGCACCGCGCAGTGCCTGTCATGTTGTGCTTTGAAATGCACAACGTGCATTTTTACCATTGCGGCAGGCGGCGCTTTCAGCACCGCCCGCCGCAATGGTAAAAATACAGGATGCGCCCGCCAGTGTGGCGGGCGCATCCTAATTGCCAAGGTGGGACCGCCGCTCCTATGGCGGGCGGTCCCGTTTTGCACGGGGATGGCGGGCGGGCAAAGTTCGCCCACCATCCTAATGGGGGCCATAGTTCATATAATAGTCCGTCTTTAAATCAAAATATAGTTCCCAACATTATCTTTTGCAAATGATGCAAGACAAGCAGTAACAATCTTCAGAAAAGTTGTTTATCAAAAGTACTCTACCGTGATTAGATTTATCCTTGCCCTCACACTTCTGTCAATGCCATTTCACATACCTTTGTGCTTCTGGAGAGTGTCTAAAACAGAGACGACAAATGTGTTACTTGTGTAGATTTTATACTCTATTGCTCACAATTTCAAAGGTGAAGTTTCAAGAGTTATTTTACACTTAAATATAACGACAACTATGTGCAAGTGCAATTCTCTGAATTCAAACTATTCACAAACATTATAGGTATGATGTTAAAAATGATGAGATTGAAAAGGTTCCACCATAATGAACAATTGACAGTCAGAATTGAACAGAAGAAATTAATCTGCATTTGGAACAGTACAATACCTAAAAAGTGTGCACCATCTCAGGGTCTGTGAAAAAACATTGCGTGCAAACTCAACATACATGATGCATGCATAAAATTGAAGCTGAACATATTTTCTGCAATATATGAACTATTTAAATAAGAAAAAAGCTATAAATTACATAAATAACACAGACAAGGAAGTAATGAACCTCTGAAATCCAAATATTGCTGCCCTTCTCATATTCATGATTCTAAAAAGTAACCAACGCCAATGCATTAAAAACAAAAACAATAGTTGCCTTTGTTTATGTATTGTTACTGTGGACAGGGCCATTTCTCATAATCCCATGCAGGTCGCCACCAACAACAGTCTATTTATGTCTTGAAGCATTTCCAAATCCTGGGCTAATCCAACCAGAACAGCAAAAGGATTCATGTTTATGAAAGATCCAGGATAAAACAGGAAGAAGAATGGCATTTTTATCTGTATGAGCAGCACTGTATGTGTCCCTTCAGAGGTCTCTTACAGAATCACTATCAGGCATAGTCTCTAAGGTATCTAAAGATAATATGAGTCCCATTTTAAATCACTGACAAAATATCAATGTGAAGAATGTCGACCTACCAAAATATTGACGTAAAAAAAAATATTGAGGATCAGAATATCGACTTCCTATCTACAAACAGGTTAGTGCAAAAATGTTGAATCCAAAATATCTATGTTGAAAATATAGTTTGCAAAAATATCGATTTTTTGTTAATGTCTTAAAAGTAATATAAAATTAATTAAATAATAAAAATAATTAAGTAAAACATACTTAAAATTTATTTTAAAATGTAAAAATTGATAAAGAATAAATGAAATGTAAAAAAAAGAAACATACATTTTTTTATAACTATATTAACTTAATAATGTAAAAAAAGAATTACTATTTTTAATAATAAAATGTTAAAAACATAACTTAAAATATAATTACATAGGTTTATTTTTATATATATATATATATATATATATATATATATATATATATATATATAATATATATATATATATATATAAAAATAAACCTATCATATAAATATAAAAATACATTATATATGATACATTAAAACATTAAAATTAATTTAAAAATATATATATTTTACACTATATTAAATATAACAATACTGAAAAAATTCCATAGCGTAAAAGATAAAATTTCTATTCCCACTCCAACAAGTGGTACAGTAGGGAAAGTGATGGACAGCGTGTGGGTAAAAATTTACTATTCCCACTCCAGTGAGTGCAACAGTAGGGAAAGCGTTGGATAGCGGGAGGGTAAAATTTACTATTCCCACTCCAGTGAGTGCAACACTAGGGAAAGTGTTTGATAGCGGGTGGGTAAAAATGACTATTCCCACTCCAGTGAGTGCAACAGTAGGGAAAGCGTTGGATAGCGGGAGTAAAAATTACTATTCCCACTCCAGTGAGTACAACAGTAGGGAAAGCATTGGATAGCGGGAGGGTAAAAATTAGTATTCCCACTCCAGTGAGTGCAACAGTAGGGAAAGCGTTGGATAGCGTAGGGGAATTATTTAAAATACACTCTCCTGCAATATAATTAACATTAATTAACAATTTTATTGTAAAAATTAATTTACCTCCCACCCTTTTCTCCTATAAACATCACCTACAATATTGTAACATAGTAATAAATTAACAAATAATTAATTAACGAATTGCTATTAATATAATTAACATACTTACAAATTAATAGTTAATAATTAATATCTAATTAATTACTCATTAATAAATAAAATGACAATTAATATAATTGGCAATTAATTATTATTAATTAATTTATAATTAATATTACATTAATTAACTTAATTAACATAATAAATGATTAAATATTAAATTAATAATAAAATAATACATTAATTTATTTCAATGAAATTACTTCCCACCCTATTCCCTATAATCCCACAACCGGCTACAGAGATATATTACACAAAAAATTAAGATATAATTAATGAGTTCTAAATAATGCTAATAATATATAATTAAATTACTTCCCCACCCTATTCCCCTATAAACCCACAACCCGCTACAGAATTAAATTACACAAAAATGTATTAACATAAAATTCATTACTTTTACACAATTCTAAAACACATTAAGTTATTACATTTAGCTCAAGCCTATATTCCTCAGATGTGTCTATTGGAAGTCCTCTAAGATTTCAGAGGTTTCTCGATAACGGGAGATATAGGGATGCTGCTCGACCCCCTACCCTTGTAGAAATCCCTCACTAAGGCCCAGATTTACATCACCGCACCCAATAATGCTGCTTTGGAAGAGAGGGACAGCATCATATCTACAGAGTTATGGCACTCTCTTCCCCTCTCTTTATCGATGGTGCACAATCAGGGTGCTGACCGTCATTCACACAACGTTGTGCCATAGTGCAAGGGTGTGTGTGTGTGTCTAGCATATGTTTCTTTTGAACTGGAAAGGTACCATTCCAGTACAAAATACTATGCTTAGACCAACCTTTCAATGTGTCGCCCATTGGATGTGTGTTGTACAGTAAGACACACAGGCAAAATGGAAGCATTCGGAGAAGTGAATGCATTTCTCCTTGTTAACACCTGCTTCAAAGTGGTGTACTTTTTTACCCCAAACCATGTCTTCTAATGCTAGTCTATAGGGTTTTGCATCAAAAAGCATGGATGATTGCATAGGAACACCCATGTAACACCAATGTAACTCCCCCTTGAAGGTAAGTAACGTAAAGCAGCCCTAAGTGCTGCTTTGTGTTAGTTTTAGGCAAGAAAGTTTTGTTTTGGAAAATGAATAACATGAAAAACCCATTTTGCTCAAGTGTGCATCATTTTTATGGCACAAACACAGCGTAAAATATTTGTAAGTCTGGTAGTAAGATGCTATTGTGCCTACTTGAACTATAAAGGAAATGCTACAAATAAAGCTTGCATACAAATATAAATTCTGTGCTACTAGGCATCAGGGTAGCTAATAAGCCCACTGGGCCTGATTCACAAAGGGCCTTCGTACTTGTGTCAGAGGTCCCGCAGTATTGGGAGGAACTTTGCACTGCAGTTACTCATTGTGGAGGTCTCGCCATGAGTGCGGGTCCACACTTCCACGACTGCAAGATCCCTGCCACAAATGTGGAGGCCCTTTGTGAATCAACCCTACAAACATTATACAGTACCCAAAGGAAGAAGTCTGATTTGGGTTTCTGATTATACCATCCTCTGGGGATATAGCATTCCTCATGGACTCTCCTCTACCTCAGAGTCACCTGGGTCAAATTTCTTTCCCCAAGGTGCAGAAACCTATGGCCTGATTATGGGTTTAGCGGTCCAATGGCACGCCAAACCCACAGTGGTGGTACGGCAACTGTCGTACTAGTAGTCCGAGCGCCATATTCTGATTACAGTGGTCAGACTGCCATAGGACTGCCGCAACTGCTAGGGAACTGTGATCCCTGGCAGTGGCACGCCGTTCAGATTTTCGCAATATTCTGGCAGTGCTCCTGCGGCACCACTAAGCATATTACGAGTTTCTTCACTGCCACACTTCCGATGGCGGTAAGCCTGCCATGAAAAGTGTGGCAGTGAGGAAACAAATGAGGCCCTACAGGGCCCCCTGTTGCCGCAGGGCAATGGGGTGCATGCAGGGGGCACACATGTGCCCCCTGTGTGCATGAACCCCCTGTTCTATCTAGCACAGCAGGAACTTTACAGTCCATGTCATACTGGAACGTGCTGTGGTGGTCCCACGGCACTGCCTTTCTAAGCCGCTCCCACTAGCCTTTGAAAGCCAACGCTGGTGGCCTGTGCCACAGGACCACCCACCCAGATTTTAACTTGTAATCAGTCAGGCGTCGGAGGTAGAGTTTGGTGGTGTGGGAGCGGGGCTGTGGTGTGCCACCCTGCTCCCACACAACCAAATTCAGAATCAGGCCCTTAGTCAATATGCCAGTATGAACTATATGTCTAGTTGGACACCCAACTCGTCGTCTCTATCGACAAAAACTGCACGGATACAGAGCTGCGGTTCCAGAATTGTCTCACGGAGGTATTTCAGTGGTTGAATAAAAACCACTTGAAGTGCAACAGTGGGAAAACTGAAATCATACCATTAGGTAAAGATCTGCTTTTCTGCCCTAAGGATTGGTGGCCCAAAGATTCAGAGGCCCCGCCTAGTGCAGTGACCTCTGCACGCAACCTTGGCGTGCAATTTGATGCAGCCCTCTCCTTTGATGATCACGTCAGGATCACGGCTGGTTGCTGTTTCGGACTCATCAAATCTCAAAAAAAATTCTTTGACTTCCTCCCCATTGCGTCCAGGAAATCGGTCGTGGTCGCATTAATACTCTCTCGACTCGACTACTGCAATGGGTTGATGGCTGGAGTGAAAAAGTCCACTCTGAAGAAGCTGCAAAATGTACAGCACGTGGCTGCAAGATTAGTGTTAAAACTTCCCAGGAAATCTTCAGCCTCAGCAGCATTAAATTGTCTCCACTGGTTGCCACTGCACAAGAGGATCCTTTTCAAACTCCTACTAACAGTTTTCAAAGCCCTGAAAAACACAGGTCCTAAATACCTTGCCAACCATTTTGTTCACTATGACCCCGTACGATGTTTGAGATCCTCCGGTGGTAACCTTACTAAGATCCCGAGGTATAAATACAAAACCAGGAGCGGAAAAACTTTCACAGTTCTAGCAGCAAGGGCCTGGAACAACTTGCCTTTAAACCTCAGACTGGTCGAGACCGAGAGTCTTTTTAGGAAACAACTGAATACCTGGGTCTATCAGCAATCTGATACTTATGTGATGGCCGCTATTTAGATTGTTCATTATCTAATCCCATCCACGCACGCTTAGCGCCATGATGCTCCCTCCGGAGCGATAGGCTGCGCTTTATAAATACCCACAAATACACAAATACAACCCATACTTAACCCAGTGAACAATACTACGCAGGAAGTGTTGTGTGGTTACGATAAGTGCAACAAGATGAGTTCAGAGACACACTTGAATTTCAACCATTCTTTCATTGATGTATGACACACTCAAAACCATTAAGAAACAGGACATGCATTTTAAAATATTTTATTTTATACTACTAACAGTGCATTCAATATATGAGGCACAGGGTTAAGGCTGATTTGCATATGGCTGGGTCTAAAGGGGGTGGATTTAACCCAGATCTCTTGACTGGGATGAATGTTTTGATTTGTTCTGCATTCGTCCATCATCTGTTTGTCTTTTGTTATCTCACCCTAAGTGTGCTGGGTATGCCAAGACGTGGGTCCCGGGCTCACTGTGCAACTGAATTCAAGCTAGTCTGGCTGATGAGGGGTGAAACACCTAAACTGGTCCCAGGATGCTTGTTTGTGGTCCAGGGATGTCCTGGCTTGGCAGTTCGGACTGGACGTCTCCCATGAGGAGCAAGGTCAAGACTGATATGCATATGATGGGTCTAAACTGGGGTGGCATGGTGAGCAAAAGAGCGATGAATTGAACCCACATCTCCTGACTAGGGGTTTGTTTTGAGTTGTTCTGCATTCCACCCATCATCTGTGTGTCTTTTGCTTTCTCGCCCTAAGTGCGCCAGATATGCCAAGACGTGAGTCGTTACCTCACTGAATTCAAGCTAACCTGGCTGATGAGGGGTGACACTCCATAACCGTCCCAGGGTGCTTGTTTATGGTCCAGGGAGGACCTGGCTTAGCACTTAGGGCTGGCCTGTTCCCCTGAGGAGCAGGGTCAAGATTGATCTGCATATGGCCAGGTCTAAACTGGGGTGGCATAGTGAGCTAAAGAACAATGGATTTAACCCAGGTCTCTTAGTTGGGGATGTAGTGAGCACAAAGTAAGTGGTTTTATTTATTTATTAATTTAATATTACTTATCCCTTTGTCAAATTCCACCACCCCCACCACCTCACCGCTCTTACCTGTGCGAGCTCCACTGTCTTTGACCCCACCTTGCGAACACAAGAATTTCTACAGTGAGAACAAGAATACACTTTTCCTTCTGAAATTTTGCCTCTTGATCAGTATGTTGGAACTAAACAACGATATTCTGCAGCGGTTCAGACTGCTGCAGTAGCTGCAATTACTTGTACACACACACAAGGGTGAATGTAGTGTGGCTCACTGGTTAGAGGCGGCAGACCCGAGAGCAGAGGACGGCCCGGGACCAGGGTTCGATTCCCGGCGCGGCAGGTTTCTGGACCAGGGTCAGCGGACTCGATAATTCTCTCGCCTCGGTGCCCACTCTGATCAGCGATCACACTCGGCAACTCTGGGCATTAGCTTGCCTCATCTTCACTAATGGCCCCACCAGACCGCCGGGGATGCCTGGTCTCACCCTGGAGATACCCATTAAGGGACCATCTCTCAGGGAAGCCAGGAAGGGTTTCGCAGCGGTCGAAGCGCCTTGGGACCCTACGGGTAAGTAGTGCGCTATATAAATGCCTATACAATGGTGACATCATGGTTGCTGACAATACTTCACATAATGGCACTCATTACCTAACACAAATGTCCCGCAAAATACGCCTATCTACTGAGTGTCCAAAACATACCTTTTGCTCGTAATCCTAAAGTGAGTGATCAGGTGATACTCAATCAGGACGCCAAGCTAGAATTAATCATGGCTTCTCATCAGGGATTAGCATCATGCCCTGCAGGTATGACGGCCAAGGTTTCCTTATTACTGAAACGCTATTGGCAGCATAGTCTATACAAGCAGACTAAACAATATGCCCTTAGTTGTGACATCTGTCGGCAAATGAAAAGTTCCACCACAGCTCGTCCACCGATGACACCTCTCCTAGTCTCAAACAAACCTCTAAATTGTATCAATCTGGATCACTGCAGACCTCTAAACTCAGATGGCATGTTCAAATGTATTCTATTGGCAATTGATTAATGTTTTAATTTTCTATTGGTGTGGCCACAATGATCAGCTGACACTCGAACTGTTATAAAAGATTTGCAAGACTTTATCGGACATAAGCAGTAGCAGCATTCCACTTGGACCAAGAGCTAACATTTGCCTCTATGGCTTAGCGGGATACAAGCGGAACCCTAGTGTTGCTGGGCATTATTCCTCCCTCTATCATCCTGAGGAAATTTGATTGTGGAAAGGAAAAACCGTGACTTAAAGCAATTCTTAATTTCTAGAGTATTAGGTTTAGGTGGTAGTTGGATCCATCACTTGTATAGAGTCCAGAACGCTTTAAATAATCTTCCTAGATTATCCTTGGGTGGCCAGACCCCCTATGAGGTCCTGTTTGGTGTCCAGATGTGCGTTACAGATCTCAATAACACTGGTAGATTACTTATATGTTTAAAGTTTTTAAGGATGATGTAATTAATCCTGGCAGTATGTCTGATGACTGGTATGTGGACATAGTCTAGAACATGCTTTCTGAACTACAATACATCGCAGTATTCCAAACTGAAGATTTGTATTTAAATTCTACTAATTATGGTGAAATCTTTTGTTATCATCACTATGCTCACCATTATTTACATAGAGCTAGAACTCCACATGCAGTTTTCAATTACAAACAATGAGAACACTGCCCAACTCCACCAGTGGGTAGTTCAAAAACATACTTAAATAAGTTTGCATATTTTCTGGTAACAACCCTTTAGACTCCCTTTCCTATTATTATAAGCTTACCTCTTCCCCTGTGAAGAAAAACATGCTGACTAAAACAAAATGAATCTATTCAGAATCATCTAATTCCCAGCCGGCCGTACAGGGCTATGTATTTTGGAAGGAAAACATTGATTTAAAATCAATTTAGGGAACCCAACACCAGCAATTCTAGGGCAAGGATGCCTTATTCAGAGTTTGTCTGATTCATAGACAAGTGATCTTCCTGAACAACAGTGCAGCAAACCACCCACCTGGGTTTGGCTAAAATTAAAGACATAACCACACCTAGCATTCCCTCTCTTGCACGTTTTGACAATTAGCAACACTGCAAATATTATAGCACAATAAGATGATACAGAATGGTACATATAATTCTTTAATTTCAGGTTCAGCTGGGTGGTTAGTGTAGCCAGTCCACACGGTTATCATGCACATTTTTTAAACACCTCAATAGGTTTTAAAGCAAGCTGAAGAGACACCGGTACATGCAGTATCAACATTCAAGGGTAGTTAACACCTTTAGCATAGGAACGTTATTCCAGTAATGGTTACAGCATTCCACCTTATCTGCAGTTAAGGCATTACTAATTCTTCTTTCGGATGACATGGATTTACAAGACTTCTTGCTGGGTCCTAGGTCAACATGTTCTAACCGTCTCATACATGCAATATATAATTAACTTAGGAAAGAGAAACGTATAGGGCAAATTTGGAAAAAGCATTGGATACAGTAGATAATAGCATGACTAAATTGCCAACTTGTATTTATTTTTTGAATAATGTTATATCATCTGCATTTGATATAAAAACAAACCATGTGCCATGGAAATATCTGAAAGCAACGGAGTTGTTTTTGCGGTATAATTTAAAATGCACACAAAAGCCTAACCGCAAAGAAAGATGGAACTTATACAAAGTTAAACATTGACTATTTAGAACAAGCATTGGAAATGCAATAGGTCTCGGATTTATTTGAGTTAGAGCTAATGGCATTGTAAATGGCAATGTCTTTTAGCCATGTGTTATGGAGTGTCTGCACTCACTACTCACTACTCTGCACTCACTACTCACTACTCTGCACTCACTACTCACTACTCTGCACTCACTACTCACTACTCTGCACTCACTACTCACTACTCTATACTCACTACTGTGCACTCACTACTCACTACTGTGCACTCACTACTGTGCACTCACTACTGTGCACTCACTACTCACTACTGTGCACTCACTACTCTGCACTCACTACTCTGCACTCACTACTCTGCACTCACTACTCACTACTGTGCACTCACTACTCTGCACTCACTACTCACTACTCTGCACTCACTACTCTGGACTCAGGACTCACGACTCTGGACTCAGGACTCAGGACTCACGACTCTGCACTCACTACTCACTACTCTGCACTCACTACTCTGCACTCACTACTCTGCACTCACTACTCTGCACTCACTACTCTGCACTCACTACTCTGCACTCACTACTCTGCACTCACTACTCTGCACTCACTACTCACTACTCTGCACTCACTACTCACTACTCTGCACTCACTACTCTGCACTCACTACTCACTACTCTATACTCACTACTGTGCACTCACTACTCACTACTGTGCACTCACTACTCACTACTGTGCACTCACTACTGTGCACTCACTACTGTGCACTCACTACTGTGCACTCACTACTCACTACTGTGCACTCACTACTCACTGCACTCACTACTCTGCACTCACTACTCTGCACTCACTACTCTGCACTCACTAGTCTGCACTCACTACTCTGCACTCACTAGTCTGCACTCACTAGTCTGCACTCACTAGTCTGCACTCACTACTCACTACTGTGCACTCACTACTCTGCACTCACTACTCACTACTCTGGACTCAGGACTCACTACTCTGGACTCAGGACTCACTACTCTGCACTCACTACTCACTACTCTGCACTCACTACTCTGCACTCACTACTCTGCACTCACTACTCTGCACTCACTACTCTGCACTCACTACTCTGCACTCACTACTCTGCACTCACTACTCTGCACTCACTACTCACTACTCTGCACTCACTACTCTGCACTCACTACTCTGCACTCACTACTCTGCACTCACTACTCTGCACTCACTACTCTGCACTCACTACTCTGCACTCACTACTCTGCACTCACTACTCTGCACTCACTACTCACTACTCTGCACTCACTACTCACTACTCTGCACTCACTACTCACTACTCTGCACTCACCACTCACTACTCTGCACTCACTACTCACTACTCTGTACTCACTACTCACTACTCTGCACTCACTACTCTGCACTCACCACTCACTACTCTGCACTCACTACTCACTACTCTGCACTCACTACTCTGCACTCTGCACTCACTACTCTGCACTCACTACTCTGCACTCACTACTCACTACTCTGCACTCACTACTGTGCACTCACTACTGTGCACTCACTACTCTGCACTCACTACTCTGCACTCACTACTCTGCACTCACTACTCTGCACTCTGCACTCACTACTCTGCACTCACTACTCTGCACTCACTACTCTGCACTCACTACTCTGCACTCACTACTCTGCACTCACTACTCTGCACTCACTACTCTGCACTCACTACTCACTACTCTGCACTCACTACTCACTACTCTGCACTGACTACTCTGCACTCACTACTCTGCATTCACTACTCTGCACTCACTACTCTGCACTCACTACTCACTACTCACTACTCTGCACTGACTACTCTGCACTGACTACTCTGCATTCACTACTCTGCATTCACTACTCTGCATTCACTACTCTGCATTCACTACTCTGCATTCACTACTCTGCACTCACTACTCTGCACTCACTACTCTGCACTCACTACTCTGCACTCACTACTCTGCACTCACTACTCTGCACTCACTACTCTGCACTCACTACTCACTACTCTGCACTCACTACTCTGCACTCACTACTCTGCACTCACTACTCTGCACTCACTACTCACTACTCTGCACTCACTACTCACTACTCTGCACTCACTACTCTGGACTCACTACTCACTAATCTGCACTCACTACTCACTACTCTGCACTCACTACTCTGGACTCACTACTCACTACTCTGCACTCACTACTCTGCACTCACTACTCACTACTCTGCACTCACTACTCTGGACTCACTACTCACTACTCTGCACTCACTACTCTGCACTCACTACTCTGCACTCACTACTCTGCACTCACTACTCTGCACTCACTACTCTGCACTCACCACTCACTACTCTGCACTCACTACTCTGCACTCACTACTCTGCACTCACTACTCACTACTCTGCACTCACTACTCTGCACTCACCACTCACTACTCTGCACTCACTACTCTGCACTCACCACTCACTACTCTGCACTCACTACTCACTACTCTGCACTCACTACTCACTACTCTGCACTCACTACTCTGGACTCACTACTCACTACTCTGCAATCACTACTCTGCACTCACTACTCTGCACTCACTACTCACTACTCTGCAATCACTACTCTGCACTCACTACTCTGCACTCACTACTCACTACTCTGCACTCACTACTCACTACTCTGCACTCACTACTCTGCACTCACCACTCACTACTCTGCACTCACTACTCTGCACTCACTACTCACTACTGTGCACTCACTACTCTGCACTCACTACTCTGCACTCACTACTGTGCACTCACTACTCACTACTCTGCACTCACTACTGTGCACTCACTACTGTGCACTCACTACTGTGCACTCACTACTGTGCACTCACTACTGTGCACTCACTACTCACTACTCTGCACTCACTCACTACTCACTACTCTGCACGCACTCACCACTCACTACTCTGCACTCACTACTCTGCACTCACTACTCTGCACTCACTACTCTGCACTCACTACTCACTACTCTGCACTCACTACTGTGCACTCACTACTCACTACTCTGCACTCACTACTCACTACTCTGCACTCACTACTCACTACTCTGCACTCACTACTGTGCACTCACTACTCTGCGCTCACTACTCACTACTCTGCGCTCACTACTCACTACTCTGCGCTCACTAATCACTACTCTGCGCTCACTAATCACTACTCTGCACTCACTACTCACTATTCTGCACTCACTACTCTGCACTCACTACTCTGCACTCACTACTCTGCACTCACTACTCTGCACTCACTACTCACTACTCTGCACTCACTACTCACTACTCTGCACTCACTACTCACTACTCTGCACTCACTACTCTGCACTCACTACTCTGCACTCACTACTCTGCACTCACTACTCTGCACTCTGGAAACTCACTACTCACTACTGTGCACTCACTACTCTGCACTCACTACTCACTACTCTGCACTCACTACTCTGCACTCACTACTCTGCACTCACTACTCTGCACTCTGGAAACTCACTACTCACTACTCAGCACTCTGCACTCAGCTGGTGGTGTCTGTGTGTGCATGGCAGTGGTGGTGTGCGTGTGTGCATGGCAGTGGTGGTGTGCGTGTGTGCATGGCAGTGGTGGTGTGCGTGTGTGCATGGCAGTGGTGGTGTCTGTGTGTGCATGGCAGTGGTGGTGTCCGTGTGTGCATGGCAGTTGTGGTGTGCGTGTGTGCATGGCAGTGGTGGTGTGCGTGTGTGCATGGCAGTGGTGGTGTACGTGTGCATGGAACCTACTTGCAATCAGACGTGTTGGTTGTCACCAGAATGCTTCGTTACTGCTGCTGGATGCTAGGACATGAAGAGCACACCACTCACTTGAGTCGGGTCCAGCAACTTTTTGAATATCCGACCTCACTTCCTTCCAGAGGAGGATGCGAGGTCACAGCCACGACACACATAACCACTGCCCAGGTCTCCATACTATTAGGCAGTGAGACAGTGTTCATCTTTCTTTTCCCGCTCGCCAGCAGTTAAGTCACCCATTCTTTCAGCTCAGTTTGATTCTGGTGGTTAAGTGACACCGCGGGAGCATTTCTTCATCGCTCCAGCGGTACTTAGTAATCGTCTCGGGCGGCATCAATGCTGTAGCGGCTGGGAGCCGACAGAGGGCGCACTAACAGCAACAGTCAGTGAGGTAATAAATAGCATGTGAATAAATGTGACATGCAGTAGACACGGCCCTGATAGGTAAGTGCCGGTGCTAAGCACCAGAAAGCACCGGCACAATTAGCAAAGCAACCCGCTTCTCCCTATGTACTGGCGACCTTAGGCCTGCTGCTTCAGCTGCGGGGGGCGCGCGCAGCCGTGAACGGCGGCTGCGCGCGAGCACTAGCACGCAATCTGAGAGGCAGGGACGGCACGCGACTGGGGCAAGCCGGTGTGTCCTGTTGAAAGAGGGTACCCCTCCTTAGGTGCTCGGTGACTTGTTGGGGGCCTGTTGACGACTGTGCACCTGCCCGTCCTTGTGCAAGACAGTCTGTCCAGTGCTCACCCTCATTTGGCGAACGTCACCATGGAGCGCAAAGACACGCCGAGACGAGGTAGGAAGGGGGGGGGGTGTCTCTGTGTGTGCTTGCGCATGCGCTGCGGCGAGGGGGGATGTTCTGTATGTGTGTGTGTGTGAGTGTGTGTGGGTGAGTGTGTGTATGTGCGGCGAGGGGGGGTCTGTTATGTTATGTTATAACAATTTATTATGCGCACAGCGACTCCAGCGAAGGAGCATCCCGGCGCAGAGACACTAAGCAGTCATAACACAGCATGGAGACAATGCTACAGAAAAGTACTAAAACAGGGAAGCTAAAATAGGAAGGTTTTTATGGCTCTACGAAACGACAGCAAATCCTCTATCAGCCGAATTTCAACTGGGAGGGTGTTCCAGATTGACGCGGCTCTCACCCTGAAGGAACGGCCCCCCATCCTGCTGAGCCTAAATCTGGGGACAACAGCGCGGGCCTGCCCTTGAGATCGAAGATTGCGGGTAGGGACATAGAAGGAAATGGAGTTGGCCAGGATCTCGGGACCTGTGCCTCTAAGGATTTTGAAGGTCAGACACAGGACCTTGAAAAGAATACGCTTTCTGACCGGGAGCCAGTGCAGGGAGCGGATGACATGAGACACCGGGCAGAACTTAGGAAGTCCAACAATGGCTCTCGCCGCGGCGTTCTGCACCCGCTGCAGACGGGTTAACTCAGCCTGGTTGGCCCCCGCCAGCAAAGAGCTGGCGTAGTCCAGACGGGAGATGATGGTTGCCTAGACCACAAGCTGTCTGGTGGGGGCGTCAAAGAACTTAAGCACCGGCCTTAACCCTCTTAGGAGACCGAAACAACAGGCTGCGATTTTTTTAGTGTGCCCTGTAAATGTAAGACCAGCGTCTAACCAGACCCCGAGGTTCTTCACCTCCGACACTGGGGTCGGAGTGGGGCCCAACTCCGAAGGCCACCACTGGTCGCCCCAAAGCTCCACTCCCTTCCCGACAACCATAACCTCTGTTTTTGTGGCATTAAGCTGGAGACAGTTACCTGTCAACCAGCTGGCCACCGCCTTCAGTCCGGACTGAAACCTGGGGGCATCTTGTTCCGCATCCCCGCTGAGAGTAACCGCCAGCTGTGTGTCGTCGGCATATGAGACCATGGTTAGGCCCCACTGCCTTGCGACATCAGCCAGCGGTCTCACGTAGAGATTGAACAGCGTGGGACTCAGCGAGGATCCCTGCGGAACCCCCATGGCCAGAGGCTGGAACCTGGACTTGAAGGGAGGGATGGCAACACAGAAGGAACGGTTGTCTAGGAAGGAGCGGAACCACTGCAGCGCCTGGCCGCCGATACCAGTCTCCTCGAGCCGCCTAAGGAGGATGCTGTGCGATACAGTATCGAATGCGGCGCTGAGATCTAACAAAATCAGCGCCGCCGTCTGCCCATCATCCAACCTTGCACGGAGATGTTCCACCATCACCAGAAGGGCAGTCTCTGTGCTGTGGCCAGCACGGAAGCCATTCTGTGTGGGATCGAGGGCATTGGACCGGGCTAAGTGTTCAGACAGGGCCAGGTTGACATGGGCCTCTGTCAACTTAGCTGGCCAGGGCAGCAGCGAGATGGGACGGTAGCTTTCCGGCTTGGATGGGTCAAGAGTTGGTTTTTTAATGATCGGAGACACCACCGCCTGCTTCCAGCTGATGGGAACGACCCCAGTCTCTAGGGAGAGATTGACAAGAGAGCGTATAGCCACGCGCCCCACAAAGGTCTGGTCTCGAAAGAGGGTAGGCCTCACTGGATCGGATGGGGACCCAGATTTAACTTGCGTAGCAAGTTTGTCAAACCCTTCCAAGGTGAGGGGGGGAAATGAGAGCAGAGCGGGCTGGTCAGATGTCTCCTTAGGGCTACCCAGCGCTATACCAGTGCTCGGGAAAGTCCGATATATAGACTGGACTTTTCCCAAGAAATAGGAAGCGAGGGATTCACAGTGTGTGACAGAGCTCTCAACCGTTGAGATAGACCGCTTAGACATAAGATCTTTCACCGCCTTGAAGATGGCCTTCGACGGGTTAGTGCTGTTCCGGAATTCCTCGGCATAAAATGCCGCTCGGGCACGACATATGGCCCGGTGATAGATTTTGACGGACGCGACATATGTTGCTTTTAACTCAGCCCCATATGTCTTCCGCCAGGCCCTCTCCGCCCGTCTACAGGCTCCCTTCAGAGCGCGCAAAGCGTCGTCGTACCAGGGGCTTGACACACGAGGATTGATCTTCGTTGTTACTACAGGTATCAAAACATCCAGAGCCCTAGTGAGCCAAGAGCAGAAGAGATCATACCCCTCCTCTACGTTGTTAAATGGGCCCAGAGGTTCCACTGACAAAAGATGGTAAAAGTCATCCAGCCTGAGTTTACTCCAGGGTCTCCTGGGTACCCGCTTGGCTGAAAAGGTGGAAATGTTGGAAGTTATAGGGCAGCAGATGGATACCAAAGAATGGTCAGACCACTCTACAGGAGTCACCGACGTGACTTTAGCCTCGGTCAAGTTGGTAAAAAAAGGGTCAAGAATATGCCCCCCGGAATGAGTAGGCTGGGAGACCAGCTGAAAAAGTTGAAAAGCCTCTAAGTCCATGAGAATACTACGTGCTGTCAGGCAGGATGGAGCATCGAAATGCAAATTTAAATCGCCCAGAATGGAAAAATTAGCACAGTCAGTGACCAAGGTGGCGACAGTGTCCGGGAAAGCATTCCTGAACGCCACATCACTGCCCGGCGGACGATACACCACCATCCCAGAGAGTGTATATTCTGGGCTGACAGAGACTTTAAAAGAGGCGCTTTCACAGCCAGCGATCTTAAGTATAGTCCACACACAGGAAAAACTAGATCTCACAATCAGGGCTATACCCCCGCCTCTAGATAGCCTATTCGCAGTATACATAGAGTAGCCGGGAGGACAAACAAGATTGGGAATAGCAGTGTCGGCTTCCTGAAGCCATGTTTCGGTTAAGGCTAAAATATCCGGGGCTTCATTTTCAATCAGGTCGTACACATTCTGTCGATGTTTAAGGATCGACCTGACGTTAAGGTTCATAATCCGCAGTGAAGGCGGTAGTCCCCTGTTGTGCCGGACGGCAGAGGGACAACGCCGCGAAAGAAGCTGCGGAGGGTCAAGCACCAGGCCATTACAGGGACAGCGGTAGGGGCCGCATAGGGGATGAACGGGCGGTAAAGTGCAATGACCGCTCACCTTGCCGATGGAGTACAAGCGCTCCCTGGAGTATGTGGGCATGGCAACAGTGCTGGGTAGACGAGAGCAGGCCAGAGCCCGCCACGTCCCGCGCGTCCTTAGCGCGGACGGGCGCAGACGGGCAGGACTCTGGCACGACTCCGGCCACGCGAGGACACGCCCGCTGCGCGATCCCGCTGCGCTAGGGGGCAGAGAGTATGTAGATTGGGAGGTGAGGGAAGACTAGAGCGTCACCCTCTCAAGATGGCCGCCCGCCGAGGGACAGACAGGAAGTAGGAGCACTCGATCTCCCTCCACTCAAACAGCATCAAAGAGCTGCGGTGGACCGGGGAGACAGCGCTGTGCCTGGCAAGGTAACAGAAGTATTGAAATAAACTTTACAATTTTAAGAGTAGCCCAAAGGTTAAGAACACACACACTTTAAAAATTCGACCTCAGTAGTGCAGACACGCTCCACACCCAAGCGCTAACGTGCTAGTGGTCATTCAGCACGAGCGCCAGTGTAAACAGCCCTTAATAGTCAGGGAGGGAGGGAAGACTAGAGCGTCACCCTCTCAAGATGGCCGCCCGCCGAGGGACAGACAGGAAGTAGGAGCGCTCGATCTCCCTCCACTCAAACAGCATCAAAGAGCTGCGGTGGACCGGGGAGACAGCGCTGTGCCTGGCAAGGTAACAGAAGTATTGAAATAAACTTTACAATTTTAAGAGTAGCCCAAAGGTTAAGAACACACACACTTTAAAAATTCGACCTCAGTAGTGCAGACACGCTCCACACCCAAGCGCTAACGTGCTAGTGGTCATTCAGCACGAGCGCCAGTGTAAACAGCCCTTAATAGTCAGGGAGGGAGGGAAGACTAGAGCGTCACCCTCTCAAGATGGCCGCCCGCCGAGGGACAGACAGGAAGTAGGAGCGCTCGATCTTCCTCCACTCAAACAGCATCAAAGAGCTGCGGTGGACCGGGGAGACAGCGCTGTGCCTGGCAAGGTAACAGAAGTATTGAAATAAACTTTACAATTTTAAGAGTAGCCCAAAGGTTAAGAACACACACACTTTAAAAATTCGACCTCAGTAGTGCAGACACGCTCCACACCCAAGCGCTAACGTGCTAGTGGTCATTCAGCACGAGCGCCAGTGTAAACAGCCCTTAATAGTCAGGGAGGGAGGGAAGACTAGAGCGTCACCCTCTCAAGATGGCCGCCCGCCGAGGGACAGACAGGAAGTAGGAGCGCTCGATCTCCCTCCACTCAAACAGCATCAAAGAGCTGCGGTGGACCGGGGAGACAGCGCTGTGCCTGGCAAGGTAACAGAAGTATTGAAATAAACTTTACAATTTTAAGAGTAGCCCAAAGGTTAAGAACACACACACTTTAAAAATTCGACCTCAGTAGTGCAGACACGCTCCACACCCAAGCGCTAACGTGCTAGTGGTCATTCTGTATGTGTGTGCGTGCGTGTGAGTCTGCTTCCAAGGAGCCATGGGAGACAGGAAGCGCGCGCGACCTGATCCCAGTTCCAAGGTTGCGCGTGCACCTCGCTTGTCTGTCTCCCTTGACTCCTCGAAAGCCAGAATGATTACAATAGAGTCTCGGAACGACAGATTGCTTCGCAATCTGTTCGCAGTTCCGATACCTAAAAACTGCCTTTCACAGTAACTGAGACACCGTAAGCTGTATGGCTGATCCATGGATTTGTTTCATTGCCCATATCAATGTTTATTTTTACACCTAGTTTGAAACACTTTTAAGTAGGTAGATGTGAAGCTTTAGGGGAGATTTTGTGCATAAAACTTGGTTTATGCCTTAGATTACAAATGTTTGCATGCAGAAACTGTAGTCTTTCTTAGTGGAAATTAATATGAAACTTAATTCGGACAATCATTAGTTTGTAAAGAGGTGACAGTTCATGGGGCATGGAATGCATTCATGGCCAATTTGGGGTGTTATTTGAAGGGCGTCCCAGTTTCCTTGATCCAGCCAGTGTTCCGATTACTATCAAATGGAAGTTATATGAAGCTGAACAACTACGGTTGTTGTGGGACAAAACTGGGAGTGCCATATGTGGTAACGGCTTCCAGGGTAGTGATCTGTTGTAATAATGTGTTATTTCCACCTAATCACACAACTAGGGAAGTTACTTTGCAGCATACGATTCCTATTTTTAACATTAACTCTGATAAGTTAAGTCGACTGAAAGCCTTATTGTTTCAATAGAATGTAGCTTTAACATCTATAACTTTGGCAAGGTTAGGGGTTCAGATGAGGCAATGTATGCTAGCTATAAATTGGAACAACATTTTCTGATGATATATGTGGATAGGTGTTGTGAGAAGTTAGCCTGGCATATGATGTCCACTAGTTCTAGTGGGCACCTTGCACCAGTCTAATCGACCCTTATTGATAGTGGTTGTAAAGTCAACCTTATAGACAAGTTATCCTAGTGGTAGTATGGACCAGCAGTCGTCAGGCTAAGACTTAGAGGCGAGTTAAGCAAGTTGTTTTACCATTTATAATCCCTTGAATACCAAATGAAAGGACACCACACAAGGTATATATCAAATATATATGTATGTATTCTAAACACAACCCCTCTGGACTCTTTATGAGGTCAGAGGTAAAAGTAATATGCAAGGAACTTAATTGGCATACGATAAATTGCACAAATACAGTTATGCCCTGGGGCCTCACAAACCATATACTAAAATAGTGGTATAAGAACCACAAGAGAAATAGAAAGCAGGCCTGGAGCCTGTGGAATCGCTGGGGCTACACTAAACAACCAAAGGTTAGGATGCAGGAGGCCCCCGGGAGACGCGTGCAGTGTCTAAACACAGCCGTGGATTACCATTGACTTTCTATGGAGTTCGTAGAAGTTACAAAGTTACAGATTAAGGGCACAAAGGAGTGAACTACGATGGAGCCCTTTTAGACTAGGACACTAGGAAAGTTAATGCCCACTGGAGCACTCGAGTTACCTCACCCAGGGAAGCCAAGTGCATAGGTGTCTTTTTGTGTCAGGTTTCGGCGTCGATTCCAATGGAGAGCTGCGAACAAGTGCTGCAGGTGACCAGAGGGAAAAGTGTCCGGATGGATGCAAGGGTGGATCGGAGATGTGAAGAACCCGAAAGCAGAAGGGACAGAGTCTGGGTCACAGGCCAGTGACCAGGAAGGTACCAGGAAGGAAACAGGCGATGTTGGGAGTTTCCAGGTGAAGAAGGGAAGCTTGTCTCTGCAGCCACGAGGACCAGGATGCATCGACGACGACCAGGAGCTGGATTCGTGCTGTTACACAAAGGATCTAGTTGACCGCGGTGTCGGTATCTGGATTGGACCCAACAAGCCTTGGCAAACGCAACCCACGCAGGAAGTAAAGATTGGCTTCAGTGCAGACCAGCAAGGTCTGAGGAACTTCTCTTTTGGGGAGAATTTGAAGCAAGCCTAGAGCAACCAGGAAAGCGAGTTAGTTTCAAAAGGAAGTCTTCCAGGGGCTCACTAGCTAACGGGCAAGGAACCGGGAAGACAAATCCAGCTGAAATGCAGGAGCGGGCCCCACGGGACACTCGTGGAGTGTGGAGGCCTGAGCTTTGGTGCAAATATGGCTCGGGTCTGGGGCTTCAAGCACCCCAATGCACAACTTCCGAATACTTCTGGAAGCTGATGTAGCATTGCAAAATGCAGGATGTCCAGGAGTTCCGGTCCCAAATCTCTCGTGTCCGCCACGGGTCTCAGCTTTGCTGGGAACGTCAAGCAGCGCCAGAGATGTCTGGAAGTCTGTGTCCTGTGTCGCAGAGTCTTCGGGATCTGGCAGGAGCCTCGACAATGCAGACCGGAAAGATGCTTCTTGGTGCCCGTTTGAACAGGGTGGTCACTCCTTGACCACAAGGGAGAGGTCTTCCGTCTTCCAGTCGAAATGGAACGTCGAAGGTCCAGGATTTATGTTTCAAAGTTTCGTCCAGGGTAATCTAAAGTCCTAGGGACACAGCTACTATACTTATACTAAGTTTGGGGGCAGGACTACCTGCAAGTTCCCTCCTCTGGGTGGATCTGGGGAGGAGGTGGTTACACCCCTTCCCCTTTGACCAGTTTCACGCCAGAGCGGGGCTGGAGTGCCCCAGCAACTGATTTGAACCGGGCTATGCATGGATCACCTTGTATGCCCAGGCAGTGTCTGGAATTGAATTTCTGAATGCAGCCCTCCCTGCCCAAAAACACTAAAGCCTGTCTGGGGTGGTGCCAGCCCCTCCCCTGACAGGAAACCTATTGTCCAAGCCTCCCCTGCCAGAGTTTCGCCCAGCAGCAGGAGGTCAGACTCATGTCTGTGACAGCGGCATCCATTTTGTGATGCTGAGGCTCTGTTTAACTTTAACGGGTTATAACAATAACTGTCTTCTCCCGCTAGAAGGGTGGAATGCTACCCCCGCCAGATCTGGCAGGGGGGTAGTATTTTAAAGTGTTTGACAACTTACACGACTTGTTTTGATAAAGCCAAACCAAAGTTAACATTACCCCCCACGAGGATTATAATGCACTCAAGAGTATATGGTATGGCTATATCATAGAACAGCTATAAGGAGATGGTTCTGAAAGCTGTAGAGGGGCTCAGCTCATGCTAGGGCACCCTCTCACATAAAACCAAGCGCTTTGCCTCAAGGATTGATAAGGCCTATCATAGACTTATAGGTTATTATGTGTCTATATATAAGGTAGATATAGGTATACTATATCTAAATAAGGGGTGATTACACCACCTTACCCAGGCTGTGTGAACAGACCTGTGGTGTCAGTTTGGAAGCCCAACCAGGGGTGGCACAATACATGCTGCAGTCCCTGGTAGGTCTTGGATGCACCTATGCCCTGGGTACCTATGGTACACTGTACAGGGACTCATAAGGGTGACCCAGTAAACAATCTGGTATGTACCTAATGTACATGGTATCAATTTAGAGAGAGAACAGCTCGGCTGCGGGCCTGAGTAGCAGGACCACAGCCACACTAAAGTTGAAAAACCAGAAAATCAAAGCAAAAAGTGGGGGTGACCATAGGAAGCAGACCCTACTTTCCTACACAACACCCCCCCCCCCTAAACGCAGGGACATTAAACTAACCTTGACCAGTTGAGACTTCATGTTCTAAGTGGAAATATCTGGAGAGTCCATCTGCGTTGCCATGGTCAGTCCCAGGTCCATGTTCCACTGTAAAGCCCATCCCCTGTAGGGAAATGGATCACCCGAGTAGTTTGGGATTTTCACCCTTCATCTGATTTACCCACAAGAGGGGATTATGGTCGGTCTGAATCTTGAAGTGAGTACCAAAGAGGTATGGCCTCAGCTTCTTCAGGGCCCAAACCACAGCAAAGGCCTCCCTTCCAATAGCTGACCAACGTTTCTCCCTGGGGGTCAGCCTTCTGCTTATAAAAGCTACTGGCTGGTCTTGACCATCTTTATTGAATTGTAAAAGCACAGCCCCCACTCCCAACTCTGAAGCATCTGTTTGAACAATGAACATTTTGGAGTAGTCTGGACTTTGCAAAATTGGTGCTGTACAGATGGCCTGCTTCAGGTCATCACATGCCTTTTCACAGCTGACTGTCCACTGAACTTTCTTAGGCATTTTCTTGGACGTTAAGTCATTAAGGGGTGTCACTATGGAACCATACCCCTTGACAAATTTCCTGTAGTACCCAGTCAGGCCCAAGAAAGCTCTGACCTGAGTCTGGGTAGTTGGAGCAGTCCATTCCATTATGGTCTGGATCTTGCTCTGCAATGGTTGAACCTGGCCTCCACCTACAAGGTGGCCCAGGTACACAACCTTACTCTGCCTTATCTGCCACTTAGTAGCCTTAATAGTCAGGCCTGCCTTTTGCAGGGCCTCCAAAACTTTCTTCAGGTGGATCAGGTGATCTTCCCAGGTGGAGCTAAAGACAGCAATATCATCTAGATAAGCTGCACAGTAGTCATCCAGGCCTGTGAGGACTTGGTTCACCAACCTTTGGAAAGTGGCAGGTGTATTTTTCAGACCAAAGGGTATTACCACAAATTGATAGTGCCCACCAGGGGTTGAAAATGCTGTCTTGGCTTTTGCAGCATCAGCTAGCCTCATCTGCCAGTAGCCAGCTGTCCGGTCAAATGTGCTCAAAAACTTGGCAGATGCCAATCTGTCTATGAGCTCATCTGCCCTTGGTACTGGATGGGCATCTGTCCTAGTGACAGCATTGAGACCTCAGTAATCCACACAAAACCTCATCTCTCTCTTATCATCTTGGGTGTGAGGTTTAGGCACAAGGACTACTGGACTGGCCCATGGGCTCTCTGAGGGTTCAATGACTCCCAATTCCAACATCTTTTGTACCTTTGTCCTGATACAGTCCCTGACATGATCAGGTTGCCTGTAAATCTTACTTTTAACAGGCAGACTGTCCCCAGTGTCCACTTCATGAGTGCACCAGGTAGTCTGAGTTGGAGTCAGAAAAAACATATGCCTATATGACTGCAAAACTTGTCTACAGTCATTCTGCTGTTGGTCAGTGAGGCTGTCTGCCAAGACTAAACCATCAACTGAACCATAATCAGGGTTCTGAGAGAGCCGGTCTGGGAGAGAGTAACTCTCCTTCTCCTGTCCTTCATCAGTGGCCATGAGCAAGCCCATGTCCGCCCTGTCAACATATGGTTTCAATCTGTTGACATGAAGCTCCCTGTGGGGGCTCCTGGGAGTTCCAAGATCAACCAAATAGGTGACTTCACCCTTTTGCTCAACAATAGTGTGGGGTCCAGACCATTTGTCTTGGAGTGCTGCCGGGGCCACTGGCTCCAACACTCACACTTTCTGTCCTGGCTGGTACACAGTCAGCACAGCCAATTGGTCATGCCAGGCTTTTTGTAATTCCTGGCTAGCCTCAAGGTTTTTGGATGCCTTTTTCATATACTCAGCCATCCTGGAGCAGAGACCATGTACATAGTCCACAATGTCCTGTTTGGGACGTTTGAGAGGTAACTCCCATCCCTCCTTCACCAGACAAAGGGGTCCTCTTACAGGATGTCCAAACAAAACTTCAAAAGGGCTGTAGCCAACCCCCTTCTGTGGGACTTCTGTGTAAGCAAACAAAAGGCAAGGCAGTAGGATATCCCATCTCTGCCTGAGCTTTTCAGGGAGACCCTTAATCATGCCCTTTAAGGTCTTGTTGAATCTCCCAACTAGACCATTGCATTGTGGATGATAGGGTGTGGTGAACTTATAGTTCACTCCACACTCCTTCCACATTGCAGTCAGGTAACTAGACAGGACGTTAGCACATCTGTCTGATACATCCTCCTTAGGGAAGCCCATTCTTGAGAAAACTCCCAGGAGGGCTCTTGCCACAACAGGTGCAGTTGTGGTCCTAAGTGGAATAGCTTCTGGGTATCTGGTGGCATGATCCACTACAGAATACACCTGTGCCCAGATGCTGTTTGGGGATCCATTGGTCCAACAATGTCAATCCCTACTCTTTCAAAGGGAACCCCCACAACAGGTGAATGAATGAATGAATGAATGTTGGATTTATAGAGCGCATGGTTACCCTGGGGCGTCCCAGAGCTTACCACTGGGGAACCAGTCCTGGCTTTCCCTGTGAGATGGTTCCTTTACTGGACATCCCCAAGGTGCAGCCAGGCATCCCCGGTGGTGATGGGGCCGGAGTGGAGATTAAACAAGCTATTGCCCAGAGTTGCAGCGTGGGACCCCATGGTTAGAGTGGCACCGAGACGAGATTTATCGGGCCCACTGACATTGGTCCTGCACCCGGCCGCGTCGGGAATTGAACCCTGGTCCAGGGTCGACCTCTGCCTCCGGGTCTGCCACCTCTAACCGTTGAGCCAAACTTCTCCAGGTAGTGGTATAAGGGTGGCCTTTGTAGTGCCATCTGATTTGCCACTGGCTTGGCAGGTGACACAGGAGCAACAAAACTCCTTGGTGTCTTCTGACATGTGAGGCCAGTGAAAGTGTGAGACAAGCCTGTCCCAAGTCTTGTTCTGGCCAAGATGTCCTGCTAAGGGAATATCATGGGCTAGTGTTAAAAGGAAGCCTCTGAATGCCAAAGGTATGACCAACCTCCTGGAAGCACCAGGCTTGGGGTGTCTACTCTCTGAAGCCCTTCATCCCAATAAACTTTATGGGTTCCACTTGCATTCCCAGCAGCCTCAGCAGCACCTTGCTGTCTGAGGGGTTCAAGAGAAGGGCAGTCCAACTGTGCCTGCCTCAGATCTAACCTGGAAGGTCCCCCTGTCCCAAGAAACTCAACCTGATCAGGCTCAAGCTCTTCTAGGACAGTTCCTTCTTCAGGCTCACAATCAGCTTCCTCAGAAGGCTGATCCACATACTGAGGCAGGGGGGAAGGCAAAGCCTTAACCCTACTGCTCCTTTTCCCGGTAGGCAACTGGTCCATTATTCCAGAATCCAGTGCCTGTTCAGTGTTGCAATTTTTGACATGTGACCTAGTCACAGCAGGCACATGTGCTGAGATGCCTAGCATTTCTGCATGTGTCCTATACTCCACTTCAGCCCAAGCTGAAGTCTCCAGGTCATTGCCAAGCAAACATTCTACAGGGAGGTCTGAGCTAACAACAACCTTCTTTAGGCTGGTTACCCCTCCCCAGGAGAAATTAACAACTGCCATACTGTGTGTGGTAGTGACATTGCTAGCATTGGTCACCAGGTAATTTTCACCTAGTATGATCTGTCCAGGGTCCACAAAGCTGGGTGTCACCATTGTGACACTAGCACAAGCGTCCGTGTAGACATGAGTCACTTTATCATTAATCAAATGAGTTTGTCTGTACTTGCCCAAGTTATTGGGACTCACAGTAGAGGACATTGCTATGTCCCCATCACAGATCAAAACAGCTTGAGTTGGTATTCTGACTAGGCCAGAATCCATCTCAGTTCCCAGGGTAAAACCTACTACACCCTTCTGTTGAGAACCACCACTTGGAGCTGAACTAGGGGGTACAGTTGCCTTAGGGGCAATGGTGGCTGGAGCTGCCTCCTTCTTGGTGCACTCACTGGTCCAGTGAGTATTTACCTTACAACCTTTGCACCATGGTTTCTTAGGACCTTCTTTCTTTTTTGATTGTTGAGACCTCCCACCATTAGAAGCTTTTTGGGGACCTTGAGAAGACTTCTGGTCTTTTGCTTTCTCCCCACCCTTTTGGTCTTGCTTCTTCTGATCATCACCTTGGTTCTGTACCTTCTGCTTCACCCTGGTTCTGACCAATTTGTCTGCCCTCTTACCCAATTCTTATGGAGAGGTCAAATCAGAGTCAACCAAGTGCTGATGCAATAACTGGTTCTGACAATTATTAAGAATCTGTTCTCTGATTAGAAGGTTATACAATCCTGTATAGTCACTTACTTTACTGCCCAGTAACCAGCCCTCCAGAGCCTTAGTAGCACAATCTACAAAATCAGTCCAGCCCTGAGTCTGTGTCTTCTGGGTCTCCCTGAACAGCAACCTGTACTGATTAGTGGTTAAGCCAAACCCATCTATTAGAGCACTCTTCAGGACATAGTAGTTGTCAGCATCCTCTTCTCTCACAGTGAGGAGCTTATCTCTGCCTTTGTCTGCAAAGGAGAGCCACAAAATTGCTGCCCACTGACTTTGGGGTACCTGCTGTACTTTGCAAGCCCTCTCCAAAGCAGTTATCCATTTGTGAATGTCATCCCCAACCTGGTAGCAAGGGACACATTTGCTCAGGTTTCTATGGTCACAAGACCTATACCTACCACTGGGGATATTGCTGCCACCAGTGGGCTCTAGCCCACACAATTTCCTCTCGCTTTCAAGAGCTAGGGTCTCTTTGACCAAGGCAACTTCTTGCCTTTTGATCCTAAGCTGGGCTTCTTCCATCCTAGCTTCATGTTCCCTCTGTTCTGTGGAAGTTCTCCTCCTCCTAGAGGTGTTCCTCCTTCTCCTATGAACAGAGGCAGAAGACCCAATTGATGAACCAGAATGGTGAGACTCTCCTGATGAGGATCTCCCCCTTCTAGGTCCACCAGTAGGCCTAACTGAGTGAATAGAGGAAGGCCCATTATGGCCATCTCCACCACCAGATAGTCCTGTGTTCCCCAGGTTGGGACAATTGTCACCACCCTGGTTCTCGCCCTTATCATCATCATCCTCCTGGTGAGGCACCTCACTAGAATTCTCTTCTGATGAAGGAAGGCCCCCCTCCCTGCTACCATGATTTCCTTGGTCTGATGCTTTTGCTAAGTCATCGGCCATTAAAATCTCTATCAGGTGGCTGGTGGTTGGACTTTGTCCTTGCCTTAACTTTCAGGCCACACACAAGCTCCTCAGATCCTGAAAAGTGAACGTGTCATACTTAGTTATCTGCAAATTGCTGTCATCTGGCATGGAGCCACTAGCTCTAGCTTTTAAGGCCATGACTAGTGAAGTGTGGTGTGTGCACCTACCTACACTACTTGGTTTCCTACTAGAACCTTAGGAGGAGTTGTAGTCAGGGTGTGATAAGCCCTTACTACCTACAACTGCTTAGTTCAGTAGAACGTATGTATTATAAGAAATTGTTTTATATGTACCTACAGGTACCTTAATGTGATCTTTCAAATGATATTTCAAGATTACTTGGTAAAACAATGCAAGCTCAAATCCCACACGCTGCTCACCAATGTGAGAAGTTAGCCTGGCATATGATGTCCACTAGTTGTAGTGGGCACCTTGCACCAGTCTAATCGACCCTTATTGATGGTGGTTGTAAAGTCAACCTTATAGACAAGCTATCCTAGTGGTAGCATGGACCAGCAGTCGTCAGGCTAAGACTTAGAGGCGAGTTAAGCAAGTTGTTTTACCATTTATAATCCCTTGAATACCAAATGAAAGGACACCACACAAGGTATATATCAAATATATATGTATTTATTCTAAACACAACCGCTCTGGAATCTTTATGAGGTCAGAGGTAAAAGTACAATACAAGGAACTTAATTGGCATACGATAAGTTGCACAAATACAGTTCTGCCCTAGGGGCCTCACAAACCATATACTAAAATAGTGGTATAAGAACCACGAGAGATATAGAAAGCAGGCCTAGAGCCTGTGGACTCGCTGGGGCTACTCTAAACAACAAAAGGTTAGGATGCAGGAGGCCCACGGGAGACGCGTGCAGTGTCTAAATACAGCCGCGGGTTACCATTGACTTTCTATGGAGTTTGTAGAAGTTACAAAGTTACAGATTAAGGGCACAAAGGAGTGAACTACGATGGAGCCCTTTTGGACTAGGACACTAGGAGAGTCAATACCCACCGGGGCACTCGAGTTACCTTACCCAGGGAAGCCGGGTGCATAGGTGTCTTTTCGTATGTGGTTTTGTCGTCGATTCCAATGGAGAGCTGCGAAGAACTGCTGCAGGCGACCAGGGGAAAAGTGTCCGGATGGATCCAAGGGTGGATCGGAGATGTGAAGAACCTGAAAGCAGAAGGGACAGAGTCTGGGTCACAGGCCAGTGACCAGGACGGAACCAGGCAATGTCGGGAGTTTCCAGGTGAAGAAGTGAAGCTTGTCTCTGCAGCCACGAGGACCAGGAGGCTTCGATGACAACCAGGAGCTGGATTCGAGCTGTCACATGAAGGATCTAGTTGACTGCAGTGTCAGTATCCGGTTTGGACCCAATAAGACTTGGCAAACGCAACCCATGCAGGAAGTGAAGCTTGGCTTCGGTGCAGACCAGCAAGGTCTGAGGAACTCTTTTGGGGAGAAGTTGGAGCAACCCTGGAGCAACCAGGAAAGCAAGTTAGTTTCAAAAGGAAGTTTTCCAGGGGCTCACTAGCCAAGGGCAAGGAACCGGGAAGACGCGTCGAGCTGAAATGCAGGAGCGGGCCCCACGGGACACTTGTGGAGTGTGGAGGCCTGAGCGTTGGTGCAAATGTGACTCGGGTCTGGGGCTTCAAGCACCCCAATGCACAACTTACAAATACTTCGGGAAGTTGATGTAGCATTGCAAAATGCAGGATGTCCAGGAGTTCCGGTCCCACATCTCTCGTGTCTGCCACGGGTCTCAGCTTTGCTGGGAGCGTCAAGCAGCACAGATATGTCTGGAAGTCCGTGTCCTGTGTCGCAGAGTCTTCGGGATCCGGCGGGAGCCTTGACAATGCAGACCGGCAAGATGCTTCTTGGTGCCTGTTTGAACAGGGTGGTCACTCCTTGACCACAAGGGAGATGTCTTCCGCCTTCCAGTCAAAATGGAACATCGAAGGTCCAGGATTTATGTGTCAAAGTTTCATCCAGGGTAATCTAAAGTCCTAGGGACACAGCTCCTATACTTATACTAAGTTTGGGGGCTGGACTACCTGAAAGGTCCCTCCGCTGGGTGGACCTGGGGAGGGGGTGGTTACACCCCTTCCCCCTTGTCCAGTTTCGGGCCAGAGTGGGGCTGGAGTGCCGCAGCAACTGGTTTGAACCGGGCCATGCATGGAGCACCTTGTGTGCCCCAGGCAGTGTCTAGAAAATGCATTCTGAATGCAGCCCTCCCTGCCCCAATACACTGAAGCCTGTCTGGGGTGGTGCCAGCACCCCCCCTGACAGGAAACCTATTGTCCAAGCCTCCCCTGCCGAAGTTTCGTCCAGCAGCAGGAGGTCAGACTCGTGTCTGTGGCAGCAGCATCCATTTTGTGATGCTGCGGCTCTGTTTAACTTTAACCGGGTATACCAGTAACTACATGTCTTCTCACTCTAGAAGGGTGGAATGCTACCCCCGCCGCCAGAACTGGCGGGGTGTAGTATTCCAAAGTGTTTGACACCTTACACAACATGTTTTGATAAAGCCAACTCAAAGTTAGCATAACCCCCCACGATGATTATAATGCACTTAAGAGTATATGGTATGGCTATATCATAAAACAGCTACAAGGAGATGGTTCCGAAAGCTGCAGAGGGGCTCAGCTCATGCTAGGGCACACTCTCACATAAAACCAAGCACTCTGCCTCCAGGATTGATAAGGCCTGTCATAGACTTATAGGTTACTATGTGTCTATATAAAAGGTAGATATAGGTATACTATATCCAAATAAGGGGTGATTACACCACCTTACTCAGGCTGTGGGAACAGACCTGTGGTGTCAGTTTGGAAGCCCAACCAGGGGTGGCACAATACATGCTGCAGCCCCTGGTAAGCCTTGGATGCACCTATGCCCTGGGTACCTATGGTACACTATACAGGGACTCACAAGGGTGACCCAGTAATCAATCTGGTATGTACCTAAAGTACATGGTATCCATTTAGAGAGAGAACAGCTGGGCTGTGGGCATGATTAGTAGGACCACAGCCACACTAAAGTAAAAAAAACAGAAAATCACAGCAAAAAGTGGGGGTGACCATAGGAAGCAGACCCTACTCCCCTACATGTGTGTCTCCATATTCGGACGTTTATGTTGTCCAGACACACATTCCTTCTTAATTTGTAGAAACCATATAACATTATTCTGCTCGACCTCTTGGTGGCATTTGTTACCATCTCCCAAGACAACCTCATTGCTAGACTTTAGGAATCTGGAATCCAAGTACCAGTCTTAGGTTGGATCGCCTCCTTCCGAGTCAGACTCCCCACCTTCACCTAAAAACACAAGAAGCTCGTCTGCGGAGTCCCTAAGGGCTCCTCTCTCAGTTCAACCTTTACATGAGACCCCTCATCTGCATCTTAAAGAGCCACACACCTTAACATTGTCTCCTATACCAATGACACTCAGCTAATTGTCTCTCTCAATGGCATGAACAGCACCACCAGGAACAACAGCACCTCTAAATGTCTGACTTGGATAACCGGAAGCAAGTGAACTGCCTCAAACTCAACACAGACAAAACGGAGATTCAGATCTTTGGAAATCGGAACTTTCCCTGGGACTCCTCCTGGTGGCCACCTGGCCTGGTTCCCACCCCCACAGACCACATCAGAAACTTTCAGCATCATCCTTGACGACAAGCTCTCGATTAACAAATAGGTCAAGACCGTGATTACATCCTATTGCCACATCCGTAGAATGCAGCACAAAATCTTCAAATGGCTTCCCACGCACACAAGACACACGGTTACCCAAGTCCACATCCTCAGCAGACTTGACTACGGCAATGCATTCTTAGCCAGCATCTCCACCCAGCTCATGCAAAGACTCTAAACGATCCAGAACACCGATGCCAGACTCATAGTAGACGTCCTCAGAAGCACATACATCACTCCCTACCTAGCAGAACTGCACTGGCTAACCATCCAGAAATGCTGCAACACACCTACAAAACCTCCTACAACAGAGGACCGACTCCAACTCTACCAACCCTCCAGATAGCTTTGCTCCACCTCTATAATCCCTCGCACATATCCCACACACCCAGAGAAGCAAGGCAGGAACACGCACTTTCTACATCATTGCTGCCAAAAGCTGGAAAGAACACTCTCCCACATTAGAACTACCACTCAACTCCTCATCTTCTGAAAGAGGCTGCAGACCTGGCTGTTCAAATAGGAGCACTGGCAGTCATAGGTTCCTGCTCCAGAACTGCCAGATCTACGCACCTGCTCCAGTACCTGAGAGCCTCGGGTGATAACCTGCACCATACAAATCTAACATAACATAATATACCCATCTTAATCCTTTAGAGCAGCTCCTGGGTAGTTGTTAAACTTAAGATATCAAACTCTATAGAGCGGCAATGTATTTGTTTTGCCTTCTGTCTAGAAAATATTCTAAAATCAGAGCATCTAGGAATAGAAGATATTCAAAATGTGGGAACTTTAGGCAAGACGCCACTAAGGTTCCTGATTATGATGCCAGAAAAACTGCTTACAAGCTTGAACTGGAATTGATGATCTACTGTGTACAGTGACAACAAAATACCACTTGAAGAGATCATAAAGCATCCAATGCTGCCGTATTATTCGAAATACCATTACACTCACCTTTTTCTTTTTGGAGATTTTCTGTGTACACAAAAACAAATTAATATGAGCTCTCTAGAATTACTGTTTATATAAGATCCATCTGTTATTGCTCACTTTATAAACTTACCTATTGTTTTCATTAAATCACCTATCAGAGAAAATTTAGAAAAGAATCATTTATTCTTGTTTTGAAAATGTGCCCTTTATTTCTACATCGCCTTTTGGTAAAAGTAGACGAATAAAGACAACTCAGAAATGCAGTATTAGCTATCTGGGAGGATTTCTAAATATTCGTATTGCAATTTGAAAAATGTGTGCACAAGTGATATTCATAAGATATTTCTGTTCATGTAGTCATAAATACTTTATGAATTTCAAACTGACCTATCACATTCACAATTTGTATACTTTCTTAAAACCCTCAATCATTGGCCTGGTGTTTTTGTAGTGTATCACAATAAGTTGCCTTGCAATACAATGGTGAGGGTTCTATAAAATAGTAATACATTCAATGTAGTTTATACAGTCTTCAAAGATATAGAATTAACAATATGTTCTGATTTTTTAAACCTCAAAACTATTTTTAAAAACACCCTACAATCGTTTGAACATTCTGTCTTTAGGAATGTCTCTCAGATAGCCAACAATAGGTCATTAATTTGAAAATTGGCATTTCTGGAGGTTTTCAAGATGGAGTTGCACAGTCTAATTTGAGTAAAATCCATTGGTTGTGATGAAGAATGTGCATTGCTTTGCTCACTGTGTAGAAGACTTCTGTTTTTGTATAAAGGAAACACGGTCCAACGGATGGTCCCTCTATAGAGCAAAAAAACGTTCCCAACATCATCATAAGCGAAAGATACATGACCGGCAGTAACAATCATCAGAGAAGTTGCTTAGCAGAAGTACTCTACCTTGACTAGATTTGTTCTTACCCTCACCTTTGTTTCAATGCAATTTCACATACCTTTTTCATTCTGGAGGGTGTCTGAAATAGAGACGACAAATGTGTTACTGGTGCAGTTTTAATACTCTATTGCTCTAAATTTCCAAGGCAAACTTTCAAGTTGTTCCAAGCTTGAATATTATGACACTTTGCTCACATGCAATTCTCTAAATTCACGATATTGCCAAATCTTACCGGATTGTTTCTAAAAACTGAGAGATTAAAAATGTCACATGTAAGAAATTGCGTTGGTGGTGGGCTGGGCTGTGAACCCTGGTCAAGCTCACCCACTATCCATGTTGGATCAAGGCACAAGCAAACCTCCAAAATGAACTGTCCCTCTTGATAGCTTGGCACAGAGCAGTGAGGCTTAACTCAAGAGCAATGTACAAAGTATATGTGGAACACTTCAAACTGTAAAACAGTGAAAACACACAACAAAATGAGCCCTTAACAGAGATCAAAAATTAGAGTAACTTTTAATGAAAAGAATCGCAAAAATACAATTAGTAGAACCAGAGAAATTGAATTGACCAGTTTAAGCGAAACGTGCACCAAAAACCATAAAGCTCCAACTGGGAATATGTGGTTGTGCTGAACTGGGACATAGCCATAAGTTGAGGCCAACAGCTATGGAGTGCAGGCTGGCTACAGGGGCCCAGTCAGACCTGCAGAACAGAGTACCAGAAAACCTGGTTGCAGAGCGTATGTGGATCTGCATCAAAGATGCGCTGCGGAGCCGAATCAATAAGTTGGTTCGAGATGTGGCAAGGCTGCAGTGCGAGGTCCTGTTTCATCGTTGTTGAGAATTCAGTCAACGGGGCTTATGATGCGAAGTCCGGCAATGGTGGCATTCACCGTTCACAGCTTCAGTTCCGAGGAGCTGAGATGCTTAGTCCATCACTGTCGTAGAGATTGCCATTGACATGACATGGAGGACATGGGCTGTGGATGCCCCGCACTGCAACATCAGAATGATGCGTCGGTCCTGAGGACTGCGGAGGAGAAGAGGGTCTTTTCGAAGGATCCAATCCACAAGTGGGATGTATGATTGAACAACTACTGCCTAAACCACAAATTCCGAAACCACGAAGGCTAAACAACGAGTAAAGCCAAACAACTACATTTTTAACAACGAGTTCCTCAACCACGAAAAAAACATCTCGTGACTGGCCAATAGATGGCCCTATTGATTTTATTTTCCCTCCTGAAACGTCCTTGTCAAGAGTAGATGTGCTCCTCCAAAAATGTATTCATAACCTGCACTCATACTTCATATTTTACAATGTGTTGCAGCTGTAAAGTGGAATGCATCCGTCAGCCCAGTTTCTGCCGAGTAAGCACACTCGGATATTTACCAATTACACATTATAAATGTATTGAAGCATTCTGCGCTTTGCAAATGAGCCGCTTCCAGGCCCCGGGTGCTGTGAGCGGGAGTATGAGGCCGGCCGGTAGGCTCCCTGTCCGTCCTGAGGTAGGATAGAACTGGACGCGAGCAGATAACACTTTTACCAATCTATCATATGTATCCACATAACATATCCAAGCCGCTTTTATCTGTGTGTGGGAGGTTGGGGTAGTTGAATAAATACACGGTGCAGATATTTATTATTTGACAGGTGCCATTGGTTGGGAAATGGTCTGCTTTTTGATGGTTTCATGGAGGCTGATGGGCCACATGTTCAACGGTTCAATAGTACAAATCAACCTTAATTTGTGGACCTCTCACATCCTTGGGCACCGGTGCTCCTGCACCTGCTGCGCTAATGGGAGCGGTGCCCCTTCCTCGCCACCATTACATTATACCCACCGCTATTTCAGATATGAATGGTTGACTGGGTTCCTCCTTATTCTTTTTTGCTTATAAACATAATGTCCCAGGGAGGCTTGAAAGTTGTGAAAGGAGACTCTAGGCTGAGTTTTATTTCCCATGCATTCGTCTTTAAAACTAAAGAGAATCGCAGCCTTAGTCTTTAACATTTGAATTAGTAGCATGGCATGGACAAATTGATTTAATACCCCCGGCGAATTGGGCCGGGATTAGACAATAAAGGGGTCTGAAAGCAAAGTTATTTTTTTTTCACAGAAAAAAATGCATTTATCTTTGAAAATTCAGTCAGACAGCAAACAAAATTTTAAATGCTTCGGATCTTGTAGTGTAATTTTTTTTATCATTTTCAGCATAAACCTTAACAATTCATACAGTCAAAATATTAATATTATGCGGTTATAAATCCCTATACATCATATTCATTACATCAAATATAATCAAAGTGCAACACATTAAGAGACTTGTCATTGTAATTACAACAGTGCCATCTACTGGCCACTCACAATGTCTTTTTTTTCGTGGTTTAGAGAAGTCCTTGTTCGAATAAGTCGTAGTTAAGAATGTCGTGGTTAAGGATGTCGTTGTTGTTAAGGATTCGTTGTTCAAGTCAGTCGTTTTTAAAACTTCGTTACAAATGCTGTTTCCCGGTGAAGTGTCCATTCTGTACAGGGGTGTGCCGCTCCACAGATGAGATGTGCCTATTTTGCTCGGGATGCGCCGCTGATCAGACAAGATTCATTGGTTCGGCTGGCAAGCACCTTAGGTCTACTTCCAAGGGTCAAGGACTAGGGTAGCACCATTTGGCAGGGTAGACTCACAGATGGCAGAGGACAGGTGCAGGTGCAAGGTGGTTCCAAGCCGGTTATTTCCCTGCGGCTTCAAATCAGGATGCCAACCATCTGGCCCTTGGAGACACTCTGTGTTCTGGGTTCCAAAGATGCAGATTCAATCCTTCTCACCCAGGTAAAAGGGCAGCAGGTCAGCATAGCAGGGCAGCAGTTCCTTCACAGCAGCAGTCCATCAGAGTAGCAGTCCTTCAACAGCAAAGCAGTCCTTTTTCCTGGCAGGGTATCCACAGGTCCATAAGTGTACTGAGGGTTTTCTGCCTGAGGTCACATTTTTATATCCTGATGCCCTGGTTCTGGAAGGTGGGAGAAGCTACTAGACATTGTCTTTGAAGAGCAGAGAATTCCGTCCCTCCCCTGCCCTGGCTCCAAGCTGGGTGAAGCTACAATAAGGGGTTGTGAGGCCCTTTGTGGGGAGCCGCCCACAGTTTGGGTTGTGAATTTCTCGCTAGTTGAAGTTTTGGCAAAAAGTTAAGGTACTTCTTGCTACATGATCGGATTTCGATGGGTCACGGCATGTATTGGTTTTACGCACATCTTGTTCCACAATTCCACATTATGCCGACTCAAAGCAGGCGACACTCATGGTATGTCACCACCACACTCCTTCTTTGATGTATTCACCTCATGTGGGAAGTAGGTCACAGCACCTCGTGTGGACACCGTTTTTGCGCACTTACGTTTCTGGTCACAACTCTCTTTGGTTTCTTATAGATTCTTATATCACCTTATGAGCGACACCTGGAGCCCTGTTTGCTTGTTTGTATGAGCACTACATTAAGCAGCATGTTGATTATGGTTAAATATAATATTACCTGTGGAGATTTTTACTTTGATTCTTATTATTGATGTTTTAGATTCCCCTGAAGAAGGGCAGATTTTTGCCCGAAATGCATTGGGAAATGGAACTACTACTGTCATCTGTGTTGAGAAAAGCATCATCACTTCTTGTTGAAGAAATTCTGTTAGGGATTGAATAAAAGCGGATATTGAACATTTTCTATGGTTGCAATGTTTCAGTGATGGACTGTAGATTTTTGTTTATGGAATTGATTCCTGGATTACCTGTTTTCCAGAAAAGTTATAAAACACTAAAGTAATTTTGATTCCTTGTTAATACACTTTGAACAAAGTGACACCACAGTAGTGCACCCTGAGCTCCCGGACATGCTTCAGGGCTGACCTCACTAACTTTCTTACAGTGGCATTTTCAGAATTGTAATTTAATATCTGACTCCACCATAAATTAGTATTTAAAATTAGGATTCCAGAGACACCAAACTTGAACCAGAAATCTCGTCCCATTTGGAAAATATACTTATAAAATGTAATAAAGAAATCTCCATGTTATCTAAAAGGAGAGCTACACCTTGCAGAAGTTTAAGAGTTTTCATCCCCTAGGACATGTACAATTTAAAATACATGTCCAATTTTTAAAAGCATCGCACCCTGCCCTCTGGGATGTCCAGGGCCTACCTTAAGTGTGACCTATATGAACAGAAGATTTGGGATGGTAGTGTAAACAGCAAACATATGCTCTGCAATGTCAGGCCTGAGACCTCTTTAAAGGGCTACTAAAGTGAGTGGCACAAACAGTGCTCCAAACCCACGAGTAGCAATTGATTTACAGGACCTGGGAAAATGTAATGTCACTTGACTAAGGACTTATAAGTATATTCAATATGCCATTAGGGTATAAGCCAATTCTACAATGTTTTAAGGAGAGAGCATGAGCATGTTAGCACTCATTTGCAGTGGTAAAGTGCACAGAGTCCTAAGGCCAAGAGGATGGAAATCAGCAAAACTAGGAGGAGAAGCCAAAAAGTTTGGGGATGACCTACAGAAAGGGTAAGCTTCAACAGAGTGCCACTGTTTAAAATATGTTTTGTAATTGGTGCCCTCCTATTTATACCTAGTGCAAGGGTTTGCCCCATTTTTCATGAACAGATTATATAAACATGAGAATCAAACTTAGAAATCATAGAGTGGGGAATATCCTTTGTAAGTCAAGCTCCAAAAACCTACAGTAAAAGGGGGCTCCTATCTCACATTAAGGAGGTAACCAATACTATAACAGAAGATTCTGTCATCTATCTATACTACTATTATAAAGAGAGAACTTGCACCTTTAGGCAAGGTAAACTCGGGAACCACAGCGCCAATCACAACACCCAATACAGCGTTGGAAAGGGCAGATGCTGCAGAAGGACATAGGCTATACAGACGCCCACCATATACATTTAAAAGGTAAAAGAACCGTGCCAGCAAAGTAGTCCCTTGTGGGCGTGTCTGCGTTGTGCTGTGGGCGTGTGCTGGAGGCGTGTGCAGGGGGCGTGACAAACACTGAGGGCGTGTGGCCATGCCTCATATTGTGTGCTAATCCCACCCTGCTCCCTTTAAATACCCCTGCACCCCATGATCATAACCCACCCTTACTCTTAAAATACCCCAACACCCTTAAACACTAACCCATCTTCTTAACCCTATAAATACACACTGTACCCCAAACCTATCCCTAAACCCTATAAATACCCCTATACCCCAAAACCCAAACCCAGCACTGAACCCTATAAATACCCTTGTACCTCAAAACCCAAACCTACCCCTGAACCTTAAAAATACCCCTGCACCCCAAAACCCAAACCTAGCCCTGAACCCTAAAAATACTAATGTACCCCAAAACCCAAACCTACCCCTGAACCCTAAAATACCCCTGTACCCCAAAACACAAACCTAGCCCTGAACCCTTAAAATACCCCTGTACCCCAAAACCCAAACCTACCCCTGAACCCTAAAAATACCCCTGTACCCCAAAACCCAACCTAGCCCTGAACCCTAAAAATACCCCTGTACCCCAAAACCCAAACCTAGCCCTGAACCCTAAAAATGCCCCTGTACCCCAAAACCCAAACCTACCCCTGAACCCTAAAATACCTCTGTACCCCAAAACTCAAACCTAGCCCTGAACCCTAAAATACCTCTGTACTCCAAAACTCAAACCTAGCCCTGAACCCTAAAAATACCCCTGTACCCCAAAACCCAAACCTACCCCTGAACCCTAAAAATACCCCTGTACCCCAAACCTAGCCCTGAACCCTAAAAATACCCCTGTACCCCAAAACCCAAGCCTAGCCCTGAACCCTAAAAATGCCCCTGTACCCCAAAACCCAAACATACCCCTGAACCCTAAAATACCTCTGTACCCCAAAACTCAAACCTAGCCCTGAACCCTAAAATACCTCTGTACCCCAAAACTGAAACCTAGCCCTGAACCCTAAAAATACCCCTGTACCCCAAAACCCAAACCTACCCCTGAACCCTAAAAATACCCCTGTACCCCAAAACCCAAACCTAGCCCTGAACCCTAAAAATGCCTCTGTACCCCAAAACCCAAACCTACCCCTGAACCCTAAAATACCTCTGTACCCCAAAACTCAAACCTAGCCCTGAACCCTAAAATACCTCTGTACCCCAAAACTCAAACCTAGCCCTGAACTCTAAAAATACCCCTGTACCCCAAAACCCAAACCTAGCCCTAAACCCTAAAAATACCCCTGTACCCCAAAACCCAAACCTAGCCCTAAACCCTAAAAATACCCCTATACCCCAAAACCAGCCCTGAACCCTATAAATACCCCTGTACCTCAAAACCCAAACCTACCCCTGAACCCTAAAAATACCCCTGTACCCCAAAACCTAAACCTAGCCCTGAACCCTAAAAATACCACTGTACCCCAAAACCCAAACCTACCCCTGAACCCTAAAATACCCCATAACCCTAAAATACCCCTGTACCCCAAAACCCAAACCTAGCCCTGAACCCTTAAAATACCCCTGTACCCCAAAACCCAAACCTAGCCCTGAACCCTAAAAATACCCCTGTACCCCAAATCCTACCCCTGAACCCTAAAATACCTCTGTACCCCAAAACCCAAACCTAGCCCTGAACCCTAAAAATACCCCTGTACCCCAAAACTCAAACCTAGCCCTGAACCCTTAAAATACCCCTGTACCCCAAAACCCAAACCTAGCCCTGAACCCTAAAAATACCCCTGTACCCCAAAACCCAAACCTAGCCCTGAACCCTAAAAATACCCCTGTACCCCAAAACCCAAACCTACCCCTGAACCCTAAAATACCTCTGTACCCCAAACCTAGCCCTGAACCCTAAAAATGCCCCTGTAACCCAAACCCCAAACCTAGCCCTGAACCCTTAAAATACCCCTGTACCCCAAAACCCAAACCTACCCCTGAACCCTAAAAATACCCATATACCCCAAAACTATATCTGCACACAATATTCCAGAGCTAAATAACTACCTTGCTCAACACTTGCCTAACTTAGTTCCCGATCAACAACTCGCCTACAACACCATAGTTGATAGTGTTGAAAAGAAGCAAGGCAAACTATTGTTCATAGACGCCCCTAGTGGCACAGGAAAGACTTACCTAATCAACCTCATACTTGCCAAAGTTCGATCTTCTGGGAATTTGGCTCTAGCTGTTGCTTCATCTGGAATAGCTGCCACTTTGCTAACAGCTGGGAAAAGAGCACATTCTACCTTTGAACTGCCTCTAACAGTTTCCCTTGAAAGGGATTCAATATGCTCTATTCGGAAAAACGGACCTTTGGGGACACTGCTTCAAAATGTTTCTCTTATCATGTGGGACGAATGTACAATGATACTAAAACCATTGCTGCCTAGACTTTTTTTACCCGGACAACGTCGGGACGGGCCGCTAGTACTGTAATAATTATGTTTTCAATTGTGTGATCAAAAACTACTCAAAAGGTACAGATTTTCCAAGCCTTGCCATGGGAGCTAAAATGTAATGTTGTTTGGGTGCAGGGGGAATCTAGAACTTAAACAATGACTGGCTGAAAGCCACACTCACTTCTGTCTCCTCTGACTGAGGTTTCTGTTGCAGACCGGCGTGACCTTTGCCTCAATATCTCTGGAGTGAAGCTTCTATTTAGCTAGAGGCTGATTCCTGAGTTTTTATAGTATCTATTTGTTGATTACATGTTATCGTGTTTTTAAATTTGAAAACGATGACAGGACTTGCATACACTAAAGTAGAAATAAGGCAAATAGTCATTTTTGCAAATGTGTCTACTCTATCATCATAGTGATAGGATATTGTTCATATTTTGAAACAATTCTAGAAATCAGGAGCACGTGGTGCAGACATTTCTAGTATTCCTACACATCTCTAAAACGTCACACTTTCTATGAAAGAAATGACAAAGGCTGATAAAAGTAAATAAAATTACACTGTAAAGACTGAAAGCACAAACTGATGAAAATAGAAAAGTCTGAAGGGAATTGTCACAGTGTTCCTGATACATCCTTCAACCACTTGGGCAGGCTCCTGATGGACCCACCCAAATATCACTGCAGGCTGACTATAGGTAAATAAAAGAGTTCTGAAAGCTGGAAAGGGATACTGAAGCAGCAGCCTTTATCTCTTGGGCTGTTCTGGTCAGACAAAGTCATTCTTTGTACCACAGCAGAGGGAAGGTTCAATTTGTTTCTCACGTTGGGTTTCCACACTGCTCATGTTCACAGACCTGTCGCTGAAGTTGTCCTTCACAGAGTTGAATGTTGTTGAGCTGGAGCTCCTGGCACTGCAGTCAGGGTATTTCTTCTAGCCATAGATTCCCTGTCTTCTTGCAAAAGAAAACATAAAGCAAGGTAAAGCAATCCTTGTTTACATTTTAATGACTGGGAGTGTCGTGGACTACTCTACAATGGTCATCAATGTCCATTATTGGTGATTATCCATTAAGTTCCGATATCTGAAGAATGCACTCTTCCTGCATCTCTTAATGTATGGGTTTGAACAGGAGTAATAATTCAGCAGAGAGTATGGTGTAGGCTCCCCTGGAGGAGGGCCACTGTTCCTAACTGCATAAACCCATCTTAATCCCTCAGTGCAGCTCAAGATTGATTGTTTAACTGAGGCTAAAGAAATCTATGAAGCAGCAATGTATTTGTTTAGTTTGCTCATGAGAGAGCTTAGTATTGAAATAAATGTCTCTAAAAGAGAAAGTAAATCACTGACCATAAGGCATAGGGAGTTTTGTCCCAATGTACTGAGTAAGGAGGAATAGATTTACACCCTGTGGACTGTGATGCATGACTCTTCCGAGAAGGGTAATTTTATGACAGTAGCTATTCTCTAAATGTGGCTTGACATCCATAACTATGATCTTGTGGCCCAGTGATAGGACAAGGTCTCCAACCGGAGGAGCCAACTCTAAATTTGAGGGGTTTGCAAGATTGACAGAATGGAGTATTTGCCAAGTTGTGGCAGTTCCCATTATCTACCAAACTGTAAATTAACCTCCCTGTGTCCTCCTGTATGCTGCAGGGGGCAAGGAAGATGGTCTTGCACAACAAGATGATATTGCCAAGTTTATGAGGGCATAAAAATGCTTATTTGATGATACATAGACACGGAAACCTTAAGACAAACAAGGCTCAGATCCTGTCAGAGTATAAACCGAAAATACATCATCGCAGTCGAAGGGGCCCATATAATCAGACGACAGGATTGGAAGTTTTTTGCATTAAAACTTAATGAACATCTAGTAGCTGAAAACAGTAGAGAAAAGCAGTGTAACATTGGGCCCTTCACATGTACCATGACATCAATCAGGAGACGAGGAAAGGTGGATTGTATTCCTCCAGGGCTTGTACCCCATTCCTCTATATCGTTTCAGAATCTGTTAATGTCTTTGTAGACAATATTCCAGAATCAGAGCATCTTGAAATAGAAGGATATAAAAATGTGAGAGGATTAGACAAGAAGCTACTATGGTTCAAGTTAGGATGCCATAAAATCTGTGCCCAAGGTTGAACTGGAATAGACAATCTACTGTGTACAGCGACAGCAAAATACCACTTGAAGAGATCGTAAAGCATCCAATGCTGCTGTATTATTAAAAAAACCATCACACTCACCTTTTTCTTTTTGGAGATTGTCTGTGTACACAAAAACAAATCAACATGAGCTCCCTAGAATTTGTTTTAACATATCATCCACTCAATTATTGCTCAATTTATAAACTTATCTCTTGCTTTAGGAGAAAATATAGAGAAGGGTAACTTATTCTTGTTTATGTACATTTTTTCCATATTGCCTACTGGTGAAACTAAAAGACACACAATTGAAAGTAGACAGTAAAGGCAACTCAGAAAGGGTAGTATTTAGCCATTTGGTAGGATTTTCTAAATATATATTTTTTGCCAAGTGTATGAAATGTACTATTCAAGTGATATTTCTGTTCATGTAGTCATAGATAATCTATGCATTTCAAATTGACCTATCACAATCACAATTTGTATACTTTGTATACTTTTCTAAAATTCCTCAATCATTGGCCTAGCTTTTTAAGTATATGATATCAAGTTGACTTGCACTATATTGGTTAGGGTGTCTGTAAATTAGTAACAAATTCAATGCAGTCTATAGAAAGGCTTCAAAGATATGTAACAAACAAAATGTTCAGCTTTTGTAAACCTCAAAACTTTTTTTTTTAAACCTACAATCATTTGGAAATTCTACTGTCTACTGAGAGAGCCAACACTTGCTTTATGAATTTGAAGATGGGCATTTCTGAATATTTTCAAGATGTAGTCGAAGAGTCTAAATTGAGTGTCTGAGTTGGTGTTTAGTGTTGCGGTGCAGACTGGGCCTTGCCTTGCTCACTGTGTAGGAGCCTCCTTTTTTAGTCCTTCTATAGAGCAAAATAAAGCTCCCAACATCATCATAAACAAGTGATGCAAGATAGGCAGTAAAAATCTTCAGGCAAGTTGCTTAACACACGTATTCTATCTTGAATAGATTTGTGCTTGCCCTTAGCTTTGTATCAATGCAATTTTACATACCTTTCTCCTTCTGTAGAGTTTCTGAAATAGGGATAAAAAATGTGTTACTCATGTATATTTAATACTCCATTACTCCAAATTTCAAAGTCAAACTTTCAAGACTTGTTCAACTCTTCAATATTATAGCAACTATGCTGAAATTCTCTAAATTCAAGTTATTTGCAAAAATTAAGGGTATGATATTAAAAATGATGAGATTGAAAGTGTCACACCACAATGAACATTTGACAGTCAGGATTGAACAGAGCAAATGAATGTGCATTTGGAACATTACAAGACCTACAACCGAGTGCTCCTTCTTAGTGGCTGTGTAAAAATATTGAGTCTGTGTACACACTCAGATTACAGGATACTTTCATAATATTATGCATAAAATATATATTTCACAACAATATTAACACCTTAACTGCGCCGACGTTCCATCTCCAGTGCTGAACGTTCCATTGCGCGGGTGGGGCCGCGATGGCCAACGGACGTGCGCAGCACCACCGAGGTAGTGCACGCGACGGCAGCAGCGATGGGGTTAAAGATTGCAATAAGAAAAGAGTTATACAGGTCATAAATGACACATACAAAAACAAAGATAAGCCGAAATCCAAAAATAGCTGCCCTTCTTACATTCTTGACTCAAAGGAGTGCCACTAAAAGAGAACACAACACAAAAATAATAGTTGCCTTACTTTCTGTTTCGTCACTGTGAACAGGGCCATTTCTCCTAATACCCTTTTAGGTCATTACCGACAATATTATGGTTATGGCTAAAAGCATTTCATCATACTGGGCTAATCCAGCCAGAACAGCAAAGGGATTAATGTCTATGACAGTTCTAGGCTAGGACAGAAAGGGGAATGCTATTTTTATCTGTTTTACTCAGCACTGGCTGTGTTCATTCTGAAGTCTCTTACAGAATCGCCATCAGGTACAGTCTGTGAGGGATCTAAAGTTAAATAAAGTCCCATATTATCACTTTAAATGATATCCAAGAGACCATAAATCAGGGGCTGACGACCTTTATAAAAAATAATTAGAATCTCGATCCAACTCAGTTTGGATTCCGTAGTCATCACAGCACTGAGCTGGCACTGATCACAGCCACTGAGGAAGTCAGACAGACAACAGATTGCGGGGACAACGCAGCCCTGATTTATTAGAAGTTTTGACCGCATTCGACAAAGTTAACCATACTCTCCCAATTGACCGACTTGCACCGTTTGGTATAAAAGGTAAAGCACTCAAGTTCTAAACATCCTTCCTAACCGACCAAATTCAAACAGTGTCTTTAGGAGACTTTACATCACCAGCTTTCTCACTGCCTTGCGCTGTGCCCCAGGGTTCATTCCTGAGCCCCACTCTATTTAATCTGTATGTCACCCCGTTGACAGCACTGATCAAAGCTCATGGTTTCGCGCTGGTCTCCTACGCTGATGAAACGCAGATCGTTGTGTTGATAGCAGGACACCCCGAGGCCTTGGGAGTTCAATTTCACGATTGCATGCTCCACATAGCAACTGGATGCGGAACAACTGCCTCAAGTTGAACTCCTCAAAAACTGAGGTTTTACTGTTTGGCAATAACCCCTCCTTCTTGTCTCCTAACTGGTGGTCTCAAGAACTTGGAACCCTGCCTACCCCAAATAGTAAAGTAAAAGATTTGAGACTAATCATCAACACAAAGCTATCCTTTGAAGGACAGAGAAATCATAATACATATTCCTGCTTTTGTGTCTAGAAAATCCCTCGAAAAGTGTTGCCCAACGTCCCAATGACCTTGCTAAAAACTATAGTTACTGCTCTCATTTCCTCTAAATTGCAGTACTGCAATGCGCTCTTCATCAACATTCAAAAACATTTACTGCACAAGTTGCAGACACTGCAGAACGTGGGAGCAGGATTACTGCTGGGTATCCACAAACTTAAACCTGCATCCCAACCCCTGGCCCAGATAAATTGGCTACCCATCGGAAAACACATCTAATTTAAGGCACTTTGTATAGCCTTTAAAGTGTTACAAGGACTTGACACTGCGTATTTGAGACAGCGCTTCCAACGTTACATCTCAGCACAATCTCTTTGTGCTGTTTACAGTGGAAACCTTGTAGTCCCTAAATTCAAAGAAAAACCAAAGGGGATGATGGACGGAGCGTTGACAATACAAACACCCACCCCCAGTCAAATGATCTGGGTTTAATCCATCACCGTTCTTTAGCTCACTCCGCCACCCCAGTTCAGACATGGCCATATGCAAATGAGTCTGACCCTATGCCTCATGGGAACAGTTCAGCCTGAACTGCCAAGCCATGTCTTCCCTGGACCGGAATCAAGCTTCCCAGGACCGGTTTCTGGCATTACAGCGGTCTTCAGCCGAGCTTGCTTGAATCCAGTGGCAAAGTGAGAAAGGGACTCACATCTGAGCATACCCTGCCAACTTTGGGCGAACAAAGAAAAACCAAAGGGGATGATGGACGGAGCGTTGACAATACAAACACTCACCCCCAGTCCACTGATCTGGGTTTAATCCATCACCGTTCTTTAGCTCACTCTGCCACCCCAGTTCAGACATGGCCATATGCAAATGAGTCTGACCCTATGCCTCATGGGAACAGTCCAGCCTGAACTGCCAAGCCATGTCTTCCCTGGACCGGAATCAAGCTTCCCAGGACCGGTTTCTGGCGTTACACCGGTCTTCAGCCGGGCTTGCTTGAATCCAGTGGCAAAGTGAGAAAGGGACTCACATCTGAGCATACCCTGCCAACTTTGGGCGAACAAAGAAAAACCAAAGGGGATGATGGACGGAGCGTTGACAATACAAACACTCACCCCCAGTCAACTGATCTGGGTTTAATCCATCAACGTTCTTTAGCTCACTCCGCCACCCCAGTTCAGACATGGCCATATGCAAATCAGTCTGACCCTGTGCCTCATGGGAACAGTCCAGCCCGAACTGCCAAGCCATGTCTTCCCTGGACCTGAATCAAGCTTCCCAGGACCAGTTTCTGTGGGGGAGTGGCGGTTCATAACCTGCACAGCGTGGTTGTGAAATTTGCTCCTGATAGTTATGTTATGTCAGCATGTTTTGTATAGCGCACAGCTGCCTCAGCAAAGAGGCATCCCAGCGCTGCAGCAGAACATAGAGGCTGGTAACCAGAGGGAGGCACTAGAGTGAGGGGAAAAGATTAATTTTGATGGCCCTACGAAAGGCCATGTAGTTGTTCATGGCAAGAATGGACAATGGCAAAGCGTTCCAAAGCTTGGCAGCCAGTAAACAGAAAGAGTGCCCCCCCGATAGCGCCCTCCTCATTCGAGGCACAGTCGCCAGATGTTGTCCCGTCGAGTGAAGGTGGTGAGTAGGAGAATAGTGAAAGCAAATTTGACAGGATGCTAGGAGAGGAAGATTTCTGAATTTTTAACGCATTGCAAAGGACATTGAATTCCACTTGTCTGACAGGCAGCCAGTGTAGCCGATGAATTGCCCTAGAGGTGGGGCAGGTTCTAGGGAGACCCAGAAGGGTTCTAGCCGCAGTGTATTGAACTCGCTGTAGACTCAGGGTTTCGGTCTTATTTATCCTAAATACAGTGCATTGGCATAGTCCAGTCTTGATAAAATGGAAGCCTGAATAATTAATTGCCTGATGGACGGATCAAAAAACCCAAGCAATGGTTTAATCCCCCCCTCCCCTGAAGTATGCCAAAGCAGGTCCCTGCAACTTTCTTAGTTTGAAATTGAAAGCTGAGCGCCGAATCAACCCAGACACCAAGATCTTTCACCACCTGCTTAGGGGTAGGTGCACAGCTCAGTATGGCCGGCCACCACCGTTCCCCCCACAGCTCTTGATCTCTTCCCACCAGCAGAACTTCTGACTTGCTGGAGTTCAGTTGGAAACAATTGGCAGTCATCCACTCGGCGACAACCGTAAGATTGTCCTGAAACTTGGATGCTGCCCCGACAGTGTCCTCTGAGAGAGCTAATACCAGCTGTGTATCATCAGCATATAATACAATAGTAAGCCCTCTGCTCCTTGACAGGACTGCCAGAGTTTGAACATAAAGGTTAAAAAGCGTGGGGCTCAGCGCAGAGCCCTGAGGGACCCCTTGTTTGTTGGCATGGAGCGTGGAGGCGAACGGCGAGGCTTCAACCTGAAACGTCTTGTTGGAGAGAAAGGAAGCAAACCAAGTCAAGGCCGAGCCCACAACACCTGCCTCCTCCAGCCTGCGCACTAGAATCTCATGAGAGAGCATGTCAAATGAGGCACTGAGGTCTAGGAGAACCAGAGCTGACATACGTCCCTCATCTAGAGCAAGCCAGAGATGCTTAATGACAGCCAGGAGAGCAGACTCCGTGCTGTGGCCTGAGCGAAAACCATTCTGAGAAATGTCCCGGCAGTTGTTCACTTCCAAAAATCTGGTGAGGATGGAATTATTATGGGTCTCAGTGATCTTGGCGATCCACGGGAGGAGAGAAATCGGGCGATAGTTTTCCCGTTTGCAGCGTCCAGGGAAGGTTTCTTGAGCAGAGGAACCTCCCTGGTTTGCTTCCAAGTACTGGTAATGACCGCACTAGACTAGGATTTATTGATCACCTGGCTCAGAGGTGACAAGAGCACAGGTAGCGATCTCATGAACTGGTCAGGTTTAAGGCTTTCAGAAGGGGAGCCAGATTTAATCTTGTTGCATAGAACTAATGAATGAATGAATATAAAACTTGTAAAGCGCTAACTTTGCCCAAGGGCGTCAAGGCGCTAACAGCAGAAGATAAATGCAGACAGCCAAGGCACCCCTAAACCAACGTCAGAGGAAACAGCCAGGTTTTTAACATTTTACGAAACACAGTGTGTGAACATTGTCCAGCAATTTCGTCTGGAAGAGAATTCCACAACTTAGCAGCAGTCGCTGAGAAGGATCTTCAGGACCTCCAGGTCGACCAGCGGGAATGCAGCTTAGAACTCAAGAACAAAGCAAACTTATTAGAATTTTGGGAAAACCTAAAAACATGGCTATTCACTAAATAGCCTCTCCCCATTTTTCCATAAACAAACTGTCTCTAAGGGGCTTATTAGGATTGCGGTTTTCCCGCATCCTCCGGGACGGCAAAAGCCAGCGCCGGTCCGGAGGATGCGGGAAAACCGCTGCGGAGCCTCCACAGACCCACCGCCAAATTAGGATGGCTGGTGGGTCTGGTATTCCGTCCGCAGCTTTTCCGCCGCAGTCGCCTTCCGACCGCGGTGGAAAAGCTCTAACATGTCTGGCGGTGTCTATCAGACACCGCCAGGCATATTAGGATGTCTGCACTTCTATGCTTTTCCACGGCGGCTTTTCCGCTGTGGAAAAGCATATGGACCTTCACTTCGGGGGCCCGTTGCGGGCCCCCTGGGTGAAGGGGTGGTGGGCGGTGCACATGGGGGGTACCTATGGTACCCCCTGCATTTGCGTGAACAAAGCAGCAGGCACCGCGCGGTGCCTGCCGCTTTGTGCACGCAAATGCTGTGCATGCATTTTTAACATTGCGGCGGGTGCAGCTTGTTGCTGCACCCGCCACAATGTTAAAGATAGAGGATGTGACGGCCACCCTGGCGGTCACATCCTAATCTGCACAGAGGGAACGCCGCAGCCCATGCGGGCGTTCCCTCCTACTCTGGGGTCGCGGACGGACTCAAGTCCGTCCGCGATCCTAATGACCCCCTAAGTCTGGCTCATTGCCTAGATACCCCCAGGTTAAAGTTGTGCTTTAGAAATCTTATTTTCATTTCATTTCATCCCATCCAGTGACAGCAAAATACCACTTGAAGAGATCATAAAACATCCAATGCTGCTGTACTAATAGAAATACCATAACACTCACCCTTTTCTTCTTGGAGATTGTCTGTGTACACAAAAATAAACTAATATTACTTATTATACAAGGTCCATGTATTCCTGCTCAATTTATACACTTACATATTGCTTTGATTAAAAGACCAATCAGAGAAAATATAGAGAAGTCTAATTTAATCTTGCTTTCAGGATGTGTAAAATATTTCTACATTGCCTACTGGTGAAACTAGACAGATAAAGACAACTCAGAAAGGGTAGTATTAGCTACCTGGGAGGATTTTTCTAATTATTCTTATTACATTTTGCAAAATGTGTGAACATGTAATATTCATAAGATATTTCTGTTCATATAGTCATAAATAGTTTATGTGTTTCAAACTGACCTGTCACATTCACAATTCTTATACTTTTCAAAACCTGTCATTCATTTTCCTGTTTTTTATTGTAGTATAGGACATTTGGTTGCCTTGCAATACAATTGTTTATGGGAAACAAGGGTACCCCATTAAGTGAACCTGGGGTGTAATGTATATAAGAAGAACAATGGTTCAAGGGTGGCCTGACTAGGTCCAATAACACAAGGTTAAAGATTATCTTAAGAATTATTTTGTTTAGATATTGAATCAATTGGGGAGCAGGCTTTGTAGGGCAACATGTGTATCATTTTAATTATGTACAAATGGGGGGATTGTCAATGGTGGGGAGTCGACGACAATTCGATCTTTAGTGAGTCAAGATCATCATCAGGACAGAGTGAGCAGTCTGGAACTAAAATGAGAGTTGAGCATGTATTAGCACTGTGCCCTACTGGACAATTAACTAGTTTAATACAGTGCAAATGTGCTCCCAGTGCTTACATATGGTTATGGATTTCTTTTTGTTTTCCCTGTGATATTTCGTATATTGTCACTTTGACTCAGTCACGTTACGCACCTTTTCACACATGTTAGCACCTGAACATACCTGTGTAAATACCAACTTGAAATTACAATGATTAAAAATACACATGTTGACCTACAAAGCCTGCTCCCCAATTGATTCAATATCTAAACAAAATAATTCTTAAGATAATCTTTAACCTTGTGTTATTGGACCTAGTCAGGCCACCCTTGAACCTTTGTTCTTCTTATATACATTGCAATACAATTGCGCGGGACTATAAAATAGTAATGAATTCAATGCAGTTTATAAAAAGGCTTCAAAGATAGGTAACAAACAATATGCTCAGACTTTGTACCCCTCAAAACTATTTGAAAAACCCTCCTATCATTTGTAGATGTTTTCTTTAGAAATGTTTTCTCAGACAGCCAACAATGGTTATAAATTTGAAAATAGGCATTTCTGGAAATTTTTTAAATGCAATCGAATAGTCTAATTTGAGTAAAATCTCTTGGTGTGTGTCTCGGTGATTTGTGTTGTTGTTGTTGCAAAGAGTGTGCATTGCCTTGCCTATTGTGCAGGGGACTTCTATCTATACTACTATTATAAAGAGAGAACTTGCACCTTTAGGCAAGGTAAACTCGGGAACCACAGCGCCAATCACAACACCCAATACAGCGTTGGAAAGGGCAGATGCTGCAGAAGGACATAGGCTATACAGACGCCCACCATATACATTTAAAAGGTAAAAGAACCGTGCCAGCAAAGTAGTCCCTTGTGGGCGTGTCTGCGTTGTGCTGTGGGCGTGTGCTGGAGGCGTGTGCAGGGGGCGTGACAAACACTGAGGGCGTGTGGCCATGCCTCATATTGTGTGCTAATCCCACCCTGCTCCCTTTAAATACCCCTGCACCCCATGATCATAACCCACCCTTACTCTTAAAATACCCCAACACCCTTAAACACTAACCCATCTTCTTAACCCTATAAATACACACTGTACCCCAAAACCCAAACCTATCCCTAAACCCTATAAATACCCCTATACCCCAAAACCCAAACCCAGCACTGAACCCTATAAATACCCTTGTACCTCAAAACCCAAACCTACCCCTGAACCTTAAAAATACCCCTGCACCCCAAAACCCAAACCTAGCCCTGAACCCTAAAAATACTAATGTACCCCAAAACCCAAACCTACCCCTGAACCCTAAAATACCCCTGTACCCCAAAACACAAACCTAGCCCTGAACCCTTAAAATACCCCTGTACCCCAAAACCCAAACCTACCCCTGAACCCTAAAAATACCCCTGTACCCCAAAACCCAACCTAGCCCTGAACCCTAAAAATACCCCTGTACCCCAAAACCCAAACCTAGCCCTGAACCCTAAAAATGCCCCTGTACCCCAAAACCCAAACCTACCCCTGAACCCTAAAATACCTCTGTACCCCAAAACTCAAACCTAGCCCTGAACCCTAAAATACCTCTGTACTCCAAAACTCAAACCTAGCCCTGAACCCTAAAAATACCCCTGTACCCCAAAACCCAAACCTACCCCTGAACCCTAAAAATACCCCTGTACCCCAAACCTAGCCCTGAACCCTAAAAATACCCCTGTACCCCAAAACCCAAGCCTAGCCCTGAACCCTAAAAATGCCCCTGTACCCCAAAACCCAAACATACCCCTGAACCCTAAAATACCTCTGTACCCCAAAACTCAAACCTAGCCCTGAACCCTAAAATACCTCTGTACCCCAAAACTGAAACCTAGCCCTGAACCCTAAAAATACCCCTGTACCCCAAAACCCAAACCTACCCCTGAACCCTAAAAATACCCCTGTACCCCAAAACCCAAACCTAGCCCTGAACCCTAAAAATGCCTCTGTACCCCAAAACCCAAACCTACCCCTGAACCCTAAAATACCTCTGTACCCCAAAACTCAAACCTAGCCCTGAACCCTAAAATACCTCTGTACCCCAAAACTCAAACCTAGCCCTGAACTCTAAAAATACCCCTGTACCCCAAAACCCAAACCTAGCCCTAAACCCTAAAAATACCCCTGTACCCCAAAACCCAAACCTAGCCCTAAACCCTAAAAATACCCCTATACCCCAAAACCAGCCCTGAACCCTATAAATACCCCTGTACCTCAAAACCCAAACCTACCCCTGAACCCTAAAAATACCCCTGTACCCCAAAACCTAAACCTAGCCCTGAACCCTAAAAATACCACTGTACCCCAAAACCCAAACCTACCCCTGAACCCTAAAATACCCCATAACCCTAAAATACCCCTGTACCCCAAAACCCAAACCTAGCCCTGAACCCTTAAAATACCCCTGTACCCCAAAACCCAAACCTAGCCCTGAACCCTAAAAATACCCCTGTACCCCAAATCCTACCCCTGAACCCTAAAATACCTCTGTACCCCAAAACCCAAACCTAGCCCTGAACCCTAAAAATACCCCTGTACCCCAAAACTCAAACCTAGCCCTGAACCCTTAAAATACCCCTGTACCCCAAAACCCAAACCTAGCCCTGAACCCTAAAAATACCCCTGTACCCCAAAACCCAAACCTAGCCCTGAACCCTAAAAATACCCCTGTACCCCAAAACCCAAACCTACCCCTGAACCCTAAAATACCTCTGTACCCCAAACCTAGCCCTGAACCCTAAAAATGCCCCTGTAACCCAAACCCCAAACCTAGCCCTGAACCCTTAAAATACCCCTGTACCCCAAAACCCAAACCTACCCCTGAACCCTAAAAATACCCATATACCCCAAAACTATATCTGCACACAATATTCCAGAGCTAAATAACTACCTTGCTCAACACTTGCCTAACTTAGTTCCCGATCAACAACTCGCCTACAACACCATAGTTGATAGTGTTGAAAAGAAGCAAGGCAAACTATTGTTCATAGACGCCCCTAGTGGCACAGGAAAGACTTACCTAATCAACCTCATACTTGCCAAAGTTCGATCTTCTGGGAATTTGGCTCTAGCTGTTGCTTCATCTGGAATAGCTGCCACTTTGCTAACAGCTGGGAAAAGAGCACATTCTACCTTTGAACTGCCTCTAACAGTTTCCCTTGAAAGGGATTCAATATGCTCTATTCGGAAAAACGGACCTTTGGGGACACTGCTTCAAAATGTTTCTCTTATCATGTGGGACGAATGTACAATGATACTAAAACCATTGCTGCCTAGACTTTTTTTACCCGGACAACGTCGGGACGGGCCGCTAGTTTTTGTATAAAGGAAACATAGTTGCTCAGTAGAGTGGCAGTCCTTCAGCAGCACAGCACCCCTTCCTGGCAGAGTATCCACAGGTCCAGAAGTGTACTGAAGAGTTGGTGTCTGAGGTCTCCTTTTTATATCCCGATGTACTGGTACTGGAAAGTGGGAGAAGCTTCTAGACATTGTCTTTGAAGGACAGAGAATGTTGTACTTCACCTGCTCTGGCTCCAAGCTGGCTGAAGTGACAATGTAGAGTTGTTTTTGGGGAGACACAATATGGCCTGCAAGTGATGTGCCACCTAGTCACACCTGAGCTCCCATTATGTGTGGATGTCTAAGAGTAATACACAAAAGCCCAGCTGCCAACTACACCCAGTCAGATAGGCTGCAGGCACCATATGACTAAAGCAAGAAAATGGCAACTTTATAAAAGCGGCATTTTCTGAATTGTAATTTAAAAGCTGACTCCACCATAAGTTAGTATTTAAAACTAGGATTTCAGAGACACCAAACTTGAACCAGAAGCCAACTTTCTAAAAGTGGCATTTTCAGAATTGTAATTTAAAATCCAACTCCATCATACGTTAGTATGTACAATTAGGATTCCAGAGTCACCAAACTTGAACCAAGTATCTCGTCCCATTTGGAAATTTCACTTGTAAAACATAATAAGGTAATCACCATGTTATCTTATGGAGAGTAAGGCCTTACAGTAGTGAAAAACACATTTAAGAGGTTTTCATCTCCTAGGACATGTCCAACATTTTAGGTACATTGCGGCCTGCAGGACCCACCTTAAGTGTGAATTATATGTATTATAACAGAAGGTTTGGGCCTGGGAAAAGTTTAATTTTGCCAAGTCGAGAAGGCACAGTCAACAGCACACACAATGTAAGGCCTGAGACATCTTTAAAGGGCTGCTTAAGTGGGCGGCACAATCAATGCTGTAAACCCTCTAGTAGCATTTAATTTTGATATATTTTTAACAAATTCTACATACATTGGATTTTGCGATTCTTAAATAGCGAATCTCTACAATTGGCTATTTGAGAATTGCAAAAGCAATTCTTGATACATCTGTCCCTTAGTCCCAAACTGCACCATTCAGCACAGGATAATCAGCTTTGTTCACAGCAATATGATTGCAGTGTGCTCTGTGTGAAGCATGTAGTTGCAATTCATAAACCACGATATACAGCAGTTTTATCAGGAATGTAATTTCCATTCCTTAGCAAAGAGATTGCAATCAGCATGATAATCCACATTAAGAGGAAAAATACTCCAGTAGCAATCTAGTAATATGACAATGTAGTATGGCATGCCAGTCATGAAAACAGTAGTAAACAAAAAACTTTGGCTGGCGTTAAATAACCGTGGAGTGTGTGTATGATTTTTTTATTCAAAATCAGTACCAAAACCATTCTCATACAGTGCAATTTCTTGAAGTGCCATCATTTGAAGTGGTGTTGGCTAAGTGGATGGCTCATAATTAGGCCTGAGCAGAACTTGCAAGTTTTACTCAGCAGAATTCGGTAGAGTTACCCAAAATCGCCACAAGATTCCACAGAGTTCTGTGAGCGGCAGAGTTGCGGTACATCATTCTGCTAGCGCTGATTTCTAGGGCAGGGGACTTGTTCCATGCTGTAGAATCAGTGCAAATTGCAACATATGGTGCCCGAGAGCGCACTGCTTTTTTGTGCTGCTTGATTAGATTTTCTACTTGAGTGGCAGCTTTCACAAAGTGAGTGGCAGCTTTATCAACTCAAGCGGTAGCAACCTGCTGCAACCTCCCACGTTGAGAAACCTCACCAAGAGGTGGCCTTTCGCTTCGAGAAAAAAGTCTGCCATGCATCAGTTGGCAGAGTTTTTCCGAAACTCCATGTAGTGGGGAACACTCCACAAAATCTGCAGAAGGAGAAACATTTACCACCCACACCTACTCATAATACAATACCTGAACAAGAAACAGGGGGTGGTCCTGTTGGGGCATTTGGGGTAAGGATCCATAGTAAAACTGTGAAAAATAAGCCCCCTCTAACTATTGTAAAAACACAAAGATAAAATTCAGGGTGCTTGCAGTTGCTTTATACTTATTCTAATACTTATTTTTGATAGAGAACAGCACATCAGCAAATTATTGCTAACATGAATATACAGACATACACCAAATAGTAGTATTTAGTCAATATAAGAAAGACGTTTGATAGTCCTCGGATAATGTCTGCGTAGTCAATTGATCTATGTGGACCCAGATTGAAGTGTGTATTTTAGTTTTATTGAACATTTCATATATACTAGTTTCATGTATGCACAGATGCGAGCCTGGAGAGATTACTGTGCCGTGGTCAGCCTTGTAGGCTAATGCTGTTTTTTGATCTTCCTTTTACTGACTTAATTTTTTTATTGTTACATCCGTTGTGATTTTTTTTTGTGATTTTAATTTGGTGCCATTTTAGTGTGATCTCCGGCCCATCTTTCAATTGGCAGCCATTTTTGTAGTGCCACCACGCTCTATACGCACTATAGGGTGAGTTCTCTAGTGTTTGGTGCTCATTTGTTCAGTATGTGATTGCCTCCGGCATTTAAAAGGCGGCAGCAAGTCGAATCTACGCCTGTCCGCGACTGGACAGGACCAGGGGCCTGGGACACTGGCAGTTTGAGTACAGCCAATGATCGTTTGAGCTACACTTGGCTAGCTCTTATGAACTTTGAGCAGAAGGTGAGGTGGGGGAGAGGGGAAGTTATGGACCCCAGAATAGTGGGACCATTGTGTTTCCCTGCTTGTAATTGGACCTCTATGAGTTCAGAGTCTAGGGAGGTCTGCCTCTATAGAGTGCCACCTTGGTATTGAAAGGATGAGCATACTGGAGATGTGATGAGGACAGAGAAGGCCCTACACTCTGCGTCAGTCAACTCTGCTCTCTCATACAACATAGTATAAAGATAGCTCAGTTAGATTGTTTGTTTATCCCTGACACATGGGCCAAGGAGGATTCAGACTAGGACTTTGAAGTTGCACTCCATCAGGGTATGTGGTGGTGAAGCTTGAGGGGAGCACAAGGAGGGGGGAGGACTTGCTATCATTTTTAGGGAGCAGCTGAGCTGTAGGTTCGAGCCATCATTGAAGGTTGTAAGGTGGGGAATTTTTTAAAATTGAAAACACACAATCTTTGATCCAGTGGCCTGCTGACCTACCGTCCACCTGGTCCTAAAAAGCAGTGTATTCTGAGCTGGTTATTAAGTTCTTGAGCCCTTTATTTATTGAGGTAACTTCACCATCTTGGGGGATTTCAACCTCTATTCCAGAAGAAGAGGGCAATCGCCACACCAGACATTCATGTTTCTTATGCACAGTTTCAGCTTCAGCCAACAGGTTAATGCTATGACCCACAGAGCTGGCCACACTTTGGATGGGGTTTTTTCCCACCAAGAACCCCGGATTGTGGGAGATTGTCTTTGGTTAAGCTGGCGTGACCGTAGTATCATGATGTTTAGTGAGTGCATGGAACATGGATTGGAAAGCGCACTGGAAGTTAGAAAATGGAGACAAATCTCAGTTGACAATTTTGCTGAAGCCTTTTTGTGAAATCAAAAGAGAAGGACATTAGCGGTCCTGGTTCCCCTGCAGAGAATCCGAACAATTGGATTAGGTCAGCCATTGAGGAGGTTTCCCCTCTAGTCAGAGCTAAGCCTAAGGGCAAGAGGAAATTATCTGCTTCATGGTTTTCAGCAGGAGACATGAACTGAGATGAAGATCGGCTTCTAATTTGTAAGAGAAAAACAAACGCAGGGAGGTTATTCCCAAATTCAAAAGTGCAATTTAGGAGGCAATATTGTACTTCTCTCAGAGGATAAGATGTGCTACAAAATTCCTAAAGAACTCATCAAGACGGTTTTATGCTCTTGTTGCCTCCTATACACCAGCCAGTAGAAATCTCCCATTTTTTCTGTAATAAGGTGGCAAAGTCCTTTAGCGACAAGATCATGATGATCTTTGAAGACTTTCATGCCAGCTCAAGTGATTTCAGGGTGCCAGAACAGAAGGAGAGGTCTATCGACCCCAGTGTGAAAGGTGTTACTTCGGAACTGCCTATCCATGCCTGCAGCTGGGCCCTGACCTTATTGCGGATGCCTTGGAGAAGGTCTATTGTCTGGTCTAGTAGACTAGTGTGTATCCTCGGGGTTGGAAGGAGGCAGTTGTCATTCCACTGAAGAAAAAGCTCAATGGGGGTTCAGCTGATATAAAAGAGCTGTGCTCAATCTCTTTGTTGCCTGCCCCAGCTAAAATCCTAGAGAAGCATATCAACCAGGCATTTGCCCAGTACCTCACAGACCAAGAACTGTTGGACCCTTCTCAAAACAGGTTTAGGAGCAGTCACAGCACCAAATGCGTGCTTTTAGCAATTGTTGATTCCATTTGCAGGCAAGTTGACCAGGGAGGCCTCTGCAATTTTGTGTTGTTAGACCTGTTTGCAGCCTTTGACTCCATATCTCCATCATGCTGGAGCAAAGGCTGTGCCAGGCCGGGCTGAAGGATGAGGCCCCAAATTTGATGGAGTCCTCTCTGCTTGATAGGACTCTTACAGTCAGTTGTGAGAATTTTACTTCCAAACCTTTCCAGCTCCCCGCAGTCCCATAATAATTAACTTGTATATCGCCTCCCAAGCAAAGCTGGTGCGTTCTTTCGCCTTCTAGGTGTCGTCCTATGCAGATGACACCCAGATCATTGTTTCCATCTTCAATGACTAGGATGGGGTGGCTGACAAGTTTAGGGCTTGCAGATGGAAATCTGCAGGTGGATGAGGTATAACTGGATGAAAATGAACGAGGAGAAAACTGAGATTGTGGTTTACAGAATGGATCATTCAATCTGGATCAACGGATGGTGGCTGGAAACATGTGGTACTAAATTTGTTGTTATTTGCGACAACACACGGGTTAATAGGTGAGCTCCTGCTTTTGGATCATTAAGACTTAAGAAAGTTCTTCAATTTCTTCTTGCACTTATCACGTCTCCCTTGGACAACTGCAATGCCCTTTACATTAATGTAATCAGTACTCACTAAATAAACTCCAAATGATCCAAAATGCAGCAGCATGATTGGTCTGATACTGCCAAAACACATGTCAGTCAGGGAGGGATTGAGACCCCCTACTGATTGCCAGCGCAGAATCGGTGTCTTTCAAGGTCCTTTGCTTTGCGCATAAGTCTCTCAATTTGCAGGGGTTGACATTTATTAACACGGCCTTTATAGTATGTCCCCAGAAGACCTCTGAGATTGGCAGGATGAAGTAAGATGACAGTACCTATGTGTAGGAAAGCCAGGTGGGGAGAACGAGCAGTCACAGTTGCGGCTGCCAAGTTGTGGAACTCCCTCCCAGAACACATTAGGAGTTTAAACTCGTACCTGAGGTTTTGTAGACAGGTTAAAATGTGGTTATTTTCAAACTAATCCTTGCTTAAAGTAGCTTGTTTGTTAAGGTTTTTCTCTATTTAGGGTCCTCACCTTTGACATGGTTCCCTTCTGGCTTAGCACTTTGATGCCTTTTGGTTTAACATGCTCTACAAATTCTACAAATACAAATCATAAACTACAGCAGTAGCTGAAATCATTGGAATGGATGAAATTGCAGCATCTGGTTCCTCCATGAAAACTGGTACTTGGTGTAAAGCTTGAGAAAAAGGAGGATTTGCAGTCCCTGGAATGAGACTCAGATTTTGAACATAGCTGTACTATTTTTCTAGGCAGTAGAGAGAGGATGTGAGTTTCTACTCCGAAGGCACTTTGGTTTCAAGAGGGGTCTGTTGAATTGTTGAATAGAATCAGCCACATAATGCTTTTTACAGTAATCAATTGTAGCTTCCTATTTTTCTTTGAACCAGGAAGTCGAAGCAGGATTATTGTGTGTGGGCCTTTACCTCAAGAACTTGAAAGGGTGGTCTGTAAGATGGCTTAAAAACGTCTCTATCAGGGATCTTTTCTTGAGCTAGCATTTCTACTTTGGGGAGTGAGCCGCTGGCATATGTAGAAAACGTATCTTCACTAGGGGTGGATTTTGAATGCTTCACATTAGATAGGTTGAATCGTACATTTTCTAAACCATTAAAGCAAGTGTACAGGTCAACATTTTCTCTTCTGACACCTTTCCAGGACTATCAAGATCAAGTATATACAAAGATACTCTTGTATAGAGTACGACCACCTAATACTCCTTTAGGCAAATTATTTAATACTCTCTGAACGTCATGATAATATGTAGTCAACTCAGTGCTGTACTTATTACCCTACAACTCAAGCCTTTTTTAGGCATACCATTAGCATGCTCTATTACCCTGGTACCTTCCAGGTGGAACAGGTGTAAATGTGCAGACATAGAGCCTTATTCACAAAGGTAAATCTACACTTTTGATATAAGTTTACTATTATTTTGCTATTCACAAACTACAAGTGTAGTTTTATGTTTAGTATCTTTATGAACAAATATATAGGACAATCTCATCAGTCATAAAGAAACTACAAGTAAAACTACACAAGTAGCTTGTGAATAGCAAAAAAAAAGAATGGAAAACCTACACCAAAAGTGTAATAGTAGATTTGTGAATACGGGCCATAGAATCCCTGAATGCCTTAGCGGCAAATGCAGGCCATTTGTCGGAATGAAAGGAATGAACTGCTCCCATTGCTCCTAGGCATTGCCAATCTTTTATGACTGATCAGGCATCAGAATTTTGTAGCGGTCAAACACACAGGAATGAATCAGCAGCAACTAAAATACTGGTTTACTGCTCTGGTTGGTATGAATAAGGTCCATTTTATCCCTAAATGCCTTAGTGGCAAACGCAGGACATGTGTCTGAAAGAAAGTCATAAACTTCTCCCATTGCTACTAGGCATTGCTAATCTTTTATGACTATTCAGGCATCTTCATTTTGTTTTGGTCAAACACATAGGAATCTGGAACATGAATCAGCAGCAACTATCATATTGGTTTACTGCTATGGTTGGTATGATAAGATCAAGGCAAATTATTTCAAACAGGGGATCAGAGACAGCAAGTGGACGCTAGGATGGTCTTGCATAAGAGAGATATTTGTTGGCAACATTTGTTTGTTTGCAATATTGCGTTGCTGCACATACTTTTTGGCTCTTTAGTGTCTGAGATTAATTCAAGCATTCCATCCAACACTTTGTTTTTGATGCCATTGGTTTGATGGGTATGCACACACATGGATCCCATGCTTACTATGCCACTGGAATCAATATATATCTGGCTAATAAACCCATAATAATGGCACAACCGCTCCCGGGTTGCTTGTTTTCTGGTTCAGGGAGGTCGTATCCTAGCAGTCTCAGCAGTTCCAACTGAACTGCTCTTATTGGATCAGGATCAAAAATGATTTGCATACATTGGATCCAAACTGAGGTGGCATGGTGTGTGAAAAATGATGGATTGGGAAGTGGCTGAGATTAATGCAAGCATTCAATCAATCACTTTGGTTTTTGATGCCAGTTCATGTCAATTGCAATGTCATTTGTAGTAAAAAAAAAAATACAATGAACACACGGAACAACAGACAACAAAAGGTGTTGTTGGTGGTGCTTTGTTGAGCACTGTTTCTTTTTTGCACAAAATGCACCCTGAAGTAAAATATTGACACAATGACTCATTGTGTGCTAACATTTTGCGCAAAGTGGAAGATTTGCATGTTGTCTAAGTATGTATATTTCTTGTGAAATTTCACATATTAACACAAAAGAAAACAACATGAGTTTCTCACACCTCTAAAATGTGAAAGAATATCAAAACGAATGTGCTTACACTTGACAGTTATCAAACAATGCATCCAATCTCAACAGTTTTTATATTTAGCCCAAAAATATTCTAATTCATTAATATCTATTTTACCTCTTTCCTTCTCCAGGTCACAGGCTGACGCTCCTGAGGAGAGAAGAGAAATATCAGACACAGTCTATTTGGAATGAATCTATCTCATGATGAAGGTCTGAGAACACACAATAATATTAGTAGTATTTCCACTTTCCCCATTCAGAGGTGAACATCAGGAGAATACACTGAATTCACAATTATATGAGTCATCATCACCCTCCTCCTTCCCCATATTTAAAAGAGAACCATGGACAACATAAACCATACACCGAAATAAAATCAAAAGAGTAAAGCTCACAGCTCCCCCAACAGCACATAAGAAAAAAGTGCTATTGAAAGTATCACCTCAGCATATTCTTATGTCGTCCTGGTGTGACAGATATTGGCCATGTAGCTGTGCCTGAGAATCATGCTGTACCTCAACAGATAGATCCTGCAAAGTCTAGGCAGTTAAGGGGTGCATTAAGAAGGATTTGAATATGTCTGGTTGCTATCTACAACTATATTGGGGAGAAAATGTAGAAGCTGGGGAACCAGGTTCGAGTCTCGGCAACAACGCTCAACATCTTGTGTTTCTGGGCAAATCACTTAATCTTCCAGTGTCTAACAAAAATTAATGTGTCTGTCTGTAAAGAAACTGGTGCTCATGAAAAGCGCTCCGATACCCGATGTCCTGGGTCTAGTTTGAGCTATATAAATCTCTTTAAGCATTTATGCTAGTAGAATCCAGTCCCTAATGACATCCGCTGCTTAACCCACCTTTGGGACTTGTTGTTATCTTTAAGCACTGTTTTGCACATACAATATTATTCTCACCCCCAGCACTAAGAGCACTTTTTCAATATCGTGAAGGCAGGATTGCTTAGTTTTCCTTTGGCTATTCAATTTGCACATTGCGTATTTGCACATCTATTAGAATATTTTAGTTAGACACCATCTGGACCTGTCTTGAGGAGGTAATGTGATATGTTGCTGCTAATAGTTTAACTGCACATGTAATTTAAGGACACCAGCGATAAGTTTGGTGGTTTCCAGCTATATCGTATTTATACTAGGTATATATTATTGTACTGTGTGGCTTATTTGCACATGATCCGATAGGCACCATTACCTCCCGTATATGTTTACATCAGCGTATTTGCACATTCGTATATCACGGTTAGAAGTTGCTCAGGCATACGAAATTGTTTTCATCCTGATGACATATTAATGGGCACAGGAATGTTTTACAAATGTTTTTACAGTCATGCCTGTTTGTCAATTACAACAAATAAACGACATGGCCTCGTCTTTTGCTCTTAGAGTCTTAAATGGTTTTATTGGAATGTATTAGATCATCTATCATCAATTATGTGCATTCAGTTTTTAGAATTTATTTCATAGTCTTTTGATGTATATACAGAGGTTCCCTCTGAGTTTACATTACTTTGTAGAGTAACTCTTCCAGGTTTATTCTCCTGTCGAGCACGTGACCCGGAAGTGCTAGGGTGTTTGCATTTTTTCAATATTTCACCAAGTGAGCAAGGACACAGTCCGTGTCTGAAACGCGTCTTGAGACTTGCACCTTTCTTTTTTGTTTAATAAAGCACCTAATATCGGCAACAGCACATTTGTGTCTATATATATATATATATACACACATACATACATATATATATATATACATATATAACACTCCCAAAGCCACCTCGGTAACAGCAATGACGCGTTTCGGGCTCGAGAGCTCTTGTTCACATGCATATATATACATACTGAACACCAAGTGATGAACCTGAAGGCTGCGAAGAGAAAGTTTCACTACTAATTTCCATTCGACAACTACATGCTTTCATTGACAAATACATGTGTTCCAATCCTTTTAAAGAAGTTTTTTTATTTACTTTTGTGTTTTTATAGAGTGCAAACTTGACCCGTTAGGGTATCCGAGCGTACAGAATCATAGAGTTGTACAAAATGCATGGAATCATAAGAGTATACAATTGATTGGGAGGGGGCAGGTGCTGGATACATAAGGGATAGTGGGATACATATGTACAGTTTACATTAACGTTACTCAAGACAAGGCCCCAGGTTTATTGGTGGGTTGACTAGGTCATCAGAGGGAGGCAGTAGCCGGAAATTGATCAGGGTCTCTGTGGTGGTTGAAGGTAAAAGTTTAAACGAGGAATTTACCCATAAGGAAGGTTTTGGCCTCCTTTTTGAAGCGTGCCAGAGAGGGGATTATTCTGATGGCGGGTGGGATTGAGTTCCATATTCTCGGTGCGGCCCCAGCGAAAGCGTGCAGGCTGGAGCAAGAGGTCGCTGGCGAACCGGGAGTTTCTGATTCCTCCAGATACCACAAGTTTCTGTGCAAGATATGTAGGAGAGTTTGAGTATAAAGCCTAGTGTGTGATGCATGCCACCTCAAGCTGTATTCTGGCCTTGAGAGGAAGCCAGTTCAGCGCTTTCAGGTGTGGAGAAATGTGATTGAATTTTCTTGTGCCGGTAAGTAGTCTGGCGGCCGCGTTGAGGCTGGCTTTCAAAGGTGGGCTGTTCTACCCGAAAGGGTAGAACAGCCATATTCCAGTCTAAAGAAGACTAGTGCAGGTACTGCCATTTTTAGGTCGAGAGCGTCAAGGAAGGGTTTCAGTTTTCATAGGTAGCTCAGTGGAATTTTAGATGATTTGGCCATCAAGTTGATGTGGTCCCGCATGTTCAAGTTGCAGTCAAGGGTTATTCCCAGTGATGTGGTTGAGTCCACGATGGTTGGTGGGAAATTTAAGGCTGTGGTGGCCTTAATCCATATCTTAATCTCAGGGTTGATTTTAGGAGGGGAAATTAGGAGAAATTCTGCTTTCTTTGCGTTGAGTTTGAGTTGATTGGAGGCAAGCCATTGGACGGTCAGTGTCAGGGCCTCATTAAGGAAGAGAATCTCCTCGAGAGATGAGATTTTGATGTAGATCTGAGTGTCGTCAGCGTACATATGGTAGGAGATATTTGCAGTGCGTAGGACTTCGACAGTTCTAGGTGAAGGTCGAAGAGGGTGGGGGACAGCGTTGATTCTTGAGAGACTCCAATCGTGACTGGAGAGGGAAGCAGACAGGTTGCCGCTAATTAGGAATCTCTGTGATCGGTTTTGGAGGTAGGATCTATACCATTCTAGGACAGAGCCATCCAATCCCATCCTGAGTTTGAGGCGTTCAAGTAGCTTTCCATGGTTGACCGTGACGAAGGCCGAGGATAGATCTAGGAGGATTAAAAGACATGTTTTGCCTTGGTCAAGGGCTTGGAGGGCATCATCAATGATGTGGAGCATAGTGGTTTCAGTGCTGTGTCCAGGTCTGAATCCGGATTGGAAGTCATCGAGTAGGTGGAAGTTGTTGATGGGTTGACTTAGCTGCAGTTGCACACACTTGTCCAACACTTTAGCTAAGAGAGGGATGTTGGAAATAGGTCTGAAGTGGTCAGGGGATGCTGGATCCAGCGACATCTTTTTCAAAATGGGGAGGACTTGGCCAGCTTTCAGAGAGTAAGGAATCGATCCCTGCTTGAGAGAGGCGTTAATTATTGCAGTCCAGCCATGAATAATAGATTGGGCTGCAGCAGTTAAGCAATTGGAGGGGAGCGGGTTGTTAAAATGGTTATTCGGGTTTAAAGTAGATAGGATTTTAGAGACGGAGTCTCCGTCGTGGAGTGTGAAGTCGGTCCAGTGTGCTTGATTCTTAGGTGAAGCCTGTTGGGGCAGCGTGGAAGGAGGTGGCAGGTCAGGAGGGGGTAGAGAGTATGAGGCGGAACTAAGTTTGTTACCTAAGGCTTTGATTTTGTCCACACAAAAAAAGAGCGAATTCCTCGGATGATATTAGAGACTTGGGGTTTTCTTTCAATGTTTGGCCAGTTTGTTGGATTGGTGTTTGACCAGTTCGAAGAGTTTGTGGGGTCTGTTCTTGGAGCTCCCCAGTTCTGATCTGAAGAATTCTTTTTTTGAGTTGAGCATGTTCCTGTTGTAGGTATTTCTGGCCTGGCGGAGAAGCTTTAGATGTGCGGCAGAGGGGTGCTGTCTCCAGATTCTTTTGGATTGCCGGAGGGATCTCCTCTCATTGTTGAGAAATCCAGTGTAGCAGGGGTTTCTATCTTTGATTTGGGTTCTTTTTAGTTTCAGTGGGGCTGGGTCATCCAGAATGTTCGATATAGTCGCAGAGTAGTGATCCTTGAGGTCATTGACCGTTGAGATATGCGAGGGGGGGAGGGGGGAGGTCAGATTTGCACTGAGCCTCCAGTTCTTTGTGGTCCAGGTTCTTGATGTCTCCGACCCAGCGTTTAGGAATCACTGGCAGCGGTGCCCTTGTCTTGTGGGTGCTAGGTAGTAGGAAGGCGATGGCGTGGTGGTCAGACTAGTCACATGGGTCAATAATATTTTAATTGCGCTATTTTAAACCCACTATCACCTCGAAGGTGAGATTACTTCACCAGAGGTCGCTGTTTACTTGGCAGGCAGAGCGCGCTGCAGGAAGACGCCCTGACCTCACCTGACCCTCCCGAGGCGCCATCTTGGTGAGGGAAGGTCAGCGCTGCAGTCCATAGAACCCTCCCGCCCTCCCAGGATACTTAAGGCAGGGACAGGGTTGGCTAGGTAATCTTGCATTTTGCTCTCCCCTGAGGCGGAAGCCGGGGGATTCTTCTCTATACCTTTCTAGCCTACATTTACTGCACCTCCTCGCTACTTAAAAGGACGGTCTATTTTAAACCTGTATAATATTTTAATTGCGCTATTTTAAACCCACTATCACCTCGAAGGTGAGATTACTTCACCAGAGGTCGCTGTTTACTTGGCAGGCAGAGCGCGCTGCAGGAAGACGCCCTGACCTCACCTGACCCTCCCGAGGCGCCATCTTGGTGAGGGAAGGTCAGCGCTGCAGTCCATAGAACCCTCCCGCCCTCCCAGGATACTTAAGGCAGGGACAGGGTTGGCTAGGTAATCTTGCATTTTGCTCTCCCCTGAGGCAGAAGCCGGGGGATTCTTCTCTATACCTTTCTAGCCTACATTTACTGCACCTCCTCGCTACTTAAAAGGACGGTCTATTTTAAACCTGTATAATATTTTAATTGCGCTATTTTAAACCCACTATCACCTCGAAGGTGAGATTACTTCACCAGAGGTCGCTGTTTACTTGGCAGGCAGAGCGCGCTGCAGGAAGACGCCCTGACCTCACCTGACCCTCCCGAGGCGCCATCTTGGTGAGGGAAGGTCAGCGCTGCAGTCCATAGAACCCTCCCACCCTCCTCCGCCCAATAACGAATAAAGTTATGGCACCACCTCGCCCGCGCAGCGGGCGGGCGCAGCGGGCGCGCCGACGGCGCGCCGAAGGCGCGCCTAAGGCAAGCCCGTCTGCGCCCGTCCGCGCCGGGACCGGGCCGAGGGCCACGACCCCTGGCCAGATTTTAACAAGTGCAAGCTTGGTCTACCCTAAGGATGCTCTCCTTAACCTTAGAACACTAAGGAACCACGCGTGCGCCATATTCAATCTTGGCAAAACGCAGACAGAAAACCAACTGTGTTGTCCTCACTGCCTCTTTACAACCATGCCGCAAGGTGTAAAGAATCCCTTAAAACGAATAGCAACATCTAATAAAGCTGCCTTAGCCCTCATTAATGCACGGTCCCTATGCAAACATAGCCAAGAAATCGCTGACTTAATAACAGACTCTAAGCTAGATGTACTCTTCATCACCGAGACATGGACAGACGAATCATCTGGCCCGGACATGGTCTCCGCCACACCCATAGGCTACAAGGCATATAGACAAGATAGATCACAACAGAATGATAAACCTAGACAGAGAGGCGGAGGGATCGCCATTATAGCTAGAGAAAATATGGAGGTAACAGTGACCCAAATACAGGATACTTCGTGTGAGGCCATGATGTTTTCTATTAAACTAAGCCAACAATTTAATTTTAAAGGGCTTCTCATATATAGGCCCCCAGGTGTCAAAGCTGGCTTTCTAACAAGTATTAGCACACAGTTGGAATCTCTAGCACTAGAAGATTCGATCACAGTATTAGGTGATCTGAATTTTCATCTAGATGAGAACAACAACAAAGACACTCAAGCTCTCATTGCAGATATGGAAGTCCTGGGGTTACATCAACTGGTTACCTCCCCCACTCACCAAGCGGGACATATTTTGGATGCCATTTTCTCAAGTGCCCAAGGGCTCCAAGTAAATGACATCCGCCCACTGCCTTGGACAGATCACTATGCAGTATTTTTCACCTTGGCTATGGATAAAAAATCAATCACAGACACTCCCCCCCGCCAGCCTATAACCTTTAAAGCTTGGCACAATGTCAATCAGCAGGATCTAAAAAGCCATCTGGATGATTCTCGCCCATCAATCTCCGCTAATCCCAACCTGGCTATACAACAACTCAACGACTGGTTGGGACATGCCATGAACTCATTAGCCCCCACTAAGAAAATATCCACAAACAGGACTACCCCTACCGCACCATGGTACTCGGATGAACTAAAAACACAAAAATTACAGAACAGATATTGGGAAAGACAATGGAGAAAGTCCTATGATCCTACTAGTAAAACTAAATACAAGGAGGCTTTGGCAATATACAAAGCCATGATTACAAAGGCAAAAAAAGAGTACTATATGCTGCAAATTGAGCAGGCAAAGAACTCGAGTAAAAAATTATATGATATAACCAAAGTGCTCTCGGGTAATACTCCAGACCTGACCCCACCTCAAACCCAAGACATGTGTGACGCCATAGCCGACTTCTTTTTCAAGAAGGTGGATGATATTTATCAACCATTTCTGGCAAAAATCAAGCATTCAAACGATCTCGATATCAGTCAGGTAGACTTAACATCTACAGGGACTTCATCCTTTACAGACTTTCAACCTCTGACAGAAGATCAAGTATTACAAATTGTATCGACAATCAAAGCAGGATCCAAGCTAGACCCTTGCCCACTATCGGCTCTTCTACCGGTGATGGATTCGATCATACCAGTCTTGACACAAGTTTGTAATTCCATCCTGCTCTCAGGGACATACCCCCTTAATCTAAAAACCACACTGCTCAAACCTCTGTTGAAAAAACCAGGAGCTGATAAGTCAGAACTAAAAAATTACCGACCCATCGCCAGCCTTCCGTTCATGGCCAAAGTGGTGGAAAAGGCCATGAACCTACAATTAACTGAGTATATAGAAACCCACAAGAAGCTAGATGATACTCAGTATGGATTTAGGAAATACCATGGCACTGAAACTGCCCTTATTAAAGCAACTGAAGACATAAGAACAATAAGAGACCAAGGCGGAACAGCGGTGTTGGTACTGCTGGACCTCTCAGCAGCTTTTGACACGGTCGACCATGGTACTCTGGTCGGCCGTGTCGGAAAAATAGGCATCTCCTCTACGGCAAGAGCTCTACTCGCCTCCTTTCTCTCGGAGAGAACGCAGGCTGTCTCTTTGGGCCCCTATCAATCTGCCAAATTGTCACAACCGTGTGGGGTACCTCAAGGCTCATCCCTGAGTCAGACACTTTTTAATATATATGTGTCGGACCTGGCCAATGTCATCAAGGCACATGGGATGAGCCTAACCTCCTACGCGGATGACACACAATTGGTGCTGGCTATAAGGGGTGATGGCGAGGAGGTAGCTAAAAGATTCCAGAGAGGATTGACAGAACTAGGGGAATGGATGGCAGCAAACTGCCTTAAACTAAACTCGGAAAAAACCGAAGTTATGATTTTTGGACAACTCTCACCAGAATGGCCTACTTCGTGGTGGCCCCAAACTTTTGGTGCCCCCCCTAATCCAGTGACTAAATTAAGGAATTTAGGAATAATTTTTGACAACCATCTGAATTTTATGGACCATGCCAGCAAAGTGGCCTCAGTTGCCCACCATAAACTGCGCATGATCCGAAAGATAAGTCCCTATCTTCCTACCACCGCCATTAAAACTCTGGTGAGCTCATTAGTTCTGACATCCTTAGATTATTGTAATGGGCTCTTTATCAACGCCCAAGTAAGAGTCCTAAAAAAACTGCAGACTATACAGAACGCAGCAGCACGTCTCATTCTGGGAATTCCAAAGTTTGCTCCTCTATCCAATGCCATTCCCAAACTACACTGGCTGACGATTCAGAATAGAGCCAGATTCAAATCTCAGTGTATTGTGTACAAAGTCCTAAACAAACAGGGTCCACAGTTCCTTAAAGACCATCTACGACCGTACCAACCCACACGCCAACTACGCTCTACCAACAGTAACCAACTTATGGTACTTCGCACCAAAACTGTGATGTGGGGAGACCGACGGTTTGTAGTGGCGGCTTCCAAACTTTGGAATACTTTACCCCAGGACATTAGGGCATGTCCCACGCTACTTCAATTCCGCAAAAAATTAAAAACATGGCTGTTTAATAAATAATCTACTAAATGATCCCAGGTATAGAATAATCATCAGAGCAAGGCAGTTCCACCCAGCCGGCAAATTATTCAGCGCCAAGACACCCCAGGGTATATGCTGCGCTTTACAAATGCCAATAAATAAATAAATAAATAAATAAATAAATAAATAAATAGAGATGAGCTTGACTGTTCATTCCTTAGAGATGATCCAGTCAAGAGTGGCCTCTTTCGAGTGAGTTGGGAGTGAGCAAGATTGGGTCAGGGCTTGATCGGCCAGGAGGTCTTTGATGGCGTGGACATGAGGATCCTTGGGATCGTTCCAGTGCAGGTTGAAATTGCCAGGGAAAATGTCTTTAGCGTTGGAGGAACTCTAAGCTGTGAAAATTTCCAGGAGGTGGTCGGTGAAGGAATCATTCATGCCTGGGTGGAGTTGCTGCAAATGGAGAGGGTGAGGTATTCGCAGGAGTTGGTGGTATCCGCCAGAAGTTCTGTGAACAAGAAGGTTAGAGCAATAGATGCAGGCGATGCCTCCTCCTTTATTACTAGGTTACCTGTCCAGCCTTGCAGTGTTATAGTTGGAAGGGACTAAGATGTCCAGGCACATAGATGAGGATTCATTGAGCCATGATTCTATTGGAATTGCTAAGTTGGATTTTTTGTTCAGGATGAGAGCAGCAATATCGGTGCCATGCTTAACTGCAGATCGGCAGTTAATTAAGAGACCAGTCAGAGAGCGGTCGGAGGGAGTGCCTGGAGTCAGGGCGGACAGGTGTACAGGCACTAGATTGCTTTTAATCACACTTCTGTTACGAAGGGTAGCTGATCTGCTGGGGTTGATAGTGACCGTGCAGATGGGATGTTCGGCACTCACGTCTAATAGAAAAGGGGTAACTGGGGCTGCGTTATTGTCCCGGAGGATGGCAAGGATTTCCTTTTCAGTGAGGTCTAGCGGATTTGGTGCGGCGAGGGTAGAATTGTAGGAGAGGACGAGAGCTAGGGTTTCCTCCTCCGAGAGGTGGCAAGGATGCTTGCGAGGGCGAAGGTGCCTCAAGGATAGAGGTAGTGGGTGTTTGGGGAGCTCTGTGATTAGAGGGGGGATGGAGTTCCTGCAGGGGCTTGAGGTTAGCGAAGGAGAGTTTGGCGAGGTGAAGGAGGTTCGTTAGATCAATAATGGAAAAATGGATGCTCTGAATTATTTTGGAAGCACTGGAGAGTAGAGTTTCGATATCCATAGAAGAGGGAGGAGCTAAAGAACGGGGGGAGTGGTTCAGAAGCAGTTCTATTGTCATGCTTAAAGGCTAGCTCGACCTGTGTGGTAGGTGTTTGGGGGCGTCTCAGTCTCACGGTCAGAGTGGGGAGGGGACCAGAGGTCTAGGGCTGATTCTGTTGGCAAGGCCAGGAGACGTGCTAGAAGGTTTAGGACGAACTGTGTTGGAAACCCTTAGGGAGGTGGTTTGTGGGAGGCTAGTCACGCTAGGCAGGCTGGACGGGTTTTGAATACCATGGGAATTTGCCTACCTACACAAACCTTACAGTACTCCGTAAAAATGTTTTTACTGACAGTGAAATATGGTTCATATGAGAACAGCTTTACCTCCTGCTCCCACCTGCCAGTAAATGAGAACCAGTGATGATATAAAGTATACACTGAAATTCAATTTACAGGAATGTAACGTTGAAACCACCCACAGTCAAGAATAACCAAAAACAATGGAGACTGTAGTTGAAATGGTATTTGTCAGAGCATATCCAGTGTCACTAGAATTACCTGGCAGTGGACAACAAATTTTCTGCATTTTTACATTTTATTTTGCTGTTTTAACAACTGTCAGGGCAACTTGGCACTTTATTAATACCATTTTCATACTTGAGGGGTCGATTTATATCTGGTCATCATTTGAGCGGGTATTGGTATTGAGAAGCAGAGCAGGCGATGCAGCTTGGAGAGGCTGCAGGGGACATCTTCCTTTTTAGGGACGTCACAGCAGATGAGCCCTCCTGGCATATCTGGCTCAATGTAGTTGGATGGAGTTGGAATCCTTGCATTGGGAGCACTCAGTCACCTGGCCATTTTCAACCCTTTGAAATATTGATCACTATCAGTCATGTGCCCCTTCCATTTGTCTGCTTTTCATGTCTGGTCTGCCGGCCTGTTTAGGTCTAAAAAACACGTCATGGTGACTTTAAAACCCTGTTCTATGAGTTTAGTCTGTTTAAGAGTCTATGTACCTACATGTAAAACAATGACATATTGAGAAAAAAAAATGCTTTGAAGGATGTCAACTCAACTTCAACTATCTTTCTTAGGCTCAATGCTGTAGACAAAGCAATGGTTCCAATGGAGGTAACTCCTGAAATGATATCTACTCAAAGAGTTACCGGATGGTGAGGGCGCATGCATGCACTCTAAGTACTTTGAGATGGTGGCAAAAGCACATCCCATTGAAGACTTTACTGTTGTGGACCTTGTTATTGACCTTAAGCAGCATCATCACATATCAATTGCATCCTCTGCAGGGTAGGCACTCCATCGGGCCTCATCCTGCAACCTAGGATGCAGCTCTTTAGTAGTACTCCTAATGAGAATCTCTTTACCGCTTCAAGGATGTCTGCTACTCAATAATTGGAGTTAAATCTATATTCACCCGTACAGTACTCTTAATCATTTTATTGTTTAGAGAGAATACTGCCCTGTATTTTGCCTCGGTTGAAAAAAATCTGTCAACATTTAAAATCAGAATTCATCTCTCTCCTGGCCATATTAAAGCCCTTGAACCAGGATAGAAGGATATCATCGGATAAGGAATCACTGTACACACAGGATAAAACAGATCAAGCGCATCAGTATTAGGCAACATCCACAGTGGTAGCCGATTAAGTGAGAACAAGAGGTTACTAGCACAGGAAGTATGGCAAACACATTTTACTACTCAAAGAACCATTGTAAACATGGGATAAAACAGGCCAACATGCACAGTGGTAGCAGATGAAGCGGGGACAAGCGGTTACTAGCACAGTAAGTATTGAAAACACTTCTCAATCAATCAATCAATCAGGGACTTGTAAAGTGCGATTACTCACCTGTGCGGGTATCAGGGTGCTGGGGGAGGGGGGCTGCTGGTCAGGCTGGGGGGAGGATCATTCAAAGAGCCAGGTCTTGAGCTCCTTCCTGAATTGGGTGAGTGACGCGGATTGCCTGAGGTGCAGGGTGTTCCAGGTCTTGGCGGTGAAGTAGGAGAATCACCTTCCTCCTATTTCTGTCTTGTGGATCCTGGGGATGGAGGCGAGGGCGATTTGGGAGGATAAGAGTTGTCTGGCAGGGTATGTGGAATGTGAGGGGGTGGTTCAGGTATGCTGGTCTTTCATCGTGTAGAGCTTTGTAGGTTTGAGTGAGGAGTTTGAAAGTGACTCTTGTTGACTGGGAGCCAGTGGCGGTGTTACGTGATGTGACTGCGGTGGGGGATGTCGAGGACCATTCTGGCTACAACGTTTTGGAAGTTCTGTAGTTTCTTGAGCGGTTTCTGGGTGATGCCGGATTGGAGTGCTTTGCGGTAGTCCAGTCTGCTGGTGACAAGTGCATGGGTGGCCGTCTATCTAGATTCTGTGGGATCCATCTGAATGTCTTTCGAAGTAGGCAAAGCGATTGGAAGCAGGCTGAGGGAACTGTGTCGATTTGGTGTTTCACAGTGAGTGATTAGTTCAATATGATGCCGATGTTGTTTGCGTGGTCTGTCGGGGGGGGGGTGAGGGGGGGAGATCCCAGAGCGGCTGGCCTCCAGGAGTCCCAGGCTGAAGGAGTTGGTCCCAGGATGAGTACTTCGGTCTTGTCCAAGTTAAGCTTGAGGCAGTAGCCTTTCATCCAGGTAGCAACGGCCTTCATTCCACTGTGGAAATTGTTTCTGGCGGTTGTGGGTTCATAAGTGAGGGAGAGGATCTGCTGGGAGTTGTCAGTGTAGGAGACTATGTTGAGTCCGTAGCTTCTGACGATGGCTGCGAAGGGGACCATGTAGATGATGAAGCGGGAGGAACCCTGGGGTACTCCACAGCTGAACTCCGTGGGTTTTGAGAGGAACAGCGGTAGTCTGACTCGCTGGGTCTGGCCGGTGAGGAAGAATTGGATCAAGTTCAACGCCTTGTCATGGATGCCGGCATCGTGGAGTCTTGTGATTATGGTTCGGTGGGAGATGGTGTTGAAGGCGGCCAAGAGGTCCAGTAGGATTAGGGCTGTGGTATTGCCCCAGTCAATGACGGAGCGATTGTCATCTACGGCAGCGAGGAGTGCAGTCTCTGTGCTGTGTTTGCTTTGGAAGCCAGATTGAGAGTTGTCCAGGTCGTGGTTCACTTAGATGAACTTGGAGAGTTGGGCGTTGATGGCCTTCTCCATGACATAGGCTGGGAAGGGGAGGAGTGAGATCGGACTGAAGTTCTTCTAAAACGCATAACAACTTTGTTTAATGTAAAGTACATTTTTACCAATTCGATTTCAGAAATGTCTAGAAAACTAATAAAAATAATATGCACTGAGACAAGAAGCTTGGGAAGTACATCGGCCACTCATAACAACTCCATATAAGCACTGAGTGAACTAGGAGGAAAGAGGGCTCTGCCAAAGGAACGTTCCCAGGAATTTCGACAGCTCATATTCACTCCATATGAGGGTGGAATAAACAGAAAGAATCAGCCACTAAGAAAGGCTATCCAGAAAGCACTTGTTCAGCAAACACTCACAAGGTAAAAATGCAACTGCAAATCTACATATGTAAGCGGTAAAGGGTATTTCCCAGTGTAGGCCATGAAGCACATCTACGGTAGGGTTGGTTTTTATAGTAGGGGCAGTTTTATGGCCAAAGGGGCAGTTTCGACTGTTGATTTCCCTAATATTACCACAAATATTGCCTGTAGCAAACAAAAATGCAAAGTCTTCCACGCCATGCAAAATACCCATACAGTGTGTCTACAAAATGTCGAATTGGCTTGATTTAAAATATGAGTCACTATTTTATCTATCTGATTTTTATAACATGGGCTGCTTTTGTTTGATACCAGGACTATTTTTTGTCCTGGTCCAACCCTGCCCCTAACATTAGCAATCACTCCAAATGGGCAGGAAGTAAATATAAAGCAGACATAAGTCTCTGTCTCACTGAATCTAGGATAAATCGAAATAAATTAGTTCCTTTAACTTATTTTTGTGTTATGCAAAGACCACAAACATGCAGATGCACCTACATACATTCATTAACAGTCCATATGAACAGAAAATGACACCTCAAGAAGTGGCCCGTCCATAGGAACTATTCAAAGCAGTTCTGCCACTTAGAATGAGTTCATAAGAGGTGCCACAATCACTCTTTAACATAGATCTCAGTACTATAATACCCATAGAAGGTTATGGTGGAATCAAGAGAGCTGCTGTGAATCTTCACATTGAACTGAAACAAAACCATGGCAAAGCATAATACAAGAGCGGGGGGGGGGCAACATTCTTGCCAATGTTGAAGAGTGAAGATTGCCACAACTCTTTTCTATTAATTAATACTATTCTGTATTGGTGACTTTCGATCCTCTAGTGTTACAAAAATACAAATGAATCCACAAAGGCACTGACCTGCTACCTCTAGCTCGAATTCTGCAAAGGTGTCCATATCCCGAGTTGTGGATCTGAAGGTGCACATATATCGTCCAGTATCGGAGCGGGTAAGATTGGTGAGTGACAAGGCCACGCCTCCGTGTGCAATATCTTTTTTGATCAATATTGTCCTTCCTTTATACTGTTCATCTGGCTTATCGTATTCCGTCCCCTTGTAATAGGAATGCACTAGGTAGGTTTGATTCTCTGTTGCCCAGGAGACTTCTAGTTCCTCTGCACTAATTGGGGGGTTGAGATGGCAGGAAAATATTGTCTTTCCACCAACAGTGGCACAGATAGACTGGCTGGGTCCAACCGCCTGCACAGACTGCACTGCTGCACCTGTCAAGGAACACAGAAGATAACTTTCAGCACAGATGAGAGTGCAGATGTGGTTCCGGGCGTAAGGTGCACATTAGAAGAAAAGAGTCCAGACATGTTTAATTTTGTAAGGCTTTTATTTTCTACTCCTACAAATTTGAGCTAAATTCATATTTTCTTCTATGTTAGTAGGTCTTGTTATAAGCAGAGAGCAGTTTGCACATTGTGTCATTGACCCTAACAATTTGCGTCTTGAACCTTAAACAACCTAATTAAATGTATCAGTTGAGATATTCTGCACCTAAGTGACAATTTCTTTAGAAAAGGTGGTGTCATTATACAACATGTCGCACTACTGCACAAGCTGGAAGGAGACACCATTTTCCACCACTGGTGATGGTAACAGACATCAGCTTCATCACCAAAACATGGCTCAACTATTCCTTGAAGCCACTGTCACCCCGATGGCTACAAAATAATACGCCAGGGCCGCACCAACAAAAAGTGGAGGGACATTGCCATCATCTTCAACATAACAACACACATAACAGGTGTCTTTGTAAAGGGCACGATTACCCGAAGGGGAATAACAGATGTTTATTGTTACTCATCTCAATGGTACTCATTTTATCGACCTCAAATGGATGAAAGGCTGAGTGGACCCGCCGGGATTTGAACCTGTGAACATGAGGTCAAACACAGGCCCCTGCAGTGGCTGCTTTAGTCCACTGAGCCACCAGACCCGGCTCAAGGATGCCATTCGATGCACCACCACCGCCGATGACCTACACCTCTCATGCAGCACCTCAGCTTTTGACTACAAACCGACACCATGACCACAATAAGAAACATTCTTGCCTACAGACCCCCGAGGCACCGACCTACTTTCTGCAGTGCCATCTCCAACCCTATCACCCCCTATCCATAGACTCCCACCACTACGTTGTACTCAGCGATCTCAACTGTCACGCCGATGACCCCAACAACACCAACTCCAACAACCTCCTCGAGAATCTTGATAGCATTGGTCTCACCCAACTGGTCAATGAATCCAAGCACTAAGCCGGACGCCATCTTCTCCTCCAGCAACGGAATCACATTCACCCACGTCACAAAACTCACCTGGACAGACCACTCCATCATCCACTTCACAATCTCCAACACGCTGCACACCAGCATCAAGCACGACAGCTCCCCCGACTGCAGCTGGGTCAAGGTAACCTATACCCAGTAGACACAGGTCCTCAGCTCCACTCACCCCAAAATGTTAGCAGACATCAACAAGGCGATCAGAACTATACCACCTAGGTCACCAAATGCGCTGACAGACTAGCTTTACCAGCAAAATCCAACAAGACCTCCAAACAAACCAGCTGGTACACACCAGGGCTGAAATCCACCAAGCATCAATGCTTCAATCCAGTAGCATTAGAGAACACCATCCACCCCTCCCAGGAACTCAAAAACATCCTCTCAGACTAATTCCATGGCAGGATTGCCACCATCTACAAAAACTTTGATCCCCAACCCAACTCCCTTTACCTCGACAACCTCAGCCAACCAGCAAATACCAACCAAACAATCACCACCTGGTCTCCATTCACCACCCTGACCACAACAGCCATCATGTTGTATATCCACTCTGGGGGGGCCACCGACCCCTGCCCCCTCCATTCCTTCAACCTCAGAACCAACCCAAATCAGCACAGAGCTCACCAGCATGCTCCCCATCTCCAACTCCATTGGAACCTCTCCAGAAAGCTGGAAATACGCTGAAGTGAAACCCCTCCTAAAGAAACCCTCAGCTGACCGCAGCAACACCAAGAACTATTGACCGATCTCCATTTCCCCCCACCCAGCAAAAGTACTCGAGAAGGCCATCAACCAACAGCTCACTGAAAACCTCGAATACAACCACCTACTCGATGCCTCACAGTCAGGATTCCGCACCAATCATAGCACCAAGACCGAACTGATCGCATCCAGAGACATTAGAACCCTCCTTGACCATGGAGAAATGGTAGCCCTGATCCTTCTCGACCTCTCAGTGGCATCTGACACCATCTTCAACCACACCCTCATCAACTAAACATCTAGCAGAACAACCTCTAATCGATCACCTCTTTCCTGGCAGTTATGCATACAGAGTATCTGATTTCCTCCCTTCACTTCTGCCCCCATGAACTTAAGTCTGGGGCATATCCCAATGGTCATTCCTTAGCCCCACCCTCTTCAACATCTACATCACCCCTTTGCAGACATTGTCAGATCCAACATAATCTCCTACACATCCGACACCCAACTAATCCTCTTGCTCTCCGAAGACCCTAAACTGCATTATAATACGCATTTGCCTACTTATTAGAACGTGACTCAGACTCAATGGGCGCTTATCATTCACCACATGTCGATATTTGAAATTCTTGTAACATTTCGAAAGCTTGATTTCCTAGCCCCCCCCCACCCCAAATTTGACTACCTTTAAACCCCACATCCTGTGTCTGTGCCATTCTTTAAATCAAACATGTTACCACTCCAAACATTTTAAGCCCGTATGTCCCTCAATAAACTAGCATTGCTGGCTAGCAGGCACATGCAGCATGAATCATTCATTTTCGGGAGTGTGTCAGCTACCCACCCATCGGAGTGGACTGTCTATCCTCTGTATATCCCTCCAACCCTTCTCTCCCTCATCTTGACACCATTACTAAATTACGGGAAAACCCTTGTCTCCTGTGCGCCCAGATCATCTGGTTTCCAATATCGCATCAACATGGGCCTACAAATAACAGAATGCTAAGCGTGGTTGGCCGACAGGCGGACTGGCTCCAATTAGAATACGTGGGTGTTTGGGTAGTACTGTACCACACATGTCCAACATAAACAAGTATTTGCAATGCAATAGGTCTCGCATTAGAAAATTGTGAGCTATTGGTATTGTAAATGACAATGTTTTTTAATTTGTGCTGGCTGAGTGATGCCCGTTGTGGTGCTGAGTAATGATGTGGTGGTGTCCCAGAGTGATGTGGTGGTGTCCTAAAGTGATGTGGTGGTGTGCTAGAGTGATGTGGTGGTGTCCTAGAGTGATGTGGTAGTGTTGTTTGGCGTGCAGCAGTGTGTGGCGTGCAGCAGTGTGTGGCGTGCAGCAGTGTGGCAGTGTGGGGCGTGCGGCAGTGTGGGGCGTGCGGCAGTGTGGGGCGTGCGGCAGTGTGAGGCGTGCGGCAGTGTGAGGCGTGCGGCAGTGTGAGGCGTGCGGCAGTGTGAGGCGTGCGGCAGTGTGAGATGTGAGACGTGCAGCAGTGTGAGGCGTGCAGCAGTGTGCAGCGTGCAGCAGTATGCAGCGTGCAGCAGTGTGAGTAATGCAGCAGTGTGCAGCAGTGTGAACTGCAGGGAAGTGGGTCTGTGAGGTGTGGCAAAGTGGTGTGAGCTGTGTGTGCATTAGGGGGAAGCAGTGAAGGAGGGAGGAGAGGCTGTGGATCAAGGGCAGATTGTGTGTTGAGCTGCAGGGAAGGGGGTCTGTGAGGTGTGGCGAAGTGGTGTGAGCTGTGTGTGCATTAGGGGGAGCAGCGGAGGAGGGAGAGGCTGTGGAGCAGGGGCAGATTGTGTGTTGAGCTGCAGGGAAGGGGGTCTGTGAGGTGGTCAAAAGTATGCGTGTAAGCCTCTTATCCAAACAAGTTATTTGTAAAAATAAAAACTAGAATGGAGCTTGTGCTACACTGCTTGCCTTACGCTGACTGTGCTACCTTTTCAGAGAAACTGTGCCGCGGGCAGTGTTTATAATATTCATCTTTAGAAAAAATGAGAAATTGAGGGGAAGCATTTATTCGGCTACACCAGTGTGCACAGCTAGGTATGAGCAGGAGAAATAGCCTGAGGAGTTTTCCTAATGCGTGCCGTGCTTTACAGAAAATGAAACTGCTGCAATTAAACATGTGAGATAAAGGACGATTGCGTGCAGATTTCTGCTCCTGCTACCAAGACTCCAAGCAGCCATTATTTGCCGCCATGGTTTTCTGGGGTTAGGCTGCCTGGCGCTGTTTATTTTGTTTTACCCTGGAGGCTGCAAAGGGAAGTAATAAAACTGAAAGTGTGCACGGTGCGCTGAGAGTGAGAAGCACGGACGTGGGCGACGTGGGATGGCGAAAGTCAAATTGCTGCAATTTTGACAAACAGATAAAAGTGAAAGCGCACATGGCGCGCAGACAATAAACATGAGAAGCACCCTATATTGCCCCAAATGGTGTGTGTGCCCTAGAACGGTGGAAGTTAAATTGCTGCCATTGTAAAAAACAAAAGTGAGCACTTGCATGGGGTGCAGACATAAAACATGAGAAGCACCCTTTATTGCTGCAAGTGGTGTGTGTAACCCGGTACGGTGACAGTTAAATTGCTGCCTTTGTAAAAACAAATGCAAGTGAAAGCACGCATGGCACAGACAATGAACACAAGAAGCATCCTATATTGCCACGTGTGATGTGTGTGCCTCTGGACAGTTAAATTGCCACAATTGTGACAAACAAATAAAAGTGAAAGCGCCCAGGGCGCCAGGAAAATAAACACGAACAATGCCCGCATTGCTGCGAGTGGTATGTGTGGCGCCCACCACCATTGTAAACAATTCAAATGGACCCTTATAGTGCGCACCGTGCATGCAATTACATTGACAAACACTGATGAGGGACGGCGAAAGTCAAATTAAAATAAAGAGGTGGGCGAGCCGTGCATAACAAAAGAAAGGCGCGTAACCGCCATTGTTAAAGATGACGTGCATCATGCCGTGCTGAAAAAATATGTATAATTTTGTGTTGGGCGAGCCACGTACAAGAAAAGAAAGGCATGCAGCAGCCATCCTGAAAGATGAAGTGAGGGCTGCCCAAAATGGGAAAAAGAAATAAAGGTAAAAGTCTTTGACCAGCAGCGCAGCTTATTTTGAAGCTCTAACAAGCTCTCTGCATTGCAGTGGTGGGGGGCGGGGGAGCGGGAGTGATTTCCTTTGAAGTCTGATGGGGGGCGGGGGAGCGGCAGCCTTTGAAGTCTGATGCCGAGGCACAGACAAATGGTGGTGTATGACGTGGCTGGTGTTGTGCACGCGCCTGTCTCACATGAACTGTGTCTAATCCGCCGTTTTGGTAGACTTTTCGGACCGCTTACTATAATCTCGCCGGAGCAATGCGCAAGCGCTTTGGCTCAGGCGAGACCTAAACAGGAAGCTATGCTTGCTAGCTACAAATGTCAAATAACATCAATATACACCATTTTATTTCAATAACCAGCATCTTGTGCAATCGGAATCCACTGAGATATTTAACATAGCATCACCATTATATGCTACCAGCTGAATCCAGCCAGCCTACACCATTTGTTACTGATGAACTAAAGATTTCGCAAAAGAAACATCCATAATTTCCTGTGTCAGAATGATATGTGGGTGAGATTGAGCCAGATAGCACAATTGTGAAGGGTGGCTGAAATGCAAGAGGTTGAGCTTCTCAGAGTGAGTGAGAAGCTGCGAGCAGTGCTTGTTGTTCAGGGATGCAACCATTAAAATAATAAACCTTTTTTTTAAAGAAATTATGCACAGTTGCTGGTGGAGAGTTTAAAGAGAAAGCCTTACAATATCAACATTTTAGAAGCTTTATAAGAATGGTGCATCCTACGTAACTGGTATCTGCGCATCTTCTTTGCCTGTGTAAATCGAAACAGTTGTATTATAATAAACCTTTTGAAATTCTGCACTGACGTGTGTGTCATCCACCGTAGTTCTTTCTGAAAAGGTTTTCCAATGCCATAGATCCCTTTGTTTTTCTTTTCTGCAGTTTGATAATACATTTTCCTTGTGAAGTCTGCGTTGAGGACCACGTAAACAGGGTTGAATACATAGCGTATGTATGTTATACATACGTGTATATAATTATAGCGTATACGTACGTGTGGATAATTACTTGCACCCCAATTCCTTATTCAATTCAAGGCCAAATGTCAGAATGTTTCTTTTCCAAGCTCTAATTTAGCCTTATGAATTTTGATAAAACAAAATGTTGAATGAGTGAAAGACTTGTTATGTTTGTTGAAGTACTCCACGCTTTTTGGGGGGTTTTGTGATTTATTTTCTCTGTGGCTGTTTGACAAAGTGCAGAATTTCATATGGGTTAAGTGCCATCTGTGTGATAATTTAAATAAAGATACATATATTAATACATGCACAAGTTTGCTCCCTGGAACATTGCAGCATTAATACCCTTTTTGTTAGGTTTCCCCTGTCGAAAGCTGCGCAAGCAGCGTTTCGCGCAGGCGAAATCTTTTGTTTTGCAGTTTGACTGTTTGTCCCGCCTCTGTTTCCCATTGGCTAGCTCCATAAATGGGGGCTATCCATTGGAAAACAGAGGCGTCCGTCATTCTGTAAGGCGACTCGTGGGCGTTCCTGAGAATTTTTCTCATACGACTCCTTTTAGGACGTCAGTGCGGCGGTGGGCGGGTTTATTTTTTGGGTCGTCAACGTTTCTTTTTGTCATTCCACGGCCGACCGCCGCCGGAGGAAGTCCAGGTGAGTGCCTTTCTTGCCGTTTCCGCCCCCCTCCCACTGTCCGTTCCTTTCCCGCCCCCCTCCCGCGGTCTGTGTCTTTCCCGCCCCCCCTCCCGCTGTCCGAGCCTTTCCCGCCCCCTCCCACTGTCTGTGCCGTTCCCGCCCCCCCTCCCGCTGTCCGTGCCTTTCCTGCCCCCCTCCCGCTGTCCGTGCCTTTCCTTGTTTTACTTCCTGTCCCTTTAACCCGGTGATCTCGGGCGCCCTGTCCCTCTGACCAGCTGCCACCCACAGAATCCGTTCACAGGCACACTGTCCCTTTAAAGCTGGGCTGCCCCCATCCCCCCTCCTCCAGCCCGCCTGCACCTGCAGCGCACAGGCATCACCGACAGGGAGGGGGTTGCAGGCAGAGAGGGAGGACAGTAAGCAGGGAGGGCAGTAGAATGGGCCTCTGCCGAGGGTCTAAAGGCCCTGGGGACGGGGGCAGGGCGAGGACCGGGCAGCATCCATCCGAGGCGGTGCTGCACGCACCCCAGCAGGGCCCGGGGGGTCACTGAGCAGCCCCCACCGGAAGAGATCTAGGACCCCCCCAAACACCTGCAGAGGGGACGCGGCATCATGAAGAGGACTCCTGTCACAGAAAGGAGCGATTTTAATGATTTCTATAGCGCCCACAACAAGCGGAACTGTGCATTGGCGCTTTAAAAAGCACCTGTTCTCTCTGAGAAGAAGCTCTCTGGTGCAGGAGCTCCCTCTGAACGGATCGCCAAGCCCAGCCTAAGAGGAGGAAGCCCCCTCCACGCACGCTCACGCCCCGCCTGCCCATCATCCATCAATGCCAGGGAGGGAGGCTGCCGGTGATTAATGGCGGCGCTGCCACCCTGACCGAGCGAGCAGAGCCTGGCATCAGCCCCCCCACGAGCCATCAAGGCACCCGCTGCCCCAGCAGTAGCCCGTCCCGCTGCAGCAAAGCACCCCCTGCTGCCCCAGCCCCCACCCCTTCCTAGCCCCCCCCCCAGCATCCGAAACCACCATCCACTATCACCCAAGCACCCACCCAGCCACTGGGGCACCCACTGCCCCTTTATCTGTCCTCGCTGGCCCCCAGTACCGCAGCCCTGACACCCCCCAATCACCCCTCCCGCCCCAGCAGCCACCATTCCCAATAGCACAACACCCACCTGTTGCCTCAGCAACCCCCCTGCCGCCGCTGCATAGAGCCCTCCCCTGATCTCTGTGACCCACCCCCTTGTCGCACCTCCCCCCCACAATACCACCCCCACCCGCCTCGACAGAGTAAGAGCCCGGGAACGCACTCCCACCAGTGACCTGCAGGGGACCCCCAGATGTGCACTGCAGGCCCTGCGCACATTCAGCTGTTTTACTGGAATTCGAACCTAGGACCGGCATATTACACATGCACAGATCTCCGCAGTCCGTGCATCAACCCGCTCAACTTTTTTACCAGTAGTTAGCGGACAGAGGTCCGCATCAGGTGCACAACCCACTTGGTTATCTTACCAGAACTGGAATGGTTTTACACGTGGCATTCAGACCTCTGCGGTGAACAGTTGTACGGTCTGAATGTAGTGGAAACCTGGGAGCTGATACTGCAAGCTGCAAACTTGCCGAACTACCTTGCTAGCACTGGGCCCTCAAATGGTGCACGCATTTCTGCAGCTGGCAATCTTGATTTGCACCGACGCAGTTGAACCCCCTCAGGGCACTCAAAGCTAAGACCTGCACGTTGCACTCGGACCTCCCAGTGGCAGGGGCCTTAACCCACCAGCCTGTTACACCAGTGTCATCTACCACGCCCCCCTAAGCCCCTTTCACCCATCCCTTCACTCTTGTCTCGGCTCTATACTTGCCAAACCTTCATTCCAAGACGCCTTCCAGTTACCCCAATCTCACAGTCCACCTCCCCTTCATTTCCTCCTCCCTGCCTGTCTCTCCTGAGTCCGTCTTCTCCTCTGGTGCCCCTTCTTCCCACCATCAGTTCACAACCCTTCGCCTCACCTACCCCTCCATCATTCCACACAGACCCCCGCTGCATCCCGTCTGTTATTCAGCTCCAGCCCCTGCTGAGCCTCAGCCAGGCTCCCTTCCAACCCTCTCATCCTATCCTTCTCACATCTCCTTCACTTCGTCCCTCCTTCTCTCCACTACCCGGTTTCACTCTGCAGCCAGCTTGTCCGGCCCCCTTCCTTCAGCTCTCCTGACGTTTCTTCTCTTCATCTCCTCCCCCGTCTCCCCCCTTCCATTCCGGCCCCTTCCCTTCGTACCCACTTCGTACGACCCTCCCTATCCCTACACCCAATAACTCTATCCCTCCCTCGTCCTTGTATAACACATCCACCATCTGTCCTTGGCGCCCCACCCCCCTCCCTACGACCCCCTCGTCCCTCCTTCACCCCATCTCTTTTTGCCCGCCATTCCCCATTCACAGCATAATCTGAAAAAGTGTGGGCAGAAGGTGAGGTGGGGAGCAAGAACTGGGAAGGAAGGGAGAGAATCGGGTGCTAGAAAAGTTTACGCTAAATAAAACTGCATTAAGTAAAATAAATACTTGCACCCATTCACAGCATTATCTGAAAAAGTGTGGGCAGAAGGTGAGGTGGGGAGCTAGAAGGGGGAAGGAAGGGAGAGAATCAGGTGCTAGAAAAACTCGAGGAAGATTGCTTCATATAATTTTTTACACCTCGTTTTATTTTATTTTAATTGTAACGGATCTTTGTGTAGAGTGCAGAGTGAGTGTGTAGAGTGCAGAGTAGTGAGTGCAGAGTGCAGCGTAGTGAGTGCACAGTAGTGAGTGTGCAGACTAGAGAGTGCAGAGTGCAGAGTAGAGAGTGCAGAGTAGAGAGTGCAGAGTAGAGAGTGCAGAGTAGGGAGTGCTAGAGAGTGCAGAGTGACCAGGGAGTGCTAGAGAGTGCAGAATGACTAGGGAGTGCTAGAGAGTGCAGAGTGACTAGGGAGTGCTAGAGAGTGCAGAGTGACTAGGGAGTGCTAGGGACTGCATAGTGACTAGGGAGTTCTAGGGACTGCAGAGTGACTAGGGAGTGCTAGGGACTGCAGAGTGACTAGGGAGTGCTAGGGACTGCAGAGTGACAAGGGAGTGCTAGGGACTGCATAGTGACTAGGGAGTTCTAGGGAGTGCAGAGTGACTGCAGAATGCTAGGGAGTGCAGAGTGACTGCCGAGATTAAGCTAATGGCAATGTAAATGACAATGCCGTTTATTTATCTGTTTTCAAAACCAACACATAAATACAAATTTTGTTATTTACAATGCAAATAGCTCTAACTTTTCCAAAGGCGAAACCATTGCATTGTAAATGCTTGTTTTTTCCTAGTTTAAAAACGGAGTTAAAACATCATAGTCTGTACCTGACAATACGCATGGTTTGCAGCGGCTCCCAGCATATTGTAAAGAATTGCTTCAGCTTTTGATAGTTGAGAATATTTGCATCGAGGTGACAGATGGTGCCTACGTGGTTTTCAGGTTTTTTTCTTTTCTGTTTTCCACATCTCTTACTTACGTTCTCCAGTTACACTCATCAAGTAAAGAAACAGAATAGTGTAAGTATTTTAACCAAAAGATCAGGAATTATTTTCTCTGAATAGAGGCTCTCTATTTTATTATTTTCTTTGTCCCATTCCCATTTCCCTCTGTTCAGGGCTTCTGGGAGATAGCATTACCTTTGTAAAACAAACATTGCTCTCTCCAATGTTTCTGCTTAATGGCAAGGAATGGATTAAAGAATAAAGTTTTACCAATAATTTTGAAAAAAAAAAAGGAATGCTGATGTATACCCTACCTGCTGTGAGCACATGGTGTCGAAAACCTAATTGTCACCTCTTAAGCACCACTCCCTGGATATGGGGGCAGACTCAGGCATTACAAAAAGAGTCATTAGTGGGAAGCCTGACAAATAGAATCTCCTGTTCTTGCTCAATGAGGGCTTCTCGTGCAGAGGCTGTTGTGACCCTTTAGTGGCCTGGCTCCGAGCATATGAATAATGGATCTGTGCTTTTGCACCCTGGACCCCAGAACAACATACACAATTCACCCTGTCTATTCCCGTTCCATTTTGTAATTTTTTTCCCTGTACCCTTCTCTATCATATCCTCCTCCTCTCCCGACGCCACTCTTTTAGCACCAGTTACATTACACAAGGTCAGAAGCATGGTTTGGCAGGAGGATATTAAGTTATTTGCCCAGGGCCCAAGCAGAACCATAGGATGCTGAGCCCACAGCCTCAAATTTAGCGTCTGTGGCCACAACGATATCCCCTGCCACCAAGACACACACCCTTCTCCCATTGGCCCTACTTAAAAAAAAAACACACACACACAGGCTGCCAGACATCAGACAAGGCCTCTGGCCCAGTTTACCTGACATACGTTGCAGGCTCAGCTCCCCCTCATAGTTTGGCTCTGTGCAAAACGATGAGCAGCTATCTATGCTGTGAACGGATATTCTGTAGGTGCTAAAGCATGAGCAGAGCATCTTTTTACAGGATGCATGTGACAATCACTCACAGGCAGCAGGTAGTAACCCCACCCTTTCACTGCTCGTCACCTTGTGACGACTTGAAAAAGCGTGTTGCTGGCCTCTGCAGTGATTGACAGGCAGACCCAGGAAATACAGGTCTGAGGTCCTACACGGCCGGGGCTGCTTGAAAATATGACAGCAGGGCGCTAGGTCAGCCCTGCTTAGCCAACTCGCAGTGAAACAAGTGAATGCGATGTAGCATCCCAATCGAAGGTGTCTGGCTGCCTGACTCCGATATGAGAGAAGAGAGCCAGGCAGGCCCTGAAAGCGGCACGGGCGTTAATGGGTAAATGGATGTAATAAATCTGGCCAGGCAAAGGGACATCATTTTTATTAAGAGCACTGATAGTTTTACGACGTCAGAGGTTATAAGTGAAGTTTAATGTTTGACTTCCTTCGATTTGAGGGCGGCTGGTGCATGCTCTCCCAGCTGCAGGGAGCAGCCCGGCCCGAGTTTGTTGAGCTCTAATACGCGGGATAAAACCCATGTCCTAATGTGCACGGTCATGCCAATGTTCCACACATGAATAAAACATCAGTAATTACTTTATACTCTGTATAATCAGTTTAGGATCCCATTTGGTTTCACCGTTAGCTTTCTTCCGGAGTTTTCACAATAACAAAAACAGAGTAAATATTCACCATCCATTGTCATAATATCAGCTTATACTTGAGCACGAGTGGATCTTTTCTATAATCACCTGCTCCTGCGGCTCTTGTGACGGATCCGTCCAGTGAACGCCGGGTGCGGCCGGGGCACCAAAATAATGAAAGTAAAGAAACAAAGCTGCTGCTGCCCTGCCGCGCACTCAGCGAGAGTTATGGATAGAGGGTGTGTGGCAATCACTGACCTCACCAGGTCACGTGAATGCAGTGCGTATCCCCAACCGGCCACAGAATCTGGGCTAACAATCCATGCTCATTGCTGCAGCCAGCGCAGCGATGAACCCTACTCTGTCTCTAGTGTCCCAGTCCACCGACCTCCCTTTTTCCCATTTCAATTTTAACAGCAAAAAAAAAACGCAGAAGTAGATGCCTGCGTGTGCCCCGGGGGGGACATAGATGGCGTGCCAGTACAGGAGCACTGTAGTTGGTCCCTGCTTGTGCCCCCAGGGCACTGTAAAGTGCATGCTATAACACAGCAATGCGGAAGACACGCACTGCCTCGAAATTGAAAGGCAGGGATGGCGTGGGCGTGGCTGCTAGTTGCCCAGCGACTAGGCAGGGGGGGGAGTTATGGAGGAGGGGGGGGGGGGGGGGAAGACATCGTAATGCGGGAGGGGGCAGGGGGGGACACAGGAAGAAAGTAGTCTGTGCAGTGAAGGGGCCATTAGCCATGGAAGGGTACACATGACTGACATGGCTGTCATGAGGAGGGACTAACAAGCTCAAAACCAATCGAAAGGCAGCATTTATAACCTAAGCCAATGAAGAAGCTGGACCAGAGAGTGGGCGAAGCTTCCACACTATTGTGTGTTTTGCAGCACATTCACGCTGCATTGCTAGTGAGACCTAAAAAGAAAGCTTACCTGACTGGAGTGACTGCTGGTCCGCGCCGCCTCTGCTCCTAGGCTCTTGGCGCCTTCACGATTCCGAACAACACTGGAGTGGCAACCCCTCTCAGCCAATCCTAGCGCTGGAGCAGCGCCAGCATTGACTTAGGGCACGGTTACTCTCCGCCGCCAGCCCATTAGGAGAGCGAGGTTTGAGCCTTTGCTCAACCCTCGCTTTCCTAATGGTCATGCTCCAGCCTGAGCAGGCACTAGTGCGCATGACTGGGCATGGCGGAAAAATTTGCCGACCTTCCCCAGTCATGCGCACTTGTGCTGCTGCCTGCTGCCTGCTGCCCCTGGTCTGACAATGCCTGTCAGTAAACATGACGCCGGAACACCCACCCCCTTCAGACTCTGAAGGGGGTGGGCGGTCAGCCGTCATGCTGACTGACATGATTGTCAGTTCTCCCTCGGCGTCTCTGAACTTAAGTAAACTGAGTTTACTTACGTTCAGAGACGCCGAGGGTGCTGCGGGCGAGGGCGGGGGGTAACGCCCCAATGGACGCACCGCCCCTGATAGTAGTAGTAGTAGTAATACTTTATTCGCTTTCCGTTACCCATCAAAGTATAAATACACTGTACAATAACAGTATATTAAATACAAGAATGTAAATATAAAACAGCACATGTCCAAGCCAATTCATGATTTAAAAATGTTTGTTCAACCATAAAAAAGATCTTAATAGATACACATTCCATCCCTGTTAGAAATGGGTGTCTCTATTTGGCAAAGGTTTGCACCTTTGAGCAAAATGGGACCCGTCTTCCTAGTCAGAGTAAGGGGGAAACACTTCTAAAATAACCCCTGCTCACCCCCTTGGTAGCTTGGCACAAGCGACAGGCTTATCTCAGAGGCTTTGTGTAAAGCATTTGAACATCCAGGGCATGAGTCAGGGGCCCACGCGGGTTGACGGCATCCCCCTACTTATTTTAAAGGATGGATGCCGTCCCCCCTGCTCAAAAGCTGGACTATCTTAGATGGTGAGTTACTTGCCCGCACGGCCGCCCCTAACTTTCTAAGAGACTTAACCTCCCATCACTCTCAATCTCGTGTAGCGCGCGAATGCGCTACCTATCAAAGTTCTGCTGTGCCCTCTGCAGTTTCCATGACTGGGAGTCCGGGACGGAGTGGGTACAATTTGCTTCCCCCCCTCCCCCCCTCCCCCTCGTGAGTCAGCCCGGGCTGAGACAGCTTCTCGGGCACACACACAGCCCCACCCGAGTACTTCACAGTTCTATAAAAGATCCATTCCGAATTGAGGGCAGGCTTTATTTCTGACATGATAAAAATGGCTCCTTTAATATGCTGGATGAAGACCTGGTTGAACCAGGAAATCTCCTTGAACCATATTATAATGAAAGATTGTCTCCTATTAGATAATTATAGTAAGATTCAGTGGCTGGCATACATCAAAAACAGTCTTTTTAAACTAGGGAGACCGGACCTTTTCTCTTCACCCGAGTCAATAACATCAAAGGACATTGCACTAATCAAGGTAGCAATGGCGCAATTGTTGACTCTGGAGAGAGAGGAATTAGAACTTAAAAAAACAATTGTAAGGGCTAATCTCATTATGACTAGTTCATTAGGACCTGAAATCTACCTTAATGTGGTGAGCCGTCCCTACCATAGGTTTCTTTTAACTCGCTTTCGTTTTAACTTGATTCATCTGAACCTAGGTCATTTTTCCAATTGGAGTACTCCTGAAAATGCATTGCTGTGCTCCTGTGACAACTTTTCCACTCAGAACACAATGCATTTTCTGATGTTCTGTGGTCATTACATGGAATTAAGGATGAAATTCCTGGTCCCAATACTTAAGGAGGCTGAGTTCTTGCAAGTCAAGCCTGCTCTCTTGTACTTGCAATTAATACAGACCCCCAGGACCATTTTCCATGTTGCTAGTTTTCTAGTGGGTGCTGTCAGGATTAGGAACAGGAAAATGATTAATTGTACCTAAATGAACTCGGATGTAAATCTGTACGATGTCTGCACTGTGAAAAATGATAGTCGGGGCAATCAAATTGGTTGACGTTTTTATTATATTTATTGTGATTTTATCTTATGACATTTCTTTTTTTTGGGGGAGATTTTTAATTGGTTTAATTTCCTGTTTTTATTGTGTATAAATAATGTATTTAATGTATGTTCTGTATAGTACCATTGTCTTTTTATGATATTGATTTGTCGAAATAAAGTATTCTGACTGACTGACTGACTGACTGAAAAGACCATTTGCTTGTGAATGAGGCTTTGTTGTTTTTCACCCCTTCTTAGATCCCCTGCATCTCCACTCTGCATATTGCTGGAAGAGTCAGCCCCCCGAAATGTTTAGCAGCCCCCCTCCGAAATGTGGCTCTAGTTGAGCCTCTGTGGCAGGCCTACTGGCGATGAGGGTGCATGGACACATGCACAGAGGCCACTGGAAAGTCAACAGAGACGGCACAGGTTGTTGTGTGCCGATTTAGATACTGTATATACATTTCCTGATATATGCCCTAATATAGGTACAATTCACAATGCCCTTATTTAGGCATAGAACTACAGCCCTTATTTAGGCATTGCTTTGATAACCAAGTACAGGCTTGGTCAACTACATCCGATCCTCTTCGTCACAACGAGTTCTTGGAAAACCCGACTCTTAAGCCTTTGGGACTTCCCCTTGCCTGGATATTGATTTCTCCAAGAACTCATTTATTACGCATGAACATCTATTCCTTAGGGGTTCATTCATGATGTTCTTATGCCCAACTTGTACGTCAATAATGGCTTTCCTAAACACCTTCAAGATATAAATCTACCTTCACTTGCTATGGAAAGGCAAGGTTCGGTGCTGTTCGGGTACCTACTTGCACAACGCGGCTCGCCACAGCAAGTCCAGAAGGAAGTCAACTCCCCAACTGACACTGTCTTCCTCCTCGCCGAGAATTCAGCTCCAGTGTTTCTGACTCCCCTTGCTGGGTGTTAGAGATCGAGTCCCGGGAAGAGATACCAACCTCTCTCATTCTAAGGTATGGAGCTGATTAGAACCTAGAGAAACCTTTGGCAATTCTTGGCACAACTAAACTATAGCTAAAAAAGCACCTACTTCTTCCCTCGTACTACACTTAGGTTAGGTACACTGGGGTAGGATTATTTTAGAAGCACCAGTTGAGTATTTTAGCCTGTGTATTTTATGTATGTACTTTTATATATGTCATAGCTACAGACCATGCTATTACAGTATTATTTTATATTACTGTTAACGCTGTACGTCTTCTATTTCGCATTCTATCTTACGATTGTAGCAGTTCATATCTCTTGCATGAGAAATAAGACTGTTCAATAAACCCTTTTATTGAAACGCCTGTCTCACTATTTCTGTGCAACTCTGTAGAAACGAAGCATACACGATTGACTGAGTGAAATAGTTATCTATTCTTTCCACGACTCTAAAGATAATTTTCCGACTCTAAGGGAAACAAATTTGTCATGTTTATGCGGTTGTCAGAGAGTAATCCCTTCTTGTTTATTTGAGAAGTTTCTAGTGACATCTGAGTTAGCTGGCACACACACAATTAAGTTTATTATACTCGATAGAGACATACTGACCTCAGTCCTATGTCAAATCTATAGTGTATGTTATTCCAATGCGCACAACCTATCAGGGATATAGGAACAACAATACAAGGTGTAAGGAAAGAAAGCCAAGAAAAAAATCAGCATACATCAGAGGGCACAGACAAGGAAACAGAATTTTAAGACAAGTTCCACGGTGGTGTTCAGCTCCAGCAGTTCAATTGTGTGTTCCTCAGTTTTCCCTCACACTGTTATCCCTGTGCCACTCCAGTGGTTTAAAAGCACACTGCACTCTGAGCAACTGCTTCCAGTGGTGCCAATGTGTGTGCAATAACCATGTATTGAGTACTTGTTTTGGGTACCTTGTGACATGTCTCTATCGTTATCATTTTGTTTACATTTGGGAAGCATCGTGTGTACCTCTTTGGGCCAGCTTGATCCTCTGTTAATGTTGTCTTAGGTTCCGTTGATTTGCTTGTTTGTGTTATCTCTGTCGCTCTCCTATAATCTTCTCCTGTGTTTGCCCAGGATGTGTAGTTGCTGTACTTCGGATTAATGTTACACACATGCCAAGCTTTTCTAACCTTTCTCATGTTTTCGCCATGTGTTAATTCCAGTATTTGTAAGTTGCCAAATGCTTTCTTGCGCAAAACTAAGAAACCCCCAACAAGGTGGGCTACTGGTTTTGCCAATGCTGTTTCGGGGGTTTAGGTGGTTAGAGGAGGGAGGCACATGAGGGAGAGGCCAACACGGAGCAGGGAAAGTGTTTTCCAGGTTTAGGGGGACCACAAAAGGAAGAGAGTGACAAGAAGTGCGGGCAGGGGGTGTTTTCAGGGTAGAGAAGCACACCGAGGGAGGGAGAGAGTAACACAAAGCATGGAGGGAGTTTGCAAGGGGAAGTACACAAGGAAGAGAGCAACACAGAGCAGATAGAGCATCTTTCTGGGGGAGAAGCACAGAACGGATAGGGAGGAACAGAGATCATGGGGCAAGGGAGGTTTGAAGGGGAAAGAAGCGCACAAGAGGGAGAGAAATACAGTAAAATGGCAGGGGAGAAATGATCAAGACAGAGATTTGCAAGGGAAAACACACAGGAGAGAGAGCAACACAGAGTGCAGGGTGTTCAGAAGGTGAAGAAAGCACATGATGGAGAAAGCAACACAAATCTGAAGAGTAAGATGTGTGGTCAGTACTTGTGTCTCGACTTGCCAATCTTGTTCAACGCTCCCATGAAGCATAGGTACTTTACCATTGCTTTTAATTGGCTGGCTTTTAGAAAGTTACATTTTCGTTGCTTGAAGCATGTGTAGGCTAATCAGTATTTGCTCCCCAATTTCTCACAACCATACTTTGCATTTGAATGTGTGAACATGGTATGAAACACAACTTTTTATTTCAATTGTTTTGCAGCAATTTCAAAATATTGTGGCTTGACTAATGTAGTTGTATGCCAAACTTCATCCACAATTTGGCTGTTAATTCCTCCATACAGGGACCTTAAGTCACAGGCTTAAGTACTGAGCAGCTTCAATTGTTAAATCTTGCAATTTGTACAAATGATAGATCTGCTGCACATGTGATGTCACTTCCTGTTGTGATGTCACTTCCGGACGTGATGTCACTTCCGGACGTGATGTCACTTCCGGACGTGATGTCACTTCCTGTGACACCACCTAGCTTGGAGAGTCCCCCCACTTCTTTTTTTAGGACTTGTGCCCTGTGTACATCCATACAGTAACACAGTGAAAACACTACAAATGTACACCACACCAGTGTAGAAAAATAAGCACTCTTCACAAAGTCCTTAATTGCCTCCTTGGGGATGTATGCCCTCCCTTTTCCAGAATGAGTACTCCTCCTCCAGTTTCTTCAACTCTTCTCCTTGGCAAAGGTTCCTCTTGATTTCCCGGAAGTGATCTAAAAGTCTGGGGTCTGGGCCCCTCTTTTTATTCAGCAAAATCCTTTGTTCTCTGGTGGCAAAGAAGGCCTGTGCTCAGTCAAAACCAGTGCTTTCCTCTTTGGTGCAGCTTCCTGTCAGGAAGCGCAACAACATTGTGTCAGGCAGACCAGGCCCATTCAGGTGAAAGGAAATCGCCACCCCCTACTTTAAATGCAACCCAGGTCTATTAAGCCTGGCCCTGACTCATCCAGACTTTCTGGAGCCACGGCTCCTCCCCAGCCCCTGTCACTCCAAGCCAGACAGTCAATACACATCCTAGCAGATGCACACTGGATGGCTAGGCAGGAAAATACCTACCTTCTAAAAGTGATATTTTCAAACACAGAATGTAAAATCACCTTCACTAAAAAGATGCATTTATCATTCTGAGTTCAGGCGTACCAAACTTTATTTTCCTACCTTGTTCCCAGGGGTAGTTATGTTTATAAGGTGTTATAAGCAAGCTCCTCATTCTATCCTATGGGAACAGGTGGCCTTGCAATAGTGAAAAGGAAATTGAAAGTATTTCACTATCAGTACATGCCACACACACCAGGGCATGTCGTGCCTTTTACATACACTGCACCCTGCCCACTGGGGTACTTTGGGACTACCTTAAGTGTGACTAACAGGTAAGAAAAGGGAACGGTAGGGCCTGGCAAATGAGTGCATCTGCCAAGTCACCATGGCAGTCCTAGACTTCCCACAGGCTCTGCAATGGCAATCCTGAGTGACATTTACAGGCTGCTTATATAGGTGGCACAATCAGTGCTGCAAGCCTACCTAGCAGTATTCGATTTACAGGCCTAGGAGGTTTCGCCGCCATTGTGAGCATGCTGACCGCTCCGGCGGGCAATCGTGATGATTGCTTCCGGTGGAAAAGCGCCGGCTGGGCTTTCCCTCTGCCGCGGTACCCACCGCCATCATAATGTGGCAGGGTAAATCTCATGACGATGGCGGAACGATTGTCACCGCCAGCCCTGCCGTGGCTGTCCTTCCGCCATCATAATGAGCCCCTAGGTGTACCTCATTCTCACAGTCCAAGCCACAGGCTAGGCAAATACTAGAAACTGGATCCTTGTTCCATTTATTAGTAAATGATCTTAATGGAAGGGTACTGACTCAAAAACAAGTATACAAGCTTTTGACTAGGGGCTGATAAACTGAGTCTAAAAATGGCTCAAAGCATGGAAACAGCTTCAAATCCAGGAACATTTTGGTCAAGGATCCATTTGACCTGGTATTTACATAACCTCTGTGAATATATGTCCAATTACATGTTTTCAGGTCATTGGGATCAGCTTTACGATAGGTATTTGGCTCATCCCAAAGGCTTTGCAAACCCAATCTTCTAAACCAATCAAGAACAAATTTAACCCAGGGTACTATCTTGACATCAGCAACATTTAATAGATCTATAAGAGAAACTGTATAGTCTCTTAGATCAGCTGTGGACAAAAGGTGGACCCAATGCACTAATGGTTTAAGTTTAAGTGGAGCCAAAGCTGAGATTCTTTTTAGTCCTTGATCAAAGTATAGTGGAATATGAGGGAAGTTGTTGAAACTGAAACCAACTTCCTCACAAATGTATTTTCAAGAATAGATAATGACTGGACGTCGGTGCAGCCCCAAATCTCAGCACCATAGAGCACAGTACCTTGTGCCTTGGCACGATATTCCTCTAGGGCCGGTGAAACAGAGCGCAAGCTAGTTTGCTTGCACAATCTGATAATGGCATTCAATCTGAGTTCCATTAGCAGTGTGCTCCTACTAAGTTGTCCTAGCCATTTAAAAATCTCCATTAATTTAACCGATACTGAATCAAAACTATGAACCCAACATGAGTGACAGTATTTGTCTGCTCCCTTTCCAAACACCATATATTTGGTCTTATTTATGTTGAACTCCAAGCCCCTAGACATACAAAATACTAGGAATTTGTCAATTAGGAGCTGGAGCCCAAGGGCATCTTGGAAATAAGAAGAGAGCCATCTGCGAATAAAAGGATAAGAACTTTTCTGTTGCTCAAAGCAGGAGAGTCATTTCTACAGTACAACAATATGTCCACTACATACTCATGTAAAGGGTTAATAGCGTCAATAGGGATGCATTCTGTTAGTTCACCAATTGTGGCCACACCGGACTTTGGCAAAGTTATTTTTGTGAAGTTTAATCATAAGCTGGATCAAACTTCAAGGAACCCCTATATTTGTCAGAACACACCACAAGTTGGTACATGAGATTAGGTCAAATGCGGCTCTGAGGTCTAGGAATGCCACATAGAGCTTTTGATGAAGTAATAAGACGTATTTCCAATATAACGTGGCAAGCCTAAAAATCAGGTAGGAAGTACTAACCTTTGAACAGAAACCAGCTTGAAGAGAGGACATCTTTTTGTTAGAATCTAACTAATCTAGCAATTTCTCAAGGACTTGTCTTGCATAGATCTCCTACACATAATCAATTAGGCTGAATGCTCTATTGTTTCAAGGGGCTGATGCATCACCCTTTTTATATATTTTTATAATTTCAGCTCTTCCCTAAGATTCAAGTGTCTCACCCCCTGCTGCTATTGCATTTGATAATAGATTTATATAGCTTGTCCGTACTTGAGACTCAGATTTATATAGATCTCCAGGGATTTTATCTGGGCAGGGTTCTTTGGCGGATTTTAAAAAGCTGATTGCTCTAGCTGTGTCTTCAAAACTGAAGACAACTGGGTCAGCAACTTCTATGCCAACTATTGATGGTATTTCAGTAACGGTTGCCTGATCGCTGCTCAATGGCGACTTGTTAAGATCTTTTGCAACATATACTTCAGAGATTTGAGACACAATTTTTCAGATGAAATGTGGGAGTGATAAGTTTTCGCTTTTTCTGACCTAAACTGAGCTACTGTGCACCAAAAGGTCCTATTATCCTTTGTTTTAACCGCCGCAAGCATGTCTTGCCAAATTTTATCGTTCCAATTCCTTTTGCCTAAGCTCAAGGAAGAACTGAAGATATGCCTGGCTTCGGCAATTTAAAGCCTGTCACCGTCCAAGACAGCCAACCTCAAAGAGACATTTGCCTGTTTACTGGCATGGCCAAACCACCATACCTCTTTGGTCAAATTTGGTTTCATATGGGCCACGTCTTTGTAGAACTTTTTTTGCATCTCTTTGGACAACAAGTTGCGGATACTTAGACAGCAAATATCTGCTTTGCTTAACCCTACATAATTCAATAGAAAGGCAACAAACAACCGATATATCTGTGAGTACAGTTTTTGGTTGGACAATACATTTAGCCATGAAACATAACGGCGATTATTAGCTAAAATTGGTGCAGTACTTTTGTATGACAAGCATTCTTTTTCCTTTTCGGGGATTTCCCATAAAGTGTTAGGTTCAGAGAATTAAGATCACTTTCTGGACGTGTCTATTTTCATATCGACCGGAAGTGACCACAGTCCCACGTCTAGTTTCAGCACAGTGGCAGAGAAATTCATCCAAGGCTTCCCTGTCAGTAATGGAATACCCCATATTTCATCCTCCACATCTATTATTGCGTTAATATATGGGTAGGGTTCATAGGATATGTCGAAGTCTCCTGCTAGTACTAATCTTGTGTTTAAATGTAAGGAGTCTAAAACATCTTCCAAGAGGGATACAGTGGGCAATTCATTGCTCGCCCTTGTCGATCTTACATAGATATTTATACATGCTAGACGGACCCTGTGGAAAGAGTGACAATAATCCCCATTAGGTCAGGACAATTTGTCTGCACAGGGTATGTGAGCTAAAAAATCATTCCTATTTAAAATCATAAGGTTCCCGATTGCCCTCCCAAATCATTCAGGGGGGTTTCACTTCCACACTAAGGGGTCGATTAGGATCGCGGACGGACTTGCGTCCGTCCGCGACCCCAGAGCAGGAGGGAACCTCCGCATGGCATGCGGAGTTCCCTCCTGTGCAATTAGGATGTGACCGCCAGGGTGGGGGTCACATCCTCTATTTTTAACATTGCGGCGGGTGCAGCTTCAAGCTGCACCAGCGGCAATGTTAAAAATGCACGCATTGCATTTGCATGCAGAAAGAGGCAGGCACCGTGCGGTGCCTGCCGCTTTCTGCATGCAAATGCAGGGGGTACCATAGGTACCCCCCATGTGCACCCCCCACCCCCCCTTCACCTAGGGGGCCCGCAACGGGCCCCCGCAGTGAAGTTCCGTATGCTTTTCCACGGCGGAAAACCCGCCGCGGAAAAGCATAATTTACTGGCCATCCTAATATGGTGGACGGTGTCTGGAAAACACCGTCACCATATTAGAGCTTTTCCGCCGCGGTTGTAATCCGACCGCGGCAAAAAAGCTGCGGACGGAAACCAGGACCCACCAGCCATCCTAATGTGGCGGTGGGTCTTTGGTCAGTCCACTGCGGTTTTTCCGCATCCTCGGGGCCGGCGGTGGCTTCCGCCCGCCCCGAGGATGCGGAAAAACCGCAATCATAATGACCCCCTAAAAGTGGTAAATCCATCTATTGACATTTTCTTGGTGGCCCATGTTTCTTGGAACATACAAACATCGTGGTCCCTGACAAACATCCAATTAGAATAAACCAATTTTGACACAAATCCAACCAAGTTACAAGATAGGATAATACTAGAGTAAGAATAACAATCCCTACCCTCCTTAGAATCAGGGGTGCTCGATGAATAGGGGAGCTCCTCTAAACTGGTTTTTCCGTCGGCCATACTCTGCGGAAGTATTCCATAGCTACCACTAGTGGGTGGTTAATCTGTGCTACCCACAGTTGAAGGAGCAAGGGTGTTTCCTGCTACACAATATTTTACCCCACTACTTCTAGTGGCAGTTACATTCACTGTACAAACAGGATCAGTCTCTGGTGATACATCAACAATAATGTCAATTTTGCCCATTCCATTAGTGTTTTGACTGCTATAATTAGATGCATTGGTACCAACACTCGTTGAATTGCAAAATGTATTCTTAATGGGAGAACATAAGCTATTTGCTACCTGGGTACTCAATCAACTGCATTCAAATTTGATGCAACAGTGAGCATAGGCGTAGCATTACCCTGCTGAACTGGGTGGGGAAGGTGCACATTGGGACTCTCTAGCAGATGGAGGAAAAGCTTTCAGCCTTATTTCCAGCCAGCTGCCACCAGAAAGGTAGCAGGTTCGCAGTTCAAAATGTATAGGATTTTCAGCAGACTGATTTGAACACAAGATAACCAAAATGTAATCATAAGGAGATATATCAGATGGACATCTTCTTACATACATAATATCAGATCTAATCACAGAAAGACAGTTTCTCTTCACCCTAAGCCAGTGGATCACTTTATTACTTAAAGTATCAGTGTCCTCAAAGGATACTGGCTTTAATTTAGCTACCTGGATGCTCGGGAATTCATTTTAAAATTTTCTTGCAGAGAATAAAATGGATTGTTCAAAGAATAATGATTTCATGGTAGATAGGTGGGTACTCTTGGATTAGCCAGCGGATATAGACCTCTCCTGTTGACTTGGTCCTTTGCCCCACATTATGATCATGGGGTGATGTTTCAGTAGTTTTACTACTTGATGTGCTTTGCATTAAGGTACTCACGCGAAGAACTGAACTGGAAACACTTTTGGGTAGTCTAGTTGACACCTCTGTTCTAGAAAATCTGGCTTGGTGCATGTTCACCCCAACGCCTGATCTCTGATATCTGCATTTAGGGAAACAGCATTTACAATGCTGTCTCCACAACGCAGTAACTTTACAATGTGGTTGTTACACCGACCGCGTTGTTACCTCACGTGCCATTACATCGCAAGTCGTTTCAACGACTTGCTGTAGGGGTTGTGTAACACCAGGGAATGTGTTGGATTTGGAATCCAACACATTTGTAAAGCGCAAACAATCACCCGTAAGGAAATCTAGGCGCTGGGGGCCGTCGGGAAGATTAAGCAAGCTATTGCCCAGAGTCACATGGTGATGGGCTAATCTGCCGCCGGCACCGACTGTGATCCCCAGATTCCAACGTCAGTCACCCTGGCTGCGTCGCCACACCTCTCCCCTTCCCTGCTGTTGCACAAACTGGAGAAGGAATAGCAATTAATACTATTCCTAAGTCCAGAGTGCCCCCTACAGCAAGTCGCTGATGCGACTTGCAATGTAATGGCACGGGTGGTAACAACACGGTTGTTGCAACGTCACATTTTCCTGCATTTAATGCCTGGTATTATGGAATTGGTGTTAGAGCCTAGTTGGCCCTTCAGATGAATGCCAGGTGTTCCTTTGCTGCACGCATGACCACAACCGCAGCAGTGTGTCTTGGTCTGTACGCTAGTGACCTGATCAGAAAGGGAGGTGAGCAGACTTTGAAGATGGTCCAGCTTGCAGTTTAGTGGTTGCAAAAAATTCCCCCCACCACCGGATCTTGGTATGTCACTCTGTCAATTTGTGCAGAATTATTTAAATAAGATCGTTCCTTTTGAGCTAGCATCTCTCCATTGTCGCCGACAGTTGTAGGTGGGGCATATCAATTATGACAGGGTACTTTGGAAACAATATTAATTTCAGGAAATAATGGACATGGAACTGTGTTATGAATTCAGTGCATGGTACTTGAATGGACTGGGGGAGGCAGCCTCTATGGTCTAAAAATGATTAGGAACTGGAATACTGGTAACTTGGATACCACCACCCGAATCAGGAACAGATAATTGTTTAGTTGTTTTAAACATATCAGGAATGTGTTGATATTTTGAAGATATTTTTTTATAGGCCTCTTTACTGCCAACGATTTAGAATGTTTACAAGAATTAACTTTATTTGTATGATATCTGTGTCTTTTATGGATTTTTATCTGAATTAAGATTAATTTTAAATGAATTAACTTACCACCCTAGATGTTCACTTAAAGTTATACCTAGTTATACAAATATATGCAAAGTTAAGTATGTCCTACTTGAGGGGCCTAGATTAAAAATCATATATTTGGTTTTTGTTACATTGATCTCCAATCCCCTGGTCATACAAAAACTTTCAAACTGGTCGAACAACTTCTGGAGTCCCATAGGGGATTTGGAGATTAATAAGGTGTCGTCAGCAAACATGAGGGCAGGAACCCTCATGTTTGCTAGTCTGGGAGTGTCATTATTGCACTGGCCAAGGAATTTTATAAGGCCATTAATGTAAAGCCTGAACAGGGTGCAGGCCTATACACAGCCCTACCTATCACCTCTGGTCACAGGAAAGGGATCAGTTAGCTCACCTACACTACCAACACTAACCTGTGTATAGTTGTTGGTGTGTAGTCTGACCATGATGTATATCAAATAACTGGGAATTCCCATCTCTGAAAGAACCCTCCAATGTGTTGCCTTTGCTTCTAAATCAAAAGCAGAGAGCAGGTCTACGAATACGACATAAAGTTGTTCCCAACCCAGGGTAACGGTCTTCCAATACACGAAACACTTGGTCAACTGTACTAGTGGACTCTATAAACCCTTCCTGGAGGGGTGTCATAATATCATTTTCATCCCCCAATTCTGCACTCTGCCACGAATCACCTTACTAAAATGTTTTTTTTAGCTATTGATAAAACTTATTGGATGATAGTTAGCAGGCAGATCACGGGAGCCCTTTTGAATACAGAGAATATTTCAACCCTGCCCAGATCAATGGAGTAGGTACGCCCTTCATAACGGCTGTAAATTACATTGCAAAATAAGCACTCTATATGTCCGTCTCACTTGCCAAAAAATCTCCAGGGATTTTATCTAACCCAGAACCCATATTTGAGAAGTCATCAGTGATGTCACAGACGACATCATCAGTGATGTAATATGTGAGGTCACAAGCAATGCATTGCGGGGGCGCGAGTTATAGTTAACTCGGTAACTGTAATGGCTGAATTTCTCTGGTTTGTGTGTGAGTAGAATGTGACCCTAACTATAACTTCCCTGTAACCTTTGTTTTTTTTAGTGAATTTCAAAGGTTTTTTAAATTCGATTTGCTAACTAAAATGTCCTTGTAACCTATGTTTTTGTCAGTGAATTTCTAAGGTTTTTTAAATGCTAATTCCTAATTATAACTTCCCTGTAACCCTTGGTTGAGGACTGGGACTCTGACTAGCTCTCAGTAATTCCGCTGCGTAGGACGGACCTGGAGGGTCGGCCGAGGACAAGGGGAGAGGTCTCCGGGGAGAGCCGTCTCCAGCGATCGTACAGACGAGTAACTTCCCCCCCACAGAGGTACACCACACAAAGATAAGGTTTAACGTTCTTTATAAGCAATCTTTAGGTACGGTAGAATGGTACAAGGAGGTCAGGACTCAGGGGTCCCCTCGATTCTAGTCTCTTGGATGGGGAAGGGGGTAGCAGGACAGTCTTGTTACCAATCTGGTAGATACGATGATATGATGGATAGCTCACAATCCTCGAGCTCGGCGTTCTAGGTGGACGGGCCGCGGCAGCGCCGGCAGGTCCCGAGATGATCGTAGGTAGCGACGGTCCGCGGCGGCGCCAGCAGGTCCCGGTGAAGGTGGTAGTTACAACGGTCCGCGGCAGCGCCAGCAGGTCCCGACGAGGATGAAGGGCGCAGAAGGTTGCGGCAGCGCCAGCAGGCAGGACGATAGTTCACAAGGCAGGGCTATGGCAGCGCCAGTAGCCCGTCAAGGATGAGTTCTTCACGGTGTCTCTCGACTCCAGGATACAACTGCCTTCCTGCTCTGGAGCTGCCCCAGTTATAGGTCTGGCGCCCTTTGATGTCCGGACCCTCGCACTTGGAGGTCGGGAGGTCCGGGATGAGGGAGTCCAGACACCCAGCAGGGGGGTGGAGCCAGCGCCCGGGGGAGCTGGGGGCGATCGGCACCTGGCGGGGGAGAGCCATCGACACTTCTTTCTCCCATTGACCTGCCAAGTGGTCCGTTCACCTCCTGGGAGGATGGTGGTGCCGGGATGTCGGGGCCTGGCCAGGCCCAGGGTTAGGGTCGAGTCGAGGCCACGCGGCCTCGTGGTGCAGTGTCCAAGATGGCGGCCGGGCCGGGCGATGGAGCTGGTAGTGGCTCGGCCCCATGATACAGCTATGTCCGGGGGCAGGAGTCCCGTAGGGGAAGGGGTGCGGGTTGCTTCTGTGGGTACCACCTCTGGAGGGCCGGGGCTCGGGCCCTGTCCTGGTGGGAGGGAGCAAGCCCTTCATGTGGCCTGTCCAACATGCGTCCCCCCCAGCTGAAGGCGGGGAGAGTCACACATCCTCTTGGGGACTCTCCTCGTCGAGGCGGAAAAAGCGTGACAGGCCATCCGCGTTGGCGTGGTCTTGGCCAGGTTGGTGTTCCACAGTGAAGTCCATCCCCTGCAGGGAGATGGACCAACGCAGTAGTTTGGGATTTTCCCCCCGCATCTGCATTAGCCACTGCAGGGGCCGATGATCTGTTTGCACCCGGAAGTGGGTACCGAAGAGATAGGGCCGGAGCTTCTTGAGGGCCCACACTACTGCGAAGGCCTCCCTCTCGATGGTGCTCCAGCGCTGTTCTCGGGCCAGTAGGCGTCTGCTGATGAAGGCCACCGGTTGGTCAAGTCCTTCGGGGTTCAACTGGGAGAGGACCGCCCCGATGCCATGGTCGGAGGCATCTGTTTGTACGATGAATTACCGGCTGTAGTCGGGGGCCTGGAGCACAGGGGCAGTGCACATGGCGGCCTTCAGCTTCTCGAAGGCCGCTTGACAGTCTGGAGTCCAGTTGACCTTCTTCGGGTGGTTTTTGGATGTGAGTTCTGTGAGGGGCCCCACAATGCTGCCATAGTCCCTCACAAACCGCCGGTAGTAGCCGGTGAGCCCCAAGAAGGCTCGGACCTCGGTTTGCGTGACTGGAGGTTGCCAGGACTGGATGGCAGCGATCTTGAGTTGAAGAGGGGCCACCAGACCGCTTCCCACTTGGTGTCCGAGATAGGTCACGGACCCCTGACCAAGTTGGCACTTGCTGGCCTTGATTGTGAGGCCGGCCTGTTGGAGGGCCTGCAGGACCTCTCGGAGGTGGCGGAGGTGGTCTGACCAGTGGCGGCTGTACACAGCGATATCGTCCAGGTAGGCAGCGCTGAACTCCTCGAGTCCCGCCAATACCTGGTTCACCAGTCGCTGAAAAGTAGCTGGAGCGTTCTTCATGCCGAATGGCATGACTTTGAAGTGGTAGTGGCCATCGGGGGTGGAAAAGGCGGATCGTTCTTGAGCCCGGGGTGTGAGACCGATCTGCCAGTAGCCCGCTGTCAGGTCGAAGATGCTGAGGTAGCGGGCAGCCCCCATGCGGTCAATCAGTTCATCTGCTCGGGGGATGGGATGAGCGTCGGTTCTGGTGACAGCGTTCAGGCCCCGATAGTCGATGCAGAATCGGAGCTCAGGAGTGGTGCCGGGGGCAGCAGCTTTGGGGACCAGCACGACCGGGCTGGCCCAGGGGCTGTCCGAGGGCTCGATGACCCCGAGCGTGAGCATCTTTGACACTTCTTCTTGGATGCAGGCACGTACCCGATCTGGTACGCGGTACGCCCGATGTCTGATAGGGGGACTGTCCCCAGTGTCCACGTCGTGCAAGCACCAGGGGGTGACCCCTGGGGTGAGGGAAAACAGGGTCGCAAATTGCAGCAGGAGGTCCCGGCAGTCTTGGCGCTGTTCCGGGGTGAGGGCATCTGAGAGTCGGACCCCGTCTGCGGATCCATCTTTCTCACGGGTCTTTAGGAGATCAGGGAGAGGCTCGGAGTCTTCTTCCGCGCCACTGTCTGTAGCCATCAGGAGGCTGAGCTCCGAGCGCACAAAGTGGGGTTTGAGTCTGTTGGTGTGGAGGACCCGGAGGGGGTTCCGAGGAGATTCCATATCGATGAGATAGGTGACGGGGCTCTTGCGCTCGACCACTTTGAAGGGCCCCGTCCACTTGTCCTGCAAGGCACACGGTTCGGTGGGGGACATCACCCACACTTGTTGGCCAGGTTCGAATTCGATGGAGGAGGCATTTTGATCGTACCATTTCTTCATGTCCTCCTGACTGGCCTCAAGATTCGCTTTTGCCATTTCTCTGAATCGCCCGGTCTGATTGCGTAGGGTCAGGAGGTACTTGAAGACGTCTGGAGGGGTCTTCAGGGGGGCCATCTCCCAACCTTCTTTGACTAGGCTGAGGGGCCCTCGAACAGGGTGTCCGTACAAGAGTTCGAAAGGGCTGAAGCCGAGGGACTTCTGGGGGACTTCTCGATAGGCGAAGAGGAGGCACGGGAGTAGCACATCCCACTGGCGACGGAGGGGCTCTTCCAACCCCCCGATCATTCCCTTGAGCGTGCGGTTGAACCGCTCGACTAGTCCGTTCCCTTGAGGGTGATAGGGGGTCGTGAATCGGTAGGTGACCCCGCACTGTTGCCAGAGGGATTTCATATATTTTGAAATAAAGTTTGTGCCTCTGTCGCTGACGACTTCTCGGGGGAAGCCCACCCGGGAGAAGATCCCCATTAAGGCCCGGCCGACCACCGGGGCTGTTACAGTTCGCAGGGGAACAGCCTCGGGGTAGCGGGTGGCGTGGTCCACCAGTACCAGGATGAACCGATGTCCTTGTGCTGTTCGGGGGTCCAGGGGCCCCACAATGTCTATTCCCACCCTCTCGAACGGGGTGGTGACAACTGGGAAGGGTTGCAGAGGGGCTTTGAGTTTGCGGCCGCTCTTCCCGCTGGCCTGGCACGTGGGGCAGGACCGGCAGTGGTTGAGGACGTCGTTTCTCATCTTTGGCCAGAAAAAGTGGGTCACCAGGCGGCTGTAGGTTTTGTCCTGTCCCAGGTGTCCAGCCAGAGGGACATCGTGGGCCAAATTCAACAAGAAGTCTCTAAAACGGAGGGGCACCACCAACACTCGACTGGCCCCTAACTCCGCGATTCTCTGTTCACTATACAACAGGTCGTTGTCCCAATAGATCCAATGGGCTCCGGCGGTGTCTCCCGCGCTCTGGGCGAGGGCTTGCTGTCGCAGTCCCTCGAGGGAGGGACAGGTCTTCTGCTCTTGACGGAACTGCTCCTGGGTGGGCCCCCCTTCTTGACGCCACTGAGCCAGGTCGGGAAGGTCCTGGAGCTGAGCGAGCCCTCCGGGGGTTTGCTCAGGGGGGTTGGTGTGGTCGGTGTTCTCCACTGGAGCGACCGGGGGAGGAGGTGCTGGCCATTCTGGTTCCTCAGGTCGGGAGATGGCACGGGCGGCCATGGACCGGGTGGTTACGCATGCCCAGTCCGGGAGGCCCAACATCCCCAGGTGTTCTCTTCTTTCCACGGCGGCCCACGGGGAACTCTCCAGATCATTCCCCAGGAGACAGTCCACGGGAGCATCATCTCGGACCGTCACCTTCAACATGCCGGAGACTCCTCCCCATTCGAAGGGGACGCAGGCCATCCGACACAGACTCTCGGAATTGTCGGCTGAACGGACGTGGCAGAGGATGTTCGGCAGGATCTGTTCTGGGGTCACCAGGTGACAGCGGACGGCCGTCACACTGGCCCCCGTGTCACGTAGTGCTTCGGCCCTGCGCCCATTAATGTTCACCCACTGACTGTATTTTCTGGTGTTGGCGGGTAGGGGAGCCCGCAGGATCATGTCTCTTCCCCCTAGGCACGCTAGAACCATGGCGGCCGGTTCCCACTCTTGTTGTTCGTGCTCGCATTCTTCCTGTTCTTCGGAGATTTGCTCTCCCCCCAGGGCGGCGGCAGCTACCTGGCGGGGCCTCGGAGTCTGGTTCTGTGGACAGTTCGGGTCATTGGCATAGTGGCCGACTCGCTGGCATCGGTGACACGTGACATTGGCTCGGAACCCCGGGCGCATCGGGGGGTTGCCCCGGCTGGCCGGGGGCGGGGTGCTGGTAGCGGGAGCGGCCGGGGCGGTGTCTCTTCCCCGTCCCTGGCCTCCTCCTCCTCCTCGGGGACGGTGCTGACCTTGGTTGTTCCTGCTCTGTTCGTACGGCCCACTCCGGCCTACTCGGGTGCTCTCCCATCGGTCAGCCTCGGCGGCGAGCTGCCCTGGATCAGTCAATTTACTGTCGAGGAGGTGCTGCCTGAGCTCGACGAAGCAGTTGTTGGAGAGGTGCTCCCACACCATGAGATTAAAAAGTTGCTCGTAGGTCGTTACGTGGCTCCCCTTGATCCAACCCTCGAAGGCTCGGCTGAAATAGTTTACATATTCCACCCAAGTTGTACCCGGGATCCGGGTGCAGTCTCGGAACCTCTGGCGGTACATTTCGGGTGTGAGCCCATATCGAGTGAGGAGGGCAGCCTTCATGTGGTCATAGGATGTCATCAGATGGTCGGGGAGCTGTAACAGGGCATCGCGGCCTTCATTGACGAACCTCCCCCATAGACCGGCTCCCCAGTCACTTCGGTCGATCCGGTGGGAGGTCATGGCGATCTCGTAGGCCTTGAACCACTGTTGTATGTCGTCGTCTCGAAAATACTCTCGGACGACATCCTTGGGGATGTGGACCTTTTTTTTCTGTCGCTCCTGGGGTGCGCGGTTGCTCGGGCACCCCCAGATCTTTGTTTTGCTTCCGTAGGTCTAATTCTGCTAGTTTGCGCTCGTGTTCGTACGCTAGTCTCTTTTCTTCGAGTTCTCTTTGCCTCTGTTTTTCTTCCCGTTCTTCTCGGAGCCGCAGATGTTCTAGGTTCAGTTTTTGTTCGGCTAATTTTAGTTCACCGTCCATTTTGAGCCGTGCCATTTCTAACTCATGTAGTCTGCTTTTTTCTCTCTCTTGGATCTCTTCCTACGAGAGACTCGTGCTTCTCTCCTCGGGAGCCGTGGTGTTCCTTTCTGATGCTGCAATGTTTTGGTCCGGGGGTCTGACGGCCCCGGTTTCTGCCCAAGACTCAATGGCATGCTTGAAATCGTCTTTAGTGCTCAGACCGGTGGTAGCAATGCCTAGTTCAATGCAAAATTGTTTCAACTCACGATGGCTGTACTCTTCCAATTTCTCTATCTGGAATTTCTCGGTGGATCCGCTCTCTTTGGTTGTCATTGTGGTTTAGTCGTGGGGTGAGCTACTTTCTGTACGATTACGCGTTGATTCGGATCGCGCCGCTGGCCACCAATGTTAGACGGACCTGGAGGGTCGGCCGAGGACAAGGGGAGAGGTCTCCGGGGAGAGCCGTCTCCAGCGATCGTACAGACGAGTAACTTCCCCCCCACAGAGGTACACCACACAAAGATAAGGTTTAACGTTCTTTATAAGCAATCTTTAGGTACGGTAGAATGGTACAAGGAGGTCAGGACTCAGGGGTCCCCTCGATTCTAGTCTCTTGGATGGGGAAGGGGGTAGCGGGACAGTCTTGTTACCAATCTGGTAGATACGATGATATGATGGATAGCTCACAATCCTCGAGCTCGGCGTTCTAGGTGGACGGGCCGCGGCAACGCCGGCAAGTCCCGAGATGATCGTAGGTAGCGACGGTCCGCGGCGGCGCCAGCAGGTCCCGGTGAAGGTGGTAGTTACAACGGTCCGCGGCAGCACCAGCAGGTCCCGACGAGGATGAAGGGTGCAGAAGGTTGCGGCAGCGCCAGCAGGCAGGACGATAGTTCACAAGGCAGGGCTATGGCAGCGCCAGTAGCCCGTCAAGGATGAGTTCTTCACGGTGTCTCTCGACTCCAGGATACAACTGCCTTCCTGCTCTGGAGATGCCCCAGTTATAGGTCTGGCGCCCTTTGATGTCCGGACCCTCGCACTTGGAGGTCGGGAGGTCCGGGATGAGGGAGTCCAGACACCCAGCAGGGGGGTGGAGCCAGCGCCCGGGGGAGCTGGGGGCGATCGGCACCTGGCGGGGGAGAGCCATCGACACTTCTTTCTCCCATTGACCTGCCAAGTGGTCCGTTCACCTCCTGGGAGGATGGTGGTGCCGGGCCGACTCGACCCTAACCCTGGCCAGGCCCAGGGTTAGGGTCGAGTCGAGGCCACGCGGCCTCGTGGTGCAGTGTCCAAGATGGCGGCCGGGCCGGGCGATGGAGCTGGTAGTGGCTCGGCCCCATGATACAGCGATGTCCGGGGGCAGGAGTCTCGTAGGGGAAGGGGTGCGGGTTGCTTCTGTGGGTACCACCTCTGGAGGGCCGGGGCTCGGGCCCTGTCATGCGGGGAGGGAGCAAGCCCTTCATGTGGCCTGTCCAACAGGAGGCACCAGGTCCCTCTGGAGCCAAGAGAACTTTGTCCCCCAACTAATAGTGCACCAATAGGCATGCTTGAAGAGTGGTGGAGAAAGGGGGCGTGGCCTCTGACAACTTCTCAGCAATCCTGCTGTGTGGGACTTACTGGAGGTAACTGGAGGGGTAATTGCCCCCCAAGGACATCCTTGGTGACTAGTTACCCCTCCTATTACCTCCAGTAAGTCCCGTACAGAAATATTGCTGAGATCTGATAACAGGCCACGCCCCCTTTCTTCACCACTTTGCAAATGCACCTCTTGATGCAATACTAGTAGGGAGATGAAGTCCCCTTGGCTATTGAGGGTCCTTCAGGCCAACTACCCCTCCTGTTACCTCCAGCAAGTCCAACACAGTGGGTTTGCTGAGAGGGTTTCAGTGGCCACTTCCTCTTTCTCGTCCACTCTGCAAAGGTGCCCTCTGGCACACAACTATTTGGGGGATGAAGTCCCCTTGGCTCTTGAGGGTCCTTGGGGACCGACTAGCCCTCCTGTTACCTCCAGTAAGTCCTATGCAGCCAGATTGCTGAGAGGTGGTCAGAGGCCACACTCCTTTCTCCACCACTCTGCAAATACGCCTCCTGGCACACTGCTGCTTGAGGGATGAAGTCCACCTTAGTCCTGAGGGCCTTGTTTAAATAAGGCCCACAATTATAAAGTAAGAATCCAGAGCTGTTTTCTTACCTGAAACAGATGTTTCATGGTACAGACACAGCAGCAGCAATGGGAGGAGTCGTGGCAGGCACGGGAGTGCCATCATTCTGTGAAAAGGAGAACAAATCCCACAAGTTACTTATAGAGACAACAGTGAGGAACAAAACACTGTAGTGACTGAAATAACTATGTCTCATTAAAGTTTGTATGTAGAAGACTGCATTATTTGCTATGAATTGCCATGTGCATGCTTGACCATGGGAGACATGTGTGGGTTTCCAAATTAATCTTTCCACTAAAAGTACATTTGTTCATGAAATTTACAAAATGAAAAATGTAACAAAATATGACGTATTAATTTATGCAATGTCTTAACAACTTGACAAAATGAACAGAGAAAGAAACTCATTCAGAACAGATAATCTTATGTCTGGGACAGAGCTCCCCAATAAGCTACTAACTTCACTTCTACTATTTTGCTTGAACAGTTCACTGTCACTCTTAGCATTAACTATGTTCTAAACTGTGTATTGATTATTACACTGATTACAGTTCAACAATAACAACACGTACAAGGTGCGGGTCCTCTCCAGTGGGCCTATGTTCAACTCTCTAGCCATAAATTACATTTTTCTCATCGTCTGAGTGCAGGCATATTGATCTTTATCAAGCAAAATACTCTGGTTATCTGTTTTTTTCACTGTGTATATTTCACATGCTCAGGATAAATATTCTCTCCAGTTCCACAAAAATCAGCAGTAGATCTTACAAGTGAATGCATGTTACATAGATCTCTTCACAAAACTGTATAGTACTTCCATTAGTCACCTCTGCATAAACCCCCATTGCTCCATGCAGCAAGGCATTCAAAGAATATAATTTGGAAAGATAAACTATTTATTTCAACAGCATGTTAGCGAGACCAGGAGTATAAACTTAAAGAAAGTGACTTTCTCCTTTGTTACCAGTCTGTGATTTTGTTCCTTTTGTTGGCAAAACCATACACATAACATATGCTCTGGTAAGACTCGATGGGTAACTAGAGTTGGAGCAACATCTTATTCCTGTTGTGAGAAAGCTTGGGTATGAAGAGGTGGATCATACTGACACTTAACATCCTGTGCACTTAACACACTGTGGTGTAGGGTGCAAGCTGTAGGAATTCATGCCTTGGTCGGCCTCCTCTAGTGCTGGTATGGGAGAAACAACAATGATCTCCTCGTGCCTAAAAGCACTCTATCAAAATAGCTGTTTGCACAGCTGCAATGACTTTTTCAATGAAAGCAAAACATGCTTCGGCTAAGGAATACAAGTGAGACTTGTAAGAAATAGGGAAAGTCTGTCCTTCGATCTAAGACATGTGGGTGTAACAGTAGTGACTGGGTATGACTATGATAACTAGCTTGGTTTTGTTCTCCATAGTTTGTGCATTTATAGTTTCAAGCATGTCTGCTTGTAGAGCATGGAATATCTCAGTGTGTGCTCAGTCATTGTTTAGATTAAAACGTGGGAGAAATTAGGTCACACAAAGGCTTCACTCTTTCAGGGTATTTGGAAATAACAGTGATTAAAAAAAGATTGAGACATAGAAATATATGTAAAAAAATATTATGAAACAAAAATATTGTGATGCAGAAATGAAATAATGTGGGGTTTATTTACAAGCCCATTTGGCCACCAGGAAATCACTTTTATTGACGCACCAGCAGCATATTGGGTTTCCCCATATTTACAAGGCCTTGTAAAATCGCCCTGCATTACTTTTTATGGCCTTGTAAATATGACCCCCTTTCACGGATTACTCTGCATGTAAGGTGTGTTTCATGGGTGTTGCTGTGGGTGTTCCCGAGCACCATCCATGGAACATGTTGCATTCTTAGATTTAAACATTTTTGTAAACCCCGGTAATGCGTGAGAATCCTATTCCTCCCCAAGGGAGGAGTAAGGAGTTGCAAAGAACAGACGTACTTTTATTTTTTCCTTTTTTTCTTCCTCTTTCTATGCATGCTGCATTCTTTAGCACACATAGAAAGCTGAAAATGCCTTTAATGATAGTTTTTGTGCAGTAAGGTGTCCCTTCCTGCACAAAACAATAATTTCCTTAGCACAGCCACACTTGCAAAATGACACAATGGTGTCTGCGCTGGTGCACCACTGCTGTTTGTGCACTGGCGCAGGTGAGAAGGACAGGAATGTGCTGTATCTTGTAGATACTGTGCATTCCTGCCCTTTTATTTTGATGCATGTCAGTGCAGCAGTAAGGCTTTGTCATCATCCTGGACTCATTGCTCTCAATGAACACCAAATCAACTCTGTTTCATCCTCCTGCTTCCACACGCTCTGCCTCCCTCATAAGATTTTTAAGTGGATCCCCACAGAGTCCAGAAAAAGGTCACCCATGCGCTCGTCTTCAGCGAACCAGACTTCGTCAATGCACTCTACACCGGCACCACTCAGGGACTCCAACAGAAACTGCAGAACAACCAGAACACCTCCGCCAGACTCATCCTGAACTTCCCACACCGTAGCCACATCACCGGCCACCTGAGAGACTTTCACTGGCTACCCATCAACTAACAAATTACCTTCAAGTTCCTTGCGCAAGCACACAAGGCCCTCCACAACGCTGGACCTGCGTACCTCAACCATCGGCTTTCCTTCAGCACTCCCACCAGACCTCTCCGCTCTGGCTAACTGGCCCTGGCACCCAACCTACGGATCCACAAGACCACGGCTGGAGGAAGAGCACCATTCTCTGACACCTCTGATACTGCTGCACCTTTGTGTGATACCTCCTATACTGCTGCACCTTCTGTACTCGGCCCCTCTCTTTACATTGCACCTGCTGCTGCACCTTTCACCATTCTCTGACACCTCCCATACTGCTGCACCTCCTATCCTCTGCACCTCTCTCTATGCTGCACCTGCTGCTGCACCTTTCACCAATCTCTGACACCTCCCACACTGCTGCACTTGCACCTCCTATTCTCGGCACCTCTTTCCCTGCACCTGTACCACTTGTTCAGCAGCACCTTTCACCATTCTCTGACACCTTATATATTGCTGCACCTCTATCCTCTGCAGCTAGGAAGTAAGCAAGTACATTTTTACTGATTGCTTAATTAAAACCTTAACAATTTGTGCACAGTTACACATAAGTACAAGTGATACTTAGTAACACCTGTGAGTAAAAATCTACTCTTTAAAATCATTTCTACATAATATAATAAAGTTACCTTTCTTCTCAAATTAATAAATTGTGCAAATAGTCTTGGTGCCTGGGAGGTTGGTTTGGTATTATACTGTGTTATATTGTGCATAAGGTGTTACTAATGTGTTATTCTTACCATGAGGTCGTGCGGTTTTAGATATTTTATCAGTCTGCAATTCAGTTGCGATTCTGACGGGTCTTGTTGACACCAAAATTCCCTCACCCCCCATGTTTCTATTGCCACGATGAAAGGGCGACCTCATTGGTGGGTCATTACCGACATGCGCGTCAGCGCATATTGTGGAGGCCACCAAGATAAAACCACCATACATTACATCTGCTGTATCAACAAACTAATAAGTCATTTAGAAGTGTATTTGCTTAGGATATTGATGTTATCATGCCCTATCTTTATGAAATAACAATATTGAGCATAACCTCCATCTATACTACTATTATAAAGAGAGAACTTGCAGCTTTAGGCAAGGTAAACTCGGGAACCACAGCGCCAATCACAACACCCAATACAGCGTTGGAAAGGGCAGATGCTGCAGAAGGACATAGGCTATACAGACGCCCACCATATACATTTAAAAGGTAAAAGAACCGTGCCAGCAAAGTAGTCCCTTGTGGGCGTGTCTGCGTTGTGCTGTGGGCGGGTGCTGGAGGCGTGTGCTGGGGGCTTGACAAACACTGGGGGCGTGTGGCCATGCCTCATATTGTGTGCTAATCCCACCCTGCTCCCTTTAAATACCCCTGCACCCCATGATCATAACCCACCTTACTCTTAAAATACCCCAACACCCTTAAACACTAACGCATCTTAACCCTATAAATACACACTGTACCCCAAAACCCAAACCTATCCCTAAACCCTAGAAATACCCCTATACCCCAAAACCCAAACCTAGCCCTGAACCCTATAAATACCCTTGTACCTCAAAACCCAAACCTACCCCTGAACCCTAAAAATACCCCTGTACCCCAAAACCCAAACCTAGCCCTGAACACTAAAAATACTACTGTACCCCAAAACCCAAACCTAGCCCTGAACCCTTAAAATACCCCTGTACCCCAAAACCCAAACCTACCCCTGAACCCTAAAAATACCCCTGTACCCCAAAACCCAAACCTAGCCCTGAACCCTAAAAATACCCCTGTACCCCAAAACCCAAACCTAGCCCTGAACCCTAAAAATGCCCCTGTACCCCAAAACCCAAACCTACCCCTGAACCCTAAAATACCTCTGTACCCCAAAACTCAAACCTAGCCCTGAACCCTAAAATACCTTTGTACCCCAAAACTCAAACCTAGCCCTGAACCCTAAAAATACCCCTGTACCCCAAAACCCAAACCTACCCCTGAACCCTAAAAATACCCTTGTACCCCAAAACCCAAACCCTGAACCCTAAAAATACCCCTGTACCCCAAAACCCAAACTCTGAACCCTAAAAATACCCCTGTACCCCAAAACCCAAACCTAGCCCTGAACCCTAAAAATACCCCTGTACCCAAAAACCCAAACCTAGCCCTGAACCCTAAAAATGCCCCTGTACCCCAAAACCCAAACCTACCCCTGAACCCTAAAATACCTCTGTACCCCAAAACTCAAACCTAGCCCTGAACCCTAAAATACCTCTGTACCCCAAAACTCAAACCTAGCCCTGAACCCTAAAAATACCCCTGTACCCCAAAACCCAAACATACCCCTGAACCTTAAAAATACCCCTGTACCCCAAAACCCAAACCTAGCCCTGAACCCTAAAAATACCCCTGTACCCCAAAACCCAAACCTAGCCCTAAACCCTAAAAATACCCCTGTACCCCAAAACCCAAACCTACCCCTGAACCCTAAAAATACCCCTGTACCCCAAAACCTAGCCCTGAACCCTTAAAATACCCCTGTACCCCAAAACCCAAACCTACCCCTGAACCCTAAAAATACCCCTATACCCCAAAACCCAAACCTAGCCCTGAACCCTAAAAATACCCCTGTACCCCAAAACCCATACCTATCCCTAAACCCTAAAACTACCCCTGTACCCCATAACCCAAAACTATATCTGAACCCTTAAAATACCCAAACACCCCAAAACATATACCTCAGTACCCCAAAACATATACCCCGATCCCCATACTTGCCTTATCCAAACATTAAAAAAAACCATGCTTTTACCATTCATGCATTTACAACTAATTTTGTTGTAAATGTATGCATAGTAAAAGCATATAAAATGTAATGCCATGCGTTATAATGGCATTGCGGAGTCATGGTACTTTCGTAATGAAAGTATGCGGAGTGATGGTATGCGGAAAGAACGTTGCGGAATAATCGGTGTTTACCCTCCCCCAGTAAGTACATTGGTGGCACGGCGGCCCACATCTCCAGCAACATACTCATATTTTTTCACCACCCATTTGAAAAATGCACAGGTCTCTCTCATTGATGGCCAGCACCAACATACACTTTTAGACACACCTCCCGCCACAAGTTCTAGAATTGCGAACTTTAGAGCTGGGGAGCTACGTTCGAATCTCGGCATCAGCTCAACATCCTGTGATTCCAGGCAAATCGCTTTGTCTCCCCGTGCCTACCCCAAATGAATGTGTTCTTCTGTAATGTAAATTGTGCTCATGCCATGTTGTTGAGTTTGCGCTATATAATATTGCAAAGAAATATAAAGTAGGGAAACTCGAGTTCACACACTACTGAACGCGCACTCATAAGTGCATCAGCAGTGCACTGTGAATCGGAGCGTTTCACAGGCCTGTCACAGATAAGAAATGCTATCAAAATGAAATCCTACAAAACAATATACTACTGGCCGGCAACAATTCATACCCGGACAACGTCGGCACGGGCTGCTATCAACAATGAAATCATAAACCAAGGATTTATAGAAATTGAAGACTTACTGTATCTATTAAGCGAGAATTCCTAACAAGATTTCAGCCTGCCGCCAGCGGTCCGAACTAACCTAACTGGATACCACAATATCGCTACCGCACACAATATTCCAGAGCTAAATAACTACCTTGCTCAACACTTGCCTAACTTAGTTCCCGATCAACAACTCGCCTACAACACCATAGTTGATAGTCTTGAAAAGAAGCAAGGCAAACTATTGTTCATAGACGCCCCCAGTGACACAGGAAAGACTTACCTAATCAACCTCATACTTGCCAAAGTTTGATCTTCTGGGAATTTGGCTCTAGCTGTTGCTTCATCTGGAATAGCTGCCACTTTGCAAACAGCTGGGAAAAGAGCACATTCTACCTTTGAACTGCCTTTAACAGTTTCCCTTGAAAGGGATTCAATATGCTCTATTCGGAAAAACGGACCTTTGGGGACACTGCTTCAAAATGCTTCTCTTATCATGTGGGACGAATGTACAATGATACTAAAACCATTGCTGCCTAGCCTTTTTTTACCCGGACAACGTCGGGACGGGCCGCTAGTTTATTATAAACAGGTTCTAAAGATACTGAGGCCGACCTACTCCCATACAAGCAGACATCATAGTTTAGGCTTCATTGTGTACACTCTATGAAATGAAATGAAATGAAAAGACCATTTGTAAAGCGCGGTAGCTACCCTGAGGCGCCCTAGCGCTGCAGACAAACGCTGGCAAGGAGTCTGCCAAGGTCTATAAGCGTTTGTTGAAAAGCAGAGTTCTCCCACACTGTGTTCTGTGTTGCTTTTAGAATGTGTTAACTGTTTGTGCTATGAATATGGTATGCGTGGAAGTTGGTGATCAGTGACGGTGACAACGTTTGTCTTGGAGTGGCTTATGTTTATTGTACTTTCTTGATGTATGTATGAATAATTTTTGATGTATCTAGTTCTTAAAGGTTTGATATCCATAATAAAAATGAGAATGTATCTTTTCTGCTTGTTCATTGTTTAATACAAGAGTATTCACTGTCCGATTGTTTGTTAATATACGTGTTATTTACGTTATCTGTTTTTGCAGTTAGTGCAATGTTTCTTGGTTCACCTCGGACTCTTTTTTTTAGCCTAGCCTAGATGGCAAGTGATTCCACGCATTAAAGCAATTTGCAGGCATGATAGTTTATTCATACTTCGGTGTATTAATTAGTTTTATGCCCCGTGTTTCGAATACTAGAGCATGATTCCAGAACACGAAGCACTATTTCTTCTGTTTGCCAAGTTGTGCGGGTGTATCCTTATATTTTTTGGTCTTCCAATGGGAAGAATTCTGAATATGTCGTGCGGACCCGCGATTCATACTTTGGTTTCAGGATTATTTCTTGTGTTACGGGTTGTTGGAAGGAGTTTCTTGCTTTTAATATGGACGCGGAGTGACTTCTAGAAGGTTCTTAGTTTTGGAGTTGTGGATGGTGAGCCGAAGGCCCTCTTGTGGATTCGTACTGTCCTTTGCTGTGCCGGCCTGCGTCCAGGGCGGTTCAGGGATGTCAGCTTCTTGTTTCCTTGGATGGCCGTGGCCGCACTCCAGGCCTGATTAGGACGTTCTGGCTTCTGGGTATAATTCTTGTGCATTTTTGAAGGTCGCCCAAATAGTAGGTCCTGCAGGCTGAGAGACTTGGGAGATGTTGGAAGTAAAATCTTGTCTGTTTCTCAATGAGCATTCTTTTTTTGAAGGATTTCGATCGGCAAATACTTTTTCCCTTTTGCACGCCGTTTTTTTGACTAAAAAGTGTTTTCAGGTTTCCGTTGGCAGTGACCTCAGCAGGTAGGATTTCATTGGGGTCCTCATTTGCTGCTGTTTCGGAGGTACTTGTCACTGTATTTTGTTTTGTCCAGTTGTTCGAGTTTTTTGTTTGTGAAAGATCCCTTCCTGACCCTTGAGATACTCAGTCCTGCCAAGCGTCACGCAACAGGTGTGACACTCACGCATTTCAGTGCGGTGATCCGCATCACCGCACTGAATGCATTTGTCACGCATTTTGCCACCTGTGCTGCCAGCGCGCCAGCAGCTCCTGTGTGCCTGGGCTCTGAGTTCTGAGACTGCTGCTTTGCCCGACTAGTGCCTAAACAGAAACCAGACACTGCAGCTGAGCTCTCTGAGCTCGTGAGCGGCGCCGCGCTACAATGTATCTCTGCTCTGCCTGCCAGAGTCCGAGTCCTACGACTCTGTTCCTCTTGCCCTGGAAACTAGAGAATGCAGCGATTTGTGCAGTCTGCAGGGGGGCCGGCCGGCGCCCGGCCTGCCCGCTCAGTCGATACAGCCTCAGAGCTGTCAATCACTGGTGCCGCGCACCACAGGGGCCGCCAGTATTCGAATGTGCCGGCCTGGGCCGGTGTCACGTTCGGAGGAAGCAGGAACTAGTTCACAGAAGCAGCGGGTGATAGAGAGTGCAGGCAGGTTGCGGTGCACACTCTCAAGCATCATGGCCACCCGCCACGGCCCCCTGTGCAGCCCCCCCGCTAAAACACATCTGCAGACTGTGGCAGCTCAGCTGACCCCGCGGCGACACCGCTCTGGCCACCAGGAAAGCTGCGAGCGCGACCGCGCCGGCGGCAGCACAGCCCAGCCCAGCCCTGAAGCACTGCAGCTCACTACTACCACTAAGTAAGTGTCAGCCGGTGTTTATCATGGTAATGGTATCATGGTTTTATTTTGTATTATGTTATGCATTTAGCGCCGGACTTTACGAGGGGCGCCGACGTCATCAGTACTGAGTGACTCTGACATGAGAAAATTACAATACAACAAATATTACACAATTTATAGCAAACGTTAATTTATTACATGAGGCAAATAAAGTGACAATCGTGAGCAAACAAAAATACACAGCAAACGCGGTGCATTACTGGAGGAAAAAGTGGCATGCGTGCAAATAGCGTGCAAAGTAACAAATAGAGCCTATAATACTGTTCTAAATGGCAGACAGCAAGCACTCAAACACAAAGAAGAAATGCGGCAATCGTGCCAGAGTGGCACTTGTGCAATCTGAAGCAAACAAAAATGTATGAGGTAGCAAAGTGTGTTACAAGGGAAAAGTCAAGTGAAGTGTGTGCATGTTACAAAAGAGTACCTGGACACAGGTAGAAGGATAATACTGCAATAAATGGCAGACACACTCTCAACAGCACAAGAACAAAACGTTACGTAGGCAATCATGGTGGCACTCGTGCAAGTGTCTAAAGCAAACAAAATGCATTTGTTTAAAGTACAGCCCGGTTACAGGAGGGAGAAATAGGATTAGTCTCCTTCCATTGCTGGTGCTCTGCAACAGTTTTAAGTAGTTCTTGGAGTTTCTTGTTGCTCAATTGGCTGTAATCTATACTACTATTATAAAGAGAGAACTGTGTCCTTTGAGCCAGGTAAACTCGAAAAGTACACCACCAATCCATACACCCAAGACATCTTAGAAAACCTCAGGGCAAGCAGAAGGACATAGGCTACATAAAAATAAAAAATATACGTTGTTTAAAAATTTAGAAATAAAAATAAAGTAGTCCCTTGCAAGTAGCGCCGGCCGTGACGTCTACGTGATGACATCGGGAGCGTGGGGGAGAGCGGCAGGAAGAGCGGAGGACAGGCGCGTTTGCAATGGCAGGCACTGTTGCGTCTCTATGGACAGACTGCTGGCAGGTAAGGCGCCCCTTCTGTTCAAGTGTTGCTCTATGGCATTATAACTCGGTATGACTTTAAGTTAATCAAGTGTTGCTCTACGGCATTATAATACCGAGTTATAATGCCGTAGAGCAACACTTGAATAACTTAAAGTCATACCGAGTTATAATGCCCGTACAGTTATTGTGCAAATAATCTTCCGAAAGTGTCTCAGGCTGCGTGTTTTACCAAAAACTTCCACAAGGAGGCAGACGTGGCCTGCTTTTGTGATTTCTGACTTGACACAATAACAATAATGACCAGTTGCCCGCCAGTGATGTTTACATTACAGGAGGCTAGAGTAAGATCATGAGATGTATTGTAATTCAGTAGTTCAAACGATGAGGCCTGGGGAGCGTGAGGGGAGAACGGGGGGAAGATAGAATGGGATACACTGCTGTGATCCGTTCCTTTCATATCGGATATACTGAAACTATCAGAATAGGTCCTGCAATTTTGTCATGCCCCGTCTAATACATTATTAGTATCACCTCCTCCTTATTAAGCACTTCTCTTTCTTTCTTTTTGTATTTATTTAACGCCTTCTTTTCACTTAACTTTTTTGACCACTGACACTGATGTACCTGTACCCACACTCCGAATATAATAGAGATGCCAATACAGAAATATATTGAGTGTTGTTGACGGGGAGATATGTGCAATAAGGGTACATTACCCTCCAAGTATATATAAAATTTCAAGTGCATCTTGACAACTTTGCTGATTACATTATGCCATGATGAACTGTATCTACATGCTTTTACATGAAGGGACATGTATCCATGTGTTGAATTGAGGGTACATTACCCATCTACAGTGGTTCTCTCTCTTTATTATGTGATTCGTTGGAATGAACTAATGGAATCTTTTGGATCAATTAGGGTACAATACCCGTGTTTGATTATTTTGAAATAATACAACTTTATTGAATTGATCTATCGAAGCTATCATACGCTCATCTTGAGAGCGTCACCATATGGGATTCGGGAGAACATACATAAATGCCCCCGCGTATCAGTGTGGAGGTATTTTCTGTAACTCCTTTATTTAATTAGGAGATATGGGGCCACAGGTAAACACTTGCGCTAATAGGAGACTTGTGTACATATATCAGCTAACGTTAAAGGTTTTCGCAAGATCAAATGTGAAACTTTTATTTATGCAGGATGCGCTTTTGAAATTATTTCACATTTTTTCCCGCAATGATGGACATATATAATGATATCCTGGATTAATTGAAAATATTACAATGTTTATTTAAAACTTTATTGCAATGTATGAATTGAATTGTAACACATGATGCAGAATGGTGTAGTATGTTTTCAGTTTCTATGCATCTTGACCTTTATTTTTACGGAGAGTTGGGCGCAGGTCACCAAATTTGAAAAAGGCATCGCTGAAACGCATTGTTGTGGGCACAATAAAGTGGAATTGTGCTATCCTCTGGTGCGTCATTTGTCAAATCTCCGGAGTTCTGGAGGTGGTACGCTTTTAAAATATATCTATATATATATAAATCGGATGCCAGCGTTATATTAAGCTGCTGCTTGCCGTAGTGCTCCCCCACATTCTGCAAGAGCAGATTTTTCAGTTAAATTCGACATTTTTCAAAGCCTCAAATGCTGCACCCAGCCCCCTTCTGCCCCGGGCAACAAATTCTGCCCCCAGCCCCCTTCTGCCCCGGGCAACGCTGGGGCGCGCTGCTAGTTTCTTATATTTAAATGCTTGATTTTTGCTCGCGAGAAAGTGTCACTCATAGTCGTTGAAATGTCACTCATAATTTCACTCAAATTTTTAAAATGTCACACATGGCAATCTGAAACCTTGGCAGCTATGGATACTCCGGGTTCTTCCAACGTGTTTATTTCTTTGTTGGTTCGCTTGGCATTGTTGGGTAAGTCGGGCTTGCGATTGCCGTCCAGTGTTGATCCAAATATCGAATATACTTTTGATGTCCGTAGTTTTGATTGTCATGTGATTTTGTTTCTTGCTTTTCCTTCCCTCTTTTCTTGTATTCTCGAGTGCATAAGAGCTATAGACTATTCTGGAATGGCTTTTTCTACTAGTGGTTACTCTCTAACCCTTTTTTATCCTGCTTGTTTTTGGGTTCCTTTGAATGTTCCTTATGTTGTGTAGAGATTGTGGGGAGTCCTTGTTGCTTTGTGCAGGTATTTAACAAGTTGTCTGGCTTAGTGAGCGAACTGTTTGCCTGTTTTTGAAATGTAACATTTGTTCTAATATTGCTGGAAGGAAGCTTAGTTTATCGATGATAGGACCACATGGGCAAGTTGTGGTGGCGAGTGAATTGCTTGAACTCTTGTTATTAAACCAGTTGATTATTCTAGCTTGGTGTTGATTCCCACAACCCAGGAAGCTATGGTGTTCATTAGGTCAATCTGAATGTCTTTTTTGCAGGATTGCATTGTGAGTGCCTCTGTTGAGGATTGTAGCGTATGTAGTAATGTGGTAAAAATGTCAGTCTGATGCTACCCTCCTGTGGGCTGCCTCTGGTGTGTGGATTTTGATCCGATGGGAGGAGCTTCTTCTTGGTTCAGGTCTGGTGGGTTTGTCTGGTTGATGGAGGAGAGTGCTGCTGGAAGTGTCAAGAGAGGGGCAGGCTGACTTGCTGTGTTTTTTTAATTAAACAATCATTGGAGATCCCCGCCACGTTTTCAGACGGTGTGTTGGGGTCTTCTTTTCTGCTGTGTTCTTTGCCGCTGACCAGCTGATGCATCGTTTTGGCTCTTATAGCTTGTGAATGGTCCTCGTTTGCTGAGTGAGTGAGTGATCTCAGCCATGCTCTTTCAAGGTTGTCCTGCTGGGTCTGCATAGATCCTTAGGTCCCCCCAGATGCTTCTATTTTTAGAATGGCTCTCGGGATGGAGTGGGGTGGATTTAGCACCTCTGTGTTTGAGATTGTTTCTGGAGAATGTATCCTTTTGTTCATGTCTTCTTTATCCTCATAAAGCTTGTGATCCTCTGAAAGGCTCTCTTGATTGCTTCTGTTGAGGTCTGGCTTGAACGGAAGCTCGAACGAAAGCTAGAGGCTGTCCCCAGCCTATATGGGTTTTCGGTATGAATCTGAGCTGAAATGGTTGTAGTTTTTTGGGTTGGTTTGATGGTGCTTGTAAGGGCAGCTCCTTTCTTTAAAGTAGTGTGTGATTACTCAGCGCCTTGATTGCTGTAACACACTTGGTCATGTTGGTTTTTTAATTGCAGCTCTCGTTGGGATTGGGATGTGATATTCTCTTCAGGACTAATGGGGTTAGAATGCCAATTACATCTTCTGGCATTAAATAAATTGCAGTTCCAGGGTCTTTAAGAAAATGGAATCTGGTGCACATGCTTTTTTTGCCCACTGCTTTGTGAAATATGGAGAAAAAAATGGCAAAATTAGGGGGTTCCCTGTGTGTTTCAGGCTTCCGCAGGTTTGTTGGCTTTTTTGGTTTTTTAAGGGTGTTTTTTTATCCCCACTTTTACTGGAGTCCTTCTGCCACGGGGTCGGCCTTATTTTCCCTGATCTCATTTTTTTTGTCTTTTGGACCGACCTTAATGATGGTGCTGGTCTTGACTCAAGTCCTGATCTAGCGGTTCTGAGATGTTTTTGGTGCTCTGCACCTCACTTTAGGCTGCACCTTTCACCATTCTCTAACACCTCCAACACTGCCGCCAATGGCGGCTCCTCTGCGAAGGTGGAGGAGCGTCGCCCCACTGCTTTTGAGTAGTGTAAATAAAGGAAACATAAAATGATAATAGCAAAGTTATTATCATTTTATGTTTCCGTGCTGCATTGAGTGCCGGCGGGGCTGCTCTGCTCGCAGGGCAGGGGAGGAGTGATTTGCCCACTCCAAGTGCACAATGACTGTTTGGCCGGCACCAGTCGTATGCACTTCGCTTGTTCTCTATACAGCCTGCAATCCAGCCTGCATGGAGAACAGGCTCAGGCTCCTATTCCATGGCTGAGTGCCAATCCACGGCATAAGACCAATCACAGTGCTGCATTAGCAGCTGCGGCCCGTGGAGGGAGTTGCGGTGGGGCGAAAGGCGGGGCGGGGGAGGGCCAGGGTGGGGGATGCTAAAAACCGGAGTATGGATAATTGGAGGTAAGTAAACTATTTAATTAATAAAACGAATTTTGTAGTGCCTCCTGCATCGCATTTTGCTCCACTGCCTTTCTGATAGATTCACACAAACAGCACACCCTTGCATAAACAGCTTCCTCCCATCCCAGAAGCACCTCCCTGCCTTCCATCACGTACAGTGCTCCACTGCCTTTTGGCTAGAGTCACAAAAATGCCACTCACTTACAAACACAGTCACCTCATCCCAGAGTCACTTCCCTGCCTTCAATCATGTACAGTGCTTCACTGCCTTTCAGCAAGAGTCACACAAACACCACACACTCACATACACAGCCATCTCCCATCCCATAAGCTACCTCCCTGCCTTCAATCATGTACAGTGCTCCACTGCCTTTTAGCAAGAGTCATACAAACACCATACACTAACATACACATACACCTACCATCTAAGATCCAACTCCCTGCCTTCCATCATATAGGACGTTCTACTGCCTTTCTGATATGTTCACACAAACACCACACACTTACATACACAGCCAACTCTCATCTCAGCATCCACCTACCTGCCTCTGGCATGTACAGTGCTCAACTGCCTTTTGGCTAGGTTCACACGAATACCATACAGTCACATACACATCCACCTCCCATCTCAGAAGCCACCCCAAGCCTTCCGTCACGTACAGTGCTCCACTGCCTTTCAGCAAGAGTCACACAAACACCACACACTCACATACACAGCCACCTCCCATCTCAGAAGCACCTCCCCACCTTTCATCAAGGACGGTGCTCGACTGCCTTTCGGAAAGGTTCAAACAAACACCACACACTCACATACACAACCACCTCCCATCTCATATAAACCTCCCTGCCTTCCATCACGTACAGTGCTCCTCTGGCCTTTCTGATATGATCACAAAAATATCACACGCTTACATACACCGCAACCTCCCATCTCAGGACTACCTCCTTGCATTGGACCACGTACAGTGCTCCATGGTCTTTTGGCTAGGTTCACACAAACACCACACACTCACATACACATCCACCATCCATCTCAGAAGCTACCCCCCGCTTTCCATCATGTACAGTGCTCCACTGACTTTTGGCTAGAGTCACACAAACACCACACTCACATACACAGCCACCTCCTATCCCAGAACAATCTCCCTGCCTTCCATCATGTACAGTGCTCCACTGCCTTTTGGACAGGTTCACACAAACACCACACACTTGCATACACAGCCACCTCCCATCTCAGAACCACCTCCCGCCTTCAATCATGAATGGTGCTCCACTGCCTTTTAATCATAGGCAATGCTCCACTGCCTGCCAGATATGTTCACACAAACACAACACAATTACATACACATCCACCTCCCACCTCAGAACCACCGCCCTGCCTTCCCTCATGTATGGTGCTCCTCTGCCTTATATGCAACAATACCCATCCACAAAGGAGAGGCCATGGACTTTTTATGTTTATGTACGGATGAGTTAAACATTGCATGGTGTTGAAGCCAGAAGCCATCTGTTTGTCCATTCCTCTTTTCGTCAGTCACCTTGGCTAGCTATGTGAGCCTGCATCTATGATTTGTGATAGAATATGTTTGTTGTGGATCTGTGTTTGTCTGATAGTGTTCTCCCTCTGAGCCTCACAGTGTTTGTGGGCATTGGTGACTGCATGTCTGGTGCTGGTGTTCAATTTCTCATGATATTTGTAGCTCATTTTTGCACTGATACATGTATGCCTGGACTGTGTGTGTTTCAGTCTGCGTGTTGCACCATGTGTGTATTTATACGTGTAGGTGTTTTGCTATATGTGTGCTATATATCCATATTGACATATATGGATGTCGCTATCTCCCTATGGGTGTACATGTATGTGATCTATGTCAATATGCGCATGAACAGGACAAAAGTCGGGCCAGTTGGCTTTGTTGATTCTTGTTAGAAGAGAGACCGTCAGTTGCTCTAACTGCTGCCGGGTCCAAGTCTCCTCTCTGCCTGTATCCATCCAGATTGTAACTACCAGTTGGCTGTGGAGATCATCAAATATCCTAATCTGCCGAGGGGTGAAGTTTTTAACTTTGTTCGACAACCTTATACGAAAAGTGGATACTATATAAGCGAATAAGGTTACAAAAGAGATGGAAGTCTGCACTAAAATTGTAAACATTAAAAAATGAATTAATTCTTTGAAATATTGTTTTAATTTCTGTATATGACATATTTTATACATTTTTTAGTAGTGTAATGCTAGATGGGGGGAATATTAAACAACCTGATTTCGCCATGGGGTGAAGCTATAAGCCTAGTCTACATAGATGACCTTTTACGAAAAGTGGACACTAAAAAATGCGAACAAAGTTAAAAAATGCGATAGAAATTTGCACTAACGTAAAAATTTAAAAGAGAAAGACATTTTCTGAAACACTGTTTTAACTTTTGTAATTGCATATTTTATACATTTTTAGTAGTGTGCTTTATGGTTGTGAAAGACCAAATAAAGAATTTGCGGATTGGTAACTACTAGCAGTTTTAAACTATTGTTATAGTGCCTACGGTGAAGTGCTTTGCAGGCACAGCGTGTAATGGGCTTCTCATGGTGCAGTTGGCTCTGTGGTATGCTTTACACAAGGCATCAGAATGGCCTGGGAGGGACAAAAGTGATTCATGCCATTTTCACAACAGATTTGTATATGTGTGTTGAAATGCTTGAAAATATGCAGGACATGAAATGGATGTTGATAAATGGTTACTAACCTGCTTGCAAGACAAGCACCTCTCTGGGCTCTCAGGTAACCGGGTGCAGCAAATACACGTCTTCTAAGAGGGGCCAGGCTGTAGCTTCTTTGGAATACGTAGTAGTGACAAGGGACCAAAGTCTGAATTCAGGCCCTGATAGTGATTTCCACATGTAGCAAGGTAAACAGTGCTGTTCAGAGAAAACAGAGTTAAATACACAGCTGGGCCGTGGCCAGGCGCCCTGAAGGTTCACACTGGCTTCATTACAGATTTTGTATCCTCACAACGAGGGATGACTGTGCCCTTGATGTTCCGCTGTTTCTGCGTTGTGTCACGTGTGTTGTGACATCACCCCGGTCACGTGCTAGTCATGTGCTCATGGGGTCTATCTCATAGTTAGGATGCTGTCATAACAGGTACGGATTCCATGGTCCCGTGTCTAGGGCTTTGCCACATGTAAATTTGCAGCACTCTCGTGGGTGCATAGTATATGAGTTTCTAACAAAGCACGCCCGGGCATGTTCGGCCTGCCGCAGTCGTACCCCAAGCCCCCCTGTCTCTCTAGGCATATGTCTTATTTGGGTCGGTTCATATTTGACTTAAAAGGCCTTTTGTTAGAAAGGTGTAGACAAAGTCATAATTAATTGAAGACTACCATGAAATGGAACCCAAACGCAGATGGATGTTGCACCTCAGCAAAGTGCTCTCACCCTGTAATTAGAAAGCTATACTAAGTTGAAAATGTCATTCCAAAGGACACACACACACACACACACATACAAATACACTCAGAAGCAGACATCTGCTGTGAAATGGAACAAAGTGCCCCCACCCGGTGATTAGCAAGCTCTGCTAAGTTTAAAATGTCATCCCAAAGGACACACACACACATACAAATACAGTCAGAAGCAGACATCTGCTGTGAAATGGAACAAAGTGCCCACACCCTGTGATTAGCAACCTCTACTAAGTTTACAATGTCATCCCAAAGGACACACACACACGTACAAATACACTCAGAAGCAGACATCTGCTGTGAAATGGAACAAAGTGCCCACACCCTGTGATTAGCAACCTCTACTAAGTTTACAATGTCATCCCAAAGGACACACACACACGTACAAATACACTCAGAAGCAGACATCTGCTGTGAAATGGAACAAAGTGCCCCCACCCTGTGATTAGCAAGCTCTACTAGGTTTAAAAGTTCATCCCAAAGGACACACACACAAATACACTCAGAAGCAGACATCTGCTGTGACATGGAACAAAGTGCCCACACCCTGTGATTAGCAAGCTCTACTAAGTTTAAAATGTCATCCGAAAGGACACAAACACACACACACGTACAAATACACTCAGAAGCAGACATCTGCTGTGAAATGGAACAAAGTGCCCACACCCTGTGATTAGCAAGCTCTGCTAAGTTTAAAATGTCATCCCAAAGGACACACACACATACAAATACACTCAGAATCAGACATCTGCTGTGAAATGGAACAAAGTGCCCCCACCCTGTGATTAGCAACCTCTACTAAGTTTACAATGTCATCCCAAAGGACACACACACACGTACAAATACACTCAGAAGCAGACATCTGCTGTGAAATGGAACAAAGTGCCCCCACCCTGTGATTAGCAAGCTCTACTAGGTTTAAAAGTTCATCCCAAAGGACACACACACAAATACACTCAGAAGCAGACATCTGCTGTGACATGGAACAAAGTGCCCACACCCTGTGATTAGCAAGCTCTACTAAGTTTAAAATGTCATCCGAAAGGACACAAACACACACACACGTACAAATACACTCAGAAGCAGACATCTGCTGTGAAATGGAACAAAGTGCCCACACCCTGTGATTAGCAAGCTCTGCTAAGTTTAAAATGTCATCCCAAAGGACACACACACATACAAATACACTCAGAATCAGACATCTGCTGTGAAATGGAACATAGTGCCCCCACCCTGTGATTAGCAAGCTCTACTAAGTTTAAAATGTCATCCCAAAGGACACACACACATACAAATACACTCAAAAGCAGACATCTGCTGTGAAATGAAACAAAGTGCCCCCACCCTTTAAATTAGTAAGCTCTACAAGGTTTAAAATGTCATCCCAAAGGACACACACACACACACACATGTCATACCAAAGGACACACACACACGTACAAATACACTCAGAAGCCGAGATCTTCTGTGAAATGGAACAAAGTGCCCCCACCCTGTGATTAGCAAGCTCTTCTAAGTTTAAAATGTCATCCCAAAGGACACACACACACGTACAAATACACTCAGAAGCAGACATCTGCTGTGAAATGAAACAAAGTGCCCCCACCCTTTAAATTAGTAAGCTCTACAAGGTTTAAAATGTCATCCCAAAGGACACACACACACACACACATGTCATACCAAAGGACACACACACACGTACAAATACACTCAGAAGCCGAGATCTTCTGTGAAATGGAACAAAGTGCCCCCACCCTGTGATTAGCAAGCTCTTCTAAGTTTGAAATGTCATCCCAAAGGACACACACACACGTACAAATACACTCAGAAGCAGACATCTGCTGTGAAATGGAACAAAGTGCCCACACCCTGTGATTAGCAAGCTCTGCTAAGTTTAAAATGTCATCCCAAAGGACACACACACATACAAATACACTCAGAATCAGACATCTGCTGTGAAATGGAACATAGTGCCCCCACCCTGTGATTAGCAAGCTCTACTAAGTTTAAAATGTCATCCCAAAGGACACACACACATACAAATACACTCAGAAGCAGACATCTGCTGTGAAATGAAACAAAGTGCCCCCACCCTTTAAATTAGTAAGCTCTACAAGGTTTAAAATGTCATCCCAAAGGACACACACACACACATGTCATACCAAAGGACACACACGTACAAATACACTCAGAAGCCGAGATCTTCTGTGAAATGGAACAAAGTGCCCCCACCCTGTGATTAGCAAGCTCTTCTAAGTTTAAAATGTCATCCCAAAGGACACACACACACGTACAAATACACTCAGAAGCAGTCATCTGCTGTGAAATGGTAAATCACATAAAAACGGAAATTATGACCTGGAACACCCAGTTTAAAAGCCCAAACATTAAGAAAGAAATAAGATATCTAGGAATCTTAGTGAACCATGATCTAAAGAAGATTCCGCAACGCAACATAAATAAGGTAGCAGGAGAGGTGAGAAAACTGCTTAAGGTATGGTCCACCTTACCACTAAGCTTGATAGGAAGATCCAACATCATCAAGATGTCAATTGTACCAAAGTTTACATTTCTCTTTAATTCAATTCCCCTGGAATTCGGAAAATCATTGTTAAAAAAACCACAAAGTGAAATCACAAGTTTCATATGGGCCTCGAAGGGCACAAGGATCTCATTGAAAAAACTTCGGAGGAGGAAGCAAGATGGAGGACTTGCTAGCCCAGTTCTGGTGGAGTGTCACAGGGCGTTTCACTTCAAAAACATCCGAGTGCTATTAAAAAGTCATCAAAATTATCCAAGACATCTACAAGTAACGACAGAATCAGTTGACCACTTCTTATTTAAATTCGGACACCCCAAGTACTTCAAAAAAATAAAATTGAAGATCTTAAGGGAGGCAGCAAAAGTGTGGGCACAAATTAGAGTAATTTTAAACATCCCGTACTATAGCGAAATGGCCCCTATTTGGTGTTCACCAGGTACTCCAGAATGCCTAAAAGACTCACTGGCAACTCCTTTAAAACTTGCAAACATCAACTACTGGGGACAGTTATTGAACGGTTCAACTTTGAACACATGGTCAGAACTTCAAAAGATGACTAATAGCTCAATTTCCAAATATAAATACTATCAAATCTTAAGTTGGTCAGCGGCGATGACGGCAAGATGGCCGCCGACAGACCGTAGGAGGCAGCAGCACCGTTCACTCTCCCATGGTGAAAGTTGGGAAACTTGGATTTGATAAAAAGGACATCGAGATATGCTATATTTTTTGCAACATGCAGCGGAGCTACGAAATCTAATCAATATAATCAAAATGTAGCCCAAGCAGCGAGCAACAAGCAAAAAAAAAACGAACTGCTGAGGCATCAGACAGCGTGATGTTTAAGAACTTATTTAGCTGGTTTGATTTTATCGAGTGGCCCATTGCACAATCCACTATTAACTATAAGAGAGAGCCAAACACCCTCTGGCAGACGGTCGGAGCAGCGTTTGAAGAAGCATTACAGCGACTCCAGAACACTTGGCGCATTGGAAGGCAACTTATGGCTCCAAAGGTGATGAGGACAGGCAAGGATATGGTGGAAAGTGAGGAGGAAGATCTGCGAGCAAGCGATGCTGAGATACCACCAAACGTAAGGGTGAAGGCACGGCATAGAGCTCATTTGCGGAGGGAGGCTGCCAAGGCCCGTGAAGAAGAGAAACTAGCTGCCACGGAAAGGAGAAAACAGGATAAAGAAGCAGAAAAGAGGAAAAAGAAAGAATCGATTAGAAAAGGGCTCACGAAATGTATCGATGCTGGTTCTGAATCCTCGAAGGAAGCTACCCTGCGGCAGCCGACTCTGTTCGAGTCATTCCCGGCGCTGATAGCTGAGAGTGCTGGGGTTGCCATCGCGAACGTGAACGCTGCAGGACTGAGTGGCTGTAACAGGTCAGAAGGTGTTACAGAGCAGCGGCCTGGATTGCAAGATGTAACCGAGGCTGAACGATTAGAGGCTGCGAGGAGCTTGGAGGATGACGTCAACGAGTCAAGGAGCGAGGAGCGACCCCGGGCAGCAGCTGTGATGTGTCAGATGGAGGAAGGACGCGGCGCGGCGGGAATCAGCAGCGAGCCGATGGCAGGCAAGGAGTCAGCCTTGGATCCATTGAATGGAGCCGGGGAAGAAGAACAAAGCAGAAATTAGTTTACGGAATCCACGGAGGCGACGACGGGTCTAAAACAGACGGCCATGGCAATGAAGACAAACACAGAGTCTGGCGATATAAGTGATACAGTGGGCGAAACAGAGCCGCGTGTAAATACAATTGTAGAAGTCCTTCCCGAGGCTATGCCGCTATTGTTATCATCAGTAACAACGCCTAACATTCAAGCCCAAGCGGGTAAGGAGCAAGGGGGCGGGAGCCGAGGGGCCGAGAGCATTTTTACACCTGAACCAACTCAGATATCTCCCGGTAACAAGGGGATAGTAGACATGCCTACCATAAACGACCCAGGAAATAGCTCTGTAGATATCTTGGTGGATAACACGAGTAAAGTTAAAAATGTCACCAACAATAACAATACCTACGAGGGGGTCCCAGAGGGGGTCCCAGATGACTCTCAAGTAAGGACTGAGGGCGCGGATGAGGGGAGTATGAATAGTAGGATTGAACATATGCTTGCAACCACTGGCTCACCCATCGATGACTGTTTCTTTACTGGGAATGACGATGATAAGGACGATAATGAGGATGAGGTAGAGGCCGAGGGGTCAGACTCAAGTCATAATCTATCTGCTGATTTAGGCGACACATCATCATCCACGGAAAGCGGCTCTGAGGTATCCCAGATAGATACTTCAGAGTTAGACACTGAGTCAGAGTCAGAGCATAATACCGTATTAAAGAGAAACATAGCGAGTAAATCAAGTAGAACCAAGGGAAGGACCCGTAGACGGGCAAAGAAGCGTGGGAGTGTTATACAAGCAGGAGTGGCTAAAAAACTGGATTGGGATTATGCAGCCACCTCGCAGCTGTACCAGTAGGGTGCAGTTGGTGGCTCGGAACAATTAAATGAATCGCAAGCTTAGGCCCAGATACAGGGGAAAGACTATGCAGCTAGCTTCGATCTCCTGTTTCCAACCCTAAAACAGATACAGGGTGAGGCTCGACAGGAGAGCCAAAGAGCTAAGCAAGCAAATAAAAAAATACAAGGGTCCCTACGCAAGGTTGACAAAATGTATGCGGAAATGGCTGGTAGGTTGGTGGAGGTGGAGGAGAGGACAGGCAAAGTAGAGGATGAAGTCGTAAAACTACAGGAGTACAGAGATGAACAAGAGAAAATATCATCAGATGTGTTGTGGAAGCTCGAAGATTTCGAGAACAGACAGAGGCGCAACAACATAAGACTGCTCGGGATTGAGGAAGGGAAGGAGGGGGTGGATGTACGTGCCTTTACTGTGGAATTATTGAGAGGAGCTTTCCCAGAAATGGATAAATGGGATTGGGATAAGGAAGTGCAACGTGCACACAGGTTTCCTTTGATGCAAAAAAAAATAATACAAGCACCAAATCAAGGGCCATTCTAGTATATGTGGGCAATTTCTTACTGAGAGAGTAGGTAATCAGCAAGGCAAAGCCAATGGCTAAGCGCTCTTATAAGGACTTTGCCCGTCCAGATTTTTGCCACACTACTGTGGAGAGAAGGTGGCGAATGAGGCAGCTAATAACACCCTTTCAGAATGTGGGATGTAAGGTATACTTGATGTTTCCCTGTCGACTCAAGGTTGGCTTTAATGGCCAATTTAGGGTCTTTTTTTACGGAAATAGTGGCACAGGAATATCTGACTTACTTAAAGGAGGGGAAGGCACAAAGAGATGGGAAAGCGCAAAATGACAGGGCTGCAGCTATTAGACAAACTGCTTATGTGATGCAAAAAAAGAAAAAATGAAATAGAGAAGCTAGAATAAGCGAATGAGGGAGGGAGTAGCATGGATAAACAATCCCGACAAAGTAGGTTAAATTAAAGGATATTGAGATTATGGGAGAGTGGCAGGGGAGAGGCTTCCTGGGGGAGATTGGCTGTCAGACACAGGTCATTATTGACCTGTTTGCCAGTAGGGGTGGGTGGGAGGGTAGGGGACAGGGGGGGGAGGGGGGCACAGGGCACGGTACGGCACCAAATGATAGAACTATTTAAAGAGGCAGAGGCAGAGGCAGAGGTGGGGGAAAAGGGAGACAAGACAGGAGACTTGGGGATGAAAGAAAGGAAACATTTACTTGGTGAGGGGTACAGACGTGAGGAAACGGGAAGCATGGCAAAAAGAAATAAACTGAATAATGTGCATTTATATGGTAACAAAAAATGAATTTCTTATGGGAACTAGATATGTAACATGGAATGTGTGCGGGCTAAATGATGCTCAGAAAAGGTTAAAAGCTTCAGTGTTACTAAGACAAATGAACGTGGACTTTATTTTTTTACAAGAGACACATGTCACGACCTCACAAGAATTTTATTTGAAACAATTGGGCTTTCAGGTATTAGCAAGTTCACAGCAAGGTGTCAAAAAGAGGGGAGTAGCTATACTATCCAGAAATAAAAATTTGCTCTTAAGAAAAAAAGCACAAGACCAATGGGGGAGATGGGCAATGGTTGAATGCATGATAGATGGGGAATGGACCACGTTGGTAACTGTATACGGGTCGACCGAGGATGACCCGGAGATTTTTCAATTCTTAGATGTGGAGCTAGCTACTTGGGCACCCAGAATCATTATGGCAGGGGACTTGAATATCAATGGCGCTGATGGTCTAGGCTTAGGCTCATTCGGTAAATACTCTGGTAGAAAGAGGCGTGTATGTCATGCTTTACAGGGATTAGTGGCAAATAATAACCTATTTGATGTCTGGGGGAAAAGGAAAGTAGGAAATAAGGGCTATACATACTATTCGGCCCCACATAAAATCTGTGTTAGATTGGATTACTTTTTTATATCAAATGCACTTATATCGGAATCAAGAATAGAAAGACTCCCACGGATCCTAAGTGATCACAATCCCCTAATCCTTACACTAACAAAACCGGCAAATATTCGAGAGCGAAGACAGTGGACTTTTGAAAGAGGATTATTGCAGGAAGAAAAATATGTGGATTACATGAAAGTATGGATCAAAGAATTTTTCGAGAATAATAGAGGTAGTTCTTCTGTAGGGGTAGTATGGGATGCTTTTAAAGCGGGGGTCCGGGAAGAAACCCTGAGTTTTAACTCTTATAAGAGAAAACAAGAGCAGATGAGAAATATGGAACTGGTAAAGGCAGTGCTCAAGGCTGAAGAGAAATTAGAGGAGTGTATAGTAAGCGGTACCCCAGTAGACAATGTAATCTTGGAACTTCTAAAAGTGAAAGGGGACGCAGAGGGAGACATTGCAAGAAAGGCTGCAAAATTATACATAGCAAAAAGAGAAAAATGTCACAAATTTAGCGAAACAGTGGGTAGAACCTTAGCCGTTCGAACAAGGCAACAAGAAGCGCTAGGAACTGTAAGGGAGATCAAGGATACCTCTGGTAGGCTTCATACAGAGTCAGGGGAGATAAGGGAAGTGTTCAGAAACTTCTATGAGAAGTTATATGAGGAACCAATAAGGGGAGATGTTACTAAAATTAGAGATTATCTACAGGAAATCCCGGTGACTAGATTCTCGGATGAAGAGGCAGATACTTTAGAGGAAGTCTTTCAGGGGGAAGAAATAAAAAATGCTATTTCAAATCTCCCCTCTGGAAAAGCTGCAGGCCCAGATCAGATTCCAATAGAGTTTTATAAAATATTCTGGGACATCTTAGAATCCGATCTAGTTAAGACATTGCAACAGGCACAAATAGGAGATTCAATACCTAGGTCATGGGGGGGGGGCTGAAATAGTGATAATTCTTAAAAAAGGGAAGCCTCCGGAAGAACCGGGGTCATATAGGCCCATTACATTGATGAACACGGACACTAAAATCTTCTCTAAAGTATTAGCAACAAGATATGCCAAAATAATAGACAGAGTGGTGAGCAATAACCAACATGGTTTTATACCTGGAAGGAGCACCACGCATCATACGCGCAAGGTAATAACCTTATTTGACGCAGCAGCAGTCTCAGGGGACCCAATGGCGATTATGCTATTAGATGCGTAAAAAGCATTTGACCGGGTCTCTTGGGACTATCTGTGGCACACTCTCGAAAGATCAGGAGTTAAAAAAAGGTTTATTAAAGCTATCCAGGCGCTATATGTAGACCCTGTGGCCTCTGTGCGAGTGAATGCGGGGATTACAACACAATTCCAGATAAGGAGAGGTACGAGACAGGGCTGCCCTTGCTCCCCATTGCAATTTGCAATATACATGGACCCACTAATCCGGAGAATAGAGATGTGCGATATAATAAAACCATTGCCTACTCGAACTCGCCATTGCAAAATACTAGCGTACGCTGACGATGTTGCAGTAATCACACCAACACCAATGGAGGCTATTGCCCAAGTGGAAATAGAGGCTTTGAAGTTTGGAGAAATCTCGGGCTATAAACTTAACACCAATAAGACCCAGATAATTAAAAACCACAACACTACATGTACAGATACCCGAGTCGTTCAGGCAGGTACATATTTGGGAGTATCTATTTCAGCTGATTTAGACTCCCTAGTGGAAAAGAATTTAACACCCTTAATTATCAAAGTACGGAGAGATCTGGATAGACTAGATAATTTACATCTATCAATCGTGGGACGAACAAATGTAGTTACGATGTTGGTTTTACCTAAGTTTCTTTATTTTTTTAGAGCAATACCTTTACTATTCGAGGCAAAATTATTCAAGAGGATAGAAGATATGACTAACAGATTCATATGGGCAAAGGGGAAAACCCGGAGAGCACTTAGATTTATGACACTTCCACGGGAGAGGGGGGGGTGGGCACTGCCAGACTTAAAGTTTTATTATTGGGCAGCAGCTCTGCAAAATATGATTGGCTTGGTGGGGGGGGGGAGAATCTGAAGGTTGGAGCGAGTTGGGATCACTAGCAATCTATGGCCTGCTATTGGGTGTAGAAGCAGAGAATGTTTTTCTAAAATATACTGAAACCAGTTATTACAAAAGGACACGGTTTAAAATGCTCCTAGCGGCTTACACTGTTTGGAAAGCTTTTACTAAAAGGTTTGGGCTGGGGCGGTATAACTCATACACTAGATTGAAAGGAAATCCAAACCTGCCTGTGGAAGTAGTTTCTGATACTATATTTGCAGAATGGGAAAGAAAAGGAATTAGAAGGATATGTGATCTTATGGGACAGCAAGGGGTTTACCAGTTTTCTGAATTACAAGCTAAGTACGCAATAGATAAAAGACAATTTTTTAAGTACTTACAAATAAGGAGCTTTTTACATAACAAAAAAGGTGGTGCGTCAGGATTTAGTAAAAATACAATCATGGAAGTGTTTGAAGCAGGCGAGGAATGTACCATAAAGAGATTCTATGCTGAGTTATTAAATTCAAAAGAGGATGATATCGAAAAATGGGCAAATAAATGGAAAGGTAGCTTGGAAGTCAGGGAGGAAAGCTTTTATACGTCTTTGGAAATGGGGTTCACACTGTTATGCTCAGCACCTCTTCAGGCGCAACACTACAAAACATTATACCATTTATACCATACGCCTGCAAAGATAGCCCAATGGGGTGGAATAGCAGGAACCAATTGTTTCAGATGTGGAAACTCAGAGGCAGACCTAATACATGTATTTGCAACATGTCCTCACCTGCAGTCACTCATAAAAGACACTGAGGGTTTCTTGAATCGAGTATTAGGAACAAATATTCCCCTAACCCCCTCAATAATTCTTTTGGGGGTAAAGGAAGAGGAGGGACAATACCAGTACGAAGGGGACTCTTGTTTATTCTTAGCTATGTCAGTTATGAGACTCTGTATTGCATCTGCATGTCTGGATCCTTTACCACCGTCATTTCATCAATGGCTTGCTAAATTACTATCAATATATAACTTGGAAATTGAGATCTATGCAAGGAAAGGGAAAAAGGGAAGGAAAACTGGGAAACAGATTTGGGATCCCATTACTCGCTGGAAAGAAGAGAGTATGGACTGAAATGCTTGAATAATATATTTTGCTAAGATACTTGGCACTGTTCAATTTACATTTATGTATGTTGATGCTGGCCCAGCTGGGGGGAAAGATTGTAATCTTGTTTGGACTTTAAATACCTGTGCTCTTAGTTATCTACATTTTTTTCTTTTTTTGTATATTCTTTTCTATTTTCTATTTTTCTTCTTCTTTTCTCTTTACCCCGTATTTCTTTGTATATGATATGTCTTGTTTCATGTAAATATCTGCCGTGCCCTGTATGTATGTAAAAAAAGGGAAAAAAACTTCTCAATCAAAATATTAAAAAAAAAAAAATCTTAAGTTGGTCTAAAACGATACCTACATATAACAAAGAAAATGAAAAATTAGAAAAAGAGATGGTAAGGATTACACCGATACCAAAAGAAGTGGCAAAGTGGTACTGGGCGTTAATAACTGCTGGAGATAGAAACATAAGTATTGAAGGTCAAATCTGGGGGAAAAACTTACTGACAGCCGACTTGGATTTAAATTGGGAAAAGTCAGTGGGGAAATGCTGGTAGCCACTAAATCTGCGGCACTGAAAAGGAACCATCTATATACCATACATCGAGCTTATTGGACGCCAAAAAAGCTGTCTAAATTTAAAAACGCAGGAACAAAGAAATGCCCGAAATGTGGAGAAGAAAAGGCAGACGACATTCACATGTTCAGAAACTGCCCCATACTAAAGGAATTTTGGAATGAAGTTGGTAAGACCTTGAGCATAATCATGAACAAAGAAATAACTGTGAGTACTACTCTTACTCTTTTTGGGATCGAAGATACAGGTGATGGAGGGGGTCTAAAAAAATGTCAAGAAAATGTACTCTTTGTGTTAATTGTACTTGCAAGAAGGGAGATTTGCATTAAATGGGTTGGATCTTCCCCCCCCAACACATGGAGAGTGGATAAACTCGGCTGTAAGGATTAATAAACTAGACAGAAAGGGAAACAACTGTGAGAGATTTAAGTACTGGGAAACCTTTGAAAACCACCTAAATCCTAAAACAGGGTAGAAACAGCGGCCCTATGATTAATGCGAAACAACTTCTAGCGAACAAGTATGGTACTTGTTGATTAGCCATAATGGCTAGCTCCCCCCGTTTCGAAACCAGAGTTTACATTATGTGACGGTTTAAGGGTACTCCTCTAAAAATCATCGGGAAGATGATAAACTCCCCAGACAAGAGAGACCAAGGGGCAGAACCGGAAAAGAAGAAAAATTAGAGGCTTACACCTGCAACTCCGAACACATAGAGCTTCGCAATATGAGGACATAAAAAAAAAAAGAAATGGAACAAAGTTCCCCCACCCTGTGAATAGCAAGCTCTGCTAAGTTTAAAATGTCATCCCAAAGGACACACACACACATACAAATACACTCAGAAGCAGACATCTGCTGTAAAATGGAACAACGTGCCCCCACCCTGTGATTAGCAAGCTCTACTCAGTTTAAAATGTCATCCCAAAGGACACACACACATACAAATACACTCAGAAACAGACATGTGCTGTGAAATGGAACAAAGTTCCCCCACCCTGTGATTAGCAAGCTCTACTAAGTTTAAAATGTCATCCCAAAGGACACACACACACACACACACACACACACACACACACACACATACAAATACACACAGAAGCAGACATCTGCTATGAAATGGACCAAAGTGCCCCCACCATGTGATTAGCAAGCTCTACTAAGTTTAAAATGTCATCCCAAAGGACACACACACACGTACAAATACACTCAGAAGCAGACATCTGCTGTGAAATGGAACAAAGTGCCCCCACCCTGTGATTAGCAAGCTCTACTAAGTTTAAAATGTCATCCCAAAGGACACACACACACGTACAAATACACTCAGAAGCAGACATCTGCTGTGAAATGGAACAAAGTGCCCCCACCCTGTGATTAGCAAGCTCTGCTAAGTTTAAAATGTCATCCCAAAGGACACACACACACATACAAATACACTCAGAAGCAGACATCTGATGTGAAATGGAACAACGTGCCCCCACCCTGTGATTAGCAAGCTCTACTCAGTTTAAAATGTCATCCCAAAGGACACACACATATACAAATACACTCAGAAGCAGACATGTGCTGTGAAATGGAACAAAGTTCCCCCACCTTGTGATTAGCAAGCTCTACTAAGTTTAAAATGTCATCCCAAAGGACACACACACACACACACACACACACACATACAAATACACACAGAAGCAGACATCTGCTATGAAATGGACCAACGTGCCCCCACTATGTGATTAGCAAGCTCTACTAAGTTTAAAATGTCATCCCAAAGGACACACACACACGTACAAATACACTCAGAAGCAGACATCTGCTGTGAAATGGAACAAAGTGCCCCGCCCTGTGATTAGCAAGCTCTACTAAGTTTAAAATGTCATCCCAAAGGACACACACACACGTACAAATACACTCAGAAGCAGACATCTGCTGTGAAATGGAACAAAGTGCCCCCACCCTGTGATAAGCAAGCTCTGCTAAGTTTAAAATGTCATCCCAAAGGACACACACACACGTACAAATACACTCAGAAGCAGACATCTGCTGTGAAATGGAACAAAGTGCCCCCGCCCTGTGATTAGCAAGCTCTGCTAAGTTTAAAATGTCAGCCCAAAGGACATACACATACAAATACACTCAGAAGCAGATATCTGTTGTGAAATGGAACAAAGTGCCCACACCCTGTGATTAGCAAGCTCTACTCAGTTTAAAATGTCATCCCAAAGGACACACACACATACAAATACACTCAGAAGCAGACATGTGCTGTGAAATGGAACAAAGTTCCCCCACCCTGTGATTAGCAAGCTCTACTAAGTTTAAAATGTCATCCCAAAGGACACACACACACACACACACACACACACACACACATACAAATACACACAGAAGCAGACATCTGCTATGAAATGGACCAAAGTGCCCCCACCATGTGATTAGCAAGCTCTACTAAGTTTAAAATGTCATCCCAAAGGACACACACACACGTACAAATACACTCAGAAGCAGACATCTGCTGTGAAATGGAACAAAGTGCCCCCACCCTGTGATTAGCAAGCTCTACTAAGTTTAAAATGTCATCCCAAAGGACACACACACACGTACAAATACACTCAGAAGCAGACATCTGCTGTGAAATGGAACAAAGTGCCCCCACCCTGTGATTAGCAAGCTCTGCTAAGTTTAAAATGTCATCCCAAAGGACACACACACACATACAAATACACTCAGAAGCAGACATCTGATGTGAAATGGAACAACGTGCCCCCACCCTGTGATTAGCAAGCTCTGCTAAGTTTAAAATGTTATCCCAAAGGACACACACACACGTACAAATACACTCAGAAGCCGACATCTGCTGTGAAATGGAACAAAGTGCCCCCACCCTGTGATCAGCAAGCTCTACTAAGTTTAAAATGTCATCCCAAAGGACACACACACAAGTACAAATACACTCAGAAGCAGACATCTGCTGTGAAATGGAACAAAGTGCCCCCACCCTGTGATTAGCAAGCTCTACTAGGTTTAAAATGTCATCCCAAAGGACACACACACAAATACACTCAAAAGCAGATATCTGTTGTGAAATGGAACAAAGTGCCCCCACCCTGTGATTAGCAAGCTCTACTCAGTTTAAAATGTCATCTCAAAGGACACACACACACATACAAATACACTCAGAAGCATACATATGCTGTGAAATAGAACATAGTGCCCCTACCCTGTCTGTGATTAGCAAGCTCTACTAAGTTTAAAATGTCATCTCAAAGGACAAACACACATACAAATACACTCAGAAGCAGGCATCTGCTGTGAAATGGAACATAGTTCCCCCAACCTTTGATTAGCAAGCTCTACTAAGTTTAAAATGTCATCCCAAAGAACAAACACACATACACATACAAATACACTCAGAAGCAGACATCTGCTGTGAAATGAAACAAAGTGCCCCCATCCTTTAAATTAGTAAGCTCTACAAGGTTTAAAATGTCATCCCAAAGGAAACACACACACACACACATACAAATACACTCAGAAGCAGACATCTGCTATGAAATGGACCAAAGTGCCCCCATTATGTGATTAGCAAGCTCTACTAAGTTTAAAATGTCATCCCAAAGGGCACACACACACGTACAAATACACTCAGAAGCCGACATCTGCTGTGAAATGGAACAAAGTGCCCCCACCCTGTGATGAGCAAGCTCTACTAAGTTTAAAATGTCATCCCAAAGGACACACACACACGTACAAATACACTCAGAAGCTGACAAAATGCTGTGAAATGGAACAAAGTGCCCCCACCCTGTGATTAGCAAGCTCTGCTAAGTTTAAAATGTCATCCCAAAGGACACACACATACAAATACACTCAGAAGCAGACATCTGCTGTGAAATGGAACAAAGTGCCCCCACCCTGTGATTAGCAAGCTCTACTAGGTTTAAAATGTCATCCCCAAGGACACACACACACGTACAAATACACTCAGAAGCAGACATCTGCTGTGAAATGGAACAAAGTGCCCCCACCCTGTGATTAGCAAGCTCTACTAAGTTTAAAATGTCATCCCAAAGGACACACACACACACGTACAAATACACTCAGAAGCCGACATCTGCTGTGAAATGGAACAAAGTGCCCCCACCCTGTGATGAGCAAGCTCTACTAGGTTTAAAATGTCATCCCCAAGGACACACACACACGTACAAATACACTCAGAAGCAGACATCTGCTGTGAAATGGAACAAAGTGCCCCCACCCTGTGATTAGCAAGCTCTACTAAGTTTAAAATGTCATCCCAAAGGACACACACACACACGTACAAATACACTCAGAAGCCGACATCTGCTGTGAAATGGAACAAAGTGCCCCCACCCTGTGATGAGCAAGCTCTACTAAGTTTAAAATGTCATGCCAAAGGACACAAACACACGTACAAATACACTCAGAAGCAGACATCTGCTGTGAAATGGAACAAAGTGCCCCCACCCTGTGATTAGCAAGCTCTACTAGGTTTAAAATTTCACCCCAAAGGACACACACACAAATACACTCAAAAGCAGACATCTGTTGTGAAATGGAACAAAGTGCCCCCACCCTGTGATTAGCAAGCTCTACTCAGTTTAAAATGTCATCTCAAAGGACACACACACACATACAAATACACTCAGAAGCATACATATGCTGTGAAATAGAACATAGTGCGCCCACCCTGTGATTAGCAAGCTCTACTAAGTTTAAAATATCATCCCAAAGGACACACACACATACAAATACACTCAGAATCAGGCATCTGCTGTGAAATGGAACATAGTGCCCCCGCCCTGTGACTAGCAAGCTCTACTAAGTTTAAAATGTCATCCCAAAGGACACACACACATACAAATACACTCAGAAGCAGACATCTGCTGTGAAATGGAACAACGTGCCCCCACCCTGTGATTAGCAAGCTCTACTCAGTTTAAAATGTCATCCCAAAGGACACACACATATACAAATACACTCAGAAGCAGACATGTGCTGTGAAATGGAACAAAGTTCCCCCACCTTGTGATTAGCAAGCTCTACTAAGTTTAAAATGTCATCCCAAAGGACACACACACACACACACACACGCACACACACACACACATACAAATACACACAGAAGCAGACATCTGCTATGAAATGGACCAACGTGCCCCCACCATGTGATTAGCAAGCTCTACTAAGTTTAAAATGTCATCCCAAAGGACACACACACACGTACAAATACACTCAGAAGCAGACATCTGCTGTGAAATGGAACAAAGTGCCCCCGCCCTGTGATTAGCAAGCTCTACTAAGTTTAAAATGTCATCCCAAAGGACACACACACACGTACAAATACACTCAGAAGCAGACATCTGCTGTGAAATGGAACAAAGTGCCCCCACCCTGTGATAAGCAAGCTCTGCTAAGTTTAAAATGTCATCCCAAAGGACACACACACACGTACAAATACACTCAGAAGCAGACATCTGCTGTGAAATGGAACAAAGTGCCCCCGCCCTGTGATTAGCAAGCTCTGCTAAGTTTAAAATGTCAGCCCAAAGGACATACACATACAAATACACTCAGAAGCAGACATCTGCTGTGAAATGGAACAAAGTGCCCCCACCCTGTGATTAGCAAGCTCTACTAAGTTTAAAATGTCATCCCAAAGGACACACACACACGTACAAATACACTCAGAAGCAGACATCTGCTGTGAAACGGAACAAAGTGCCCCCACCCTGTGATTAGCAAGCTCTACTAAGCTTAAAATGTCATCCCAAAGGACACACACATGCGTACAAATACACTCAGAAGCAGACATCTGCTGTGAAATGGAACAAAGTGCCCCCACCCTGTGATTAGCAAGCTCTACTAGGTTTAAAATGTCATCCCAAAGGACACACACACGAATACACTCAGAAGCAGACATCTGTTGTGAAATGGAACAAAGTGCCCCCACCCTGTGATTGGCAAGCTCTACTCAGTTTAAAATGTCATCTCAAAGGGCACACACACACATACAAATACACTCAGAAGCATACATATGCTGTGAAATGGAACATAGTGCCCCCACACTGTGATTAGCAAGCTCTACTAAGTTTAAGATGTCCTCTCAAAGGACACACACACATACAAATACACTCAGAAGCAGACATCTGCTGTGAAATGAAATAAAGTGCCCCCACCCTTTAAATTAGTAAGCTCTACAAGGTTTAAAATGTCATCCCAAAGGACACACACACACACACACAAACACACACCCACACACACACACACACACATACAAATACACTCAGAAGCAGACATCTGCTATGAAATGGACCAAAGTGCCCCCACCATGTGATTAGCAAGCTCTACTAAGTTTAAAATGTCATCCCAAAGGTCACACACACACGTACAATACAATCAGAAGCAGACATCTGCTGTGAAATGGAACATAGTGCCCCCACCCTGTGATTAGCAAGCTCTACTAAGTTTAAAATGTCATCCCAAAGGACACACACACACATACAAATACACTCAGAAGCAGACATCTGCTGTGAAATGGAACACAGTGCCCCCACCCTGTGATTAGCAAGCTCTACTAAGTTTAAAATGTCATCCCAAAGGACACACACACGTACAAATACACTCAGAAGCAGACATCTGCTGTGAAATGGAACATAGTGCCCCCACCCTGGGATTAGCAAGCTCTACTACGTTTAAAATGTCATCCCAAAGGACACACACACGTACAAATACACTCAGAAGCAGACATCTGCTGTGAAATGGAACAAAGTGCCCCCACCCTGTGATTAGCAAGCTCCGCTAAGTTTAAAATGTCATCCCAAAGGACACACACACACACATACAAATACACTCAGAAGCAGACATCTGGTGTGAAATGAAACATAGTGCCCCCACCCTGTGATTACCAAGCTCTACTAAGTTTAAAATGTCATCCCAAAGGACACACACACACACATACAAATACACTCAGAAGCAGACATCTGCTGTGAAATGGAACATAGTGCCCCCACCCTGTGATTAGCAAGCTCTACTAAGTTTAAAATGTCATCCCAAAGGACAAACACACATACAAATACACTCAGAAGCAGGCATCTGCTTTGAAATGGAACATAGTGCCCCCACCCTGTGATTAGCAAGCTCTACTAAGTTTAAAATGTCCTCTCAAAGGACACACACACATACAAATACACTCAGAAGCAGACATCTGCTGTGAAATGAAACAAAGTGCCCCCACCCTTTAAATTAGTAAGCTCTACACGGTTTAAAATGTCATCCCAAAGGACACACACACACACACGCACACACACACACACACACACACACACACATACAAATACACTCAGAAGCAGACATCTGCTATGAAATGGACCAAAGTGCCCCCATTATGTCATTAGCAAGCTCTACTAAGTTTAAAATGTCATCCCAAAGGACACACACACACGTACAAATACACTCAGAAGCCGACATCTGCTGTGAAATGGAACAAAGTGCCCCCACCCTGTGATCAGCAAGCTCTACTAAGTTTAAAATGTCATCCCAAAGGACACACACACAAGTACAAATACACTCAGAAGCAGACATCTGCTGTGAAATGGAACAAAGTGCCCCCACCCTGTGATTAGCAAGCTCTACTAGGTTTAAAATGTCATCCCAAAGGACACACACACAAATACACTCAAAAGCAGATATCTGTTGTGAAATGGAACAAAGTGCCCCCACCCTGTGATTAGCAAGCTCTACTCAGTTTAAAATGTCATCTCAAAGGACACACACACACATACAAATACACTCAGAAGCATACATATGCTGTGAAATAGAACATAGTGCCCCTACCCTGTCTGTGATTAGCAAGCTCTACTAAGTTTAAAATGTCATCTCAAAGGACAAACACACATACAAATACACTCAGAAGCAGGCATCTGCTGTGAAATGGAACATAGTTCCCCCAACCTTTGATTAGCAAGCTCTACTAAGTTTAAAATGTCATCCCAAAGAACAAACACACATACAAATACACTCAGAAGCAGACATCTGCTGTGAAATGAAACAAAGTGCCCCCATCCTTTAAATTAGTAAGCTCTACAAGGTTTAAAATGTCATCCCAAAGGAAACACACACACACACACATACAAATACACTCAGAAGCAGACATCTGCTATGAAATGGACCAAAGTGCCCCCATTATGTGATTAGCAAGCTCTACTAAGTTTAAAATGTCATCCCAAAGGGCACACACACACGTACAAATACACTCAGAAGCCGACATCTGCTGTGAAATGGAACAAAGTGCCCCCACCCTGTGATGAGCAAGCTCTACTAAGTTTAAAATGTCATCCCAAAGGACACACACACACGTACAAATACACTCAGAAGCTGACAAAATGCTGTGAAATGGAACAAAGTGCCCCCACCCTGTGATTAGCAAGCTCTGCTAAGTTTAAAATGTCATCCCAAAGGACACACACATACAAATACACTCAGAAGCAGACATCTGCTGTGAAATGGAACAAAGTGCCCCCACCCTGTGATTAGCAAGCTCTACTAGGTTTAAAATGTCATCCCCAAGGACACACACACACGTACAAATACACTCAGAAGCAGACATCTGCTGTGAAATGGAACAAAGTGCCCCCACCCTGTGATTAGCAAGCTCTACTAAGTTTAAAATGTCATCCCAAAGGACACACACACACACGTACAAATACACTCAGAAGCCGACATCTGCTGTGAAATGGAACAAAGTGCCCCCACCCTGTGATGAGCAAGCTCTACTAGGTTTAAAATGTCATCCCCAAGGACACACACACACGTACAAATACACTCAGAAGCAGACATCTGCTGTGAAATGGAACAAAGTGCCCCCACCCTGTGATTAGCAAGCTCTACTAAGTTTAAAATGTCATCCCAAAGGACACACACACACACGTACAAATACACTCAGAAGCCGACATCTGCTGTGAAATGGAACAAAGTGCCCCCACCCTGTGATGAGCAAGCTCTACTAAGTTTAAAATGTCATGCCAAAGGACACAAACACACGTACAAATACACTCAGAAGCAGACATCTGCTGTGAAATGGAACAAAGTGCCCCCACCCTGTGATTAGCAAGCTCTACTAGGTTTAAAATTTCACCCCAAAGGACACACACACAAATACACTCAAAAGCAGACATCTGTTGTGAAATGGAACAAAGTGCCCCCACCCTGTGATTAGCAAGCTCTACTCAGTTTAAAATGTCATCTCAAAGGACACACACACACATACAAATACACTCAGAAGCATACATATGCTGTGAAATAGAACATAGTGCGCCCACCCTGTGATTAGCAAGCTCTACTAAGTTTAAAATATCATCCCAAAGGACACACACACATACAAATACACTCAGAATCAGGCATCTGCTGTGAAATGGAACATAGTGCCCCCGCCCTGTGACTAGCAAGCTCTACTAAGTTTAAAATGTCATCCCAAAGGACACACACACATACAAATACACTCAGAAGCAGACATCTGCTGTGAAATGAAACAAAGTGCCCCCACCCTTTAAATTAGTAAGCTCTACAAGGTTTAAAATGTCATCCCAAAGGACACACACACACACACACACACACACACACACATACAAATACACTCAGAAGCAGACATCTGCTATGAAATGGACCAAACTGCCCCCATTATGTGATTAGCAAGCTCTACTAAGTTTAAAATGTCATCCCAAAGGGCACACACACACACGTACAAATACACTCAGAAGCCGAAATCTGCTGTGAAATGGAACAAAGTGCCCCCACCCTGTGATGAGCAAGCTCTACTAAGTTTAAAATGTCATCCCAAAGGACACACACACATGTACAAATACACTCAGAAGCAGACATCTGCTGTGAAATGGAACAAAGTGCCCCCACCCTGTGATTAGCAAGCTCTGCTAAGTTTAAAATGTCATCCCAAAGGACACACACATTCAAATACACTCAGAAGCAGACATCTGCTGTGAAATGGAACAAAGTGCCCCCACCCTGTGATTAGCAAGCTCTACTAAGTTTAAAATGTGATAACAGAGGGGACACACACACATACAAATACACTCAGAAGCAGACATCTGCTGTGAAATGAAACAAAGAGCCCCCACCCTTTAAATTAGTAAGCTCTACAAGGTTTTCAAAATGTCATCCCAAAGGACACACACACACACACATCCACACACACACACACACACACATACCAATACACTCAGAAGTAGACATCTGCTATGAAATGGACCAAAGTGCCCCCATTATGTGATTAGCAAGCTCTACTAAGTTTAAAATGTCATCCCAAAGGGCACACACACACGTACAAATACACTCAGAAGCCGACATCTGCTGTGAAATGGAACAAAGTGCCCCCCCCCCTGTGATGAGCAAGCTCTACTAAGTTTAAAATGTCATCCCAAAGGACACACATACACGTACAAATACACTCACAAGCAGACATCTGCTGTGAAATGGAACAAAGTGCCCCCACCCTGTGATTAGCAAGCTCTGCTAAGTTTAAAATGTCATGCCAAAGGACACAAACACACGTACAAATACACTCAGAAGCATACATATGCTGTGAGATAGAACATAGTGCCCCCACCCTGTGATTAGCAAGCTCTACTAAGTTTACAATGTCATCCCAAAGGACACACACACACATACAAATACACTCAGAATCAGGCATCTCCTGTGAAATGGAACATAGTGCCCCCACCCTGTGACTAGCAAGCTCTACTAAGTTTAAAATGTGATCCCAAAGGACACACACACAAATACACTCAAAAGCAGACATCTGTTGTGAAATGGAACAAAGTGCCCCCACCCTGTGATTAGCAAGCTCTACTCAGTTTAAAATGTCATCTCAAAGGACACACACACACATACAAATACACTCAGAAGCATACATATGCTGTGAGATAGAACATAGTGCCCCCACCCTGTGATTAGCAAGCTCTACTAAGTTTACAATGTCATCCCAAAGGACACACACACACATACAAATACACTCAGAATCAGGCATCTCCTGTGAAATGGAACATAGTGCCCCCACCCTGTGACTAGCAAGCTCTACTAAGTTTAAAATGTCATCCCAAAGGGCACACACACACGTACAAATACACTCAGAAGCCGACATCTGCTGTGAAATGGAACAAAGTGCCCCCACCCTGTGATTAGCAAGCTCTACTAAGTTTAAAATGTCATCCCAAAGGACACACACACACGTACAAATACACTCAGAAGCCGACATCTGCTGTGAAATGGAACAAAGTGCCCCCACCCTGTGATTAGCAAGCTCCGCTAAGTTTAAAATGTCATCCCAAAGGACACACACACACACATACAAATACACTCAGAAGCAGACATCTGGTGTGAAATGAAACATAGTGCCCCCACCCTGTGATTACCAAGCTCTACTAAGTTTAAAATGTCATCCCAAAGGACACACACACACACATACAAATACACTCAGAAGCAGACATCTGCTGTGAAATGGAACATAGTGCCCCCACCCTGTGATTAGCAAGCTCTACTAAGTTTAAAATGTCATCCCAAAGGACAAACACACATACAAATACACTCAGAAGCAGGCATCTGCTTTGAAATGGAACATAGTGCCCCCACCCTGTGATTAGCAAGCTCTAGTAAGTTTAAAATGTCCTCTCAAAGGACACACACACATACAAATACACTCAGAAGCAGACATCTGCTGTGAAATGAAACAAAGTGCCCCCACCCTTTAAATTAGTAAGCTCTACACGGTTTAAAATGTCATCCCAAAGGACACACACACACACACGCACACACACGCACACACACACACACACACACACACACACACACACATACAAATACACTCAGAAGCAGACATCTGCTATGAAATGGACCAAAGTGCCCCCATTATGTCATTAGCAAGCTCTACTAAGTTTAAAATGTCACCCCAAAGGCTACACACACACGTACAAATACACTCAGAAGCCGACATCTGCTGTGAAATGGAACAAAGTGCCCCCACCCTGTGATGAGCAAGCTCTACTAAGTTTAAAATGTAATCCCAAAGGACACACACACACGTACAAATACACTCAGAAGCAGACATCTGCTGTGAAATGGAACAGTGCCCCCACCCTGTGATTAGCAAGCTCTGCTAAGTTTAAAATGTCATCCCAAAGGACACACACACACGTACAAATACACTCAGAAGCCGACATCTGCTGTGAAATGGAACAAAGTGCCCCCACCCTGTGATCAGCAAGCTCTACTAAGTTTAAAATGTCATCCCAAAGGACACACACACAAGTACAAATACACTCAGAAGCAGACATCTGCTGTGAAATGGAACAAAGTGCCCCCACCCTGTGATTAGCAAGCTCTACTAGGTTTAAAATGTCATCCCAAAGGACACACACACAAATACACTCAAAAGCAGATATCTGTTGTGAAATGGAACAAAGTGCCCCCACCCTGTGATTAGCAAGCTCTACTCAGTTTAAAATGTCATCTCAAAGGACACACACACACATACAAATACACTCAGAAGCATACATATGCTGTGAAATAGAACATAGTGCCCCTACCCTGTCTGTGATTAGCAAGCTCTACTAAGTTTAAAATGTCATCCCAAAGGACAAACACACATACAAATACACTCAGAAGCAGGCATCTGCTGTGAAATGGAACATAGTTTCCCCAACCTTTGATTAGCAAGCTCTACTAAGTTTAAAATGTCATCCCAAAGAACAAACACACATACAAATACACTCAGAAGCAGACATCTGCTGTGAAATGAAACAAAGTGCCCCCATCCTTTAAATTAGTAAGCTCTACAAGGTTTAAAATGTCATCCCAAAGGAAACACACACACACACACATACAAATACACTCAGAAGCAGACATCTGCTATGAAATGGACCAAAGTGCCCCCATTATGTGATTAGCAAGCTCTACTAAGTTTAAAATGTCATCCCAAAGGGCACACACACACGTACAAATACACTCAGAAGCCGACATCTGCTGTGAAATGGAACAAAGTGCCCCCACCCTGTGATGAGCAAGCTCTACTAAGTTTAAAATGTCATCCCAAAGGACACACACACACGTACAAATACACTCAGAAGCTGACAAAATGCTGTGAAATGGAACAAAGTGCCCCCACCCTGTGATTAGCAAGCTCTGCTAAGTTTAAAATGTCATCCCAAAGGAAACACACATACAAATACACTCAGAAGCAGACATCTGCTGTGAAATGGAACAAAGTGCCCCCACCCTGTGATTAGCAAGCTCTACTAGGTTTAAAATGTCATCCCCAAGGACACACACACACGTACAAATACACTCAGAAGCAGACATCTGCTGTGAAATGGAACAAAGTGCCCCCACCCTGTGATTAGCAAGCTCTACTAAGTTTAAAATGTCATCCCAAAGGACACACACACACACGTACAAATACACTCAGAAGCCGACATCTGCTGTGAAATGGAACAAAGTGCCCCCACCCTGTGATTAGCAAGCTCTACTAGGTTTAAAATGTCATCCCCAAGGACACACACACACGTACAAATACACTCAGAAGCAGACATCTGCTGTGAAATGGAACAAAGTGCCCCCACCCTGTGATTAGCAAGCTCTACTAAGTTTAAAATGTCATCCCAAAGGACACACACACACACGTACAAATACACTCAGAAGCCGACATCTGCTGTGAAATGGAACAAAGTGCCCCCACCCTGTGATGAGCAAGCTCTACTAAGTTTAAAATGTCATCCCAAAGGACACACACACACGTACAAATACACTCAGAAGCAGACATCTGCTGTGAAATGGAACAAAGTGCCCCTACCCTGTGATTAGCAAGCTCTGCTAAGTTTAAAATGTCATGCCAAAGGACACAAACACACGTACAAATACACTCAGAAGCAGACATCTGCTGTGAAATGGAACAAAGTGCCCCCACCCTGTGATTAGCAAGCTCTACTAGGTTTAAAATTTCACCCCAAAGGACACACACACAAATACACTCAAAAGCAGACATCTGTTGTGAAATGGAACAAAGTGCCCCCACCCTGTGATTAGCAAGCTCTACTCAGTTTAAAATGTCATCTCAAAGGACACACACACACATACAAATACACTCAGAAGCATACATATGCTGTGAAATAGAACATAGTGCGCCCACCCTGTGATTAGCAAGCTCTACTAAGTTTAAAATATCATCCCAAAGGACACACACACATACAAATACACTCAGAATCAGGCATCTGCTGTGAAATGGAACATAGTGCCCCCGCCCTGTGACTAGCAAGCTCTACTAAGTTTAAAATGTCATCCCAAAGGACACACACACATACAAATACACTCAGAAGCAGACATCTGCTGTGAAATGAAACAAAGTGCCCCCACCCTTTAAATTAGTAAGCTCTACAAGGTTTAAAATGTCATCCCAAAGGACACACACACACACACACACACACACATACAAATACACTCAGAAGCAGACATCTGCTATGAAATGGACCAAACTGCCCCCATTATGTGATTAGCAAGCTCTACTAAGTTTAAAATGTCATCCCAAAGGGCACACACACACGTACAAATACACTCAGAAGCCGAAATCTGCTGTGAAATGGAACAAAGTGCCCCCACCCTGTGATGAGCAAGCTCTACTAAGTTTAAAATGTCATCCCAAAGGACAAACACACACGTACAAATACACTCAGAAGCAGACATCTGCTGTGAAATGGAACAAAGTGCCCCCACTCTGTGATTAGCAAGCTCTGCTAAGTTTAAAATGTCATCCCAAAGGACACACACATTCAAATACACTCAGAAGCAGACATCTGCTGTGAAATGGAACAAAGTGCCCCCACCCTGTGATTAGCAAGCTCTACTAGGTTTAAAATGTCATCCCCAAGGACACACACACACGTACAAATACACTCAGAAGCAGACATCTGCTGTGAAATGGAACAAAGTGCCCACACCCTGTGATTAGCAAGCTCTACTAGGTTTAAAATGTCATCCCCAAGGACACACACACACGTACAAATACACTCAGAAGCAGACATCTGCTGTGAAATGGAACAAAGTTCCCCCACCCTGTGATTAGCAAGCTCTACTAGGTTTAAAATGTCATCCCAAAGGACACACACACAAATACACTCAAAAGCAGACATCTGTTGTGAAATGGAACAAAGTGCCCCACCCTGTGATTAGCAAGCTCTACTCAGTTTAAAATGTCATCTCAAAGGACACACACACATACAAATACACTCAGAAGCAGACATCTGTTGTGAAATGGAACAAAGTGCCCCACCCTGTGATTAGCAAGCTCTACTCAGTTTAAAATGTCATCCTAAAGGACACACACATACAAATACACTCAGAAGCAGACATCTGCTGTGAAATGGAACAAAGTGCCCCCACCCTGTGATGAGCAAGCTCTACTAAGTTTAAAATGTGATAACAGAGGGGACACACACACATACAAATACACTCAGAAGCAGACATCTGCTGTGAAATGAAACAAAGAGCCCCCACCCTTTAAATTAGTAAGCTCTACAAGGTTTTCAAAATGTCATCCCAAAGGACACACACACACACACATCCACACACACACACACACACACATACCAATACACTCAGAAGCAGACATCTGCTATGAAATGGACCAAAGTGCCCCCATTATGTGATTAGCAAGCTCTACTAAGTTTAAAATGTCATCCCAAAGGGCACACACACACGTACAAATACACTCAGAAGCCGACATCTGCTGTGAAATGGAACAAAGTGCCCCCCCCCTGTGATGAGCAAGCTCTACTAAGTTTAAAATGTCATCCCAAAGGACACACATACACGTACAAATACACTCACAAGCAGACATCTGCTGTGAAATGGAACAAAGTGCCCCCACCCTGTGATTAGCAAGCTCTGCTAAGTTTAAAATGTCATGCCAAAGGACACAAACACACGTACAAATACACTCAGAAGCAGACATCTGCTGTGAAATGGAACAAAGTGCCCCCACCCTGTGATTAGCAAGCTCTACTAGGTTTAAAATTTGATCCCAAAGGACACACACACAAATACACTCAAAAGCAGACATCTGTTGTGAAATGGAACAAAGTGCCCCCACCCTGTGATTAGCAAGCTCTACTCAGTTTAAAATGTCATCTCAAAGGACACACACACACATACAAATACACTCAGAAGCATACATATGCTGTGAAATAGAACAAAGTGCCCCCACCCTGTGATTAGCAAGCTCTACTAAGTTTACAATGTCATCCCAAAGGACACACACACACATACAAATACACTCAGAATCAGGCATCTCCTGTGAAATGGAACATAGTGCCCCCACCCTGTGACTAGCAAGCTCTACTAAGTTTAAAATGTCATCCCAAAGGGCACACACACACGTACAAATACACTCAGAAGCCGACATCTGCTGTGAAATGGAACAAAGTGCCCCCACCCTGTGATTAGCAAGCTCTACTAAGTTTAAAATGTCATCCCAAAGGACACACACACACGTACAAATACACTCAGAAGCCGACATCTGCTGTGAAATGGAACAAAGTGCCCCCACCCTGTGATCAGCAAGCTCTACTAAGTTTAAAATGTCATCCCAAAGGACACACACACAAGTACAAATACACTCAGAAGCAGACATCTGCTGTGAAATGGAACAAAGTGTCCCCACCCTGTGATCAGCAAGCTCTACTAAGTTTAAAATGTCATCCCAAAGGACACACACACACGTACAAATACACTCAGAAGCCGACATCTGCTGTGAAATGGAACAAAGTGCCCCCACCCTGTGATCAGCAAGCTCTACTAAGTTTAAAATGTCATCCCAAAGGACACACACACAAGTACAAATACACTCAGAAGCAGACATCTGCTGTGAAATGGAACAAAGTGCCCCCACCCTGTGATTAGCAAGCTCTACTAGGTTTAAAATTTCACCCCAAAGGACACACACACAAATACACTCAAAAGCAGACATCTGTTGTGAAATGGAACAAAGTGCCCCCACCCTGTGATTAGCAAGCTCTACTCAGTTTAAAATGTCATCTCAAAGGACACACACACACATACAAATACACTCAGAAGCATACATATGCTGTGAAATAGAACATAGTGCGCCCACCCTGTGATTAGCAAGCTCTACTAAGTTTAAAATGTCATCCCAAAGGACACACACACATACAAATACACTCAGAATCAGGCATCTGCTGTGAAATGGAACATAGTGCCCCCGCCCTGTGACTAGCAAGCTCTACTAAGTTTAAAATGTCATCCCAAAGGACACACACACATACAAATACACTCAGAAGCAGACATCTGCTGTGAAATGAAACAAAGTGCCCCCACCCTTTAAATTAGTAAGCTCTACAAGGTTTAAAATGTCATCCCAAAGGACACACACACACACACACACACACATACAAATACACTCAGAAGCAGACATCTGCTATGAAATGGACCAAACTGCCCCCATTATGTGATTAGCAAGCTCTACTAAGTTTAAAATGTCATCCCAAAGGGCACACACACACGTATAAATACACTCAGAAGCCGAAATCTGCTGTGAAATGGAACAAAGTGCCCCCACCCTGTGATGAGCAAGCTCTACTAAGTTTAAAATGTCATCCCAAAGGACACACACACACGTACAAATACACTCAGAAGCAGACATCTGCTGTGAAATGGAACAAAGTGCCCCCACCCTGTGATTAGCAAGCTCTGCTAAGTTTAAAATGTCATCCCAAAGGACACACACATTCAAATACACTAAGAAGCAGACATCTGCTGTGAAATGGAACAAAGTGCCCCCACCCTGTGATTAGCAAGCTCTACTAGGTTTAAAATGTCATCCCCAAGGACACACACACACGTACAAATACACTCAGAAGCAGACATCTGCTGTGAAATGGAACAAAGTGCCCACACCCTGTGATTAGCAAGCTCTACTAAGTTTAAAATGTCATCCCAAAGGACACACACACACGTACAAATAAACTCAGAAGCAGACATCTGCTGTGAAATGGAACAAAGTTCCCCCACCCTGTGATTAGCAAGCTCTACTAGGTTTAAAATGTCATCCCAAAGGACACACACACGAATACACTCAAAAGCAGACATCTGTTGTGAAATGGAACAAAGTGCCCCACCCTGTGATTAGCAAGCTCTACTCAGTTTAAAATGTCATCTCAAAGGACACACACACATACAAATACACTCAGAAGCAGACATCTGTTGTGAAATGGAACAAAGTGCCCCACCCTGTGATTAGCAAGCTCTACTCAGTTTAAAATGTCATCCTAAAGGACACACACACACACACACACACACACACACACACACACACACATACAAATACACACAGAAGCAGACATCTGCTATGAAATGGACCAACGTGCCCCCACCATGTGATTAGCAAGCTCTACTAGGTTTAAAATGTCATCCCAAAGGACACACACACAAATACACTCAGAAGCAGACATCTGCTGTGAAATGGAACAAAGTGCCCACACCCTGTGATTAGCAAGCTCTACTAAGTTTAAAATGTCATCCCAAAGGACACACACACACGTACAAATAAACTCAGAAGCAGACATCTGCTGTGAAATGGAACAAAGTTCCCCCACCCTGTGATTAGCAAGCTCTACTAGGTTTAAAATGTCATCCCAAAGGACACACACACAAATACACTCAAAAGCAGACATCTGTTGTGAAATGGAACAAAGTGCCCCACCCTGTGATTAGCAAGCTCTACTCAGTTTAAAATGTCATCTCAAAGGACACACACACATACAAATACACTCAGAAGCAGACATGTGCTGTGAAATGGAACAAAGTTCCCCCACCTTGTGATTAGCAAGCTCTACTAAGTTTAAAATGTCATCCCAAAGGACACACACACACACACACACACGCACACACACACACACATACAAATACACACAGAAGCAGACATCTGCTATGAAATGGACCAACGTGCCCCCACCATGTGATTAGCAAGCTCTACTAAGTTTAAAATGTCATCCCAAAGGACACACACACACGTACAAATACACTCAGAAGCAGACATCTGCTGTGAAATGGAACAAAGTGCCCCCGCCCTGTGATTAGCAAGCTCTACTAAGTTTAAAATGTCATCCCAAAGGACACACACACACGTACAAATACACTCAGAAGCAGACATCTGCTGTGAAATGGAACAAAGTGCCCCCACCCTGTGATAAGCAAGCTCTGCTAAGTTTAAAATGTCATCCCAAAGGACACACACACACGTACAAATACACTCAGAAGCAGACATCTGCTGTGAAATGGAACAAAGTGCCCCCGCCCTGTGATTAGCAAGCTCTGCTAAGTTTAAAATGTCAGCCCAAAGGACATACACATACAAATACACTCAGAAGCAGATATCTGTTGTGAAATGGAACAAAGTGCCCACACCCTGTGATTAGCAAGCTCTACTCAGTTTAAAATGTCATCCCAAAGGACACACACACATACAAATACACTCAGAAGCAGACATGTGCTGTGAAATGGAACAAAGTTCCCCCACCCTGTGATTAGCAAGCTCTACTAAGTTTAAAATGTCATCCCAAAGGACACACACACAAGTACAAATACACTCAGAAGCAGACATCTGCTGTGAAATGGAACAAAGTGCCCCCACCCTGTGATTAGCAAGCTCTACTAAGTTTAAAATGTCATCCCAAAGGACACACACACACGTACAAATACACTCAGAAGCCGACATCTGCTGTGAAATGGAACAAAGTGCCCCCACCCTGTGATCAGCAAGCTCTACTAAGTTAAAATGTCATCCCAAAGGACACACACACAAGTACAAATACACTCAGAAGCAGACATCTGCTGTGAAATGGAACAAAGTGCCCCCACCCTGTGATTAGCAAGCTCTACTAGGTTTAAAATTTCACCCCAAAGGACACACACACAAATACACTCAAAAGCAGACATCTGTTGTGAAATGGAACAAAGTGCCCCCACCCTGTGATTAGCAAGCTCTACTCAGTTTAAAATGTCATCTCAAAGGACACACACACACATACAAATACACTCAGAAGCATACATATGCTGTGAAATAGAACATAGTGCGCCCACCCTGTGATTAGCAAGCTCTACTAAGTTTAAAATGTCATCCCAAAGGACACACACACATACAAATACACTCAGAATCAGGCATCTGCTGTGAAATGGAACATAGTGCCCCCGCCCTGTGACTAGCAAGCTCTACTAAGTTTAAAATGTCATCCCAAAGGACACACACACATACAAATACACTCAGAAGCAGACATCTGCTGTGAAATGAAACAAAGTGCCCCCACCCTTTAAATTAGTAAGCTCTACAAGGTTTAAAATGTCATCCCAAAGGACACACACACACACACACACACACATACAAATACACTCAGAAGCAGACATCTGCTATGAAATGGACCAAACTGCCCCCATTATGTGATTAGCAAGCTCTACTAAGTTTAAAATGTCATCCCAAAGGGCACACACACGTACAAATACACTCAGAAGCCGAAATCTGCTGTGAAATGGAACAAAGTGCCCCCACCCTGTGATGAGCAAGCTCTACTAAGTTTAAAATGTCATCCCAAAGGACACACACACACGTACAAATACACTCAGAAGCAGACATCTGCTGTGAAATGGAACAAAGTGCCCCCACCCTGTGATTAGCAAGCTCTGCTAAGTTTAAAATGTCATCCCAAAGGACACACACATTCAAATACACTAAGAAGCAGACATCTGCTGTGAAATGGAACAAAGTGCCACCACCCTGTGATTAGCAAGCTCTACTAGGTTTAAAATGTCATCCCCAAGGACACACACACACGTACAAATACACTCAGAAGCAGACATCTGCTGTGAAATGGAACAAAGTGCCCACACCCTGTGATTAGCAAGCTCTACTAAGTTTAAAATGTCATCCCAAAGGACACACACACACGTACAAATAAACTCAGAAGCAGACATCTGCTGTGAAATGGAACAAAGTTCCCCCACCCTGTGATTAGCAAGCTCTACTAGGTTTAAAATGTCATCCCAAAGGACACACGCACAAATACACTCAAAAGCAGACATCTGTTGTGAAATGGAACAAAGTGCCCCACCCTGTGATTACCAAGCTCTACTCAGTTTAAAATGTCATCTCAAAGGACACACACACATACAAATACACTCAGAAGCAGACATCTGTTGTGAAATGGAACAAAGTGCCTCACCCTGTGATTAGCAAGCTCTACTCAGTTTAAAATGTCATCCTAAAGGACACACACACACACACACACACGCACACACACACACACACATACAAATACACACAGAAGCAGACATCTGCTATGAAATGGACCAACGTGCCCCCACCATGTGATTAGCAAGCTCTACTAGGTTTAAAATGTCATCCCAAAGGACACACACACAAATACACTCAGAAGCAGACATCTGCTGTGAAATGGAACAAAGTGCCCACACCCTGTGATTAGCAAGCTCTACTAAGTTTAAAATGTCATCCCAAAGGACACACACACACGTACAAATAAACTCAGAAGCAGACATCTGCTGTGAAATGGAACAAAGTTCCCCCACCCTGTGATTAGCAAGCTCTACTAGGTTTAAAATGTCATCCCAAAGGACACACACACAAATACACTCAAAAGCAGACATCTGTTGTGAAATGGAACAAAGTGCCCCACCCTGTGATTAGCAAGCTCTACTCAGTTTAAAATGTCATCTCAAAGGACACACACACATACAAATACACTCAGAAGCAGACATGTGCTGTGAAATGGAACAAAGTTCCCCCACCTTGTGATTAGCAAGCTCTACTAAGTTTAAAATGTCATCCCAAAGGACACACACACACACACACACACGCACACACACACACACATACAAATACACACAGAAGCAGACATCTGCTATGAAATGGACCAACGTGCCCCCACCATGTGATTAGCAAGCTCTACTAAGTTTAAAATGTCATCCCAAAGGACACACACACACGTACAAATACACTCAGAAGCAGACATCTGCTGTGAAATGGAACAAAGTGCCCCCGCCCTGTGATTAGCAAGCTCTACTAAGTTTAAAATGTCATCCCAAAGGACACACACACACGTACAAATACACTCAGAAGCAGACATCTGCTGTGAAATGGAACAAAGTGCCCCCACCCTGTGATAAGCAAGCTCTGCTAAGTTTAAAATGTCATCCCAAAGGACACACACACACGTACAAATACACTCAGAAGCAGACATCTGCTGTGAAATGGAACAAAGTGCCCCCGCCCTGTGATTAGCAAGCTCTGCTAAGTTTAAAATGTCAGCCCAAAGGACATACACATACAAATACACTCAGAAGCAGATATCTGTTGTGAAATGGAACAAAGTGCCCACACCCTGTGATTAGCAAGCTCTACTCAGTTTAAAATGTCATCCCAAAGGACACACACACATACAAATACACTCAGAAGCAGACATGTGCTGTGAAATGGAACAAAGTTCCCCCACCCTGTGATTAGCAAGCTCTACTAAGTTTAAAATGTCATCCCAAAGGACACACACACACACACACACACACACACACACACACACACACACATACAAATACACACAGAAGCAGACATCTGCTATGAAATGGACCAAAGTGCCCCCACCATGTGATTAGCAAGCTCTACTAAGTTTAAAATGTCATCCCAAAGGACACACACACACGTACAAATACACTCAGAAGCAGACATCTGCTGTGAAATGGAACAAAGTGCCCCCACCCTGTGATTAGCAAGCTCTACTAAGTTTAAAATGTCATCCCAAAGGACACACACACACGTACAAATACACTCAGAAGCAGACATCTGCTGTGAAATGGAACAAAGTGCCCCCACCCTGTGATTAGCAAGCTCTGCTAAGTTTAAAATGTCATCCCAAAGGACACACACACACATACAAATACACTCAGAAGCAGACATCTGATGTGAAATGGAACAACGTGCCCCCACCCTGTGATTAGCAAGCTCTACTCAGTTTAAAATGTCATCCCAAAGGACACACACATATACAAATACACTCAGAAGCAGACATGTGCTGTGAAATGGAACAAAGTTCCCCCACCTTGTGATTAGCAAGCTCTACTAAGTTTAAAATGTCATCCCAAAGGACACACACACACACACACACACGCACACACGCACACACACATACAAATACACACAGAAGCAGACATCTGCTATGAAATGGACCAACGTGCCCCCACCATGTGATTAGCAAGCTCTACTAAGTTTAAAATGTCATCCCAAAGGACACACACACACGTACAAATACACTCAGAAGCAGACATCTGCTGTGAAATGGAACAAAGTGCCCCCGCCCTGTGATTAGCAAGCTCTACTAAGTTTAAAATGTCATCCCAAAGGACACACACACACGTACAAATACACTCAGAAGCAGACATCTGCTGTGAAATGGAACAAAGTGCCCCCACCCTGTGATAAGCAAGCTCTGCTAAGTTTAAAATGTCATCCCAAAGGACACACACACACGTACAAATACACTCAGAAGCAGACATCTGCTGTGAAATGGAACAAAGTGCCCCCGCCCTGTGATTAGCAAGCTCTGCTAAGTTTAAAATGTCAGTCCAAAGGACATACACATACAAATACACTCAGAAGCAGACATCTGCTGTGAAATGGAACAAAGTGCCCCCACCCTGTGATTAGCAAGCTCTACTAAGTTTAAAATGTCATCCCAAAGGACACACACACACGTACAAATACACTCAGAAGCAGACATCTGCTGTGAAACGGAACAAAGTGCCCCCACCCTGTGATTAGCAAGCTCTACTAAGCTTAAAATGTCATCCCAAAGGACACACACACGCGTACAAATACACTCAGAAGCAGACATCTGCTGTGAAATGGAACAAAGTGCCCCCACCCTGTGATTAGCAAGCTCTACTAGGTTTAAAATGTCATCCCAAAGGACACACACACGAATACACTCAGAAGCAGACATCTGTTGTGAAATGGAACAAAGTGCCCCCACCCTGTGATTGGCAAGCTCTACTCAGTTTAAAATGTCATCTCAAAGGGCACACACACACATACAAATACACTCAGAAGCATACATATGCTGTGAAATGGAACATAGTGCCCCCACACTGTGATTAGCAAGCTCTACTAAGTTTAAGATGTCCTCTCAAAGGACACACACACATACAAATACACTCAGAAGCAGACATCTGCTGTGAAATGAAACAAAGTGCCCCCACCCTTTAAATTAGTAAGCTCTACAAGGTTTAAAATGTCATCCCAAAGGACACACACACACACACACAAACACACACCCACACACACACACACACACATACAAATACACTCAGAAGCAGACATCTGCTATGAAATGGACCAAAGTGCCCCCACCATGTGATTAGCAAGCTCTACTAAGTTTAAAATGTCATCCCAAAGGTCACACACACACGTACAATACACTCAGAAGCAGACATCTGCTGTGAAATGGAACATGGTGCCCCCACCCTGTGATTAGCAAGCTCTACTAAGTTTAAAATGTCATCCCAAAGGACACACACACGTACAAATACACTCAGAAGCAGACATCTGCTGTGAAATGGAACAAAGTGCCCCCACCCTGTGATTAGCAAGCTCCGCTAAGTTTAAAATGTCATCCCAAAGGACACACACACACACATACAAATACACTCAGAAGCAGACATCTGGTGTGAAATGAAACATAGTGCCCCCACCCTGTGATTACCAAGCTCTACTAAGTTTAAAATGTCATCCCAAAGGACACACACACACACATACAAATACACTCAGAAGCAGACATCTGCTGTGAAATGGAACATAGTGCCCCCACCCTGTGATTAGCAAGCTCTACTAAGTTTAAAATGTCATCCCAAAGGACAAACACTCATACAAATACACTCAGAAGCAGGCATCTGCTTTGAAATGGAACATAGTGACCCCACCCTGTGATTAGCAAGCTCTACTAAGTTTAAAATGTCCTCTCAAAGGACACACACACATACAAATACACTCAGAAGCAGACATCTGCTGTGAAATGAAACAAAGTGCCCCCACCCTTTAAATTAGTAAGCTCTACACGGTTTAAAATGTCATCCCAAAGGACACACACACACACACGCACACACACACACACACACACACACACACATACAAATACACTCAGAAGCAGACATCTGCTATGAAATGGACCAAAGTGCCCCCATTATGTCATTAGCAAGCTCTACTAAGTTTAAAATGTCACCCCAAAGGCTACACACACACGTACAAATACACTCAGAAGCCGACATCTGCTGTGAAATGGAACAAAGTGCCCCCACCCTGTGATGAGCAAGCTCTACTAAGTTTAAAATGTAATCCCAAAGGACACACACACACGTACAAATACACTCAGAAGCAGACATCTGCTGTGAAATGGAACAGTGCCCCCACCCTGTGATTAGCAAGCTCTGCTAAGTTTAAAATGTCATCCCAAAGGACACACACACACGTACAAATACACTCAGAAGCCGACATCTGCTGTGAAATGGAACAAAGTGCCGCCACCCTGTGATCAGCAAGCTCTACTAAGTTTAAAATGTCATCCCAAAGGACACACACACAAGTACAAATACACTCAGAAGCAGACATCTGCTGTGAAATGGAACAAAGTGCCCCCACCCTGTGATTAGCAAGCTCTACTAGGTTTAAAATGTCATCCCAAAGGACACACACACAAATACACTCAAAAGCAGATATCTGTTGTGAAATGGAACAAAGTGCCCCCACCCTGTGATTAGCAAGCTCTACTCAGTTTAAAATGTCATCTCAAAGGACACACACACACATACAAATACACTCAGAAGCATACATATGCTGTGAAATAGAACATAGTGCCCCTACCCTGTCTGTGATTAGCAAGCTCTACTAAGTTTAAAATGTCATCCCAAAGGACAAACACACATACAAATACACTCAGAAGCAGGCATCTGCTGTGAAATGGAACATAGTTCCCCCAACCTTTGATTAGCAAGCTCTACTAAGTTTAAAATGTCATCCCAAGAACAAACACACATACAAATACACTCAGAAGCAGACATCTGCTGTGAAATGAAACAAAGTGCCCCCATCCTATAAATTAGTAAGCTCTACAAGGTTTAAAATGTCATCCCAAAGGAAACACACACACACACACATACAAATACACTCAGAAGCAGACATCTGCTATGAAATGGACCAAAGTGCCCCCATTATGTGATTAGCAAGCTCTACTAAGTTTAAAATGTCATCCCAAAGGGCACACACACACGTACAAATACACTCAGAAGCCGACATCTGCTGTGAAATGGAACAAAGTGCCCCCACCCTGTGATGAGCAAGCTCTACTAAGTTTAAAATGTCATCCCAAAGGACACACACACATGTACAAATACACTCAGAAGCTGACAAAATGCTGTGAAATGGAACAAAGTGCCCCCACCCTGTGATTAGCAAGCTCTGCTAAGTTTAAAATGTCATCCCAAAGGACACACACATACAAATACACTCAGAAGCAGACATCTGCTGTGAAATGGAACAAAGTGCCCCCACCCTGTGATTAGCAAGCTCTACTAGGTTTAAAATGTCATCCCCAAGGACACACACACACGTACAAATACACTCAGAAGCAGACATCTGCTGTGAAATGGAACAAAGTGCCCCCACCCTGTGATTAGCAAGCTCTACTAAGTTTAAAATGTCATCCCAAAGGACACACACACACACGTACAAATACACTCAGAAGCCGACATCTGCTGTGAAATGGAACAAAGTGCCCCCACCCTGTGATTAGCAAGCTCTACTAGGTTTAAAATGTCATCCCCAAGGACACACGTACAAATACACTCAGAAGCAGACATCTGCTGTGAAATGGAACAAAGTGCCCCCACCCTGTGATTAGCAAGCTCTACTAAGTTTAAAATGTCATCCCAAAGGACACACACACACACGTACAAATACACTCAGAAGCCGACATCTGCTGTGAAATGGAACAAAGTGCCCCCACCCTGTGATGAGCAAGCTCTACTAAGTTTAAAATGTCATCCCAAAGGACACACACACACACGTACAAATACACTCAGAAGCAGACATCTGCTGTGAAATGGAACAAAGTGCCCCTACCCTGTGATTAGCAAGCTCTGCTAAGTTTAAAATGTCATGCCAAAGGACACAAACACACGTACAAATACACTCAGAAGCAGACATCTGCTGTGAAATGGAACAAAGTGCCCCCACCCTGTGATTAGCAAGCTCTACTAGGTTTAAAATTTCACCCCAAAGGACACACACACAAATACACTCAAAAGCAGACATCTGTTGTGAAATGGAACAAAGTGCCCCCACCCTGTGATTAGCAAGCTCTACTCAGTTTAAAATGTCATCTCAAAGGACACACACACACATACAAATACACTCAGAAGCATACATATGCTGTGAAATAGAACATAGTGCGCCCACCCTGTGATTAGCAAGCTCTACTAAGTTTAAAATATCATCCCAAAGGACACACACACATACAAATACACTCAGAATCAGGCATCTGCTGTGAAATGGAACATAGTGCCCCCGCCCTGTGACTAGCAAGCTCTACTAAGTTTAAAATGTCATCCCAAAGGACACACACACATACAAATACACTCAGAAGCAGACATCTGCTGTGAAATGAAACAAAGTGCCCCCACCCTTTAAATTAGTAAGCTCTACAAGGTTTAAAATGTCATCCCAAAGGACACACACACACACACACACACACACACATACAAATACACTCAGAAGCAGACATCTGCTATGAAATGGACCAAACTGCCCCCATTATGTGATTAGCAAGCTCTACTAAGTTTAAAATGTCATCCCAAAGGGCACACACACACGTACAAATACACTCAGAAGCAGACATCTGCTGTGAAATGGAACAAAGTGCCCCCACCCTGTGATTAGCAAGCTCTACTAGGTTTAAAATTTCACCCCAAAGGACACACACACAAATACACTCAAAAGCAGACATCTGTTGTGAAATGGAACAAAGTGCCCCCACCCTGTGATTAGCAAGCTCTACTCAGTTTAAAATGTCATCTCAAAGGACACACACACACATACAAATACACTCAGAAGCATACATATGCTGTGAAATAGAACATAGTGCGCCCACCCTGTGATTAGCAAGCTCTACTAAGTTTAAAATATCATCCCAAAGGACACACACACATACAAATACACTCAGAATCAGGCATCTGCTGTGAAATGGAACATAGTGCCCCCGCCCTGTGACTAGCAAGCTCTACTAAGTTTAAAATGTCATCCCAAAGGACACACACACATACAAATACACTCAGAAGCAGACATCTGCTGTGAAATGAAACAAAGTGCCCCCACCCTTTAAATTAGTAAGCTCTACAAGGTTTAAAATGTCATCCCAAAGGACACACACACACACACACACACACACACATACAAATACACTCAGAAGCAGACATCTGCTATGAAATGGACCAAACTGCCCCCATTATGTGATTAGCAAGCTCTACTAAGTTTAAAATGTCATCCCAAAGGGCACACACACACGTACAAATACACTCAGAAGCCGAAATCTGCTGTGAAATGGAACAAAGTGCCCCCACCCTGTGATGAGCAAGCTCTACTAAGTTTAAAATGTCATCCCAAAGGACACACACACACGTACAAATACACTCAGAAGCAGACATCTGCTGTGAAATGGAACAAAGTGCCCCCACCCTGTGATTAGCAAGCTCTGCTAAGTTTAAAATGTCATCCCAAAGGACACACACATTCAAATACACTCAGAAGCAGACATCTGCTGTGAAATGGAACAAAGTGCCCCCACCCTGTGATTAGCAAGCTCTACTAGGTTTAAAATGTCATCCCCAAGGACACACACACACGTACAAATACACTCAGAAGCAGACATCTGCTGTGAAATGGAACAAAGTGCCCACACCCTGTGATTAGCAAGCTCTACTAAGTTTAAGATGTCCTCTCAAAGGACACACACACATACAAATACACTCAGAAGCAGACATCTGCTGTGAAATGAAACAAAGTGCCCCCACCCTTTAAATTAGTAAGCTCTACAAGGTTTAAAATGTCATCCCAAAGGACACACACACACACACACAAACACACACCCACACACACACACACACACACATACAAATACACTCAGAAGCAGACATCTGCTATGAAATGGACCAAAATGCCCCCACCCTGTGATTAGCAAGCTCTACTAAGTTTAAAATGTCATCCCAAAGGACACACACACACGTACAAATAAACTCAGAAGCAGACATCTGCTGTGAAATGGAACAAAGTTCCCCCACCCTGTGATTAGCAAGCTCTACTAGGTTTAAAATGTCATCCCAAAGGACACACACACAAATACACTCAAAAGCAGACATCTGTTGTGAAATGGAACAAAGTGCCCCACCCTGTGATTACCAAGCTCTACTCAGTTTAAAATGTCATCTCAAAGGACACACACACATACAAATACACTCAGAAGCAGACATCTGTTGTGAAATGGAACAAAGTGCCCCACCCTGTGATTAGCAAGCTCTACTCAGTTTAAAATGTCATCCTAAAGGACACACACACACACACACACACGCACACACACACACACATACAAATACACACAGAAGCAGACATCTGCTATGAAATGGACCAACGTGCCCCCACCATGTGATTAGCAAGCTCTACTAGGTTTAAAATGTCATCCCAAAGGACACACACACAAATACACTCAGAAGCAGACATCTGCTGTGAAATGGAACAAAGTGCCCACACCCTGTGATTAGCAAGCTCTACTAAGTTTAAAATGTCATCCCAAAGGACACACACACACGTACAAATAAACGCAGAAGCAGACATCTGCTGTGAAATGGAACAAAGTTCCCCCACCCTGTGATTAGCAAGCTCTACTAGGTTTAAAATGTCATCCCAAAGAACACACACACAAATACACTCAAAAGCAGACATCTGTTGTGAAATGGAACAAAGTGCCCCACCCTGTGATTAGCAAGCTCTACTCAGTTTAAAATGTCATCTCAAAGGACACACACACATACAAATACACTCAGAAGCAGACATGTGCTGTGAAATGGAACAAAGTTCCCCCACCTTGTGATTAGCAAGCTCTACTAAGTTTAAAATGTCATCCCAAAGGACACACACACACACACACACACGCACACACACACACACATACAAATACACACAGAAGCAGACATCTGCTATGAAATGGACCAACGTGCCCCCACCATGTGATTAGCAAGCTCTACTAAGTTTAAAATGTCATCCCAAAGGACACACACACACGTACAAATACACTCAGAAGCAGACATCTGCTGTGAAATGGAACAAAGTGCCACCGCCCTGTGATTAGCAAGCTCTACTAAGTTTAAAATGTCATCCCAAAGGACACACACACACGTACAAATACACTCAGAAGCAGACATCTGCTGTGAAATGGAACAAAGTGCCCCCACCCTGTGATAAGCAAGCTCTGCTAAGTTTAAAATGTCATCCCAAAGGACACACACACACGTACAAATACACTCAGAAGCAGACATCTGCTGTGAAATGGAACAAAGTGCCCCCGCCCTGTGATTAGCAAGCTCTGCTAAGTTTAAAATGTCAGCCCAAAGGACATACACATACAAATACACTCAGAAGCAGATATCTGTTGTGAAATGGAACAAAGTGCCCACACCCTGTGATTAGCAAGCTCTACTCAGTTTAAAATGTCATCCCAAAGGACACACACACATACAAATACACTCAGAAGCAGACATGTGCTGTGAAATGGAACAAAGTTCCCCCACCCTGTGATTAACAAGCTCTACTAAGTTTAAAATGTCATCCCAAAGGACACACACACACACACGCACACACACACACACATACAAATACACACAGAAGCAGACATCTGCTATGAAATGGACCAAAGTGCCCCCACCATGTGATTAGCAAGCTCTACTAAGTTTAAAATGTCATCCCAAAGGACACACACACACGTACAAATACACTCAGAAGCAGACATCTGCTGTGAAATGGAACAAAGTGCCCCCACCCTGTGATTAGCAAGCTCTACTAAGTTTAAAATGTCATCCCAAAGGACACACACACACGTACAAATACACTCAGAAGCAGACATCTGCTGTGAAATGGAACAAAGTGCCCCCACCCTGTGATTAGCAAGCTCTGCTAAGTTTAAAATGTCATCCCAAAGGACACACACACACATACAAATACACTCAGAAGCAGACATCTGATGTGAAATGGAACAACGTGCCCCCACCCTGTGATTAGCAAGCTCTACTCAGTTTAAAATGCCATCCCAAAGGACACACACATATACAAATACACTCAGAAGCAGACATGTGCTGTGAAATGGAACAAAGTTCCCCCACCTTGTGATTAGCAAGCTCTACTAAGTTTAAAATGTCATCCCAAAGGACACACACACACACACACACACGCACACACACACACATACAAATACACACAGAAGCAGACATCTGCTATGAAATGGACCAACGTGCCCCCACCATGTGATTAGCAAGCTCTACTAAGTTTAAAATGTCATCCCAAAAGACACACACACACGTACAAATACACTCAGAAGCAGACATCTGCTGTGAAATGGAACAAAGTGCCCCCGCCCTGTGATTAGCAAGCTCTACTAAGTTTAAAATGTCATCCCAAAGGACACACACACACGTACAAATACACTCAGAAGCAGACATCTGCTGTGAAATGGAACAAAGTGCCCCCACCCTGTGATAAGCAAGCTCTGCTAAGTTTAAAATGTCATCCCAAAGGACACACACACACGTACAAATACACTCAGAAGCAGACATCTGCTGTGAAATGGAACAAAGTGCCCCCGCCCTGTGATTAGCAAGCTCTGCTAAGTTTAAAATGTCAGTCCAAAGGACATACACATACAAATACACTCAGAAGCAGACATCTGCTGTGAAATGGAACAAAGTGCCCCCACCCTGTGATTAGCAAGCTCTACAAAGTTTAAAATGTCATCCCAAAGGACACACACACACGTACAAATACACTCAGAAGCAGACATCTGCTGTGAAACGGAACAAAGTGCCCCCACCCTGTGATTAGCAAGCTCTACTAAGCTTAAAATGTCATCCCAAAGGACACACACACGCGTACAAATACACTCAGAAGCAGACATCTGCTGTGAAATGGAACAAAGTGCCCCCACCCTGTGATTAGCAAGCTCTACTAGGTTTAAAATGTCATCCCAAAGGACACACACACGAATACACTCAGAAGCAGACATCTGTTGTGAAATGGAACAAAGTGCCCCCACCCTGTGATTGGCAAGCTCTACTCAGTTTAAAATGTCATCTCAAAGGGCACACACACACATACAAATACACTCAGAAGCATACATATGCTGTGAAATGGAACATATTGCCCCCACACTGTGATTAGCAAGCTCTACTAAGTTTAAGATGTCCTCTCAAAGGACACACACACATACAAATACACTCAGAAGCAGACATCTGCTGTGAAATGAAACAAAGTGCCCCCACCCTTTAAATTAGTAAGCTCTACAAGGTTTAAAATGTCATCCCAAAGGACACACACACACACACACAAACACACACCCACACACACACACACACACATACAAATACACTCAGAAGCAGACATCTGCTATGAAATGGACCAAAGTGCCCCCACCATGTGATTAGCAAGCTCTACTAAGTTTAAAATGTCATCCCAAAGGTCACACACACACGTACAATACACTCAGAAGCAGACATCTGCTGTGAAATGGAACATGGTGCCCCCACCCTGTGATTAGCAAGCTCTACTAAGTTTAAAATGTCATCCCAAAGGACACACACACGTACAAATACACTCAGAAGCAGACATCTGCTGTGAAATGGAACAAAGTGCCCCCACCCTGTGATTAGCAAGCTCCGCTAAGTTTAAAATGTCATCCCAAAGGACACACACACACACATACAAATACACTCAGAAGCAGACATCTGGTGTGAAATGAAACATAGTGCCCCCACCCTGTGATTACCAAGCTCTACTAAGTTTAAAATGTCATCCCAAAGGACACACACACACACACATACAAATACACTCAGAAGCAGACATCTGCTGTGAAATGGAACATAGTGCCCCCACCCTGTGATTAGCAAGCTCTACTAAGTTTAAAATGTCATCCCAAAGGACAAACACTCATACAAATACACTCAGAAGCAGGCATCTGCTTTGAAATGGAACATAGTGCCCCCACCCTGTGATTAGCAAGCTCTACTAAGTTTAAAATGTCCTCTCAAAGGACACACACACATACAAATACACTCAGAAGCAGACATCTGCTGTGAAATGAAACAAAGTGCCCCCACCCTTTAAATTAGTAAGCTCTACACGGTTTAAAATGTCATCCCAAAGGACACACACACACACACGCACACACACACACACACACACACACACACACACATACAAATACACTCAGAAGCAGACATCTGCTATGAAATGGACCAAAGTGCCCCCATTATGTCATTAGCAAGCTCTACTAAGTTTAAAATGTCACCCCAAAGGCTACACACACACGTACAAATACACTCAGAAGCCGACATCTGCTGTGAAATGGAACAAAGTGCCCCCACCCTGTGATGAGCAAGCTCTACTAAGTTTAAAATGTAATCCCAAAGGACACACACACACGTACAAATACACTCAGAAGCAGACATCTGCTGTGAAATTGAACAGTGCCCCCACCCTGTGATTAGCAAGCTCTGCTAAGTTTAAAATGTCATCCCAAAGGACACACACACACGTACAAATACACTCAGAAGCCGACATCTGCTGTGAAATGGAACAAAGTGCCCCCACCCTGTGATCAGCAAGCTCTACTAAGTTTAAAATGTCATCCCAAAGGACACACACACAAGTACAAATACACTCAGAAGCAGACATCTGCTGTGAAATGGAACAAAGTGCCCCCACCCTGTGATTAGCAAGCTCTACTAGGTTTAAAATGTCATCCCAAAGGACACACACACAAATACACTCAAAAGCAGATATCTGTTGTGAAATGGAACAAAGTGCCCCCACCCTGTGATTAGCAAGCTCTACTCAGTTTAAAATGTCATCTCAAAGGACACACACACACATACAAATACACTCAGAAGCATACATATGCTGTGAAATAGAACATAGTGCCCCTACCCTGTCTGTGATTAGCAAGCTCTACTAAGTTTAAAATGTCATCCCAAAGGACAAACACACATACAAATACACTCAGAAGCAGGCATCTGCTGTGAAATGGAACATAGTTCCCCCAACCTTTGATTAGCAAGCTCTACTAAGTTTAAAATGTCATCCCAAAGAACAAACACACATACAAATACACTCAGAAGCAGACATCTGCTGTGAAATGAAACAAAGTGCCCCCATCCTTTAAATTAGTAAGCTCTACAAGGTTTAAAATGTCATCCCAAAGGAAACACACACACACACACACATACAAATACACTCAGAAGCAGACATCTGCTATGAAATGGACCAAAGTGCCCCCATTATGTGATTAGCAAGCTCTACTAAGTTTAAAATGTCATCCCAAAGGGCACACACACACGTACAAATACACTCAGAAGCCGACATCTGCTGTGAAATGGAACAAAGTGCCCCCACCCTGTGATGAGCAAGCTCTACTAAGTTTAAAATGTCATCCCAAAGGACACACACACATGTACAAATACACTCAGAAGCTGACAAAATGCTGTGAAATGGAACAAAGTGCCCCCACCCTGTGATTAGCAAGCTCTGCTAAGTTTAAAATGTCATCCCAAAGGACACACACATACAAATACACTCAGAAGCAGACATCTGCTGTGAAATGGAACAAAGTGCCCCCACCCTGTGATTAGCAAGCTCTACTAGGTTTAAAATGTCATCCCCAAGGACACACACATACGTACAAATACACTCAGAAGCAGACATCTGCTGTGAAATGGAACAAAGTGCCCCCACCCTGTGATTAGCAAGCTCTACTAAGTTTAAAATGTCATCCCAAAGGACACACACACACACGTACAAATACACTCAGAAGCCGACATCTGCTGTGAAATGGAACAAAGTGCCCCCACCCTGTGATTAGCAAGCTCTACTAGGTTTAAAATGTCATCCCCAAGGACACACGTACAAATACACTCAGAAGCAGACATCTGCTGTGAAATGGAACAAAGTGCCCCCACCCTGTGATTAGCAAGCTCTACTAAGTTTAAAATGTCATCCCAAAGGACACACACACACACGTACAAATACACTCAGAAGCCGACATCTGCTGTGAAATGGAACAAAGTGCCCCCACCCTGTGATGAGCAAGCTCTACTAAGTTTAAAATGTCATCCCAAAGGACACACACACACACGTACAAATACACTCAGAAGCAGACATCTGCTGTGAAATGGAACAAAGTGCCCCTACCCTGTGATTAGCAAGCTCTGCTAAGTTTAAAATGTCATGCCAAAGGACACAAACACACGTACAAATACACTCAGAAGCAGACATCTGCTGTGAAATGGAACAAAGTGCCCCCACCCTGTGATTAGCAAGCTCTACTAGGTTTCAAATTTCACCCCAAAGGACACACACACAAATACACTCAAAAGCAGACATCTGTTGTGAAATGGAACAAAGTGCCCCCACCCTGTGATTAGCAAGCTCTACTCAGTTTAAAATGTCATCTCAAAGGACACACACACACATACAAATACACTCAGAAGCATACATATGCTGTGAAATAGAACATAGTGCGCCCACCCTGTGATTAGCAAGCTCTACTAAGTTTAAAATATCATCCCAAAGGACACACACACATACAAATACACTCAGAATCAGGCATCTGCTGTGAAATGGAACATAGTGCCCCCGCCCTGTGACTAGCAAGCTCTACTAAGTTTAAAATGTCATCCCAAAGGACACACACACATACAAATACACTCAGAAGCAGACATCTGCTGTGAAATGAAACAAAGTGCCCCCACCCTTTAAATTAGTAAGCTCTACAAGGTTTAAAATGTCATCCCAAAGGACACACACACACACACACACACACACACATACAAATACACTCAGAAGCAGACATCTGCTATGAAATGGACCAAACTGCCCCCATTATGTGATTAGCAAGCTCTACTAAGTTTAAAATGTCATCCCAAAGGGCACACACACACGTACAAATACACTCAGAAGCCGAAATCTGCTGTGAAATGGAACAAAGTGCCCCCACCCTGTGATGAGCAAGCTCTACTAAGTTTAAAATGTCATCCCAAAGGACACACACACACGTACAAATACACTCAGAAGCAGACATCTGCTGTGAAATGGAACAAAGTGCCCCCACCCTGTGATTAGCAAGCTCTGCTAAGTTTAAAATGTCATCCCAAAGGACACACACATTCAAATACACTCAGAAGCAGACATCTGCTGTGAAATGGAACAAAGTGCCCCCACCCTGTGATTAGCAAGCTCTACTAGGTTTAAAATGTCATCCCCAAGGACACACACACACGTACAAATACACTCAGAAGCAGACATCTGCTGTGAAATGGAACAAAGTGCCCACACCCTGTGATTAGCAAGCTCTACTAAGTTTAAAATGTCATCCCAAAGGACACACACACACGTACAAATAAACTCAGAAGCAGACATCTGCTGTGAAATGGAACAAAGTTCCCCCACCCTGTGATTAGCAAGCTCTACTAGGTTTAAAATGTCATCCCAAAGGACACACACACAAATACACTCAAAAGCAGACATCTGTTGTGAAATGGAACAAAGTGCCCCACCCTGTGATTAGCAAGCTCTACTCAGTTTAAAATGTCATCTCAAAGGACACACACACATACAAATACACTCAGAAGCAGACATCTGTTGTGAAATGGAACAAAGTGCCCCACCCTGTGATTAGCAAGCTCTACTCAGTTTAAAATGTCATCCTAAAGGACACACACACACACACACACACGCACACACACACACACATACAAATACACACAGAAGCAGACATCTGCTATGAAATGGACCAACGTGCCCCCACCATGTGATTAGCAAGCTCTACTAGGTTTAAAATGTCATCCCAAAGGACACACACACAAATACACTCAGAAGCAGACATCTGCTGTGAAATGGAACAAAGTGCCCACACCCTGTGATTAGCAAGCTCTACTAAGTTTAAAATGTCATCCCAAAGGACACACACACACGTACAAATAAACTCAGAAGCAGACATCTGCTGTGAAATGGAACAAAGTTCCCCCACCCTGTGATTAGCAAGCTCTACTAGGTTTAAAATGTCATCCCAAAGGACACACACACAAATACACTCAAAAGCAGACATCTGTTGTGAAATGGAACAAAGTGCCCCACCCTGTGATTAGCAAGCTCTACTCAGTTTAAAATGTCATCTCAAAGGACACACACACATACAAATACACTCAGAAGCAGACATGTGCTGTGAAATGGAACAAAGTTCCCCACCTTGTGATTAGCAAGCTCTACTAAGTTTAAAATGTCATCCCAAAGGACACACACACACACACACACACGCACACACACACACACATACAAATACACACAGAAGCAGACATCTGCTATGAAATGGACCAACGTGCCCCCACCATGTGATTAGCAAGCTCTACTAAGTTTAAAATGTCATCCCAAAGGACACACACACACGTACAAATACACTCAGAAGCAGACATCTGCTGTGAAATGGAACAAAGTGCCCCCGCCCTGTGATTAGCAAGCTCTACTAAGTTTAAAATGTCATCCCAAAGGACACACACACACATACAAATACACTCAGAAGCAGACATCTGCTGTGAAATGGAACAAAGTGCCCCCACCCTGTGATAAGCAAGCTCTGCTAAGTTTAAAATGTCATCCCAAAGGACACACACACACGTACAAATACACTCAGAAGCAGACATCTGCTGTGAAATGGAACAAAGTGCCCCCGCCCTGTGATTAGCAAGCTCTGCTAAGTTTAAAATGTCAGCCCAAAGGACATACACATACAAATACACTCAGAAGCAGATATCTGTTGTGAAATGGAACAAAGTGCCCACACCCTGTGATTAGCAAGCTCTACTCAGTTTAAAATGTCATCCCAAAGGACACACACACATACAAATACACTCAGAAGCAGACATGTGCTGTGAAATGGAACAAAGTTCCCCCACCCTGTGATTAGCAAGCTCTACTAAGTTTAAAATGTCATCCCAAAGGACACACACACACACACACACACACACACACACACATACAAATACACACAGAAGCAGACATCTGCTATGAAATGGACCAAAGTGCCCCCACCATGTGATTAGCAAGCTCTATTAAGTTTAAAATGTCATCCCAAAGGACACACACACACGTACAAATACACTCAGAAGCAGACATCTGCTGTGAAATGGAACAAAGTGCCCCCACCCTGTGATTAGCAAGCTCTACTAAGTTTAAAATGTCATCCCAAAGGACACACACACACGTACAAATACACTCAGAAGCAGACATCTGCTGTGAAATGGAACAAAGTGCCCCCACCCTGTGATTAGCAAGCTCTGCTAAGTTTAAAATGTCATCCCAAAGGACACACACACACATACAAATACACTCAGAAGCAGACATCTGATGTGAAATGGAACATCGTGCCCCCACCCTGTGATTAGCAAGCTCTACTCAGTTTAAAATGTCATCCCAAAGGACACACACATATACAAATACACTCAGAAGCAGACATGTGCTGTGAAATGGAACAAAGTTCCCCCACCTTGTGATTAGCAAGCTCTACTAAGTTTAAAATGTCATCCCAAAGGACACACACACACACACACACACGCACACACACACACACATACAAATACACACAGAAGCAGACATCTGCTATGAAATGGACCAACGTGCCCCCACCATGTGATTAGCAAGCTCTACTAAGTTTAAAATGTCATCCCAAAGGACACACACACACGTACAAATACACTCAGAAGCAGACATCTGCTGTGAAATGGAACAAAGTGCCCCCGCCCTGTGATTAGCAAGCTCTACTAAGTTTAAAATGTCATCCCAAAGGACACACACACACGTACAAATACACTCAGAAGCAGACATCTGCTGTGAAATGGAACAAAGTGCCCCCACCCTGTGATAAGCAAGCTCTGCTAAGTTTAAAATGTCATCCCAAAGGACACACACACACGTACAAATACACTCAGAAGCAGACATCTGCTGTGAAATGGAACAAAGTGCCCCCGCCCTGTGATTAGCAAGCTCTGCTAAGTTTAAAATGTCAGTCCAAAGGACATACACATACAAATACACTCAGAAGCAGACATCTGCTGCGAAATGGAACAAAGTGCCCCCACCCTGTGATTAGCAAGCTCTACTCAGTTTAAAATGTCATCTCAAAGGGCACACACACACATACAAATACACTCAGAAGCATACATATGCTGTGAAATGGAACATAGTGCCCCCACACTGTGATTAGCAAGCTCTACTAAGTTTAAGATGTCCTCTCAAAGGACACACACACATACAAATACACTCAGAAGCAGACATCTGCTGTGAAATGAAACAAAGTGCCCCCACCCTTTAAATTAGTAAGCTCTACAAGGTTTAAAATGTCATCCCAAAGGACACACACACACACACACAAACACACACCCACACACACACACACACACATACAAATACACTCAGAAGCAGACATCTGCTATGAAATGGACCAAAATGCCCCCACCATGTGATTAGCAAGCTCTACTAAGTTTAAAATGTCATCCCAAAGGTCACACACACACGTACAATACACTCAGAAGCAGACATCTGCTGTGAAATGGAACATAGTGCCCCCACCCTGTGATTAGCAAGCTCTACTAAGTTTAAAATGTCATCCCAAAGGACACACACACACATACAAATACACTCAGAAGCAGACATCTGCTGTGAAATGGAACACAGTGCCCCCACCCTGTGATTAGCAAGCTCTACTAAGTTTAAAATGTCATCCCAAAGGACACACACACGTACAAATACACTCAGAAGCAGACATCTGCTGTGAAATGGAACATAGTGCCCCCACCCTGTGATTAGCAAGCTCTACTAAGTTTAAAATGTCATCCCAAAGGACACACACACGTACAAATACACTCAGAAGCAGACATCTGCTGTGAAATGGAACAAAGTGCCCCCACCCTGTGATTAGCAAGCTCCGCTAAGTTTAAAATGTCATCCCAAAGGACACACACACACACATACAAATACACTCAGAAGCAGACATCTGGTGTGAAATGAAACATAGTGCCCCCACCCTGTGATTACCAAGCTCTACTAAGTTTAAAATGTCATCCCAAAGGACACACACACACACATACAAATACACTCAGAAGCAGACATCTGCTGTGAAATGGAACATAGTGCCCCCACCCTGTGATTAGCAAGCTCTACTAAGTTTAAAATGTCATCCCAAAGGACAAACACTCATACAAATACACTCAGAAGCAGGCATCTGCTTTGAAATGGAACATAGTGCCCCCACCCTGTGATTAGCAAGCTCTACTAAGTTTAAAATGTCCTCTCAAAGGACACACACACATACAAATACACTCAGAAGCAGACATCTGCTGTGAAATGAAACAAAGTGCCCCCACCCTTTAAATTAGTAAGCTCTACACGGTTTAAAATGTCATCCCAAAGGACACACACACACACACGCACACACACACACACACACACACACACACACACATACAAATACACTCAGAAGCAGACATCTGCTATGAAATGGACCAAAGTGCCCCCATTATGTCATTAGCAAGCTCTACTAAGTTTAAAATGTCACCCCAAAGGCTACACACACACGTACAAATACACTCAGAAGCCGACATCTGCTGTGAAATGGAACAAAGTGCCCCCACCCTGTGATGAGCAAGCTCTACTAAGTTTAAAATGTAATCCCAAAGGACACACACACACGTACAAATACACTCAGAAGCAGACATCTGCTGTGAAATGGAACAGTGCCCCCACCCTGTGATTAGCAAGCTCTGCTAAGTTTAAAATGTCATCCCAAAGGACACACACACACGTACAAATACACTCAGAAGCCGACATCTGCTGTGAAATGGAACAAAGTGCCCCCACCCTGTGATCAGCAAGCTCTACTAAGTTTAAAATGTCATCCCAAAGGACACACACACAAGTACAAATACACTCAGAAGCAGACATCTGCTGTGAAATGGAACAAAGTGCCCCCACCCTGTGATTAGCAAGCTCTACTAGGTTTAAAATGTCATCCCAAAGGACACACACACAAATACACTCAAAAGCAGATATCTGTTGTGAAATGGAACAAAGTGCCCCCACCCTGTGATTAGCAAGCTCTACTCAGTTTAAAATGTCATCTCAAAGGACACACACACACATACAAATACACTCAGAAGCATACATATGCTGTGAAATAGAACATAGTGCCCCTACCCTGTCTGTGATTAGCAAGCTCTACTAAGTTTAAAATGTCATCCCAAAGGACAAACACACATACAAATACACTCAGAAGCAGGCATCTGCTGTGAAATGGAACATAGTTCCCCCAACCTTTGATTAGCAAGCTCTACTAAGTTTAAAATGTCATCCCAAAGAACAAACACACATACAAATACACTCAGAAGCAGACATCTGCTGTGAAATGAAACAAAGTGCCCCCATCCTTTAAATTAGTAAGCTCTACAAGGTTTAAAATGTCATCCCAAAGGAAACACACACACACACACATACAAATACACTCAGAAGCAGACATCTGCTATGAAATGGACCAAAGTGCCCCCATTATGTGATTAGCAAGCTCTGCTAAGTTTAAAATGTCATCCCAAAGGGCACACACACACGTACAAATACATTCAGAAGCCGACATCTGCTGTGAAATGGAACAAAGTGCCCCCACCCTGTGATGAGCAAGCTCTACTAAGTTTAAAATGTCATCCCAAAGGACACACACACATGTACAAATACACTCAGAAGCTGACAAAATGCTGTGAAATGGAACAAAGTGCCCCCACCCTGTGATTAGCAAGCTCTGCTAAGTTTAAAATGTCATCCCAAAGGACACACACATACAAATACACTCAGAAGCAGACATCTGCTGTGAAATGGAACAAAGTGCCCCCACCCTGTGATTAGCAAGCTCTACTAGGTTTAAAATGTCATCCCCAAGGACACACACACACGTACAAATACACTCAGAAGCAGACATCTGCTGTGAAATGGAACAAAGTGCCCCCACCCTGTGATTAGCAAGCTCTACTAAGTTTAAAATGTCATCCCAAAGGACACACACACACACATACAAATACACTCAGAAGCCGACATCTGCTGTGAAATGGAACAAAGTGCCCCCACCCTGTGATTAGCAAGCTCTACTAGGTTTAAAATGTCATCCCCAAGGACACACACACACGTACAAATACACTCAGAAGCAGACATCTGCTGTGAAATGGAACAAAGTGCCCCCACCCTGTGATTAGCAAGCTCTACTAAGTTTAAAATGTCATCCCAAAGGACACACACACACACGTACAAATACACTCAGAAGCCGACATCTGCTGTGAAATGGAACAAAGTGCCCCCACCCTGTGATGAGCAAGCTCTACTAAGTTTAAAATGTCATCCCAAAGGACACACACACACACGTACAAATACACTCAGAAGCAGACATCTGCTGTGAAATGGAACAAAGTGCCCCTACCCTGTGATTAGCAAGCTCTGCTAAGTTTAAAATGTCATGCCAAAGGACACAAACACACGTACAAATACACTCAGAAGCAGACATCTGCTGTGAAATGGAACAAAGTGCCCCCACCCTGTGATTAGCAAGCTCTACTAGGTTTAAAATTTCACCCCAAAGGACACACACACAAATACACTCAAAAGCAGACATCTGTTGTGAAATGGAACAAAGTGCCCCCACCCTGTGATTAGCAAGCTCTACTCAGTTTAAAATGTCATCTCAAAGGACACACACACACATACAAATACACTCAGAAGCATACATATGCTGTGAAATAGAACATAGTGCGCCCACACTGTGATTAGCAAACTCTACTAAGTTTAAAATATCATCCCAAAGGACACACACACATACAAATACACTCAGAATCAGGCATCTGCTGTGAAATGGAACATAGTGCCCCCGCCCTGTGACTAGCAAGCTCTACTAAGTTTAAAATGTCATCCCAAAGGACACACACACATACAAATACACTCAGAAGCAGACATCTGCTGTGAAATGAAACAAAGTGCCCCCACCCTTTAAATTAGTAAGCTCTACAAGGTTTAAAATGTCATCCCAAAGGACACACACACACACACACACACACATACAAATACACTCAGAAGCAGACATCTGCTATGAAATGGACCAAACTGCCCCCATTATGTGATTAGCAAGCTCTACTAAGTTTAAAATGTCATCCCAAAGGGCACACACACACGTACAAATACACTCAGAAGCCGAAATCTGCTGTGAAATGGAACAAAGTGCCCCCACCCTGTGATGAGCAAGCTCTACTAAGTTTAAAATGTCATCCCAAAGGACACACACACACGTACAAATACACTCAGAAGCAGACATCTGCTGTGAAATGGAACAAAGTGCCCCCACCCTGTGATTAGCAAGCTCTGCTAAGTTTAAAATGTCATCCCAAAGGACACACACATTCAAATACACTCAGAAGCAGACATCTGCTGTGAAATGGAACAAAGTGCCCCCACCCTGTGATTAGCAAGCTCTACTAGGTTTAAAATGTCATCCCCAAGGACACACACACACGTACAAATACACTCAGAAGCAGACATCTGCTGTGAAATGGAACAAAGTGCCCACACTCTGTGATTAGCAAGCTCTACTAAGTTTAAAATGTCATCCCAAAGGACACACACACACGTACAAATAAACTCAGAAGCAGACATCTGCTGTGAAATGGAACAAAGTTCCCCCACCCTGTGATTAGCAAGCTCTACTAGGTTTAAAATGTCATCCCAAAGGACACACACACAAATACACTCAAAAGCAGACATCTGTTGTGAAATGGAACAAAGTGCCCCACCCTGTGATTAGCAAGCTCTACTCAGTTTAAAATGTCATCTCAAAGGACACACACACATACAAATACACTCAGAAGCAGACATGTGCTGTGAAATGGAACAAAGTTCCCCACCTTGTGATTAGCAAGCTCTACTAAGTTTAAAATGTCATCCCAAAGGACACACACACACACACACACACGCACACACACACACACATACAAATACACACAGAAGCAGACATCTGCTATGAAATGGACCAACGTGCCCCCACCATGTGATTAGCAAGCTCTACTAAGTTTAAAATGTCATCCCAAAGGACACACACACACGTACAAATACACTCAGAAGCAGACATCTGCTGTGAAATGGAACAAAGTGCCCCCGCCCTGTGATTAGCAAGCTCTACTAAGTTTAAAATGTCATCCCAAAGGACACACACACACATACAAATACACTCAGAAGCAGACATCTGCTGTGAAATGGAACAAAGTGCCCCCACCCTGTGATAAGCAAGCTCTGCTAAGTTTAAAATGTCATCCCAAAGGACACACACACACGTACAAATACACTCAGAAGCAGACATCTGCTGTGAAATGGAACAAAGTGCCCCCGCCCTGTGATTAGCAAGCTCTGCTAAGTTTAAAATGTCAGCCCAAAGGACATACACATACAAATACACTCAGAAGCAGATATCTGTTGTGAAATGGAACAAAGTGCCCACACCCTGTGATTAGCAAGCTCTACTCAGTTTAAAATGTCATCCCAAAGGACACACACACATACAAATACACTCAGAAGCAGACATGTGCTGTGAAATGGAACAAAGTTCCCCCACCCTGTGATTAGCAAGCTCTACTAAGTTTAAAATGTCATCCCAAAGGACACACACACACACACACACACACACACACACACATACAAATACACACAGAAGCAGACATCTGCTATGAAATGGACCAAAGTGCCCCCACCATGTGATTAGCAAGCTCTATTAAGTTTAAAATGTCATCCCAAAGGACACACACACACGTACAAATACACTCAGAAGCAGACATCTGCTGTGAAATGGAACAAAGTGCCCCCACCCTGTGATTAGCAAGCTCTACTAAGTTTAAAATGTCATCCCAAAGGACACACACACACGTACAAATACACTCAGAAGCAGACATCTGCTGTGAAATGGAACAAAGTGCCCCCACCCTGTGATTAGCAAGCTCTGCTAAGTTTAAAATGTCATCCCAAAGGACACACACACACATACAAATACACTCAGAAGCAGACATCTGATGTGAAATGGAACATCGTGCCCCCACCCTGTGATTAGCAAGCTCTACTCAGTTTAAAATGTCATCCCAAAGGACACACACATATACAAATACACTCAGAAGCAGACATGTGCTGTGAAATGGAACAAAGTTCCCCCACCTTGTGATTAGCAAGCTCTACTAAGTTTAAAATGTCATCCCAAAGGACACACACACACACACACACACGCACACACACACACACATACAAATACACACAGAAGCAGACATCTGCTATGAAATGGACCAACGTGCCCCCACCATGTGATTAGCAAGCTCTACTAAGTTTAAAATGTCATCCCAAAGGACACACACACACGTACAAATACACTCAGAAGCAGACATCTGCTGTGAAATGGAACAAAGTGCCCCCGCCCTGTGATTAGCAAGCTCTACTAAGTTTAAAATGTCATCCCAAAGGACACACACACACGTACAAATACACTCAGAAGCAGACATCTGCTGTGAAATGGAACAAAGTGCCCCCACCCTGTGATAAGCAAGCTCTGCTAAGTTTAAAATGTCATCCCAAAGGACACACACACACGTACAAATACACTCAGAAGCAGACATCTGCTGTGAAATGGAACAAAGTGCCCCCGCCCTGTGATTAGCAAGCTCTGCTAAGTTTAAAATGTCAGTCCAAAGGACATACACATACAAATACACTCAGAAGCAGACATCTGCTGCGAAATGGAACAAAGTGCCCCCACCCTGTGATTAGCAAGCTCTACTCAGTTTAAAATGTCATCTCAAAGGGCACACACACACATACAAATACACTCAGAAGCATACATATGCTGTGAAATGGAACATAGTGCCCCCACACTGTGATTAGCAAGCTCTACTAAGTTTAAGATGTCCTCTCAAAGGACACACACACATACAAATACACTCAGAAGCAGACATCTGCTGTGAAATGAAACAAAGTGCCCCCACCCTTTAAATTAGTAAGCTCTACAAGGTTTAAAATGTCATCCCAAAGGACACACACACACACACACAAACACACACCCACACACACACACACACACATACAAATACACTCAGAAGCAGACATCTGCTATGAAATGGACCAAAATGCCCCCACCATGTGATTAGCAAGCTCTACTAAGTTTAAAATGTCATCCCAAAGGTCACACACACACGTACAATACACTCAGAAGCAGACATCTGCTGTGAAATGGAACATAGTGCCCCCACCCTGTGATTAGCAAGCTCTACTAAGTTTAAAATGTCATCCCAAAGGACACACACACACATACAAATACACTCAGAAGCAGACATCTGCTGTGAAATGGAACACAGTGCCCCCACCCTGTGATTAGCAAGCTCTACTAAGTTTAAAATGTCATCCCAAAGGACACACACACGTACAAATACACTCAGAAGCAGACATCTGCTGTGAAATGGAACATAGTGCCCCCACCCTGTGATTAGCAAGCTCTACTAAGTTTAAAATGTCATCCCAAAGGACACACACACGTACAAATACACTCAGAAGCAGACATCTGCTGTGAAATGGAACAAAGTGCCCCCACCCTGTGATTAGCAAGCTCCGCTAAGTTTAAAATGTCATCCCAAAGGACACACACACACACATACAAATACACTCAGAAGCAGACATCTGGTGTGAAATGAAACATAGTGCCCCCACCCTGTGATTACCAAGCTCTACTAAGTTTAAAATGTCATCCCAAAGGACACACACACACACATACAAATACACTCAGAAGCAGACATCTGCTGTGAAATGGAACATAGTGCCCCCACCCTGTGATTAGCAAGCTCTACTAAGTTTAAAATGTCATCCCAAAGGACAAACACTCATACAAATACACTCAGAAGCAGGCATCTGCTTTGAAATGGAACATAGTGCCCCCACCCTGTGATTAGCAAGCTCTACTAAGTTTAAAATGTCCTCTCAAAGGACACACACACATACAAATACACTCAGAAGCAGACATCTGCTGTGAAATGAAACAAAGTGCCCCCACCCTTTAAATTAGTAAGCTCTACACGGTTTAAAATGTCATCCCAAAGGACACACACACACACACGCACACACACACACACACACACACACACACACACATACAAATACACTCAGAAGCAGACATCTGCTATGAAATGGACCAAAGTGCCCCCATTATGTCATTAGCAAGCTCTACTAAGTTTAAAATGTCACCCCAAAGGCTACACACACACGTACAAATACACTCAGAAGCCGACATCTGCTGTGAAATGGAACAAAGTGCCCCCACCCTGTGATGAGCAAGCTCTACTAAGTTTAAAATGTAATCCCAAAGGACACACACACACGTACAAATACACTCAGAAGCAGACATCTGCTGTGAAATGGAACAGTGCCCCCACCCTGTGATTAGCAAGCTCTGCTAAGTTTAAAATGTCATCCCAAAGGACACACACACACGTACAAATACACTCAGAAGCCGACATCTGCTGTGAAATGGAACAAAGTGCCCCCACCCTGTGATCAGCAAGCTCTACTAAGTTTAAAATGTCATCCCAAAGGACACACACACAAGTACAAATACACTCAGAAGCAGACATCTGCTGTGAAATGGAACAAAGTGCCCCCACCCTGTGATTAGCAAGCTCTACTAGGTTTAAAATGTCATCCCAAAGGACACACACACAAATACACTCAAAAGCAGATATCTGTTGTGAAATGGAACAAAGTGCCCCCACCCTGTGATTAGCAAGCTCTACTCAGTTTAAAATGTCATCTCAAAGGACACACACACACATACAAATACACTCAGAAGCATACATATGCTGTGAAATAGAACATAGTGCCCCTACCCTGTCTGTGATTAGCAAGCTCTACTAAGTTTAAAATGTCATCCCAAAGGACAAACACACATACAAATACACTCAGAAGCAGGCATCTGCTGTGAAATGGAACATAGTTCCCCCAACCTTTGATTAGCAAGCTCTACTAAGTTTAAAATGTCATCCCAAAGAACAAACACACATACAAATACACTCAGAAGCAGACATCTGCTGTGAAATGAAACAAAGTGCCCCCATCCTTTAAATTAGTAAGCTCTACAAGGTTTAAAATGTCATCCCAAAGGAAACACACACACACACACATACAAATACACTCAGAAGCAGACATCTGCTATGAAATGGACCAAAGTGCCCCCATTATGTGATTAGCAAGCTCTGCTAAGTTTAAAATGTCATCCCAAAGGGCACACACACACGTACAAATACATTCAGAAGCCGACATCTGCTGTGAAATGGAACAAAGTGCCCCCACCCTGTGATGAGCAAGCTCTACTAAGTTTAAAATGTCATCCCAAAGGACACACACACATGTACAAATACACTCAGAAGCTGACAAAATGCTGTGAAATGGAACAAAGTGCCCCCACCCTGTGATTAGCAAGCTCTGCTAAGTTTAAAATGTCATCCCAAAGGACACACACATACAAATACACTCAGAAGCAGACATCTGCTGTGAAATGGAACAAAGTGCCCCCACCCTGTGATTAGCAAGCTCTACTAGGTTTAAAATGTCATCCCCAAGGACACACACACACGTACAAATACACTCAGAAGCAGACATCTGCTGTGAAATGGAACAAAGTGCCCCCACCCTGTGATTAGCAAGCTCTACTAAGTTTAAAATGTCATCCCAAAGGACACACACACACACATACAAATACACTCAGAAGCCGACATCTGCTGTGAAATGGAACAAAGTGCCCCCACCCTGTGATTAGCAAGCTCTACTAGGTTTAAAATGTCATCCCCAAGGACACACACACACGTACAAATACACTCAGAAGCAGACATCTGCTGTGAAATGGAACAAAGTGCCCCCACCCTGTGATTAGCAAGCTCTACTAAGTTTAAAATGTCATCCCAAAGGACACACACACACACGTACAAATACACTCAGAAGCCGACATCTGCTGTGAAATGGAACAAAGTGCCCCCACCCTGTGATGAGCAAGCTCTACTAAGTTTAAAATGTCATCCCAAAGGACACACACACACACGTACAAATACACTCAGAAGCAGACATCTGCTGTGAAATGGAACAAAGTGCCCCTACCCTGTGATTAGCAAGCTCTGCTAAGTTTAAAATGTCATGCCAAAGGACACAAACACACGTACAAATACACTCAGAAGCAGACATCTGCTGTGAAATGGAACAAAGTGCCCCCACCCTGTGATTAGCAAGCTCTACTAGGTTTAAAATGTCATCCCCAAGGACACACACACACATACAAATACACTCAGAAGCATACATATGCTGTGAAATAGAACATAGTGCCCCTACCCTGTCTGTGATTAGCAAGCTCTACTAAGTTTAAAATGTCATCCCAAAGGACAAACACACATACAAATACACTCAGAAGCAGGCATCTGCTGTGAAATGGAACATAGTTCCCCCAACCTTTGATTAGCAAGCTCTACTAAGTTTAAAATGTCATCCCAAAGAACAAACACACATACAAATACACTCAGAAGCAGACATCTGCTGTGAAATGAAACAAAGTGCCCCCATCCTTTAAATTAGTAAGCTCTACAAGGTTTAAAATGTCATCCCAAAGGAAACACACACACACACACATACAAATACACTCAGAAGCAGACATCTGCTATGAAATGGACCAAAGTGCCCCCATTATGTGATTAGCAAGCTCTGCTAAGTTTAAAATGTCATCCCAAAGGGCACACACACACGTACAAATACATTCAGAAGCCGACATCTGCTGTGAAATGGAACAAAGTGCCCCCACCCTGTGATGAGCAAGCTCTACTAAGTTTAAAATGTCATCCCAAAGGACACACACACATGTACAAATACACTCAGAAGCTGACAAAATGCTGTGAAATGGAACAAAGTGCCCCCACCCTGTGATTAGCAAGCTCTGCTAAGTTTAAAATGTCATCCCAAAGGACACACACATACAAATACACTCAGAAGCAGACATCTGCTGTGAAATGGAACAAAGTGCCCCCACCCTGTGATTAGCAAGCTCTACTAGGTTTAAAATGTCATCCCCAAGGACACACACACACGTACAAATACACTCAGAAGCAGACATCTGCTGTGAAATGGAACAAAGTGCCCCCACCCTGTGATTAGCAAGCTCTACTAAGTTTAAAATGTCATCCCAAAGGACACACACACACACATACAAATACACTCAGAAGCCGACATCTGCTGTGAAATGGAACAAAGTGCCCCCACCCTGTGATTAGCAAGCTCTACTAGGTTTAAAATGTCATCCCCAAGGACACACACACACGTACAAATACACTCAGAAGCAGACATCTGCTGTGAAATGGAACAAAGTGCCCCCACCCTGTGATTAGCAAGCTCTACTAAGTTTAAAATGTCATCCCAAAGGACACACACACACACGTACAAATACACTCAGAAGCCGACATCTGCTGTGAAATGGAACAAAGTGCCCCCACCCTGTGATGAGCAAGCTCTACTAAGTTTAAAATGTCATCCCAAAGGACACACACACACACGTACAAATACACTCAGAAGCAGACATCTGCTGTGAAATGGAACAAAGTGCCCCTACCCTGTGATTAGCAAGCTCTGCTAAGTTTAAAATGTCATGCCAAAGGACACAAACACACGTACAAATACACTCAGAAGCAGACATCTGCTGTGAAATGGAACAAAGTGCCCCCACCCTGTGATTAGCAAGCTCTACTAGGTTTAAAATTTCACCCCAAAGGACACACACACAAATACACTCAAAAGCAGACATCTGTTGTGAAATGGAACAAAGTGCCCCCACCCTGTGATTAGCAAGCTCTACTCAGTTTAAAATGTCATCTCAAAGGACACACACACACATACAAATACACTCAGAAGCATACATATGCTGTGAAATAGAACATAGTGCGCCCACACTGTGATTAGCAAACTCTACTAAGTTTAAAATATCATCCCAAAGGACACACACACATACAAATACACTCAGAATCAGGCATCTGCTGTGAAATGGAACATAGTGCCCCCGCCCTGTGACTAGCAAGCTCTACTAAGTTTAAAATGTCATCCCAAAGGACACACACACATACAAATACACTCAGAAGCAGACATCTGCTGTGAAATGAAACAAAGTGCCCCCACCCTTTAAATTAGTAAGCTCTACAAGGTTTAAAATGTCATCCCAAAGGACACACACACACACACACACACACATACAAATACACTCAGAAGCAGACATCTGCTATGAAATGGACCAAACTGCCCCCATTATGTGATTAGCAAGCTCTACTAAGTTTAAAATGTCATCCCAAAGGGCACACACACACGTACAAATACACTCAGAAGCCGAAATCTGCTGTGAAATGGAACAAAGTGCCCCCACCCTGTGATGAGCAAGCTCTACTAAGTTTAAAATGTCATCCCAAAGGACACACACACACGTACAAATACACTCAGAAGCAGACATCTGCTGTGAAATGGAACAAAGTGCCCCCACCCTGTGATTAGCAAGCTCTGCTAAGTTTAAAATGTCATCCCAAAGGACACACACATTCAAATACACTCAGAAGCAGACATCTGCTGTGAAATGGAACAAAGTGCCCCCACCCTGTGATTAGCAAGCTCTACTAGGTTTAAAATGTCATCCCCAAGGACACACACACACGTACAAATACACTCAGAAGCAGACATCTGCTGTGAAATGGAACAAAGTGCCCACACCCTGTGATTAGCAAGCTCTACTAAGTTTAAAATGTCATCCCAAAGGACACACACACACGTACAAATAAACTCAGAAGCAGACATCTGCTGTGAAATGGAACAAAGTTCCCCCACCCTGTGATTAGCAAGCTCTACTAGGTTTAAAATGTCATCCCAAAGGACACACACACAAATACACTCAAAAGCAGACATCTGTTGTGAAATGGAACAAAGTGCCCCACCCTGTGATTAGCAAGCTCTACTCAGTTTAAAATGTCATCTCAAAGGACACACACACATACAAATACACTCAGAAGCAGACATCTGTTGTGAAATGGAACAAAGTGCCCCACCCTGTGATTAGCAAGCTCTACTCAGTTTAAAATGTCATCCTAAAGGACACACACATACAAATACACTCAGAAGCAGACATCTGCTGTGAAATGGAACAAATTGCCCCCACCCTGTGATGAGCAAGCTCTACTAAGTTTAAAATGTGATAACAGAGGGGACACACACACATACAAATACACTCAGAAGCAGACATCTGCTGTGAAATGAAACAAAGAGCCCCCACCCTTTAAATTAGTAAGCTCTACAAGGTTTTCAAAATGTCATCCCAAAGGACACACACACACACACATCCACACACACACACACACACACATACCAATACACTCAGAAGCAGACATCTTCTATGAAATGGACCAAAGTGCCCCCATTATGTGATTAGCAAGCTCTACTAAGTTTAAAATGTCTTCCCAAAGGGCACACACACACGTACAAATACACTCAGAAGCCGACATCTGCTGTGAAATGGAACAAAGTGCCCCCCCCCCCTGTGATGAGCAAGCTCTACTAAGTTTAAAATGTCATCCCAAAGGACACACATACACGTACAAATACACTCACAAGCAGACATCTGCTGTGAAATGGAACAAAGTGCCCCCACCCTGTGATTAGCAAGCTCTGCTAAGTTTAAAATGTCATGCCAAAGGACACAAACACACGTACAAATACACTCAGAAGCAGACATCTGCTGTGAAATGGAACAAAGTGCCCCCACCCTGTGATTAGCAAGCTCTACTAGGTTTAAAATTTGATCCCAAAGGACACACACACAAATACACTCAAAAGCAGACATCTGTTGTGAAATGGAACAAAGTGCCCCCACCCTGTGATTAGCAAGCTCTACTCAGTTTAAAATGTCATCTCAAAGGACACACACACACATACAAATACACTCAGAAGCATACATATGCTGTGAAATAGAACATAGTGCCCCCACCCTGTGATTAGCAAGCTCTACTAAGTTTACAATGTCATCCCAAAGGACACACACACACATACAAATACACTCAGAATCAGGCATCTCCTGTGAAATGGAACATAGTGCCCCCACCCTGTGACTAGCAAGCTCTACTAAGTTTAAAATGTCATCCCAAAGGGCACACACACACGTACAAATACACTCAGAAGCCGACATCTGCTGTGAAATGGAACAAAGTGCCCCCACCCTGTGATTAGCAAGCTCTACTAAGTTTAAAATGTCATCCCAAAGGACACACACACACGTACAAATACACTCAGAAGCCGACATCTGCTGTGAAATGGAACAAAGTGCCCCCACCCTGTGATCAGCAAGCTCTACTAAGTTTAAAATGTCATCCCAAAGGACACACACACAAGTACAAATACACTCAGAAGCAGACATCTGCTGTGAAATGGAACAAAGTGTCCCCACCCTGTGATCAGCAAGCTCTACTAAGTTTAAAATGTCATCCCAAAGGACACACACACACGTACAAATACACTCAGAAGCCGACATCTGCTGTGAAATGGAACAAAGTGCCCCCACCCTGTGATCAGCAAGCTCTACTAAGTTTAAAATGTCATCCCAAAGGACACACACACAAGTACAAAAACACTCAGAAGCAGACATCTGCTGTGAAATGGAACAAAGTGCCCCCACCCTGTGATTAGCAAGCTCTACTAGGTTTAAAATTTCACCCCAAAGGACACACACACAAATACACTCAAAAGCAGACATCTGTTGTGAAATGGAACAAAGTGCCCCCACCCTGTGATTAGCAAGCTCTACTCAGTTTAAAATGTCATCTCAAAGGACACACACACACATACAAATACACTCAGAAGCATACATATGCTGTGAAATAGAACATAGTGCGCCCACCCTGTGATTAGCAAGCTCTACTAAGTTTAAAATGTCATCCCAAAGGACACACACACATACAAATACACTCAGAATCAGGCATCTGCTGTGAAATGGAACATAGTGCCCCCGCCCTGTGACTAGCAAGCTCTACTAAGTTTAAAATGTCATCCCAAAGGACACACACACATACAAATACACTCAGAAGCAGACATCTGCTGTGAAATGGAACAAAGTGCCCCCACCCTGTGATTAGCAAGCTCTACTAGGTTTAAAATGTCATCCCCAAGGACACACACACACGTACAAATACACTCAGAAGCAGACATCTGCTGTGAAATAGAACAAAGTGCCCACACACTGTGATTAGCAAGCTCTACTAAGTTTAAAATGTCATCCCAAAGGACACACACACACGTACAAATACACTCAGAAGCAGACATCTGCTGTGAAATGGAACAAAGTGCCCCCACCCTGTGATTAGCAAGCTCTACTAAGTTTAAAATGTCATCCCAAAGGACACACACACACGTACAAATACACTCAGAAGCAGACATCTGCTGTGAAATGGAACATAGTGCCCCCACCCTGTGACTAGCAAGCTCTACTAAGTTTAAAATGTCATCCCAAAGGGCACACACACACGTACAAATACACTCAGAAGCCGACATCTGCTGTGAAATGGAACAAAGTGCCCCCACCCTGTGATTAGCAAGCTCTACTAAGTTTAAAATGTCATCCCAAAGGACACACACACACGTACAAATACACTCAGAAGCCGACATCTGCTGTGAAATGGAACAAAGTGCCCCCACCCTGTGATCAGCAAGCTCTACTAAGTTTAAAATGTCATCCCAAAGGACACACACACAAGTACAAATACACTCAGAAGCAGACATCTGCTGTGAAATGGAACAAAGTGTCCCCACCCTGTGATCAGCAAGCTCTACTAAGTTTAAAATGTCATCCCAAAGGACACACACACACGTACAAATACACTCAGAAGCCGACATCTGCTGTGAAATGGAACAAAGTGCCCCCACCCTGTGATCAGCAAGCTCTACTAAGTTTAAAATGTCATCCCAAAGGACACACACACAAGTACAAATACACTCAGAAGCAGACATCTGCTGTGAAATGGAACAAAGTGCCCCCACCCTGTGATTAGCAAGCTCTACTAGGTTTAAAATTTCACCCCAAAGGACACACACACAAATACACTCAAAAGCAGACATCTGTTGTGAAATGGAACAAAGTAACCCCACCCTGTGATTAGCAAGGTCTACTCAGTTTAAAATGTCATCTCAAAGGACACACACACACATACAAATACACTCAGAAGCATACATATGCTGTGAAATAGAACATAGTGCGCCCACCCTGTGATTAGCAAGCTCTACTAAGTTTAAAATGTCATCCCAAAGGACACACACACATACAAATACACTCAGAATCAGGCATCTGCTGTGAAATGGAACATAGTGCCCCCGCCCTGTGACTAGCAAGCTCTACTAAGTTTAAAATGTCATCCCAAAGGACACACACACATACAAATACACTCAGAAGCAGACATCTGCTGTGAAATGGAACAAAGTGCCCCCACCCTGTGATTAGCAAGCTCTACTAAGTTTAAAATGTCATCCCAAAGGACACACACACACGTACAAATACACTCAGAAGCCGACATCTGCTGTGAAATGGAACAAAGTGCCCCCACACTGTGATCAGCAAGCTCTACTAAGTTTAAAATGTCATCCCAAAGGACACACACACAAGTACAAATACACTCAGAAGCAGACATCTGCTGTGAAATGGAACAAAGTGTCCCCACCCTGTGATCAGCAAGCTCTACTAAGTTTAAAATGTCATCCCAAAGGACACACACACACGTACAAATACACTCAGAAGCCGACATCTGCTGTGAAATGGAACAAAGTGCCCCCACCCTGTGATCAGCAAGCTCTACTAAGTTTAAAATGTCATCCCAAAGGACACACACACAAGTACAAATACACTCAGAAGCAGACATCTGCTGTGAAATGGAACAAAGTGCCCCCACCCTGTGATTAGCAAGCTCTGCTAAGTTTAAAATGTCATCCTAAAGGACACACACATACAAATACACTCAGAAGCAGACATCTGCTGTGAAATGGAACAAAGTGCCCCCACCCTGTGATTAGCAAGCTCTACTAGGTTTAAAATGTCATCCCCAAGGACACACACACACGTACAAATACACTCAGAAGCAGACATCTGCTGTGAAATAGAACAAAGTGCCCACACACTGTGATTAGCAAGCTCTACTAAGTTTAAAATGTCATCCCAAAGGACACACACACACGTACAAATACACTCAGAAGCAGACATCTGCTGTGAAATGGAACAAAGTGCCCCCACCCTGTGATTAGCAAGCTCTACTAAGTTTAAAATGTCATCCCAAAGGACACACACACACGTACAAATACACTCAGAAGCAGACATCTGCTGTGAAATCGAACAAAGTGCCCCCACCCTGTGATTAGCAAGCTCTACTAGGTTTAAAATTTCATCCCAAAGGACACACACACAAATACACTCAGAAGCAGACATCTGTTGTGAAATGGAACAAAGTGCCCCCACCTGTGATTAGCAAGCTCTACTCCGTTTAAAATGTCATCCCAAAGGACACACACACATACAAATACACTCAGAAGCAGACATCTGCTGTGAAATGGAACAAAGTGCCCCCACCCTGTGATTAGCAAGTTCTACTAGGTTTAAAATGTCATCCCCAAGGACACACACACACGTACAAATACACTCAGAAGCAGACATCTGCTGTGAAATAGAACAAAGTGCCCACACACTGTGATTAGCAAGCTCTACTAAGTTTAAAATGTCATCCCAAAGGACACACACACACGTACAAATACACTCAGAAGCAGACATCTGCTGTGAAATGGAACAAAGTGCCCCCACCCTGTGATTAGCAAGCTCTACTAGGTTTAAAATTTCATCCCAAAGGACACACACACAAATACACTCAGAAGCAGACATCTGTTGTGAAATGGAACAAAGTGCCCCCACCTGTGATTAGCAAGCTCTACTCAGTTTAAAATGTCATCCCAAAGGACACACACACATACAAATACACTCAGAAGCAGACATCTGCTGTGAAATGGAACAAAGTGCCCCCACCCTGTGATTAGCAAGCTCTACTAGGTTTAAAATTTCACCCCAAAGGACACACACACAAATACACTCAAAAGCAGACATCTGTTGTGAAATGGAACAAAGTGCCCCCACCCTGTGATTAGCAAGCTCTACTCAGTTTAAAATGTCATCTCAAAGGACACACACACACATACAAATACACTCAGAAGCATACATATGCTGTGAAATAGAACATAGTGCGCCCACCCTGTGATTAGCAAGCTCTACTAAGTTTAAAATGTCATCCCAAAGGACACACACACATACAAATACACTCAGAATCAGGCATCTGCTGTGAAATGGAACATAGTGCCCCCGCCCTGTGACTAGCAAGCTCTACTAAGTTTAAAATGTCATCCCAAAGGACACACACACATACAAATACACTCAGAAGCAGACATCTGCTGTGAAATGAAACAAAGTGCCCCCACCCTTTAAATTAGTAAGCTCTACAAGGTTTAAAATGTCATCCCAAAGGACACACACACACACACACACACACATACAAATACACTCAGAAGCAGACATCTGCTATGAAATGGACCAAACTGCCCCCATTATGTGATTAGCAAGCTCTACTAAGTTTAAAATGTCATCCCAAAGGGCACACACACACGTACAAATACACTCAGAAGCCGAAATCTGCTGTGAAATGGAACAAAGTGCCCCCACCCTGTGATGAGCAAGCTCTACTAAGTTTAAAATGTCATCCCAAAGGACACACACACACGTACAAATACACTCAGAAGCAGACATCTGCTGTGAAATGGAACAAAGTGCCCCCACCCTGTGATTAGCAAGCTCTGCTAAGTTTAAAATGTCATCCCAAAGGACACACACATTCAAATACACTAAGAAGCAGACATCTGCTGTGAAATGGAACAAAGTGCCCCCACCCTGTGATTAGCAAGCTCTACTAGGTTTAAAATGTCATCCCCAAGGACACACACACACGTACAAATACACTCAGAAGCAGACATCTGCTGTGAAATGGAACAAAGTGCCCACACCCTGTGATTAGCAAGCTCTACTAAGTTTAAAATGTCATCCCAAAGGACACACACACACGTACAAATAAACTCAGAAGCAGACATCTGCTGTGAAATGGAACAAAGTTCCCCCACCCTGTGATTAGCAAGCTCTACTAGGTTTAAAATGTCATCCCAAAGGACACACACTCAAATACACTCAAAAGCAGACATCTGTTGTGAAATGGAACAAAGTGCCCCACCCTGTGATTAGCAAGCTCTACTCAGTTTAAAATGTCATCTCAAAGGACACACACACATACAAATACACTCAGAAGCAGACATCTGTTGTGAAATGGAACAAAGTGCCCCACCCTGTGATTAGCAAGCTCTACTCAGTTTAAAATGTCATCCTAAAGGACACACACATACAAATACACTCAGAAGCAGACATCTGCTGTGAAATGGAACAAAGTGCCCCCCCCCTGTGATGAGCAAGCTCTACTAAGTTTAAAATGTGATAACAGAGGGGACACACACACATACAAATACACTCAGAAGCAGACATCTGCTGTGAAATGAAACAAAGAGCCCCCACCCTTTAAATTAGTAAGCTCTACAAGGTTTTTAAAATGTCATCCCAAAGGACACACACACACACATCCACACACACACACACACACACACATACCAATACACTCAGAAGCAGACATCTGCTATGAAATGGACCAAAGTGCCCCCATTATGTGATTAGCAAGCTCTACTAAGTTTAAAATGTCATCCCAAAGGGCACACACACACGTACAAATACACTCAGATGCCGACATCTGCTGTGAAATGGAACAAAGTGCCCCCCCCCCTGTGATGAGCAAGCTCTACTAAGTTTAAAATGTCATCCCAAAGGACACACATACACGTACAAATACACTCAGAAGCAGACATCTGCTGTGAAATGGAACAAAGTGCCCCCACCCTGTGATTAGCAAGCTCTGCTAAGTTTAAAATGTCATGCCAAAGGACACAAACACACGTACAAATACACTCAGAAGCAGACATCTGCTGTGAAATGGAACAAAGTGCCCCCACCCTGTGATTAGCAAGCTCTACTAGGTTTAAAATTTGATCCCAAAGGACACACACACAAATACACTCAAAAGCAGACATCTGTTGTGAAATGGAACAAAGTGCCCCCACCCTGTGATTAGCAAGCTCTACTCAGTTTAAAATGTCATCTCAAAGGACACACACACACATACAAATACACTCAGAAGCATACATATGCTGTGAAATAGAACATAGTGCCCCCACCCTGTGATTAGCAAGCTCTACTAAGTTTACAATGTCATCCCAAAGGACACACACACACATACAAATACACTCAGAATCAGGCATCTCCTGTGAAATGGAACATAGTGCCCCCACCCTGTGACTAGCAAGCTCTACTAAGTTTAAAATGTCATCCCAAAGGGCACACACACACGTACAAATACACTCAGAAGCCGACATCTGCTGTGAAATGGAACAAAGTGCCCCCACCCTGTGATTAGCAAGCTCTACTAAGTTTAAAATGTCATCCCAAAGGACACACACACACGTACAAATACACTCAGAAGCCGACATCTGCTGTGAAATGGAACAAAGTGCCCCCACCCTGTGATCAGCAAGCTCTACTAAGTTTAAAATGTCATCCCAAAGGACACACACACAAGTACAAATACACTCAGAAGCAGACATCTGCTGTGAAATGGAGCAAAGTGTCCCCACCCTGTGATCAGCAAGCTCTACTAAGTTTAAAATGTCATCCCAAAGGACACACACACACGTACAAATACACTCAGAAGCCGACATCTGCTGTGAAATGGAACAAAGTGCCCCCACCCTGTGATCAGCAAGCTCTACTAAGTTTAAAATGTCATCCCAAAGGACACACACACAAGTACAAATACACTCAGAAGCAGACATCTGCTGTGAAATGGAACAAAGTGCCCCCACCCTGTGATTAGCAAGCTCTGCTAAGTTTAAAATGTCATCCTAAAGGACACACACATACAAATACACTCAGAAGCAGACATCTGCTGTGAAATGGAACAAAGTGCCCCCACCCTGTGATTAGCAAGCTCTACTAGGTTTAAAATGTCATCCCCAAGGACACACACACACGTACAAATACACTCAGAAGCAGACATCTGCTGTGAAATAGAACAAAGTGCCCACACACTGTGATTAGCAAGCTCTACTAAGTTTAAAATGTCATCCCAAAGGACACACACACACGTACAAATACACTCAGAAGCAGACATCTGCTGTGAAATGGAACAAAGTGCCCCCACCCTGTGATTAGCAAGCTCTACTAAATTTAAAATGTCATCCCAAAGGACACACACACACGTACAAATACACTCAGAAGCAGACATCTGCTGTGAAATCGAACAAAGTGCCCCCACCCTGTGATTAGCAAGCTCTACTAGGTTTAAAATTTCATCCCAAAGGACACACACACAAATACACTCAGAAGCAGACATCTGTTGTGAAATGGAACAAAGTGCCCCCACCTGTGATTAGCAAGCTCTACTCAGTTTAAAATGTCATCCCAAAGGACACACACACATACAAATACACTCAGAAGCAGACATCTGCTGTGAAATGGAACAAAGTGCCCCCACCCTGTGATTAGCAAGCTCTACTAGGTTTAAAATGTCATCCCCAAGGACACACACACACGTACAAATACACTCAGAAGCAGACATCTGCTGTGAAATAGAACAAAGTGCCCACACACTGTGATTAGCAAGCTCTACTAAGTTTAAAATGTCATCCCAAAGGACACACACACACGTACAAATACACTCAGAAGCAGACATCTGCTGTGAAATGGAACAAAGTGCCCCCACCCTGTGATTAGCAAGCTCTACTAAGTTTAAAATGTCATCCCAAAGGACACACACACACGTACAAATACACTCAGAAGCAGACATCTGCTGTGAAATCGAACAAAGTGCCCCCACCCTGTGATTAGCAAGCTCTACTAGGTTTAAAATTTCATCCCAAAGGACACACACACAAATACACTCAGAAGCAGACATCTGTTGTGAAATGGAACAAAGTGCCCCCACCTGTGATTAGCAAGCTCTACTCAGTTTAAAATGTCATCCCAAAGGACACACACACATACAAATACACTCAGAAGCAGACATCTGCTGTGAAATGGAACAAAGTGCCCCCACCCTGTGATTAGCAAGCTCTGCTAAGTTTAAAATGTCATCCTAAAGGACACACACATACAAATACACTCAGAAGCAGACATCTGCTGTGAAATGGAACAAAGTGCCCCCACCCTGTGATTAGCAAGCTCTACTAGGTTTAAAATGTCATCCCCAAGGACACACACACACGTACAAATACACTCAGAAGCAGACATCTGCTGTGAAATAGAACAAAGTGCCCACACACTGTGATTAGCAAGCTCTACTAAGTTTAAAATGTCATCCCAAAGGACACACACACACGTACAAATACACTCAGAAGCAGACATCTGCTGTGAAATGGAACAAAGTGCCCCCACCCTGTGATTAGCAAGCTCTACTAAGTTTAAAATGTCATCCCAAAGGACACACACACACGTACAAATACACTCAGAAGCAGACATCTGCTGTGAAATCGAACAAAGTGCCCCCACCCTGTGATTAGCAAGCTCTACTAGGTTTAAAATTTCATCCCAAAGGACACACACACAAATACACTCAGAAGCAGACATCTGTTGTGAAATGGAACAAAGTGCCCCCACCTGTGATTAGCAAGCTCTACTCAGTTTAAAATGTCATCCCAAAGGGCACACACACATACAAATACACTCAGAAGCAGACATGTGCTGTGAAATGGAACAAAGTGCCCTCACCCTGTGATTAGCAAGCTCTACTAGGTTTAAAATTTCATCCCAAAGGACACACACACAAATACACTCAGAAGCAGACATCTGTTGTGAAATGGAACAAAGTGCCCCCACCTGTGATTAGCAAGCTCTACTCAGTTTAAAATGTCATCCCAAAGGACACACACACATACAAATACACTCAGAAGCAGACATCTGCTGTGAAATGGAACAAAGTGCCCCCACCCTGTGATTAGCAAGCTCTGCTAAGTTTAAAATGTCATCCTAAAGGACACACACATACAAATACACTCAGAAGCAGACATCTGCTGTGAAATGGAACAAAGTGCCCCCACCCTGTGATTAGCAAGCTCTACTAGGTTTAAAATGTCATCCCCAAGGACACACACACACGTACGAATACACTCAGAAGCAGACATCTGCTGTGAAATAGAACAAAGTGCCCACACACTGTGATTAGCAAGCTCTACTAAGTTTAAAATGTCATCCCAAAGGACACACACACACGTACAAATACACTCAGAAGCAGACATCTGCTGTGAAATGGAACAAAGTGCCCCCACCCTGTGATTAGCAAGCTCTACTAAGTTTAAAATGTCATCCCAAAGGACACACACACACGTACAAATACACTCAGAAGCAGACATCTGCTGTGAAATCGAACAAAGTGCCCCCACCCTGTGATTAGCAAGCTCTACTAGGTTTAAAATTTCATCCCAAAGGACACACACACAAATACACTCAAAAGCAGACATCTGTTGTGAAATGGAACAAAGTGCCCCCACCCTGTGATTAGCAAGCTCTACTCAGTTTAAAATGTCATCTCAAAGGACACACACACACATACAAATACACTCAGAAGCATACATATGCTGTGAAATAGAACATAGTGCCCCCACCCTGTGATTAGCAAGCTCTACTAAGTTTACAATGTCATCCCAAAGGACACACACACACATACAAATACACTCAGAATCAGGCATCTCCTGTGAAATGGAACATAGTGCCCCCACCCTGTGACTAGCAAGCTCTACTAAGTTTAAAATGTCATCCCAAAGGGCACACACACACGTACAAATACACTCAGAAGCCGACATCTGCTGTGAAATGGAACAAAGTGCCCCCACCCTGTGATTAGCAAGCTCTACTAAGTTTAAAATGTCATCCCAAAGGACACACACACACGTACAAATACACTCAGAAGCCGACATCTGCTGTGAAATGGAACAAAGTGCCCCCACCCTGTGATCAGCAAGCTCTACTAAGTTTAAAATGTCATCCCAAAGGACACACACACAAGTACAAATACACTCAGAAGCAGACATCTGCTGTGAAATGGAACAAAGTGTCCCCACCCTGTGATCAGCAAGCTCTACTAAGTTTAAAATGTCATCCCAAAGGACACACACACACGTACAAATACACTCAGAAGCCGACATCTGCTGTGAAATGGAACAAAGTGCCCCCACCCTGTGATCAGCAAGCTCTACTAAGTTTAAAATGTCATCCCAAAGGACACACACACAAGTACAAATACACTCAGAAGCAGACATCTGCTGTGAAATGGAACAAAGTGCCCCCACCCTGTGATTAGCAAGCTCTACTAGGTTTAAAATTTCACCCCAAAGGACACACACACAAATACACTCAAAAGCAGACATCTGTTGTGAAATGGAACAAAGTGCCCCCACCCTGTGATTAGCAAGCTCTACTCAGTTTAAAATGTCATCTCAAAGGACACACACACACATACAAATACACTCAGAAGCATACATATGCTGTGAAATAGAACATAGTGCGCCCACCCTGTGATTAGCAAGCTCTACTAAGTTTAAAATGTCATCCCAAAGGACACACACACATACAAATACACTCAGAAGCAGACATCTGCTGTGAAATCGAACAAAGTGCCCCCACCCTGTGATTAGCAAGCTCTACTAGGTTTAAAATTTCATCCCAAAGGACACACACACAAATACACTCAGAAGCAGACATCTGTTGTGAAATGGAACAAAGTGCCCCCACCTGTGATTAGCAAGCTCTACTCAGTTTAAAATGTCATCCCAAAGGGCACACACACATACAAATACACTCAGAAGCAGACATGTGCTGTGAAATGGAACAAAGTGCCCTCACCCTGTGATTAGCAAGCTCTACTAGGTTTAAAATTTCATCCCAAAGGACACACACACAAATACACTCAGAAGCAGACATCTGTTGTGAAATGGAACAAAGTGCCCCCACCTGTGATTAGCAAGCTCTACTCAGTTTAAAATGTCATCCCAAAGGACACACACACATACAAATACACTCAGAAGCAGACATCTGCTGTGAAATGGAACAAAGTGCCCCCACCCTGTGATTAGCAAGCTCTGCTAAGTTTAAAATGTCATCCTAAAGGACACACACATACAAATACACTCAGAAGCAGACATCTGCTGTGAAATGGAACAAAGTGCCCCCACCCTGTGATTAGCAAGCTCTACTAGGTTTAAAATGTCATCCCCAAGGACACACACACACGTACAAATACACTCAGAAGCAGACATCTGCTGTGAAATAGAACAAAGTGCCCACACACTGTGATTAGCAAGCTCTACTAAGTTTAAAATGTCATCCCAAAGGACACACACACACGTACAAATACACTCAGAAGCAGACATCTGCTGTGAAATGGAACAAAGTGCCCCCACCCTGTGATTAGCAAGCTCTACTAAGTTTAAAATGTCATCCCAAAGGACACACACACACGTACAAATACACTCAGAAGCAGACATCTGCTGTGAAATCGAACAAAGTGCCCCCACCCTGTGATTAGCAAGCTCTACTAGGTTTAAAATTTCATCCCAAAGGACACACACACAAATACACTCAAAAGCAGACATCTGTTGTGAAATGGAACAAAGTGCCCCCACCCTGTGATTAGCAAGCTCTACTCAGTTTAAAATGTCATCTCAAAGGACACACACACACATACAAATACACTCAGAAGCATACATATGCTGTGAAATAGAACATAGTGCCCCCACCCTGTGATTAGCAAGCTCTACTAAGTTTACAATGTCATCCCAAAGGACACACACACACATACAAATACACTCAGAATCAGGCATCTCCTGTGAAATGGAACATAGTGCCCCCACCCTGTGACTAGCAAGCTCTACTAAGTTTAAAATGTCATCCCAAAGGGCACACACACACGTACAAATACACTCAGAAGCCGACATCTGCTGTGAAATGGAACAAAGTGCCCCCACCCTGTGATTAGCAAGCTCTACTAAGTTTAAAATGTCATCCCAAAGGACACACACACACGTACAAATACACTCAGAAGCCGACATCTGCTGTGAAATGGAACAAAGTGCCCCCACCCTGTGATCAGCAAGCTCTACTAAGTTTAAAATGTCATCCCAAAGGACACACACACAAGTACAAATACACTCAGAAGCAGACATCTGCTGTGAAATGGAACAAAGTGTCCCCACCCTGTGATCAGCAAGCTCTACTAAGTTTAAAATGTCATCCCAAAGGACACACACACACGTACAAATACACTCAGAAGCCGACATCTGCTGTGAAATGGAACAAAGTGCCCCCACCCTGTGATCAGCAAGCTCTACTAAGTTTAAAATGTCATCCCAAAGGACACACACACAAGTACAAATACACTCAGAAGCAGACATCTGCTGTGAAATGGAACAAAGTGCCCCCACCCTGTGATTAGCAAGCTCTACTAGGTTTAAAATTTCACCCCAAAGGACACACACACAAATACACTCAAAAGCAGACATCTGTTGTGAAATGGAACAAAGTGCCCCCACCCTGTGATTAGCAAGCTCTACTCAGTTTAAAATGTCATCTCAAAGGACACACACACACATACAAATACACTCAGAAGCATACATATGCTGTGAAATAGAACATAGTGCGCCCACCCTGTGATTAGCAAGCTCTACTAAGTTTAAAATGTCATCCCAAAGGACACACACACATACAAATACACTCAGAATCAGGCATCTGCTGTGAAATGGAACATAGTGCCCCCGCCCTGTGACTAGCAAGCTCTACTAAGTTTAAAATGTCATCCCAAAGGACACACACACATACAAATACACTCAGAAGCAGACATCTGCTGTGAAATGGAACAAAGTGCCCCCACCCTGTGATTAGCAAGCTCTACTAAGTTTAAAATGTCATCCCAAAGGACACACACACAAATACACTCAGAATCAGACATCTGTTGTGAAATGGAACAAAGTGCCCCCACCTGTGATTAGCAAGCTCTACTCAGTTTAAAATGTCATCCCAAAGGACACACACACATACAAATACACTCAGAAGCAGACATCTGCTGTGAAATGGAACAAAGTGCCCCCACCCTGTGATTAGCAAGCTCTGCTAAGTTTAAAATGTCATCCTAAAGGACACACACATACAAATACACTCAGAAGCAGACATCTGCTGTGAAATGGAACAAAGTGCCCCCACCCTGTGATTAGCAAGCTCTACTAGGTTTAAAATGTCATCCCCAAGGACACACACACACGTACAAATACACTCAGAAGCAGACATCTGCTGTGAAATAGAACAAAGTGCCCACACACTGTGATTAGCAAGCTCTACTAAGTTTAAAATGTCATCCCAAAGGACACACACACACGTACAAATACACTCAGAAGCAGACATCTGCTGTGAAATGGAACAAAGTGCCCCCACCCTGTGATTAGCAAGCTCTACTCAGTTTAAAATGTCATCCCAAAGGACACACACACATACAAATACACTCAGAAGCAGACATCTGCTGTGAAATGGAACAAAGTGCCCCCACCCTGTGATTAGCAAGCTCTGCTAAGTTTAAAATGTCATCCTAAAGGACACACACATACAAATACACTCAGAAGCAGACGTCTGCTGTGAAATGGAACAAAGTGCCCCCACCCTGTGATTAGCAAGCTCTACTAGGTTTAAAATGTCATCCCCAAGGACACACACACACGTACAAATACACTCAGAAGCAGACATCTGCTGTGAAATAGAACAAAGTGCCCACACACTGTGATTAGCAAGCTCTACTAAGTTTAAAATGTCATCCCAAAGGACACACACACACGTACAAATACACTCAGAAGCAGACATCTGCTGTGAAATGGAACAAAGTGCCCCCACCCTGTGATTAGCAAGCTCTACTAAGTTTAAAATGTCATCCCAAAGGACACACACACACGTACAAATACACTCAGAAGCAGACATCTGCTGTGAAATCGAACAAAGTGCCCCCACCCTGTGATTAGCAAGCTCTACTAGGTTTAAAATTTCATCCCAAAGGACACACACACAAATACACTCAAAAGCAGACATCTGTTGTGAAATGGAACAAAGTGCCCCCACCCTGTGATTAGCAAGCTCTACTCAGTTTAAAATGTCATCTCAAAGGACACACACACACATACAAATACACTCAGAAGCATACATATGCTGTGAAATAGAACATAGTGCCCCCACCCTGTGATTAGCAAGCTCTACTAAGTTTACAATGTCATCCCAAAGGACACACACACACATACAAATACACTCAGAATCAGGCATCTCCTGTGAAATGGAACATAGTGCCCCCACCCTGTGACTAGCAAGCTCTACTAAGTTTAAAATGTCATCCCAAAGGGCACACACACACGTACAAATACACTCAGAAGCCGACATCTGCTGTGAAATGGAACAAAGTGCCCCCACCCTGTGATTAGCAAGCTCTACTAAGTTTAAAATGTCATCCCAAAGGACACACACACACGTACAAATACACTCAGAAGCCGACATCTGCTGTGAAATGGAACAAAGTGCCCCCACCCTGTGATCAGCAAGCTCTACTAAGTTTAAAATGTCATCCCAAAGGACACACACACAAGTACAAATACACTCAGAAGCAGACATCTGCTGTGAAATGGAACAAAGTGTCCCCACCCTGTGATCAGCAAGCTCTACTAAGTTTAAAATGTCATCCCAAAGGACACACACACACGTACAAATACACTCAGAAGCCGACATCTGCTGTGAAATGGAACAAAGTGCCCCCACCCTGTGATCAGCAAGCTCTACTAAGTTTAAAATGTCATCCCAAAGGACACACACACAAGTACAAATACACTCAGAAGCAGACATCTGCTGTGAAATGGAACAAAGTGCCCCCACCCTGTGATTAGCAAGCTCTACTAGGTTTAAAATTTCACCCCAAAGGACACACACACAAATACACTCAAAAGCAGACATCTGTTGTGAAATGGAACAAAGTGCCCCCACCCTGTGATTAGCAAGCTCTACTCAGTTTAAAATGTCATCTCAAAGGACACACACACACATACAAATACACTCAGAAGCATACATATGCTGTGAAATAGAACATAGTGCGCCCACCCTGTGATTAGCAAGCTCTACTAAGTTTAAAATGTCATCCCAAAGGACACACACACATACAAATACACTCAGAATCAGGCATCTGCTGTGAAATGGAACATAGTGCCCCCGCCCTGTGACTAGCAAGCTCTACTAAGTTTAAAATGTCATCCCAAAGGACACACACACATACAAATACACTCAGAAGCAGACATCTGCTGTGAAATGGAACAAAGTGCCCCCACCCTATGATTAGCAAGCTCTACTAAGTTTAAAATGTCATCCCAAAGGACACACACACACGTACAAATACACTCAGAAGCCGACATCTGCTGTGAAATGGAACAAAGTGCCCCCACCCTGTGATCAGCAAGCTCTACTAAGTTTAAAATGTCATCCCAAAGGACACACACACAAGTACAAATACACTCAGAAGCAGACATCTGCTGTGAAATGGAACAAAGTGTCCCCACCCTGTGATCAGCAAGCTCTACTAAGTTTAAAATGTCATCCCAAAGGACACACACACACGTACAAATACACTCAGAAGCCGACATCTGCTGTGAAATGGAACAAAGTGCCCCCACCCTGTGATCAGCAAGCTCTACTAAGTTTAAAATGTCATCCCAAAGGACACACACACAAGTACAAATACACTCAGAAGCAGACATCTGCTGTGAAATGGAACAAAGTGCCCCCACCCTGTGATTAGCAAGCTCTGCTAAGTTTAAAATGTCATCCTAAAGGACACACACATACAAATACACTCAGAAGCAGACATCTGCTGTGAAATGGAACAAAGTGCCCCCACCCTGTGATTAGCAAGCTCTACTAGGTTTAAAATGTCATCCCCAAGGACACACACACACGTACAAATACACTCAGAAGCAGACATCTGCTGTGAAATAGAACAAAGTGCCCACACACTGTGATTAGCAAGCTCTACTAAGTTTAAAATGTCATCCCAAAGGACACACACACACGTACAAATACACTCAGAAGCAGACATCTGCTGTGAAATGGAACAAAGTGCCCCCACCCTGTGATTAGCAAGCTCTACTAAGTTTAAAATGTCATCCCAAAGGACACACACACACGTACAAATACACTCAGAAGCAGACATCTGCTGTGAAATCGAACAAAGTGCCCCCACCCTGTGATTAGCAAGCTCTACTAGGTTTAAAATTTCATCCCAAAGGACACACACACAAATACACTCAGAAGCAGACATCTGTTGTGAAATGGAACAAAGTGCCCCCACCTGTGATTAGCAAGCTCTACTCAGTTTAAAATGTCATCCCAAAGGACACACACACATACAAATACACTCAGAAGCAGACATCTGCTGTGAAATGGAACAAAGTGCCCCCACCCTGTGATTAGCAAGCTCTACTAGGTTTAAAATGTCATCCCCAAGGACACACACACACGTACAAATACACTCAGAAGCAGACATCTGCTGTGAAATAGAACAAAGTGCCCACACACTGTGATTAGCAAGCTCTACTAAGTTTAAAATGTCATCCCAAAGGACACACACACACGTACAAATACACTCAGAAGCAGACATCTGCTGTGAAATGGAACAAAGTGCCCCCACCCTGTGATTAGCAAGCTCTACTAAGTTTAAAATGTCATCCCAAAGGACACACACACACGTACAAATACACTCAGAAGCAGACATCTGCTGTGAAATCGAACAAAGTGCCCCCACCCTGTGATTAGCAAGCTCTACTAGGTTTAAAATTTCATCCCAAAGGACACACACACAAATACACTCAGAAGCAGACATCTGTTGTGAAATGGAACAAAGTGCCCCCACCTGTGATTAGCAAGCTCTACTCAGTTTAAAATGTCATCCCAAAGGACACACACACATACAAATACACTCAGAAGCAGACATCTGCTGTGAAATGGAACAAAGTGCCCCCACCCTGCGATTAGCAAGCTCTACCAGGTTTAAAATTTCACCCCAAAGGACACACACACATACAAATACACTCAAAAGCAGACATCTGTTGTGAAATGGAACAAAGTGCCCCCACCCTGTGATTAGCAAGCTCTACTCAATTTAAAATGTCATCTCAAAGGACACACACACACATACAAATACACTCAGAAGCATACATATGCTGTGAAATAGAACATAGTGCGCCCACCCTGTGATTAGCAAGCTCTACTAAGTTTAAAATGTCATCCCAAAGGACACACACACATACAAATACACTCAGAATCAGGCATCTGCTGTGAAATGGAACATAGTGCCCCCGCCCTGTGACTAGCAAGCTCTACTAAGTTTAAAATGTCATCCCAAAGGACACACACACATACAAATACACTCAGAAGCAGACATCTGCTGTGAAATGAAACAAAGTGCCCCCACCCTTTAAATTAGTAAGCTCTACAAGGTTTAAAATGTCATCCCAAAGGACACACACACACACACACACATACAAATACACTCAGAAGCAGACATCTGCTATGAAATGGACCAAACTGCCCCCATTATGTGATTAGCAAGCTCTACTAAGTTTAAAATGTCATCCCAAAGGGCACACACACACGTACAAATACACTCAGAAGCCGAAATCTGCTGTGAAATGGAACAAAGTGCCCCCACCCTGTGATGAGCAAGCTCTACTAAGTTTAAAATGTCATCCCAAAGGACACACACACACGTACAAATACACTCAGAAGCAGACATCTGCTGTGAAATGGAACAAAGTGCCCCCACCCTGTGATTAGCAAGCTCTGCTAAGTTTAAAATGTCATCCCAAAGGACACACACATTCAAATACACTAAGAAGCAGACATCTGCTGTGAAATGGAACAAAGTGCCCCCACCCTGTGATTAGCAAGCTCTACTAGGTTTAAAATGTCATCCCCATAACACACACACACGTACAAATACACTCAGAAGCAGACATCTGCTGTGAAATGGAACAAAGTGCCCACACCCTGTGATTAGCAAGCTCTACTAAGTTTAAAATGTCATCCCAAAGGACACACACACACGTACAAATAAACTCAGAAGCAGACATCTGCTGTGAAATGGAACAAAGTTCCCCCACCCTGTGATTAGCAAGCTCTACTAGGTTTAAAATTTCATCCCAAAGGACACACACACAAATACACTCAGAAGCAGACATCTGTTGTGAAATGGAACAAAGTGCCCCCACCTGTGATTAGCAAGCTCTACTCAGTTTAAAATGTCATCCCAAAGGACACACACACATACAAATACACTCAGAAGCAGACATCTGCTGTGAAATGGAACAAAGTGCCCCCACCCTGTGATTAGCAAGCTCTGCTAAGTTTAAAATGTCATCCTAAAGGACACACACATACAAATACACTCAGAAGCAGACATCTGCTGTGAAATGGAACAAAGTGCCCCCACCCTGTGATTAGCAAGCTCTACTAGGTTTAAAATGTCATCCCCAAGGACACACACACACGTACAAATACACTCAGAAGCAGACATCTGCTGTGAAATAGAACAAAGTGCCCACACACTGTGATTAGCAAGCTCTACTAAGTTTAAAATGTCATCCCAAAGGACACACACACACGTACAAATACACTCAGAAGCAGACATCTGCTGTGAAATGGAACAAAGTGCCCCCACCCTGTGATTAGCAAGCTCTACTAAGTTTAAAATGTCATCCCAAAGGACACACACACACGTACAAATACACTCAGAAGCAGACATCTGCTGTGAAATCGAACAAAGTGCCCCCACCCTGTGATTAGCAAGCTCTACTAGGTTTAAAATTTCATCCCAAAGGACACACACACAAATACACTCAGAAGCAGACATCTGTTGTGAAATGGAACAAAGTGCCCCCACCTGTGATTAGCAAGCTCTACTCAGTTTAAAATGTCATCCCAAAGGGCACACACACATACAAATACACTCAGAAGCAGACATGTGCTGTGAAATGGAACAAAGTGCCCTCACCCTGTGATTAGCAAGCTCTACTAGGTTTAAAATTTCATCCCAAAGGACACACACACAAATACACTCAGAAGCAGACATCTGTTGTGAAATGGAACAAAGTGCCCCCACCTGTGATTAGCAAGCTCTACTCAGTTTAAAATGTCATCCCAAAGGACACACACACATACAAATACACTCAGAAGCAGACATCTGCTGTGAAATGGAACAAAGTGCCCCCACCCTGTGATTAGCAAGCTCTGCTAAGTTTAAAATGTCATCCTAAAGGACACACACATACAAATACACTCAGAAGCAGACATCTGCTGTGAAATGGAACAAAGTGCCCCCACCCTGTGATTAGCAAGCTCTACTAGGTTTAAAATGTCATCCCCAAGGACACACACACACGTACAAATACACTCAGAAGCAGACATCTGCTGTGAAATAGAACAAAGTGCCCACACACTGTGATTAGCAAGCTCTACTAAGTTTAAAATGTCATCCCAAAGGACACACACACACGTACAAATACACTCAGAAGCAGACATCTGCTGTGAAATGGAACAAAGTGCCCCCACCCTGTGATTAGCAAGCTCTACTAAGTTTAAAATGTCATCCCAAAGGACACACACACACGTACAAATACACTCAGAAGCAGACATCTGCTGTGAAATCGAACAAAGTGCCCCCACCCTGTGATTAGCAAGCTCTACTAGGTTTAAAATTTCATCCCAAAGGACACACACACAAATACACTCAAAAGCAGACATCTGTTGTGAAATGGAACAAAGTGCCCCCACCCTGTGATTAGCAAGCTCTACTCAGTTTAAAATGTCATCTCAAAGGACACACACACACATACAAATACACTCAGAAGCATACATATGCTGTGAAATAGAACATAGTGCCCCCACCCTGTGATTAGCAAGCTCTACTAAGTTTACAATGTCATCCCAAAGGACACACACACACATACAAATACACTCAGAATCAGGCATCTCCTGTGAAATGGAACATAGTGCCCCCACCCTGTGACTAGCAAGCTCTACTAAGTTTAAAATGTCATCCCAAAGGGCACACACACACGTACAAATACACTCAGAAGCCGACATCTGCTGTGAAATGGAACAAAGTGCCCCCACCCTGTGATTAGCAAGCTCTACTAAGTTTAAAATGTCATCCCAAAGGACACACACACACGTACAAATACACTCAGAAGCCGACATCTGCTGTGAAATGGAACAAAGTGCCCCCACCCTGTGATCAGCAAGCTCTACTAAGTTTAAAATGTCATCCCAAAGGACACACACACAAGTACAAATACACTCAGAAGCAGACATCTGCTGTGAAATGGAACAAAGTGTCCCCACCCTGTGATCAGCAAGCTCTACTAAGTTTAAAATGTCATCCCAAAGGACACACACACACGTACAAATACACTCAGAAGCCGACATCTGCTGTGAAATGGAACAAAGTGCCCCCACCCTGTGATCAGCAAGCTCTACTAAGTTTAAAATGTCATCCCAAAGGACACACACACAAGTACAAATACACTCAGAAGCAGACATCTGCTGTGAAATGGAACAAAGTGCCCCCACCCTGTGATTAGCAAGCTCTACTAGGTTTAAAATTTCACCCCAAAGGACACACACACAAATACACTCAAAAGCAGACATCTGTTGTGAAATGGAACAAAGTGCCCCCACCCTGTGATTAGCAAGCTCTACTCAGTTTAAAATGTCATCTCAAAGGACACACACACACATACAAATACACTCAGAAGCATACATATGCTGTGAAATAGAACATAGTGCGCCCACCCTGTGATTAGCAAGCTCTACTAAGTTTAAAATGTCATCCCAAAGGACACACACACATACAAATACACTCAGAAGCAGACATCTGCTGTGAAATCGAACAAAGTGCCCCCACCCTGTGATTAGCAAGCTCTACTAGGTTTAAAATTTCATCCCAAAGGACACACACACAAATACACTCAGAAGCAGACATCTGTTGTGAAATGGAACAAAGTGCCCCCACCTGTGATTAGCAAGCTCTACTCAGTTTAAAATGTCATCCCAAAGGGCACACACACATACAAATACACTCAGAAGCAGACATGTGCTGTGAAATGGAACAAAGTGCCCTCACCCTGTGATTAGCAAGCTCTACTAGGTTTAAAATTTCATCCCAAAGGACACACACACAAATACACTCAGAAGCAGACATCTGTTGTGAAATGGAACAAAGTGCCCCCACCTGTGATTAGCAAGCTCTACTCAGTTTAAAATGTCATCCCAAAGGACACACACACATACAAATACACTCAGAAGCAGACATCTGCTGTGAAATGGAACAAAGTGCCCCCACCCTGTGATTAGCAAGCTCTGCTAAGTTTAAAATGTCATCCTAAAGGACACACACATACAAATACACTCAGAAGCAGACATCTGCTGTGAAATGGAACAAAGTGCCCCCACCCTGTGATTAGCAAGCTCTACTAGGTTTAAAATGTCATCCCCAAGGACACACACACACGTACAAATACACTCAGAAGCAGACATCTGCTGTGAAATAGAACAAAGTGCCCACACACTGTGATTAGCAAGCTCTACTAAGTTTAAAATGTCATCCCAAAGGACACACACACACGTACAAATACACTCAGAAGCAGACATCTGCTGTGAAATGGAACAAAGTGCCCCCACCCTGTGATTAGCAAGCTCTACTAAGTTTAAAATGTCATCCCAAAGGACACACACACACGTACAAATACACTCAGAAGCAGACATCTGCTGTGAAATCGAACAAAGTGCCCCCACCCTGTGATTAGCAAGCTCTACTAGGTTTAAAATTTCATCCCAAAGGACACACACACAAATACACTCAAAAGCAGACATCTGTTGTGAAATGGAACAAAGTGCCCCCACCCTGTGATTAGCAAGCTCTACTCAGTTTAAAATGTCATCTCAAAGGACACACCCACACATACAAATACACTCAGAAGCATACATATGCTGTGAAATAGAACATAGTGCCCCCACCCTGTGATTAGCAAGCTCTACTAAGTTTACAATGTCATCCCAAAGGACACACACACACATACAAATACACTCAGAATCAGGCATCTCCTGTGAAATGGAACATAGTGCCCCCACCCTGTGACTAGCAAGCTCTACTAAGTTTAAAATGTCATCCCAAAGGGCACACACACACGTACAAATACACTCAGAAGCCGACATCTGCTGTGAAATGGAACAAAGTGCCCCCACCCTGTGATTAGCAAGCTCTACTAAGTTTAAAATGTCATCCCAAAGGACACACACACACGTACAAATACACTCAGAAGCCGACATCTGCTGTGAAATGGAACAAAGTGCCCCCACCCTGTGATCAGCAAGCTCTACTAAGTTTAAAATGTCATCCCAAAGGACACACACACAAGTACAAATACACTCAGAAGCAGACATCTGCTGTGAAATGGAACAAAGTGTCCCCACCCTGTGATCAGCAAGCTCTACTAAGTTTAAAATGTCATCCCAAAGGACACACACACACGTACAAATACACTCAGAAGCCGACATCTGCTGTGAAATGGAACAAAGTGCCCCCACCCTGTGATCAGCAAGCTCTACTAAGTTTAAAATGTCATCCCAAAGGACACACACACAAGTACAAATACACTCAGAAGCAGACATCTGCTGTGAAATGGAACAAAGTGCCCCCACCCTGTGATTAGCAAGCTCTACTAGGTTTAAAATTTCACCCCAAAGGACACACACACAAATACACTCAAAAGCAGACATCTGTTGTGAAATGGAACAAAGTGCCCCCACCCTGTGATTAGCAAGCTCTACTCAGTTTAAAATGTCATCTCAAAGGACACACACACACATACAAATACACTCAGAAGCATACATATGCTGTGAAATAGAACATAGTGCGCCCACCCTGTGATTAGCAAGCTCTACTAAGTTTAAAATGTCATCCCAAAGGACACACACACATACAAATACACTCAGAATCAGGCATCTGCTGTGAAATGGAACATAGTGCCCCCGCCCTGTGACTAGCAAGCTCTACTAAGTTTAAAATGTCATCCCAAAGGACACACACACATACAAATACACTCAGAAGCAGACATCTGCTGTGAAATGGAACAAAGTGCCCCCACCCTGTGATTAGCAAGCTCTACTAAGTTTAAAATGTCATCCCAAAGGACACACACACAAATACACTCAGAATCAGACATCTGTTGTGAAATGGAACAAAGTGCCCCCACCTGTGATTAGCAAGCTCTACTCAGTTTAAAATGTCATCCCAAAGGACACACACACATACAAATACACTCAGAAGCAGACATCTGCTGTGAAATGGAACAAAGTGCCCCCACCCTGTGATTAGCAAGCTCTGCTAAGTTTAAAATGTCATCCTAAAGGACACACACATACAAATACACTCAGAAGCAGACATCTGCTGTGAAATGGAACAAAGTGCCCCCACCCTGTGATTAGCAAGCTCTACTAGGTTTAAAATGTCATCCCCAAGGACACACACACACGTACAAATACACTCAGAAGCAGACATCTGCTGTGAAATAGAACAAAGTGCCCACACACTGTGATTAGCAAGCTCTACTAAGTTTAAAATGTCATCCCAAAGGACACACACACACGTACAAATACACTCAGAAGCAGACATCTGCTGTGAAATGGAACAAAGTGCCCCCACCCTGTGATTAGCAAGCTCTACTCAGTTTAAAATGTCATCCCAAAGGACACACACACATACAAATACACTCAGAAGCAGACATCTGCTGTGAAATGGAACAAAGTGCCCCCACCCTGTGATTAGCAAGCTCTGCTAAGTTTAAAATGTCATCCTAAAGGACACACACATACAAATACACTCAGAAGCAGACGTCTGCTGTGAAATGGAACAAAGTGCCCCCACCCTGTGATTAGCAAGCTCTACTAGGTTTAAAATGTCATCCCCAAGGACACACACACACGTACAAATACACTCAGAAGCAGACATCTGCTGTGAAATAGAACAAAGTGCCCACACACTGTGATTAGCAAGCTCTACTAAGTTTAAAATGTCATCCCAAAGGACACACACACACGTACAAATACACTCAGAAGCAGACATCTGCTGTGAAATGGAACAAAGTGCCCCCACCCTGTGATTAGCAAGCTCTACTAAGTTTAAAATGTCATCCCAAAGGACACACACACACGTACAAATACACTCAGAAGCAGACATCTGCTGTGAAATCGAACAAAGTGCCCCCACCCTGTGATTAGCAAGCTCTACTAGGTTTAAAATTTCATCCCAAAGGACACACACACAAATACACTCAAAAGCAGACATCTGTTGTGAAATGGAACAAAGTGCCCCCACCCTGTGATTAGCAAGCTCTACTCAGTTTAAAATGTCATCTCAAAGGACACACACACACATACAAATACACTCAGAAGCATACATATGCTGTGAAATAGAACATAGTGCCCCCACCCTGTGATTAGCAAGCTCTACTAAGTTTACAATGTCATCCCAAAGGACACACACACACATACAAATACACTCAGAATCAGGCATCTCCTGTGAAATGGAACATAGTGCCCCCACCCTGTGACTAGCAAGCTCTACTAAGTTTAAAATGTCATCCCAAAGGGCACACACACACGTACAAATACACTCAGAAGCCGACATCTGCTGTGAAATGGAACAAAGTGCCCCCACCCTGTGATTAGCAAGCTCTACTAAGTTTAAAATGTCATCCCAAAGGACACACACACACGTACAAATACACTCAGAAGCCGACATCTGCTGTGAAATGGAACAAAGTGCCCCCACCCTGTGATCAGCAAGCTCTACTAAGTTTAAAATGTCATCCCAAAGGACACACACACAAGTACAAATACACTCAGAAGCAGACATCTGCTGTGAAATGGAACAAAGTGTCCCCACCCTGTGATCAGCAAGCTCTACTAAGTTTAAAATGTCATCCCAAAGGACACACACACACGTACAAATACACTCAGAAGCCGACATCTGCTGTGAAATGGAACAAAGTGCCCCCACCCTGTGATCAGCAAGCTCTACTAAGTTTAAAATGTCATCCCAAAGGACACACACACAAGTACAAATACACTCAGAAGCAGACATCTGCTGTGAAATGGAACAAAGTGCCCCCACCCTGTGATTAGCAAGCTCTACTAGGTTTAAAATTTCACCCCAAAGGACACACACACAAATACACTCAAAAGCAGACATCTGTTGTGAAATGGAACAAAGTGCCCCCACCCTGTGATTAGCAAGCTCTACTCAGTTTAAAATGTCATCTCAAAGGACACACACACACATACAAATACACTCAGAAGCATACATATGCTGTGAAATAGAACATAGTGCGCCCACCCTGTGATTAGCAAGCTCTACTAAGTTTAAAATGTCATCCCAAAGGACACACACACATACAAATACACTCAGAATCAGGCATCTGCTGTGAAATGGAACATAGTGCCCCCGCCCTGTGACTAGCAAGCTCTACTAAGTTTAAAATGTCATCCCAAAGGACACACACACATACAAATACACTCAGAAGCAGACATCTGCTGTGAAATGGAACAAAGTGCCCCCACCCTATGATTAGCAAGCTCTACTAAGTTTAAAATGTCATCCCAAAGGACACACACACACGTACAAATACACTCAGAAGCCGACATCTGCTGTGAAATGGAACAAAGTGCCCCCACCCTGTGATCAGCAAGCTCTACTAAGTTTAAAATGTCATCCCAAAGGACACACACACAAGTACAAATACACTCAGAAGCAGACATCTGCTGTGAAATGGAACAAAGTGTCCCCACCCTGTGATCAGCAAGCTCTACTAAGTTTAAAATGTCATCCCAAAGGACACACACACACGTACAAATACACTCAGAAGCCGACATCTGCTGTGAAATGGAACAAAGTGCCCCCACCCTGTGATCAGCAAGCTCTACTAAGTTTAAAATGTCATCCCAAAGGACACACACACAAGTACAAATACACTCAGAAGCAGACATCTGCTGTGAAATGGAACAAAGTGCCCCCACCCTGTGATTAGCAAGCTCTGCTAAGTTTAAAATGTCATCCTAAAGGACACACACATACAAATACACTCAGAAGCAGACATCTGCTGTGAAATGGAACAAAGTGCCCCCACCCTGTGATTAGCAAGCTCTACTAGGTTTAAAATGTCATCCCCAAGGACACACACACACGTACAAATACACTCAGAAGCAGACATCTGCTGTGAAATAGAACAAAGTGCCCACACACTGTGATTAGCAAGCTCTACTAAGTTTAAAATGTCATCCCAAAGGACACACACACACGTACAAATACACTCAGAAGCAGACATCTGCTGTGAAATGGAACAAAGTGCCCCCACCCTGTGATTAGCAAGCTCTACTAAGTTTAAAATGTCATCCCAAAGGACACACACACACGTACAAATACACTCAGAAGCAGACATCTGCTGTGAAATCGAACAAAGTGCCCCCACCCTGTGATTAGCAAGCTCTACTAGGTTTAAAATTTCATCCCAAAGGACACACACACAAATACACTCAGAAGCAGACATCTGTTGTGAAATGGAACAAAGTGCCCCCACCTGTGATTAGCAAGCTCTACTCAGTTTAAAATGTCATCCCAAAGGACACACACACATACAAATACACTCAGAAGCAGACATCTGCTGTGAAATGGAACAAAGTGCCCCCACCCTGTGATTAGCAAGCTCTACTAGGTTTAAAATGTCATCCCCAAGGACACACACACACGTACAAATACACTCAGAAGCAGACATCTGCTGTGAAATAGAACAAAGTGCCCACACACTGTGATTAGCAAGCTCTACTAAGTTTAAAATGTCATCCCAAAGGACACACACACACGTACAAATACACTCAGAAGCAGACATCTGCTGTGAAATGGAACAAAGTGCCCCCACCCTGTGATTAGCAAGCTCTACTAAGTTTAAAATGTCATCCCAAAGGACACACACACACGTACAAATACACTCAGAAGCAGACATCTGCTGTGAAATCGAACAAAGTGCCCCCACCCTGTGATTAGCAAGCTCTACTAGGTTTAAAATTTCATCCCAAAGGACACACACACAAATACACTCAGAAGCAGACATCTGTTGTGAAATGGAACAAAGTGCCCCCACCTGTGATTAGCAAGCTCTACTCAGTTTAAAATGTCATCCCAAAGGACACACACACATACAAATACACTCAGAAGCAGACATCTGCTGTGAAATGGAACAAAGTGCCCCCACCCTGCGATTAGCAAGCTCTACCAGGTTTAAAATTTCACCCCAAAGGACACACACACATACAAATACACTCAAAAGCAGACATCTGTTGTGAAATGGAACAAAGTGCCCCCACCCTGTGATTAGCAAGCTCTACTCAATTTAAAATGTCATCTCAAAGGACACACACACACATACAAATACACTCAGAAGCATACATATGCTGTGAAATAGAACATAGTGCGCCCACCCTGTGATTAGCAAGCTCTACTAAGTTTAAAATGTCATCCCAAAGGACACACACACATACAAATACACTCAGAATCAGGCATCTGCTGTGAAATGGAACATAGTGCCCCCGCCCTGTGACTAGCAAGCTCTACTAAGTTTAAAATGTCATCCCAAAGGACACACACACATACAAATACACTCAGAAGCAGACATCTGCTGTGAAATGAAACAAAGTGCCCCCACCCTTTAAATTAGTAAGCTCTACAAGGTTTAAAATGTCATCCCAAAGGACACACACACACACACACACATACAAATACACTCAGAAGCAGACATCTGCTATGAAATGGACCAAACTGCCCCCATTATGTGATTAGCAAGCTCTACTAAGTTTAAAATGTCATCCCAAAGGGCACACACACACGTACAAATACACTCAGAAGCCGAAATCTGCTGTGAAATGGAACAAAGTGCCCCCACCCTGTGATGAGCAAGCTCTACTAAGTTTAAAATGTCATCCCAAAGGACACACACACACGTACAAATACACTCAGAAGCAGACATCTGCTGTGAAATGGAACAAAGTGCCCCCACCCTGTGATTAGCAAGCTCTGCTAAGTTTAAAATGTCATCCCAAAGGACACACACATTCAAATACACTAAGAAGCAGACATCTGCTGTGAAATGGAACAAAGTGCCCCCACCCTGTGATTAGCAAGCTCTACTAGGTTTAAAATGTCATCCCCATAACACACACACACGTACAAATACACTCAGAAGCAGACATCTGCTGTGAAATGGAACAAAGTGCCCACACCCTGTGATTAGCAAGCTCTACTAAGTTTAAAATGTCATCCCAAAGGACACACACACACGTACAAATAAACTCAGAAGCAGACATCTGCTGTGAAATGGAACAAAGTTCCCCCACCCTGTGATTAGCAAGCTCTACTAGGTTTAAAATGTCATCCCAAAGGACACACACACAAATACACTCAAAAGCAGACATCTGTTGTGAAATGGAACAAAGTGCCCCACCCTGTGATTAGCAAGCTCTACTCAGTTTAAAATGTCATCTCAAAGGACACACACACATACAAATACACTCAGAAGCAGACATCTGTTGTGAAATGGAACAAAGTGCCCCACCCTGTGATTAGCAAGCTCTACTCAGTTTAAAATGTCATCCTAAAGGACACACACATACAAATACACTCAGAAGCAGACATCTGCTGTGAAATGGAACAAAGTGCCCCCACCCTGTGATGAGCAAGCTCTACTAAGTTTAAAATGTGATAACAGAGGGGACACACACACATACAAATACACTCAGAAGCAGACATCTGCTGTGAAATGAAACAAAGAGCCCCCACCCTTTAAATTAGTAAGCTCTACAAGGTTTTTAAAATGTCATCCCAAAGGACACACACACACACATCCACACACACACACACACACACACATACCAATACACTCAGAAGCAGACATCTGCTATGAAATGGACCAAAGTGCCCCCATTATGTGATTAGCAAGCTCTACTAAGTTTAAAATGTCATCCCAAAGGGCACACACACACGTACAAATACACTCAGATGCCGACATCTGCTGTGAAATGGAACAAAGTGCCCCCCCCCCCCTGTGATGAGCAAGCTCTACTAAGTTTAAAATGTCATCCCAAAGGACACACATACACGTACAAATACACTCAGAAGCAGACATCTGCTGTGAAATGGAACAAAGTGCCCCCACCCTGTGATTAGCAAGCTCTGCTAAGTTTAAAATGTCATGCCAAAGGACACAAACACACGTACAAATACACTCAGAAGCAGACATCTGCTGTGAAATGGAACAAAGTGCCCCCACCCTGTGATTAGCAAGCTCTACTAGGTTTAAAATTTGATCCCAAAGGACACACACACAAATACACTCAAAAGCAGACATCTGTTGTGAAATGGAACAAAGTGCCCCCACCCTGTGATTAGCAAGCTCTACTCAGTTTAAAATGTCATCTCAAAGGACACACACACACATACAAATACACTCAGAAGCATACATATGCTGTGAAATAGAACATAGTGCCCCCACCCTGTGATTAGCAAGCTCTACTAAGTTTACAATGTCATCCCAAAGGACACACACACACATACAAATACACTCAGAATCAGGCATCTCCTGTGAAATGGAACATAGTGCCCCCACCCTGTGACTAGCAAGCTCTACTAAGTTTAAAATGTCATCCCAAAGGGCACACACACACGTACAAATACACTCAGAAGCCGACATCTGCTGTGAAATGGAACAAAGTGCCCCCACCCTGTGATTAGCAAGCTCTACTAAGTTTAAAATGTCATCCCAAAGGACACACACACACGTACAAATACACTCAGAAGCCGACATCTGCTGTGAAATGGAACAAAGTGCCCCCACCCTGTGATCAGCAAGCTCTACTAAGTTTAAAATGTCATCCCAAAGGACACACACACAAGTACAAATACACTCAGAAGCAGACATCTGCTGTGAAATGGAACAAAGTGTCCCCACCCTGTGATCAGCAAGCTCTACTAAGTTTAAAATGTCATCCCAAAGGACACACACACACGTACAAATACACTCAGAAGCCGACATCTGCTGTGAAATGGAACAAAGTGCCCCCACCCTGTGATCAGCAAGCTCTACTAAGTTTAAAATGTCATCCCAAAGGACACACACACAAGTACAAATACACTCAGAAGCAGACATCTGCTGTGAAATGGAACAAAGTGCCCCCACCCTGTGATTAGCAAGCTCTGCTAAGTTTAAAATGTCATCCTAAAGGACACACACATACAAATACACTCAGAAGCAGACATCTGCTGTGAAATGGAACAAAGTGCCCCCACCCTGTGATTAGCAAGCTCTACTAGGTTTAAAATGTCATCCCCAAGGACACACACACACGTACAAATACACTCAGAAGCAGACATCTGCTGTGAAATAGAACAAAGTGCCCACACACTGTGATTAGCAAGCTCTACTAAGTTTAAAATGTCATCCCAAAGGACACACACACACGTACAAATACACTCAGAAGCAGACATCTGCTGTGAAATGGAACAAAGTGCCCCCACCCTGTGATTAGCAAGCTCTACTAAGTTTAAAATGTCATCCCCAAGGACACACACACACGTACAAATACACTCAGAAGCAGACATCTGCTGTGAAATCGAACAAAGTGCCCCCACCCTGTGATTAGCAAGCTCTACTAGGTTTAAAATTTCATCCCAAAGGACACACACACAAATACACTCAGAAGCAGACAACTGTTGTGAAATGGAACAAAGTGCCCCCACCTGTGATTAGCAAGCTCTACTCAGTTTAAAATGGCATCCCAAAGGACACACACACATACAAATACACTCAGAAGCAGACATCTGCTGTGAAATGGAACAAAGTGCCCCCACCCTGTGATTAGCAAGCTCTACTAGGTTTAAAATGTCATCCCCAAGGACACACACACACGTACAAATACACTCAGAAGCAGACATCTGCTGTGAAATAGAACAAAGTGCCCACACACTGTGATTAGCAAACTCTACTAAGTTTAAAATGTCATCCCAAAGGACACACACACACGTACAAATACACTCAGAAGCAGACATCTGCTGTGAAATGGAACAAAGTGCCCCCACCCTGTGATTAGCAAGCTCTACTAAGTTTAAAATGTCATCCCAAAGGACACACACACACGTACAAATACACTCAGAAGCAGACATCTGCTGTGAAATCGAACAAAGTGCCCCCACCCTGTGATTAGCAAGCTCTACTAGGTTTAAAATTTCATCCCAAAGGACACACACACAAATACACTCAGAAGCAGACATCTGTTGTGAAATGGAACAAAGTGCCCCCACCTGTGATTAGCAAGCTCTACTCAGTTTAAAATGTCATCCCAAAGGACACACACACATACAAATACACTCAGAAGCAGACATCTGCTGTGAAATGGAACAAAGTGCCCCCACCCTGTGATTAGCAAGCTCTGCTAAGTTTAAAATGTCATCCTAAAGGACACACACATACAAATACACTCAGAAGCAGACATCTGCTGTGAAATGGAACAAAGTGCCCCCACCCTGTGATTAGCAAGCTCTACTAGGTTTAAAATGTCATCCCCAAGGACACACACACACGTACAAATACACTCAGAAGCAGACATCTGCTGTGAAATAGAACAAAGTGCCCACACACTGTGATTAGCAAGCTCTACTAAGTTTAAAATGTCATCCCAAAGGACACACACACACGTACAAATACACTTAGAAGCAGACATCTGCTGTGAAATGGAACAAAGTGCCCCCACCCTGTGATTAGCAAGCTCTACTAAGTTTAAAATGTCATCCCAAAGGACACACACACACGTACAAATACACTCAGAAGCAGACATCTGCTGTGAAATCGAACAAAGTGCCCCCACCCTGTGATTAGCAAGCTCTACTAGGTTTAAAATTTCATCCCAAAGGACACACACACAAATACACTCAGAAGCAGACATCTGTTGTGAAATGGAACAAAGTGCCCCCACCTGTGATTAGCAAGCTCTACTCAGTTTAAAATGTCATCCCAAAGGACACACACACATACAAATACACTCAGAAGCAGACATGTGCTGTGAAATGGAACAAAGTGCCCCCACCCTGTGATTAGCAAGCTCTACTAAGTTTAAAATGTCATCCCAAAGGTCACACACACACACGTACAAATACACTCAGAAGCAGACATCTGCTGTGAAATGGAACAAAGTGCCCTCACCCTGTGATTAGCAAGCTCTACTAGGTTTAAAATTTCATCCCAAAGGACACACACACAAATACACTCAGAAGCAGACATCTGTTGTGAAATGGAACAAAGTGCCCCCACCTGTGATTAGCAAGCTCTACTCAGTTTAAAATGTCATCCCAAAGGACACACACACATACAAATACACTCAGAAGCAGACATCTGCTGTGAAATGGAACAAAGTGCCCCCACCCTGTGATTAGCAAGCTCTGCTAAGTTTAAAATGTCATCCTAAAGGACACACACATACAAATACACTCAGAAGCAGACATCTGCTGTGAAATGGAACAAAGTGCCCCCACCCTGTGATTAGCAAGCTCTACTAGGTTTAAAATGTCATCCCCAAGGACACACACACACGTACAAATACACTCAGAAGCAGACATCTGCTGTGAAATAGAACAAAGTGCCCACACACTGTGATTAGCAAGCTCTACTAAGTTTAAAATGTCATCCCAAAGGACACACACACACGTACAAATACACTCAGAAGCAGACATCTGCTGTGAAATGGAACAAAGTGCCCCCACCCTGTGATTAGCAAGCTCTACTAAGTTTAAAATGTCATCCCAAAGGACACACACACACGTACAAATACACTCAGAAGCAGACATCTGCTGTGAAATCGAACAAAGTGCCCCCACCCTGTGATTAGCAAGCTCTACTAGGTTTAAAATTTCATCCCAAAGGACACACACACAAATACACTCAGAAGCAGACATCTGTTGTGAAATGGAACAAAGTGCCCCCACCTGTGATTAGCAAGCTCTACTCAGTTTAAAATGTCATCCCAAAGGACACACACACATACAAATACACTCAGAAGCAGACATGTGCTGTGAAATGGAACAAAGTGCCCCCACCCTGTGATTAGCAAGCTCTACTAAGTTTAAAATGTCATCCCAAAGGACACACACACAAGTACAAATACACTCAGAAGCAGACATCTGCTGTGAAATGGAACAAAGTGTCCCCACCCTGTGATCAGCAAGCTCTACTAAGTTTAAAATGTCATCCCAAAGGACACACACACACGTACAAATACACTCAGAAGCCGACATCTGCTGTGAAATGGAACAAAGTGCCCCCACCCTGTGATCAGCAAGCTCTACTAAGTTTAAAATGTCATCCCAAAGGACACACACACAAGTACAAATACACTCAGAAGCAGACATCTGCTGTGAAATGGAACAAAGTGCCCCCACCCTGTGATTAGCAAGCTCTACTAGGTTTAAAATTTCACCCCAAAGGACACACACACAAATACACTCAAAAGCAGACATCTGTTGTGAAATGGAACAAAGTGCCCCCACCCTGTGATTAGCAAGCTCTACTCAGTTTAAAATGTCATCTCAAAGGACACACACACACATACAAATACACTCAGAAGCATACATATGCTGTGAAATAGAACATAGTGCGCCCACCCTGTGATTAGCAAGCTCTACTAAGTTTAAAATGTCATCCCAAAGGACACACACACATACAAATACACTCAGAAGCAGACATCTGCTGTGAAATCGAACAAAGTGCCCCCACCCTGTGATTAGCAAGCTCTACTAGGTTTAAAATTTCATCCCAAAGGACACACACACAAATACACTCAGAAGCAGACATCTGTTGTGAAATGGAACAAAGTGCCCCCACCTGTGATTAGCAAGCTCTACTCAGTTTAAAATGTCATCCCAAAGGGCACACACACATACAAATACACTCAGAAGCAGACATGTGCTGTGAAATGGAACAAAGTGCCCTCACCCTGTGATTAGCAAGCTCTACTAGGTTTAAAATTTCATCCCAAAGGACACACACACAAATACACTCAGAAGCAGACATCTGTTGTGAAATGGAACAAAGTGCCCCCACCTGTGATTAGCAAGCTCTACTCAGTTTAAAATGTCATCCCAAAGGACACACACACATACAAATACACTCAGAAGCAGACATCTGCTGTGAAATGGAACAAAGTGCCCCCACCCTGTGATTAGCAAGCTCTGCTAAGTTTAAAATGTCATCCTAAAGGACACACACATACAAATACACTCAGAAGCAGACATCTGCTGTGAAATGGAACAAAGTGCCCCCACCCTGTGATTAGCAAGCTCTACTAGGTTTAAAATGTCATCCCCAAGGACACACACACACGTACAAATACACTCAGAAGCAGACATCTGCTGTGAAATAGAACAAAGTGCCCACACACTGTGATTAGCAAGCTCTACTAAGTTTAAAATGTCATCCCAAAGGACACACACACACGTACAAATACACTCAGAAGCAGACATCTGCTGTGAAATGGAACAAAGTGCCCCCACCCTGTGATTAGCAAGCTCTACTAAGTTTAAAATGTCATCCCAAAGGACACACACACACGTACAAATACACTCAGAAGCAGACATCTGCTGTGAAATCGAACAAAGTGCCCCCACCCTGTGATTAGCAAGCTCTACTAGGTTTAAAATTTCATCCCAAAGGACACACACACAAATACACTCAAAAGCAGACATCTGTTGTGAAATGGAACAAAGTGCCCCCACCCTGTGATTAGCAAGCTCTACTCAGTTTAAAATGTCATCTCAAAGGACACACACACACATACAAATACACTCAGAAGCATACATATGCTGTGAAATAGAACATAGTGCCCCCACCCTGTGATTAGCAAGCTCTACTAAGTTTACAATGTCATCCCAAAGGACACACACACACATACAAATACACTCAGAATCAGGCATCTCCTGTGAAATGGAACATAGTGCCCCCACCCTGTGACTAGCAAGCTCTACTAAGTTTAAAATGTCATCCCAAAGGGCACACACACACGTACAAATACACTCAGAAGCCGACATCTGCTGTGAAATGGAACAAAGTGCCCCCACCCTGTGATTAGCAAGCTCTACTAAGTTTAAAATGTCATCCCAAAGGACACACACACACGTACAAATACACTCAGAAGCCGACATCTGCTGTGAAATGGAACAAAGTGCCCCCACCCTGTGATCAGCAAGCTCTACTAAGTTTAAAATGTCATCCCAAAGGACACACACACAAGTACAAATACACTCAGAAGCAGACATCTGCTGTGAAATGGAACAAAGTGTCCCCACCCTGTGATCAGCAAGCTCTACTAAGTTTAAAATGTCATCCCAAAGGACACACACACACGTACAAATACACTCAGAAGCCGACATCTGCTGTGAAATGGAACAAAGTGCCCCCACCCTGTGATCAGCAAGCTCTACTAAGTTTAAAATGTCATCCCAAAGGACACACACACAAGTACAAATACACTCAGAAGCAGACATCTGCTGTGAAATGGAACAAAGTGCCCCCACCCTGTGATTAGCAAGCTCTACTAGGTTTAAAATTTCACCCCAAAGGACACACACACAAATACACTCAAAAGCAGACATCTGTTGTGAAATGGAACAAAGTGCCCCCACCCTGTGATTAGCAAGCTCTACTCAGTTTAAAATGTCATCTCAAAGGACACACACACACATACAAATACACTCAGAAGCATACATATGCTGTGAAATAGAACATAGTGCGCCCACCCTGTGATTAGCAAGCTCTACTAAGTTTAAAATGTCATCCCAAAGGACACACACACATACAAATACACTCAGAATCAGGCATCTGCTGTGAAATGGAACATAGTGCCCCCGCCCTGTGACTAGCAAGCTCTACTAAGTTTAAAATGTCATCCCAAAGGACACACACACATACAAATACACTCAGAAGCAGACATCTGCTGTGAAATGGAACAAAGTGCCCCCACCCTGTGATTAGCAAGCTCTACTAAGTTTAAAATGTCATCCCAAAGGACACACACACAAATACACTCAGAATCAGACATCTGTTGTGAAATGGAACAAAGTGCCCCCACCTGTGATTAGCAAGCTCTACTCAGTTTAAAATGTCATCCCAAAGGACACACACACATACAAATACACTCAGAAGCAGACATCTGCTGTGAAATGGAACAAAGTGCCCCCACCCTGTGATTAGCAAGCTCTGCTAAGTTTAAAATGTCATCCTAAAGGACACACACATACAAATACACTCAGAAGCAGACATCTGCTGTGAAATGGAACAAAGTGCCCCCACCCTGTGATTAGCAAGCTCTACTAGGTTTAAAATGTCATCCCCAAGGACACACACACACGTACAAATACACTCAGAAGCAGACATCTGCTGTGAAATAGAACAAAGTGCCCACACACTGTGATTAGCAAGCTCTACTAAGTTTAAAATGTCATCCCAAAGGACACACACACACGTACAAATACACTCAGAAGCAGACATCTGCTGTGAAATGGAACAAAGTGCCCCCACCCTGTGATTAGCAAGCTCTACTCAGTTTAAAATGTCATCCCAAAGGACACACACACATACAAATACACTCAGAAGCAGACATCTGCTGTGAAATGGAACAAAGTGCCCCCACCCTGTGATTAGCAAGCTCTGCTAAGTTTAAAATGTCATCCTAAAGGACACACACATACAAATACACTCAGAAGCAGACGTCTGCTGTGAAATGGAACAAAGTGCCCCCACCCTGTGATTAGCAAGCTCTACTAGGTTTAAAATGTCATCCCCAAGGACACACACACACGTACAAATACACTCAGAAGCAGACATCTGCTGTGAAATAGAACAAAGTGCCCACACACTGTGATTAGCAAGCTCTACTAAGTTTAAAATGTCATCCCAAAGGACACACACACACGTACAAATACACTCAGAAGCAGACATCTGCTGTGAAATGGAACAAAGTGCCCCCACCCTGTGATTAGCAAGCTCTACTAAGTTTAAAATGTCATCCCAAAGGACACACACACACGTACAAATACACTCAGAAGCAGACATCTGCTGTGAAATCGAACAAAGTGCCCCCACCCTGTGATTAGCAAGCTCTACTAGGTTTAAAATTTCATCCCAAAGGACACACACACAAATACACTCAAAAGCAGACATCTGTTGTGAAATGGAACAAAGTGCCCCCACCCTGTGATTAGCAAGCTCTACTCAGTTTAAAATGTCATCTCAAAGGACACACACACACATACAAATACACTCAGAAGCATACATATGCTGTGAAATAGAACATAGTGCCCCCACCCTGTGATTAGCAAGCTCTACTAAGTTTACAATGTCATCCCAAAGGACACACACACACATACAAATACACTCAGAATCAGGCATCTCCTGTGAAATGGAACATAGTGCCCCCACCCTGTGACTAGCAAGCTCTACTAAGTTTAAAATGTCATCCCAAAGGGCACACACACACGTACAAATACACTCAGAAGCCGACATCTGCTGTGAAATGGAACAAAGTGCCCCCACCCTGTGATTAGCAAGCTCTACTAAGTTTAAAATGTCATCCCAAAGGACACACACACACGTACAAATACACTCAGAAGCCGACATCTGCTGTGAAATGGAACAAAGTGCCCCCACCCTGTGATCAGCAAGCTCTACTAAGTTTAAAATGTCATCCCAAAGGACACACACACAAGTACAAATACACTCAGAAGCAGACATCTGCTGTGAAATGGAACAAAGTGTCCCCACCCTGTGATCAGCAAGCTCTACTAAGTTTAAAATGTCATCCCAAAGGACACACACACACGTACAAATACACTCAGAAGCCGACATCTGCTGTGAAATGGAACAAAGTGCCCCCACCCTGTGATCAGCAAGCTCTACTAAGTTTAAAATGTCATCCCAAAGGACACACACACAAGTACAAATACACTCAGAAGCAGACATCTGCTGTGAAATGGAACAAAGTGCCCCCACCCTGTGATTAGCAAGCTCTACTAGGTTTAAAATTTCACCCCAAAGGACACACACACAAATACACTCAAAAGCAGACATCTGTTGTGAAATGGAACAAAGTGCCCCCACCCTGTGATTAGCAAGCTCTACTCAGTTTAAAATGTCATCTCAAAGGACACACACACACATACAAATACACTCAGAAGCATACATATGCTGTGAAATAGAACATAGTGCGCCCACCCTGTGATTAGCAAGCTCTACTAAGTTTAAAATGTCATCCCAAAGGACACACACACATACAAATACACTCAGAATCAGGCATCTGCTGTGAAATGGAACATAGTGCCCCCGCCCTGTGACTAGCAAGCTCTACTAAGTTTAAAATGTCATCCCAAAGGACACACACACATACAAATACACTCAGAAGCAGACATCTGCTGTGAAATGGAACAAAGTGCCCCCACCCTATGATTAGCAAGCTCTACTAAGTTTAAAATGTCATCCCAAAGGACACACACACACGTACAAATACACTCAGAAGCCGACATCTGCTGTGAAATGGAACAAAGTGCCCCCACCCTGTGATCAGCAAGCTCTACTAAGTTTAAAATGTCATCCCAAAGGACACACACACAAGTACAAATACACTCAGAAGCAGACATCTGCTGTGAAATGGAACAAAGTGTCCCCACCCTGTGATCAGCAAGCTCTACTAAGTTTAAAATGTCATCCCAAAGGACACACACACACGTACAAATACACTCAGAAGCCGACATCTGCTGTGAAATGGAACAAAGTGCCCCCACCCTGTGATCAGCAAGCTCTACTAAGTTTAAAATGTCATCCCAAAGGACACACACACAAGTACAAATACACTCAGAAGCAGACATCTGCTGTGAAATGGAACAAAGTGCCCCCACCCTGTGATTAGCAAGCTCTGCTAAGTTTAAAATGTCATCCTAAAGGACACACACATACAAATACACTCAGAAGCAGACATCTGCTGTGAAATGGAACAAAGTGCCCCCACCCTGTGATTAGCAAGCTCTACTAGGTTTAAAATGTCATCCCCAAGGACACACACACACGTACAAATACACTCAGAAGCAGACATCTGCTGTGAAATAGAACAAAGTGCCCACACACTGTGATTAGCAAGCTCTACTAAGTTTAAAATGTCATCCCAAAGGACACACACACACGTACAAATACACTCAGAAGCAGACATCTGCTGTGAAATGGAACAAAGTGCCCCCACCCTGTGATTAGCAAGCTCTACTAAGTTTAAAATGTCATCCCAAAGGACACACACACACGTACAAATACACTCAGAAGCAGACATCTGCTGTGAAATCGAACAAAGTGCCCCCACCCTGTGATTAGCAAGCTCTACTAGGTTTAAAATTTCATCCCAAAGGACACACACACAAATACACTCAGAAGCAGACATCTGTTGTGAAATGGAACAAAGTGCCCCCACCTGTGATTAGCAAGCTCTACTCAGTTTAAAATGTCATCCCAAAGGACACACACACATACAAATACACTCAGAAGCAGACATCTGCTGTGAAATGGAACAAAGTGCCCCCACCCTGTGATTAGCAAGCTCTACTAGGTTTAAAATGTCATCCCCAAGGACACACACACACGTACAAATACACTCAGAAGCAGACATCTGCTGTGAAATAGAACAAAGTGCCCACACACTGTGATTAGCAAGCTCTACTAAGTTTAAAATGTCATCCCAAAGGACACACACACACGTACAAATACACTCAGAAGCAGACATCTGCTGTGAAATGGAACAAAGTGCCCCCACCCTGTGATTAGCAAGCTCTACTAAGTTTAAAATGTCATCCCAAAGGACACACACACACGTACAAATACACTCAGAAGCAGACATCTGCTGTGAAATCGAACAAAGTGCCCCCACCCTGTGATTAGCAAGCTCTACTAGGTTTAAAATTTCATCCCAAAGGACACACACACAAATACACTCAGAAGCAGACATCTGTTGTGAAATGGAACAAAGTGCCCCCACCTGTGATTAGCAAGCTCTACTCAGTTTAAAATGTCATCCCAAAGGACACACACACATACAAATACACTCAGAAGCAGACATCTGCTGTGAAATGGAACAAAGTGCCCCCACCCTGCGATTAGCAAGCTCTACCAGGTTTAAAATTTCACCCCAAAGGACACACACACATACAAATACACTCAAAAGCAGACATCTGTTGTGAAATGGAACAAAGTGCCCCCACCCTGTGATTAGCAAGCTCTACTCAATTTAAAATGTCATCTCAAAGGACACACACACACATACAAATACACTCAGAAGCATACATATGCTGTGAAATAGAACATAGTGCGCCCACCCTGTGATTAGCAAGCTCTACTAAGTTTAAAATGTCATCCCAAAGGACACACACACATACAAATACACTCAGAATCAGGCATCTGCTGTGAAATGGAACATAGTGCCCCCGCCCTGTGACTAGCAAGCTCTACTAAGTTTAAAATGTCATCCCAAAGGACACACACACATACAAATACACTCAGAAGCAGACATCTGCTGTGAAATGAAACAAAGTGCCCCCACCCTTTAAATTAGTAAGCTCTACAAGGTTTAAAATGTCATCCCAAAGGACACACACACACACACACACATACAAATACACTCAGAAGCAGACATCTGCTATGAAATGGACCAAACTGCCCCCATTATGTGATTAGCAAGCTCTACTAAGTTTAAAATGTCATCCCAAAGGGCACACACACACGTACAAATACACTCAGAAGCCGAAATCTGCTGTGAAATGGAACAAAGTGCCCCCACCCTGTGATGAGCAAGCTCTACTAAGTTTAAAATGTCATCCCAAAGGACACACACACACGTACAAATACACTCAGAAGCAGACATCTGCTGTGAAATGGAACAAAGTGCCCCCACCCTGTGATTAGCAAGCTCTGCTAAGTTTAAAATGTCATCCCAAAGGACACACACATTCAAATACACTAAGAAGCAGACATCTGCTGTGAAATGGAACAAAGTGCCCCCACCCTGTGATTAGCAAGCTCTACTAGGTTTAAAATGTCATCCCCATAACACACACACACGTACAAATACACTCAGAAGCAGACATCTGCTGTGAAATGGAACAAAGTGCCCACACCCTGTGATTAGCAAGCTCTACTAAGTTTAAAATGTCATCCCAAAGGACACACACACACGTACAAATAAACTCAGAAGCAGACATCTGCTGTGAAATGGAACAAAGTTCCCCCACCCTGTGATTAGCAAGCTCTACTAGGTTTAAAATGTCATCCCAAAGGACACACACACAAATACACTCAAAAGCAGACATCTGTTGTGAAATGGAACAAAGTGCCCCACCCTGTGATTAGCAAGCTCTACTCAGTTTAAAATGTCATCTCAAAGGACACACACACATACAAATACACTCAGAAGCAGACATCTGTTGTGAAATGGAACAAAGTGCCCCACCCTGTGATTAGCAAGCTCTACTCAGTTTAAAATGTCATCCTAAAGGACACACACATACAAATACACTCAGAAGCAGACATCTGCTGTGAAATGGAACAAAGTGCCCCCACCCTGTGATGAGCAAGCTCTACTAAGTTTAAAATGTGATAACAGAGGGGACACACACACATACAAATACACTCAGAAGCAGACATCTGCTGTGAAATGAAACAAAGAGCCCCCACCCTTTAAATTAGTAAGCTCTACAAGGTTTTTAAAATGTCATCCCAAAGGACACACACACACACATCCACACACACACACACACACACACATACCAATACACTCAGAAGCAGACATCTGCTATGAAATGGACCAAAGTGCCCCCATTATGTGATTAGCAAGCTCTACTAAGTTTAAAATGTCATCCCAAAGGGCACACACACACGTACAAATACACTCAGATGCCGACATCTGCTGTGAAATGGAACAAAGTGCCCCCCCCCCCCTGTGATGAGCAAGCTCTACTAAGTTTAAAATGTCATCCCAAAGGACACACATACACGTACAAATACACTCAGAAGCAGACATCTGCTGTGAAATGGAACAAAGTGCCCCCACCCTGTGATTAGCAAGCTCTGCTAAGTTTAAAATGTCATGCCAAAGGACACAAACACACGTACAAATACACTCAGAAGCAGACATCTGCTGTGAAATGGAACAAAGTGCCCCCACCCTGTGATTAGCAAGCTCTACTAGGTTTAAAATTTGATCCCAAAGGACACACACACAAATACACTCAAAAGCAGACATCTGTTGTGAAATGGAACAAAGTGCCCCCACCCTGTGATTAGCAAGCTCTACTCAGTTTAAAATGTCATCTCAAAGGACACACACACACATACAAATACACTCAGAAGCATACATATGCTGTGAAATAGAACATAGTGCCCCCACCCTGTGATTAGCAAGCTCTACTAAGTTTACAATGTCATCCCAAAGGACACACACACACATACAAATACACTCAGAATCAGGCATCTCCTGTGAAATGGAACATAGTGCCCCCACCCTGTGACTAGCAAGCTCTACTAAGTTTAAAATGTCATCCCAAAGGGCACACACACACGTACAAATACACTCAGAAGCCGACATCTGCTGTGAAATGGAACAAAGTGCCCCCACCCTGTGATTAGCAAGCTCTACTAAGTTTAAAATGTCATCCCAAAGGACACACACACACGTACAAATACACTCAGAAGCCGACATCTGCTGTGAAATGGAACAAAGTGCCCCCACCCTGTGATCAGCAAGCTCTACTAAGTTTAAAATGTCATCCCAAAGGACACACACACAAGTACAAATACACTCAGAAGCAGACATCTGCTGTGAAATGGAACAAAGTGTCCCCACCCTGTGATCAGCAAGCTCTACTAAGTTTAAAATGTCATCCCAAAGGACACACACACACGTACAAATACACTCAGAAGCCGACATCTGCTGTGAAATGGAACAAAGTGCCCCCACCCTGTGATCAGCAAGCTCTACTAAGTTTAAAATGTCATCCCAAAGGACACACACACAAGTACAAATACACTCAGAAGCAGACATCTGCTGTGAAATGGAACAAAGTGCCCCCACCCTGTGATTAGCAAGCTCTGCTAAGTTTAAAATGTCATCCTAAAGGACACACACATACAAATACACTCAGAAGCAGACATCTGCTGTGAAATGGAACAAAGTGCCCCCACCCTGTGATTAGCAAGCTCTACTAGGTTTAAAATGTCATCCCCAAGGACACACACACACGTACAAATACACTCAGAAGCAGACATCTGCTGTGAAATAGAACAAAGTGCCCACACACTGTGATTAGCAAGCTCTACTAAGTTTAAAATGTCATCCCAAAGGACACACACACACGTACAAATACACTCAGAAGCAGACATCTGCTGTGAAATGGAACAAAGTGCCCCCACCCTGTGATTAGCAAGCTCTACTAAGTTTAAAATGTCATCCCCAAGGACACACACACACGTACAAATACACTCAGAAGCAGACATCTGCTGTGAAATCGAACAAAGTGCCCCCACCCTGTGATTAGCAAGCTCTACTAGGTTTAAAATTTCATCCCAAAGGACACACACACAAATACACTCAGAAGCAGACAACTGTTGTGAAATGGAACAAAGTGCCCCCACCTGTGATTAGCAAGCTCTACTCAGTTTAAAATGGCATCCCAAAGGACACACACACATACAAATACACTCAGAAGCAGACATCTGCTGTGAAATGGAACAAAGTGCCCCCACCCTGTGATTAGCAAGCTCTACTAGGTTTAAAATGTCATCCCCAAGGACACACACACACGTACAAATACACTCAGAAGCAGACATCTGCTGTGAAATAGAACAAAGTGCCCACACACTGTGATTAGCAAACTCTACTAAGTTTAAAATGTCATCCCAAAGGACACACACACACGTACAAATACACTCAGAAGCAGACATCTGCTGTGAAATGGAACAAAGTGCCCCCACCCTGTGATTAGCAAGCTCTACTAAGTTTAAAATGTCATCCCAAAGGACACACACACACGTACAAATACACTCAGAAGCAGACATCTGCTGTGAAATCGAACAAAGTGCCCCCACCCTGTGATTAGCAAGCTCTACTAGGTTTAAAATTTCATCCCAAAGGACACACACACAAATACACTCAGAAGCAGACATCTGTTGTGAAATGGAACAAAGTGCCCCCACCTGTGATTAGCAAGCTCTACTCAGTTTAAAATGTCATCCCAAAGGACACACACACATACAAATACACTCAGAAGCAGACATCTGCTGTGAAATGGAACAAAGTGCCCCCACCCTGTGATTAGCAAGCTCTGCTAAGTTTAAAATGTCATCCTAAAGGACACACACATACAAATACACTCAGAAGCAGACATCTGCTGTGAAATGGAACAAAGTGCCCCCACCCTGTGATTAGCAAGCTCTACTAGGTTTAAAATGTCATCCCCAAGGACACACACACACGTACAAATACACTCAGAAGCAGACATCTGCTGTGAAATAGAACAAAGTGCCCACACACTGTGATTAGCAAGCTCTACTAAGTTTAAAATGTCATCCCAAAGGACACACACACACGTACAAATACACTCAGAAGCAGACATCTGCTGTGAAATGGAACAAAGTGCCCCCACCCTGTGATTAGCAAGCTCTACTAAGTTTAAAATGTCATCCCAAAGGACACACACACACGTACAAATACACTCAGAAGCAGACATCTGCTGTGAAATCGAACAAAGTGCCCCCACCCTGTGATTAGCAAGCTCTACTAGGTTTAAAATTTCATCCCAAAGGACACACACACAAATACACTCAGAAGCAGACATCTGTTGTGAAATGGAACAAAGTGCCCCCACCTGTGATTAGCAAGCTCTACTCAGTTTAAAATGTCATCCCAAAGGACACACACACATACAAATACACTCAGAAGCAGACATGTGCTGTGAAATGGAACAAAGTGCCCCCACCCTGTGATTAGCAAGCTCTACTAAGTTTAAAATGTCATCCCAAAGGTCACACACACACACGTACAAATACACTCAGAAGCAGACATCTGCTGTGAAATGGAACAAAGTGCCCTCACCCTGTGATTAGCAAGCTCTACTAGGTTTAAAATTTCATCCCAAAGGACACACACACAAATACACTCAGAAGCAGACATCTGTTGTGAAATGGAACAAAGTGCCCCCACCTGTGATTAGCAAGCTCTACTCAGTTTAAAATGTCATCCCAAAGGACACACACACATACAAATACACTCAGAAGCAGACATCTGCTGTGAAATGGAACAAAGTGCCCCCACCCTGTGATTAGCAAGCTCTGCTAAGTTTAAAATGTCATCCTAAAGGACACACACATACAAATACACTCAGAAGCAGACATCTGCTGTGAAATGGAACAAAGTGCCCCCACCCTGTGATTAGCAAGCTCTACTAGGTTTAAAATGTCATCCCCAAGGACACACACACACGTACAAATACACTCAGAAGCAGACATCTGCTGTGAAATAGAACAAAGTGCCCACACACTGTGATTAGCAAGCTCTACTAAGTTTAAAATGTCATCCCAAAGGACACACACACACGTACAAATACACTCAGAAGCAGACATCTGCTGTGAAATGGAACAAAGTGCCCCCACCCTGTGATTAGCAAGCTCTACTAAGTTTAAAATGTCATCCCAAAGGACACACACACACGTACAAATACACTCAGAAGCAGACATCTGCTGTGAAATCGAACAAAGTGCCCCCACCCTGTGATTAGCAAGCTCTACTAGGTTTAAAATTTCATCCCAAAGGACACACACACAAATACACTCAGAAGCAGACATCTGTTGTGAAATGGAACAAAGTGCCCCCACCTGTGATTAGCAAGCTCTACTCAGTTTAAAATGTCATCCCAAAGGACACACACACATACAAATACACTCAGAAGCAGACATGTGCTGTGAAATGGAACAAAGTGCCCCCACCCTGTGATTAGCAAGCTCTACTAAGTTTAAAATGTCATCCCAAAGGTCACACACACACACGTACAAATACACTCAGAAGCAGACATCTGCTGTGAAATGGAATAAAGTGCCCTCACCCTGTGATTAGCAAGCTCTACTAAGTTTAAAATGTCATCCCAAAGGACACACACACACGTACAAATACACTCAGAAGCAGACATCTGCTGTGAAATGGAACAAAGTGCCCACACCCTGTGATTAGCAAGCTCTACTAAGTTTAAAATGTCATCCCAAAGGACACACACACGTACAAATACCCTCAGAAGCAGACATCTGCTGTGAAATCGAACAAAGTGCCCACACCCTGTGATTAGCAAGCTCTACTAAGTTTAAAATGTCATCCCAAAGGACACACACACACGTACAAATACACTCAGAAGCAGACATCTGCTGTGAAATGGAACAAAGTGCCCCCACCCTGTGATTAGCAAGCTCTACTAAGTTTAAAATGTCATCCCAAAGGACACACACACACGTACAAATACACTCAGAAGCAGACATCTGCTGTGAAATGGAGCAAAGTGCCCCCACCCTGTGATTAGCAAGCTCTACTAGGTTTAAAATTTCATCCCAAAGGACACACACACACACATACAAATACACTCAGAAGCAGACATCTGCTGTGAAATGGAACATAGTGCCCCCACCCTGTGATTCGCAAGCTCTACTAAGTTTAAAATGTCATCCCAAAGGACACACACACACATACAAATACACTCAGAAGCAGACATCTGCTGTGAAATGGAACATAGTGCCCCCACCCTGTGATTAGCAAGCTCTACTAAGTTTAAAATGTCATCCTTTTTTTTTTTTATTTTTTTTTTATTTTTTTTGTTATTTTTTTTTTTTTTTTTAGTCCTTTTATTGGCAAATTCAAACCAAATACAGGTTCACAGACATAGATAGATAATAATAAAGAAAAAAAAATTTTTTTTTATTAATTCATGTCGTAACTTGAAATGATACAAATAAAGCAAAAAGCATTTAAAACATCCCTAACAAAATACCTATATACAAGGGAGAGGGACAGGGTAAACAGAAAAACATGTCAAATTAGTTAACCGCTAATAGAATCTGACTAGCCCCTCTCATTGGTATACCATCTAGCAATGGGGTCCCAAATCTGTGCTCCAACTACTCTGGCTTTTCTACCTCTAGAAGCATATATTGCGATTTCCTGTTTATAAATTGAAACAAATCGACTTAGCCACATTTGAAAAGTTGGGGGTTCCGGATCTTTCCATCGAGCTGCCAGGATGATACGAAAAACAGCATATCCCAGAAACATAACCGCTTGTTCCTCGCTATTGTGACCCAGAGAATCATCATGACCAAATATATATAGAGTTAATGAATCTCTTAGCTGATGTCCAAATATCTGGACCCAAAACTCCAGTATCATGGTTTTTAACCTTGTGAGTTCTGAGCATTCGGAAAACATGTGTATGAGGTTAGCCTGTGGTTGTTTGCATCTTGGGCCGTTATCATCAACCCGAAGGCCCCAAGTAAATAATTTTGCCGGTGTGTAATATAAATTATAAATAACTCTATAATATTGTGCTTTCAAATTAGAAGCTATGAAATATTTTGTGGAGAGAGCAATGGAGAGATCTATCTCTACATTGGGGTTTGCTAGTTTTACAGCCCAGGATTGTTCAGTTCGTTCTAGATCATCAGGGGTTTTATCCATCAGCATTTGATATAGCGACCCTATTCTTGTAGTATTTTTGCCTATAGATTCAAGAAGGGGCAAGTTATCTAATGTTGTTGTTGTTGGTATAACGTTACGAATGCTCAGCAAAATTTGAAAATATTTGAGAAAATCATACGTGGGAATGGAGTATTTTTCTTGGAAAGATTCAAAAGAAGTGGGGACATTATGTCCTAAGAAGTCACCAACTGTGTTGATGCCTAAACGTTCCCATCTCTGTGAGGTATTATCATTAAGAGATGAAGAGATAATCTTACTATGCCAGAGAGGGGTATATTTTGAAAAGGTGGGAATAGATAGATATTTAGAGGTAGCTTTCCACACGGCCCAGGCATCTACAACTGTCTTTAATTTAATTTTTCTGTAATACGTGGAATCTACTTGTCTTAAAAATAAACCCTTACATTTATCACCAAGGCTAAGCTCATAGATCGAGGGAATATATGCGTCTGGAGACAAAGACGTAATTTTTTTACCAGTTAGTAGGGGGTCCATAGATTGTATTAGTGTTGCCCACATATAAAGTTCTAAATTAGGAATGGCTAGTCCTCCTCTATCCTGTGGTAGCGACATCCAACAAAGTGCTCTTCTTATCTTGCCATAACTCCACATAAATTTAGAGATAGTAGAGTTAATGATCTTAATGAAGTTAGGTCCCGCTAGCAACGGGATTGCTCTAAAAACGTAAAGAACCCGCGGAAAAATATTCATTTTTATATAATTTGCCCTTCCAATTATAGATAGATGTAGATTGTCTATTCTTTTAAGATCTTTTTTAATTTTATCAATAAGGGGGGTGTAATTTAAATAATTAATTTTATCCACCTCAGTAGTAAGGCATATACCTAAGTATGTAGCCTCTTTAACTTTAAAGGAACTCTCATATTGAATATTTTTAGTAGCTAATACCATAGTTTTATCATTATTTAGCGAGTATCCTGAGTGAGCACCAAAAGCCTGGGTAACTGATTCAATTTCACGGATTGCACTGGCAGGATCGGTAGTAATGACGGCCACGTCATCTGCGTATGCCATGACTTTGGTGGAATATGAGCCACACTTAACTGGTTGGATTAAGGGTGATAAAATAAGTTTCTGTATAAGGGGATCTATATATAGGGCAAATAATATCGGGGAGCATGGACAACCCTGCCTTGTACCTCTTTGCACCTCAATAAATTCTGACTCAGCGCCACTTATAGAAATTTTTGCCCTGGGATTAGAATATATGGCTTTGATGGCTTTAATAAAGTTACTCCCAAAGTTCTTTCGTTTCAAGATGTTCCATAGAAACTGCCATGATACTCTATCGAAAGCCTTTTCGGCATCGAGGAGAATCATTGCCATCTCACCCCCGTGGTGCCCATGATATCAAAAAGGGTGATGGCTCTCCGGGTATGGTCTGTAGTGCCTTTTCCGGGAATAAAGCCATGTTGCCACGGTGATACAAGTTGTTTAATGACCCTACTCAGTCGATTTGCTAGAATTTTGGCATATAGTTTTGAGTCAGAATTTATCAGGGATATCGGCCTATAAGATGAGGGAAGATGAGATGGTTTTCCTTTTTTGTGAAAAATTATTATGTTCGTTTGTTTCCAGGAGTCAGGTGGAATTGAGTGATATTGTACTCCGAGAAACAAATCTAATAAGAAGGGTAATATTTGACTGCCTAATATTTTATATAATTCTAGGGGAATTTTATCGGGGCCTGCCGCTTTATTATTGGAGAGTTCAGATAGGGCAATCTCCACCTCCGCAAGCGTAATTTCTCTGTCTAGGTTTGTTTTTGCATTATTATCGATTATAGTATTTAAGTCTTGATCTGGAAGCCAGCTGTTCAAAAATGTTGTGGTGTCAGTATCAGAGTATAATACATCACTATGATAGAGTTTCTGATAATATGTTTGGAATGCCTTTACAATGTCTTGCGTAGATGTATATTCCTTTCCTTCGAATTCAATCTTTTTTATACTGCTATATGATTGTTTTTGGCGTGTTCGTAATGCTAGTTGTTTACCGACATTTTCTCCTGATTCGTATATCTTGGTTTTATTTGCCTGATAGGTTTCAGCAGCTTTCTGGATTAGAGAATTATTAATTTCATTCTTTAAAATCAGTATTTTCTTAGTGGTTTCTGAAGTTGAGCCGCCTTGACCTATCTGAGTGGCATGATAAGTCTCGAAGTCAGAAAGTTCTTTCATAAGTTGTGCATTAATCTCTTCCTCATTCTTCCTTTTATTAGCAACGAATGAAATAGTTTCTCCCCTTAATGAGGCTTTAAAACAATCCCAGACCATTATTCTTGACGCACTGAACCGGTTACAGTCAAAATAACTTTGAGCCCAGCTTTTAATATGATCTATATATCCTTGATTGACAAAGAGTTTCCTATCAAAGGTCCAGTTAGACTTGGGTTTTACTAAATTGACCATGTCGAAGAAAAAGTAAGCGCATTATGGTCCGAAATCGTTTTGGGGGACTTTGTTATATCAATGATAGCCAAACCCTCTAAAGATGACATCACATAGTCAATTCTGACATATTTGTTGTGAGGATGAGAGAAATATGTGTGACCATCAATGTTTTTACCTGACAGATCCCACATATCAAATAGGTCATGGCTTTCCATCAACTGCCTTAGTGCATTGAAAACCTTTGGTTTGCGCCCTTTATATCTTGGTGACAGATGGTTATCGATGAGCACTCCTACATCAATATTAAAGTCCCCACAGAAAATTAATGGAGCTGACCAAGAGGCCAATTCAATTTCTAGTTCTTGAAAAATAGTCGGATCATCAATATTTGAACCATATATTGCACATATTGTAAGGCCACATGTTAGCTGAGCTATGGCCCATCTACCGTTTTTATCAGCCATAGTGCGAGTCGGGGGGCCCATTATAGGTTTCGCTAGGATAGCCACTCCTCTAGTTTTGGACGTTTGGGTTGTGGCTACCAAGAGGTTATACCGAGGCAACTTAATTAGATCTTTGTCAGCAGCTGCTATGTGTGTTTCTTGCAAGCAGAGTATATCCACAGGAGTCTGCCGTATTAATTGAAATAACTGAGCCCTTTTACTTCTATCATTGAGACCTGCCACATTCCATGTACAAAGGCTCACTCTCCCCATTTACCCTGATGTAAACCTATCCCGGTTTTAATATCTTGAACACATAAATAGTAGCTAGCCTTTTGTTTTATATTGGTATTTTGCTTTCCATGGAATAGATGTCGACCAAAATAAAGTCTTTGCATGTATTTTGCATTTCGGATGAATTTGCTCATTTTTTTGTTTTTTTCCCCCCCAGCCCTCCCCCTCCCCACCCTTCCCACCCATCCCCTCCCCCAGTCCACCCAATGAGGCATTTAGACTCTAACAAGAGTCTGTTGTGATGGAAAGATATCTCTAGCCAGTGCTATACAAAAAAAAGAGGAAAGCAAACTTATATCTTCAGTGATCCCTTATTGGGCTAAAGAGAAAAAAAAAAAGGCGTGAGGAGTGAAGAACACACTAATAAGAAACAATTATAAACAATGATACCGGGACTTTATATATATATATATATATAACCTTATATACTAAACATTAAGACCTCTTATATGGGCAGGTCAGTATACATAATGCAGCAGCTACTACTACATCTGACATCTAAGTATTTTCAAAATCGACTTAGATTTCTAGATCATCATATATCAATTGGTTGGATTTGGTTTGATTCCACCAAGTTTCTATCTGTTTTACACAGCAAGGTCCAATATCATACCATCATGATTTGATATAACTTTAGTTCAGACTATCTAGGAATTTTTTAGCTTTTATTTCAGAGGTGAAATATTTGGTCTGTCCTTTATAGATGACTTTGAGTGTGGCAGGATTATTCAGGTAAACCTGAGTTTTTTTCTCCAGAAAGGGTTTGATCAATTGGCGAAGCCGCCACCTTCGCTCCACTGTAGTGTGGCAAAAATCGGGTCTGACAAAATATGATATTTCACCCCTAGAGCGGTGGGCATCCGGTCTTACTTTATCAGCAATAGCTTGACGGAGAAGAAAGTTTCCGAAGTAAACTAGGATAGCCCTTGGATATTTGCTCTGCGAGGTTGATGCCTTTACTGTAAATGGTGTTCTGTGGACGCGTTGGACCTCTAATTCCCAGTTCCAGGTAGATAGTTCAGGGAGTGTATCCCTGAAAAGCTGAATCACGAATACGCGTATATTATCGCCCTCAATTTTTTCTGGAATACCTAGAATTCTAAGGTTGTTGCGTCGCATTCGATTCTCCATTTCCTCCAGTTTCCACCTAACGTCTTTAAGTTCTGCATCATGCGCGTCTACTTGCTCTTTAACAACAGTTGCTTCAGCTTCGTTAATGACTATGCGATCCTCCATGTCGACCATTCTTGCGTTAGAAGCTGTTACTGATTTAGAGAGTTTGCGCACTACGCCTTGTACTTTGAGTAGTGCTTGTTGAGCCCTGCGCCCATCTTTAGAGGTCTGTTCTCTATGGGAGGCTATTGCCTGGAGCACCGTGTCCATAACAGATGTTAGCATGGCATTTTGCTGCTCATGAAATGGGGTATCTTCTAGGTGAGTATTGGGGAAGGGAGGCTGTGAGTCAGAGACCATTGCTGGAGAGTAATCCCAGAGCAAACCCTTACAAATACACTCAGAAGCAGACATCTGCTGTGAAATGGAACAAAATGCCCCCACCCTGTGATTAGCAAGCTCTACTAAGTTTAAAATGTCATCCCAAAGGACACATACACACGTACAAATACACTCAGAAGCAGACATCTGCTGTGAAATGGAACAAAGTGCCCACACCCTGTGATTAGCAAGCTCTACTAAGTTTAAAATGTCATCCCAAAGGACACACACACGTACAAATACACTCAGAAGCAGACATGTGCTGTGAAATGGAACAAAGTTCCCCCACCCTGTGATTAGCAAGCTCTGCTAGGTTTAAAATTTCATCCCAAAGGACACACACACACGTACAAATACACTCAGAAGCCGACATCTGCTGTGAAATGAAACAAAGTGCCCTCACTCTGTGATTAGCAAGCTCTACTAACTTTTCCCTCTCCGGGGAGCATACTCTCCTCCCTTTTGCCCCCTTTGTTATGTGGCTCTGAATACTTTTCATACTGCCCCAGGTAGACTGTATCATTACACTGCTGTCCACGGGTGTTGGCGCTAGATTTACTTCGTTCAAAGCTTCGAGCATTTGGGCAGTGTTAATGTTTGTTTCAAATGTTTCCTTTGTTTCCTTTGATTGGGTATTATTAAGCTTACTTGCGTTATCCGCCGTCTTTGATCCTGCTTCTCCGCCTGCATTAACGTCTTTGTTTGTGCTGGCATCCTCGACAGCCGCCTCGACAGCCTCCGCTGCATTCTCCAGCCCCTGTGCGTCTCCCGCTAGAGGCGTGAGCGTTTCAGGCCCCGGTTGCTTAGCAACCGCCGTGCTTGCGTCCTCGCGGTCAGCGAGGAGAGTTTCCGCGTTCGGTTTTGAGTTTGGATCCGAGGCACCTCCGGCGGCTGGGGTTAACTGCTGCTTTCTTCCAGCGAAAGCCTCCGTCACAGTGGGCTGCCGCCGATCCTTGCCAGCGGTAGGTACAGTAATCGCATGCTTTGCTGTTTCACTTTCGGAGTGAGAGCGCCTCTGTTGTGCCTGCGCTTTACCTCCAGGAGTCTCCGGTTGTGTTGCTTGCGAGACTGTCTTAATCTCCGCTTTAGAATCAACCTTTTCTTTGTCTTTATCCTTAGCAGGTCTCTCGCTCTTCTTGAGCTGCGTTTTCTGGGCAGTGCCGCTTATAGCCATAGTTGATGTGAGTTTACTCAGCGTGACCTTTGGTATAGCACCTGAGCGCTGCGACATCGTTAAGGCTATATAGATACTGTCCACAATCGCCTTCTTAAAGTGCTCACAATAATAGCACCCCCAGGTTGTAATCACCTTTTGTAATGTCTTGATGCTAGTACCGCCTTTAGTCCAGGGTATACCCCGTAAAATCAGCATGCTTTAATCCATATCCAGCCCTTTACTCCCTGGGTCCAGGAGAAGGAATAAGTGCGACTGCACTCTACAGCAGCCTGGCGGCCATCTACATACACACACACATACTAAGTTTAAAATGTCATCCCAAAGGACACACACACACGTACAAATACACTCAGAAGCAGACATCTGCTGTGAAATGGAACAAAGTGCCCCCGCCCTGTGACTAGCAAGCTCTACTAAGTTTAAAATGTCATCCCAAAGGGCACACACACACGTACAAATACACTCAGAAGCCGACATCTGCTGTGAAATGGAACAAAGTGCCCCCACCCTGTGATCAGCAAGCTCTAGTAAGTTTAAAATGTCTTCCCAAAGGACACACACACACGTACAAATACACTCAGAAGCAGACATCTGCTGTGAAATGGAACAAAGTGTCCCCACCCTGTGATTAGCAAGCTCTGCTAAGTTTAAAATGTCATCCTAAAGGACACACACATACAAATACACTCAGAAGCAGACATCTGCTGTGAAATGGAACAAAGTGCCCCCACCCTGTGATTAGCAAGCTCTACTAGGTTTAAAATGTCATCCCCAAGGACACACACACACGTACAAATACACTCAGAAGCAGACATCTGCTGTGAAATAGAACAAAGTGCCCACACACTGTGATTAGCAAGCTCTACTAAGTTTAAAATGTCATCCCAAAGGACACACACACACGTACAAATACACTCAGAAGCAGACATCTGCTGTGAAATGGAACAAAGTGCCCCCACCCTGTGATTAGCAAGCTCTACTAAGTTTAAAATGTCATCCCAAAGGACACACACACACGTACAAATACACTCAGAAGCAGACATCTGCTGTGAAATCGAACAAAGTGCCCCCACCCTGTGATTAGCAAGCTCTACTAGGTTTAAAATTTCATCCCAAAGGACACACACACAAATACACTCAGAAGCAGACATCTGTTGTGAAATGGAACAAAGTGCCCCCACCTGTGATTAGCAAGCTCTACTCAGTTTAAAATGTCATCCCAAAGGACACACACACATACAAATACACTCAGAAGCAGACTTCTGCTGTGAAATGGAACAAAGTGCCCACACCCTGTGATTAGCAAGCTCTACTAAGTTTAAAATGTCATCCCAAAGGACACACACACACGTACAAATACACTCAGAAGCAGACATCTGCTGTGAAATGGAACAAAGTGCCCCCACCCTGTGATTAGCAAGCTCTACTAGGTTTAAAATTTCACCCCAAAGGACACACACACAAATACACTCAGAAGCAGACATCTGTTGTGAAATGGAACAAAGTGCCCCCACCTGTGATTAGCAAGCTCTACTCAGTTTAAAATGTCATCCCAAAGGACACACACACATACAAATACACTCAGAAGCAGACATCTGCTGTGAAATGGAACAAAGTGCCCACACCCTGTGATTAGCAAGCTCTACTAAGTTTAAAATGTCATCCCAAAGGACACACACACACGTACAAATACACTCAGAAGCAGACATCTGCTGTGAAATGGAACAAAGTGCCCCCACCCTGTGATTAGCAAGCTCTACTAGGTTTAAAATTTCATCCCAAAGGACACACACACAAATACACTCAGAAGCAGACATCTGTTGTGAAATGGAACAAAGTGTCCCCACCCTGTGATTAGCAAGCTCTACTCAGTTTAAAATGTAATCTCAAAGGACACACACATACACTCAGAAGCAGACATCTGCTGTGAAATGAAACAAAGTGCCCTCGCTCTGTGATTAGCAAGCTCTACTAAGTTTAAAATGTCATCCCAAAGGACTCACACACATACAAATACACTCAGAAGCAGACATCTGCTGTGAAATGGAACAAAGTGCCCACACCCTGTGATTAGCAAGCTCTACTAAGTTTACAATGTCATCCCAAAGGACACACACACACGTACAAATACAGTCAGAAGCAGACATCTGCTATGAAATGGAACAAAGTGCCCACACCCTGTGATTAGCAAGCTCTACTAGGTTTAAAATTTCATCCCAAAGGACACACACACAAATACACTCAGATGCAGACATCTGCTGTGAAATGGAACAAAGTGCCCACACCCTGTGATTAGCAAGCTCTACTAAGTTTAAAATGTTATCCCAAAGGACACAAACACAAATACACTCAGAAGCAGACATCTGCTATGAAATGGAACCCAAACGCAGATGGGGTCTGCATCTTTACAAAGTGCTCCCATCATGTAACTACCAAGCTCTACTAAGAATAAAATGCTGTCCCAGAGGGGGCCACACATACACACACAATCAGCAGCAGTGAAAGACCTCATTCAAGTCTGTGGTCCGAGGGAAGCAAGAACCATGGAGCAAAGCTTTGAGATACAGTGGGAGGAGCAGCACAAACAAGGACAACTTCTACTGTAGGTAAAAAACAATGTTAACTTACAGCATTGACATGCTTATTTACCTTTAAAATGTATTCCATTTCACTGTTTATGCCTTTGGCAAGAAAAACAACACGTGTTGCTGAACCACTGTTTCACTCTGCTGCAATAGTTACGTGAAAAGCTGTATTTTTAGAAAAATGTACAAATTATCTTACCATCTAAAACCAAAGGTTTTGCAAGGGGTTAGCTGACTCCTCTCAGGTGTTTCTCTGTGCTGTGTTTGTTACTTCAAAATCTGGGTTTTTAGAAACATGTACAATCATCATACTGTTTAAAACCAAAGGTTTTGCAAGGGGTTAAAGGACAGCAGCATGCTTTGATTGTGTTTTCAAACGTCCCGAGCAATAGTCCAGGGGCAGGTGTAGATAAAGGAATTTTATTTTGTCTAAAACGTGGATTAAAGGTTTATGTAAAAGCATACATTTTGAAAAAAGCAGCCCTGGGGGGCTCAGCACTTTCTGTCAGGGTTGAGTGAAGTGTTAGGACGTTTCACTGTGCTGCGTTGGTTATGTGAAAATCTGTGTTTTTAGAAAAATTTACAAATTATCCTACCATTTAAACCAAAGGTTTTGCAAGGGGTTAAAGGACGGCAGCATGCTTCGATTGTATTTTCAATCAAAAGCCCTGAGCAATAGGCAGAGAGCAGGTTTAGTCTAAACATTGATTAAAGGTTTATGTAAAGTGTACATTTTGACAAGGCAGCCCAGGAGGATTTAATGGCAGCCATTTCAGAAATCACCCTAAAAGGTAATGTCCCTATATCAGAGTGCCACCTTTTTGAAGAAGATTCGCCACCTTATCAAAAAGCTCAGTAATAAAAGGGCTTCTCTAATTTCTAAGAGGAAACTGGGGAAGCAGTCAGGATGTTCTATAGGAACTTGGTGGGCATCTCTGTACCACTCATTACTAGCCTCCAAACCAGGAACTGATAAATCATGCCCAGAAAATATACCTGGTACCACGACAGCAGTTGAAACAGTTGGATACGTCTAAGGGTGACGCCTGGGATATCCTGAAAAATACAACACACTGCCTGGATGCAGAGATTGAAGACATTTTGAACCATTCGGATTTAAAACCTTATGGCAAAACTGGTCTTTACTCCAGCGTTCTTCAAAACCTAGAAAAAAAAATTACAGGCTGTTGAATGCTGAAAAACACAGGCTGACTCTATATACTCCTAACTATGAACAGCATCCACCAGCCCCTTCAATGCCTCAAGAACCACCACCGCCAGCCTCAGACAATATTGTTGGAGACCTTCTAAAAAATATACGTCAAAGGTACAGGGGGACTGCACAAATGTTTCTAAGAAAATGTCAGCTTCTAGGACCTGTCCTTGTGGTATGAGAGCGGCAAATTCCTCCACAAAGGTCAAGTGGTTGCTGGATCCCACATGTTCGATTTAGTCAAAGGTCTTGCACACCCCAAAACATTATCACTCCAGAAAGCGCCTAGAAGTTGGGAACTATTTCTGTGAGCCTCTGCAGAACTCAACATTCCTTCGATAATCATCAGTAATGCTGAACATTGACGGCTGCTTGAAAGTTTGAACGATCCGACTTACAGCCCCCAAGTACTCCTACACCTGTTGTTTTTAAACCTCTACCTAAGAAGCCAGGATCCCCTTTCTTTTCCCATCCATCCCCCTCTTGGAACATGTTAGGCTCTGCCTCTGGAACTTAGAAAAAAGACAATGTCCAAAGTGAACACATGGTTAAATGTCTGATGTTTTCTCTGACTTTCAAACCTATGTATATGTGTTTGTGTGCATAGTTATGCCATAGTTAAAATTTAGATTGTTTTCTTCTTGTATTACTGTAGTAAGTTTATAAATGTGATGCCTGTACTACGAAAAAAGACTGTTTTGGAAATAAACCTTTTAACGTTTCAAAGTATTTCTGTCATCTTTTAAAACATTTTAAATTTGTATCCTGACGTCAGGCAAAATATATAGGATAGGATAGGATATGTGCTTGTAAATCGCTTGATTGCCCTGGCGCCTGGGTGCTAGTCTATGTGAAAGGGAGTACAGCCTATACTACCAGGAGAACTAGGTGCAGGTAAACAGCTATGTCTTCAGAGCCTTCCTAAAAAGCTGCCGATTGGATTGAAATCTCATGGCCATTGACATTTTGTTCCACAACTTTGCTGCACAGTTCGATTAAGTCCTACCACCCCATCTTGACCGCCTCATTTTAGGAGTCTGGATAAGGCCCAGATTTGCGGACCTAATATCTCGAGAAGGAGTGTAAGGTAAAAACATTTTTTGGATGCCCTCGGAACCCCCACCGTAAAGTGCCTTATGCACCGGGCATGGGGCCTTAAATTCCAGGCGCTGCTGAATGGGAAGCCAGTGCAGTGACTTGATCCCTGCCGAAGTAGAATGTCCTTTGGGTATGTTTGGAAGTAGTCGTGCTGCAGCGTTCTGTAGAGACTGAAGTTTCCTCATCTGGGTCTTGTCTATGCCCAGGAAGAGGGCATTGCAATAATCCAGTTTGGACAGGAAGAGAGCCACCACCACCGTCTTTTGCCGTTCTTGTGATATAAAAGGAAAACAGTTTCACAGGGTTTTTAATAAAAAGAAGCAGGAGGAAGTGAGACTGTTGACCTTGTCAGAAAAACTCAGCTGGTCATCGAAGATGACTCCGAGGTTCCTGACCTTAAAGACAGGGCAGGGGCACTCCCCAGCCTCAACTGGCCACCAGGAGTCGTTCCACAATGATCGACCTTTGCCAAACTCTACCACCTCTGTTTTAGCGGTGTTAATTTTCAGGAAACTATAGTTCATTCAGGTCATGATCTCAGTGAGACAAGCATGAAAACTGACGGCTGTGGTCTCAGGCTGGTTGGATATAGAGATCACAAGCTGAGAGTCATCAGCGTAGGAGACCAAGGCAAAACTATGCCTCTTGATGAGTCTGGCCAACGGAGTGACATAGATGTTGAACGTCGTCTGTGACAGGGCCGATCCTTGTGGGACCACGCATGGAAGATGGAAACTATCAGATTGCAGACCATCCCAGTTCAGACTCTGCTCCCTTGCCTCCAAAAAAGAGGAGAGGAGAGCCAGAGCTGTGTCCTCGATTCCCACGTCCTTCAGCCGCTGCACTAACACCATGTGATTCACAGTGTCAAATGCTGCTGATAGGTATAGTAGGACAAGGACCGCTCTGCCCCCTGCATCCACTATTCTCCGGATATCTTCAGTTGCAGTAATCAGGGCTAACTCGGTGGAGTGACAGGACCGAAAACCATGCTGTGTATAATCAAGAAGGTTTGTTAGCATTTAGATAGTTAGTCAACAACTTGTTAATTGACTTCTCCAGAATTTTGGCTACTATCGGCAAGCCAGGAATTGGGCGGTAGTTCTTAGGTTCCGTAGGGACCAGAGTCGGCTTTTTGAGAGTTGGCCTGATACATACTCTTTTCCAGGCCACCAGATAATTACCTGATTCCAAAACTTGATTAATAAGGGGGGGTAAGGTTATCACAGATCTTCTTGGAGGCCAGGTGCATAGTTGCTGACGGCAGGGGTCTTAAGGTGAACCGGATTGTGTAGAGAGGAGAACTTTTTTATTGATTTATTTTAGACAGTCGCCATTACGCATAAGAGGTGTTACAAGACCTTACACTTTTGACAAACTGTGAATTCTGCACACCACTAAGGAATTATAGGTCATTACCTCGATGGGAGACCTTTTGATAACTCAGTGATAACTTGCATTATAAGCATCTATTAATGCCTGTAGAACATCCACATATCGGTAGGTGTTGTAGGCCGTGAAATATCTCCACATCTTACATTTGAAAGTTCTGTTACAACACACTATAACAGCAGCATTTACCATGTGTGTTACAAAATTAAGAGCAGGTTACTGTTTTAATTTCTGCAGCAATTTATTTAAAAAAATTAAATCCGACATATGTTTGCAGTTTTTGTGGGGTTTGCCCCTTCCTGAAGATGGCATTAAAGGCCTTGGTGACAGTAACACCACTTTAATTGCTTAGCGCTTCTGCAAAGGCGTACTTGGGCAATGCATCTATTACTGTTAATATAGTCTTAGAGCTTGACTGAGCTGGCTCTACCAGCTATTAAAGGCCAGCTCCAGAGTTAAAGACCAGCACTCCTTTATTATACTTGGCTAGATCTTGAAGACTGATTATGTCCTCCTGCCATTGATAATCTAGCTGCACATTAACAATGGTCAGTCCCCTCTCAAAATGCCTCCTAGCTGACTTGTGGAGTAAATACGCCTCTTCTTCATATACTCAGGCCTTCACCTGCACTCTGTTTAGCAGCTCATTTTCAAATCGAGCCCTTCTAAACAGAGCTTTGGCGCTTCCAAAGTTTCTGACCCCACCCGCATCATAATAAAGCTTCCTTAACCTTTCCCCAGACATGTTATCAGCAATGCTAAATTTGTAAAAAAAAAATAATAAGTGCCAGGGCCCTTGTCCGGTGGCAGCTGTACCTTGCACCACTAATTTATTTATTTCCCTATTTATAGAAAACATTGGGTTAAAATGCGATCTCCGTTTAGCTGGAACATGAGATGATTTGCATTATGTTTGAGGAAAATAACACTCGGCCATTACTAAATGCTGCTGATCTTTTATCAAAACTGTTAAATTCTCTTTTAATTTAGCAGTCGCTAGAGTATCCTAATGGAGTGCACCATTTGTTGCATTAAACCCCAATGTGCTATCTGTAACGTTCCAGGAGCCTACCTTAGCACAAGTCAATTCAAATATAGAGCAGATCAGCATATGGTCGCTAAAATCATTCTCCAAAACCTCCATACTTACGAGTTTGTAGAAGAAATCTGCAGAAACAATTAGATAATCTATAATTGATCTCCCAGTAGGTGCCTTATGGGTATAGTTTGCTGGTATGTAATTTCCTAAACTCCCATTGACAATTCTGAGGTCCAAGCTTCTCAGACCTTCAAGTAATGCTGCTCCTTTTTTATCTGTCCTGCTCTTATTTGGTAATTGAGCAGTAGGGGTATTTAAGGCTTCATTTTTTAGGGCATTAGTGAATACCCTTATACTTTGAGATGAAACTTTAGAATTCAAATCTCCAACTAACATTAGAAACCTGCAATCTTCGCTTTCCAGAGTAGTGGAGATGAAGGCAAATAGATCCTTTAATAGATGAGAGTAAGATGCATCGGGAGGTAAATATGCATTTATGATCAGCAGAGAATTTGAGTGATCTTGGACGCCCTTAAGATCTAGCTTAATCGCCTGAATTAAGTTAGAGGCGTGAAAGAATACTTTCTATGACCATCTAAGACAAGGGTCCTCACAAACTTTCTCTCGGGGGCCAAATTTACAGTGTGGTTTGTGTCCGAGGGCCGCACCGGTGGGGGCGGGGTCAGTGGGGGAGGGGGCGGGGCTAGATCACCAAAAAAACTGTGACCATGAGGTTGAACACAGGTCCCTGCAGCGGACGCCTTCGCCCACTGAGCCACCAGACCCGGCATACACACATCTCTCTCTCCCCCTCCCTCTCCCTCTCCCTCCATCTCTCCCTATGTCTCACTCAGACTGTCTCACTCCCTCACTCTGTCTCTCTCTCTCTCTCTCTCTCTCTCTCTCTCTCTCTCTCCTTCCCTCTCCCTCTGTCTCCCTCTCTCTCTCTCCTTCCCTCTCCCTCTCTCTCCTTCCCTCTGCCTCCCTCTCTCTCTCCTTCCCTCAACCTCCCACTCTCTCGCTCTCCTTCCCTCTCCCTCTGTCTCCCTCTGTCTCTCTCCTTCCCTCTCCCTCTGTCTCTCTCTCTCCTTCCCTCTGTCTCCCTCTCTCTCTCTCCTTCCCTCTCCCCTATCTCCCCCTCTCTCTCTCTCCTTCCCTCTCCCTCTGTCTCCCTCTCTCTCTCCTTCCCTCTTCCTCGGTCTCCCTCTCTCTCTCCCTCTGTCTCCATCTCTCTCCTTCCCTCTCCCTCTCTCTCCCTCTGTCTCCATCTCTCTCCTTCCTTCTCCCTCTCTGTCTCCCTCTCTCTCTCTCTCCTTCCCTCTCCCTCTCTGTCTCCCTCACTCTGTTGCCCTCCTCACAGTGTCACCCTCCTCCCTCTGTTGCCCCCTCCTCCATCCCTCTCTGTCACCCTCCACCCTCCCTCCTCCCTCCCTCTGTCTGTCACCCTCCTCCCTCTGTCTGCCACCTTCCTTCCTCCCTCCTCCCTCTGTCTGTCACCCTCCTACCTCCCTCTGTCTGTCACCCTTTGTCTCCTCCTTCTCCCTTTCTCTGTCTCCCTCCCTCCCTCTCTCTTTCTCTGTCTCCCTCTCCCTTTCTCTGTCTCCCTCCCACTCCCTCTTTTTGTCTCCCTCTGTCTGTCTCCCTCTGTTTCCCTCCCTCTCACTCTCTTTGTCTTCCTCTGTCTGACTTCCTCCATCTCCTTCTCTTTGTCTCCCTCTGTCTATCTCCCTCTCTTTGTCTCGGTCTCCCTCTCTTTGTCTCCCTCTCTTTGTCTCCCTTCTCCCTCTGTCTCCCTCCTCCCTCTGTCTCCCTCCTCTCTCTGTCTCCCTCCTCCCTCTGTCTCCATCCTCCCTGTAGGAAGGGGGAGTCTCTAGTTGGCGCAGTGCAGTACTAGCGACAAGCAGGGACTCTCTCTTCCTCGTCAGGGCTGAGGGTTACCTTCAAGACAACCTCTGCTTACCCTCTAGGTAGTGTGGCTTAAGCAGTCTCAGGCTAATCTCTGGGGCACATAGGGTTAAACATTTGCAATATTACACCATCACAACCAACCCACCACACGATGACACCAAACTGTATTTGTAAAAATATATCTTCTTTATATAAATTTCAAGCAGGCTTGTAAATACAGTTGTCAAACTTTCAATAGCGGTTCCAGTTTACTTAGTTTCAAGTTGCCACAGTTCTTTCTAGCAATAAGCAATCTTTTGGGCCTTCTGCCCAGGTTCATTAAGGTTCAGTGTCTCGTAGCGCCTCAATGCGCGTTCCGCTGTCTCCGTTCGCTTCAGAGAGGAGATCGGGTCTGGCCAGCCAAAGCTCACGCTTCCCGCGTGGGCCTCGGGGACCAGGAGCAGTGCGAGCCTCGGTTTCGGAGGCGGCTCGCGTTGCGAAGCGGAGGGCGCGGTGCGAGCTTGGATGGCAGAACGCTCGCACCGTGAGGCAAAAACACAGTACCTTTCAAATTCTTGTGGAGCGGGCGGCTTCAAGGGGAGCTGTCCCACGTCGCGTTGCTTTTCCGGGGTCGATGCGCGCTGCGGCTCTCAGCTGGGCAGGTCACGGGTCACCCGGGGCGGCGGTGCTTGGTGGCAGCAGGGTCCTTCCGTTGGCGTTCGCTCCGACCCTGGAGGCGGCGGCTGTGTGGTGGCGGCAAGTGGCAGTACGGTCCCCAAGTGCGGGACGTACCCAGCCAAAGTGCCGGTTGCAGCTGTGCGCTCACAGCTGAGCTGTCGGGCAGGATGCCGACCAGAGGGGGGTTATCACAGGGCGGTTGTCCGTCTTTGCAGGTGGATTGACGGCGCGAGGCACAGTCAATTCGGGCGCTCGGACCGGACGGGTCCTCCTTCACGTTGCTCTCGGGGCTCCCGGTGCAGAGGCAGTCACGGTGCTCGGGCCAGCGGCAGCTGGGCCTCACGTTGCTCTTGCTGTTGCTTTGGGCCCCGGTCACGGTGCTTGGGGGGATATCGATGCCCTGGATTACGGGGAGCGTGGCAGGGATGCCCAGCGCTCCCAGACTCCTCAGTCAGCGATAAGCAGCACACACAGTAGCTTCCTTCAGGGTGTAGCGCCCACTGGTCCTGGGGCGCTGGTCAGGGGGCAAGTTCAGCAGCAAGCCCTTGGAGATCTTTCAGCAGAGTTTGGCACAAAGTTCAATAAAAGCAAAAGTCTCTTGGTAGTCTTTTCTTTCCTCTCCTTCTGCAGCAAGGCACCAGACACAGGCCAGAGACAGCACTCCTCCTTGTCCTTCCAGGTCCTTCTCTTCGGGCAGAGTTTCTTCTGTAGCACAAACAGGATCTAATTTACAAGGAGCAGGGCTCCTACTTTTATACCCAGTTTCTTTTGTTCTTACAGGCTAGGGGGGCCTTTGCATAACTGTTCTCAGTCCCTGAGCACGTGTGGTGGGTACTTCTGCTTCTGCATTCAGTGTGAGGGCAGGCACATCAGCCGCTCCCCAGGGGGGCGGAGCCGGCATTGTGAAGACAGGGGCAGCTTGAGCACTTTGTTGACAAGCTTCGGTCCTTCCTGGGCCAGGTGCGGGCTGAGTCATCAGACGCTCCCCAGGGGGGCGGAGCCAGCATTGTGGAGGCAGAGCACATCCTGATGCATCATTCAGGGGAAACTCCCACCTCCCACTAAGGTGTCATCCTGCCATTCACCACCTGTCAACACCCAGCCCTGTCACTCACACACTCAGACAGTCAGATACACACAAGAGCAGAGGCGGGCTGAAATGGTTAGACAAGCAAATGCTAACTTTCTAAAAGTAGCATTTGCAAACCCAGGATATTAAAATAAACTTTACTAAAAGAAGTATTTTATTATTCTGACCTCAGGCATACTAAACATGACTCTCTACCATGTTCCCTGAGCCTGCTGGGATTATAGAGTGTAATAATTCCAGCAGCCCATTCTGGCCTAAAGGAAGCAGGTAGCCTTACAATAGTGAAAAACGAATTTGGTTGTAATTCACTACTAGGACATGCCACACACATGTACAGTTTACCGTAGGGAGAGCATATGCACTTTAGCACTGGTCAGCAGTGGTAAAGTGCCCAGAGTCATTAAACCAAACAAAATAGGTCAGAGAGAGTATTGGAGGAAGGCAAAAAGTTTAGGGATGACCCTGCCAAGAGGCCCAGGTCCAACACAACCCCCTTCCAGCCAAAACGCAGGGTAGACCAATCACCACTGTGATGGGCTTCCCTGCTTAGGGCGATAGAACATGGACCTGGCCCGCAACAGCAGGGGCACCTTCCAGTTCTACGCCAATCGGAACCTATTTTAAATCCTCTGTACATACTCTCAGGGTCCACCCAGCTACTCCATGGGGCACCCTTCTCTTCCTCTGTGGACACCACCTGTGCAGCCTCTAACCTTAACTCGCTCACAGGTGTGTCCCAACAGAAAGTCATCAAATCACAGTAGCCACTGACAGTAGTCAGGGCTGAGACCCAGGCCTTATGCCTCTCAGGGCTCCCAAACCTCTGTGGCCTCAGAGAGTGGGGGGCAGTAGCCCCAGGTGCTTGGCACCCTTTGTCCACTCTCCCTCCTGTCAGGTCAGGTATGTCTTCCTGGCACTGACCCACCAGCTCCAGGCCTGTACCTGGCAGCTGAACCAAAAACTGGGGTGGGCTCTCCCACACCCGGTCCTCCTCCTTGGGGCTCTGTACCCTCCCACCTGGAGTGGTACCCCCTTCCAGAATTGTCAGGGCACCTGTGGCAGGTGACCTGCACAATTCGCCCACCAGTTCAGGGGTGCTATCCTGCAACTGGGGCTCCAGGTCAGGAGGGACACCCTGCACCTGGCCCTTAAACCTAGGGTCTAGACCCTCTAGTTGAACCCGGGTCAGAGGCGAGGACTTCCTCCCTCTGCACCCCCTTCCAGAGTACTGCCCACTCCCAACTGGAGTGGTACCCCTAGAAGTGACATGGGTCAGGACACTGATTACAGTGGCCCCGCCCTCCAGGTCAGATAACACCTGAACCTGGCTCTCCAACTCAGGGACCCAACCCTGCAGTTGAACACTTGCCTGGCGCACCAGGACTTCCCGGGGAGCACGCATGCCCCCCCTGAGGGTGGCACATAGCTCATGTGCCGTGCGACAGTCTGCCTGGCGCAGGTCTCCCAACCCCTGTCCATCTGACAGTGCGGGAAGATCCCCCAGGACAGAAGTGGTGTCCCCATGGTCATTCACTGGGGACGCAGCCCTGCTGGCTGGCCCCTGACCCACTGGTTCTTCCACTGGGGACTGTTTCCCCCTCTCGCCCCTCCTTCTGGACTTCTGCACCCTCCCAACTGGAGTGGTACTGCCAGACACCAGAACTACTGGAGCTCTGTTTACAGAGCCTCCACGTTCTCTAGCCACTGGGGGATCACCCTCAGCGGGTGACTCATCCGGACAGCCTAGGCTCCCCACCTGGTGTTCCCTTAAAGAACCATCCAGGCTCTGAGACTGAGGTTGGGCACTACCGGGACAAAACCCATTCTCACTCCTTCCCCTCAAGGACAGGACGTGAGGCCCTACACCCCTCTCACTACTACAGGACCTAGCTGGGCTACTCTGCGCCACTTCCACCACTCTGGGCTGGAAGATACCTGAGCCACTCCCCACAGGATCACACCCCAATGCCTCTCCAGACCCTCTGGAATCCACCACAAGGTCTGCCTCCAATGTGAGCTCCCTGGGGTCAGAGAACTCACTCTCAAACAGGTGTTGGCATAGCTCTGGAAAACTGGGACTTAAAGTATGCTCTCCCACAATTGGATTACACAGCCCCCTAGCAGGGTTAACCAAACTATCCTTCACCTCTCCATCCAGCGCCTCACACACATACTCCACACCATCCTTCTGAGACTGGCCAGACAGTAGCAGACTGTCTCTGTCACGCAACCCACACTCTTCTGGGCGGTCTTTACACTCACCCACCAGGACCTCAACCATGGGGGAATCCCTCCCACCACTAGGACCATGAACTCCTACGCCAGCTACCCTATTCCCTTCAGGGACGCTGCGCACTACTGGAGCAACCTCATGCCCTTGAACCTCCTGATGTAAGTTAACCCCCTCCAAGTCAGGTGCCATATCTCTAGGTGCGCGCACTATGCTGTCAGCACTGGATACCTTAATGTTGCTGCCACCATCTGAGCTGGACTCCACCTCCAACTCAGCAAAGCTCAATCTCTGAGCTACACATATTTCTTGTTGCTGGGCTGAAGCCCTTCTGGCCTCAAGCCCCTCGAGCTCCAAGTCAAGTTTCCTCATTCTTAAGTCACGCGCAAGCTCCATTTTCATTTCTCCCAGGGCTAACTTCCTAGATTCTAGCTCCAGTTGGCAATTCAGCTCCGCCAACTTCATTTCATGTTCTCGAGTGGCCTGTCTGTCCGCCAGCTCCTCTTGTGACAGACCTCGGCCAGAAACACTGCTACCCAATGGGGAGGTTGCACCCCTCCACTCTGGAGTCAGGGGTCCCTCCAGCTGCTGTTCTGCATCCTCAAATTCAAAATCCTTTCCAGGGGCATTCCTTGACTTGACCCAGGCCCTCAGCGCCTTTTGGAACTGCTCCCTTCTGGAGAGTCCGGTCATGGAAATGTTAAAATTTTTGCAGAAGCTCTTGAGCTGTTTCCCGGTATAGTTTTCTAGTTTCTCCCAATCACAGTCAATAGAAGAAATGGATGGTGCCTTTTCCATTTTCACTGACACAGGCATGACTTCAAAAACACATGGAGATCTCTTCTAGCAAAACATAAATCAAAAAAAGTCTGTGGCTAAGTTACTGGACTGTAGTCACTATGCAATGGTCAGTAGCTCAGGTATAAACACTGCAAATGTAAATTCGAGATCCTCACCGCTGCGTCCAATGTAGGAAGGGGGAGTCTCTAGTTGGCGCAGTGCAGTACTAGCGACAAGCAGGGACTCTCTCTTCCTCGTCAGGGCTGAGGGTTACCTTCAAGACAACCTCTGCTTACCCTCTAGGTAGTGTGGCTTAAGCAGTCTCAGGCTAATCTCTGGGGCACATAGGGTTAAACATTTGCAATATTACACCATCACAACCAACCCACCACACGATGACACCAAACTGTATTTGTAAAAATATATCTTCTTTATATAAATTTCAAGCAGGCTTGTAAATACAGTTGTCAAACTTTCAATAGCGGTTCCAGTTTACTTAGTTTCAAGTTGCTACAGTTCTTTCTAGCAATAAGCAATCTTTTGGGCCTTCTGCCCAGGTTCAGCAAGGTTCAGTGTCTCGTAGCGCCTCAATGCGCATTCCGCTGTCTCCGTTCGCTTCAGAGAGGAGATCGGGTCTGGCCGGCCAAAGCTCACGCTTCCCGCGTGGGCCTTGGGGACCAGGAGCAGTGCGAGCCTCGGTTTCGGAGGCGGCTCGCGTTGCGAAGCGGAGGGCGCGGTGCGAGCTTGGATGGCAGAACGCTCGCACCGTGAGGCAAAAACACAGTACCTTTCAAATTCTTGTGGAGCGGGCGGCTTCAAGGGGAGCTGTCCCACGTCGCGTTGCTTTTCCGGGGTCGATGCGCGCTGCGGCTCTCAGCTGGGCAGGTCACGGGTCACCCGGGGCGGCGGTGCTTGGTGGCGGCAGGGTCCTTCCGTTGGCGTTCGCTCCGACCCTGGAGGCGGCGGCTGTGTGGTGGCGGCAAGTGGCATTACGGTCCCCAAGTGCGGGACGTACCCAGCCAAAGTGCCGGTTGCAGCTGTGCGCTCACAGCTGAGCTGTCGGGCAGGATGCCGACCAGAGGGGGGTTATCACAGGGCGGTTGTCCGTCTTTGCAGGTGGATTGACGGCGCGAGGCACAGTCAATTCGGGCGCTCGGACCGGACGGGTCCTCCTTCACGTTGCTCTCGGGGCTCCCGGTGCAGAGGCAGTCACAGTGCTCGGGCCAGCGGCGGCTGGGCCTCACGTTGCTCTTGCTGTTGCTTTGGGCCCCGGTCACGGTGCTTGGGGGGATATCGATGCTCTGGATTACGGGGAGCGTGGCAGGGATGCCCAACGCTCCCAGACTCCTCAGTCAGCGCTGCAGCGATAAGCAGCACACACAGTAGCTTCCTTCAGGGTGTAGCGCCCACTGGTCCTGGGGCGCTGGTCAGGGGGCAAGTTCAGCAGCAAGCCCTTGGAGATCTTTCAGCAGAGTTTGGCACAAAGTTCAATAAAAGCAAAAGTCTCTTGGTAGTCTTTTCTTTGCTCTCCTTCTGCAGCAAGGCACCAGACACAGGCCAGAGACAGCACTCCTCCTTGTCCTTCCAGGTCCTTCTCTTCGGGCAGAGTTTCTTCTGTAGCACAAACAGGATCTAATTTACAAGGAGCAGGGCTCCTACTTTTATACCCAGTTTCTTTTGTTCTTACAGGCCAGGGGGGCCTTTGCATAACTGTTCTCAGTCCCTGAGCACTTGTGGTGGGTACTTCTGCTTCTGCATTCAGTGTGAGGGCAGGCACATCAGCCGCTCCCCAGGGGGGCGGAGCCGGCATTGTGAAGACAGGGGCAGCTTGAGCACTTTGTTGACAAGCTTCGGTCCTTCCTTGGCCAGGTGCGGGCTGAGTCATCAGACGCTCCCCAGGAGGGCGGAGCCAGCATTGTGGAAGCAGAGCACATCCTGATGCATCATTCAGGGGAAACTCCCACCTCCCACTAAGGTGTCATTCTGCCATTCACCACCTGTCAACACCCAGCCCTGTCACTCACACACTCAGACAGTCAGATACACACAAGAGCAGAGGCGGGCTGAAATGGTTAGACAAGCAAATGCTAACTTTCTAAAAGTAGCATTTGCAAACCCAGGATATTAAAATAAAGTTTACTAAAATAAGTATTTTATTATTCTGAGCTCAGGCATACTAAACATGACTCTCTACCATGTTCCCTGAGCCTGCTGGGATTATAGAGTGTAATAATTCCAGCAGCCCATTCTGGCCTAAAGGAAGCAGGTAGCCTTACAATAGTGAAAAACGAATTTGGTTGTAATTCACTACTAGGACATGCCACACACATGTACAGTTTACCGTAGGGAGAGCATATGCACTTTAGCACTGGTCAGCAGTGGTAAAGTGCCCAGAGTCATTAAACCAAACAAAATAGGTCAGAGAGAGTATTGGAGGAAGGCAAAAAGTTTAGGGATGACCCTGCCAAGAGGCCCAGGTCCAACACTCCCTCTGTCTCCATCCTCCCTCTGCCTCTATCCTCCCTCTGTCTGTCGCCCTCTCTCTGTCGCCCTCTCTCTGTCTCCATCTGTCTGTCTCCCTCTGTCACCCTCTCTCTCCCTCCCTCTGTCTGTCTCCCTCCCACTGTCTGTCTCCCTCCCTCTGTCTGTCTCCCTTTCTCTGTCTGTCTCCCTTTCTCTGTCTGTCTCCCTTTCTCTGTCTCCCTCTCTCTGTTTCCCTTTCCCTCCCTCCCTCCCTTTCCCTCCCTCGCTCTCCCTGCCTCTCTTTCCCTCCCTCGCTTTTATAGACTGTGGGCTATGCTGGCTATTTGCAGACGTGAAGATACTCTCATTAGAGGCATCATAAATTCAACTTAAGTAAATTTCCAATCACGGACACTAGAACACACCATTCCACATCTGAAACAAGTAGAAAGATGAATAAATTTTATGTCAGCCTTTATCTTCCGCTGTTCTTTCAAGACTCAGTCAATCAAGAATTTGGTATTGCCAACCAAGTAGACCACTGATATCAAGCAACACGGCACAAGCCATTCTCCCCCTGATAAAAATATAAAAAGCTGGTTGCCCCACTGTTGGCTAATGTGAAACACGACTTTGGAGACCTTTCCTTTGAGCAGAAAATGATCAGTCTCAAAAAAGCAATTATGAACTTTTGCAGAAAATGCTTCTGATTGTTATTCATTAGATTATTCATTTTTTTAGGTGGCTTTTGAGGAATCTGCAAGTCTTAAAACCGTATGGGGTCAATTTGCAAGCACATTTGCATGTGCAAGTCCAAGTTACTGATACAAATGACTAAAAGTTTTTGGGGCACCTTGGTACTGAATAATAGATTGTCCACCAGAATTTAAACCATTAGCCAGTGGCAGGTGGTGAACTTTCAACGTTGTGCTTCTTAAAAATCTGCCTTGAATGGGACTGAATGACTCAGGCTTCTTTTACTGGTTTTCTTGATGGTGAACGGGTGGTGGCGACGTAGGGGCTGAATTTTGGACACCGGCATGGGTAAATTATGCTTTAACAACACAGTTTTATGTGGTTAATAGCTTGAGGTTTGAAGGGGCAGCGATAAAACTTTCTGAAAATATTTTGGGTTGCCAAGCAGCCCATACACCCGTCATGAGTTACCTGCTCTTTCACTCTCATACCCCAATTTCTCTCTCCCTTTCTACCTCTGTTAGCACTTCGTCCACTACTTGTTATCTCTTTCCCTGTTCTTTATTTGTCAGTTTTCATTTTCCCTCCTCTCCCTCATTCTTTTGTGTCAAATATTGTTTCTCCTTTCACCTTCTCCACACACCGCCAGAGCGTGTGTGCAATTTATATCCTTATAATGAAGTACATTTAAAACGGGCTCGTTTGAAATGTTAGACTTGGCAAATAATTTGCAACTCTTTGAAAAATAAGTCACTTTTCAACATATAAACATTGCCTTGTATTCCTTATTAGAGAATCGCGGGTTGTAACACAGTGGCACAACAGTCCCTGGTTTTTAGTGCTGTGAGCATTAAGAATTTAAACCGATGACTAACACAGAATTGTCCATAGAATGCGGCACAGCGCCATCTACTGTCGCATGCACATAAATAAATATGCAAAACTTAGCAATAAACATGCATAAAAGATGACAGCCCCCTCGAAAATCCCGAAAGATAACTGCACATTTTGTTTCAAACTCCAGGATATCTTTACATTTTGGATGATTCAAGGTCTAAAACAGAGAACCAAAAAAATGGGGGCCAGCAATAACACTGATGGAAATTACATACACTTACTTCTTTCCAAGGCGAGGAGATGCGGCAGGTAATTGTTGCCACGGTAGGTGGGCGAGGCGTGCTTTCTTTTCAAACCATCACCTGCTGCGACGCACAGTGGCAGGTGAGGGCGGGGGCCGCAGGTCAGCATGCAAGACACTGATTGTCTGCTCATGTCCTTTTCTCGGCAAATGCACCCCCGAGAAATCACAACAGCAGTAATGGGCCAAGTCCATGACTGTTGTTGTTTTCCATGGGGGGCCGCAGGAGAGGTCTGGCGGGCAGCAAATGGCCCGCGGGCCGTACTTTGAGTACCGCCGATCTATACTTAGTAATATAGCGATACCTCCTTTAGCATGTCCTCTATTTACAGTAACCCTGGGCGGTGAAGTCCGCTCCGCTCGAAGAGTTTGCAGAGTTTCCTTCACTCTGCTTCGCTTTGCGTAGTGGAGTTTTTTTCCTCGCTCGCATTCGTCAATGTCAAGTTGGCGACTGCGAGCAAGGAAAATCAACCTCCTGGCGAGATCTTTCCTTGTTCGCGATGGTCAACATCAAGTTGGCAAGGGTGAGAGTGGAAAATCAACATCCGGTGAGATTTCTCAACGCGGGGGGGGGGGGGGGGTCCGGTTTCTTAATGCGAGTGGTCGTGTACGCTCGCGACATCTCGTGTTGAGAAATTGCTCATTCGCGTTGAGAAAGCTGCCGATTTCTGGGGGAGGGGGGTCATGTGACTGTGTTGGGTCATGTGTGTTGTGGCATCACCCCGATCACCCCAGGGGTCCAGAAGTTCCGGTAACCACTTCCAAAGTGGGACAACTGTCACTTTTTGCATTATGGCAGAAGGTATTACTCCCTTCTACTTCCATAGCAACCCTTAATTTCTTTGTGGACCCTCAGGTACCAATTAATTAGGGGTTACATTTTCCTCACGCCGATCCTATGCCCATTGGTAACTCAAGTGCTGTCAACATATCGGCCTACCTGTAGCCAAGACTGGTCTATATGATCAGAGAAAAGAAGTACCTGACTGTGTTCAGGTGTGACAGCTCTGTATTTACTCTGTGCTTATGAGTGACATGTCTGCATTTGCTCTGTGTTTATGTGTGACTTTTCTGCACTTACTGAGTGCTTACGTTTGGCAGTTATGCACCCTTCTTGGAGGAGAGAACCCAGCAGGTATGGCAGCCTCCGTTCTTTTTAGCCCCTAGAAACGTGACTACTGGAGTTCCGCAGGGCTCCACTCTGAGTCCCCTGCTTTTTTAATATTTATGTCACTCCCCTGATTTACTTAGCAGAAGAGCTGGGAGCTAAGATCATTGCTTGTGCTGATGATACCCAGCTCCTCTTTACCAGGAAGAAAAATGACCTGTCCCAAGACAAAGTGAAGAACTGTCTCTCTGCTGTTTTTGAAATGGCTTGCACTGGTGCAGCTGAAGTGCAATGAGGACAAGTCAGAGGTACTTCTGTACGGATCCTTTCCCCCACATTTTAGAGAGGCTCTCTGGCCAACTGAATACCACCCGCCAAATTCTGTTGGCCACGCTGCTATGAACTTGGGGGTCTGGTTTAGCGAAGACCTCAGGTTTTCTATGCGGATAAAGAAACTTGCAGGAGTGTGCTTTGGCTCGTTGAAATCACCCAGACAGTTTGACCCCTCTTGCCTCGGCCAGCTAAGAAAATGGTGACTCGTGCTCTAATCCTGTCACACATTGACCACGCCAATGCTTTGTACATTGGCTTTCTTGGCTACCATTTAAAAAGACTGCAAATAATACAGAATGTGGCAGCTAGGGTTCTGCTCGGTATTCTAGGAAGATCTAGCATAAGTCAACACATACGGGACCTCCATTGGCTTCCCGTGGCCCGCCGTGTCTAGTTTAAAGCTCTTATGTTATGTTATGTTAGAAACGCTTATATAGCGCATGGCTACCCCAGCAACAGGGCGTCCCAGCGCATGCGTACAGTTTGAAACAAAGACAACTTGGCCCCAGGAGAGAGCGTGTGATAGCACTTCGGGACCTTAAGTAAGCGGGAACAGCCATCTTTTAATTTGCTTTCTAAATGACAGGTAGTTGTTAGTGGCTCGCATCTCCAGGGGGATTGAATTCCACAATTTCTGAGCCAAATACCTGAAGGAACGGCCGCCAGCTCTGCTCCTTCTGATTTTGATGGTACAGGCAAGGTGGAGATCCGCTGAACGGAGAGCACGTGTGGGAACATAGGAGGAACATAGACCCTGCAAGATTGGGGGGCCAGAGAAATGAAGGATTTTATGAAGAACACAGAGGGCTTTGAATTGAATGCTCTGTGTCACCGGGAGCCAGTGTAGGCGCCGCAAAATGTGAGACACATGACAATGTTTAGGCAGAGCAAACAAAATGCGAGCAGCTGCATTTTGGGCCCTTTGAAGTCTGTTGATAGCTGTCCGATTGGAACCCAACATTAGAATGTTACAATAGTCTATATGTGATAGAACAAGGGCTTGGACTATTGTTTGACGTACAGAGGGGTCAAAGAAACCCAGAATGGGTTTAAGCGACCGAAGGCGACCATAGCACACGCCAGCCACTCTTTTTGCGTGTGACTCTAGAGTGAGGGAGTTGTCCATAGTCACGCCCAGGTTTTTTACTTCCATCTTAGGGATGGGGGAAGAACCCAAGATGGAAGGCCACCAATGATCATCCCACTTGTGTGTTTCTTTGCCGATCAGGAGTACCTCAGTTTTTGATGAATTCAACTGCAGGCAGTTCGCGTTCATCCAATTAGAGATAGCCAGAATATCATCTTGAAATGTAATTTGGTCTGTTTCGATGTCGTTAGAAAAGGCAAAGATAAGCTGCGTATCGTCCGCATATGAAGTTAATTTGATATTACGTTCTCTGGCCAGCACTGCCAGAGGGCGGACGTATACGTTAAACAACGTGAGACTGAGGGCTGACCCCTGTGGAACACCGCAGCCCAATGGAAACCTGCTGGATGAGAACGGTGGGGCATGGACCTGAAAGGAACGGTCTGATAGAAATGACCAACCCAGGGCTCCATCTCGAACTCCGATCTCCCATAGTCTTCTAAGTAGAATCCTATTGGAGACCGTGTCGAACGCCGCACTCAAATCCAGCAGGACAAGAGCCGACGTGCCACCCAGGTCTTGTGTCAGCCTCAGTTGTTCAGTAACGGCCAGCAGGGCAGATTCCGTGCTGTGGTTAGGCCGGAACCCGTTTTGTGACTCATCTAGAATCTTATTGCTCTCCAAATAATTGGTCAAGATGTCATTCACGTGCGCTTCTGCCAGCTTGGCCAAGTAGGGGAGCAAAGAGATGGGTCTAAAGCTTCCTGGCCTAGAGGGATCTAAGGTGGACTTTTTTTCTTACTTTGGCCCATGGAGCTTTACACGGATTGGGACCACTTTACCTTAGGAGACGCTTCGCCTTCTATATTCCTCGAAGTTGTCTGCGTTCCGCTGTGCAGCGTCTGGCGGTCATCCCCCGCTTCTGCCTTACTCGTATGGGGGGTAGCTCCCTATCTTTTAAGGCGGCTAAAGCTTGGAATTCTCTTCCTCTGGAACTGTGCAACATCCAAGATACTAGGCTGTTTAAGAAGCATCTCAAAACTCTGCTCTTTGATTAAGCCCAGGTATGCTAGCCTCCTTTGTTTCTGACAATAGCACTTTGCGCCGGGACACTCGAGTATCCGTGCGAGCTATAAATGCATCATAACATAACATAACATAACATAACATAACATAACATAACATAACATAACATTTACTGAGTACTTATATGTGACATTTCTGCATTTATTGTGTGCTTATGTGTGACATTCCTGCATTTGCTCTATGGTTATGTGTGTCATATGTGATTTTACTCTGCTTATGTGTGACACTTCAGCGCTTGTGTGCGCCCCTCAAAGTGGCAATATTGATGTCAGTTAAACAAGCAATTGTGCCTGTGTAGTACGTTTGGGTTCTTGATTCAGCCTCTTTAGAGAACTTTTTTTATCATTTTGGATAGGGGGGCGCTTGCTAAGGGAATGAGCTTTACATTTGAAAAAGGAAAGGCCTGAGAGGTGCTTCCAAATCATCTGGTTTAGATATTTAAGGAGGAAGAGGTTCGGCCATGGTCAGAATAGTCACCTGAGCATCACACAGCACAGGCACACTCCATACGGTACCCAACAGAGAGTTCCTAAATGTATGGGGTACAGTACATAAGAATTGTTGCATGCCTCTGTGCATCTACTGTAAAACACTGCCTTTGGAAGAGTTCAAGGTGCTCTTGTACTTAACGTCCATCATAGCCAGATGAGAACATGCAGAACATTGTCAATGCTGGCAGACATCATGCTTGGACCATGCATGATTCTAAACACTGAACGTGTTGCTTAATCAATCAATCATTGAGTCAGTGTTGATAAAGTGCAACTACTCACTCATGAGGGTCTCAAGGCGCTGTGTGGAGAAGGGGAGCATATCCGTCTAAGTGCTGCGGTCATTCGAAGATCCAGGTCTTGAGTCCTTCATGAACTGGTGTAGCCCAGGAGATAGTCTGAGGTGGAGAAGTAGCATGATCCAGGTCTTGGCAGCATGAAAGGAGAAGGACTTTCCCCTGGTTCTGGTCTGGCAGATCCATGGGACAGTGTCCAGGGCGAGCTGGACAGAGCGGAGTTGTCTTTTAGGTGCGTGGAACGAGAGGCGGCTGTTCAGGTATCTTGGTCTGGCGTTGTGGAGGGCCCTGTAATCGTGGGTGAGGAGTTTGAAGGTTGTTCTTCTGTCTGCGGGGAGCCAGTAGAGTTTGTGGAGGTGTTGAGTAATGTGGCTGTGCCACATATCTCATGGCAGTGGTGCATTACTCTGTACGGGCAGAGGCACTTGGAAAAGCAGGATTTGAGAAGAAAGTAGAAGCGCATAGAGAGTTGATATCTGTACTACGGAAACAGGCAGGTACGATAAAAGCTGCACTTAGGATCTCGAAAAAGAGAGATTTAATTACATATGGGGCTGTCATAAAATGTGACTTAATGATTGAGGGCAAAGGGTGCTCACTTTACATCAGTAAGTTAACCAACAGAACAAATTATAGACCGTGAATGTTGAGGCCTCTATCAGATGCTATGCACAATGTCAGCTACTGCAGATAGTTATATTCCAGCCAGAGACTGGCAAAACTTTCTGGACATGGTCAAGACTGAGAGCAATCCCTTACTGAAACCCCGTTCCCAGGCAATCTTTGGAAGGCTTCATTATAGCTATCCTTGTGACCTGCTAACGCCTTGATAGATAGTGAACGAGCAATACACGTTTCCAGTATAAGCAAGGTATTCCACCGGGGAGTATTTGACAAAGAACTTTCTTAACTAGGAATGAAAATTGTATTTTTGACCTATTTCATTGCAACCTGTACTTGAGAAGAATTAAAAATCCCGTAGAATTTGCTACATGAATTTTGAAATTCTATTAAAAACACGAAGTTGAGTATTATGCTTTCTTAATATAAAAGCACAATACAGTAAACTCAAACTTCCATGACTCCAGGGAGGCTGACTACAACTCGCAGAAATCTCTCAAACACTCAAGTTTCATATATATCCTCAAGAACACTTCCTGTGTTACCTTCTACTCATTCTTAGCCATGAAGAATTTAAAACTCCAACACCCAGTGTCGTGTAGTTCCTATATATCCTATACAGGATCTAAGCGTTCGGATAACATAAACTGTGGGTTTGGTTCCGAGCACCCCCATGGATATGTTAACCTGTTTGAATTAACTAGTTCACAGTGCCACTAGAATCTCCTCTTATTGGGTAGAGAATAGTTTCTGGCAACCTCAGAACATGACAACCCTGATCCCTCAGGAACGTGGAAACAATATACTACTTTTCGCTTAGTCACTCGTGCTCACTTAGTTGGTCTCAGAGATACACATAATAAACATACTGGGCGTTTGTCAATAAAGGTTTATGTGACAGTTCTTATTCTAGTGTAGAACAGATGAGCTGCAACAACCATTAGACTGTAATAGAGACATATGATTAGCAATACTACAAAAGTAAAGGGATGGTATAGCTCTAACATCTTGCAGTAATCATGAATATATGCAAGTACATAGAATACATGATAATAAGTGCGTACTCCCATGATGCCTCCCTAACTAGATGTACCTACATGTACCTAGCATCTGTGTAGGTGTTAGGCCAAGAATCCCTGTAGGATCTAGTCACATTACCTGAAAATGAGAAAATATGATACTCCGTCCTGGTCTCGATTTGGACACCCCGCAAGGGATGTTAGACCACTGCTAGCTGGAGCGTCTGCATGCAGGAACCTCAGCGTCTCTGGTCAGTGTATCAGCCGGGAAGTCACGGTCTCCTCTGTCTCTCTAAGCAAGAGATGATGTATATGTACCCACAGGTATCCCCAGGGGTCATACCTTGCTGTGTTACTGTGTCGGCCTAAAGGATGATGTCGGCCCTGAACTTTATACAGCGACATTATACAGGAGATGTTAGCCCTAGGGTTAGTCCGGATGTCCTTCCAAGAAGCCTCATGCATAATGTATGAGATTGGAACTAGGGAAAAACCTGTGTTCTGAATGCAGTGTTGTATCTAGGTAAAAAGTCATTGCCTAAGAACCGTTATGTATGTAATGTAGGGAAGAATATTGGTGAAAGGTTGTGATGTTACCCGCGCCTATATAAGGTACCTAAATGGAATGTAACACCCAATTTAGTAACATTTTGCGTTAGGGTTGCGTCACTTTTCTGACCCAGCACCAATACAAATATATTTCAGGATTTAAAAAGCCAGCAACGGCTGGCTTTATAAAAAGAAAGGTAATGCAAGGTAGCTCAAAGTTTTTTTCAAATGTTATTTTAAGGACATGGGGACAGAGTCCCTGAGTCCAGTGATGGTGGTTGCAACATTTTTCTTTGTGTTGTAGATAGCCAATCGGAGCACTTGTCCTTTCACTTCGGATCTTAGTCCCCGTTGATCGAGTTGGCTGATGAAGAAAAGCCCCCTTCAACAGAATTCTTAAGTTTTTTTTATTTGGTTCCCTGGACTTGTGGGACTAGATATTGCTAACATGTGAACTTTAATTTATCAAAAACTACTGAACGAATTTTCATTAAATCAGAAAAAGCATTCATTTAGGGTAAAATTCTTTGTTTTTGCCACATGTGATGTAATTCTGTTCAGCTGTTTTTGCTGTATCATCGTCTAAAAGCCCTTAGGGAATATGCATAGGGAAAACATGATTTGGGACCCCCTCCTATTTCTGAGTCCTTGCTTGACAGATCAGCACACATCTTTTTAAGAAGAAGCTGAGGTGGGTAAACTTTTTTTGTCAAACAGCACCAACATTATTTATTTATTTATACAATTTTCTTATTACAAAAACTCTGATTTACGTACAACTACACAGTGGCAAACGTGCAATAGAAAGATTAAACCTTTGGCATAGTTAGGAAAATGTATTTATTCTTTCTTTACAAACCTAATTTAATGTACCCAAATATTAAAAATCCTACATGTATAGGTATACCGTAAATGTATAATTTAAGCACTACCTTTAATTTATTATACCTTTATTTATTCATTCTATACAAACCTAACTTAAACTACACACGCATTAGAAATTCTAAAGATATGGTTATACCTTACATATATAATTTACGCACAAGCTTCAAAGTATTATAAATCACACACCTCCATGCAGTGTAGTGACTTCAGTAGGCACAGACACACAGTGTTGGTTGTGGTAAACGGGTGGCAAAGGGGAAGAGTGGTACTCGGCTCTGTGAGGAGGGATGAGTATGTGTATATATATATATATATATAAAATATAATTCACAAAGTTGCCCACAATGGAAGAAGCCACTCACAGGTAGGATTTGCTGACTTTCTTTTAATGAGAACTGCTGCACAGATGAAAAGCAGAACGTCTTCAATCAAATTAAAAAGTAAAGCCTGACGCGTTTCGTGCTCGTCTGCACTTTCTAAAAGGCTCTGGTCTGGCATTAAGCAGGAACATTTCGGCACCTCATTTTTATTTCGGTATCTGCCCACCTGGGCGTGGTCACTCTCAGTGCTTCATGGTACCTGTGGTGCCGCTTTTTTCCTCATGTGAGTGTCCTGGAACATGCTGTCTGTTTTTTGCACAATCGATTACCCCAGTGGGTTGCTGAAAAGTCTCTTTTCACAGTGCGCTCCTCGTTGTTCTCATTAGCAGCATCTGTCCCATTAACGGCAACGTCGGTTGACGTGTCTCGGGTCTGACTCGCAGCGGGGCTACTTCCACGGCTTAGGCTAGCTGTTAAACATAATTCACAAAGTTGCCCACAACGGAAGAAGCCACTCACAGGTAGGATTTGCTGACTTTCTTTTAATGTGAATGCTGCACAGATGATATTATATATATATATATATAATTATATATATATAATTATATATATATATATATATCTCCTTCGAGTGCAGTTTTATTCCTTTCGAGGAGGTGATTGATAATATATATATATATATACATATATATATCTGCAATACCTCGCAGCAGCGACGCTTCCCCCAGCGAAATACGAGGCAAGGGCCATCTTTTATCAGCATTCTTTATTTAGCCAACAGACAGAGTGTCATTATATATATATATACACATACACTCCACTTCCCAAGTGCTTTGCTGCACCAAACAGGGCCACAGACACGGTAATGGTTGCTTGCCAGATTTTTTATTTACTGTGCAGGAAAACGTGCATGCCTCAGACGCGTTTCGGACACTAGGCTGTGTCCTTGCTCACTACAAACAAACGGGCAATAAGGCGTACTTTTTAAAACCACAAAGGGTGCCAAACAGTTACGTCACTGTGCAAATAGCAGACATGGAAGAAATACTTGTAAAAATGTTTTGTAGTTCATTGCCTTCGAATTGCCTATAACTATAGTACCTCTTCCCAAAAAAGTTTATAAATAGTTCGTTTTTCTGGCATTATTATGTTAAACATAAAACAAATTTCCTAAATATGTGTACAGATAATACAAATTGCGCATAATACATAGTACGTTAGTATATTAAAAACATCCATCTATCTCCATATTCATGTCGTATCAGTTAGATATAAGGTGCTCAATGCAAGTCAATCCATGGTTAAATCCTTTCAATTAATCATATTTTCTACTGCATTTTAATTTCGATGATAACTCTCCAAGTGCTGTAGCTAACGGACATTCGTATCGGAAAATGGAAATTGTGCTAATGGCAATATTACATCAATGTACATGTATCTAATGTTAAACCAGTAAAACTATTGCATATGTGATATTAACCCTGATGTGGGTTTGAGATACCACATTCCGGATGCACAAGATTATTACATCCTCATGGTCTCTATCAATAGCTCTAATACAAGAGGTGAGCGAATAATATCTTTGCCAGGGTTAGAAGCCTTGAAATCCCGCCAAATACGGGTAAATGTTACAGCTCTATCTATAGTTTAACCTGTTATTTAGAAAACCCCAGAAAAAGTAGCCAAAGGCTACAAAAGGCATATTCATATTTATCTAACTGTGGAACTAGAGGGTCCATGTGTATATCTATGCGCCAGCTTCTGTCATATGGGCAGGTATCATACGGTACCCATGTCTATACAAAAGAAGGTGCCCCTACTGTTTTCTTCTACTGTGTAAAAAAAAGTGCTTAACGAGTGTCAAACTAATATATAAAAAAGGAAAAGAAAAGAGTTAAAAACTATCTTTCTTACGGGAATATAGAATATGATATATCATACTAATGTAGCAGCAAGGCCTATAAGCAATAAAAAATATTAAGACCGCTGGCTTATAAATTATACTATTTTCACTTATAAATGGGAAAGAGGGTAATAGATCATTACTGGGTCAATCCATGTGTGAAACTTAATAACAGAGTACAAAAAATGTGAGGCAGAGGATCAACAGGGCATCATCCGATGCTAACTGTATGCCGTGCGGAAGCAAATAGTCTAATAAACTATACTCAAGTAAAAAATACTGTGCCTTCTGGAGAAGATGCTGTTGCTACCCCTCAGATTATCATATGTGAATATAGAGATCAAAAAATAGAAATCAAAAATTCATGAAATAGTATTCATAACATTAAATGCAGATTAGAACAAAAAACAACAGGGTACAAAAAAATACCTAGTTGTGCCTATAAAAAGTCGGACATATCTTCCCTTAGGTTCAGCCCCATTGGGGACTTACTATCCATCTCGATTATATATTTTGACTCTAATTTATGTAAGATCTTTTCTCTATTGCCTCCCCCATTGTTGGGTGCCACAGCATCAATGGCAAAATATTGTAAACAATTGAGATTGTTGTCATGGAAAGCTTTAAAGTGGCAAGCCACAGGGTAGCTTGGTCAGAATTTACAATCGCTCTAAGGTGTTGTAGCACCCGTACGTGGGTTTGTAATTTGGTGCTACCCACGTAATAATGATTGCAGCTGCATTTTAGAATGTATACTGCAAAGTGAGTATGGCAGGTATAATGGGCTTTCAAAGCAATAGTTTTATCAGAAAAAGGGGTAGTGTACATAGTGGTATTAATTCCGAACTTACACGCCCAGCAGGAACTGCACTTAAAAAAAATATATTACCTACTGGCGGTCGCCAGTAGGTAGTTATAGTTAGGATTGATTTCCATAGGGAAATCGCAACATTCTATTGGGAATAACTTTGGCGCCGGTTGAGGAATCTGCCTGAATTTTTCAGCAACTTTGCCTCGCGTCTCTCTACTCCTTCCCTGAAAGTTTGGGGGGCGGGTCGTTAATCGGGGGCTGAGATAAAAGGGGGGTCCCAAAACGTGTTTTCCCCATGTTAATTTCCATAGGGCGGTCAAACTCACTTTTAGCTCGAACGGCTGAATGGATTTTCACCAAACTTGGCAAAATTGTAGGGACTGGTAGCCCGATGTACCTTTGCTATGTCTCAAGATATGTGCTCCAGAGGATTTTGAGTAATTTCGGTTAAAAAAAATGTATATATCTATAGCCGCGCCCCGGTAGGCGCACCGGGGAGCGCACTGGGCGCGCCACGCGCTTTGTGCACGGAAAGCTGTTTGGCTCTCGGGTGTCTATAAACATTCGAAACAGTCCGCAGCGGCCGCCATCTTGTGTCTCGGTAGGATCGAGACACAAGAGGTGGCAAAAAACAAAGGGGGAAATGACGAAAAGGGGGCAGGGTGGAACCCCCCTGACCCCCTAGGTTTGATGTGGGGGCCATAAAAGGGGCCCGCGGGGCAAAACATTTTTTTTTTTCGATTTTCGCGTGGGGAGCCCACGGTACGCGCACCGGGGAGCGTACTGGGGAGCGTACCATGGGGAAAACATAGTGAAACAGGAAAATAATAATTTAAAGTGATTAGAGGTAGGGTAGCTCTGTATAGAGTTGTTGTGTTGTTTGGGTGTTTTAAGTACCAACATGCCTTAAATTTAATGTACACCGTTTCCTCTGTAGATATCTTGCATGTTGTTACAGAAGTTATTGTGCTATATGGAATCCATATCATAGTCTGTCAGGAAAACAGAAAGAACATGGAGGCAGGAGATGAAAAAGAGATGTCAAATACACATTGGAGATAATATAGTGGGAGAAAGGAAGTATCTATGAGCAAAATTACTATGTAACATAAAAAAGTTGCACAGTATACTATAAGTCTGACTTTACATTATAATCAATTTGGTACTAGTTTAAGAATTTTATATAAAAATGAATAATGTCTCAAACAATTTTAGAATTATTAAATATAAATTAATTTTTCAGATTCTTTTTCCAAATGAAACAGAACTTCTAATATTTGACTGTCAGAAATGTCCTCATTTTGAATCAGCAAATCTACTGATTCTACATATTGTAGTAGTTCATAGTCCCGTGATTCATCCATGAATTCCAAGTTATCATTGGGTTCAATAATTTGTTCATTGTTGCTCTCCAGAACAATTTCAAAGGAAATGTTTTGCTCTCCTTCCATTTTCGTGCTGTAATTTGCATAAAAAATAAATATATCAGTAGAGATAGGGCACTGTTGGGTTTAAGTTCAGACAGGTAGTTTGGATTTTTTAACAGTGAATTTATCTTTGGGCAGTGTATGGTATCAGACTGGAAGTAGAAATATAAAAAAGTGTATGTGATAAAGCCTAAGTAAATTCATAATTATACAAGACAAGCATAACTCCATTCATAACTATAACAGAGAAGTCTATCTCAATCTATAACTATTACAGAGGGATAGTATATAACTATCAGAAAAAGTTTTCCAAATTAACTTAAAGTGCACAATATACTTCAGTTTTCAAAATAACATCTTACCTTTCAAAAAGAAGTTTAAGTTGTCAATGAAAATGCTCTTGAAATGTACTTCAGGAAGCAGTAGTCAAAATGGCTGTGTTTCCCCCTCTCTTTCTTTATATATATTCATGTACATAACCAATCAAATGTCATGAAATAATAGTAGAAAATGAAAGTAACATTTTAATTGGTTGTCAATTCTAACACTTCTGATGTGTTTTTGTGAAGTAATTTACCTCAGGATATTTAGAGAGGTCTACAGGCTAAATGGCTCAATGGAATTCCACCAAATTTGGGAAAATGACAGGGATTGGTATGCAGTATGAGCTATTCTACATTTGGTGAAAGTGTCTCCAGTGGTTTTTATGTAAATAAACTTTTAACAAAATTTTGGGAGCACTTCCCGGTACGCGCCCGGGTACGCGTACCGGCAGCGCTACGGGAGTCCTCCATTTTGTGTTTCGGTAGATTTGAGACAGAAAATGGAGGACAAACAACATTGGGAATGGGTATAAGGGGCCACGGTAGGCACTCCCTGACCCCCTAGGTTTTCTAAGGGGGTCTTAGGAGGACCATATAGGAGAAAAATAAAATTGGATTTTCATGGGGGGAGCGCATAGTACGCGCACCGGGAAGCGTACCGGGGAGCGTACTTTGGTGAAAAATAGTGAAAAAAGTTACAAAAAGATAATCATTTGGAGTGATCAGAGGTAGGGTAGCTCTGAAAAGAGCTTTTGGGTTCTGTGGCTGATTTAGGTACCTATAAGTAGGTTCCAATGCACAGTCTTAAATTCAGGAGGAATATTCTATTCCCCTCATCTGAGAAGTGCACACCATCTGCTCTGTAGATATCTTGCATGTTGTAACGCAAGTTGTTGTTGTATATTGAACCCATTCCATAGTCTCTCATGTAAGCAGAAACAGATTTATTCACATGTTTTCGTGCTTTCTCAAATTGTGGACAAAATTGGTTGGACCACTTCCACTCTTGTCTTTGGCATATATTGGAATATACCAAGGCAGTTTGTGGAAAAAGAGTCATCAATTTATCAAAGGTGTCCTTTAAAAGCATTTCCAGACCTACCCCAGTCAAAGTGCCCAAGTCATTTCCTCCACAGTGCACAATTAAGAGGTCAGGGTGTGGCAAATGCAAAAAGGTTTTCACCAATGGAATCAATTGGTGACATCTCAATCCTCTCTGGCCAATCCATTTGATGTTCACATTTGATAAATCAAGGTTGTGAAAATTTCTGGTAGCTGCATACCTTTGAGCCCAATGGATGTAGCTGTGTCCAATAATCCAGACAGAATACATGGTGAGAGGAGATTCTGGTGCAGTCAGATGAAGTGTGGAAATGAAATGGCAGTTGAAACAATAGGAGTTTGCAACAAAAAAAACGGTGGACTTTTAGTGCTTTTGAATCACAAGCAATGATTGGTAGATTGAGATAGTTGAAAACTGTAAGTTAGGGTGCATGGTTGTGTTCTGTGTAAGAAGTAATTTGAATGGTTAAAAAAAAGTCATTTAAAGAAACATTGCACTAGATAAGCTGGTGTATTCACAGGTCAAACATCCTTGCTGAGGTGATTTGCAACATTGTAGAATAAACTTTTACACCTGAGAGCTCAGTGAGGAGGGAGTTGCTATGGTAACAGGGTTGAGGGGGCGGAAGGGTGTTGGTTTGAAAATACCGAGGGAAGAGTTTTGATTGGTTACCATGAGCAATATGTGTGTAGAATTAGAGGTTTACTGTGCCATTAATGGTTGCAGTGCCTGGAGAACATACCTTTTGCTCTGCTAAAGAAATATTGGTGTGTGTATGTGACACTGTTCTGAATCTCCCAAAGTATTTGTAAAGGTGAATTATGATTCATTTAGATAGAGAATTTAGATTCAGAAGCACATTGATTTTCTTTGCTTTTGGTTTGTGTGATGCTTTTTAAAAATACATGGTTTCTATATTTGCAAAATAGAGGATTTGTATTTTTTGAAATAGTGATCTTTCAGTAGTGAAGTTGAATGGTTGTACATAGGACTTGTGTTCTGTTCCTAAAATGGTAATTGAAAAACGATTTTAGTGCAAATCAATGGGTTTCAGTAGTGAAAATGAATGCTTGTACATAGGACCTGTGTTCGGTTCCTAAAATGGTAATTGAAAAACTATTTTAGTGTAAATCCATTGCTTTAACATTTTTAAGAAGGAATAAATAGTGTGTGCTTAATTACATAAAAATATTTGAATCTTTTACAAACATGTTATCTGTTTTGCCTCAGATTGGGAAGCAGACTGAGTTTCTTTGCTGTTGGCTTGTTTAATTTTTATGGGAAATGTTTGGTAGGAATGTTTGCAAGAGATAGGAAATGTATTTTGTAAAATAGTGACTTTTTAGTACTGAAATGGAATGATTGTACATAGGACCTGCACTGTGTTTCTAAAATGTTATTGAAAAATCGATTTTGGGGAAAATCAATAGCTTATACATTTTTGAGAAAGAAAGTGTGTGCATGATTAAATAAAAGAATTTGAAGCTCTCACAATTATGTCTGCTGTGTTACCTCAGATTAGGAAGTACACTGAGAGCCTTATTTAAGAAAACAGCGATGCGTCACTTTTCACTGTGCACTCCTTGTGACACCAAAGAAGCATTATATTTAATGTATGGTGCATCATGTTTCTAGAACTTACAGATAAGTCAGTATTTCTGATGTATCTGTAAGCACAAAAGTGCCGAATTGCTGCAGTGTGTCACAAAAATGATGCAACTCCAGCAATGCATTCTTTCACATGGGGAAAGCCCCATGTGACAGCCTTTACCTCAGTCTTATGCCTCATGTGAGGCAGGTGCAAGATTTTGACGTAACAGTGTCCTAAAAGTGACGCAGTGAAATGTCATAGATTTGACTGCGTCACTATTATGAGGCTTTTTGTGGAGAAATGACCCCTCTGAGTACATTACATCTGACAGAGGTATAATGCGGTGCAGAGGTTTAAAAAGTGATGCATCTACCTACATGTGTTACTTTTTAAATATGGCGCAACAAGGCACATGTTTTATGCCGTTGATGCGTCACAAAAAGTGACGCATCAGCAGTGCAAAACTGACGCAGGGCCTCATAAATGAGGCCCATCTTTATTTGCACACTACTCCAGTTTAGTCCTGTCCACTGCACTCTTGGACACAAGCCTCACCTTTTGTGCTCCCCTGGACAGGCTTCATCTCATCTGCACTTCTGCTTAGGCCTCACAATCTTTTTTTAGAATAACATTTGAAAAACAGAGAAAAGGTCATATGTATAAGCTTTTCATTACACTACTGAAACATTTTTGAGGCAAATGAATGGCTTTTACATTTTTGAGAAGGAATAAATATTGTGTGCATGATTATATAAAAATATTTGAACCTTTCACAATCATGTCACCTGTGTTGCCTCAGATTAGGAAGCAGACTGAATTTTTTTGCTGTTGGTTTGTTTCATATTTTTGAAAATGCTTGGTAGGGTTGTTTGCAAGAGAGAGGAAATGTATTTTGTAAAGTAGTGAGTTTTCAGTACTGAAATGGAATGCTTGTACTCCAGCAAAGCATCCTTTCACATGGGGAAAGCTTCATGTGAAAGCGTTTGCCTCAGTCTTATGTCTGCTGTGAGGCAGGCGCAAGATTTTGACGTAATAGTGTCCTAAAAGTGACGCAGTGAAATGTCATAGATTTGACTGCGTCACTGTTATGAGGCTTTTTGCGGAGAAATGGCCCCTCTGTGTACATTACACCAGACAGAGGTGAGACCTGTGTCTAAGAGTGCAGTGGACTAGGCTTCATGAAGCCTATCCCCCACTGCACTCTTAGACATAGGTCTCAAATTATTTGCACCCGTGGACAGATCTCTCTTCTACTACACTCTTCAATAGAGGCCATACCTCTTGTGCACCCCTAGACAATCCTTACCTCATCTGTAATCCTGAATAGACTACAACTAATTGGCATGCTTAGACAAGCCTCAGCTTATTTACAGCCTTGGACATGCGGTAGGATTGCTTGCAAGAGAGAGGAAATGTATTTTGAAAAATTGTGAGTTTTCAGTACTGAAATGGAATGCTTGTACTCCAGCAATGCATCCTTTCACATGGGGAAAGCTTCATGTGAAAGCGTTTTCCTCAGTCTTATGTCTGCTGTGAGGCAGGCACAATATTTTGACGTAACACTGTTCTAAAAGTGACACAGTGAAATCTCATTGCTTTCACTGTGTCACTATTACGAGGCTTTCTGCGGAGAAATTACCCCTCTGTGTGCATTACACCTGATAAAGGTATAATGTGGCGCAGAGGTTTAAAAAGTGATGCATCTACCTACATGCTTCACTTTTTAAATATGGCGCAACAAGGCATATGTTTTATGCCGCCGATGCGTCACAAAAAGTGACGCATCAGCAGTGGAAAACTGATGCAGGGCTTTATAAATGAGGTTCATCTTTTTTTTGTACACTACTCCAGTTTAGTCCTGTCCACTGCACTCTTGGACAGAAGCCTCGCCTTTTGTGCTCCCCTGTACAGGCTTCATTACATCTGCACTCCTGCTTAGGCCTCATAATCTTTTTTTAGAATAAGATTTGAAAAACAGAGAATAGGTCATATGTATAAGCTTTTCATTACACTAGTGAAATATTTTTGGGGCAAAATAATTGCCCACATGCATCAAACTCCCGTTTTGCGATTCCAAATTTGCGATTTTTACCGAATCGCAAATAAGGAATCGCAAAACGGGATGCACTATTGAAAGTGCATAATATTTGCGATTCGGTAAAAATCGCAATTTTTACAGAATCGCAAATATTATGCGAATTCCAATTTGCGATTTCGCACTTCCCATTGATTCCTATGGGCCAAAAGGCCCATAGGAATCAATGGGAATTGCGAATTCGCAAATTGGAATTCGCAAAATGTTGATGCATTCCATGGGTGCAGGGGGGGGTCCAAAGGACCCCCCCCTGCACCCCTGAAATGTATTTTAAAATGGATGTTTCACACACACATGTCCTAAGGACATGTGTGTCTGTAACATGACAGTGTTTAAAATGGTAATTTGAGCTTTTTAAACATTTTTCGCAAATTACCACGAGGTTCAACCTCGTTGTAATTTGCACTTGCAATCTTTAAATTCGCAATTTTTTTTAAGAATGATGCATTGCATTTAAGGAATCGCAAAATTGCGATTCCTTAAATGCAATCGCATTTTAGAAAATCGCAAAATTAGCGATTTTCAACAAAAACAAATGATGCATCTCAAAATGCATTTTTGGAATCGCAAACGGATGATTTTAAGGAATCGCAACGTTTGCGACTCCAAAAATGCTTGATGCATGTGGGCACATGTCTTTTATATTTTTGAGAAAGAATAAATAGTGTGTGAATGATTACATAAAAAAATGTAACCTCTTCTCAATCATGTCAGCTGTGTTACCTCAGATTAGGAAGTAGATTGTGCAGATGAGGTGAGGAATGTCCAGAGGGACAGAGGAGCTGAGGCCTGTGTTGAAGACTGTAGTGGGAGAGAGGCCTTTCCTGGAGAACATAAGTGGTGAAGCCTGTATGTTAGAGTCCAGTGGACTAGACTTTATGAAGCTTATCTCCTACTGCACTCGTAGACACAGGTCTCACTTTCTTTGTACTTGTGGACATACCTCTCTTCCACTACACTCTTCAATGCATGTCTCACTTCTTCTGCACCCCTGGATAATCCTCACTTGATCTGTAACCCTGTATAGATTGTTTGCTTTTTGTGATTGCATTGTTGTTTGATAATAGTGGTCTATAATGTGCTATTTCTTTCTTTAACACAGATTGAAAACAAGATTTCAAGAGTTAGCAATGATGCCGTCAAGGCAAAGAACAAAAAAAAATGAAGCACGTTTAAAAACAAAAACAGCATCGGAATTACAGCAGTCCTCCACAACAAAGACTTCAAAAAACAGGAAAGAAGCTCCTGGTAAGATAACTAAGTCTTTCTTACGGAACATATGTAGAATAAACAAAAATGTTGGACAGCATGTAGAAAAAGAGAAGGAGACAGTAATTTTGAAAAGGAAGGAGAGGCCTTCAAAAAATGTTAGTACTGGTGCTGGAGAGAATAATATGTATCGGAATAGAAGGCAGAATCAGTTCAGAGACATTCGTAAACGAATGTTTCGCAATAGGGTGGTTTTAAATTTGTTAAAAAACATTAGGAAAGGCAAACAGAGAGCTGCTTTTTATAAGAAAAAGAAAAATGTGGAGAAGATTGTTGATCAGGCTTTTGAAGTTAAGAAAAAGTTATTTATTTTAATAATCAATAGAATTAGGAAACTTAACAAGACAATTGATGTTTTTAAATCAAACAGTAGATGGAAAAGAGTAATTAATCGGACTAATTTTTGTAAAGTTTTTTCAGGAGAATGGATGCACAGTTCAAGTTGTGAGCCATTTTTTAATGAGGAGAGTTACTTTCAGGAGAATGATTTAGTGCATGCAGTTGACACCAGTGGTCGAGCATATGAGGTGAAAGATGGTTGTCCGATTGAAAAAGAGAAACTTGTGCCTAGAGAACCAGAAGAGGTGTTAACTGATGAAGTTTTAGGGAAACGTACTAAGGGTCCAGTGTACACTTGGAAGTGTAGTCGTATTTGTAGTGTGCGACAGGAATCAATTGATTTGTTTTGTAATTTCTTACGTACATATAGTAAGAAAAGTCTGAAGCAGAAATTGAAGTTGTTGCAAGATTTAGATCCTTGCAGACTGAGAGAAAAGACAGGTTTGCAAGGCCATTCACTGGCTTGTCTTTCTAGAAAAGTCTGTCAAAGTGTTTTTCATCATTTTAGGATGTTAGCAGTGCATCATACAAAAATGAGGAAATTAGTGAGAATGTTGTATTATGCAAAAAGTCCAGCACTTAAGCTTAAACAATTAAACAGTGCTCTTTTGCATGGAACTGAATTAGATGTGAAGAAGATTTGTGAAGAAATTGAGATTTCTTACTTTGGTGAAAAAGAGGACAGTGTAGAAATTGACACAGAAATTCAAGGTAATGTGGAAGACAATGTACAGATTTCAAGTACAGAAAAGTTTGACCAGGAAATTAACAGGTTTAAGGTGAAATCAAGTGAAAGGCCGAATTTTACTTGTGTGTGTTGCCGACGAACTCATTATAAGCATCAAACTTGATTAGTTGATTTATACGTAAAAAGTGAAAAGATAAATAATTATGAGTGGAAGGATTTTGCTACTTATTTGAGGGTGGAGAATTGTTTTGATTTGAGTTCTGATCAGCGTATTTGTAAATATTGTTATGATAAATTAAATCAAAACAGAATGCCTGCTAGAGCTGTTCATAATAATCTGGAGTTGGTAGACATTCCTCCTGAATTGATGGATTTAAATACATATGAGTCTATTTTGATTCAATGTGTCCATCCTTTTCAGGCTATTGTTCGCATGGAGCCTAAGATAGGGAAATTGCCTCCTTCAGATTTACAGAGAGGATTAAAGGGAAGAGTTGTTTATTTGCCTCTAGATTTCAAGAAAAATATTGATACCATTGGTGTAGAGAAAGTGGAAGAGAAACCTCTGGTTATTCTAGTAAATGGGGTTCCGACAAAGAGTAAGAAAATCTGGCAAGATTTAGTGGATGTTAGGAAAGTCAAAAAGGCAACGTTGTATTTGGTCAAAAACAATGAGTACTACAAACATGTATGTGTTGAAGCAGAGGAAACAGCTGCAGATGAAGACAGTAATTGTTCAGCTGGCCAAATTGAAAAAGTTGATGTTTCAAGAAGTGAAGAAATATATGAACATTATACTGTTCATCCTTTGCATTCCAAAGAAGTGATGGGGAATGCAATTGACTTGTTTCAAATGAAAGCAGCAAAAGGAAGTCCCATTAGTGTATGGGAAGAAAGTTTGGAAGCTCGTTGTTTTCCACATTTATTTCCAACAGGTCGAGGTGGACGATATGATGATCGACCACTACAAATTCCTGCATCTGAATACCGAACTGTAAGATTATATGCTGAAGATCCAAGGTTTCGTCAATGCATTCCCTATTTGTTTCATCTGCTGTATGAAAGTGACTTGTCTGGGCTTTCTTATGCAGTAAACCATATACTGAAAAGTGGAGCACATTTGCAAAATGTTTCGAAGAGGGACTTTATGGAGAAAGTGAATCTGCAAGATAATATTTTAGAATTCCATTTAATCAATCTCATGGCTTGTCAGCGTGGTACAAACGAGTATTGGTTCTGTCGTCATGGGGAATTGAAATGTATGCTAAGAAACTTAGGAACTCCTACATGGTTCCTCACTCTTAGCTGTGCCGAGTATGCATGGGATGACTTACTTCAATTTATACGAGAGGCAAATGCAAATATTCAAAATATAGAATTCAAAACTGCTGGAGAACTGTGGTTCTTTGGATCCAGTGAATGTATGCAGATATTTCAATCATAGATTTGAAGCTATGATGTCTTTTATTACCAACAAAAAAAATCCTCCCCTTGGAGAGGTTTTGGATTTCTTTTGGAGAAAGGAGTATCAAGCGAGAGGTACCCCTCATATACATATGTTGTTGTGGATTAAAGATGCACCCAAATTTGGAACAGATTCGGATGAGACAGTGATGAGCTTCATTGAAGAGTATTCAACATGTGCTGTTCCGAAAACTACCGAAGAAAACAGTTTAAGGCAACAAGTTTTACGCTTTCAATCCCATCGTTGTGGAAAGTACTGTCGTCGAAAATTCAGAAACAAGGACAAGTTCTACACAAAATGTTGTTTCGGCTTTCCACGACCAGTGATTTCTAAAGGAAGAGTAAATAATTTGATGTCTTCTCTGCGACATACTATGACGAGGAAATCACCAAAACATACATACAATTTAAAAAGAAACGAAGACTCCAAGTACATCAACGACTACAACCCAGTGATTTTGTCCAAGTGGAATGCTAACATGGATATTCAATTCGTTGCTGACAACTCTATTGCTGTGGCTCGATATGTGACGTCTTACACCACAAAAAAAGAAAAGACAGAACTGAAGGAAATGTGGGAGGATATTTCACATGAAAAGAGTCTAAGCAAGAAATGATATAGTTACAGTCTGAAGATGTTGTCGCATCGAGAAATTGAAGCATATGAATGTTCTGATCGATTGTCATCAGCAAGTCTCTATGCCAAATCTAGAACCATCATTTGGATAAGTCTAGGTCTTGCTGCAACACGAAACCGAGTTTTGAAATCTGTACAAGAGATAGAGTATTTGGCAGAGAAAGAACCAGAAAGCACAGATATTTTGAAGACAAACATGGTGGATACATACTATCCAAACAGATGTCTTCACCTTGAGAACGCTTGTCTCTATGAAGTTCTGCCAAGATATATTTATAAGAGGAACATCAGAGAAGTTATCAATAATGGAATATATGCTTTCATTGGATGTGAAGGATGTTTAGTGAAACAGAGAAAAGGTCATTTGATTAATCATCGAAAAATGAGTTGTGAAAATCCAGACAAAAGAGAATTTTACTATTTGGCTCTTTTGCAACTCTTTAAACCATGGCGTAAAGAAGAGGAACTACTTGGAGATTTTCTCTGTTATGAAGACTCTTTTAATGCAACCAAGGATACCATAGAATGTCCTGTTTTTCCAAATTATCTGCAAATGTTGAATGAAGAAATAGAGCAAGAAGCAACAATTGCTGCAGAGATTGCAAGAGACAGTTCCCAAGACAGTAAGAGTTCTGCTTCATTGAGTCAGGATCCACTAGGAGGACCAATTATCCAAAATGAAGCTGCCACTGCCATGGATGAGGTGGAAAGAGCTATGGAACAAGCTCAAGAGGATATAATTAATTTATATGGCTGAAAATACCCGCCACCCCCTCTCAACTCAATCCCCAAGAATTGGGAAACCGGAAACAGTTCTGAATTTTTGGAAGGCGGGAGGGAGTTACCCTCCCGGCCGTATTTATTAAAATATGAAACAAAATTAAAACATTAAAATAACAGTTTCATATCACGTACAATTTCATATCCACATTACGATGTTTTGGCTAACCTTAACACATTTCTAATACAAAGGTTCTCCTAGCCGATACTAACATCCTTACAAATGCATTTCAAATTGAACAACCAAACAATAAATACGACAAGATTAATTACTAAGAGAGAAAAGACATTTATACCTTCAGCAGTTCAAGTATAAACTTTTCTAAAAAACATTACTGATTACTCTGATGCAAGTCTTTAATAAAGCATGCTGCGAAGAATTATCCACTTTATTGCAAACGGAATCACAAACTTTATTCAGAACAACCTGTAAGAAAACAACTACTACGTCAAATGACTTTATTCCAAAACAACTTGCTGTCTTCAGGGGTTGGTGGGTGGGTCAAAATTGGCTCTTCGTTCCGTCTCGAGCTCACGTGCAGCGAGGAGGTGCAGCTTCAGAGCACAGGAACAAGAGGATGCTTCCTTGGATTATCGCTCCTTTTATTCTTCTTTGGGCGGGCGCAAACCCGCCTCCTCCTGCCTCCGGGGGCGTGGCTGACGGCTTCAGTGTCTAGGACAGCCCACTCTTGGGCGGGAAAAAGCGCGCCCCGGCTACGCCGCTTTGGGCATACCAGCCGAGACGCGCCTCCCGCCCAAAATGGCTTCCCGGGGGGATCGGGGTACTCCACCATACGTTCGGGGGGACCGAGTGGTCGCCCCTTTCCATATGGCTGAGATACCCGCCACCCCCTCTCAACACAATCCCCAAGAATTGGGAAACCGGGAACAGTTCTGAATTTTTGGAAGGCGGGAGGGAGTTACCCTCCCGGCCGTATTTATTAAAATATGAAACAAAATTAAAACATTAAAATAACAGTTTCATATCACGTACAATTTCATATCCACATTACGATGTTTTGGCTAACCTTAACACATTTCTAATACAAAGGTTCTCCTAGCCGATACTAACATCCTTACAAATTGAAATTGTACATCCTAACGTTAAGGGCCAACGGCAAGGTCGTAACCGGTGTCAGATCCCTAAACCAGAACTCCCCCCTCACTTGTGAGGGGCGGCCGCACAGAGGACTGCACCTCATGTGCCATACCAATTTCCCTTGTCTTGACGGGGGCCCCTGTTAACTCGACGCCATCTACGTGGTCGTCCGAGGACTCGTGTGAGGTGTCTAGAAGGTAGCGTAGAACCCCTCCCCACCCCACACAACTTACCACATCTGCCGTCGCAGATGTCCTGGCCCCGGGAAATTCCCAGGAGGGGCCCGTAGCCCGTCCTATCCAGGGAGGGGCCTTGACCGCCTTCCCTTTCCTTTAGGCGTCCCGTCCTTTAAAAGGGACCGCCTCCCCGTTGAGGGGCCAATAGCCACCTCCCCCCGGGCGCTCCCATCCGTAATGGGTGACGCCCCCCCTAGGGATCTTCCAATGACTGCTCACCGATCATGACCTTACCGCCACAGGCCGGATAGTTGACCGGCTATCCGGACCCCCCACAAAACTCCTACCTAAAGGTCATGCTGTAAACTCCTTAACCAGGCTACGAGGTCTCCTATGAGTAAAGAATTCCCCACCCGGGACAAATGGACCCCATCCTTTAGATACATATTGCCCCCCCTGATACAACCATGAGGAATCGAATGCAATGTACTGGTACGGAACAGTCTACCAAGCTTGTTATTCACCTTTTTTACAGAATGATTTATAGCAGACACTGAATTAGCCCCCCGCCACACCTTTCGTGGTATCATATGGGACCATGCAATCGTGCAGCCTGGAACCCTTCTCGCCAACCAGCTTACTGTGGATAGTATCGCCTCGAGAAGTAGTCGTCTACCAGTGGTCACCAAATCATTGCCCCCAAGATGCACTATGATTATAGATGGCGGTGACCTTGTCCGCCCTAACAAACCCTCAAGAAAAGGTTGAAACTGGTCAATACAGAGCCCGCCCCTTCCGTAGAAGGTCACCCTGTACCCGTATTCCCCAGCCGTGTGAATCATGTCACCTGCCTTGAATACGTCCGCGGCACGCCTCACGTATGAGTGGCCCACAACCCACACCACTCTTTCATCAGCCGGTGATCTCTGACCGCTGGTTCCCAGGTGTCGGGTCGACTGCACAGTCCGCCCCGCCTCGTAGGTTTGCGAAACTGTAACCAAACAAAGACAAGAAGCGTGAGTACATGATATCAGCTTCACAACATGTGCAACCGCACATACCTTTTGTAACAATTCGAGGACCAACGCCCCAACTGTTTCACTTTTTCCACACTTAGACCCCTGGCTGTAGCCTCTGTAGCAGCCCCTATCCGGAAGGAATGGGTCCCAAACTCGCCCGGGTTCAAGCCCGCGGCCGAAATTGCCATTGCAAGCACCCGCTGGAACTGAAACCTCGTCAGTGGGGTGGCATCAGCGTGCCTCAGCAAGGTCCCCCCCATGATGCCGCCCTCTGCGCCAAATACTCCTCAACGCATGCAACCGGGCACATGGAAATCCGGGAATCCGCTGGACTACTACACTGTCCCCGATCGCCCCCTGATCGGTTTTGGACCTGGCAAACGAGACAATCATCGTCTCCCCCTTAACTTGAATGTGCTCTCGGCACAGTCCCCCCTGTATCCTGCTTGTTTTTTGCCACCAGTTCGCTTACCCGCATAGCCCCATGGAATGCTAATGCAAAAGCGGCCCGGAATAACACTGTTTCCGACTGGGATGAACATGTCGCAGGGAGTACGGACAGTAACAGGGCCAACCTATCCAGACCTATCGGGTGCCTTTCATCTACTCTGCGACCCTCAAGGCGTTGCCACCCACGCAGCGCTTTCTGCACTACGAAAGACGCTGTAGGGTCCTGAATACCATGAGCCCGCGCCATGAAGGAAATGGCGGCCCGATGCCTCTGGGCCGTGGCCACCGATTTGCCTGCCTTGCGTAATGACAGCAAAAACTTTATGACAAATTCTTCCTGGCCCCAAAGCTCCCCCTAGCAGAACCCAAAAAGGACCAATAGGAACGGAACGCCCCTTCATATGCCTTCCTTGTCCTGGGTGCTAAACTCTCTCCCACGAGGTTTTGTAGTTCGGGGCACCGAGAGACCAGAGAGCTTCGGGAAATGGTGCCGCCACCGTGTCCGCTGTGGGCAGAAAACCCCAGAAGGCCTGCATACGGAAACGAGAAAGCGCATCAGCAGCCTGATTCAGCACCCCTGGCACATGCCTCGCCCTAAAGAGCACGTTCAATTGCATACATAGTAAAACAATTTCTTTGAGCAACCTCAGAATCCATTTGCATCGTGCTGCCTGACTATTGATACACTCAACCACGGTCATGTTATCAGACCAGAACACCACAGAGTGATCCCTAAACCCCTCAGGCCATGTTTTCAAAGCCACCAGAATAGGGAACAGTTCGAGAAAAGCAATGTTACTTGTAAGCCCACACTCGTGCCACCATGACGGCCACGTTTGAGCCGACCAGTGATTACCAAATATGGCGCCAAAGCCTATACTCCCCGCCGAATCTGTCCACAGCCCCAACTCCTCGGAGGACACCGCCGGCTTGGTCCAGACAACCCGACCATTGAAATCCGCCAGAAATGCCAACCAAATGCGCATGTCCTGGCGAATCTCTGCCGAGAGCCTCGTGCGGTGGTGCCCCTCTTTAAGACCGACCATGGCTTGTGCAATCGAGCGGGAAAACGGGCGGGCCATTGGCATTATCCTAAGGGCGAAATTCAACTGACCCACAGTCTGCTGCAATTGATGCAAGCTCACCTTAGTCTCCCTAATTCATGCTTCCAGCGAGGCCCTGAATTTCCGCACCTTTTCTTCGGGCAACCGGAAGCAACCTTCTACGGAATCGAGCTCTATTCCAAGAAACTCGAGCGAAGTTGAGGGCCCCACAGTCTTACCTGGCACCAATGGCACACCAAACTGACTCAACAGACCACAGAATTCTTTTAAAGCCTGTGCACATTCTGGATCCCCGGCTGCCCCCAGGAACAGAAAATCGTCAAGATAATGCATAACATGCTGAAACCCCGTCACTCTTGTGAATGCCCATTGCAGAAAACAACTGAATTTCTCAAAATAAGCACAAGATATGGAACAGCCCATTGGCATACATTTATCCATGTAATAGCGCCCCTGAAACATAAAACCCAGGAGACGCTGATCGTCTGGGTGTACCGGGAGCAACCGGAACGCTGACTCGATGTCTGACTTGGCCATCAGCGCTCCGGGCCCCAGGCGATTCAACATGGCGACGGCATCATCGAAGGATGCGTACCGCACCGAACACACCTCCGGGTCTATCGCATCATTCACCGAAAGACCTCTCGGGGCTGACAAGTTATGTATCAATCTAAACTCACCCGGGTCCTTCTTAGGGACCACTCCCAAGGGTGAACAAACAAAATTAGGAACTGGTGGCATGTCGAATGGTCCGGCAACCCGACCCCGGGTCACCTCTTTCCCAATCTTCGCTTGCACCACCGCCGTATTCTGCAGGACCGACAGTTGGTTCCTACAATGCGCTTTACCCTGAAAATTCCCCACCGGGATGCGGAAACCATACGAAAAACCGTCTCGCAACACCCCAGCGGAGACATGATCCGGGTATTTACTGAGCCAAGGAATCATTGCCATGGTATCAACTGGTGTAGGGAAAGGCGCCCCTCGGACTATGTCAGACCTGTTTGGCGCTTCCCCTACTTCCGTTATCAACCGTTTTGGCTCTGCACATGGTCTCGGGATGCGAGGACTGTCCACACCCCCCACAGTCGTGCCTAAACTTGCATGACCCCTGGGGCCTCGTACACTTTCCCCTGTTAAAATTCCAGCATACCCCTTTCTTACCTGTACTGCCATTCGACCTTGGGTGATGCTCATTACTTGCCCCCGCCCGAAAGGGCGCCCCAGATAAATGGCGGGAAACTTCGCCACCGTTCCCCCCCAACAATGGCGCCTTCAACATGCCTGAGTTCTCCATTTTTTGCCAAGAAATGGAGTCGTAACAATCCCACGTCAGACACGTGTCGAACTCCTTGGCCTTGCGAAAAATATTATCATAACAAAACCACTGATTGCCCTCATATGTCTGAGAAAACTCCATAATACGTGTCTGGTACACGGGTAACTCGGCCAACAGTTCAGGCCTCCGTTCCGCCATAATTGAAGTAAATATGCCAAATGCTCTGCCCCAATTACCTATCGTCTCATCGACTCTAAAAGCGGCCATTTTGGCGCGCCAAACACTCGGGTGCATAAGCTCTTTCTGAACTTTCACGTGCTCAATCTCGTAATGATCAGTTAGCAAGGAAAACATGTTTACATATTTCTCAGCCCATATCCGCTCTTTGATTTCCATTGGGATATGCTGGGCCAATTTCTCCCTTCTCGAGGGTACAGACCCCTTCCCCGCAATCGGCATTAGCTGCTTACCTGAGCTAGAAGCTGTAACCGCAGTTGCTGCCGAACTCGTGCCCGCTGCGGGTTGACCCACTGGAGCCTGCGGGGAAACAAAAGGACAAGGTGGTTTTGCGGCCTCCCGTGACTGCCGCAACTGCCTCATTAATTGCTTGGCCTCCTCGGCCGTGTCGCCTGGAGCCACGGAACCCCCGCTGCTATTACCCAACCATGCCGCCAGCTGGGCGGCCAACTCCGGGGGCATGTCCCCCTCGTTCACCGGGGTAACCACCACGGGGATCCGCTGGCCCTCGACGGGAGCCGGCGCGGGAATCTCCGCTGGTCTGGGAGGGCTCGCCGGGGGAGCCTCCGGAACTGGGACCTCGTCCTCATTTGCCCCATTCCTGGCCCTCTTCCTTCTCCCGGCCGGGACCTCAACCGGGCTGGTTCTTTTTGGCCTTCCTGCCCCGTCCCTGGCCGCCATTTTCCTCTTCATCTCTGCCATGTCTTTCACCAACATCCAGAGCATTTGGTCGGTGCTGACCTTCTTTGCGACTCTTTTGCCCGGCATTTTTCCTCACGAAGGTGGAAGGTCCTGGACCAGACTTGTATTGCTAGAAGAGAAAAAAGAGAAATTACAAATTTCAAAATTGGCTCTTCGTTCCGTCTCGAGCTCACGTGCAGCGAGGAGGTGCAGCTTCAGAGCACAGGAACAAGAGGATGCTTCCTTGGATTATCGCTCCTTTTATTCTTCTTTGGGCGGGCGTAAACCCGCCTCCTCCCGCCTCCGGGGGCGTGGCTGACGGCTTCAGTGTCTAGGACAGCCCACTCTTGGGTGGGAAAAAGCGCGCCCCGGCTACGCCGCTTTGGGCATACCAGCCGAGACGCGCCTCCCGCCCAAAATGGCTTCCCGGGGGGATCGGGGTACTCCACCATACGTTCGGGGGGACCGAGTGGTCGCCCCTTTCCAGAAGATTTGGTGAAACAATTAAACCTTGAGCAGAAACATATATATGACGAAGTCACAGAAGAGGTTGAACATGGATTCAGTCATGAGAAGAAAGAGTGCTAATGTACATCATTTGAGACTGTCCGACTGTATATGAATGGAGAACCAGGAACCAGAAAAAGTTTTCTGATTAAAGCAATTGCAACTTATCTGCAGAAAAGGACTGAATCACCGCTGTCTTGTGTTGTTACCGCTCCAACTGGGGCTGGCAACACATAATATTAAAGGGATTACTTTACATCGTTTACTGATGCTGCCAGTGGAGCATGATAACAAATTGCAATACCACAAGCTATCTGGAGATGCATGTTGTGAAGTTTCGAGAATCCTGAAGAAAATGAAACTTCTTATCATTGATGAAGTAAGCATGGTCTCAAATGTAATGCTTGCTTTTGTACATTTGAGAATGCAAGAAATTCTTAGAACAGATTATGATGTCTTATTTGGAGGAAAACACATTATCGTTTTTGGAGATCTACTGCAGTTGACTCCAGTGAAAGGTCAACCAGTGTTTAAAATGGTCACGCATGAAGATACCAGGAAGTGCCTAGGAAGCATTGGAAATGTTAATATATGGTTACATTTCAAATATGCAGAACTACTCCAAAATATGCGGCAGGCAAAGGATGAAGATTATAAAAATATTCTACAAGATGTAAGAATTGGAAAATTAAGTCAGCATGGGAAAGAAGCTTTACATGGAAGATTAATTTCTAATTTGTACCCAAATGAAAACATTCTTCCAGAGAATATTTTTAAGAAAATTAACAAGAAGAAATCTGGCATATGTTTGATGCCTACTCTGAAAGAATGTTCCATGTTCAACAACAAAATGTTAAAGTTAGAAAATGAAGAGATAGTGAAACTGGAAGCTATATATAAAATAGAGCATATGGGAGCAGCAATTATTTTGTCTGAAAATTTGAAATCAAAATTGGAATTATTAGAGAAGACTATATCTAAAATTGCTGGTTTTGAAAAGACTCTGAATGTGTGTTTAAATTGTCGTATCATTTTGAGAAGGAATTTAAATGTTGAAAGAGGTCTGGTAAATGGAGCAATGGGTCATGTTGTTGGTTTTGTGAATTACAAAAATAGAGATGGAATTGAAATTTTAAAAATTAAATTTGATGGCATTGACGAAATAGAACAAATGTGTCGTTGTTCAGCTAGATTTTTGCTTGTGAAAGACTTATATGTTCGCCGAAAACAGTTTCCTGTTTGTTTGGCATATGCAGTGACAATTCATAAATCTCAAGGTTTAAGTGTAGATAGTGCTTGGGTGAAAATTGGAAGTTCTGTGTTTAAAGAGGGTATGGCATATGTGGCATTATCACGAGTCAGAACTTTATCAGGATTGTACTTGATTGAGTGTGATGAAACAAAGATTTGTGCTGATCTAGATTGTGTTAAAGAATACAATAGGTTAAGAAGAGAATATGCTCCACATTTGCCTAAATATCCTCTGTTTGAAAAACGTGTGGTAGGCCGAAAAAGAAGAAATGAGATTAATTGCAGTGAAGTACTAGCAAAAAGGCAAAAAGTAGATAAAAGTGTAATTGTAAAGAGAAAGAAAAAGGATTCTGTTGAAGATGTTGTTGGATTTCAGTTTGAAAACAGTTCTGGTGTCAACTGCTATGCTAATGTAGTAGTTAATGTTGGTTTTTTTCTTCAAAATTTACAAAAACAGATTGTCGAAAATCGGGAACAAACATTGTGCTGTTTATTGAATTCTGTGTTAGAGAAATGTACTAGTGGTAGAGCAAAAATAGAAAGTGTTTCAGAAATTAGAAATCTTCTAGACATATGTTCAGGCCAAAATCAATTTTCACAGATAATTCAGCAGGATTGTCAGGAATTTTTAATATATATGTTTGATGTATTGGAAGATGAAGGAGTAGATATAAAAAATCTTTTTAACCTTTCTTATGAATGGCAACATGACTGTGATAACTGTACTTCATCATCAAAAACGGGAATTGAAACTGGCTCAACTGGAGCAAAAAACAAAAAACGGAAAAAATTACTTCTTTTTGGGGCACTTGTGATTGTCACCAGCAAGGACGATGAGCTTTACGCTCTTTTCCCCATAGGCGATAAGCTTGCCACATCCAGTACAAGTGACTTTAAAATCAGCAAATCGTTGCTGAATACACTGCATCACCTCTGATGTTTCTGGTCCTGATGAAGTGGGTTCGTTTCTTTTGGAGGTGGTCCTTGAAGACTGGGGGAGGTTACTGGCCAGTTCCCTGAGCTCTGCAAGAGAATAGTTGTTCGGGTGCTTACGGATCATATGACGAATCATGGTATTGTTACCAAACGAATACTTTTTATTTGGGTTGCCTCTTGAGAGTTGTTCGCCACAGATTAGGCAAGTTACCTTAGCCGCATTCACTTTTTTCTTGCCCTCTGGGAGTGAAAAAAACTCCCATACAATGTGTGACTTGGGCTTGTATGGGGTATTTTGTTCAGACTGCCATCTTCTTCCCTCCTCCTCTTCCTCTTCCTCCTCCTCCTCTTCTTCACCACCAATGTATTGTTGTGGTGGTTCTCTTGGTGGTGGTGGTGGTGGTACAGAGCTCCGGCTGTTGCAGCTACAGTAGCCATTAGAAAGTACAAAATAGTTCTCTCTCTATTACTGAAACAGGTTTTCCTCAGTCAAAGGACAAAGTCAGAATAAGGAAAAAAGGTGGGGTCTTTCATCATTTGGAAAAAAAACTGTCCTGAACCAATGAGAAGTGTTATTTTCAGGTCACAAGACCCAGGCTTTACTCATTTGGAAACCAAAACTGTTCTGCACCAATAGAAAGTGTTATTTTCAGATCACATGACCCGACGCGCTTACGCTACGTGCCCCGGGCGCGCCCGCGAGTGCGTAGCGTAAGCGCATCAAGACGTTGTGCGATCGTATGCGCACGCGTGCCTACGGGTGCGCTTACGCTGTGCGTCATATGACGCATCACGCGTCTACGCGATACGTCACGATGTTGTTTTCGTTCGCGAGAATAGCGCTAACGGGACGCTCCCCGGTACGCACCCCAGGGCGCGCCGAAATATTGCGCTTACCCGTGCGTTCATCGGTACGCGCCCCGGGAGCGCCCCAGGGTTAAAAATAAAAAAATTACAAAAAATTGACATAATTATACAATATAAAATTCATTATTTTTTATACCTATAAAGATTTGCTATTAAAAAACCATTGAAATTCACTGAAAACACCATAGGTTTTACACCAGTTATAGTTAGGAATTAGCATTAAAAAAAACCTATTAAATTCACTGAAAAAACCATAGGTTTCACACCAGTTATAGTTAGCTGGAAGTTTTACTCGCATAAAACCATTGAAATTCCCACATTATAGTTAGTTGGACTCACTATAACTTGCACGTGCAATGCACTGCTGATGACGTCACATATTACATCACTCATGACATGGTCAGTGACATCACTCATGACATCACTGATGACACCATTCTTGTGACAGAATGACAGACCTCCTTTCAGTGTAATGTAACCCTTGAAACACATATTAAAAAATAGAAACTAACATTTTCAAAAAAATGGAGATACCCATACCAGTTACAACAACCAATTCAGTAATTCCACCATGTATATACACATCCACTCATTCACCAACAGTTCTATATAGTCACTCATACATATACTCACTCATCATATGTAGTGATACATCTACATATCCTGTTACACAACGACAGTCACCCAAAAGTTACTCACACACATACTCATACATGCAAATAAACTATTGAACCTCCATTTATTTGCATATACAGCTATACACACCCTACCACCTTACTTCTAAGGAAAATTACACATATTTACTCTCTTAAACAATCACTTATAGAAACACATACTTATTTAAACATGAACTCTTACAATCTTACCCTCACATATACTCACTTAAATACATCAATATTCACATATATTAGATTAAAACATATGTAGTTACTGATAAAGACTACTAGTGAGACAGTCATTCACTCACTAACACACACATATACACACTCATTCACCCATACAGTCCTGCACATATGCTGTCTTCAAAACACATACAAACAGAGAGTCAGTGATTCATGCATCTATGTGCTAAGTAATATCCCCACCAAACCATACAGACACTCATACTGATACTAAAAAAAATCTAATAACCCATGTACATACACATGTAGCTACTCACCAACCTATGCAACCACTTATACACAAAGTGAAACAGTAATACATATATTTAAATATTTAAACATTACTCACTAATATATGTATTCACTAAGATACACTTAATAAGCCAGTTAACCAATCATTTTTTTTTTAAAAAACATCCATGTAAACACTTATTTAAACATTTATTCTTCCATCAATTTTTACATATTCATATATAAAACATATTTATTTTTCAGAAAGACACACATTCACTGGATGGTGTCATCAGTGATGTCATGAGTGATGTCACTGACCATGTCATGAGTGATGTAATATGTGACGTCATCAGCAGTGCATTGCACACGCAAGTTATAGTGAGTCCAACTAACTATAACGTGGGAATTTCAATGGTTTTATGCGAGTAAAACTTCCAGCTAACTATAACTGGTGTGAAACCTATGGTTTTTTCAGTGAATTTAATAGGTTTTTTAATGCTAATTCCTAACTATAACTGGTGTGAAACCTATGGTTTTTTCAGTGAATATATACATAAGTATGCCAGGTCCTGGGGAATTTTAATAATAATGGAGGGAGGGTGCAGGACCCTCCCTCCTCAGGATCAACATTGCCCCAGGGACCACCCCGGGGACCCCCACGTACCCTTAAGAGCCCAGGGGACCTCATCCCCCAACTAGTAGGGCACCAGGAGGAGTGTTTGCGTAGTGCTAGAAAAAGGGACCTGGCCCCTTAAAACCTTTCAGCAAACCCACTTTGTGAAACTTACTGGAGGTAAAAGGAAGGGTAGTTGGCCCCCAAGGATCCTCAATAGCCAAGGGGACTTAATCCCCCTACTAGTGGTGCACCAGGATTCACGTTTGCAGAGTTGTGGAGTAAGGGGGTGTGGCCTTCGACAACCTCTAAGCAATCCTGCTGTGTGAGACTTTCTGGAGGTAACAGGTGGGATAGTTGGCCCCCAAGGACGCCCTTGGGGGCCAACTACCCCTTATGTTACCTCCAGTAATTCCCACACAGCGGGGTTGCTAAGAGGTTTTCAGAGGCTACGCCCCCTTTCTCCACAACTCTGCAAACATGCCTCCTGGTGTTCTACTGGTTGGGAGATGAAGTCCATCTTACTCCTGAGGGACCCTGGGGGCCAAGAAGCCATCCTGGTACCTATTGTAAGTCCTACACAGTGGGATTCCTGAGAGCTGGTCAGAGGCCCAGCCCCCTCTCTCTACCACTCTGCAAATGCAACTACTACTCAAAAAAACGTAAAAATTCACTGAAAAAACATAGAGGTTACGGGGACTTTATTGTTAGGAATTATCATTTAAAAAACCTTGGAAATTCACTGAAAAAACCAAAGATTACAGGGATGTTATAGTTCTCAGATTTCACTTGTTCAAAACCAGTGAAAATTCAGCAGTTATAGTTAGCTGAGCTAACTATAACTCACGCCCCAGCAATGCACTGCTTATGAAATCACATATTACATCACTCATGACAAGGTCAGTGACATCACTTATGGCATCATTAATGACATCTCAAATGACATCACTGATGACATCTTAAAAAGTTTATCAGTGTTAAATATAAATACCAATGTGGATTGGTGAACCAGTGGGTGTATGGTACCTGTGTGAATGAATTAGTGGCTGCGTGACTGACTTTATAAGTGCGTGATTAGTTGTCTCAGTGAATGTTTGGGTGAGTGACTAGTTGTGTGAATGTCTGTATCAGTCAGTTCAACCATGACTGCACTAAGGCTTACAAAGTTTTAAATAGTACCACTAATGCAACTCCACGTGACCCGTTAGCTGTCAAGTTAGCAAGGAGGGAATGTAATCAAGCAAACGATATAAGGAAGGCAGCCATTAGAACTAATGCTTGGGATGATTTAGAATGTGCAGCATGTCTAAAATATATTAATATTTACAACAAGGGGTGGTGAGGGACAGAGTCTCTGAATTAAACAGAATACTCTCACCCAGTCAAGAGATCAGGGCTAGATCCAACACCGTTTTTTAGCTCACTGCACCATCCCAGTTTCAGAACCTGGCTGTATGCAAATTAGTCTGTTCCTGTCCCAGTGCATGATGGGAACAGGGCAAACCAAACTACAAAAGCCAATTCTTACACTGTTCATCACCACCCCCTTTTGTAAATCGATTTTGGCCACTATAGGTGTGGCAGGGTATACTCAGACATGAGTCCCTTTCTCACTGCTCCATCAGGATTCAAGCAAGCCGGGCCGAAGAGGCTGAAATGCCAGAAACCGGTCCCCGGTAGCTTGTCTCCTTTCTGGTAAAGAATTGGCTTGGTAGTTTAGTCTGCCCTGTTCCCATGATGCACTGGGCCAGGGACAGACTGATTTGCATATAGCCAGGTTCTGAGCTGGGATGGGGCAGTGAGATAAATAACGGTGATGGATCAAGCCCTGATCTTTCGACTGGGTAAGAGTGGTCTGCTCAATTCAGACACTCTGTTCATCACCACCCCCTTTTGTAAATCGATTTTGGCCACTATAGGTGTGGCAGGGTATACTCAGACATGAGTCCCTTTCTCACTGCTCCATCAGGATTCAAGCAAGCCGGGCCGAAGAGGCTGAAATGCCAGAAACCGGTCCCCGGTAGCTTGTCTCCTTTCTGGTAAAGAATTGGCTTGGTAGTTTAGTCTGCCCTGTTCCCATGATGCACTGGGCCAGGGACAGACTGATTTGCATATAGCCAGGTTCTGAGCTGGGATGGGGCAGTGAGATAAATAACGGTGATGGATCAAGCCCTGATCTTTCGACTGGGTAAGAGTGGTCTGCTCAATTCAGACACTCTGTTCATCACCACCCCCTTTTGTAAATAAAATATATTAAAGCAGCTTTGGGAAATTGTGAACAGGTATTTCTTTTCCAATAACCCGTTTGCAGACATTGATTGTCACATATTGGATGAAGATTGGGTCAATTTCTTCTCAAATATTTTTAAACCAGGATGTGGTAATATCTAGGCCACAGTGTTGGTAGATTTGCCTCTTTTATCCTTAGAGCTTCTGGAATTTGGCAATCCCATCACGATAGGGAATGTACATAAGGCTATTGTGAACTCTGCAACAGGAAAAGCACAAGACCCTGATGGAGTCCCAGCAGAGCTCTTTAAAGACAATTTTGAGTTCTGGGCTCCTTGGGTTACTAATGTCTTTAGAGCTATGGTTAAAAAATGGACCTATAGAGTCATGTAGGGAATTGATAATAGTTTTTATTTTCAAGAAAGAAAATAGAAGCTTCCCTTCTAACTACCGCCCCATCTCATGACTTGACGCTTCAGTTAAAATATTTGGAAGGGTTATCCTAATGAAATTGGAAGACTGGGCGCAAGAAAAATCCTTCATTTCAGAAAGACAACATAGGTTTCACCTGGGATTGGGTACCACCGAGCAAACCCTTAATTTGTCTCTCGTTCTAAATAGATATGTCAAGGCCAGGAGAGGGGCCATACACATGTCGTCCATGGACCCCTCCTGTGCCTTTGACTTAGTGGACCGAAACATCCTTTCGGACATCTTGGGGTGGCAGGCATTTATCCCTCTATATGCATATTTTAAAATGTCTTCACAGAGACACTCAATTGAGGGTAGGTTCCCCTTAATGTGGAGACTTTATCTCTCTCATTCAAATTAGCCAAGGCATGAGGCAACGCTGTATGTTGGCCCCCTTCCTTTTTTATCTTATATTGATGTTCTGGACTCCTTTTAATCTTAATGCAAACCCAATGGCCCAGAAGTCACGATGCTCTTGTATGCAGATGACTGGGTTATAATAGCTTGTAGAGCAAATGGGGTACAATTCCTTTTACATTTTATGTGGGCTGAAGCTAAAGATTAATCTTTCAAAATTCTACGTTATGACCTGTGGCCCAAAAATCACCAGAAAAATGTTTTTAGTTACATAGACATGAAAATATGCTTTGTGAAAGATTAATTACCCAGAGGTCTCAGATGATGTAGGCCTCATGTGAAGCAATCTTCAGGTTGCTAAGAAGTTAGGACAAAAGCCCTTGAAAGAAATGGTCATGCTTTATAAAAGTCTACATGCCAACATGTACGGTGCAGGTGTTTTGGGCACATGTCAGCAAAGGCTTTACATGTGACGCTGAACATCCTGTGAATCTGGGCGAATTATTTAATCTCCCCGTGACTATCAAAAATAAATGTGTCCTCATGTAATGCAACTGGTGCTATGTAAATCGCTCTGATACCCGTTTCGGGTTAAGTTTGCGCTATTTAAAACTCTAAAAAATTAAAAAATTAAAAAACTGGTGCCGGAGAACACATTTTAAAACAGGTTGTTAGGGGTCCCACACTCTACACCAGGTTACATAACGCAGCCGTTACAACGCAAGTCGTTACATCAACTTGCACTGGATGGCTCTATAACCTAAGGAATAGTAAGATTTACTATTCCAACACCTTCCCTACTGTACGTAGACTGGAGCTGGAATAGTAAATCTTACTATTCCTAAATCCAGCGCCCTCCAGCGCAAGTCATTGTAAAAACTTGCGTTGTAAAAACTGGGATGTAACATACCGCGATCATTTTGATCTCATTGTTGCATCACATATTCCGATGGGAGGTCACATCAATCAACCAAACACTTTGTGTTATTTTGCACCCTGTACACCGCCTTCAGAAGAGGGTATCCCCACCCAATGCTCACTGGAAGATCCTTTGTGGATCACCAGGAGGGAATGCTCTTCCTACAGCGGCTTGAGTCCCACTTGATATATTCTGTTTAAACTGTATTACACAAGCGCTGAAATGAACGAAAAATTAAGCATTGTGACCCATTTATGCCCTACAATTCTTTGACACTTTGATATACTAAAAGAGAGGAAATTAATGTTACATTTTGGTTTGATTATGATATGATCTCCCTGTGAAATTCTTTTCTTAAATAAAAAAGAGCTTTAGCACGGTTTGCACTTTTGTGAAGTAGCCCTTTATATTGGAGACACAGCAAAGTGAGTCTAGATATATTCTTTCTAAATTTCTGTGAATATTATGAGAAACCGGTAATCCATGGATTATGTCACTGTTTGCAGTTTATATAGGATAACATTTATAATCGAGAGACCATAGAGAGAGGTTAGGCATTCCCCTTTTTACAATTATTTGATATTTTACCCTAAGGCACTGTATATGTTTTTGTAGTTCTGTTTGTTAATATAAGGGTTGACATGGGGAGTTAATGCATAAGATGTACCCAATGTATCTTTGCACTAGTGTATCCTTGTACATGAGAATGTCCTTTTGATAGAAAGATATTGTGCTATTTTTGTGCAACAGTTTATTTTATCATGATATTTTATCTCTTGCTGTGACTTTTATGGCCTGTTATTGGCCAAAAGAAGGATTTTAAATTGAAAAAAATATTTACAAATATTGGTGGAAAATGCTAGAATATGTAGCGGGAAATCTAGAGCTTCCCTTTCATCAGGTGCATCTTATCTGCACTCCATCACAATTGGGTAGTAATCACGACTTCCAGATCGACTGTGTCCATAGATTGGCATTGGTGCTTTTTAGCTGTCGCCTACGCAGCGGGCATGCGCTGCATTGGGAAAATACCTTTAGCCATCGATTCAGTTTGGCTGCCAAAAACGTGCACCCATTGCATTCCCATCAATGGCAACAAGTGCACGTTTGGGGGCGATCTTTGACATATGGTTCCAGCTCGCTCCCGCAAGGGAATCCGGCACAGGCCCCTCCTCTCTTATCCTCCCCCTGCTGCCTCCTCCTCTCCTCGTCAGTGCGAGGCGCCCTCTTGTCTTTTTTGGATCCATTTCACAGGGAAGCAACTAAATGAATGAAGGAAACAGAGGTAATGAACCGTTTCTTCAAGTCACGGTTTTCAGTAAGTGAGAAACAAGACAGAAAGAGAGGGAATAATAGGAATGGGGGGGGGGAGCTGCCAGCACAGAAAAGAAGAGGACATTGTCCGTGTCTTCTCTGGGCAGTAAGGAAGAGACAGAGTAATTTTCCTTCTCTGCCCGTCCCGAACGTCCAGGAAAGCAAGCAGAGCCTTATCTGAATGCTTTTGCTATTTCTGCCGTCCTGAGAAACAATTTTGAAAAGTAGGGGAACAGAATGGTTTTTTTTTAGACTTCAGTCCCCTCCCTAATCCCCCCCCCGCACCCCACAAGCACCTCGACCGCGGCGATCATTATTGTGTGTTAGGAAAACTTGGCATTTAACAGCCTTCCTTTCTCGCTCTCTGTACCAAGGACAATTATTGCATAGCTCATTTTAGAAAATCCTCTAACGTTTCAGTTTGAGAATGAAAAGTTAACACAAAACTCTTTTTAAGAGATTAAGCAGCAATTTGTCATAAGGCACCAAAGTGAGAAAATGCTGCTCCTGCCATGTACCTCGCAGTATATTCCCATGCAACAGCTCTGCTAAATCACCTCAATCCTCATGCTGCTGACGTCAAGCTGGTAGGCAGACGGAGCCATTTGGAGCACAAGCCAACGAATTCTAAAAATCGGGCCAAAAACCCACAGTGACGGGAACAGGCTAAAATATACACTTTAGGTTGCTGCCAATAAGTGCATTCTAGGCTAGCGCTCTAGCTCACCACTCGTGGGACGTGGCTTGTCACACCCCTTTAGATGACTTCATGCCCCAGCCCTCTTCGGAGGAGGGAGGGCACAGTTTGAAAACCACTGATTTAAAGGCTTATATCATCTCATACTGGGGCCATGTTGACCTCTGCAAGAAAAAATGTGATAATAAGTTGCTCTAGCAACGATATGCCTTCCCAGCCGTGCTAATCTTATCACTTTTACGTTGCTTACATTTTTATGGAAAAACCTCAAATTCAACACAGACCTTGTGGTGCTGAAATAATTTGCGCAGCCAGTTTTCGGTCTCCTTCCAGGCCTTCTCAGAAGTTGAGCGTCTAAACTTCGCAAATCAGTAACTTAATCCCGGAAAGCAGAGTTGAAAAGACCCAACATTCCCTGCAGGACAGAAATCAATCAAAACTCATTGCATCTCAGCAACCAGCCTGGAGGATGGATCAGCCAGGGGAATGTTTGCTTCTGAGATATGGAGTGTTCCCCAGGTCATGGATTTAAATCTCAGCAAGGGAAACTCAGCCATATTTCCGAAGTTAGTAAACTGGATACCTTTAAGCTGGGTAGTAGTAACACTTTTTGTAAATACCCCCTAGAAGTGTAATATGACACACTATAAAAACACATTATTATTATTTCAGAAACACAGCAAGGGTTGATCAGTCTACAAGGAGAGCAAAATAAACTCCAATGGCTGGTGCCTCTTAACGTCTGTAGGGCTGGGGCATAGTTCATAGCAGGTTAGGGATAACAGCCCCGTAAGCCTGTCCGTCATCATAGACACCACTGGTCTTGTGTACCCAACATACAGAACAAGCATTGGCATAGCCAAGAGGTCTCACCTTTGGGACATTATAAGTATTTAGTTATCCAGCACAATATCCTTGGTGCAACAACATCAAGTGTTGCATGACTAAACACTTATAAGGTCCCAAAGGCGAGACCTATTGGCTATGCCAATACTTGTTGCTTTTGTTGCTATTTTTACTTAAATCTTCTAAAATTATTATGTTACAAATTTCCTTTTTGGATTTTTGTCGTTTAGTGTGAGTCTTTCTACTATTGTGTTTAGTGTTTGACTTTTGAACTGTTTTAGTATTTCTAAATGCTTACACATTTTCTTTAAGTCACTTGTGCCGGTTTCTGTACAGAGATCATGTCACCATTTGACTATTCTGTGAGCGTGGGGCAAATTGTATTGAGTCGCAGTGGCTCGTTTAGCTATCATCAGAGCGAAGTTGCTCAATTTAGATGTACGTTTACGTGTTTTAGGTCTTGATAATAAACATCACAGAAAAAAAGACTAAACTGTGAACTATTTCCTGATATTAAATTTACATAATAAAAATGTTAAGTAGATTGTTAACACAGAATTGCATCTTTCTTTGAATGTTAGTAACAAAATGTGTTCATAATAAAAATGCTGCTCTCAGAGCAATAATCAGCACAGGTGACAAACTCACTCTTGCAAGCCCATGCTTAATGCAAGCATTTACCAATAATTCCTTACCAGTCTGAGAAAATAAACGCTGTAGATGCAAAAATCTGACAGCAAAAGGTTATATCAATCAAAGATCAATCAATCAATCAATCAATCAAAGACATTTATAGAGCGCACTACTTACCCGGAGGGTCTCAAGGCGCTTGGGGGGGGGGGGGGGAAGGGGGTGCTGCTACTGCTCGAACAGCCAGGTCTTGAGCTTCTTCCTGAAGGAGAGGTGGTCTTGGGTCAGGCGCAGGTCGGTCGGGAGGGAGTTCCAGGTCTTGGCGGCCAGGTAGGAGAAGGACCTTCCTCCTGTTGTCGTTCTTCGGATGCGGGGGACGGCGGCGAGGGCGTGACTGGCTGATCGGAGATGGCGTTTGGGAGCGTAGAAGTTGATGCGGTTGTTGAGGTAGCTCGGGCCTTGATCGTGTAGGGCTTTGTGTGCGTGGGTGAGGAGACGGAAGGTGATTCTTTTGTTGACAGGGAGCCAATGCAGGTCTCTCAGATGTCCGGAGATGTGGCTGTGTCGTGGGATGTCGAGGATGAGTCTGACTGAGGTGTTCTGGATCCGCTGGAGTCTCTTCTGGAGCTTGGCGGTGGTTCCGGCGTAGAGGGCGTTGCCGTAGTCCAGTCGGCTGGTGACGAGGGCCTGGGTGACCGTCTTCCTGGTCTCGGTGGGGATCCACCGGAAGATCTTCCGTAACATGCGCAGGATGTTGAAGCACGACGAGGAGACGGCGTTGACTTGTCTGGTCATGGAGAGGGAGGAGTCCAGGATGACGCCCAGGTTCCGTGCGTGGTCTGTCGGTTTGGGTGCGGTGCCCAGGGCGGGGGGCCACCAGGAGTCGTCCCAGGCGAAGGGCGAGGAGCCCAGGATGAGGACCTCCGTCTTGTCTGAGTTCAGTTTCACTCGGCTACGTGTTTCATCCCTTCGTGAAGGTCGGCTCTGGCGGCGGCGGGGTCGTTGGTCAGGGAGAGGATCAGCTGGGTGTCGTCAGCGTAGGAGATGATGTTGAGGTTGTGCTGGCATGCGATGGCCGCGAGGGGGCTCATGTAGACGTTGAAGAGGGTGGGGCTCAGCGAGGATCCTTGAGGGACGCCGCAGAAAACTTCTGTGGCCTCTGACTTGTACGGTGGTAGTCGGACTCTGTGTTTTTCCGTCGAGGAAGGAGATGATCCACTCCAGTGCCCTCTCCCGGATTCCGACGTTGCAGAGGCGCTGCACTAGGGTGCGGTGGCAGACAGTGTCGAAGGCCGCGGAGAGGTCTAGGAGGATGAGGGCCGCTGTTTCTCCGTTGTCCATCAGGGCTCGGATGTCATCGGTGGCCGCGATGAGGGCGGTCTCGGTGCTGTGGTTGGCTCGGAAGCCAGACTGTGAGGGGTCGAGGGATCCGTTCGTCTCGAGGAAGGCGGCCAGCTGCTTGTTGATGGTCTTCTCGATGACTTTGGCTGGAAACGGGAGGAGCGAGATGGGGCGGTAGTTCTTGAGTTCGGTGGGGTCCGCTGTAGGTTTCTTAAGTAGGGCGCTGAGTTCGGCATGCTTCCAGCTCTCCGGGAAGGTGGCGGTGTCGAAGGAGGTGTTGATGATGTCCCGCAGGTGGGGTGCGATGACAGCGTCGGCCTTGTTGAAGACGTGGTGAGGGCAGGGGTCGGTTGGAGATCCGGAGTGGATGGAGTTCATCATGCGGACGGTATCTTCGGTGCTGATCGTGGTGGGGGCGGTGGTTCGGTCGTGGCGTGCGTCGGTTGAGTGCTGAAGCTGTTGTGTATGTCCGCGATCTTGTTGTGGAAGTAGGAGGTGAGGGAGTTGCAGAGGTCTTACGATGGGGTGATGTCGTTGTTGCCAGCGTTGGGGTTGGAGAGCTCTTTCACGATGTTGAAGAGTTCCTTGCAGTTGTGTGCGTTGTTGTCCAGCCGGTCCTTGAATGCAGTTTTCTTGGTGGCGCGGATCAGTTGGTGGTGCTTCCGGGTGGCAAGCTTGAGGGTGGTCATGTTGTCCGGTGTTGGTTCCCTTCTCCAGGCTTTCTCGAGGGCTCGGCAGTTCTTCTTGGAGCTCTTGGTTATACTGACCCACATTGCATTTTAGGTGATCTATATATATGCACAAAAACAATCGTGTCGGTAATGCGGTCACCCTTGCACCATGGCCCATGTGTGCCTGGTTTGGTGCTAGACAGCACTCAGTGAGCCAGTGCAAAGAGAGAGCAGGAATGCTCAATATCTTAGTAAAAATTGCATTCCTGTTCTCTCCATTTAACACATTTAACGCAGTGCAGCAAGTTGCCTTGTGTGTTGCATCAAATGCTAGTAAATCTGTCCCCAGTGAATGATGTCCAGACAGTATCCATTTTTGAGGATGTTGATAATTTAGAACACTTAAGGTAAACTTAAAAGTCATCAAAATATTGATGGATGGGTCATTTTTGTAGCCTAGGTGGCACTACCAGTGGCTTGATGTGCAGGAGATTAAGGGTAATATTAGATATGCAGTGAATACGGGAGATCACAAGAGGAAGTGAGAATATGGTGGCTTCTATCTGTCACAGAGCTCTGCTGTCATCATGGGTCTTTCATCATTCACTGCTGTCACCTAGGCCTCCCTGGGCTCTCCACTCCACATTGGACAGCAGATGGGGAGGGTTCTAAGAGTTCTACTATTCAGCATCCATAAGCACCATCACCCCCATCACTGATGCAGAAGCATCTTGGCTGCTAATCAAACACCTACTGTGCAAAAATAATACATCCACCTGATCTGTGCAGCATAAACAAACCAAGAATACAACGCCTTAAAAAAAAAATTAAATGGTGTGTTTTCATGTTGCTACCCAACCATAAGTGAACATGCTCTGTGCCAAGACCTCTCAGCAAACACATGCTTACATTAAAACACTGATGTGTTTATCCGCAACATTTAAGAGAACATTTTATGTTAGTAACTTAAAATTGACAATACTTAAAAAACGCAATTTATTTGCAACAAGAGAACAATTAGCAGCCATTTGATTTGTTGACTGCATGTGATGGGGCCAGATTATAGCCTTAGAGTAACAGCCATTAAAGGCCCTCTCCAGCATTAAAGGCCTGAGCCAAAGGCGAGGGCCTTTAACAAGGGAGTGGGCTTTAATGGCTGGTAGAGCCCACTGCAGAGGGCTCTAAGGATATTAGAACATTCCTCCCCCAGAAGGCACGGATTTGTAAAATAAAATGCCTCATGGAGCCCAAGGGTTCCGTGAGCCCTTTTGTTTACAGCAACAGCTGTGAACAAAGATTGGAATGTTGAAGCTCTAGGCTGCCACCGGCCAATAGAAGCCATGAGCTCCCAACATTTCGATGCTCTAATATATGATGATATATGATTTTAAACTGGTTGATATTGATACTGATGGGATGTTTTTCACGATAGTTACCCCAGAGGAAAGGCAGTTTTGCCCGAAATGTATTGGGATGATATTTCCTACATATCTCTATGAAGAAAATTGAATGAATGTGTGTGTTTTGTGGAAAGCCTGACAGGCACCTGTTGGAACTTATGTTGAACTATATAAAAAATGTATAGAAGAAAATGGAGTACAAATGGATTTAACCAGATTAAAAAGGAAGAAAAAGTTTGAACTTATTGGAATGTCAATTTTCCTGGCTGTACATCAGGGTGCTTGGGGGACCTGAAGAGGCTTCAACTTCTTTTCACATATTCATGCGCACGGATGGAGCACGGTCCAGGGGAGCACGCCCTAAACATGTGGTGTGCATTCTGCCATATTCTTGTTGAACGGGTGGGTACTCTATGGTGTGTGCAGATGTTTGAATGGCTGAATGATCATGCCTTCTGTATCCTTTACTGGGATAGGATCATATGACTTCTGAAAAATAAGCATTCATCTGATTGGAGTTTCACAACATGTAAATATTTGCCTTCTAAATAACAGAACTCTGTATTCCATCAGTTTCTCTTTCAGGGTCATTACCCTGGAAACTATCCACTCAGTAGTTGCAAACAATCAGGCATCATTTTGCGGAACAAATCACTCTCCATTACAAGCCAGTAACCTACATTTATGTCAATGTTTTTATTGAAGTTTTCCCACACAGAGGACGTTGCCTTTATCCATTAGCCAGCGAGTGCAACATTGATTTAATCAGCCAAGAGTAATTATTAGGCATTGGTGAAATTTATTTACATGGAGAAATCAAAGTAATTTTGTGGTACACTTTTTCGCACAAGTTTGCAATTCCTTATTTTGGGAATGTTTCATACATTCCAAAACGTGCAAAACGGCCGTTTGCGAGTCGCAAAGGCCGAAATTCTGCGAATTTTGGCCTTTGCGATTCCAAAACGGCTTAATACATATGGCCCTAAGGGCCATATGTATCAAGCCGTTTTTGAATCGCCGTTTTTAAATCGCAAAGGCCGAAATTCGCAGAATTTCGGCCTTTGCGACTCGCAAATGGCCGTTTTGCACGTTTTGGAATGTATGAAACATTCCCAAAATAAGGAATTGCAAACTTGTGCGATTCCTTATTTTTCCATAGCATTTAGGGAATCGCAAATTTGCGATTCCTTAAATGCTATGTATGTAGCAATTTTAGCTTGCAAATTTTGTTTAGGAATTCGCAAATTACCACCAACTTTCAGTTGATGGTAAATTGCGAATTCTTCCAGAAATGCACAAATTGGCATTTTTAAAGGTGGCATATGATGCACACACATGCCCATAAGGCATGTATGTGCACCATATGCACACACATGTTCTTTTCAGTGGTGCAGCAGGGTTTCTTTGAGACACCCCTGCACTCTTGCAATAATTCTCAAATTGCGATTAGCAAATTGCGAATCCGCAATTTGAGAATTATTTTGCATTCATTCCTATGGGCCTCCTGTCCCATAGGAATGCATTGGAAATTATTCCTTAATTGCGAATTTGCAAAATGCGAATTCGCAAATAAGGAAACTTAAGGAATCGCAAATTAAATGCGATTTTGGGCCATATGTATCAAGCCGTTTTTGAATCGCAAAGGCCGAAATTCTGCGAATTTCGGCCTTTGCGACTCGCAAACGGCCGTTTTGCACGTTTTGGAATGTATGAAACATTCCCAAAATAAGGAATTGCTAACTTGTGCGATTCCTTTTTTTCCCATAGCATTTAGGGAATCGCAAATTTGCGATTCCTTAAATGCTATGCATGTCGCAATTTTAGTTTGCGAATTTTGTCTAGGAATTTGCAAATTACCACCAACTTTCAGTTGATGGTAACTTGCGAATTCTTCCAGAAATGCACAAATTGGCATTTTTAAAGGTGGCATATGATGCACACACATGCCCATAGGGCATGTATGTGCACCATATGCACACACATGTTCTTTTCAGGGGTGCAGCAGGGTGTCTTTGAGACACCCCTGCACCCTTGCAATAATTCTCAAATTGCGATTAGCAAATTGTGAATTCGCAATTTGAGAATTATTTTGCATTCATTCCTATGGGCCTTCTGGCTCATAGGAATGCATTGGAAATTATTCCTTAATTGCGAATTCGCAAAATGCGAATTCGCAAATAAGGAAGCTTAAGGAATCGCATATTAAATGCGATTTTGTTCATACATACCATTTTGCATTTCCTAAATAGCGATTCCTTAAAATTTGCTATTTAGGAAATGCAAAATAGTTTGATGATACATATGGCCCTAAGTGTTTTCCCTAATTCTAGCTCCCATCTTCTTTGAGCTGGCATTTTGTGTTACAGTGGTATTATCAAAACGTTCTTCTATATGGCCAATATAGCATTTCTTCCCTGAGTAGCACCATTTAACCATTTTAATAGGTTGATGAGTGTTTGTGAGACACCCTTCTTTGACCTAGGGCATGAGTACTTAATGGCTCACATGATAATAGGAAAAGCTTTCATACTCGAGGAGACTGTACTAACACTTAAGCTCTTCAAGTTGTTTGATTTGGGCATTTGTAAATCCAAAGCCTGTCATTACACCTATTTTCCCTTTGCTTGAGGAAGGTGAACTTGTCTACCATCAGGGTGTACTCTGAAAAAAAAACAGATGGAGGTGAATGGAGAAGGCAAAGACGTTAGCTCACTTTTGATTGCAACCTTGTCTCACACTGCTAGGGTGGCACGTGTTATAAAAGATGAGGACAAGCGGCATATTCCATAGGAGAGTAGGAGCCAGAGAGCCTGTCAAAGAGGGACCCTGCTATGAGATAAACAATCCAACAGCATTTTTTATTTGTATTCATTTTCTCCCACTCTACCAGATACCTTTACATCATCACCTGATAATATGTATGAATTTTTGGTATTCATGTGTCTCCCTGTGATACCAACTTTTAATTGTAACTTGCCACTATTCTAGGCATCATATTCAGGGCAGCCAGAGGCAGAGGAACCTGTAGTGTCAGGATACGGTAGAGGATCCTAATGATTGACAACCTACGAAGCCAAGAGAAGTGTTGCAAGTTCCACCTCTGAAGATCAATCCTTTCATTCGCTGGAATTAATTCTTAGTGACATTTTGTACTGTTGGGTGCCCCAATTTAATTCCAGATAAGTTATCTCCTTGACCTTTTCTGATGTAAGACTTGAATATGGCTTAGAGTTGGATGCAGTAGCAGTGCCTCAGGTTTCCGCAACATTGATTTTGAGGACTAAGACCACTTTATAGGTTTCCTATTCCTCAAAAAGAATCCCCATTGAACTTGCGGGGTTCTTGTAAGAACACTAATATTTCATCAGCAAGCATAGTCAATTTATAACTATCCTTGCCTACTTTAGCCCCCCCTCGCTGTATGACTTCCCTGTTCCTAATCACATTGGCCAGAGGGTCTAGAATTAGGGCAAATAGTAGAGGTCATAGTGGATATCCTCGTCAACAGCCATGATCTATTCAAAGCTCTGAAAATATAATTCCTTTGCCCTTATTGTGGCTCTTGGAGATTGGTAGCTTGCTGGGGCCCAGTTCTTAAAGCACCTTGTGAAAGTCTTCTTTACCTGTAGGACATGCTCCATGAATGCCCAGTCATCTTTTTGCCATTCAACGAGAGTATCATAACTTTTTTCTGCTTCTTATCGGTGTTCTCTATAGGATGTAGAAGATTCTAAGGGCCTAATTAGGATGGCGGGTGGGCTTTGCCCGCCCGCCACCCTATCGGAAAACGGGACCGGCCGCCTTAAGGGCCGGGGTCCCGGGGTGCCATTAGGATGTGCCCGCCACAGTGGCGGGCACATCCTGTATTCTCAGCATTGAGGCGGGCGGTGCTCTCTGCACTGCCCACCACAATGCTGACAATACATCACAGCGTTTTCATTTGCAAAGCGGCAGGCACCGCGCGGTGCCTGCCGCTTTGGAAATGAAAATGAAGAGGGTTACCACAGGTACCCCCCGTGTGCACCCCCTCACTCACTTTCACTCTCGGGGCCCGCAGGGGGCCCCCAGAGTGAAGACCGCCTTCCTTTTCGTGGCGGCATTGCCTGGCTGGCGGTGTCTAATAGACACCGCCACCATATTAAACATTTTCCGCCCCGGCCGCAAGGCAGAATAGTGGCGGGCGGTGTTTTCTTCCGCCGTGGTCCCCCCCGCCATGCTAATATGGCGGGGGTGAATACAGGGAAGGATGGCGGGCGGATTGCCCCCGCCATCCTAATGGACCCCTAAGTGTTGTTGCTGCATTGGTGACCTGGTATGACTCCTGATTGGTCAGTGTTTGGGTAGGAGGGTCTCCAGTTGCTTTACCAAGATACTTATGAAATGTTTATATTTATATTCAAAAGGGAGATTGCCCTGTAAAAGGCAAACCTGTATGGTCCCTTATCTGGTTTCAGGATAATGACTATTGCTGCGTCTTTCATGGATTCCACTATCTCCCTTGTCTTGTCAAATCTAATGTAAAGCCCAAACAATATCTGTGCTAGAGAAGTACAAAACATTTAGTAGAAAATGCTTGAATACCCAGCTGGGACTAGTATCTTCCCCTGTTCAGGAGTATGGATTGTGTTTATCATTTCTTCCTTTGCTATGGGCTTATATATTTTGTTTTTACACTTTTTGAAGACTTAACATTGAAGTTACTCATGCCGTTCTCAGTTAACAGTCTATAGGAGGGCCTCCACTCCCTGGTATGTAGCGTCTCATAGCACCCCCTCAAAGATTCGGCAATGTCTCTGTGACTGACAATCTCCGCCCCATCTGGGGTGATAATCTTTTACAGTGCTATTTTAGCTTTAAGTTGTCCTGTCCATAGCTTGCCGGCTTTATTTGAGAGTAATTTTTCTCTTTAGTAGTCAGAGCTCACAGTCTGCTTTATTTAAACCTAAGCTATTACCACCACTGGGTTTAGACTCTCAGCAGTAAGGCCAAGCATCTTATAAACAATAAACTGAAAAAATGCCAGTACTGCTACCTATCTTCGGCTTTCATTTCTCAAAGGACATATTGAAAATCCAACAATAGACCTAAGACTCCTTTTTCTGTCTATAAAGGTACAGGGAGTATGAAGTAAGGATGGTAATGCGGAATGTGGAGTGTGAGAATTTGGTTTAAAAATAAGATGTGTTTTGTGAGGAATAATGTTAAAAATGTGATATTTGAAAAATAATGTTTAATTTTGTGATACAAATAATAAAAGAAAAAGACTAATCCTAGACAGAAAAAGGAGTCTTAGGTCTATTGTTGGATTTTCAATATGTCCTTTGAGAAATGAAAGCTGAAGATAGGTAGCAGGGCTGAGCCTCCTCCGAAAAGTTGCTGCTTAGAGCGAATTTTTCTTCCTTTGACACTTTTAGTAAGTCAGAAATGGTTGGCTTTAAAAAGGTTTAATGTCTTACATTAGGTACATGTACAGAGAGTATGATGTAAGTCTGAGTCCCTGTGCTGGTCACCATCCAATGCCTATCCCTACCCTGTTTGAGTTTTTGGATCTTGGCCTCAAAGTTGTGACTGTATATTATTGCCACTGCAGCTGACTTTGTCTGTTGAGGCGAATAAGTGTTTACATTTAAGTCTGGGACATTCCTTCTTAAGAAGATGAGTCTAGAAGAAGAGACATATGTCACGCCGACTTTCTCTCAAGAAGTTGAGTATTGAGAGTCATTGTTGCTGTAAGTTCAGACCCTTCACATTTAGGTTTAGAATTTTAAACCTTGCCAAATTAAGTGACTGGTCTGCATTGAAGATAGCTAAACTGCTTCTGTGTTTCGCTTAGGCCCTATCTCTCCCCCTACTATCCCTCTTTTAACCAGTCTGTTGAAATTGTCTGCCCTACCATCACCCTCCCCCTTTCCCTAAATCCCTCAATAATTCCTCATTGTGTGAACCAAGTTAATCAACTTGCTGTTGAATCAAGATCGGGTCACTTTTTTCAAACAGAAGGTCCCTCCCCTAAGAATTTCTGTACTTTGGTCAGTAGATAGTGCACCCTCCTGGGCCACATGATACCCTCCTACCCTATTAGTCTCCAGTATCTCTAGAGATGTGGAGATTTTGGGATTCACAAGCCCATTTCCAGCAGTGGTCATCTTCTACAGTCCTTGACTGGACTGGTTTTCTTCTCCCCACACCTCCTAACAGCTCACCCATCTTGAGTCATTAATCTCTGCTTTGGTCCTAAGGGCCTGACAGGCCCAGGTGCCCCCAACTCTTCCTCTGATGCACAACTATTCATTGATGTCTACTCCCTGATCCGGTTCACTTCTCTGAGTGCTGGATGTTTGAGGCATGTTACTTTTTTTGAGGAGGAAGAGCTGCCCTTCCTATGACTTTCAGCTATATTCTATAAACTGTGCCTTTTTTTTGTGAAGGCTTTCTTGCTTTGTGTGGGTCAATGGTAATGCCTAGTTAGTTTTGATCCCAATTTTTCTGCATTCCAGTAAACATAAGCCAAAACAGGTGGCCCCACTGACAGAGCATGTTATGTTCTGTCAATAGACTGCTTCGGCGTAAAATTAATGTGGGAGACAAACAACTATAATATCCTCCATACTGGATTGAGCTATGCTCAACCCCGGCAACTCATAATAGAAACCACTATTTTGGACTTCTGCAAGAAATTAATGAGAGCATGCTATTTTACTGCTACATCGCAACTTAAAATGCAGTAAAAGAATGAGGTATTTGTGCAGGGCCTTCATATGCCTTGCACACATTCTTTTTTGCATTAATGGCCACATGGGCAGCATTATTTGTCCATTGTTTCTTGTAAAGGCTCACTATTTTATGGACCCGTATTTGAAATATATTCCAGACATATGTGAGTATTCACACTGCTGATGTGCTAAAACTACAAAAAAGCATAGGAGTGACAATAGATGAATGAAATATATTGTAATAAACTGGAGTATTTGTGGAAAGGGAGCAAACCCACTTAAAAAAATATTTAGAATCCTTGTTATTATGACTCACAAAAGTCACTAAATAAACCTGGGCTTAACTCTCAGTAGATAGAGGGTCTTTGCTTGCCTTGGTGTAAAGTTTACCTTTTAACTTACTCCTGTTTCACTTGAGAAACTCTCGTTGATGAGGTCGCCGCCGGGTCAGGCTTTCAGCTGGATCCGGAGAGAGGCTTGTGGAAGGCATGGAGCTGAAGTCTGCGTAGGGCCGGGTGTAAATCTCCGATACGCTGGGGAGTTTGCAAATTTCAGGCACTCTGAGTTCCTGAATTCTGCCTATTAGGCATGAAGCAGATTTTTTTTCCATTTGCATGCATCTCAAGTCGCTAGTGAGCTCGCTTAATATTTTGCACTTTTTTTGCATGGCTTCAGGCCCCGGCGGCGACAATGCAGTGTTGATCCTGAACGGACCGCTGAAGCAGCTTATGTGCTAGAGAAGCAGCTGAGAGGGTTTTCAAGTGGATATTCTTTTTCAACTGTTTGTTGGATTTGTCTTTTTTGTACGAAGAAGTCTTTTTTTTCAACTTTTTTTTCCAACAGGAAGGAAGTGCCCCAGAGACTCCAACTTCCTTTTCCTGTCCCGCAAGCTCCTCCCAGTGCTTTGTTTATCTCCTGGTTGCTGTTCATTGGGATTTGGAAAGAAAATGATCACTCTCTTTGTCTGCTGCATATATATATATATATATACCATTGGAGTTGAGCTCTTTGTATTTGAGATTCCACAAGTAAGTTGAAAAACTGGTGTGTAAGGGTATTGTTTATTTGAGTGGGGGCATGCACCAGGATTTATTTGTACTTTTATTCAACTTTTAAAATGTATTGTGGTGGGTGGCCTACAGTTTCAGTAGGGGCCGAGGTATGTTTTTTGCATGTAATGTGTCTTCTTTATAAAGGAAAGATTTTGTAAAGTTTGGTACATTTTCTTCAAGTTTTTTAATACATTTGCAATATTCATTTATTTCACTATGTGGCCTGGTCTGCCAATGGGCCTTTCAGCCAGTAGGTCCAGTAGAGGTTATGGGTGCATGAAACAACTGTTTCTGTGGTGCCTGTTGAATTGAAACATCATTTACAAAATGTGGCATTGGATTAAATTACAAAATGTGTTTTTTGGGGTATTTCACATTTTTTTCTCCATTGTATAGGTGTGGTAATTATATTTGATGCCTTTGGAGGATGTGTCTTGTTGTTGTAAAAATGTTTAGCCCAGTTAATTTACGTTTTTGGCATTGCTGAATGAATACTGTTTTTTCTCTGTTACCTTGCCTCCTTTGTCTGGCCAGTGTGTGTATGTTTGCCATAGGCCACCATTTGTCTTAGTTTCCCATGCCATGTGGATAGGGGCTATTATTTTATATAGTCATTTTCCATAGGCCTGGATGTGTTCTTTGTTTTCCATTCCTCCTGCTTGCTGTTGTTTGACCAGGTGGCTGATGGCCATTTTGTGTAGGCAGGCTGTCTGCTTTTGTTATAGACCTGCATGTGTTCTTTGTTGTGGCCATGCCTCCTTGCTGGTTGTTATTGTTGTGACTGACCATGTGGCTGGCGGCCATTTTGTGTAGGTGGCCAATGTGATTTTTCCATAGGTCTGCATGTGGTCTTTGTTTTCTAGACCTGCTGCTTGTTGTTGTGACCATGTGGCATGTGGCCATTTTGTACAGGCAGCCAGTGTGCTTTGTTTTCCCATAGTCCTGTATGTGTTCTTTGTTTTCCAGGTCTCATACTTGTTGATGTGAAATAGTGTTCTGTGTTATGCAGCAGTGGCCATCTTCTCCATGGAAAAATGCCACACAGCTGTAAACATCTTCAACAAATTTAACAGCAAGGTGTATTAATGGCTCTGACCCAATGGTCTCAGAATTGGATTTATTAACACAGACAATAGTAGTAAACTAGTCAAGGCCATGTCAGATGAAGCCTATTTCAGGGTCCATTCCATCAACTTGGTGGTGCAAGGCTTTCTCAAAAAAGAAGACATAGTCAGCAACATACTGACCACCTGCAGAAGAATCTGCACTCATTTCAACCATTCTTTTAAAGCCCGGAAGCAGTTGAGGACTATTCAGCATAATAATTTAACAACATTTAAAGTCCTGAAACAGGAGGTGCCGACACGTTGGAACTCGGCCTAATATATGTTTCAATGTCTCTGTGTGGAGGTGTGGAGGAGTGTGGCTCAATGGTTAGTGCGGCAGACCCTCATGCAGAGTTCTCGCCAGGGTCCAGGGTTCGTTTCCTGCCTCGGCGGGGACTCGGGCTCAATTTCCTCGGACATGTTAATTCGCCTCGTGCCTATTCTAATCACGGGCCCCACGCTGCAACTCTGGGCAATAGCTTGCTTAGCCTCCACACCGGCCCCAACAGCGCTAAGGATGCCTGGCTTCACCCTGGGGATGCCCAGGAGTGGACACTTCACAGGGAAAGCCAGGAGGGGTTCCACAGCGGTATGAGTATCGGCGCCAGGAAACCGAATAGGCGACACTGCAAGGTGACCGTCTGGTGACAGTGCGCTCTTTAAGTACCATGACATTTACATTTACATTTGAACAGTACAAACAGATCAATGACTATGACATTCTAAGAGGAGGGGTGCAGTTGGGAAAGCTATGATCAAGGAAACGGACAAATGATGCCTAGCCAAATGCCTGAGACATATGCTACTCCCTTTTGAGGTTTTCACATAGGAAGTTAGCAAGAACCACAGTACGATGGGCCAAGCTATCCAATTGTTACATCTGCTACAGGAACAGGTAAAGAATGTTTCTGAAAGGTTCACCCCGCAGGTGTGAATGAAAACACAAAAGTGCAAGTCTTGGTCGAAAGATTAATCCTTCACTTGGCTTGTAACTAAGGGTGGGCGGAATTCCATGAAGTTAGCTAAAAACACCACGGAATTTTGCTCCACCCCCTACTACCTGACCCACCCCGACAGTGGCGTAACGAAACTTGAGGGGGTCCCCATCAGAGTATGTGGAGGGACCCCTCCAGACTCAATCTGGAGCTCTTCAGCTGAAGTGTGCAGTGCTGAGGAGGCACCCTGGAGGTTGGGGGCCCCGCACCACGGGGGCTGTGAGGGCCCGTGTAACGCCCCTGCACCCCAAGCAGGCTTAGCATCACGGCAGTCCGCCGCTTCCATGCCCTGTGCGGCTGTCCTCCTCCTCCTGGCTGTCTCAGTTTAGACTCCAGGCTCGCTCCCAGGTAAAACAAAACTCCTGTTCTTCGCCTTGGGAGAACTGTGCACTCAGTAAGGTTCCTAGACCCATGCAGTAATATTTGAAGAAGTTTATTTTTAAAATAAGACTAAAACAGCAACATTCAGATTAGTCACTGCTAAGTTATTGGGCATCCTGTGATTCTGGGCAAATCACTTAATCTCCATGGGAGATAACAAAAATGAATGTGTCATTTTGTAACAAAACTGGTGCTATGTAAAGCGCTCTGATACCCATTATCTGTGGATCTAGTTTGTTTGGGCTCTATAAAACTCAACAACAACAAAAAGACAGTGGGAGCTGGACAAGCCTCAGACATGCAGCATCTTCACCCGAGTAGATACTTGTCCTGCAGACTGTCTGCTGGCAGTCTCACTCTTTCACTCCCCTTGCTCTATCTCTCCCTCCACCCACCCTTTTTCTCTCTCTCTCTCACACTCACTCTCCCCTCCACTCGATCCCTCTTTCTCCATCATACTCACTTTGAAACCACTTCCCCCTCAATTGATGTCTCTTCCTCACTCCTCTCTGCCTCCCGCCCACTTCACTTTCTTTCTCTCAGCCCTGTCTTGTACCACGCATCAGGTGTTAGACTAACGCATTTTAGTGTGGTGGTCTGTATCACAACACTGAAATGCAAAGTCACGCATGTAGCTCCTCCTTAGCTGTGCTTTTCAATTGGCGTGGAGAACACTGTCACCTAAATAATAACACCATTGCAATGGAGTCGAGTGCCAGGCAGCGCACAATGTTCACTGCTCAGCAGACTTGGAGGCTGGCTGGCCTCATCCTGCTTGCTACTATGTAACCAAACACTGTGCAGTGGGCAGGGCCAGACTGGGAACCATAACCGGCCCTGGCAAAGTGCTTCCCCCCCTACGGGGATGGAGGGTTGGAGGGGAGGGGGGGGCGGTTGGAGGTGTCGCCGTGTTCTTTGCATGGGCCAGTTTTTGGCCGATTTTGGTACAGGGCCGATTTTGCCGCTATGCTGCAAAAACGGCCCTGTAACAAAAACTGTCCCATGGGCCCAAAACTGGACCCCACCCATGTGGCGTATCGGGGGATTGCCTGGTGCCCTCTATGGCCAGTCCAGCCCTGGCAGTCGGTGCCCAGTGCTGCTCTCTACGTGCGCACATTGGCAGTTGAATTCAGCTAAGAGTGCTGATGCCGGCAATGAGCTCGCCATGTAAACCGATACCGCGACTGATGCTGACTATCACCGTAGCGGGGGCCCACCGCGGGCGGCGGCAGAACACAGACTCACCGTGGCAGCCGGAGTAGTTCATTCGCAGTTGAGCTGCCCAGAGCACCAGGGCGTCTGACTGTGCTGAGCCAAGTGAGTCTCATCATGCCCAGCAGCGAGTCACCAGGCACAGAGCGAGGCGAGCCAGGCCGTGCCAATTGCAGCTGCTCTTGCCGACCAACAGCCCTGGTTGCAAAAGTAAGTGTGCCTAGTCTTGGAGTGAGGCATAAACATCATGCAGTTGCCGGTGGGTATGCTGCTGCTTAAGTAAAGTTCCAAATATGCTTGCATTCACACATATGACACACCTGCAGCCACATGCTTGACTTGCACATTGCCAGTGATGCGCATAGGCAAGCAGACACCTGTCTCAGCTGTGTAGAATTCTCGTGGAATGTTGTAATTAAACGTTTTCTGGCCTGAGAATGCTCACTGTCTGGCACTTTATGCCACCACACATCTTCATATTATTGCCCACATCATGTATATAATTCTGCATTTAATTCACGGACAGTGTGCACTGGCCATAATTGTATGCAGTCACTCTACAGTCTGTGCTACAGCAACAGTAAATATGCATTGTGGACTGTATGATTTCTGTGGGAAGACAACTCGTGCACTGCAGCGCCTAGACACAAATTAATACTAGTGCTACATCTACTAACAGCACAGTCAACGTATCCTGTGCACAGCGTGCTTCTGCAATATGTATTCGGAGCTTGCCTGTTAATTTTGCGCATGATCTGATCATTATGTGATCAAAGGAGCAGTGGTCGAAAGTCGAATAAAACCTAATAAAAACCGTTCCTAATCACTCAAAGTGTACAATTTGAGTGTATGCAAAGCCAGCACCAGCCACATGTCTGCAGACTGAGTGCGGGTTGAGCCAGTGGCGTAACAAAACCATTGGGGTCCCCCCTGCAAGGCACAGAGAAGGGCCCCACTCATAAGACCTTCAAATGGATCCCCCTCGAACACCGAAAGACAGTCACTCACGCCCTGGTCACCAGCAGACTCGACTACAGCAACGCACTCTACGCCGGAATAAACAAAAACCTCATCCGCAAGCTACAGAACATCCAGAACGCCGCCGCAAGACTGGTCCTCAACCTGCCAAAACACTGCCACATCTCCCAGCACCTGCGCACACTCCACTGGCTCCCCGTCGAGGCGAGAATCACCTTTAAGATGCTAACCCACGCACACAAGGCCCTCCACGGCACCGGACCAGCATACCTGAACAGCCGACTCAAATTCCACGCACCCCAAAGGACCCTACGATCAGCCCAACTCTCCTACGCTGTGGTCCCCCGCACCAGAAAGACCAGATCGGGAGGCCGCTCCTTCTCCTTCCTCGCTGCCAAAGCATGGAACGCCCTTCCGCTCCACCTCAGACAGACAACATCGCTCCCCATCTTCGCAAGAAACCTCAAAACCTGGCTCTTCGACAGACCCCCTCCTTGATGGAATGGAACCTGCACCCCCCCCTCCCCCCTCCCCACCTCTAGCGCCTTGAGACCCTTACGGGTGAGTAGTCGCGCTTTAACAAACCCCTGATTGATTGATTGATACAATCAATCTGCCAACCATTATGTTTGAGTACCTCAAAACCTGCAACCCATACCAGATACATCCCCAGGAACGTTAGTGCAAATTCCTATAGTGACCAAGCTATACCTGGCTGGTGAGCCCTAACTAAGGCAAACCCAATCCTTGCTTGTACTCTGGTTCAGAGAAGACCAGGTCTGGCAGTTCTGGTTGGATTGTACCTACAAGAGCAGGGTCGAGACTGATTTGCATACAGCTGGGCCCAAACTGAGGTGGCCTGGTGTGCACAATAATGATGAACTGGGGTGCGACCAGAGTAATTACTAGTGGTTGAGATTAATTCAAACATTCCGCCCATCATTTTATTGCACAATGCAGCTCTTTAGAAAAGGGTCTTCATGTAATTATTTTGTGAGGGATGTGCAGATATAAGTGAAGTCCATTAAACAATTAATGATGCCCAAAGTGTCACCCTCAGTACCATCAACCCATGATTAAAAATAAAAAAAATCTTTTTTTCTTCAGTTGCAGTTCTGCATAATACTTTTTCACAGAGTAAAAGTCCACATTGTGCAGTGTACCTCATGCGCCACTGGTAAAGGAATACTGTTCTATAAATGTCGAGCTGCCTAGTAGCTTCAGGGCCCAGGAGACCTCCCAGCTTTACCTTTCATCACACTGGGTAGTATTACACCTAGTACCATGGTTCCCCTAGCTGACAAAATTAATAGTAGAGGGGGGATTTTGTTTGCATTTGAGACAGCTCACATTGCCATACAAGCTGTAACATTGTCGTAAGCTATGACAGAAGAACACATTTGAATAACTTTCCTCCAAACACACAGCATAGCTACAAAGAGTATCTAAACTTCCCACTGCCATCCATATGTACACTAAACAAGTATTGTCAAAGCCAATAGATCTCTTTCCAGAGACAAGCTATTGGCTCTGCCAATTCTTGTTTATAAAGCTCTGTTTAAAAAAACAGTTAAACACAAAAACAACATTTTCAAATTCTGGAGGAAAGAAAAGCAAACTCATACCTTTATGTCCAAACTGAGCACTTAACTCAATATTTTCAATCTTTAGAAACAATGTGGTATATTTTTCAATTTTTATTCGCCCTGAAAATTCAGAACATATTAATATGGTATTTTGCACTTGATACACCTTAAAACAAAACACTGAGGACTAGTTGCAGGTACTTAAAAGAACATAACAGCTGTCTGGGCCTGTGGTTCAGGAAGTGTCCATCTTTAAAGAAAAAAAGTTTCCCAAGCCTAATTTACTTTCCACATAGCTCCAAACTGGAACAAAAACTCAGGCCAATTGGTGCTCTGCAGCAGCCCAGTGAGATGATTTATGATGCTGTGGAAGAAGCAACATCTCTAGCAGAGATGGACTGCAGCATCCTGCACCTCCCCAGTATAATAAATGCAACTTGTTGAGAATACAAGGGATACACCTAAACCAGCTTCATAAAGCTTTTAGTCAAACACTGGGGAGTAGCTTTTGCTGTGCTTTAACAGAGCAAATGGGAAAGGAGAGGTGGAGTAACACGGAGAGCATGGGTGGAAGAGATGTGTGGGATAGAGCATGAACGCACATCCACTCCCATGGGGTGCTCAGAGGAAAAAAGTAGTTCCTTGATGTCAAGCTGTCGAAGGACACCACTCCTCTAAATAACAAGCATTTGCAATGCAATCGGTCTCGCATTTGTTTGTGTTAGAGCATTTGGCATTGCAAATGGCAATGTTTTTTTTACCCATGTGTTATGCAGTGTATGTATGTGCTGTGGAATTATGTGGGTTGGATTAGTTATTTGTGGAATTGTGTGGCTTGGAATTGCGTGTTGTGGAGTGATAGAAGTGGAGTGGATTTGTGTAGTGGAATTATGTGGCATGGTGTGATGTGGAATTATGTGGTTGGTAATTACATGGTATTAATTGTACTGGAATTATGTGGACTGCGATTGTGTGTTATGTAGTGTAATTAAGTGGAATGGTATTTTGTGGAGTGGTATGTAGTAGAGTTTAATTATGTAGTGTGCTGTTTAATTTTGTGGCATGTAGTGGGATTGTGGGTTGTGGATTGGATGTATGTGGTGTGTTGTGACATTGTGTTGTTGAGTTGAATTATCTGGTTTTGTGTTGAATTATGTGGTATGGATTGGAAATGTATGGTGTTGAAAAGTGTGGGCTGGAACTGTGTGGAAAGATTTGCCTTTTTGGAGATTGCTACTATCGATTCAAGCTCTCAAATGAAGGTTAATGCAAATGAGAAATTAAACATTGATCAAATGTTGGCATCTATGCATAAATAAAGGGGATTTGCATACCTGGTGGTATGGGCATTAGGCCGGTGCAAAATATGGCTGGGATGGACCATAAACCTGGTATATAACAGTTGCACAGCTCATGGCTGAAGGCAGCTGGTATTTCCACGTATGTTCTAGTAACTCTTGTTCTGCATGGGACAGGCTATTGCTTCATCCCTAGACAATTGCAGGATTGGGGGCAGGTGCAGATGGTGGTCCGCAAGTTTCCAACACGTTTCTGATTTCAGCATAGAGGCCCAGTAGAATAGTAGCGGCTCTGTACTCAAGAGGCATTTAAACCACACGCTCTGACATGCCATGTCAACTGAAGGCCGGGGAAGTGGAAGAATACCCATACAGTAGATACAGCATGTCTTGAGAGATTGCGCATGCGCGCTACCTAGGCAAGACCTAAAAAGGACGAGATCTCCCTGAGCCCACTCCTTTCCTCTGTAATTTGCCTGCAAATTATTTTATTCCCTCCTATTTAACAATAAGGGTTTTCATGATGATCCCAGGAATACCGCCTACCACCCTGCAGCACAAGCTTTTCAAAGCAGAAAAGCACCGAAAAAAGCATATTTTCTCTTCTGCTCCTTAATGGTGGCCACTTCAACCAGCAGCAGACATATCAATTAAGCACCAGACGCTGCCTAGGACAAATAGAGTTTTATCTGGTCATGCTTTAGTACATCTTCGGTTTTGTCTTTTCCTTCTAATCTGTTGTGTACAGGAAAACTGATAAAACAGGTGTAGGCAAAATCGCTGCTAAAACACCAGCGGAAGGGGCGGGGGAGGTATACAGTAAGCTAGATAACGAATAGGTAAATATAAAGAGCTAAATATATGCGTAGGGGTCAGAAGAAAATCGGTCATGAATGAAGTGAGAGGTTTTCTACATGCACACACTTTGTTCTAAGAAACAACATCCTGAGAGTTTGACAGCAGCTAAATTTCAAGAGAACATATCAATGGGGACAAGTGCAGTAGGGTAAATTACTAACGATTACTAAATGAACATACACCAAAAAAACAGCAATTGTGAAGTAAATATACGGTAATTAAAAAATACAATAGAATTACGGTAGGATGACAGCAACAATAAATCATACAATAAAAGAACCAATAAAACAGCACATTGTTCGCTGTATTGAAGGTCTGTGTAAACCAGTCTTTTTAAGTGCTTTACCTACATTTACAAAACCAAATCTATTAGTGCAGCCCCATCTTTTAGAAAACCTGGCAAGTAACTAACTATTTAAAACAAGTTTGTGATGCAGTAGCCACACTAGATGGGCCTGCTGGGCAGTGAAACTGTCATAAACCTCAGATTTCTAGGTTTTCAACTGAGGTGTTATAGATTTCATACTAATTACTGCGAACACATATTCTAAAATTATTAACTAGTTTTGTTAACAATAGTGTGGCAGTCTGTAGTACTACAGCACTGGAATAAGTTGTAATTATCCAAAGCAATTATGCTCACATCACCAGCTCCAAATATTGAAAAGTAGAGTTAGCCCTGATGGAACTTGTATCCTATGAGGGGCATGGAGATCACTTCAAAAAGTGTGTGTATCAACATAGCTATCATAAAATAGTCAAATTCCCCTAAGTACCAAAACATTGAACTTTGCTTTTGTGGGCAGGTGTGTAGATAGTCATAATATACACACTATATCTACTCGACTTCTCAATACAATGTGTGTTCTCCGTGTTTTTATTTTTAGAATTGTCAAGAAAACTTACACATTTTACAGTAGTTCAGAAGAACAGTCAGGTGGATTCCTGGCTATTTTCAAACCGTACATTTTTACTCTTCAGTTTACGGACTTTCATTTGCATTATTAGATTACTGGCGCCAAGGCTATTTCTGTAATTGAGTTACTGTTTTATACTTTGCTACCGCTGCTTGCAGATGTGCCTACACATTACCAGTCCTTCATGCATTCTGTTGTGATTCAAAACTAAGTGTGCCTACCACCACCAAAGGACAGGGGCGCTTCAGAAGAGGACATCCGGAGAGGCTACTTACTTGAACATCTGTACTCATCCTCCCGTCTTCTGATCTCTAACTCTACAAAGAGAGGATGGAAATAGGATATATATAAAAAGAATATATTATTTCGAGTTTAACTACCCAACCTCATGCCCTCTTGAAGAAAGAAGCATGTATATTTAAGCTCCTCCTTTGTCCAGGACTACACTATTTAAAGCTTTTATGAGGCTGCTTCCTTTCGGCTCAGTGGCTCAGCTTGAACTCCTCATATTCCTTTTATTTTGGTTCATGCTATCGCAAATCTGTGAATGGTCAAATGCCCTATTCCCCCCCCCGCCCAAAAAAAAAAACTGTATTCACGTTGCTGAAACTAAGCAGCAGACAGAGCTAAGAAGCCACAAAAACAGACGATGCTTGACACGCTACAGAACATCCGTGTATTTTTGTCAAGTGGAAGACTGGACGGGAATAACATTTTAAAAGTAAGTAGAGTGTTAACGATAATGTACTCCTAGTGAGTTTAACATGGCTTTCCTCAAAAATCCATAGGTTAAATGCACTACGGAAGGAGCAACAGTCTTTTTTTAATTAATTTTTTTAACTATCAGCAGCAACTTTCAAATGATCACAGAAAGTAAACTGAATAGGGAAATAGGATCAGTCGGACACGTCGAGTCTGTCGTGGCAAATATGCTAATTAATTTGAGTATACTATTTTAATTTTAAATAGAGTCCTTATGCTTTCTGATTTTTTTGTTGCATTACTAGTGTTTTTACTTTTCTATATGGTTTGCAATGCGATTGATATACTACGTTGCATCCACTACTAGCAAGGAACTTATTTACATTCACTAATTTCACTTCTGAATGAAAATAATGCTATATTCCTAATGAAACTCCCAAAATATTCCTCTAATGTTTATTAATAGTTTATTTAAATCAACTATCCTTCTAGAATGATTACAATCCTGAAGAAGCTCGTTCCTACTGGGGTTGCGGTTGTTACACAGTTCTCGTGAGACTCGATCCACCTCCCTTATTTAGAATGACCCCCGCATGTACATGGAGTGCGCCAGCCTTCAAAAAACGGACCTTGAATCCCAACCTGGGGATCTCAAAACGTCAGCCTCGCCCCCCCCCCCCCCACCCCCCTCCCACTCCGCACCAGCCCACTCCCACCCCAGTGCTTCTCCTTCCCTCCTTTTACCACTGACTAAAGAAACGAGGGGGCTGGTTGAAATTCTGCACTTGAGACACCACGTGAGCGCTCGTGCCGATTCAGCCACAGGCACCAGCATCCTTCCACCCGCTCACGCTGCACCCACTGCTTGGTGTAGGCTCCCCTATTCCCACGTGCACCCAATTTATATAACCCCACACGTAAGACGCAGCGGGGCCATAGAGTGCCAACCACACGAGCTCCTTTGTCAGGAATCAAAGTTGGTGCCTGTTGTGGGCACGGTCCCAGTTGTAGGTGGAACAGCGCCTGTGCCCACCGCGCTAGTTTCACGTCTGTACTGACACACGAATACGCAGATGTGCTGCACTGTAATGGCCTTTAATTTAAGAGCGGTACAGATGGCATTAACTCGGGCTCCCTAGCATTAGGAACGAGCCGGCCTGCAGTGAACACACCTCGCTGGACAGTTCAGGTGGCATCACCTCCATGTTATGTAAAGTGCCGAATAAAGGGGCAGGGTGGCACCAGCTCTCTCCGTGTCCTGCTCCCAACGCACTTATCGCACTACTGAGGGGGCTGAAAGGTTCCTTTTGAACCATTTCACAAGCACTGCAATACATACATTGTCGCCCCTAAGGTGCATGCGGTTGTATGCAGTTTACTCGACATTCTCGAATGCAGTATTTTAAAAAAAACCATGCTCAAAAACATGTGTCCTACTTAAGGCGAATACCCGATTCTGGCCCAAACTTGCAGTTATCTACTCAACAGAGAACCATTGTTTACATTAGATCATTTAAGCACACCGCGTAATGCATGCATGCGATACACATCATTTTTAACACACAGCACTATACATGCATGGGTTTATACATCATTTGTGCAAAAAACAGTATTCATGCATGGGTTTTTTTAGTGTACCACATCCCGCGTAAGCTAAGAAAATGTAATTGTGAATACAGGCACCGAGGATGTGATGAATATTAAATACAGGTCAGCTTGAGCGTGCGCCTCACGAGAACGGAAGTGCAGCATGTATGCCGTAAACGAGGGGGTGCACGGACGCTCTTACATGGAAGGCCCACACTTAATTTTAATCCGGACACGATATTATGCTATTGGCTGATTAGCGCTGGTGCCTGAACTGCATTCCTTATCAGACGGCTACGTTCAACAATGCTCTCTCTCTTTTAGCCGCCCCCCCCCTCCGTTACACCCGCACAAAAGATCCACAGAAAATATAATCTCAGAAATGGCTTACTGCCTCCGAATCTCCAAATCCATGCATGTACAAATTATCGTACATGGAGGTTTAACAGCCCAAAACACGGCGCAATGCAAAACCAGTTTAAAGCTACAGCTCCGCTGCCAAATGTCTCCACCCCCTCGAAAGAACTCTTCTGGAAACCTCCTTCCAATTCAAAGCTCAGCAGCAAGCACGCGCACGTATATTACGAGCGCAGGTGAGAGAGGCGGGCTCTGCTTTGAAAGGCAGCAAAGTTCTTTTGAACCTGCGAGGTTCCGGGAGATGCCCCGCCTCTGAGCCAGGCTCGCGGTGATGTAGCTTGTCCGGAGCGGGCACCTTAGAGGCAGAGGGGTGTGGGTAGCGGAAAGCCCAGAAGAAAGCAGGGATCCCGGGAGTGCTGGCGTTCTCGGGAGACAACAGGAGGAGAGAAATCCGGTGATGCGACGGAATGAAGGAGCCAACGGCAAAAGAGCCCAGTAAGTGGTACGGAATGCGTGTGTGTGCCTGTGTGTGTGCGTGGGCGTGTGTGTATGCAGTGTGTGTGTGCCTGCGTGTGTGTGTGCCTGCGTGTGTGTGCGCGCGCGCGTGATTGTGAGAGGCTGTGAATGTGGAGAAAGATGTGCACGGCTGGAAGAAGGGGGGGAGGGGCTGGGCGTGCGCGGCCACGATATGCAATCTGCGCTCGTACCCAGATCGGAGTCCCTTGAGGCCCGACTTCATAGCAATAGGTCTCGAACGAGACCTAAAAATGAATGTAAAGAAGCAATGGTCCGCGGGAGGGAGAATCACAAGAGGAGGAAGGAAAACTATTGCATAAGAAGCAAATATATTAGATTGACAAGAAAGCTAAACAATGATCAGCAGTGGGCCTACTGTACATTTTGGTATTCTCCACATCAAGTCTATTGATGCCAGTAAGCCCTGCCTAAAAAAGTGTGACATGACTCTTTCCTGAGAGGAGATTGTCATGTTTTCACAACTTCGTTACTTTCTAAAATTTCTGCCTCACTTCTCAAAGTACACCTAAACTGTTTTTATTATCTTTACCTTGCAGGTTGAACTAGTCTCTATAGTCTGGTGGGCACTTATAAGAACTCAAGAGTAGCATTATTTGGTGTAATGTACAGATCCTAGTTTACACACATAGTACAGTAAGTAAGAGTGACTGAGAGTAAGAGTGAGCAGCGTGAGTGAGAAAGAGGAAAGGCAGTGTGAGAGAGTGAAGGAGTGAGAGAGTTTGATTGAGATTAAGAGTGAGGGAGTGAATGTAAGTGAGCATAAGTAACAGTGCATGTCTGAGTATGTGACACACGTGAGTCTGGAGGTACTTTTTGGCTTAAGAGACACCTATTCAAAATGCTGGTGGATTAGACGCAGTTATTGGAATATAGCACACCCATGGCAAAAACTAGAGATGGCAAACTGGGTATAATTTTTGGAATAAGGGAAACCCATAGTAAAATGTTAGAGCTGAAATATTGGAAAAAAATTCTAGGCATAAGGGACACCCACGGCTAAGGGGTGCACTTGCACATGGGAGGTAATTCTTGGAATTATGGGTACCTGAGGAAAAATGTTGGCACTGGCACACTAGAGGTAATTCATGCAATATGCAAAATACTGGTACTGCTTACTGGACATGCTTCTTGCCATAAGGGGGCAGCCAGGGCAACATGCTGGTACACTGAAGATAATTTTTGCGATAAGGGGTACCCCAATGCAAAACGCTGGCACTGGCAAACCAAAGGTAATTCTTGGCATATGAGACATTTGTGGCAAAATACTGGCACTAACATACTGGAAATAATTTATGTCATTAGGGTGGTCAACCATGACATATGGGGAGGCAGGCAACCATGATAAAATGTGTGTCATATTAGATTAATGGTAACTTTCAACATATGGGTCACTGGTGGTATATGGATGAAGAAAACAGCAAAATTCTGAAACTGGCATGTTGTGTGTAATTCTTGGCATGACAAAGTGCCCATGACATATGGGACTCCTCCAGTGCTGGCAGGTCCTGACATACTAAAGATACTTTTTGTCACATGGGTCACCCATCATAGAGGAATTTAGGGCCAAATGTAGGTAGCCCTTTACCGGTCGGTAACGGCCGAAAATCAGTATTTTCGGCCGTTACCATCCGGTATTGAGCATTCGGGATGTAGGAGACCGAAAAGCGTCCAATTCGGTAAATTTACCGAATCGGTAAAGTTACCGAATCGGTAAAATACCGAATCGGATAATTTATCGAATCAGTAAAAGTCGGTATCGGACTTTCAGAATTTACCAAATCGGTATTTACCGATTCGGTAAATACCGATTCGGTGTTTCCCATTCATTCCTATGGGCCTTTTGGCCCATAGGAATGAATGGGAAATACAGATACCGACTTTTACTGATTCGGTAAATAATACCGATTTTTTATCTACATCTCAATTACCGATTCTTGAATACTGATTCGGTAAAAATCTGTATTTTTTCAGAATCGGTAAATGTGATTTACCTACATCTGGCCTTTAGTCAAATGGAAACCAGCCTATTGTATGTAATTCTATGCATACAGGGGCACCTGAGGCATATGTGGGGAATCCATGATAAAATCCTACCCTGTGATAATGTGGATAATTATTAGCATAAGCGAGTAATCACTGCACCTTTTGAAAAAAATTGAGTGAACTCATCAGGAGCTTTGGGCTTCATTAACTTGAGATACCATGAAAATACTTCTATGTTTAATGAAACCTGTTTCAGGACTCATGGCTTTTGAGGAAATGTATGATGGTCTTAAAAATAAACTATTTGACCCCATTTTTTTTCAAATCTTTTTTCGGAAGAGAACCCCACTTTGAGCACCCTTGGAGAAGTTAGGCCAGCGTGCTTTAATAGCTCGCTGGAATTCAAGGGCTTAGATTACACCCCACCATTTTCAAAGATCACCATTGTGATCCCCTATTCCAAGTCTACATTATCTTCAAGGACCCCCTCTGGCACGCAGTGCCACATGAGAAGGCATGACATTAAGAGGATGAAAACTGAGAAATGGAAGAAAGGAAAACAGAAGGCATGCCTTTTTGTAAATGATCATACTTGTTCAGTACAAGTCTCCCTCCTACAACAGAAACTGCACAGAAAGCAAAGAAAATTATAAGCCTTGACTACAAAACAGATGCAGGACAAAAAGAAAGGCACAATGCAGGCCTTCCTCACAAACAAAGAAAAGTACAACCAGGGATGGAAGGAGGAGGACAAGCCTGTGTCACAAAATTGATGCAACACGGGACGCCAGGAATAACAGAACCAGCCATCATAAAGAAGATGCATCCTGAAAAGCATGAACAGGACGAATCCTTCCTCACAAAACACGATTGCATAAGCAGCAGCTGCACTTAATATTAGATGTAGCACAGGAAGCAAGCATCAGTGCAAGCCCTCCCATAACAGAAACAGCGTGGCCAGCAGCTGGGCACAATTGCACACATTGGTAGATGGCTACTCAAGGGGCTGTAAACCAAGAGCAGGTTAGAGACACTGAGGCATCCCAGCCCAGCCCCATCTATGGCCATGTAAGCCTCTCTCATGAAAACAGGTGATAGATGTCAGCAATTAGACACCTGCTGAACGAAACGTGTGGAGCATGGGCAAGAGGGAAGGACTGGTGTGCACAGATGCAAAGTGGTGTTCATGTATATGACATCTCCAGCCAGCTGAGGATTTTTACTGTTAATATTTGGCATAAAGGAAAGTGAAAACAATGATTTCCAATCCAATCCCACAGTCCCACTCTTCGAAAGTACCCCAAAAAACTACAAGACCCACAATTCATCATTATGATGGCTAAAAAGCGAGCACTGGATTCTTAAGACAAGGGGGATCAATTGGCAGCTATGTGTGTGTACATATACTACTCCCGGTGTCATGTGCTAATATTGAAATTGGATAATTAAACTGCAAAACCCTCCATACTTCTAGTCAATGTTGCATCACTGCATTGTATTATGGACTTTGAAACAAGTGCTTAAGGTGAATGTCTGGCCGTGTTGCTCTGTGAGCACTTCTAAGTGGGTTTCAGGGCTAATGGAAAGATGTAACATGAATATATATGTTGATGAATATTTATTCTAACATTGTGTGCAGTTAGCATCATAATGTGAGCAGGGCCTACCCTTTTAATTTAGTAGTCATGCAAAGTTGTTAATGAAGTGTCTTTTAAATTAGAATGCGAAAAAAAACACTTAGAAGAGTTGTCATAATCTCAATATGCAGGTCTTCTAGGAGCACCCGCCTTCACTTGCACTGAACTGCATTAGACTCTACCAGTCAAATTCAAATTCAAATTCAAAACAAGCTTTATTCGATTTTCAGATTAAAATCATAAAAGCGTAGTATAACATTAAAAGATCATTTTCTTGTTTTTTTAAAAAGAGCAAAATACAATCCTCAATATTCAGAATAAGCTTGATCAAACAATTCTTGTAAAAACTTCATGATTAAATACATAAAAAACTTATACACTTAGGGGTAAAATGCAAAAGCTCTACATAGTATTCCCGAATTTAATAACACGTTTTAAAAAGCTTGAGCCTGCATAAATAACATGATCATCTTCTGCAATTTCACATATGCTAATCTACAAGTACGAATTAAGCGTGGGCGTAAAATCCTTTCTGCTCGCAGATTTTGTGGTTTTTGCGCATCGCGGGAGTAAACACTTGCGAACACGTAGATGCGGCGGGCAGCGACAATCTCACAATTGCGAGATTGCAAAATTTGCAATTTCGCACAAGAAATCCACCAGCAGGCAACATAAACCTTGAAAATTATGATTTTTATCAGAATAACTCCTCAGGTTGACATTTGCCTGCACTTTTTTATTGCAAGGAGTCAATTTGGGAGGGGGGGGTGGGAGGAAGGAAGTGCCCCACAGTCTCCAACGTCCTGTTCCAGTCCAGCAGGCTCCTCCCAGTGATTTTTTCATGTGCTGGTCACTTTGATTTGGATCTTGACCTGGAAGGATTACTTTTTGTGGATGCTGCTGGATAATTGGATTTGAGGTCTTTTTGACTTTCTTTGGATCACTTTTGGATTAGAAATTTCACAAGTAAGTTTGTTTGGGGCATTACAGTTGCTGCAACTACAATTTTGGCACTTTTTCAGAACATTAAATAAAATATATTGTGCGTAGCCACAGTATCCAGTAGGACCAGGGTTAGTTATGGGTGCATGATGCAACTGTTTTGTTGAATTTCAACATCATTTAGGGCATGGATGGCATTGGATTGTGGTGATTTTTGTGTGTTTTTCGATTTTTTGGGGTGCTGTTGGGGCCTTTTGCCCAGGGGTACTCACTCAGTGGTGCATGGGCCTAGTGTTTCTGTGTGGTCTCTTTAATGTAAACATCATGGAGGGCATGGATGGCATTGGATTGTGGTGATTTTTGTGTTTTTCGATTTGTTTTGCTGTTGTTGGGGCCTTTTGCCCAGGGGTACTCACTCAGTGGTGCATGGGCCTAGTCTTTCTGTGGGGTGTCTTGAATGTAAACATCATGGAGGGCATAGATGGCATTGGATTGTGGTGATTTTTGTGTGTTTTTCGATTTTTTGGGGTGTTGATGGGGCATGGCCATGTGGGTGGGGGCCATTTTGAGGCCTGGTCCAGGGCCATGTGGTGGGGGTGAAGGGGCCATTTTGAATCCAGGCAGTGTGCTTTGTGCCATAGGCCTGCATCAAATGTGCCTTGCTTTCATCCATTATGCCCAGGGGTACCCAGTGGTGCATGGGCCGAGTCTTTCTGTGTGGTCTCTTTAATGTAAACATCATGGAGGGCATGGATGGCATTGGATTGTGGTGATTTGTGTGTGTTTTTCGATTTTTTTTGGCTGTTGTTGGGGCCTTTTGCCCAGGGGTACTCACTCAGTGGTGCATGGGCCTAGTCTTTCTGTGAGGTGTCTTGAATGTAAACATCATGGAGGGCATGGATGGCATTGGATTGTGGTGATTTTTGTGTGTTTTTCGATTTTTTGGGGTGTTGTTGGAGCCTTTTGCCCAGGGGTACTCACTCAGTGGTGCATGGGCCTAGTCTTTCTGTGGGGTGTCTTGAATGTAAACATCATGGAGGGCATGGATGGCATTGGATTGTGGTGATTTTTGTGTGTTTTTCGATTTTTTGGGGTGTTGTTAGAGCCTTTTGCCCATGGTCCTAGTCTTTCTGTGGGGTGTCTTGAATGTAAACATCATGGAGGGCATGGATGGCATTGGATTGTGGTGATTTTTGTGTGTTTTTCGATTTTTTGGGGTGTGGATGGGGCATGGCCATGTGGGTGGGGCCATTTTGAGGCCTGGTCCAGGCAGGGCCTGGCCATGTGGGTGGGGGTCTAGGGGCCATTTTGAAGCCAGGCAGTGTGCTTTGTTGTGCCATTTGCCTGCACCCAGTCTGTCATGCTTTCATCCATTATGCCCAGGGGTACTTTGTCAGTGGTGCATTTTATTGGTCTTTCCATTTTGGGAGGTGGGTATAATAAAAATGCTTACTTGCAAACTATTAATTGAAGCGCTACATATGCAACATTTATTTAACTGATGTTCCTCTGGCTTCGTTTGCTTTTAGGTGCAGAAAGACTAATCATCAGCCTCATCGTTCCTCATCAGTGGCAGGAAGAAGTCCTGCTGCGCTGTGTGCAGCACAACGTCACGTGTGGCCACAGACACCTCTGCAACTTCTGCAACTGCAGCCTGCTGTTGCAATATCTGAAGAAGATTGTCCCAAAAAAAGTTGGCTGTAGCTCCTCTAGCAAGAAAGTTGCTAGTAAGGAGCAGAAGAAGCAAGTGGCGCCACTTACCAAGGTGACTGGTGTGCCGACCGCCGCATTTTTTGGGAAAACAAAAAGTACGCCTGCAGCAGCAGCGGTGTCTGCTGGGGACCAAGCTGGGAGCAGCACCTCCGCTCCATTGGGCTCAGTGCCACCACCACCACGCCAACTTAGGTCCAAGCCCTTGAGTGCTGCAGAGGCAGCCAGAATAGTTGTTCAATAACCATCGACCAGTGATGTTGGCTCATCGCAAGAAAGTAGCAGCATCCCTCAATCAACACAGGTTGTTGTAACTCATCTGACGAGTGTTCAACAACCACAGCCGCAACAACAACCATATGTGCAAGTACAAGCCCAAGTACATGTGGAAGGAGAGGCGGCGCAAGGAGAGGAGCAAGCAGAGGTGCATGGAGCGGCACAAGTGCCCACAATCGTTGTTCCTCCTGAAGTAGGGGCACATCAGGAAATCGACATTCAAGCCGAGGTATCACATGAGGAAGCCACTCCTCCTGATGATTCATTGTCTTCCAGATCCCCAGCAAGGAAAAGATTAAGGCAGGTGTCTACTTCTTCTTGAAGCCCCCTTCCTTCTGATGATATGTATGAAACTTGGGAACCACCACGGCATTCTGAGAGTGAGGCACACCATGATCTAACAAAGGTAGCTAAGCATAAAAGGAAGGTCCCCGAAAGTCTCAGAGTTATGGAGTGTGATGATGACGCTGAACAAGAAGTGGCGTATACTCCTGCTGATGAAGACTCTCACGACGACAACGCAGTCATCATAGACGTCACTCCAGACTCAGCGGGCATGCAGCACACAGACATTTTAACCCTAGCCCGAAATGCTGCTGAGTGTGATGATGATGATGGCAACGTGGGAATGGGACCACAACGAATGCAGTTAACTAGTACACCACCACCTACAGCTTCCATATTTTCTCGCCAGAAGGGACCTCCATCCACCTCGACCTCCATTTCCTCAATTAGTGGTGCTGTAAGTGCACAACGTACTAAATTTCGGCAACACACATCCTCCAGTTCATCTGGCATTAGCAGCATTCCCAGTATCGCCTCCTCTGCCCCCCACAGACATTTGAAGTCCGCAGTTTGGGACTTCTTTAGTGTTAGCCCAACAAGGGAAACATAGCCATTTGTACCATTTGTAAGGTTCGAGTTAGTCGTGGTGAGCTTGGTACCAACTATGGTACCGGAGGCCAGAGAGGTCATCTTGAGAGACAGCACACTTTAAAATGGCATGCACACCTAAGGGAGATCAAGGATGCCCGAATTGCAAGTCAACAAATTGTATCCGTTGATGTTTCATCTGCTGATGTGGAGGAGGAAGAAGCGTCAACCATTTCTTCAGTTACACCCAGTACCCCTGTCAGCAGCACACCCCCTGAAAGATATATGAGCCAAACTAAGAGTGTGGGAGAGAGTGAGACACCAATGCGAAAAAGTTCATCATCACTGAGCGTAACTGGGTCGAAGAAGTCATCATCATCATCCTGTACAATGGTTCAGCCCACCATTAGAAGCATCTTGTTTTCAGATGCGCCATTTGAATGCAATCACCCAACGGCGCGTCTGTATAACACTAAGCTGGCTAAAATGCTAGCGCTGGACCTTCTCCCTTTTTCATTTGTGGAAGGGGTGGGTTTTCTTGAAATGGTGGCAACGCTCTGCCCTAAATGGAAGGTTCCTAGCCGGTTCTATTTTGCCAGAGTTGCGGTTCCAGCACTACATGAAGATGTGCTGGAGGTGATTGGGGCAGCTTTGCAGAAGAGTGCTGTTCACACTATACATCTGACAACAGACATGTGGACCAGTTGCGCAGCCACTGATTACATGTGCATCACTGCACACTGGGTCTCTTTTTCAGGGGTTAAAGCAAAGATAAACGCAGGTGTTGACTCGGACAAAGTTTATAAAGCTGCTCGGAAACATGCAACAATAGCCATGTTTGCCATGGAGAAAAGTCATACAGGAGAAAACATTTTGCATGAGTTTAACACAAAGGTCTTTGAATGGCTGTCCCCAAGAAAACACATGATTTGTTATGCTTCCACGGATAATGGCACCAATGTAGTTAAGGCCATGGATATGGGTGACTATTTCAGAGTGCCGTGTCTGCCGCACTGTATAAACCTGGTTGTTAAAAAATTCTTGAGTGAAGAAAGTCCAGTCTCCGAGTTACTGACCACCTGCCGAAGAATGTGCACACATTTCAACCATTCTTTTAAGGCCCGGAAGCAGCTGAGGTGCCTGCAACATGAACGTAAATTGCCAGTGAAAGCACTCTTCCAGGAGGTGGCAACACGTTGGAACTCAACCTTCTACATGCTTGAGCGTCTGTATGAGCAGTATGCGGTAGTCGATCAGTATTTCTTTAAACTGGGTACACCTATGATAGACATGAGGATACAGGTGGAGCAATGGGACCTAGTTAAAAGCCTGACAGACATGCTTCGTCCTTTTGAGGTCTTCACGCGTGCAGTCAGCAGGGAGGACTGTAATTTGGGAAAAGCTATCCCATTGTTTCGCATGCTAGAGCACCGACTGAAGGCGGTGTGTTCTAAGTTTGAAAAAGATGGAAAGGAAGAAGCATTTGAGTTGGCGGAGAAGTTATTACACCGCCTACTTGGCGATGATCATCTTGAAATGATCAACACAGAACAGCATTACATTTGTGCTACTATTCTGGATCCACGGTACAAAAAGGCAGTGGCAGGCAGAGTATTCTTTCCTTTTGATGACGCAGATGTTACAAAGTACAAACATTGGCTAGCTGTGTCAGCCACTCGGTTTGAAAGAGAACGGCAGGCAATTGAAGGAAAAGGCAGTACATCAGCATCAGCAGGCCATCCACAGTAAAAAAAATCCACTTCTGCATCTGTGGCTATGGCAGAAGTGAATGATTTTCCCTCTCAGCCGTTAACGACACCAGCAACCGTATCATCTGCACCAGACACAACATTGTGTGAAGAAGAGGATTGGCTAACTCAGCTTGGGTTTGCTTCTCAAATGGTCCCAGAAAAAAGTAAGCAAAAGTGGAGGAACCCTGGAGAATCTTGAGTTGATGGTGCAGGCCTATCTGAATGACTCAACAGAGGTCCATGTTCCTCATGACCCATTGGCGTATTGGCATGGGAAAACAGATGTGTGGCCAGAGATCACCAACCTGGCTATAAATTACGTGTCTTGCCCACTCGCAAGCGTGTCTTCTGAACGTGTTTCCAGTGCTGCTGGTGGCATTGTAACTTCCAAAAGGACCCGCCTCTCGCCCAAAAAATGTGGAGAGGTTAACAATGATCAAGATGAATCAGCACTTCATACCACCAAATTACAAAATACGAGAATGCACGCAGGAAGAAGACGAGGAGGACACCAACTTAGATGAGGGAAGTTCTTCCCTGTTAACTGACCTACTCCTCTCTGAATTAGCAGAGTTTGAGGACGAGCTCTTCTTCCCTGACACAGAGCCCTGAAAATGAGTCAAGGAATCACTAACTTTCTTTTTTGTCCTTATTCACTTTTATTCCTGTATGTCTGTCTTTCTTTATTTAGCAAAATCTATATAAAAAAAACTTGAATCACCTAATCACAAAAACAAGCCCATCAGCAGAACTGTCTTCACTTATTTGCTTATTGATTTGAAGGTGCCGCAGTCTGCATTCCTTGGGTTCACAAGTTCATAAGAACATGCTCCTCTATCCTCCTACTCCAAACTCCTATTTCCCTCAAAGCAGATGGCTGGATTACGCCCAATGAAGAAAGACTCTGCACTTGTGGGGGTGTTCTACTTCTTTGCGGGTGAGTTGACGGGTCTGGGGCATTGCTGTGAAGGTCTAATACCGGATAAAAGTGGTTTGGAGAAAATCGGAGCAGAAAAAGATTTTGCGCTTTTGATCACTTGCCTGTCTTTGGGGTGCTGTTTGGCGGGCTTTTAGGTTGTTGTGGGTGGGTTTTGGGGTCTGGGAGCACTGCTGGCACAGTCTAATGTTGATTGCATTTGTTTTTCAGGAAATCCATGGTGGAAAAGGGGAGTTAGGGCCTAGCCGCACAGCGTATTTGGACAGAATTGAAGGTAATAGGCCCATTTTTGCTTTTGCCTGTTTGGGGGTATTCTGCTTTTTTGCGGGTGGCTGCAGGGGTCTGGGGCCATTGCTGGGAATGTCTAATACCGGATAAAAGTGGTTCGGAGAAAATCGGAGCAGAAAAAGATGTTGCGCTTTTGATCACTTGCCTGTCTTTGGGGTGCTGTTTGGCGGGCTTTTAGGTTGTTGTGGGTGGGTTTGGGGGTCTGGGAGCACTGCTGCCACAGGCTAATGTTGATTGCATTTGTTTTTCAGGAAATCCATGGTGGAAAAGGGGAGTTAGGGCCTAGCTGCACAGCGTATTTGAACAGAATTGAAGGTAGTAGGCCCATTTTTGCTTTTTGCCTGTTTGGGGGTGTTCTGCTTTTTTGCGGGTGGCTGCAGGGGTCTGGGGCCATTGCTGGGAATGTCTAATACCAGATAAAAGTGGTTTGGAGAAAATCGGAGCAGAAAAAGATTTTGCGCTTTTGATCACTTGCCTGTCTTTGGGGTGCTATTTGGCGGGCTTTTAGGTTGTTGTGGGTGGGTTTTGGGGTCTGTGAGCACTGCTGGGTATGGATACTTTTGATTGCAAGAGGTTTGAAGCAAATCCATGTTGGCAAAGGGGAGTTAGGGCCTAGCTGCAGAGCGCGCGTGGAGTGATTTTGGAAATTTGCCTGAAAATTTCTAAGTCCCCATTTTTGTAGTTTTGCTTTTTGGCTGTTTGGGGGTCTTCTACTTCTTTCGTCTGGGTTGACGGGTCTGGGGCCATTGCTGGGAATGTCTAATACCCGAAAGAAAGTGTTTTGAAGACAATCCCTGGGGAAAAAGTTTTTGCATTTTCTGAGATTTCGTTCACTCTACCGTTTTCGGGGGGCTGTTTGTGGGGGTTCCTGGTGTTTGTGGGGGGGTTTGTGAGTCTTGGAGCAATGCTGGGTATGGATACTTTTGCTTGCTTGCAAGTGGTTTGAATACAATCCATGGTGGGTAAGGGGGGATTTGGGCCTACTTTACTTTCAAAGTACGTTTTGTCACCATTTTCTACTAGGCCTCGTTTTTGGAGATCTGATTGGGGGTCTTCTACATTTTAGCGACTGGGTTTAGTAAGGGTCTGGGAGCACTGCTGGGAAGGTCTAATTTTGTTCTAAAACACAGTTTACAGTACACCTAGCTTCAGGGGAAAGATCCGCTAAATTAATTTGTCCATACTTATTTATCCTTCAAAAGGAGACGCAGACAGAGTAGGCACTTTCAAAAATATTGTACTGTCTATTAGGAAACTCAAAGTGTGACTTTTTGCACTACACAGCGTACATACCTTATATTTATTTGTCAGTGGTGTTCTAATATCACTTCCGGTTTTTCCATCAATAATTACAGGCCGGGTTTCAGCCTGTGCAATGGGAAAAAAAGGATGAAGTCAGGCTTCACATTAGCGAGCCGCAATTCAGCATCCGCCAGGCAGGCAGTGGACAGGGTGTCTTCTGGTCACCAACATTGATGGACGGAGCGTCAGATGGAATGGAGGAGTCCCGCTAATAAGAGGAATGGTTGGATGCATGCAACTTACCAAATTCAACAGGACAACTACAGATACAGTATCCGTTCTTTTCTAATTATCTTTTAGGTAATGTTATTGCTGTGAACTTCTATGAGTGTGATTCTGCATTTCGTGGATCTCTGCTTCTAAATTCATCCCTACAGCCATTCTATAGGTTTTACTTCTGCTATTTTTTAAACCTAATTTAATGTAAGAAGTGTTTCTCTGAGTGCAGAGTTAGGCAAGTGAAAACGCATGATTATTACTGCAGTCCTGTACTGTCGCATTCTTTCATTCACGGCTGTCGAAAGTACTACTTACTTTTCAGTAACCATGCATGCATTAGTGCATACACTTCCTTTATGTCACTTAAAAGATTTATGGATAGCTTTGTACCCAAAGATTTGTTTATCTTCAATATTTGTTTGTCCATGCTGTGCTTTTTTTTTCTTCTCTCAACAAAACTTTCCCAAAAAAACCCATTCCCATCAATTTTCCAAACCCTAACCCTCTTCTCCCGGGATGTGTGGTTTTGTTTGATGTGTGACTAAATGACAGCAATAATTCCACACACTTGCTGGGGAGGATAAGGTCTTAGCAACAGGCTGGTGAAGGAATCCGAGGATATATTCTTACTCAGCTTGACACAGAGTCACTATTGGCAAATGAAAGCAGATTTTTATGTGCGCCATCAACTTGATTGGTCATCAAGAACATCCTCCTCCTAGACGTGGCAAATTACTACGGTGCTGTGTCCTTCACCTTCAGTGGGGGACAGCTGATTTCTTTGCTGCTCAGCGGTGGCGGGTGGCTGCGGTACCCCGGCTCCGTACCGCTTGAGACCTGCTGCGCTGACTGGCTGACCCAGGGAGCACGGAGGAGGATGCAGGTGTCGCCGTGGATGTTGTAGAAGTACTCTGCGTGTCCTCCTCATCCTGGGCCACCAGCCGCGATATTCAGCGACAGTGGCCTCCAGCCTCCATTGCCGGGCTCTTTTAGCCAGCTCCTTTCGTGTTGGTTTGGAAGGAGCATCTATATGAAGAAAGAAAGACAAGGCTGTAACCAATGCTCTTTAAGATTAACACAAAATGATTCAGCAGAAAGTTGTGTTACAGTAGAACTAGCAACTTGCAAGCGCAGTACATACCTTTTGTGGCCTGTGTCTATCTAACCTTTTAGAAGCAAAATTGGTACGTTAACTTCTGCAAGCCAGCATAATGCCAGTGCAGTCAACTTGCACCCGAGAAAAACAGACGCCCGCTATGATGAGTGAGACAGACTTGCGTTACTGTACCAGTCCAGTACATGCAGGTGGTGATGCTCTAACTTTTCTATTACGGGTGGCACTGAGAATACTCTGTTACAAGGGCTACTACGTAATTAATTTAACTTTCACCCTACAGTGCCAATGAATACTAGAAAAGGAAAATGAAGAAGATAAATAATCTGATTATCTATCACTGCACATGGTATGTATTTGCTTACATATGGGATGACTTTAGGTGCTTTGCTTTTTATTGAGTGAACAGTGATACATCCACACATGAATGACCGAGTTCTACTAAACTTATTAACAGAGGTAGTGAGTGGCCATCGTAATAGCCGGATATATGCTGTGCTTGCAATACAAACTACTGCTACTATTCATGGTAGTATTCGGACAAAATTACAACTTCTCTTCCTTGCCTTTCCTACACTGGGACGGACGTGCGGGTGCGGTGTTACATGCTCTTCAAAGTAACACTTAGTTCATCCAGTGACCGTCTACTCTCTCTAGATACACATATGCTATCTAATAGTCAGATAGTACCATGATCCAGGCATCCATCCATTCAAACTATATGTCAATCATTCTTCTTCATGTCTCTCATCTGGACAAAGCTTACGTTTTCTCATGGGAAAACAACCTTTTCATTTTATTTGGGAAACCGCAAGCCATACATCCATGCCTGACTTGCATTTGAATTTCAACCAAAGCATATATTGCGCACACATACAGTTTCTGTTTCACCCACCCAGGCTGTTCTCCTTCCACCCATCCTTGCTTCATCCTTCACCCAGCCATGCATCATATTCCTTCCCAGCCACCTCGGCCACCAATCAAACACGTATCATTCTTCTTTGTCAGTCATCATTACTTTTAACTTGCTCGCCTTCCACACTTACTTACACCCTTCTTTCGCTTTTCGTTTATCCCATCCATCAAGTTCATCTCAGATCTGATTTGGATTCTCGAAAAAAAAATCACCGCTGAGTTGAAGTAAACTTAGAGGAGGCTACTACCTGGTTGATAAAAAACTTTGTTCTAAATTTGAAAGTCTGCTTAACAGTATAGTAACTTAACTGTAGAACATATATACTACACCCGTGCAGAGAGCACACTATGCAGTCTGCAATCTCAATAAGTAAGGAATATAAGAGCTTACCACTGCCCGCCACTACCGTGGCAACCCGCACAGCAGTTTCGTCCGGCACTTGCACCGCCTCCTCCCCAGAAGTTTCCTCCTCCACCTCCACGCTGGGCCCAGCACCAGATGTTCCACCTTCAAAGTACATTTAAAGAATGTTAGATGTCATAGACATACAGCACTCACTAGTATTTTGTCTAGGAATGAAGAAATGTGAATACAGAAACCAATCTAATAATTTGTGACTGTCTACTCTAAAGTAAAAATGTCCCTTTTTCCAGGGAAGGGTGTTGTCTTGCTGCACTTTTTGGCACAACTGATGAATGCTTGGTTTTTAACACACACCATTTTTATCATAACAGACAGAAGCTTCACTTCTAAGAACAAATCATCATCACTAGGACGGAGTGACCAACGATTCAGCACCAAAAAGAAAAATTAAAGTTCAAACCAGGTGAGGGCTCGGCTCGCCCACAATAAATGTGTGAAATAAATCACTAAGCACTTTCACATTTTTAATCAACCGTTTATGTTTTATGACAAGCTTGATTTTAATAAATATTTTTACTTTTAATAAAGCTTTAAAACTTAAATAAACTCTGTGGTTTTTGGTCAAGAGGGAATGAGCAAAAGGTTTTGCAATTTCCAAGCATGAGTCCGTGCCCTGACACTTCTGGACTCTGACTCCGTAGTCTTGTCCTGCGTTGGATAATCATCATTGGGGATCAATCATCAATGAATTCGGGAGCTAAATGACTCTGCCACACTATCTAGTCAGTAAGGAGATTGGGGGTTCTTCAAAGTCTGATATCACTGAGGTATGTGGAAAGTCTACCTGCGCCTATTATAATTGATAAACAATGCACTATTCAGTGTCCATAGTTCTGTTTGTGCAGATTTGTCCCTGCAACAGTAGTAGTATGGATTGTCCTCCTATCCAAACCAAAAGTAAAGTAATATCTTATTCTTTCTTGGTGGTCATTCACCTTTTTCAATTCAATTCAAATATAGCTTTATTCGATTTTAGCAAAGGAAAATCATAAAAGCACATTTAATACAGCATAATAAAATGAGTTCAAAAACTCAAGCGTAAAAACATGAAATTTGGAAATAGAAAAAAGAGTATGAGATTATACAAATTATGGCTGTCGGGGATCATAAGTCAGTCAATTCATAGACGCTCTGCACCTTACTGCAAATTTCAAAAAGCTAGCAGCTGCAGTAATTGTAAGTTCATCTTCGAGCATGTATAGCTTGAGTAAGGCTGGCCTGCACTGTCTTAAGCCCCACAGTTTCAAGATTGGGAGAAGATGTTTCTTTCTGCCCCAGTCATAAAATTTGCAAAATAAAAGAACGTGAATGTTGGATTGCTTGGAAACATTGTCACAAGGACAGACCACCAGTGTAGTAGACCAGTCATTTGTGGTGGGGAATGTTAGTAGACGGTTAAAACAATCCGTCCTCATCCTTGTTAGCAACATTCTCGTGTAGGTTGAAAGAGTCAGGGAAAGATAGTAGGGAATGCCAACATCATAAAGTAAAAGATTGTGGTAAGCAATTGATGATTTATTACCTTCGAGATAGGAGCGCCTGTCAACGAGTAGACCCAAACAGCGAGCCTTAAGGTCCTTTTTAGAAATGGTTTGGCACATAGTCGGGTTGACGTATAGATTAGCCAAATCCAATGATGTTAAAAATTTCTGTACATAAGCAAGCCAAGGTATTTTTCTTGAATCAGTTAAGGCCATACAGTCCTTAATTACGTCTTGATTAAGCACCATTTTTTCCGAGGACCATACTTTGTGCCATAGCAGAATTGGTGCGACTTTGATTATATCCGAAATATGTACCCGGGCGAGCTCGTTGTGACAGACTGTGGTGGAAATAGATCGGGGAACAGCCAGCAAGTATCTTAGGAATGCGTTCTCACTGGTTTGTATCTCTCCACAGTCCACCAGACCCCAGATACCAGCTCCATATGTTGCAGTGGAGACGCATTTAGCTGCAAATATTTCCAACAAAATCCTAACCGGTTTCCCTCCTAGTTTTGTGGTGAATTTCTTTAAGGCACCAATTTGTCTGATAAAAGCCAAGTTTCGAGTGTGGACAGCGTTTTTCCATGAACCTGTACTATTGAAAAGTATGCCCAGGTAAGTGAATGTTTTCGTGAGGCTGATCTTGGATGCATCTATAAATGTATTGCAAGAAATGTTCTTTTTTTTACTGCAACACATTGTAAAAGTTTTACTTACATTAATCCTAAGACCTCTCTCGCCCATGAATGTTGAAAAGGCTGACAATGCTTTTTGGAGCCCTAGTTGGGTCCTGGACATGATAACAGCGTTGTCCGCGTATAAAAGAATTGGAACTACGAGGCCATTTATTTTAGGATAATCAACATCTAGTTTGGCCAGGCAATCGGCAACACTGTTAATATACAGGTTAAAAAGAAAGGGGGCAAGGATGCAACCCTGCCTGACCCCCTTTTTGATAGGAAACTTGCTCGTACAGGTTCCATCCTTGCCATAGCGAACCTTGGCCCCTGCTCCTCGGTATAGTTCTCTTATGAAGGCGAGTATGTTGAAATCAACTCCCATATCAGTGAGGGTAGACCAAAGTATACTGTGGTTCAGGCAATCAAAAGCAGAGCTTAAGTCCACGAAGGTCATATATATATTGCACCTTTTTGCCATCACATATTTGTCGATGATCAGAGCTAAGTTTAAGCATTGTTCCACTGTCCCGAGACCAGAAACAAACCCATATTGGAATTTAGACAAAATGTTATTTTCCTGAGCCCATGATTGCAATTGGTTCAACAGGACTCTCCCAGCCACCTTCATCATGGAGTCCAATAAGGAAATTGGTCTATAACATTTTGGGTCCATTCTTTCGCCTTTTTTAAAAATGAGTATTATGATCGCTTCTTGCCAAGTTGTGGGGAATCCTTTGTGGACGTAGGAGTTTAGGACATTTGTTACAATTGGTGCCCACAATTGTATGTTATCTTTAAATAAGTCTATTGGAATTCCGTCCGGGCCGGGCGCTTTGGCATTAGAGCTTTCAAGAATGGCCAATTCCACTTCTGAGTAGTTAAAGTAGATGGAAAGCGGGAACGACTCTATGTGGTTGCTTTGCGGCTCATTACTCTCCGTTGGTGGAGTTTCAAAGTTAAGTGGTTCAATCTGGTCATCTATTTTATACAGTTCGGTGAAGTGATTTATCCAAACTTCTTCCGTGATAGCAATTTCTATGAGGTCTGTTGACCTATCACTGAAAAAGGGGGCATTGACCTCCCTCCAAAAGGCCGTATTGTCTCTTAAAATGCTTGCTTTTAACAAAGCTTCCCAGGCAGCCGTTTTCAGTTCCTTTTTCCTATTTTTTATTGCCTGTTTATAAGCAGCACGGGCGGATCTTATTTCCACCCGTTTTTTTGGGATTTTATTAAGGGTAGCCTTCAGAATGTTATGAGTGTTTGAACACTCGTGGTCAAACCAGCCAAAGTTCTTGGGCACGTTGTTTTTATTACAGTTTCTGGTCAAGTTTTTCCTGATTTGTGAGGCGATTTTTCACCTTTTTATTATTGGTAATTGTCAAAGCATAAACATTTAGAAGACTTGAAAAGACATTATGGACAATCCCAGAGGACTGCACTCAGTGCATAGAGCTATTGCTGACTAGAATGGGAGTTTCGTTTAACACCTTTTGCCAAATGTGCAATCTTAGTTAGCTACACAGACAGACTTATAAGAATAATCTAGTAATACCACAGGGAGTCATAATAGAGGCAGGATAAGAATTTAGATACAGTCTACAAGAAGATCAAAGACGATTTAGAAAAAATCGAATGAGGAACGCTAGGAAAAAATAGGTACTCTATATTAAAATTAAAACTTACCGGGCCAGCAAAGAAGCCCTTGCCTGACCGATCCTGGCCTTGAACAGCAGCAGCAGCCGATAACCCTTCCTCCTCTGTCCTCTTGCCCCTGGAGGGAGCTGATGTACAACATCAAAGAAAGAAAGACCCGAAAACATGGATGATTGTTGTCAACCAAATCAAACATTTCAATAGAACAATAACAAAATATTTTGGCAAAATAGCAAACAGACAAATATTCCACGGGATATATTGACCTATCTCATGTGGTCTGCTACAATATTAGTATTGCTTGATTTGCGGTCCGTCGACTTGGAAAGTTATGTAACTCACTAAACAAACTACTAAAAAGGTTTGCCTAGGACTGGCAGGCAGCAGTCTGCAGCACGCGAAGTGACAGACAAACTCCATCGTGATTGCAGATCAGCGACAACACTAAAAAGTTTCCTACTACATTAACCAGTCATTAAAATACTCAAACTATCAATCCACCACCACTATTTCTTCTTATTGCCAGGTGTACAAAGGAAGGACTGGACTTGAGTCTGTAGGGGCAGATTTACAAACCTCTTGCGGCTTTTTTGCTCCATTGTTGTGTGACTTTTGTGACGCAGCGGCAGAACAAAAAGGCGCCATGGTGCGGCGTATATTAACAATGTGACGCATATGGGAGATGCATCACGTTGTAAAGCCCTGCGCCATCAGGGGGCGTTCTGGCGCAAGGGAGGGCATTCCTGCGCAGGAACACATCCTAAAAGTGGCTGAGGGAAATCTACAAGATTTCAATCAGTCACTTTTAGGACAATGATGCGTGACTCAAACCCTGCCCCTGCTTGAAGCAGACGTACGGCTTCACGCAGCATTGGGGAGAAAGGGCACCCCAGAGCATTGCTGGAGCTGCGCCATCGTTGCGACACAACTCCAGCAATGCGCCGCCTTTACGGCACAGATGCGTAACGCTTCGGTGACGTTTTGGACCCATGGTGCGCCGCATTGTAAATACGGCGCACCATGGTTGGTGGTGGCGTGGCGCACAATTACTGGCGCCTCCCTGCTACTTTGCAGGGATGAGCCGGTAATTGAAAATCTGAGCCTTAGTGTCTGGCATTGCCCAGTTCTTTAAACTACACTCATACATAATTTCTCAGGCCAATGAAATGAACACAAAATCGAAAACAAATAGGCATAATAGCAACGCTACTGAAAAGGAGAGCAGTGCACCTGAAATGCACAGAAGATTTTGAAATATAATTTACCTACAATGTAATCGGCAGCATTATAGCTCTTGGTAAAAAACAGGCTGCTTCCCGGCTCCCTTTACCATGGTCTGGGCAGAAAGGAAGGTAAATAATAAATAAGAAATAGAATAGGGAAGAAGACACGAAAAGAGTTTAAAAAAGTAGTTTAAAATTAACCAAAAGTAGCAGAAAACACAAAAATATGGAGCTAGAAAAATAGAGGGATAGATAATAAGTAAAATATATTAAAAAAAACTTCAAACAAGCAAAGGATGGCAGAGATTGACAGAGGATACAGAAAGCATTCCCAGAACCATAGCAATGAATGAAAAACAAGATGGCTGCGCCCGTTCACGACCGCGTGGGTAAGTTAGCTCGAGATTTCCCCCGCGATCACACGCGAACTTGTACTAGCGAGCCGCACACTTTGCGAGATTACACATAGCGCCCGGAAACGGAAATACGTCACGCAAACAAGATGGCCGCGCCCATGTACGACTGCTGGGGTAACTTCGCAACGTTGCGCTACAAGCGGCTTGCGAAAACGCAAAAAATCACGCGAACTAACACGACGCAAAAAAAACAAATCGTATATTTGCATGAACTTGTGGCTTCCGAATTCGATCTCGCGTGAATTTGCGCCCCGCGAATCGCGTGAAATTGCAAAACTGAAAGCACTCAGCAGGTGTAAAAGTTCAATCTTATCATTAGTAACCATTCCCTGTAGTGCTTCCTGAGGGGCCCCTCCAGTGTTCAGTTGCCTACTTGCAACTATTCTATGACCCTGCTCTGACCCTCACAGCAGGCTCAGAGAATAGCTACAAGTATGCCACAAAGGTCCTGTTAAAAAAAATTACACTGCAACAGAAAGCAATTACAGATAAGGAAGCAGGTGCCAGCCTGGAAGTTGAAATTCAGTGACACATTAATCAGCCCCTAATTCATTCATGTCAGTTGAGGCAGGGCAGGTGTGCTAACGAATTTTACAAAACTGAAAGCACTTAGAAGGTGCAAAAGTTCAAGCTCATCATTAATGAGGAAGCACTTACAGCTAAGGAAGCAGGTGCCAGCTCAAATTCAGTGACACATTCATCAGCCCCAAATTAATTCATGTCAGTTGAGGCAGGGCAGGTGTGCTTTTCCCCCCATAATCTACAGTGATGAACCAAAGGGTGGCATGGGTGAGCCAGAGGGTGACAGTGGTGAAACAGAGTGTGGCAGTGGTGAAACAGAGGGTGCTGTGATGAACCAGACGTAGAAACAACTTGGTCGTGACCGTTGCTACCCGAAAAGTAAGTTCGCATTTTCGAACTGGTAAAAAACCCTTGCAAAATGGCAGAAACACTTGCGAACACAAAAAAAAATCCGCAAAATTTGCGAGAGTTCGCGGATTTTGCGGATTGCAAATCCGTAAATACGCAATTTCGTGGATTGTGAATTCGCAAAATTCGCCCATGCTTAGTACGAATCCCCCTTGCTTTAAGGACAGGTATCAAGAAGGCCCTTCGTGGTCCCTGGTAGAATTTGCAAAATAACATACATGTATATTTGATTGCTTTGAAGTGTCATTACAAGGGCAAGTTAGGGTATCCGGAGGCCAATCATTACAGGTAGGGAAGGTAACCATACGGAAAAAAGTACCTAATCTAAGGCGGGTCAACAGTGTGCAGGCATAGGGGCTTAAGACCAGGGTGAGGTAGTGTTGTAGACCCTCACAGTGAGTAATTGCCTGGTATCTGAGAACAGTGTATTTCTTTTTCTCAAGATTCCATCTGACACTTACTAGATGGGCAGAAACCATCTTTTTCAAAGAACCTCTTGATATCCCCTCCATGGTAGCTGGGTTTTCCAAAAACTCTGGGTGACCTATCTCCGTGAGGATGTTTCTCACATAAGATAGCCATCTGATGTTTGCTTCCCCGTCCAATAAGAGACAATCAGTTATTAAGTCTCTATTTAAAGTAGTCTCCTTGGTGACCCAGACCTTGTGCCACAACAGTTTGGGGGAGATCCTGATGGTGTCACAAATGTATGGAATTCCTGCTTCAATATGTGTCATGTAAGTTGATGTAAATTTAGAGACGACCAGTAGATGGCAAATGAACTGGTTCTCACCACATTGTAGTGACTGAGCATTTTCTACCCCCCATAGCCCTGCACCATATGTGGCTGTAGATATATATTTGGCCTTGTAAATGTGTATCAGTTACTTGACCGGTTTCCCACCTACTTTGGCAGAGGAATTTTTCAGGGTGCCGATGGTCCGTGTTAATGCTAATTTTCTAGCAGCTACCGCTGCGTGCCAGCTCCCCCTCCTGTCGAAGGTTACGCCCAGATAGCAAAACCTGTCTGTTGTTTCAATTTTTTGACCTTCCAGAAATATTGGGCAAGACACCCTCTTTAACCCTAGGCCACAGGACATTGTGTAAGTTTTAGAGGTCTTCACTTTTAAACCTCTGTCCCTCATAAAGTAGGTAAATGTGACCACAGCCCGCTGTAATCCTAGCCTGGTCCGTGACATTAATGCCGCATCATCGGCGTATAATAGTAATGGATTGGTGTCGTTACAACGCAGGCTATTACAACGCCTGCTGTTACAACGCGGTTTTTACATCGCATACCACTACAACGCATAGTGCTTTTAAGCGCTGGATAGTGATTTATTTAATTTACTATTCCAACTCCAGTCCCCGTGGATAGTAGGGAAGGTGTTGGATAGTAAATTAAATATATTCCCTATCCTAGAGCGCCCCCCAGCGCAATGCCTTGTAATGGTTTGCGTTGTAATGGTTGCGTTGTAATGGTAGTGCGTTGTAATAAATGCGTTGTAAGTGATGTTTCCCAATAGTAATGGCACGGGTGTCCCATTTATGGAGGGGTAATCATGTTGTGACTCTCTTAAATATTGTCCGATGGAATTGACATATATAGTAAACAACAGGGGTGCTAATATGCACCCCTGTCTGACCCCCCTCAAAATGGGAAATTAATCCGAGCCCTCCCCCTGGCGTCCAAACCTCAATCTAGCTCCTGCGTCCTTATATAATTCTTTAATAAAGGTTACGATATGACTGTCGATGCCCAAATCTGAAAGGGTTTTCCATAATAGGTCGTGTTCCACGCAGTCGAAAGCGGAGGTTAAATCAACAAAGGTGATGTAAAGTTTTCCGCTCCTGGCCTGGGTGTATTTGGAAATAAGTAAGGCCAAGTTCAGACACTGTTCCATGGTCCCTTTCCCTGATCTGAAGCCATACTGCTGGTTAGAAATAGCCTGATTTTCCTCCTCCCAGATATGGATCCTATTTAAGATTATTCTGCCAGCCACTTTCATAAGTGCATCTAGGAGTGATATTGGCCTATAACAAATAGGGTCATTTCATTGCCTTTTTTAAAAATTGGCACGATGATAGCGTCAGGCCAAGATGAAACAAACCCACATTGGTTGGCCTTATTTAACACATTCGTGAGCAAGGGGGCCAGAGATCTATCTCTGCCTTGTAGACATCGATCGGAACGCCATCGGGGCCAGGTGCCTTGCCGGATGAACTTTCTTTGATGGCTTTGATGTCCTCATGGCAGTTGAAAGTTATGTCTAAGGGGAATGTAGTTGAATGGATAGGATCTCTGGAACTAGATATAATGTAATTAGGAGTGTTCGTACTAGGTCCACTCGTCGGTCTATTGTAAAGGTGTTTGAAATGGGTCACCCAGGTGTCTCCTGTTATTGCTACATCAATAAAGTCCTCGACTCTACTTTGAAGATATGGAGCGTTTACCACTTTCCAGAAAGCCGTGTTATCTCTCCCGTTGGCATCCTCACGTAAGGACGCCCATGCCTCTTTCTTTAGAGTGGCTTTCCTGATCTTAATAGTTGTTTTAGATGTCCCTCTGGCTTGGCGGATTAGGTCAGGATTTTTGGGTGTACTTTGCAAGGCCTTTTTTAAAAGTTTTACCCCCACATGCATCAAAGGATTTTGGACTCGCAAACGGTGCGAATCGGAAAAATCGGCCGTTTGCGATTCCAAAATCACTTTTTGCTATGCATGAAACTTTTAGGAATTTTTTGCACTTCTAAAAAATGCGTTTGCATTTAAGGAATCGCATGTGTGCGATTCCTTAAATGCAATGCATGATTTTTTTTAAAAATGCGAATTCTAAAATAGGAGGTGCAAATTAACACGAGGTTGACCCTCGTGTTAATTTGCGAAAATTTTAAAAAAAGCAAAAAAATGCATTTTTTAAACATGCATGTTACAGACACACATGTCCTTAGGACATGTGTGTGTGAAACATGCACTTGAAAATACATTTCAGGGGTGCAGGGGGGGGTCCTTTGGACCCCCCTCTGCACCCTTGAAATGCATCAACAAATTGCGAGTGCAAAACAAAAGAAATGCAAAACGGCATTGATTCCTATGGGCCTCTAGGCCCATAGGAATCAATGTAATGCCATTCCTTAATTGCAATTCGCAATTAAGGAATCGCAATTTCCGAAAATTAAGAAATCCTAAAAACTTTTAGGATTTCTTGATGCATAGGATTTTGCATTTCCTAAATAGCGATTCCTTAATTTTCGCTATTTAAGAAATGCAAAATCCTAGATTGATGCATGTGGGGGATTGTGCCTTGGTGCACTTACTGTCGAACCACCCATGCGCTTTATTTGTGACACATGTATGTTCTGTAAACAATATATCCTTTACCGCTAATTGGATTTTTGAAAAGGAAGCCATTTCTTTAGCTGGTTGCTTGTCGTGTGCCAAACAAACCTAAATGTCTTCGAGGGATGACGATATTAATTTTTTCAGGAGCCCAGCAGGCTCAACCTTCCCCCATTTATTAACATAGCCATTTTTAGCGGCGAATTTGATCTTTGGGGTATAAGGGACATTACCCTTTGTAATTCGTTTCTCCCCGCTTATTTTTACTGTAAAAGAGATAGGGTAGTGGTCACTAAGTAGGGCCGAACCTGTTTCCCATGTGCTCACGAATCCCGCATGATCAGGGGACATTCAAGTAAAGTCGAATACGGAATTACTCCCGCGACCATTATAGGTCGGTTGAAAAGGGACGTTCGGGTTGTATAGCTCATTCACAAAAGACAGATTAATGTGGAAGGTGATTTCATTAGGGATATTACCTAATTTTGTGTGGGCAAAATGAGTAGGTCTGTCTTCCCTGTGGTCGGCCAAGCCACAGAGTCCAGTTGCATGATGGGGCAGATAGTGCAGTTAAAATCCCCAACCCAGATCATCACCTTCTCTCCTGTTGTCTGGTCTCTTAAAGATGTTAAGCTAGTCATGAGATTATGAATTATAGGCTCTATTGTGTTAGGAGGCACGTTATTATAAAAATTTACTAAAATGATTTTTATTTTTTGTAATTGGCCCCATCTAAACACCAATACCTGATAATACGCCGTACTCAGAAACTTGTGAACTTTTATGTCCCCTGTCGTTGCGACATAAGTGCAGAGGCCTCCTTTGTTTCTGCCCTGTACACTAACCAATGCTGGTGTATGAAAGGTTTGTTAACCTACAATGTGGCGTTCCTCTGTCGTCCATGTTTCCTGCAAACATATTATGCTATGCTCCGTCACAACAGCTATGTCACTGCGTAGAGCAGTTACAGTTAAAACATATTGCTCCTCTGCGGTACCAAGGGTGTCTTCCCTCATGTTCTGATGTGGCACTATGGTTAACAGAGTTGTTGATGTTTCTACGTGTTCCCCTGGAGAGTTCCTTGCCTGTCAATCTAGGTCATCCAAACCAGAGAAAGAGTTATATCGATTCGTTAAGGGAATTGTCCAATGTGGAGTACATGAAGTAAATGAAGTGAATTGGGTGGGCTGTAAGTTCCCACCCCAGTAGCTATCTGGTTTTTCTGTAAACCTACGACCATGGTGTGTGAATCTCCATTGATTAGTATTTATATTCTTTGGTGAAAAAGGGGCATAAGTAGTGTGTTTAAACTTGTTGTGAAAAACACGTCTACCCCAGGATGTCACCAAAGACTGTGGATAGAAGTAACTCAAATTCCTGGTTGATATACCTTTGTCTCCCTGCTCTAGGTACCAGTCAGTTATGTGTGTAACCGCCCTTTGATCTCTGAAGTTGATGATTATTACATCCCCAGGTAAGTCTTTGGGTCTCTGTCCCACCCAGGCCAGTCTTCTCACATGCGCTATTTCTCCATCAATATTAGGGGGCAGTGGTCTGTTGTTCGTGAGCCAATGTACCACTTTGTTCTTTAATTCAAAGTAGCCTTCCTCCTTCCCTTCTAAAAGTTCGGGGACCCCTGTGAGAATAATAGCATATGGAGCCGCCTCAGGTGGTAGGTCTTTGTGGCGATTTATTCTTTTTGAGACTTTCTGTGGGGGATGGGACTTTTCAATAATTACATCTTTTCCTTTATCTTTAGAAGGTGGATGTGAATTGGGGATAGTGTCAGCGGTCCCTCTACTCTTTGACTCCTTATCTCCTGACACCTCTGTTAATGGTTTCTCGACTCCCATAGGCGCTTTCACGCCCCCTGTGGCTGCTTTCTTTGGCATTGTGTGGGCTCTTGCACCCCCTGTTGGCACTTTCTCAGCTACTTTACTAAACAGCTTAGGGCATGACGACGTGGGCATATCCCCAGTAGGAAGACCATTTGTATTACTGGGGCTGTGCCCGCTATTGATGTTGTCCGATATGAGTGCTACTAATTCTTTTAGAAGTTTAGTGTTTAAAGTAGTAATTTCCAGTAGGCCACTCAAGTCGCTACCCATCCTCTTTATCCTCTCTGTTAGTGGGAGAATTAGGGACCTGACTAGGTGTTCCATATTTTCCAGGGTGCATTGCTTTTGGGCTCTCTCTGGGGGGTGTGGTTTAAGCGGGTTAGTATCGTCCTGAGGTTTTAGCATCCTCGGTGGTTGAATGTTTTTTGCTACTATATTCTCTCCCGCGAATGGTTTTGGAGAGATTCTAGGTGCTTTAGTTCTCCTCCCCCACTGAAAAAGTCCCCCTCTCTTCCTTTTTAGGTCTCGCTCGAGACCTATTGCTGCCGAGATGGGTCTGAAGAGACATAGACTGGGGGACGAGCGCCGATTGCCCATCGTGGACGCGCACGCCCAGCCCCCCCCCAGCCGTGCACATCTCAGTCAGAGTCAGCCATGCCTCTCTCAGTCGCGTGCACACACACACATGCAGGCACACACACACACACACACACACTGCATACACACACTGCATACACACGCTCACACACACACCCCCCCCAATCTACTCACGGGCGCACACACAAACACAGTCACACACACGTGCATCCACACACTCGAAGTGCCCATCTATTGTCTCGCTAGCCTAATGCACCAAAAAACAGTCCCCCTACTCACCGGGCTGACTCAGGACTCCCCCGCTGTTCTCCAGGCTGGTCTTTCCTCCTCAGGTGTGCAGGGTCAGCGGCTCAGGCTCTGCAGCAGGCGGGGCTCTCCAAGACGAGTTTCCTAGACGTCCGAGGTGCACGCTCATGGCACATGGAGACGCGCAGCGTGACTTTGAGTGTGCGCCCGCCCGTACAGCTGAGGTGCATGCTCGCACGCTCTTGACGTTATCCTTCGCTTGTTCTAAAGTTGTCAGGTCTGTAATGTACCATAATGATGACGTTAAAATGATGCTAGAGAGCCTGGTTATCTTTGTAATACATTTATGAAAGCGATGAGAGTGACAAGCATCCATGTTCAAGTGAGGGAAGATATCCACGTGAACTGGATCACCGGCGTCACTGCTTGCGTTCCGTTCTAAGCCGAGCGCGCTCTTCAGAGCTAGGCGTTGCGAAAGTAACGCTGAGGGCGCTGTCAAGATGTGTTTAACTCCGCTCGTCGCCTCTCCACGCTTTCCTGAGTGACTGCGAGCCAAACGGGTGAATAAATCGTTGTTTGATGGGCAGTATTGATCCCCGGGGTACTTAAGTGCTTTTAATTTTCCGCTGTGTTTCAGGAGCTTAATGAAAGTCAGTGTTTCTTATCGAAACTAAGAAGCAGCGGGTTTATCTGGTCTCACAAATAGCACACACAAATTACCGCTCTTTAATCCTCAGCTGTAACGCGTCCAATTAAACGGCGTCAACAGGCTCCTCAGCAGACGCACGGGCCCATTTTGAGGCTGTTAGGGTTTCGCAGAGCTTATTAATGTGTCGTCTTTACACGTTTTAAAGTTTTATGAATGGTATGCATAATTTATCGGATTGCCGTTTACATAATCTAGTTTTATTACATATCACAAATGTGGGAAGGATTTTGGAGTTTGTTAATAAAGCCATGGGGATTATTGAAACACCGCTTGCGCTTTTTTTGCACATGTCTGCGCCATTGCTTTTATACAGTATGTTTGTTTCTCGTTTTCAAAATGTTTTTAACTGCAATTTTTGACTACATCCTGTTGTACTGTTGTTTCAGGCAGACTGGAGACACTGCTTGCTGAATGCATGGTGTATGTACATTTACTGCATGTCTAAATTTCTCCAATTCTTCTCTTTACTTTTTTGCACTTGCCTCCCTTCTTGCACGCATTCACAGTGGGTCTGGCGCAAAGAGTGGATTCACAGTTACATTTTCGTAACAGGCCATACTTTGTTTGAAAGGCGAAACCCCACATTCTCTTCCAGTATTTCTTTTCAGCTCCTAGCCCAAGATCTTCTTTTCTTTTCATTATTTTACATCAGTTTCTTTGACATATGGTGCCTATGCACGCTTTGACTGGACTCTCATACTGTTCTGGGTGGGGAGTGGCAGACCCCATTTGGGCAACCACAGGGCAGAGCGAGGCTACTGGAGCAGAGCCATGGTGGTTGAGGTTAATTGCCACTGGTGTCCTAGGACGCATCATGCTAGGGATCTCCAAACTTTGTCAAGTACACCCTTTCCACTCTTGACTGTCAGGGTAGTAAGGGTGAGTAGTCCAAGGTGTCTCAGGGAGGTAGCGTGGCTAGAGACTCAAAATTCGAACAATCACACAGTAGAAGCAATGATGTAATTTACAGACCAGTGACCAGTGCTTATCTTCCTATAAAATAAGTATTTAAACCACAACATAAATTAATACAGTTTACAGGGAATAAGCAGGTTTACAGGGATACATTGTGAGAGCGACAAGTTCTCTAAAGAATGGGAACATGTAAGTAAATCCAATTAAAGCTCAAATGCAGGCTCGCCGTCTTGCAGAGGAGCAGCTCATAAGCATTCTGTGACCCGTAAGAGTGTGGGGATAGCAATGTTCATTAAATTGTGCCATCAAACTCTGTTAGTCAAAGTTCACAGTTGGTGTCTCTTGGGCATATGGAAATTCCAGATGTGGGACACACTCTCTATTACCATGTGCTTGCTGGATGGGGCTTGGGGCAAGTCATCGGGCTCCCCGAGCTCTTTCAGGTAGCCCAACCTTCTTTTGTCCATGATCCCCTGGCTGAAATGTCTGAGGCCTTAATACGACAGTGGTCTTCTGAAACCTCCAGGGCGCTTATATAATCACTGAAGAGAAACAAAGGTGGAGTCAGCACAGTACATTTGCATCTTTCTCCACATTGTTGACCGAATCTGGCAGTCCTTACTTTACAATTGACTGACAATTTGTAAACAACCTCCCTTTAGTCTGACAAAACTTGGCTGTTTGGCAAGGAGACGAAAACTTCTCAACACTCTTCCACATTTCCTTTCTTTCCTCTGCACTGCTCCGCACACTGCGCCCATACACAAGCTGGACTCTCCTCCGTGGGCATGCAGACTGTTGCAGGACAAGGGCCTCCTTCCCTCTGGTAACAGGCAGGCAGCTCCTGGATCACTAGCAGACCGACCGCTTCCGAAAAACGTGCTGAAACCAGGAGATATCCCTTCACCTTCAGGAGACTGACCATCAGTGACATCAGTCCTGGAATACAGCAGCTTTTCTCGGGCAGTGAAGCTGCTCAAACTGGAACAAAGAGGGTATCTTTGGGGCCTGCTATTATATGGAATTTTTAGACCGGGGAAGTGGATCCACTGTCTGTGTTTACTAAATAGTTTGGCCTGGCTTCTTTTTATAATTAAGTTTTCCTTTGCAGTGCATTCAGATTCTTTGTGGAAGGTAATGACTCCTTGCAGTAGATAATGAAGATGATGTCTCCAAGCAGGGGTACCCGGAACATAAGCACAATAAGTGTAAAGTTCTGCACCAAGCTCTCATCAGCACATCAGGACAGGCCACTCAAGGGAAACAAAGGGTCCACTCCCTCCGCAGGAGCTTCTTGCAAGAAACTGGAATATTAGTTGAGAAAGGGTGAAACCGAACCTCAAATAATAATTACAGTCCTTGTGATGGTGCACCACTAAAGCCCCTCAATATACCTGTGCTTAACCCTCTGGTAGCTTGTCACAAAGCAGTCAGGCTAGCTCTGAAGCAACGTGTAAAGTGTTTATGCAGTACTCAAACAGTAAGAAAGTGAAACAGAGCACAAGAAAATTTCCAAACTAATTTCCAAAATAAAATAGAGAATATAGTAATAAATCAAATGAAACCAACGTGTCAAAACTCTAATAAGTAGAACGGTAAATATGAATTTTTAACATTTCAATTAAATATAATGCCCAAAAAGCACAAAGCACCAACGTGGTTATCCAGTGGGGCTAGACCGGGTCAAAGTGAAAAGTTAAGGCTGGTGGCAATGGATCACAGGTCAGATACAAGGACCAGGTTGGTCCTGGTGGAAAGGTGACAAGGTGACCTTCTTTGAAACTTTATTGGAGAAAAAGTGGTAGTTGATGAGAAAAGTAGTCCTTGATGAGTCGTTGGTGGGGTAAGCTACAAACTGAATCCGAAGCGGGGCTTGATGATGGCGGATTGTTGAAGAGCTAGGTCCCGGTGCAATTGTCTGTGAGGGAGGGAAAGATCCAAGCAGGTGAAGTCCATGCCTGCAATGGCCTTGGCTTTGATCAGCTTCTTGTTGGCGTCGGTCCCGGGAAAGTCCTCTACATTTGGACTTAGAAAGTTTTCTGGAAGCCAGGTCTCCTGCAGCGGGGCAAACCAGCAAGCTGAGGCCGACTGGCATCCTAAGTTCCATTGGATCAAATGGCATCCACTGTAACTAGAAATTAATCAAGTGGAGTTCAGAAGTCGCTGCAAAATATATCTCTTGGAAAGCAAATCTATCTGATCAGACTTATCCTTCAATTAATACAATCAATGACAGACAACTCCTTGTGCCAATCTCATCAACAACCAACAAGTCAAATTAACAATAAGTTCCTTCAGATCCACCTTTTCAAAGATGTGGTTAACGAAAGATCTCTGGTCCCAGAAAACATTGCTCAGTAAAAAGTTAAGATGACTCAGATCATGGTGGTGTCCCTCCATGCTTGCAGACATCAACATTTTTCACTGTCGGTAGAAAAAAAAAATCTGGCAAGCAAAACAAAAGTACTTGACTTTAAACAATATTAGAATATTCAATTGACACAAGATAGGAATGACCTTACTAGGAAAAGCTTGTTTTTCTTTACATTCTAGGGCCTACACAGGCCTCTCCTGTGAGACTCTTTTAGTACATGTAACCTGCAGTTTAAGTGGTTTTAAGATGATGGTCTGTATTTATCATTGTAATATTTTATCTTTTGATATTGTATCGTGTTCTAATTTCTTGTATGGTTGTTGATTTTGATTAATCAAACAATAAATCATTTGACTTCACTAGACTACTACAATTGATTCAGCAAATTGAATCTTCAGTCGCTAGTGTGTAAATTTTATTCATCTTCAGATCTAAAGGAAAACATACAACCTTGCCTGCTAACCCCTTTACAAATTTATGTAGAGGGAGTTTAGATGTCTTTATGTGGTTGCACACTAGTTATTGGATGATAATATTTTCATATACATTTAGCTCCTTTAGTTTACATAGCAACACATCAATGTCTGTACCATTGTGAATTGCACTAATGGGCATCATATTGTGATCAAATCTCTTTTGTCTGTACTTGTACAACACCAGCAATTTCCTAATATCAAATCAATCCTCTATTAGGGGGTACAAAGCCAATTTAAACCAATGCCTTTCCTCATTAGCGTCAGGTATGACAGGAGCGGTGGCAATCCGCCCGCCGTTTCCAACCACCTGCTCACCAATTCTCCCCCGCCAAATTACGATGGCGGTGGGGGACCCCCGCGGACGGAAAAGACCGTCCGCTGGTTTTCTGGCAGCCAAACAGGAGACCTGGCGGAAAAGGGCTCAGGTATGGTGGCGGTGTCTGCAAAACACCGCCATCCATATTATGATGTGCAGCGGTGCAGGGCTTTCCATGGCGGACACTCTGCCAGGGAAAGCCAGGCAGGGATGACTTACGGGGACCCGTTGCGGGCCGCCAGAGGTATAGGGGGTTTGGGGGTACCCATTGTGCCCCCTCCATTTACATGCACAATGTGTCGGGCACCGCACAGTGCCTGCCACGGTGTGCATGCAAATGCGCGACATGCATATATTGCATTGTGCGGGTGCTGCTTACAGCACCACCCGCCACAATGCTATGTATGCGGGATGCCACCGCCACCTTTCCGGCGGGATCCTAATTTCGATGGCGGGCCCTATTTCTTGGTACGGTGGAAAGCGGACAAAGTCCGTCAGCAATCGTAATAGGCCCCCAAGTCTTTTGCTTTGCTCTGCGTGCTGTTCAGTAGTGGGCCTTCCTTGTGCTGTTGCCTCCCAGAGTATTCATCTCAAATGTCTCTTGAAAGGTTCTCAGTTTCAATGGCACCTTTTAGAGGTGCATCAGTAAAATCTTGAAGAAGTGCTGGCATGCAGGTATGATGGAAATAAATTATTCTAACGTTATGAAATCTACTGCCACATACCTTGTCAGACAAACATACAAGCAAGTACCCTGAAGTTAACTCGGTTTTTTCAATCTGCATGGACCTAACTTCTGCAGAATTTTTGTTTTCTCCTTGACAGTGCCAAGAGTGCATTCTTTTAGAAATATTCTCAGTTTTAAATCCTTTTGTTTTGTCTTACAATGCACAATGTGGAACACTTTCATTGACACACTGGCTGAGGAGACCGCCACTGTCCCATCATTGGCAGAGCGTCATCAGATTTTTTTTTTACTGTCACTAGTTGTTGTTTTTCTTTTTCACTGGTTTGTAATCTGTTATTTGATAACCGCGTCTACCACTATCAATGGCATATTTCAGTCTTCCTCCCGTAGTGTCTCTCTCTTAAAAAATGTGTGCCTGGAATGCGTCCATTTCCCCTGCCGTAATACGGGTGCCTGCTTTCAATCTCTTTAACCCAGCATTTTCTTGTCTGTTTCAACCCCCGAAGTAAAATGGATTTAGAAATGATTAGTGAATTAAGTCGTGAATTCCAGGTAGCACATAATCCTGTGCTAATGTGGATAAGCTGACAAGAGCACATCCGTGTTACATCTGTACTAAAGCCATCTGACCGACTGTTTTCAAAGCCTGTTTTATTAACACCACCAATACCACCACCACCAATACCCCTACCATCAATACAATCATCAATATCACGACCATCGCCAATACCACCACCGCTACCACCACCACCAATACCATCACCCTCAATACCACCACCAACACCACTACCGCCACCACCAGGACCAATACCACCACACCACCAATACTCCACCACCAATACCAGTTCCGCCACCACCAATACCACCACAACCAATACCAGTACCACCACCACCAATACCGCCACCAGTAACACCACCAATTCCACCACCACCACCAATACCACCATCACCACAACCACCACCACCAATACCACCACATCAGCGCCTCTCGCTCTCTTGTAATAGCAGAGCCACTGTATGAGGCCGGAGCTGCAGCCGAGACCATCCCTCCATGTCTGCCATAAAGCACAGCCCGCCCTGCACCAGGAGAGGAAGCCAGGGCCCTACTATAACTGAAGTGTTTTTATTAGGACAAAGATAACAATGACGTTACAGAGTGCCACACTGCACACCCAAATCACTCAGAGGGCAGGAAATAGCCCCCCACTCTTCCTCCTGAGCTGCGACAGTTTAATCACAGAGCGATAGGAGTTGGAGCGCTTTGTTAGTGTTTATAGCTCGGATCGTATGTAACATTCACTTTGCACTTTGTGTCTGTGTAAGTTACAACACGTACGCAACTTCTTCCCTTCACTATTTATCACTACTTTGAAGGCATCCCAGGTTGGTCTCTTTCTCTGCTATTTAGAATCTAACAAGCGGTCGAGAAGACCCATTATTTCAATGTAATAGGCCTCACATTTACGAGAATTTAAGCTATTAGTAGTGTAAATGACAATGCCTTTTATTTATGTCCTAAAACCCAAAACATAAAAAAAAGGCATTTTCATTTACAATGCCAATAACTCAAACTCGGGTGAATGCGAGACCTATTGCATTGCAAATGCTTGTTAATGAAGCTCCTGGAGCTGGTTTAGTGGCGATGACTTTGCACTTGTTAGTTTTGGGAGTAGGCTCTGGCAACTGTAACAGAGAGGACTCCTCCAGGGAAAAATCTACAGAGGGGTCCAAGTTAACCACCTCAACAGGCATTCTATTAATTGAGTTCTGTGGAGGTGAATAATCTTGGAATAAAAAGGGGATGCCAATGTCTGTGATAGAAATATTTTCATTGCTTAGCGTACTGTGTGTGGGTAGGGTCGTCGTTAGCCTTATTGAGCCCAAAGAGGATCGTTTATTTTTCTGAAATTCGAAGGACAGGCGGCTCTCTGCCACAGAGATTTCACGGTCTAAGTTCGAGACCGCCTTTGTCAGGAAGGCATCCAAAGTCCCTCTGACACCTCCCCCTGCTGAAATTTTAGGTCCTTTACCAGTTTTAGTGGCCATTTCCTATTGTATGTACATAGGCTACACCAACAGCTAACCGATAACAGTGACAGTTTTCGTTTAAGTGCAAGCGCACAAAAGATGGAAGGAACAGGATTTGGGTGCTGATAATAGTTAGTTGTGGGGTCCCCGCGGTATAATAGCTATCAGTGCATAGTCGCTCATAAAAATAACAATGTGCTTACTGTTATAATGTCCTTTTGGTAGAAGTACCAAGGGGGGTGGCCCAGCCCAGCCTTTTCCGGTCTTGGACGGTCTTGGACGGTCTTAGATGGGCCCGCCCTTGGCCCGGGCTTCGCCCGCGCGCGTCCCGTGCTGCGGAAGGGCTCAGGTGTTTTTAAGCACCTCCCATCGTGGTCTATGACGTGGTGAGCCTGCGCCTGTTGTTGCTGGGAATTGGGAATTGGAGTCCCGATCTCACTGGGGGTAGTAGATGATGCAGGCACTAGCGTTGCAGCCCCCTGGGCTGTCACTCCGGTATCCGGCGGCAAGTTCGTTACCCACAGCGGGCGAAAATCACAGGTATGGCGCCCAAAAGGGAATATTGGTTACAGGGAAAATGTCAGCAGTGAAAGCCCCTCACGGCTCAATATCGCGTCCCGCGCTTCGGGAGGGCTCAGGTGTTTTTAAGCACCTCCCGTTGCGGTCTATGACGCGGTGAGCCTGCGCCGGTGTTGCTGGGAATTGGAGTCCCGATCTCACTGGGGGTAGTAGATGATGCAGGCACTGGCGTTGCAGCCCCCTGGGCTGTCACTCCGGTATCCGGCGGCAAGTTAGTTACCCACAGCGGGCGAAAAGCACAGGTATGGCGCCCAAAAGGGAATAATAGTTACAGGGAAAATGTCAGCAGTAAAAGCTCCTCACGGCTCAATATCGCATCCCGTGCTGCGGGAGGGCTCAGGTGTTTTTAAGCACCTCCCGTCGCGGTCTATGACGCTGTGTGAGCCTGCGCCCGGTGTTGCTGGGAATTGGAGTCCCGATCTCACTGAGGGTAGTAGATGATGCAGGCACTGGCGTTTCAGCCCCCTGGGCTGTCACTCCGGTATCCGGCGGCAAGTACGTTACCCACAGCGGGCGAAAAGCACAGGTATAGCGCCCACAAGGGAATAATGGTTACAGGGCAAATGTCAGCAGTGAAAGCCCCTCACGGCTCAATATCGCGTCTACCAGTCCCTTTCCAGAGGTCCCTGCACAGACGGCCGGTATGAGCGGTGCACTAGACTCTGTGCCCTGTGTCAGTCAGCATGCCAGTAAATTTAAAAGACTTCTAGCATCCAGTACCTAAACGGCAACAATGGTGCTTTCAGGGACTCCACCTGCGTGCTTTCCCCGGGACGCACAATTAGCAATGAAGGGGGCAGAGGAGGTTCCAGATTTACAAGTGTTGGGAGGTTCGAATGCTGCTTCCGGTCTCTGGCTCTGTTCAGCTCCTGAGAGCGAGGCCTCACAGTACAAACGGCAATACTGTTGGAAGGTTTTTCATGCTTTCAGCTCGGTGGAAAACAGGCTGCCTTCCACAATCTATTCTTTTTTTAAGCATTTCGGGCATGAGGGCCCCCCTGGATAGTGAAGCCTGAGCCTTGTGATGTCTGACACTGAGGAGTGAAGGGTGGAGGGAGGTGAGTGCACACAGTGGAGAGCTGATGTAAACCACATGGAGCTTAGAATGAACGTGCAAGTAACCGTGGGCCACTGAAATTGTACGTGAAGAGCTCTGTGTGCACGGCATGTCTTTCTTGTGCTGTGACGCCCCTGAGGGTGGCATATCTTCAACGGACAGATCAGTGTGAGTGGAGCCCTACTGCTAATGTTGAGCACCTGGACACTTATAAGAGGGAAGTGACCAGTGCTTTAAATGGAAAAAGATAAGTGCAGGTACTCACCAAATTGAGATGTGGGCTAGGGGGCGGGGTTCTGGGCGGGGCTGAGGGGGCCGGGCTACTTGCAATTTTAAGGGACCCGGCCAGAGGCCCACATTTAATTTGACTGAGATTCAATTGATGCGCAGAGGTGCATAATGATCCTGAGATGCAAAACATACATTCACCTGAGCCACTCAATGCAAATGTGCTTCTAATCTAGCCTGAGAACAAATTCATTATGCTTCACTAAATAGGCCAACAATCTTCACAGCAGCCAAGTCTACTCACAAAACCCAGCTAAAAGTGAGGAAAGCAGATTAAATCAGAGTAATTGTCCTATTACACGGTCGCCCCTTAGGTTGCAGTGTCTGCCTTCTCAGAAGAAAAAGAGTGGGTGCCAAAAATAATACTGTTGGACTACAGCACTCGGTTTTCACCATCTCCGTGCAAGTCACAGGGAAATTTTGAGGACCAAAGAGATGCACCAGCTTGGTCAAAATATCAAGGAATCTTCTTGTACTGAAAAAGTTGACAAAAACGAAGTACAGAATTTAGGCCAATAAAATTCTATTTTAGAAAATCCAAAGGACTTTGGTTTAAAATTCTAGCTTCCTTCCTAGATCAGGTGGCCTTGTGAGTTCATGAGCTTTAATGTACAGAATGCCAACTCATGGTCTTAGAGAACTTAGGATTTTCCATGGTCGGAGAAAAATAGTAGGGTTTGATCTTTTTTGAGGAAAAGTGGTTAGTTTCTCTTTGACTAGAGCATTAGATCATACGATCAATTATTCAACAAATACCAAAACATTTGCTTTAGGCAACATACTTGACACACGAATGAAGCAAACCTATTTTCTAGTTCACTCACAGAAAATTATTGCTGTACTTCTGAACACAAGTTTAGTAACAATGGGGTAACCTGGGCAGTCATGTACAAAAAATACAATTGGTTCTGTCGGGTGAGTACTATTTCTTCAAGCAATTGGACTAATCAAGACTCTGTTCATAGAAAGACCAATTAATTATAATAAACACAAACATAAACCATATGGGGCATTCAAAGGGCTTTTATAAATTGCATTATTCATAAATACCCAAATTACATTTGCAAGGCTGTCAAAAACATATAGTGAAATATAGCATGTGACAAGGTGACATTTGGCGCTCAGTGATATAGTGATGGTGTGCAATATATACAAAGTGATTGGGGGGAGGGGAAAGAATGGCCAGAGAAGACCGGTGCCCGCTATGGCCAGTCCGGGCCTGGTGAGAGCAGGCGCTGAGTGCCTTTAACAGGCCCATGGCTTCCAAGTCATAGTGCCTCGCCATGAGCTCGCACCATGACTTAAATCTACAGCAGATGTAACACAGCACTGTACAGTGCAGTCTGGAGAGAGGGGTATCTCCGAACTATCCGAACTGGTACCTGACTCCTGTCTCCAGATGACAGGGACTGTGCAGTGACTGTGAGTCCACATAAGTGCAACTGATGTGCAATCCTAAGCAGCAGCCTTTATTTTCCCACCACTGTGAGACTTGGTAAGACACAGATAATGCTGGGGATTAATGTTCCTGCTGCAGAGAGGTTGGAGGTGTGTCTTCTGGTAGTTTTTACTCTCACCATAAAGTAGCATGAAGGGTTAATATGTCTGCTGTAAAGAAGGTGTACCATCATTTCAAGGAACTGTATTTTATGGGGCGAGCTCATTGGGTGACTGCTTTTGTGACTGACATCCCTTTGCTACTTGTGCTTCAGCCGCACACGGTGCTAAAATGAGGGGTTGGAGGGTTCTGTGTATTTAGAAATAACAGATTTAAAAGCACCTGACACAGAATTCCTTAGTTTCCTATTGCTCAAATGGGAGTCATTTCTGATATTTGTCTGTTTCCAGGGGCTTTATTGTATGATTTTGTTCACAAGAAAGTATAATTCCTAGCTGTCGAATCTTACTAATAATAACACTGAAATTATGAAAATGTCACACATAAGCAATCTGAAACCTTGGCACCTATGTTATCTCCCCCCTCACTGCCACGACCCGCTCATGTGCTTTCTGTTCTGTAGGTTTTGCGCCCAGGGCTCATGCTGTTTTTTCCCTGTGGAACCTCCCAGCCTCCTGCAAACCTCTGTATCCCCCCCCCCCCCCCCCCAGAACTCTTCACCCCCTTGACCCTCCTGTGCCGTTGCTTCCACGTGGTTGCCCTTTTGTAAGAACATCACATTTCCTACTTAAACACCTCCATCCGCCATTACCTCTGGCATGTACCTATTTAGCCGTATGTTTCCACCTGTCTTGGTTATTGGTGCAACTGGCGCGACCTCTAGACTCTAATGCTCTTTGGTGCTGGCTTTTTGGTTAATTGACTCCAACAATTACTCGCACCCGTCTTCAGCAACGCTCACATCCGTTAGCTTAACACATACTTTCTCCTACGTTTCACCTGCTGAGTTGCCTGGAACCTCCAGCGCTCTGGTCTTCCAATCCTTCCTGCTAAACCCATGATCCGGACTCCGTCTATGTCTCCTGTCCCCTCTCGTCCTGAGCTATGATTCTACCTCCTCTTTAGCTTCTTGCTACTCAGACTTCAACCTTCCTTCGCATTTCAGCTGAAGAATCCTATCCTAGGCTAAGTATAGGGTGACCCGGCGTCCCCGTTTTGCCAGGACGGTCCCTGTTTTTAACCAGCTGTCCCAGCAAATTTCAAGAAATTTAGCTCATGTCTCGGTTTTTGGAGAGGGGAGACTGAAAACGGTGGGAGGTGTTTTTTATGTTTTACAACGCAGGGATAGTTAGCAGTTGTTTTAAGAAAGCAATTTAATTAACAGGCAAGCTACTGGGCTTAAAAATTGCATTTTATGTATGTTCTTACTGCCTGTTCTGTAATTCTCTGCTGAGGAGCGCTCTCATCACTTGAAGTAAAATTGTAGTCCTTCTTCCATTTTTGTGAAATGTCCGGGGTTTTGGTTTTAAAATCCTGGTCACCCTAGCTAAGTACTAACTCTTAGTTACATTTTGAGAATTGTCTGAGATTTAGGGGCCCATTAGGATGGTGGGCAGATCGCCCCGCCGGGCCGGCAGTGGCCACCGCTGGCCCGGCGGGGGCGATCCACCCACCATCCATGCCTGATTCACCCACGCAATATTAGTATGACTGGGGGGGCAGCAGCAGACGGAAAGACCGTCCGCCGCTTTTCCGCTGGTCGACTGGGCGGAAAAGGGGTATATTATGGTGGCAGTGTCTGCAAGACACCGCCATCCATATTATGAAACATGCAGAGATTAGCCTTTCCATGGCGGTGTTGCCGCCATGGAAAGGCAGGCGGTTCCAGGCGGTTCCTGCTTTTGGGGGCCCGTTACGGGCCCCCAGGTTGGTGGTGGGGGTGCACATGGGGGTATATATGGTACCCCCCTGCATTTGCATGCACAAGGTGGCAGGCACCAGGCGGTGCCTGTCATGTTGTGCATGCAAATGCGCAACATGCACTTTTTACATTGCCGCGGGTGCTGCTGACAGCACCGCCCGCCGCAATGTAAAAAATGCGTGATGTGCCCACCAGTGTGGCGGAAGCATCCTAATTTGAATGATGGGACCGCCGCAATATCGTCGGTCAGTTATGTGCTTCAATGCGACGGCGGGCGGACATAGTCCACCCGTCATCGTAATAGGCCCCTAAGTTCTTTCAAGGAGAACAAACTTGTTTTTAAAGGGCAGACATTATTGGGTTTCTACTTTTAGAATGTCCTAGTGCTCTAGACTCTTTACCTCGTGGGCACTCTGAACTTATTTTTTATTCAGAACTGAAGATCTTCATGTTTAAATTCCTTGACAAGTTTGTACATTATGAATATGGAAAGACTGTGAGCGCATACATCATACTTTTGAGTGTTGAATTGAGTATTGTTATGTTTAACATTCTGCGTAGTGTTAGAAAACTCTGGTCTCTGGTCATAAATCACTCTTTAAAGACTATATGCAGAGAACTGTTCATAAAACTCTCTTCTCCTTGTTTCTAGTGCATTCACCCACATATACACTGAAAGGTCCAGGGAGTACAGAACATCCAGTGCAGTGTCACAAGGCAGCAGAGTAGATCAGGTGACAGAAGTTTGATGTTTTTTTGTTTTATCCCAACTCCATTCCCCTAAGAGCAGTTTATGATTAAAGGGTTGTGGTATCTTGATCATTGGCTGTCCTTCGGAGGGCCAAGTGGTCAAGCATTGCTTCTGCTGTCGGAACCAGGTGAGTACGTGACCGAAGGCCAAGTCTTGCACTTTCCACAACTCAGACAAGATGAACGATCAATTACATGTTTAAGACTTAGCACAGGCCTTGCTGGAAGACTCTTCTAGTGCATTAGAATTAGCAAGTGGACTGTCTGATGTAGAAAGTGAAGTTCAATCCGTATGTCAGGAGAATCTGTTGCTTGGGGATGAGATAGTCCAATATCATAGTCCAATATCACTCACGCCATTTACGCTGGTTATCTGATGTAGGGTCAGTGGCAATTCCCTAAGGTACAAGTCCACTTCTTCAAAACTCACATTTTGGCAATATGGGAAATCCTACAAGTACTTCCCCCACCAGAACTGTAAATCTGATTCATGTCACTGTAACCACTCTAGTCCCTGTCCCCCTGGTTCCACCTGAAATGTTTTTTGGGGAAAGCAATAAATTTGATGCATTCTGGAGTCAGTGGCAATTACAATTTCTTGTTAAACCAGGAGTGTTTCCTTCTGGCACAGCTAGGATTGCCTTTGTCATATCGTTTCTGGGGTGCACAGCTGCTAACTTGGCTATCCAACTCATTGGAAATAATGACCCAGTCTTACATGATTTTGCAAGGTTTTGAGAGAAGATGTGCCATCTCTTTGCTAAGCACATTTTTGTTCAAGCTAGTGATAATGAGTTATTAAACTTAAGACAGGACAGTTAGAATCTTCTGAAGTATATTGCAACCTTTTGTAGATTAGTTCAAGAATCCCAGTGGCCAGATATAACCCCCCCCCTTTAATAGAGGATTGAGAAATTACTTAATAGACTGTTTGCCACACACGGTGGATCCCCTATTGGACTGCTTTGACTTAATTGATTTAGTTGTCTGGTTAGATCATCGATTAATGGAACGTAAGGGAGAACATCCTCGTGGAACCTAAATTGTTAGTAGTATGTCCCGAGTTAAAAGAAATCAAATCCAAGAGTCAAGACAATTCAGAACCTATGCAGATAGGAGGCTTGCAGAGTCGCCTGAATGCTGAGAAAAAAGATTGAACAAAAAAGTTAAACTTGTGTTCATATTGAGATAAGGCAGGGCATTTTCCTCGTGAGTGCACTGTCAAATCAAAATGGATTCAAAAGAATGTTGTTGGAATGTCTGATTAAATGCAGGAAAACTAGAAAGCCTGAGTAACACAAGGGTCAACCAGCTGGTTGTGGTCTTAGAACAGGCCCGCCATTATTTGGCAAACACTTCACATAAAGTTCCACGGCATTTCATAATCATAGTTACCCTAATACTTTCACCCCAGCCTTGACTAGTTTGTATATATACCACATGTTAAGAAATGCAAACCTGAACTGGTTAGAGCTATGGATGGCTCCGAGCTCTCTTCTGGGATGATCACATGTGAAACCGCCCCTATAACTCTAATATGTGAGAATGGGCATACTGAGACCTTGACCTTTAATATGATTAATATTTGCCACGATATTAGGGGTTCCTTGGCTTCAACTTCACAATCCTTTCATTGATTGCTCCCTCCACCTGGTCACTCTGAGTTCCCACTATTGTAGAACTCATTGTTATTAAGAACCACATGAAATGTTATCTCCTTGGGCATGTGCAGCCCTAAAAACTGAAATTATGACGTAACTTCCTGTAGAATATCAGTATTTTAGTGATGTCTGTGATAGACAAAAAGCTATGCAATTACCCCCCTAAATGGAATATGATTGCCACATTGATTTAATTTGTGGTGCAACTCTCCCCTGCAATGGTGTCTGCGCCTTCTCTGTACCTGAGGCAGAACACCTTAAAAATACCTGGATGAGTTGCTAGCCTGGGATTTATACATCATTCAACAGCTCCTGCACCTTTGTTGCTCTTCTTTGTTCTGAAGAAGAATGGCGACTTACGGGTATGCATTGATTATAGGACATTAAATAAAGTCACTATAAAAAACAGATATCTATTGCCTCTAATTCCAGTCTACTTAATCAGGTCTGGAAGTTCGCTGTGTACACTAAATTAGATCTGCATTGTGCATACCATCTCCTTTGCGTAAAAGAAGGCGATGAGTGGAAAACAGCCTTTCAAACTACGTTTGGATTATTTGAATACACACTCATGTCATTGGGTTGTGTAATGTCCACGCAGCATTCCAGTATTTTAGTTATGAGGTTCTTTGAGATTTACTGGACATTTGTGTGATTGTATACATTGATGAAATAACCAACTAAGACGGTCCACTAAAGAGTGGCAAGGTCAACTCGGTAGTGTCTAACACCACAAGGTTTCTTTACAAGAACCCTCACAGACCAACTTGGTTGGTGTCATGCTTCATCATTGGGTTCCAAAAAACCCGCTCCACTGTAATCAGGTGTTGCAGCACAGTTGGCTAGCATTCGGCTACCCAACTGGGAACCCAAAGAACCTCATAACTAAAATACTGGAATGCTGCGTGGGCATTACACACCCCCAAAACTCCAACTGCCAGAAGATGTATCTATTCACCCCATGTTTCATGTATCCCTCCTGAAACCATATCATGAAAAACCTGTCCTGCTCCTCCCTTTCTACCTATAAACCTGGATGGTCATCCTGAATTTAAGGTACAGTGAATCCTTGACTCAAAAAACTTGTCCATGTCTGTTTGTTCTACCTAATAGATTGGAAAGAGTATGGTCCTGAAGAGCAGTCTTTGGAATCAGCCAGCAATGTTAATAGCCCTTGCTTGAATCATTCCTTGCGAAGAGGAACAGTCAAGACACGCTCTTTGCCCTCTTTTCTGTAGGTTTTGCGCAGAGGGCTCATGTTGTTTTTCCCCTGTGGCGCCTCACAGGCTTCTGCAAACCACTGTATCCCTCCAAGAGCTCTTCACCCCCTAGAACTTCCTGTAAAGTTGCTTCCCCCTGGTTGTACATTTGAAAGAACATCACGTGTTTCCTACTTAGTTAGCTTCATCCGCTTTTACCTATTGCATATAACCATTCAGGCGTAATTTTCAAGCCACATGTCTTGGATATTGGACCTTTTGACTCTAACATCTAATGTTCTTTGGTTTCTGCTTAATTAATTGATTCAAACTGTTAATTGCACCTGTCTTCAGCAAAGGTCACATCCCTTATGTTAACACGTGCTTTTTCTGATGTTTCTGAGTTATAAATCCAATCCAAAAGAAACAAAAACACTAGCGCGAGTCATATCTAGTAACTATTATCCCTGTGCATTCGGCACCATTTCTCAGTTTGAATTCTTGCACAGACACTTCTTTTCAGTCCAAGGGAATCTCGTAGTGTAGACAAATAAGTTTTTATTTCTTTTAAAACATAGTGCTTCACAGCCGACGCGCGTTTCGCCCCCTGCGGGCTTTCTCTATATCATATATAAAAGAATAAATTACAGTCTATTTTCCAAAAATATCATCTCTTATACATAATTATCTATCCATGTTTTAAGTGTCCTTGGAGTTTCACTGTACATACCCCTGCACATGCATATTAAGTCAGCGCATGAACAAGAGAGCGGGCGCTCCTACTCGGACATCGCTCATCTAGGTCTGACGCTCGATCTGAGCATCGGGGCTCGTTTCACGGTGATGTGCATGCCTCTTGTGGTGGAACGCGTGGGTTAATTACTGTCGCCGCCTGCTCATCACTCCTTGCTTTGACCGATTCCGACAGGACGGAGTGACGAAGGCCCTTCTAACAGGAAGTGGACCTCATTCCCATAGTTACAGATGAATCACACATAAGGCATGGAATGGCCTAAGTAGTATCACTGCTGAGGGTGTATGACAAAATATAGAAAGACAAAATATCGACCTACAAAAATATCAAAGCAATATTATCGATGTCAACAATATCGACATCCTATCTACAAAAGGGCAAGTACAGAAATATCGGAAAAAAAATATCGGAAAAAAATATCGATGTCAAAAATATAGTTTTTTTTAAAAAATATCGTTTTTTATTAAAAAATAAGTAAAATTAATATAACAATACTTAAAAATATAATAAACATGGTACAAAATATATTATATTATTTAAAATGAATAAGTAATATACATAATGTAATAAAAAAAGTAAGTAACATATACATATAATATATAATATATATACTTAATAATCCGTTATGGAGGAGCCAAGCTCGACATCGTGATGGCCGCACGGTAGCTCGGCTCCGCCGGCCTCCCTGCCCAAACTCATCTATCCTGCTGCCCATCTGCCCAAAAATGATCACATTTTATAGATGAAGGACTGCTGATACTTACCACCCGTCCTGGTGGCTCCGGCGTTCAGTGGGTCCGCAGCGGCGTCCTCCCAGGAAGTGCGGCCTCCGGGGGGTGGAGACCGGGGCCTTGCCTTCAGCGAGTAGCTGGCGAAACGGTGTCGGTGGCGGCCTCGGGTGGAGGATGGAGGCCGGCCGGAAGAGGCCGTTGTGCGAAAAAGCCGGAGGCAACTGAACGCGCCTGGGACAACCGTCCGGTGATCCAGAGGTGAGGTGCGGCAAATTGTGTGTGGGGGACGCCGTGTTGGTGGCTCCCCCCCTTGTTGCCTTGCCCGGCCATTCCGAACTTCATCGCTCGGTGGCGGAGAGTGGCGCCAGCGGAGCAGTGGCGCCAGCGGGTCCCCATCTTTTGGTGGCCCTCATTTCTGCATCGAGGTTGCTGTGTGGATGCTTGAGGGGGATCCCGCGGGGGCCCTGCTTGTGAAACTGTGCTAACTGAAAACATGCCAGTTTCGTTTTGGGCTGCATTAATTGTTTGTATGGGCGGGGGGTGGGGGTCGTGCGCCTTGTTACATGGTATCCTCCCCCCTGGCTTTCCTTTTTCCCTTTTTATCTGTTTTCTTTCTTTTTCCCTACAGTATCTCATTCTATATTTCGGGTTCATGTTTAGGGTGACAGGCACGCTGCTGGGAGGGGTAGGCCATAGCCTTCTGCAGGGGTGCAGGGTGGGGCGGGCGGGTTGGGGTCTATTAGATAGTTACTTGTTTCTATGGCTCTTTTGTGTCCTTTTCTTGGGTCTCCATGACTGTGCGTGTTTCCCGCAGGGTGAGTGCCTGGGTGGGGGGAGGACTGGGTATTCCTATATAATATGGTACTTTCAGGTTCTGCTTATCCTGACGTAGCCGCCCCGCCCCTAAGAATGTTTACTGTCTGGATTGTTGATCGCCATTATTGCCGTGGGGCGGGTACAGTAATGTGGAGTCCCCTTTTCCCTTTTTGCTAGTATTTTCGTTTTCTTTTACTCTCCGGGTTGGGCTGTATAATGATTGCAACTTTATCCGTCTCACTGATAATTTGATTATCATGAGAGTATGGTTATGCTTGTCTTTGGGCACATGAGGTTGCGGGTGGACACAGGACGAAGAAGAATTGCAAGGGCATCTATGGCTTGAACGCTTTGGACTATTCTGATGACAGATATATGGGTTCCCTATTATAATGTTGTTTGTTCTGTTCCCCGCCATGTGCACCAGGATGCTTATTATACAACCGATCCTTTATTCTTTAACATAAAATTACCCTTCTGTGATCCTGTGCCGGGGGGTTACACTCAGTTAGCATTATGGACTCGCAGCATTGTGTAGTATTGCGTAACCACTCCGTACTTTTTATTGATATTGGTGCTTTCCAGTTTGCTCTGTGGCCGGCCTCTGGGTTGTAGGCCCGTATTTGTATGCAACCGTCTACACAAATAAAGGTTTTCAAAAAATTTTAAAAAAAATAATAATCAGTTGTAATATTTATTGTAATAACTTATAAATAATTAAAAATATTATATATATTACAAATTCATCTACACACATAAAATAATAACATAAATAAAAATTATATAATTATGCAAAACAAATAAATTAATTTTAATATTTTTTTAATTAATTATGAACTACATTAAGTAAAACAATACAAAACATATTAAGTAACAGAGGGGATAAAATACCATTCCAACTCCCAAAAAAAAACAGTAAGGATAATGTTGGATAGCGTAGGGGTAAAAATTACTATTCTCACTCCAGAGAGTGCAGCAGTAGGGAAAGTATTGGATAGCGTAGGGGTAAAAATTACTATTCCAACTCCAGAGAGTGCAACAGTAGGGAAAGTGTTGGATAGCGTAGGGGTAAAAATTACTATTCCCACTCCAGAGAGTGCAACAGTAGGGAAAGTGTTGGATAGCGTAGGGGTAAAAATTACTATTCCCACTCCAGAGAGTGCAACAGTAGGGAAAGTGTTGGATAGCGTAGGGGTAAAAATTACTATTCCCACTCCAGAGAGTGCAACAGTAGGGAAAGTGTTGGATAGCGTAAGGGTAAAAATAACATAGTAATATTTTAAAATATTAAAAAAAATATATTTATTAAATTAATCTAAACTATTTACAAATACCAATAAATAATTATAAAAAAAATTACCAATTAATAATTAATATCCAATAAATTAATTATCAATACCCAACTATAAATGTAATACCTACTTAATTACATATCAATTACTTTACACACTATAAACGCACTACAAACACCAATAATAAAATAATACACTTAACATATTTATCAATTAAGCAAATAATTAAAATTAATTACCAATAATTAAAAATGAATTACCAATTAATACCTAATTAATTAACAATAATATAATTAGCACAAACGATTAATGAAAATAAAGTATTACTTAATTACATTTATATTACTTCCCACCCTATTCCCCTATAAACCCACAACCCGCTACAGAACATAATTATCAATTAATCAATTAATTAAAGTAAATTATCAATTAATAAGAACTAATTACCAATTAATTAAAATTAATTTATAATTCCTAAAAAATAAAAAATAATTTAGTATAATTAAATTACTTCCCACCCTATTCCCTTATAAACCCACAACCCGCTGCAGAACATAATTATCAATTAATCAATTAATTAAATTAAATTACCAATTAATAAAAATTAATTACCAATTAATTACAATTAATATATAATTCCGGAAAAAATTAATAATTAATTTACTATAATTAAATTACTTCCCACCCTATTCCCCTATAAACCCACATTCCGCTACAGTACTAAAATACAACATTTACTTAAATTACATTAAAAAAATAATACATATTAAATACATAATAATATACATAAAAATCATATACAAATCGATATTATTAATATCGATATTACTTACATCGATATTAACAAAATCGATATTACTTACCTTCTATATTCTGTCCCTTCGATATCAAAACATCGATTTTACGGTAGGTCGATATTAAAAAATCAATATTTTGTCTGCCTACCCACTACAACGGGGGTATCCTGGGCAACATTGTGCCCTCCATCACCTTTGGATCAATTACCTGTGTAGCCAGGCTTGGCACCAGGCATAGGTTGTTGCCTTTTGTCCTGAAAAAGACTCGCACAGAGGCCTCAAAGTCCCCCTTTGCATCAGTCGAGTCGAAACGTCGAGCACTCCCCCTGAACAGACCTGCACCTACATGCTTATTGTTATTTCATGAAAATGCATTGAATGCACACTGTAATCTACAGAATACATGTAAATTAAAGCTATAATTTGGACAGGTTTAAACAGACTGGTCTGTGTTACCAGTAATTAGTGAATATTCTATTGTTTTATTCTAGTCCTCTTGACTTATACTTCTCACTACCCACCACCACTACCCCACTATATCTATCCTTTTCCTTTCTGCGCACAACCGATTATGATTAAAAAAGTAGATTCGGATTAATCGTCAAATAAATAGTGTTTTGATATTCACCTTATATTGTGGCGTTTTTTCATTTGTGGTGTCTTGATGTATGCATGTACAAAAAGAAAATATTACATGCATATAATATTAACTGTTTTTGCTCAGTTATTCAGTAACAGTGTTGTAGAAATTCTTCACAGCAGTGAATGTTTATTTTTGAATTTATTTTCATTTAAATCTATGGTCACGTACCACATTGTTTATTCTCATGTTTTAAGTGTCACCATCACCTCTCAAGAACCCTCTGTGACATGACCACCAAAACAGATATCATGCTTTTAGTCATGCCTCAACTGCCGCATACAATGTAAGGGCTGCAACATATGAGGCACAAGACCTCTGAAAGGACAGCCACCACGTGAAACCAACAATATAAAACCGTGAATGTGACCTACAAATCCAAAATGTGACCAAAACTAACAACCAAAAGACAAGCCTGTGTTTCGAAGCCGACCACACCTAAGATCATGCCGTGCAAAACTATAAAAGGTATCCGAGATCTACATATACATCTATAATAGGCTCACTAGATATCTAATTTGTTCAGCACTGTTTCAACCCACACTTGTAAATTCAATATTCCTGTAAAACGAATTCATAATATTGTATTTAAAAACAGACATTTGTCTTTCTATTCCATTTCTTGCATTTGTGGCGTATTTTACCACTTCATATAGTCAGCCGTTTGCCTAAAGGTCTTACCTTCAAGTGTACTCCACCAAACGTATATTTCTATCTATTCCAATATCGGAAAGATTTTCTTTAGTTCACATTTAGGCCCTGTTAGACCTGTCAGCCCTCTGGGTGTTCCCTACCATTTATTTATTTATTTTGTCCCCTTTGGCCCCTGAACGCTTTCCATTTTTATGTTCACTAGAATTTTTAGTGTTGTCCTAGGGGGTTAGGTGTTACCTGCCCCTGTCATATTTATTTCTTTTCCCTTGAGGCCTAGTCACCCTCATAAAATGGGGACAATAGAGGCACAAAATGGTGGCTTGTAACTGCCACATTTTTACCTCAGGATCTAGAGCCATAGGGTTGAAGGAGAAGACTCTAGAACCTTCTGGATGATTCTGGTAGCCAGGGTCCAGCCTATATAAGGCCAGAACCAAGGCGGCCATTTTGAGAAGAGTGAGAAGTGACCAGAGAGAGGGAGGGGTGGAACTGGTGAGGAGAGAGGCGAATTAGTGAGGAGGTCAGCGCACAATAAGGGGTTAGATTGACCAGTGGGCCGGCTGTGCTCCTATTCTGACGTGTCCCCTCTTGGGCTGACCAAACCCCACCAACGCAGAATTATATCTAAAATCCAGACGACCCCCATCATACCCTCAATGCCTCTTGGATCGCTAACTGTGTGACAACTGAGGAGCTGAAGAGAACTTGGTCTGAAGGGACGTCCACGACAGCAGTGAACCTAGATTCTCCCTTTGAACTGTTAGGAGAGAATTTATTAGAAGTGCTGTAAGCCAAGCTATCGTGATCGCAACGCATGAGGAAAAGAGGACTCACTGTGTAAGGAAGTGGCGGATTCAGCTGGCAACCCTTCTGTGGCGAGTTGCCCTCCGCGGCGTGAATTCCTTTTGCGGAGACAGTAGCAGCGGGGCACAGCGGAGTCTCGTTGGATGCCAGAGGGATCCCAAGGTGACGTCCGAGAAGGCGTGGAGAACGCGGGAGAAGGCCGGAGGAAGGCAGTCCCTTTCTCACTGCTCCATCAGGATTCAAGCAAGCCGGGCCGAAGACGGCTGAAATGCCAGAAACCGGTCCCCGGTAGCTTGTCTCCTTTCTGGTGAAGAATTGGCTTGGTAGTTTAGTCTGCCCTGTTCCCATGATGCACTGGGCCAGGGACAGACTGATTTACATATAGCCAGGTTCTGAGCTGGGATGGGGCAGTGAGATAAATAACGGTGATGGATCAAGCCCTGATCTTTGGACTGGGTAAGAGTGGTCTGCTTAATTCAGACACTCTGTTCATCACCACCCCCGTTTCTGAATCATTTTTGGCCACTATAGGTGTGGCAGGGTATACTCAGACATGAGTCCCTTTCTCACTGCTCCATCAGGATTCAAGCAAGCCGGGCCGAAGACGGCTGAAATGCCAGAAACCGGTCCCCGGTAGCTTGTCTCCTTTCTGGTGAAGAATTGGCTTGGTAGTTTAGTCTGCCCTGTTCCCATGATGCACTGGGCCAGGGACAGACTGATTTACATATAGCCAGGTTCTGAGCTGGGATGGGGCAGTGAGATAAATAACGGTGATGGATCAAGCCCTGATCTTTGGACTGGGTAAGAGTGGTCTGCTTAATTCAGACACTCTGTTCATCACCACCCCCTTTTCTGAATCATTTTTGGCCACTATAGGTGTGGCAGGGTATACTCAGACATGAGTCCCTTTCTCACTGCTCCATCAGGATTCAAGCAAGCCGGGCCGAAGACGGCTGAAATGCCAGAAACCGGTCCCCTGTAGCTTGTCTCCTTTCTGGTGAAGAATTGGCTTGGTAGTTTAGTCTGCCCTGTTCCCATGATGCACTGGGCCAGGGACAGACTGATTTACATATAGCCAGGTTCTGAGCTGGGATGGGGCAGTGAGATAAATAACGGTGATGGATCAAGCCCTGATCTTTGGACTGGGTAAGAGTGGTCTGCTTAATTCAGACACTCTGTTCATCACCACCCCCTTTTCTGAATCATTTTTGGCCACTATAGGTGTGGCAGGGTATACTCAGACTTGAGTCCCTTTCTCACTGCTCCATCAGGATTCAAGCAAGCCGGGCCGAAGATGGCTGAAATGCCAGAAACCGTTCCCCGGTAGCTTGTCTCCTTTCTGGTGAAGAATTGGCTTGGTAGTTTAGTCTGCCCTGTTCCCATGATGCACTGGGCCAGGGACAGACTGATTTACATATAGCCAGGTTCTGAGCTGGGATGGGGCAGTGAGATAAATAACGGTGATGGATCAAGCCCTGATCTTTGGACTGGGTAAGAGTGGTCTGCTTAATTCAGACACTCTGTTCATCACCACCCCCTTTTCTGAATCATTTTTGGCCACTATAGGTGTGGCAGGGTATACTCAGACATGAGTCCCTTTCTCACTGCTCCATCAGGATTCAAGCAAGCCGGGCCGAAGACGGCTGAAATGCCAGAAACCGGTCCCCGGTAGCTTGTCTCCTTTCTGGTGAAGAATTGGCTTGGTAGTTTAGTCTGCCCTGTTCCCATGATGCACTGGGCCAGGGACAGACTGATTTACATATAGCCAGGTTCTGAGCTGGGATGGGGCAGTGAGATAAATAACGGTGATGGATCAAGCCCTGATCTTTGGACTGGGTAAGAGTGGTCTGCTTAATTCAGACACTCTGTTCATCACCACCCCCTTTTCTGAATCATTTTTGGCCACTATAGGTGTGGCAGGGTATACTCAGACATGAGTCCCTTTCTCACTGCTCCATCAGGATTCAAGCAAGCCGGGCCGAAGACAGCTGAAATGCCAGAAACCGGTCCCCGGTAGCTTGTCTCCTTTCTGGTGAAGAATTGGCTTGGTAGTTTAGTCTGCCCTGTTCCTATGATGCACTGGGCCAGGGACAGACTGATTTACATATAGCCAGGTTCTGAGCTGGGATGGGGCAGTGAGATAAATAACGGTGATGGATCAAGCCCTGATCTTTGGACTGGGTAAGAGTGGTCTGCTTAATTCAGACACTCTGTTCATCCCCACCCCCTTTTCTGAATCATTGAAGCAGGAAGCCAGCGGCGGCGCCGGGGGAGGCGGACCAGCGCTGGAGGAGGCCGGGCGGAGGTGGAGCTATCGCGGGTGGAGCCACCGACGTGTGGCCCGCTTAAGTTCGATCACATGCTGCTACAGGACCACGGAGAGAGGAACGCCTGAACCCTGCTCCGTGAAAGGTGGAAGGCAAGTTGAACCAGCCCTCAGCGGAGTGGACCCAGATTCAGTACTACAGACCGGGACTGCCCAGAACTCGAGTGTTACCTCACCAGAACTGAAGTAAGCTGGGAAATACTTGGGGAGAGGGCGGAGGTTTGAATGATCGGACCTGTGCTTTGAGGTGTGACGAGCTGGGGTTTTAGGCTGTGACAACCGGGCCTGAGGTGCCGTAAAGCCGTGCAGCAGCAACGTGAACAGTATTCCCTAGGAATTCGAACTATTCACTCCTTGAACTGCCGTACTTAAAGGGGAATGAACTTGAAGTGGGAAAGAGCTTTGGTTAAGTTGTGCAGACATTGAAGTTCAAGGTCAAGGGGCTGAACTAAAGTTCAGGGAATAACCTTATGTTAAATATTCCGGGCATTGAAGTGTTCGTATGGTTGCCAGATCATAACCTGTAGGAGTAGAATAATTCAAGTAGAAAAAGGGAAGTGTTTGTATAACCTGCCTGTTCTTTTCTAGAAGCGCAGCTGTTTTAGCTGGCGGCAAAGGTGAAGAAGGGGGACAGGCACTGGGCAACTGTGATCTCTGGCCCTTATTGACCCTGAATGCTCAAGGGTAATGTATGAGCTAGTTCCTCTTAGGAGAGCATTATTCTGATTATCCTCTGCAATCGTACTGTAATCCTAGTTCTTGAAGAAGGAAGGTAAAGGTTACTTTCTAGGACCCCTTTCTATTGAGAAAGAAGAGTAACAAGAAATGTAATGTGAAATTTGGTAAATGTCAATACTTGACTGAGGGGATATCTGTTGTACTGAAGTGAAAAATCTGCTAAGAAACAAAGAGATACTAAAGATATTATTTTTATAAAAACCGACCGTATTTTTCCGAACTGGTGTAGAGTCATTCTTTTTGGTGGATGGGCGCTGAGTTACTGTATGAGATGTGATGCAAGGGTACACAAATTGCCTCTGAGTTTAGTCTTACCCACTTGTGCCAGGCTACCCTATGTGGACTGGTAACCCCAGGTCTAACAGGCCCCCATTAGGATGACGGGCGGACTTTGTCCGCCCGCCATCCCATCGGAAAAAGGGACCTTAAGGGCGGGGGTCCCGATGGTGGCATCCCTCATTTTTAACATTGTGGCGGGCGGTGCTCTCTGCAGCGCCCGCCACAATGTTAAAAATGCATGCATGCATTTGCATACACGAAGCGGCTGGCATCGCGCGGTGCCTGCTGCTTCATGTAGGCAAATGCTGGGGGGTACCACAGGTACCTCCCGTGTGCACCCCCCACCTCTCCTTCACTCTGGGGGCCCACAGGGGGCCCCCAGAGTGAAGACCGCATGCCTGATGCCGCCACGGAAAGGCATCTCACCAAGCCCATCATAATATGGCTGGCGGTGTCTAATAGACACCGCCACCAAATTAATCCTTTTCCGCCCCAGCCGCAAGGCGACCGGGGCGGAAAAGCGGCGGACGGTATTTCTGTCCGCCGCTGTCCCCCCCGCCATACTAATATGGTGGGGAGAATTCAGGTGCGGATGTTGGGCGGATTGCCCCCGCCAGGCCGGCGGAGGCTACCGCCAGCCTTGCGGGGGCAATCCGCCCGCCATCCTAATGGGCCCCTTAGTATTTATCTGGAGCCATGATAAGCCCCATCTAATGTATAAAAAAGAAACATCATATCAGCCCGGCATTCCATATATGATGTCCTCACATGAGGTCCCCAAGTACCAAATTTGCTCTCAATCTCTTCATAGTCTTAGCTACTGATTTTAATCCACTTTTAGAGGGTACACAGACAAAATATCGAGTTTTAAATTTCGATATATAATTATATCGAAGTTTAAATATCGATGGGACATAATATAGAAGGTAAGTAATATCGACAGTCTTAATATCGATATTAGTAATATCTAAGTTTTAAATATCGATGTCAATAATATCGAAGTAAATAATTTCGATGTTACTAATATCGATTTTTAAATAAATTTAGTGTATTTTATATTGTATTTATTATGTTTTATTATTTATTTTTAATGTAATTTAATTAGAGGGTTGTGGGTTTATAGGGGAATAGGGTGGGAAGAAATGTAATTATGTTAAATTAATTATTAATTAGTAGGAATTATTAATTAATTAATTGAGAATTATTTTTTTATTAATTTTAATTAGTTGATTAATTGATAAATATGTTCTGTAGCGGGTTATGGGTTTATAGGGGAATAGGGTGGGAAGTAATTTATTATGTTAAATTAATTATTAATTAGTAGGAATTATTAATTAATTAATTGAGAATTATTTGTAATTAATTTTAATTAATTGATTAATTGATAAATATGTTCTGTAGCGGGTTATGGGTTTATAGGGGAATAGGGTGGGAAGTAATGTAATAATGTTTAAATGATAATTAATTAGTAGGAATCATAATTAAAAATAATTGGTAATTATATTTAATTATTTTGGTAAATATTTTTAATTAATTGATAAATATGTTCTGTAGCGGGTTATGGGTTTATAGGGGAGTAGGGTGGGAAGTAATTTCATTATGTAGAATTAATTATTAATTAGTAGGAAGCATACATTTATTTTTATTAATTGGTAAATAAATGTAATTAATTAGTAATTAGTTTTAAATAATTAATTAATTGATAGATGTAATTTATAAGTATGTAATTTAAACCCCTACGCTATCCAACACTTTCCCTACTGTTGCACTCTCTGGAGTTGGAATAGTAATAGTTATCCCTACGCTATCCAACACTTTCCCTACTGTTGCACTCTCTGGAGTTGGAATAGTAATTTTTAACCCTACGCTATCCAACACTTTCCCTACTGTTGCACTCTCCGGAGTTGGAATAGTAATTTTTAATCCTAAGCTATCCAACACTTTCCCTACTGTTACACTCTCTGGAGTTGGAATAGTAATTGTTACCCCTACGCTATCCAACACTTTCCCTACTGTTGCACTCTCTGGAGTGGGAATAGTAATTTTTACCCCTACGCTATCCAAAACTTTCCCTACGGTTGCACTCTCTGGAGTTGGAATAGTAATTGTTACCCCTACGCTATCCAACACTTTCCCTACTGTTGCACTCTCTGGAGTTGGAATAGTAATTTTTAACCCTACGCTATCCAACACTTTCCCTACTGTTGCCCTCTCTGGAGTGGGAATAGTAATTGTTACCCCTACGCTATCCAACACTTTCCCTACTGTTGCACTCTCTGGAGTTAGAATAGTAATTTTTAACCCTACGCTATCCAACACTTTCCCTACTGTTGCACTCTCTGGAGTGGGAATAGTAATTGTTACCCCTACGCTATCCAACACTTTCCCTACTGTTGCACTCTCTGGAGTTGGAATAGTAATTTGTAACCCTACGCTATCCAACACTTTCCCTACTGTTGCACTCTCTGGAGTGGGAATAGTAATTGTTACCGCTACGCTATCCAACACTTTCCCTACTGTCGCACTCTCTGGAGTGGCAATAGTAATTTTTACTCATACGCTATCTAAAATGTATTTAGCTTTTTTCTTAGTATTATGTTGTTATTAATTGTTATTTATGTGAATATTTTATGTAAATAAATGTATTAGTAATTTATTACATTTTTATTTGTTTTTAAGTTACTTCAAGCAAAGACGGACTACTCACTTCACATACCGCCTGGATGGGCGAAAGCATGGCGGCCATCTTAGGCTGGCAAGAGGGACTCATTTTTTAAATTTTTTACATTCCGCATAAAAGATAAAGCATTTAGGAAAAAATGTTGCGCCTCTCACCTCATTATACCGACAAATGCCACGGTTTCACATGGCGCCGACACCCGGTGGCTGTCCCCCCAGTCACATATATTAAAAACCCATTTGTTGTATCGGGAGTACATGTATCGACTTTCAAAGCCGTTCCACAAGATTATTGGGTTCTACGGACAACATATACATCTTCGATTGACATTCCTATTACAATGTGTTGAAACATAGCCCATAAACACACATATAACTAATATTCATAGTTGTGCTACAATTTCTTTAAAACCAACACTTATATGTATATATATATATATAATTTTAAAATATTTGTATATATTCCAATCCTAACATGTCTCCTATTACTAATGTATAATATCTTTGTTACCATTGTTCCAATTTTTACCACATATCATTTTCTTATTTCATACAGAATTAGTCCCACAAAAGTATACATCCACCTGGAATGCATACTTTTTATTATGCACTATAAAAGGGATCCCCCTCCTGTGTCCCACTCTTTTCCTTTATTATGCTGTTGGCGTTCCTTGATCTTATACCTCATTATCATTACATGCTTTACATTTCTCACCACTCTGTTACATTGCCTGATCTTCTTTGCAATGTTGGAATAAGTGTATTATCCCTTTACTGTCAACATAGTCTTCCTATATGTTCTTTCTATACAGTTATAAGAATTCAAACATCTCCTTATCTATGTTGGCACCTTGTTCTACTGCTCGAAGTAAGATGATCCATTTGCTCTCCATTTGACGCAATTTTAGGATTCTATTGCCTCCTCTTATTCCGGCCACTGCCACATCTATAGCATGAAACCCTATTTTGTGCAATTCATTGTGTGCATGTTTCATGTTAAAATGTACTGCAAAGGGATATTGCATGTTATTGTTCCGTATGGCTTGAATATGCTCCTGTATTCTTTATTTCAAGGGCCTTGTTGTGCAGCCCATAAATATTGGATCAAATATGCATTTTAGGCAGTAAACCGTATGTGTGGTATTGCAATTTAAGAAATGGTTTATGTTATACATTTTAGGACTGTTGTTCTGAAATTTTATGGTTTTATTCATTGCAAAACCGCAAATGCAATATCCTCCACATTTATAAAACCCTTTCGGTGCTGTTGGTAACCAAGTACCCAACTTCTGCGGAGGAATATAACTCGGGCATAATTCCTGTCTTAATGTTCTCCTTTTTTGAAAGTAATTTAGGGTTTGTTCCCAATCTTGTCATGTAGACTGGCATCCTCAGTTAAAAGGTGCCAGTGTTTGTTCAGTATCCTATACAAATCTGTACTTGCTGAACTATATGGTGTTATGAATCGTATTTTGCTAGTGTTTGTGGCAGTTTTCCGTTTTCTACGTTTAAGCAATGAATTCCTATTCTTCTTTTCAATTTTTAACCGAGCCTTTGAGACAATTTCCTTCCCATAGCCCCTGGATAAAAATCTCTTTTCTACCTGTAGTAGTTCTTCCTCCAATCTGCTTTCATCGCTGCAATTCCTCTTTGTTCGTACCATCTCCCCGTAAGGAATTGCCTTGATCTGTGAGATGGGGTGGGCAATTTCTGCATGCAATAGTGCATTGCAGGCAGTTGCTTTTCTGTATGGTATTGTAAGCAATTTGTCATGTTTTACAACAATGGTAATATCCAGGAAGTTAATGCTGGACAGACTTTGTTCCTTAGTAAAACTTAAATTGAATGGATTGATATTCAGATGTTTTAAGAACTGATCTAGCTCCTCCTTTGATCCTGCCCAAAAAATTAACATATCATCTATATATCTTCCTAGATATAGATGTTATTTAGTAGTTTTACCGGGCCTTTACGCCATATGTGTACTAGTTCAAAATACCCCATATACAGGTTGGCCAAAGAAGGGGAAAATTTTGCCCCCATGGCCACACCTCTTATTTGGCGAAACCAATCTCCATTGTGTAAAAAGATGTTATTTTTGAGAACTAGTTCTATCATTGCCATTAGCATTACAGAATGTTCATAGGTTTCAATTGGTCTTGTATCTAGAAAATGACGTACTGCTTAAACCCTTCTCACAAGGTATGCTCGTATACAACAAGCTTACATCCAGGGACCCAATCCACTTCCCCGATTTTATTGAAAACGTCCCCCGTATCTTGGATAAATGAAGGCAGATTGGTAACCAAAGGCTGGAGGAATAGATCTATGTACTCTGAGATTTTTTCCGTAGGGGACCCAATATCGGCTTTGATGGGTCTCCCGGGAGGGAATGTACCTCCTTTATACACTTTCGGTAAGCAGTAGATACAGGGATATGTTGGAACATCGTTAAAGAGATATTTAGTCTCTATATCAGTAATTAAGCATTGTTCATTCTAAGATTTTAAATGGTTGAATATTACTTCTTTGGTTTCTTTTATGTGATTGCCACTCAACTTCATGTAAGTGCTCGTGTCCCCAAGCTGTCTGTCAATCTCTGCGACATAGTCACGATGATTCATCAGTACTATGTTGCCTCCCTTGTCAGCCTCTCGGATGAAAAGGGAGTCCGTTTTATTGAGATTTGTCACTGCCCTGCGTTCTTCCATAGTTATATTTTGCCTTTTGAACCTATGGTTTGTGTGATATTTATCTTCCAATTTATACAGATCTAACATAACATTGTGTTGAAATCTATTGATGTTATTCCCTCCTTGTAACTGAGGTGTAAATCTTGATTTTGCTCTGAATCCACTATCTATATCTGTATAGGTATCAAAGTCTAAGGGGGTCATTAGGATGACGGGCGGACTTAGTCCGCCCGCCATCCTATCGGGACTAGGGACCGCCCGCTATAAGGGCGGGGCTCCCGTGGGTGGAATTAGGATGCGGCCGCCACAGTAGCGGCCGCATCCTGCATTTATAACATTGTGGCGGGCGGTGCATGCATGTATGAAATGCATTTTCATACATGCATTGTGTATGAAAATGCATGTATGCATTTTCATACACAATGCGGCAGGCACCGCGCGGTGCCTACCGCATTGTATATGCAAATGCAGGGGGGTACCACAGGTACCCCCCCGTGTGCACCCCCCACCCCTCCTTCACTTTGGGGGCCCCCACGGGGCCCCCAAAGTGAAGACCTCATACCGCCATGGAAAGGCACCTGCTCAGGCCGATCGTAATATGGCTGGCGGTGTCTAATAGACACCGCCACCATATTATACCTTTTCCGCCCCGGCCGCAAGGCGACCGGGGCGGAAAAGCGGCGGACGGTCTTTCCGTCCGCCGCGGTCCCCCCCGCCATACTAATATGGGGGTAGGATTCGAGAGAGGATGTCGGGCGGATTGCCCCCGTCAGGCTGGCCGTGGCTACCGCCAGCCTGGCAGGGGCAATCCGCCCGACATCCTAATGGCCCCCAAGTCTACGGCTACCGATTCCAAACTTGGCACTTCTTCCCCATCATCCAAGCTTAACAGTAAGTGTACATCTTTGATTTCCTTAATGGATGGGTTAGAATCAGTTGTATTCATTCGTAAACCCCTACACATAGTCCATGGTTTATCTTGAAAGTATTTAAACAATTTAATGTTTCTAATGAATTTGAAACAACTAATGTGGAACAAAGCAAAATCTGCTGTAGCACTAGGACAAAAACCAAGTCCTTTGCTTAGTATCTTTATTTCAGTATTTGACAACACATAATCAGAAAGATGGACAATATTAATCTTATCACACATCTCCATGTTCATGGCATCTTTGTGTCCCTGATCTTGTTGTGACATCCACCTTTTCTTTTTGATCCTGTTCTTTTGGTGCCCCTCCTCGTTCTTTTAGGTTCATATCTGTTTTGAAGGCTTCCTTGTTTCCCTTTCTGAAACGTAATTCTAAAAAAAAGGGATCAGGGGCCGGACCCACTGCACCACTAGATGTTCTGGCTGACTCATTGCTCGCTATGCTACTTATGCTCGATATGTCGGACATACTTGTTGTACCTGCTGACTGAGATGTACATTCAGAGCCTTCTCTATTATTGTAAGGTTTGATATTATCAAACTTTCTCGCGAAAGTGTACACCCTGCCAGTTTTATAGTCACGTTCATCACGTTTAATTTTCTGAGATTTCTTTTCACGCAGATACATTTGATGTTTTTGCAGCTCATCTTTTAAGATGACCCAATTTCGTTCTGCTACTTCGGGTAAATTCATATCTTGTATTTCTTTCTCTAGACTAGCAATTTCCAAGAGAAGCTTTTCACGTTTTAACTCAGCATCTCTTATAAGGATATCCATCATTCCCATTACGACAAATGCCACGGTTTCACATGGCGCCGAAACCCGGTGGCTGTCCCCCCCAGTCACATATATTAAAAAAAACAATAATCTTGTGGAACGGCTTTGAAAGTCGATACATGTACTCCCGATACAACAAAATGGGTTTTTAAATATATGTGACTTGGGGGACAGCCACCGGGTGTCGGCGCCATGTCAAACCGTGGCATTTGTCGGTTTAATGAGGTGAAGGGCGCAATACTTTTTCCTAAAAATATAACACTTATGCTTTATCTTTTATGCGGAATCGCAGGTACATGAAGTAAGTCCTGATAAATACGCGCGAGGGGAGGGCAAAGACGGAACTTGATTACGGAAACTGCGGTCGGGGAAACTTTTGGCGTCTTTGGTGAGTGGAGTATTTGCGGATTTAACACTGATGGGCGATAGATGAGGATAAAATGTTTTTAGAAAGGAGAGGGTTTTGTGATTTCCAAAAATTACATAATTATGATATTACGAGTTGTATGGTCTTGGAAGCCGACATTGATATGAAACGTGGGGAGTAAATGAATGTGTATAGTAAGCATAAACATTTAATAAAAATATACATTTCTGATGGGCACATTACCGTTTGTAGAATAGATATCGGAGTCAATAATGGGAGGTAATGAGTTGGAAGTACGTGTGCAAATAGGAGGTTTTGTTTGATCTCCGGTGGCCCAGTTCGCATAGTTATGCATATCTCTTGACGCAGAATCGTTTTCTTACTAAAATGATTGGGCTACGTGAAGAAAAGATACAGGATGATTCCTAAGATACGGGAGTTTGTTGGTTGTTATATTTAGCACTGCCCACTATGCTGAATAGAGAACAAGTGGATTTTGAAGCATATAAGATTACCAGCATAAGTGGTAGAATTCAAGTATAACACTAGATATACGTGTATTGAAGTGGCAGAATATATAAAGTATAATACCAGATACATGCGTTTTATTTCTTGAAATCTTCACATGAGTAGTCAGGTCTATAAAAGTGGAATAAAATCAGTAGCTATGACTATGAAGAGATTAAGAGAAAATTTGGTACTTGGGGACCTCATGTGAGGACATCATATATGGGATGCCGGGCTGATATGATGTTTCTTTTTTATACATTAGATGGGGCTTATCATGGCTCCAGATAAATACAAAATGTGGACTACTGAAAATCTTTCTGATATTGGAATAGATAGAAATATACGCTTGGTGGAGTACACTTGAAGGTAAGATCTTTAGGCATGGGCTGACTATATGAAGGGATGTATGACGTTACAACGCATACTTTTACCACGCATACCATTACAGCGCGGTATTTACAACGCATACCGTTACAACGCATAGCGCTTAGAGGTGCTGGATAGTGGTAAGTACAATTTTATATTCCAACTCCAGTCCCCGTGGACACTAGGGAAGGTGTTGGATATAAAATTATACTTATTCCCTATCCTAGAGCGCCCCCCAGCGCAATGCGTTGTAATGATATGCGTGGTAATGCCTGCGTTGTAATGGTAGTGCGTGGTAAAAACTTCGTTGTAACAGTTGTATACCATATGAAGTGGTAAAATACTCCACACATGCAAGAAATGGAATAGAAAGACAAATGTCTGTTTTTAAATACAATATTATGAATTCGTTTGACAGGAATATTGAATGTTACAAGTGTGGGTTGACACAGTGCTGAACAAATTGGCTATCTGGTGAGCCTATTATAGATGTATATGTAGATCTCGGATACCTTTTATAGTTTTGCACGGCATGATCTTAGGTGTGGTCGGCTTCGAAACACAGGCTTGTCTTTTGGTTGTTAGTTTTGGTCACATATTGGATTTGTAGGTCACATTCACGGTTGTATATCAGTGGTTTCACGTGGTGGCTGTCCTTTCAGAGATCTCGTGCCTCGTATGTTGCAGCCCTTACATTGGATGCGGCAGTTGAGGCATGACTAATAGCATGATATCTGTTTTGGGGGTCATGTCACAGAGGGTTCTTGAGAGGTGATGGTGACACTTAAAACATGGATCGATAATTATGTATAAGAGATGATATTTTTGGAAAAGAGACTGTATTTTATTCTTTTATATATGTTTTACAGCGTTGAGAAAGCCAGTAGGGGTGAAACGCGCGTCGGCTGTGAAGCACTATGTTTTAAAAGATATAAAAACTTAAATTTGTCTACACTACAAGATTCCCTTGGACTGAAAAGAAGTGTCGGTGCAAGAATTCAAACTTAAAAATGGTGTCGAATGCACAGGGATAATAGTGACTAGATATGATGTGCGCTGGTGTTTTTGTTTCCTATGGATGTGACATTCTGTAACACCGTTGGTGGGCAGACTGTCTTTGTTTAATGCTTAAGGTGGATAAGCATTTCACACCAAGTCCCCACCTAATAGTTGGTCTACATATATAGATATATGTGTTGTGCTTATATAAGTAAAGAGACAACTTTTGATGTGAAGATCGGATAGAGCTAATCCGCCCCTTTTGTAATGTTACATAATCCCAATCCAAACTGGAGTCAGAGCATGGCCTCGTTCCGGTCCTATGCAAGTATCTTCTCTGCACTCACCTGTTCTGCCTCCCGTAACCTCCAGACCTCTGGTCTTCCAAGCCTTCCAGTTTATCCCGTAATCCAGACTCCGTCAAAATCTTCTGTACCCTCACCTCTTGAGCTCCAATTCTACTTCCCCTACGGCTTCTAGCTACTCGGCCATCAATCTTCCTTTGGATTCCTGTTGAGAATCGTATTCTAGGCTGAGTACCAGATCCCTAGGTTATTACGCCCTAATCCTTAGTTATGTTTTGAGAATTGACAGAGAGTGAGTTCTTTCAAGGATAACAAAGTTGTTCTTGGAAATTGGGCATTTTTGGGTTTCTACATTTAGGTTCCCCTAGCGCTCCGGGCCCTTTACATTGTGGGCCTTCCTAACATTTTTTTATTCAGAACCGAAGGCTTTCATGTTTATTTTCGTTGATAAGTGTGTACATTATGAACATGAAAAGAATTTTGAGCGCACAAATCATACTTCGTAGTGTTGATTTGAATATTGTTATGTTTAACATTCTGCAGAGTATCAGAAAACTCTGGCTCTCCCTTTGTATGGGACCTGCTCGTGTGGGGTAGTGTGTGAGCACATGCACTGTGGCACTCCCCAAGCAAGTCCAGTGAGAGCACCCTCTAGTGAACTACTTAGGTACAATGTGAACACATACCTGGTAAGAATAGACCACAACAGACATTGACACCATTACAACTCCTTAACTGACATAACCCATTGTAGAAAGAAAGGGGTTTAACTACAGACCCAGAGAGAGCCTGGGGACCAAGTGCTATTCAGCCTCCTGTCATACTGTGCAACGGTCCTTTTGCACATGCACCCCGACAACACAACACCCCTAACTTAGATAAGTCAGAGAGAACCTTAGTTCTCAGTGATTACTCCCTCCATAGACCAAGCACCCCCCTGAGTGTAACTTTGTGCATCGTTCTGCCACCTCTGTTTTTTGTGTACCATCATGAGCTGTGTGTTTTTGATTAAAGTATTTTTTTATTTTTCAAGTAAAAGCACTGGCTGGACAAGCATTAAAGTACTTTTTGCTTTACGGAGTTCTTGGTTTCTAACCCCATACCTTCTCCTTAACTAAACCTTGTACTGCTCAACTTCTCTGCTCTGAGAGTCAAGGGATACGGGGTTCACTTGGTACTCAATCTTGGACCCCATAGTAAGGTGAACCCCAGGACACCAGTGGTAACAGACTATCTTTGTCATAGTTTGAGGCAAGTTACCCCAGATTAAATTGGCCCTCCTGACTAAAGTTTCACAATTACAAAAATTGTAAATTGATCTATTTAATATGTTTTTGTAAAATGTTTGGCCTGAAATGTTAATTTATCACCCGCTAAACCATCTGATAATATTAAAGGTTGTACTAAAGTAAACCAGAACTACAATCCCTTAATGGTTACTGATCAAAAATGAATGTCCAGGACTTGGAGATCCATTTGAGAGCCATTGGTAACAGAATGAAGGGTTCTATAAATGCTAAAACACACTGCAATCATTTGAAAGTTGCTGCATCCCCTGCCAGGGTTTTAACCTGAAACCTCAAAATTATGGTCTTGCAGATGTGCCTCAACCCACTGAGCTACCTTATAAATGAACATCATGACACTAAATCTGAAATAGATCACAATCAGCCCAGTTCATACTCAGGAGTCAAGAATTACAACCAATATCCATGATGCAGAAACTCAAAGAATCCGAAACCCCTAAAGGGAAGAAGAAGTGACGGTGTTAAACATCATGCCTGCTTTCCCAAGAGCAGCATTTAAAACTCAGCAGCAACATTTTGCGGCAATAACTCTTTGGGACCAGTAGTTTTGTTGCTTTCTATTAAGTCATCTCAGTCCCAGCATGCACGTCATGTTGTCTTGAAAGGCAGATTTGCTTAGGAGTGGCACAGAGTCACACATCTAGCAGGTGTTATTAAAGTTTCATGACAAAAATAGATTTTGCTTTTAATACAGGATGGCTTGTATGTACACAATAATACCTGGACAAACATGTAGACACAAGATAATTCTATTTAATATGTCTGCGCAACCTGGAAATGTTTGTGATGTCATGAAAGCACAACATGAAGCTGATATTGTTTTGTATTCATGTCGGAACATCAGATTATTGCACATTGTTCACAGTTAATGCACCATATTTCAAAATGCCGCGTGTGCATTTCCTTGCACAGTGCACATTTAGTAAATTACAATAATGGCTTGTGCAGAAGGGAAGATGTTTAACAAGAAAACAACTTATACATGGTGGTCTGTAACTGTGGCCTAATCTTTACAGTTTAAACACTGCAATGTATCAAAGATGGTTCTATAGTGTTATATATTAACCCTGATCTCCCCATGTTCACATGTTACTAAAACACCGTCCGCAGAAAGATGTTTTAAACCCTTGCACAGAAACGTAAGCATAATTTACTGGTGATGGAACACAAAAGCATGAGCATTTGAGGTAAAAAGGAGAGAACAATAGATGGTGATTTGCACAAAGTGAAACAGAAAAACCTCGGTGAGTTTAAATTCCTTCGCTATACAAGAAAAAATATGACTCCGCTAAGAGCTGTTTGAGAGCTTTACATTGGCTCCCAATGAGGCAAAGAGCATCTTTTAAAATGCTATGTATTACTCATAGAACCCTGCATAAAACTGGTCCCAACATCCTAAAAAACAGGATCAAGTTTTATGCACGACCCGGAACCTCCGCTCACAATTTACAGCAAAAGCAGCTACTATGCGAGTAAAGAGAGCCAGAATGGGCGGGCGTGTTTTTTCACACTTAGCCGCTAATATCTGGAATGATCTGCCAATAGATCTAAGGCTCACGGTTTGCTACCTTACCTTTAGGAAAAAATTAAAAACTGTATTGTTTTCCGAAACAGAATAAACTCTCTAGTCCTAGGTATCTGCTCACAGCACACTGTTACAATCTTAGCGCCGTGATATCCTGCCAGGATGAATGTTGCGCTTTAGAAGTACGACTAACATTAACATTAACATTAACTGTACTGTTGCTTTATCTATAAGAATCTGGGCAGGGCTGGCTTTAGAGTTAGAGACGCCTGCTGCGACAATCTTTTGAGGTGCCCCTCCCCCAATGACCTCCTTCTAACAGTGCCACTCATTTCTCCACAGCCCCTCTCACACATACGTTTCTTTTGTTTTATAGCGCTACTCATACATCACACACACACATTATACAGAGGAAATTAATCTTGCGTGTGTAAATCAATGTATAGGAAATGTTACACAAACCAATGAGATTACCTTCTATGATTTGCATTTATATATTCTTTGCAGCAGGCATACTAACCCTCTGCACTACTCTAAAATGAGACAAAACTGCCTCTAGACAAAACTTCCATCTCGTTCCAACAGAAACATTAACGACCAGCCTTCTTTTGACAGAAAGCTCCTGAAAACTCCTGGACACACCAGGACACAGCAGGTACTTTTAAAACCCAAAGTTATTTCTGAACACAGCCCCTCTCCCAGGTCTTGGTAGGTGCGGTTGCACTGGTTGCACTGGTTGCACTGCCCTAAAGCATGCCCTGAATCTGAGCCAGTACACTGTACAAAGAGCCCCATTGCCAAACAATGCATACATTGCAGAAATCATGGGAGACGGTGGCAGAGCACAGGAGCTTGGAACTGTGGGGCATAAGTAAGTGCGGTAATATGGGGTCAATGATTTATTAATAGTCACAACTTACAGGGATGCCTGTTTACTGGGAGACACCCTTTCTGTCACCATGAGAGCAATCCTGGTGAGGGCGGTGTACAGACTGCAGGGGCAGAGGGGTCCTTTAAAGATGAAATAAACATCCCAATAACTGCCTCCTCCCAAGAGACTTATCCACAAATGGAGCATTTTATTATTTAAAAGTGTCTCTGCTAGTGCTCCTGGTCACATTGTTGTGTTATGAGGAAGGGATCAGGTGCTGAAGCTCTCTGCAGCTCTCACACCAGCCGCACCTCAGCTCCTCCCCAGAGCTGGAAGAACGGGAAGAGCCTCTCTGTGAAGGGGGCCTGCAGGAAGGTGTAGAGAAGCTCCATGGAGTTAGCATTGTACAGGGACAGCTGCCCCCCCTCGTAGTCCAGGTACACCCCCAGCTTCTGGGGCTTCTCACCAGGAGGCAGAGGGGTTGGAGGGGAGGTGAGAGCTGAGTAGAACCCACCACACTGCTGCAAGGCCCAGACTCCCCCCTCGGGTAACGATGTGAAGGCTTCCTTCCTCTTCACAGACTCTGCTGCGACCCCCACAATCAATGCGACCCCCTCCTGCAGCACCTGCACCTCCCAGTAATGTTTGCCGGCGGTGAATCCCCGGTTGCCCAGCACACATGTGTAGATGGTGAACCTCTCTGGGGTGTCCGACAGGGGCTGTGCTGTGTCTGTCTTTCTCACACGTCTTTGCTCCTCAGACAGGAGGAGCCAAGGATGAGCTGTGTCAGGATCCAGAGTCACCATCTCTGCAGAGAAGAGATTCAGAATTAGAGATTTTATGACACAAATAAAGGCTGTAAATACTACTTTCTGTTTTTCATATGACTAATTTAAACCACACCTGAAAGGAGCACACTCTGCTAGAGAGCGCACAGCATTAGTCTGCTTACTACACTAAAGTATGAATTCATCTAGACCACACACTACACCAAACAGCACATGGCACCACAAACACAGGACATTCTTCAAAACATTACACTGCATCCTGCACCATGCTACACTACACCACATTATCACACCTGAGGCATACTACGCTACGCCACACTACCAAATATAATGCATACTACACAACACTCCCACACACAGACTACACTACATCACATACAGACTACATTACCACAAATGACATACCCTACTCCACACTACCACACATGAAGCATGCCACACTATACCACCACAAGTTACTCATATTAGACTACCACACATGACACATAGGGGGTGATTATGATGGCAGATGGATCGACACATGCCGGCGGTGGCAATCTGACCGCCATCTCAACCTGATTTACCCTCTGCCATATTATTATGGCCGGGGGTATCACGGCGGATGCAAAGTGCGTCCGCTGCCTATCCGCCGGTCAGCAATCATTATGGTTGCCGGCTGGGCGGAACTGGGGCACAATATGGTGGCAGTGCCTAGAAGGCAACGCCATACATATTATGATGCCTGTTCTCAAAGGCCTTTCCTTGGCGGTGAAGCAACTATATTATTGTAAACGTTTAAAAAATATTGTTGTTTTTAACTTGTCAGGTCTCGGCCTGATCCAGCGCATGCGCTGGTCTCGGCCAAGACATTAGTAGGGCTCTGAGAAATGCTTCTTTGCCGGCGATCAGCTTGCTAGAATGCGCACAAGAGCGCGCGCATGTGCGTTATAGCAAGCTGATTGCCGGCAAGTTAGCACTTGCTGTGACACGCATGCGCACCACGCGCGTCACCGCTCACGTTTTTTTTATTTCATTTCGCGGCCGCCAATGCTTGTTTTTAACTTGCCTCTCAACACGATGAAGCAGCTTAAAATACCACACCCCCTCATGTGAGACCACACTAAGAGCGTGGCCAGCTGATGGCACTTTCATTTGTAACTTGCCTCCCAACACAAACACACTACGCAGATACCGCGCCCCCTGATGCAAGACCACGGCCAGCTGACGGCACTTTCATTTTTAACTTGCCTCTCAATGCGACCACAATACCAGAGATACCATGCCCCCTCATGCGAGACTGCACTAAGAATGTGGCTGGCTGGCTGACTTTTTTCTTGGCTTCTTTGCAAGTTCTGCTGGTTGCAGGACCTGCAAGGAAGCCAAGAAAAAAGTCTCTGAAAGGAAGTGTTAACTCTGGCCTAACCTGGCATAACTAACTAGTTTGTGAAAGACCTGCCAGCCAGAGCCCAGTTGGTGGTCTTTATCCATTTGCAGGTCTCACGTATTTGCATGTGAGACAACAGTTGACTTCCCAAAATCCAGCAAAGCACGTGGTGTGAAATCACACTCCGAGTGTTGATGCCTGCCTGGCCAAATACACAAACAACATCCGCCTTCCTTGCTAAGAAGATGTGATTGGCTCTTTGACTTTACCTGGGTGGCTCTTAAGCTGCAGGGCCGCGTTATCTCGAAAGATGCCTCTGTTTTCGGCGTTCAATCACTTTGCCTCTCATACTTCTTGTGGTAAACAAAATAAACACCGACGGACTAGAATGAGTAAAATATGCTTGCAAGGGCTAGCATGAGCCTAGATTAGAATGTCTAAACATGCAATGACAATAGAATAATGGAAATGTGTTTTGTATAGCGTTTCATACCGTGCTTCTGCCGTTTCCAAGCGCTATAGTTCATAGGCATTACTACGTTTCTGCTCGTCTAGTTATTAACATGTTTTGTGAAACTTTAAAATTTCAAACCGCCAGCTTTAAATTTTTTATTTTATGAAAGCCATATGACTTTTATTTTATAGAGTGAAGACACGAAAAGATGGCGAGGCGAAACAATTACACTATAAACTTCTGCTAATAATTTAATTTTCCGCCAGATTTTCCACCACTACCACAAGTCTTCATGTTCTTGTGTAATGTAACTGGTGTTGGTGTACAGCGCTCCAATACCTTTGGGTCTAGTTTGCGTTATATGAAACTGCAAACATAGTCAATTTTAGATTCTGCCTCTTTTGGACTATTGTGCGAACTCTAGGTGACGCGGACGGCGGAAGGGAGGAGTTCGCTGTAATCTTATGTCCTCTAATGTTATCACTTAAGTGGCTCAACATGTCGAAACTCCAGAGTATTGTAACTGAAATTTGAAAACTCTGCGGTGCTTTTTGCCCCCAGTCACCCCTTGCTTTAATCTTCGACAAGAAACGAGATTCAAGTGTATATCCACTATGTGGCCGAAGACGTTACCAGAAATTGCTTTTATTTCACAAACCTAACAGGAATGGATGGGTCAGCTTTAAAATGAGAGGTGCTTTGGAAGAGAAGTATTTGAAAGTAAGGGTCCCTGGTACCGCTGTCTACAGTAGCGTCTACATTTCGACAGGCTTATTTTTTGGTGCTAATCAATTTATTGACTCTGGCGGTGTGTAGCCAAGCATTGTGTGTGGGCTGAACATAAACAGACTGGAGCCTGGCTTTCACAATAAAGGATTACAGGAGCTCTGATGGGACCTTATTAAGGAAATGCACATTGCCCTTCATGTGCAGCGCAGGGTATGGCGCACTTTACGGATAAGGGCGGGCCCCACTGATGTCTGGTGGGCACTCAGCATTTTGTGCATGTGTGAAACACGGGACACCCAGCACCATGACTGTTGTCACACCACTTAACAACAAGCAGTCTGACAACACTCTCTCAGGTCTTCTGTTCCTTGACTGGTCCAGTTGGTCTCAGAAACAGGGGGCCTTTTATCTGAAGATGTGTTTTAGAGATATTGGTTAAAGAGGGCTGGTGTCTCCAATTTCTTTCAACCAGTCGGTGTTGTCTCCTCTCATTGTTAAGTTCTTTATTAAACTAGGATCTGGAGGGGATGGTTCTTGACCTCATGAGTTTCTGGGGAGTGTCTGGATCTACAAGTACTGCTACTATTGTGTTTGCGACCAATCCAGCTCCCCTCCCCGCTCTCTCCCCGCTCCCGCCTCCCAGCTGTCCCGCCCTCCCCGACCCCTACTTAATGGCGGCCACTGCGGGGACAGGCGAGCAAGACCACTGACTCATTGTCAGTGAAATTGCTCTCCCACCCTCGCAGCTCCACCATTAAGTGAGGTGCCCCTGCCCCTGCACTCTTGAGTGTTGGTGATCGAGGCCCTCCTCCACCCGCAGGTTTCCCTGCGCCTCATCCCTGGTGGTCCAGTGGACCTCTGTCTCCTTTCTCTCACTCTGCTCCCTCACTCGGTTTTCTACTCTTTCTATCTTTCACCTTTCTGCACCTTTCTGCATCTCTGCTCTTTTGTGCCTTATTTCTGCCTATTTTCCCTTTCTCTCCCTCTGCTCCTTCAATCGTTTTGTCTCGTTTTTCTACCCTTTCTATCTTTCACCTTTCTGCACCTCTGCTCTTTTGTGCCTTATTTCTGCCCATTTTCCCTTTCTCTCCCTCTGCTCCTTCACTCGGTTTTCTACTCTTTCTATCTTTCACCTTTCTGCACCTTTCTGCATCTCTGCTCTTTTGTGCCTTATTTCTGCCCATTTTCCCTTTCTCTCCCTCTGCTCCTTCACTCGTTTTCTCTCGTTTTTCTACCCTTTCTATCTTTCACCTTTCTGCACCTCTGCTCTTTTGTGCCTTATTTCTGCCCATTTTCCCTTTCTCTCCCTCTGCTCCTTCACTCGTTTTTCTACCCTTTCTATCTTTCACCTTTCTGCTCTTTTCTGCATCTCTGCTCTTTTGTGCATAGCATACTTCACCGAAACCTGGACCAACACCACCTCGGGACCGGACATCGCCATCGCCATCCCCCAAGGATACAAGATCTCCAGGAAGGACCGCCCCACCCACCCAGGAGGAGGAATCGCCATTATCCACAAATCCAGCCTCCGCCTGAGCACACTCCCTGACGAGTCCACAGAACTGATGGAACACCTTCACTTCAAGATACTGGCCAGCTCCACCGCCGCCCTCCGAGGAACCCTCATCTACCGACCCCCTGGACCACGTGGAGCCTTCGCCAACTCCATCACGGACATTATCTCCCCGCAGGCCATCGCATCCACCAACTACACCCTGCTGGGAGACCTCAACTTCCACCTCGACAATCAACTGGACCCCAACACCACATGCCTCCTGGACAACCTCCACAACATTGGACTCCGCCAGATCGTGACCGAGCCCACGCACTCAGCAGGACACACCCTCGACCCCCTCTTCACTACAGGAAACTCCATCACCTTCAGCCACACCACCGAACTCGCATGGACCGACCATCGTTGTGTCCACTTCACCTTCAGAACACCCACCATCCACAGACACCAGCACCTGTTTCCACAAAGAAACTGGACCAAAATCACCGACGACCAGCTCACCTCCTCACTCAACAACTCCACCCCAACCATCGCGGAAAACGACGACCCCAACACCGCAGCCCGAACCCTGCATAGATGGATCTCGGACAGCACCAACACCATAGCCCCCCTCAAGAAAAACAACAATACCCGTGACAAGAAAGCCAGATGGTTTACCACCGAACTTCGAGAATCCAGGCGCACATGCCGCCGCCTCGAAAAGGCCTGGAGAAACACCAAATCCACAGAAGCCCACAAAAACTTCAGAGCCACCACCAACGCCCACCATCAACTCATCAGAGAAACGAGGAAAAAAGCGATTGAAGACAGAATCTCCACCCACGCACACAACAGCAAGGAACTCTTCAGCATCATCAAGGAGTTCGCCCAACCCACCAGCGAGTCCACCGACATCCCTCCCTCACAAGACCTCTGCGACAAACTCAGCACCTTTTTCCACCACAAAATCAAGAGCATCTATGACAACTTTGACGAAGACAACCAACACACTGAACCCTCACCAACCACCCCGACACCCGGAAACCAGCGATTGATGACTGGACAGCCCTCACCACCGAAGACACACTGAAGACAATGAAGACAATGAAGTCAATCCACTCAGGGGCCCCCACGGACCCCTGCCCCCACCACATCTTCAACAGAGCCACCGACACCATCGCACCCATGCTCTGCCACACCATCAACTGCTCCCTGGCGACTGCCTCTTTCCCCGACGACTGGAAACACCCCGAGGTGAACCCCCTCCTAAAGAAACCCTCAGCGGACTCCACCGACCTCAAAAACTACAGACCATCTCCCTGCTCCCGTTCCCAGCGAAAGTCATCGAGAAAGCCATCAACAGCCAACTCGCCACATTCATTGAAGAACACAACATCCTCAACTCCTCCCAATCCGGCTTCAGAAAAAAACACAGTACGGAAACCGCCCTCCTCGCCGCAACAGACGACATTCACACCCTACTGGACAAAGGAGAAACAGTAGCCCTCATCCTCCTCAACCTATCAGCGGCGTTCGACACAGTCTCCCACTGCACCCTAATACGCAGACTCTATGACGCAGGAATCCAGGACAAGGCCCTCGACTGGATCTGCTCCTTCCTCTCCGGCAGGACGCAGCAGGTCAGACTCCTCCCATTCCTCTCGGACCCCACACCTCCCACCTGCGGAGTCTCCCAGGGCTCCTCCCTCAGCCCGACGCTCTTCAACATCTACATGGCTCCACTTGCCCCCATCGTCAGAACCTACGGACTCAACATCGTGTCGTACGCAGACGACACCCAGCTCATCCTCTCCCTATCCAACGAGCCCAACACCGCCAGACGCAACTTTCGAGAAGGCATGGAAGCCGTCGCCAAATGGATGAAAAACAGCTGCCTACAACTAAACACCAACAAAACAGAAGTACTCATCATGGGCCCAAACCCCGATGCCTGGAGCGACACCTGGTGGCCCACCGCCCTCGGAAACCCGCCAACCCCCACAGACCAGGTACGCAACCTGGGAATCATCCTGGACTCCGAGCTCAAAATGGACCGCCAGATCAACTCTGTCTCATCTTCCTGCTTCCACACCCTCCGCCTCCTTCGTAAGACCTTCAAATGGATCCCCCTCGAACACTGAAAGACAGTCACTCACGCCCTGGTCACCAGCAGACTCGACTACGGCAACGCACTCTACAACGGAATAAACAAAAACCTCATCCGCAAGCTACAGAACATCCAGAACGCCGCCGCAAGACTGGTCCTCAACCTGCCAAAACACTGCCACATCTCCCAGCACCTGCGCACACTCCACTGGCTCCCCGTCGAGGCGAGAATCACCTTTAAGATGCTCACCCACGCACACAAGGCCCTCCACGGCACCGGGCCAGCATACCTGAACAGCAGACTCAAATTCCACGCACCCCAAAGGACTCTACGATCAGCCCAGCTCTCCTACGCCGTGGTCCCCCGCACCAGAAAGACCAGATCGGGAGGCCGCTCCTTCTCCTTCCTCGCTGCCAAAGCATGGAACGCCCTTCCGCTCCACCTCAGACAGACAACATCGCTCCCCATCTTGGCAAGAAACCTCAAAACCTGGCTCTTCGACAGACCCCCTCCTTGATGGAATGGAACCTGCACCCCCCACCCCCCACCCCTAGCGCCTTCAGACCCTTACGGGTGAGTAGTCGCGCTTTAACAAACCCCTGATTGATTGATTGATAGTGGTTGGTGAAGTCATCAGCAGATGAGAGATCAGGTGGAAGTGTGATTTGGTAATTGATTAATGTTGTAACTCAGCCAGTGGGATATGGTGTATGTTTTTCACCCATGCATTTGGTCGGTGGCATTGAGATTGAAGAGGATTAGCTGATCATTAGTCCAGTCGGATGGTAGTATGGCATGGAGGGATAGGATGTTATGATTAGAAATAATTGTGTCAAGGATCGAACCCCTTGATATGCGTTTGTTTTTTTGCAGTGTTGGGTGAGATTGTTAGCTTCCAGGAGGGTGGAAAGGGCTAGTGCTGTAGGACCTCGAGCATTATTCAAGTGCAGGTTTAGGTCTCCTAATATAATATCTGTGCTACCTTTTAGGGTGCTTTGTGCTATTAGGTCCATTAGTTCTTCGATGAATTGTAGGTTGTTACCTGGAGGGTGGTAGATGATGTGAAGTTTAATAAGGTTATGGTCCTTGGGGAAGAGCTGAACTCCTAAGTATTCAAAGGTAGGGTATTTCTTGGTACAGAAGGGTGTTAGGCAAAGGCCGCTTTTATGTATGATGGCTAATCTACCAAACTTTTCTCATTGCGGTCGCAGCAAATGATGGAGAAGCCGAAGGGATGAGGAGGTCGAGGAGAGGGGATGAGTAGTCTTTCAGGCATGTTTCAGTTAGAAAGCAGATGTCAGTGTTATTTCACAGGATAATTGTGGGTATATCAGCGGCATGCTTGACTGCTTATTGACAGTTTAGCAGCATGCAGCAAGGCATAAATAATCGTCACTGATCGGGCTGGTTGGATTGGATAGTAGGTAGCTGGACGGGCAGCCTGCATGGTTGACTAGTAGTCAGGTTTTTAATCGTGGCAAGTGTAACCTGGATCTTATGGTTACAGTATTGGCAAGGGGCATTGTCAAGAGTGTTGCTCATCCTGATGGGTTCTATCTACAACATTCCATTCATGGTGAGTCTAAGTTTGAGGTGGGGATAACTGTAGGGATTGTGTAGGATGGGAGATTCAAGTGAGTCTTATTGGCAGGATCGGAGTTCACGTTAGATGTGTGGGGTTGGGGCAGGGAAGGGCCGATATTTGCATCCGTGACAATATTTCTTCTAAAATAGTGTTGATTTTATAGTGACTGGGGTGAATGTCTGAAAAGTTTCAACGCTGCGTCCATCATCTCTTTGTGTTTCCTTTGTTTTCCCTAGGTTGGCAGGGTATGCCCAGATGTGGTCCCCTTGCTCACTTTGCAACTGGATTCAAGTAAGTCTGGCTAATGAGGGGTGTGACCCCAAACCCGCTCCCAGGATGCTTGTTTCCGGTCCAGGGAAGACCTGGCTTGGCAGTTGGGGCAGGACTATTCCCATGAGTCACGGGGTCAAGAGTGATTCGCATATGGCTGGGTCTGAACTGGGGTAGTAAAGTGAGCTAAAGAACGATGATGGATTCAACCCACATCTAATAGTGACTGGGAGTGAGTGTCTGAAAAGTTTCAGTGCTCTGTCCATCATCCCCTTGTGTTTGCTTTGATTTTAATTTCTAAACATGGTATTATAGGGATCAGTTGAGTGACAGTTGGATCAGTAGTGGAAGGGGTCTGCTGTAGCTTGTTGGAGCCTGCTATTCTGGGGAACAGCTGAGAGACGGTTTGATCCGTAGAAGAGGGGGTATGCTGGAGCTCGTTGGGGTCTAGGGTAGAGTTTGAGGTGGAATTAACCCCGTTTATGTTGGCGGATTGAGAGGATGCAGGTATGATAGGTAGCTCTAACTGGGTATTGGAGGAGTGCCGAGGTGAGGGGGAAAGTGATTCTGATAGCAAAACCATTGCGTTGGGGGGGAGGAGGTGGAGATAGTGAAAAGAAGATTGGGAGTAGAAGGACCAGCAAGTGGAGGTGAGGGTGCATCAATTAGTTCTCCGGAAGACGGTGGGAGGGTTGATTCTCTAGGAGGGAGAGGAGGGGTGCAGATGGAGCCAGATGGCATGGTGGAGCAAAGTGTAGGGAAGTGACAATCAAAGATGGCAAGATTTGGTTCAAATGCTTGGACAAGGATATTCCCGTTTTTATGAATGGTTTTCGACAAATCTCCCCTGAAGTTCTGGGATGGGGATATAGAGAGCTTAGCTCCATGAGGGACGTTGGTGGTATCAATTAGGTGAAACTGTTGTCAAAAGTTCTCTCTCCATTTGTCGGGTCTCCTAGTATAGAAGATCAAGTCAGTTTTAAGGCCACATTTGTTGGACTGTAGAAGATATCAGTTATAAGGGTCTCTGGATGTTCTTTGAGGATGTTGTGCTTGTTCTGGGAGTGGTTCTGTTGAGATGACTGAGTGCTGCAGTGGAGGGGCATTCAGTGGAGGTATGGAATTGTTTGTTGCAGTTGAGGGTCAATCAGTGTAGGAGTAGAGGGCATTTACTTTGGAAGGGTAGTGAGTCGGTGTTGTGGTTGAGGAGAGGGGAAACTGTCAAGATGATTTGGTGGGAAATGGTGTCTTGACTGCGTAGGAGCACCAGTGCGCCAGTTTGAATTCTTGAGATCTCGGTACCCCGACACAAGTTCCTAAATCAGGGAAATTATCTAGTGTGTAAATATCACCATTTAGGAACAATGAAAATGTTGGTGTACCATGTTGTCTATTATGAACAACATGTACGTGCAATCCAATACAATAATATCAAAAATATTTTTATTATTTGTTTTAAATTTATAAATATACATTAGTAACGGTGGATACAAAACAATTGGATAAAACAGTTACATCCTCTGGTATTAGTGATTTATTCAGACAATCACATTGCTTTTTTTGGACATAATATAGCAGTGGATAGGGTGTATACAATGTCTAACATGGATATATAAAGACATATGGTCAAAAAATTCAAATGTTTAAAATATGTCAAAAGCATAAAGACAAAAAATGGTCATATCATAAATACAGAGGACAGTCATTTTTCAGCATGACTAATGAAGATCTGTGTCCCACGCACATTTCGGCTGTGTGCCTTCATCAGGAAGCCATGTATATTAAAAGTAAGACCTCATAAAGTCCTGCTAGAGATGGAGCTAAGAGTGTATGGGTGCCTCGTCGCCAAATGGATAAATCTATGATAAAAAGGGCCTCCAGAGATGGAATGATGCTGGGGTTCACGTAAGGAAAGGTTCTGGTCCACAAAGCAAAGGGCGTGGTCTAGATCGAATGAACCAGGGGCATGACGAGCTGTGATCAAGTCCGCGTCGATGCCCTACTGCATTAGTAATTTGAGACAAAAAAAGGGGGGAAGAGGGAGGGCTGGCGTGCTTTGTGACTGTGACGTCCCTCGATAGGTGGTAACAATATATGTTTTTAGGCGGGTAATGAGGCACGTAATAAGCCGGTAATAGTGTCCCGCGCTGATGGCCGCTAACAATGGACCTGTGAACTAGAAGATTGCAGCCGGGGAGCCGGTTATGAATGGCTATCTAGATGGTAAGGCGGCATTGTTGGTTGTGCTTCCAAAGAACGGCTCGTCCTGTGGTCTATCCGAGTCCGCCTGGGTTGTGTTCCATGTACAGGTACGTGTACGTGACCCCTACCTGTACAAGGAACACAACTCAGGCGGACTCGGGGGGACCACAAAACACCGCCTAAAAACATATATTGTTACCACCTATCGAGAGACGTCACAGAGCACAGTTACTTCAGCCGATGTGAGGGGACACCAGTCCATCCACTGGCCACAACACTTTACTCCAGTTGTGTTCTATGCAGGTAAGCGCAGTGGTGCGGGGTGGTGGGGGTAGAAGTCAACACACGAAGGGATAGTAAACATCAAATAAATAAATGCCTAAAACCACTTAACTTGGGCTCGCCGCACCACCGAATCTGTATTGCGGTGAGCGCAAGGTGAGTGCTGTTATTTATTCATTTCTTTTATGTTTACTATCCCCCCAGCCATGCCCCAGCCACTCCTCACCACACCCACCACACTTACCTGCACGGGCCGCCACTGCTTTGCTCTTGTCCAATCCCCCAGAATCCCCGGCTAGCCTGAGCCTCACACATCAGCAGACTGTATGGGTTGCACAGTGCAGGCAATGCATCTCACCCAGATCCTCTAGGTACCATCCAGGATTCATCCGTTGCAATGTAGGATGAGGTCGGTTGGAAGGCAGGCAGAACTGGGTTGCTGGTCCTAGGATGCCCCACGCACTCTCCTTGATCTAATCGGGGATCGCTGGCCTCTACCAGGTAGGCTCGCTGTGTTTGTCCTTCTCTCTCTCCATGCATGGGGGCTCTGTATCAGGGCTTTAGTTGGGATTTGAGCTGATGCCGATCCCTAGCCCTGGGAGCCTCCAGACGGAGCTCCCTAACAGTCCACCATCTTGGTGCACTCTACACAATACTGCCATGCATTACACAGACTACACTACACCACACTACCACAAATGACACACACTACACTACACCACATTATCCTACATGGTGCATACTACATTACACTACACTACACCCAGGGCCACTGGAATTTTGTGATTTATGGCCGTGGCTTTTTATTGCATAATATTTTAATTACTGCATTTACCACATAATTGATAATCTGGTACATATTCTGCAGATTTTAACCCCCAACATATGTTTCTAGCTCAAACAAATCAAATGGCAACATGTCTTCTATCATAGTGGAAGGTTCTTCACAAGGGTTAACTGGTAATGTTTAATTTGCTTATTTCTATATTTATTTGTTTAACTGACGCTAATGAGGTAAAATATTTGCCCAGAGAGTATTGGCCTGTGTAAAAATGACAAAATAATTAATCTACACTATAAAAAAGTGCCACATTATGCTGCATAATTTGCCTTTTCTTGCTGCATAATTTAGTCAACCCTGGCACATAATTTAGTGCTCCCTTGCAAAATAATTTCAGTGGCCCAGACCATACCACACTACCGCACATACTACCACACTTGAAGCACACTACACTACACTGCGGGACCACAACATGACGCATGCTACACTACACTGCACTACCACACATTCCAAATATTACACTACACCACACTACACTGACATGAGGCATACTACACTACACCACGCCATACATGAACTAAACTACACTACCACACGTGATGCATGCTACACTACACCACACTACCACAAATGAAGCATACTACTTTACGTATGCAGTGTATATATTACTGCACTAGCAGCACACAGTGAAAGAAAGCACACAGATTTACACTGTAGTACATGGTACATTCCATAACACACTGTACTAGCTAGAATACTACACTCAGCAGTACAACGTACTAAACAGTGCACTGCCCTAGCAATCACACTGGATTAAACAGTTTAGTGTCCTGGAATGTGCACCGCACAAGTCTGCACAGCACACTGAACTACAGAGAATTCTCTCTCAGGAGCACACTGGTTTAACAGCACTGTACACTAGAGAGGATACCAAACTATGAAGTACACATCACTTAGGGGCCAATTTGGATCTCGGTTAGAAGGGCACCGAATCAGGTTCGGCATTAGCGGATCGGATTCGGAGGCTGAATTTCCGTCCGGTTCGTACACGGGTGCGGACCTTGAAGTACGATGCGAACAAGCGCGATATCTCCGTCCGAATCTTTTCCGGGTCCGAACCGCTCCGTACATCTCGGCCGTAAGCTAACCGTGGTGCGCAATGGAGGCGAATTCCGACAGAGCCAGTATGATGCTCGATTCGGACAGCCGGATCGAGTCTGAGCTTCCGGCTCTCAATAGCTCCCGGAGTTGGGCTTTGGGGGTCCGCATCGGACCCCCTGTTACCCGCAGCCTTACGACTCGGACACAGGCCCCAACACAGGCAGGTACGGTACGGATGACACCACCACGTACCCACTGTAGGGGGTGCACTTGTCTGCAACCTACCTATTCAGTTTACGGGAGCCCATGTGTGCATTGTACGATTGGCTCCCATTGACTTCTATGGGAGTCCGACCGAACCGTGTCCGACAGCATACTCGCTCGGTCGGACTGCAGGGGTCCGGATCGGTCGGAAAACACCCCGGATCCGGCTCGGTCGGAGTGTTTTCCAACCGAGATCGGAATCGGCCCCAAAATAGTGACTTTACTACAACACATACTAAACTAGACAGCATAGTACACCAGACACAACACAGTAACCTTCTGCACACTGTACTAGAAAGTGCACTGCACAAGACCACCCACTGTATAAGGCCAGACAGAGCTAGATAACACATTGTATTATAGTGCAGTATACACTGCACTTGCAAGAACACTGTACTGAATACCAAACAGTGCTACATAGCACATTATACTAGTTGACACACTATACTAGAACACAGACTGAGCTCCAATGAGCTAGAGCTTTAAATGTGCCGCTACTGCTATATACTGAGTCGCTGCAATTCTTTAATGTGAAAGGAAGATTATCTCCACTTCTTTAATGTAAAAGGTAGAGCACCAGCACTTCTTTAAGGTGAAAGGAGGAGCTCCAACACTTCTTTAATTTTACAGTGTTATATTCCAAATAGGTACTATTTCAGCGCTACGAGGCCTCCGGGTAGTCTGCGCTTAATAAAACCCATTTAATAATAATAATAATAATAATATAAGTTTCTGTAAACTCGTTACCCTTTGCCTATATTCTCCCTCTACATTACACTTGTCACAGTTTACAGGGACTGACCTTTTACCTAGATATTAGACTGCATTCAGAACGCAGGTTTTCTCTAGTTCGAAAACTCATACATTATGCATGAAGGTTCTTGGAAGCACAGCAGGACAACCATCTCCTGTATAAAATCGATGTACAAAGTTCAGGCCCGACGTCATCCTTAGGCAGACTAAGTAGCACAGCTTGTTAGGACCCCTGGGAAGACCCATGGGTATATAAAGATCACGTCTTGCTAAGATAGCTAGAGGAGATTGAGACTTCCCGGCCAACACACTGACCAGAGACGCTGAGGTTCCTGCATGCGGACACTCCAGCTCGCAGTGATCTAACATCCCTCGCTGGGTGTCCAACTCAAGACCAGGACGGGGTCCCACAGTCTCACTTAAGGTAATGGGGTTGACTAGATCCTAGAGGAATTCTTGGCTTAACACCTTCACCCATGCTGGATACACTTAGGTACATCTAGATAGGGAGGCATCGTAGGAGTATGCATCTGTTATCATGTGTTTTATATACTTGAATGTATTCATGATTTTAGTAAGATGGTAGAAGTATACCATCCTTTTACTTTCTTAGTACTGTTAATCATTTATATCATATGCTGTCTAACGGTTATTGCAGCACATCTATTCTACACCAGAATATAACTGTTCAATAAATGATTATTGAAAACGCCCAACTTGTTTCATGCGGTGTATCTCTCTGAGACAGACTAAGTAAGCATGAGTGACTGAGCGAAAGGTAGTACATTGTTTCCACGGTCCTGAGGGATCAGGGTTGTCATGTTCTGAGGTTGCTAGAAACTATTCTCTGCTTGGTAAGAGGGGATTATAGTGGCACTGTGAGCTAGCTGATACAGAAAGGCTAACATACCCTTTGGGGGTGATCAGAGTTCTTCTGACACCAACCCTACAGTGTATGTTGTCTAAATGCGCAGGTCCTGTATATTTTCCATAGGAACTACACAAAATGGCGCCACCAACGTTGGTTGGGTACTTATTCAACAGTAGAATCTGAGTAGTTCAGTCCGTATTCACAAAACACCAGAGACATCTGGAGTGGGTAGGCTAAAATCCGCCACAACTGAGTAGGCATACATCCTATTTATTGGCTGTTGGTTACTCCAGCTCGAAGGACAAAATGTTTCTAAAATTGGGCAAAAAACCTTATCTTATTTTCCATGAACAGTTATGTGGTGTTCTGAAAACACAATGACTAACACAGACATAAACTCACTAGAGCAAGCACTGCCCCTCTCAGAAGACAAGGAGGATGCAGACGCAATACAGATTGCGCCAAATTTTAGACATACAATCGACCTGAAATTGTGTGTGCATGGTCTAACAGCTAGGGGTGGCATAGTACCTTTCGTGACTGAGGCACACAAATCATACAGAACAGAGGTATTTTATTTATGGGATACATTCCCAGCATCAAATGCAAGAACAAAAAAATTTCACTCCTACACAGAAGGTGATGCACCAGGGGAATAATGTCAGTTTGAAGACATTGAGGTTCAGCATACATACTAGGAACACTTATACTGGTTTAAAGGTGCCCTATCCCATATAAGAAGAAGAGTAAGACCCGGTCCGCTCGGAAGAGAAGGAGCGACATGACTAATATTGGCAACCTACACACCACATCCTGACATTGAAACTATGCCAGGACCAGACTTACTCATATTTCACAAAGAATTAATCCAATTTTACTGAAACGTGGCGCAATATGTCATGAGGGTATTTACAGTCCAGTCAGCCATAGTGACAACAAATACTGCTCAAGTTCAAAATACAACAACTAAAATTACACCAAAAACATTACAAGCAGTAATGGGTAAAATGACCGCAAAATGTGAACAAATGTAATTCTGGATAGCTCAGAAAATAACACAGCTAGAAGCAGTATTCCCGAATACTAACCCTTATGAAAAACACAGAATGCTAACAATCTGCCCATGGGATCACACCACAACTAGAGGACTGTATCTCGTGGGGTACGGTTTCCGCTGCCATATATACCAGAACTCATGGTATCCTGTCATTAGCAGTAGTACCAGACGTATCAAGACAAATACAAAATGAGTACGGAGCAGAGCCTGTTCTGAACTTAGGGATGAAGGTATTAGGTAACTATGCCCAGGTGTCAGCATTAAAATACTGGCAAATATTAAAGGGGAAGCAGCATCAGCGGCCATCTGCCAACACCTAAGGGAGTACAGTCCTTTAGAGCAGGAACAGGAACTACCCAAAATAATTGAAACTGCATATGCAGATTTTGGTAGGGACAGTTTGGGTGGGAAAGCAATTAAACCACAACTCGTGGGGAGCGCCGAGAAGTAGACTTTAAAGCAGACACCTATTTCTTCTAAAAAAGAAGCGGGAAAATAACAAAAAACAAAATGTTACAGAAAAAAGATCTCAGTCCAAAAATAGGTCTCCTCCACAGGAGCCCTCCAAGAGGAGGTATAATCTTAGGAATAGGGATAACATTAGGAAACCTGATACAAGTTCTTCTCGTTCCTTTCAGGGTTCATCGACAAACTCCAAGAGGGAAGGACGGTCAGAAAGGCAAGAAAGCGACAAAGTCCAGAGACAAGCAGCACGCTCAAGAATATACTTCCCAAAAAGAAGATAAAGCAAAACAAAAGCTACAGTTCAAAAAGAAGAAGGTTGCAGGTCTAAAGATCAGACATTCCCAGAATTCTGAGGACTCGACTACTGAATGGGAATGGGCTCTGACGATGCTAGACAGTGCAGCAAAAGTAACAATAACTCACCAGAACCTGATGGAATTTCTGGTGACAGCGGACTTGAATGATTATATCACGGTGGAAACACCTGATACTAGGGTAAGTGTCCCACATAAATTGTATGAAATAACGCTCCAAATGGAGGGGGACAAATGTAGGACAGTTAGAGGTCTTTTTCGAGAGAACCTGATGTTTGGCTATGGCATTTTTTTAGCTGAACAAGATTGGCCGCCAGCATTTTCCGACGACGTTCCAAAACATTTTAAAAATATATATGCACGGGAGAGGCGGTAGCCCAAGCTCGAGCATAAATAAAAAACATTCAGGTTGGGATGAGGATTCAACCCACCACATTTTCCTCAAAAAAATGCTCCAACTGCACAAAGGCAGTAACCTATAAAGCAAGAAGCTAAAAAACAGGCCAGGGAGATCTTAGATCAACTTGAATATCAAGGGGTGATTGAAACTTGCACCTCTCAAATGAATAACCCTTTGTTTCTGGTATCAAAACCAGACAACTCATATAGTTTAGTCTTAGAGTACAGACATTTAAACACTTGCACTAAGACATTTGCACTGCAGTTCCAAATGCACACAGTGCCGCATTAATGAATAACATTGTGCAGAAGAAATACAAAACAACAATATATATCTCAAATGGATTCTTTTCCCAACATATAGCACCTGAGAGTAGATACTTGACAGCATTCTCAGCCCTAGGGTCACAACGGCAATTTTGTCATCTCCCTCAGGGTTATAGGCCAGGGGTTGTTTTCAGCCAGAGTAACAGAATTGCTTCACAACCTGAATGAAGAGGCATTGTCCTATGTGGAAGATATGTATCTAATGGACGATGACCTGGAGGAACACTTGAACAGAATGAATACCGTAATTTTGGGATTCGCCTCTGAGGGTTACAAATTCAACTTTAAAAAAATCAAAAATATCCCACCTTAACGTCCTTTTTCTAGGATATGGACTTTCAAGTGAAAGAAAAAGCCTGGAAGCTAACTTTTTAGAAAAGTGTGTGCTGATCCAACCTCCTAAATCATTAAAAAACTTACAATCAATACTAGGATTTTTGAATTTTGGTCAAACATACATTTAGGATTACACAGAAACAGTAAAACCTTTCTACGATTTAATAAAACCTGACTTTTCAGTTAGACAATGGACACAGGAACACACAGATACACTTTGTTCCTGACAAGCTGAAATGATAGCTTCAAAACACTTACAGACAGTCGTAAACGTAGCAACCTGGTGATCCGAATAGTTGCGGGTCGATCAGGGGACACCTATATAACATATAATGAAGGTGAAACAGTACCAATAGCATATAAATCTCACTAGTACACAAACGCTGAGATGCGTTTAGCATCTACAGAAAAAATTCTAACAGCAGTACAGACTGCTGTAGTCATAGAAAAAGCCCAAATGCAAGAACAAAAAAATTTCACTCCTACACAGAAGGTGATGCACCTGGGGAATAATGTCAGTTTGAAGACATTGAGGTTCAGCATACATACTAGGAACACTTATACTGGTTTAAAGGTGTCCTATCCCATACAAGAAGAAGAGTAAGACCCCGTCCGCTTGGAAGAGAAGGAGCGACTTGGCCAATATTGGCAACTTACACACCACATCCTGACATTGAAACTATGCCAGGACCAGACTTACTCATATTTCACAAATAATTAATCCAATTTTACTGAAACATGGCGCAATATGTCATGAGGGTATTTACAGTCCAGTCAGCCATAGTGACAACAAATACTGCTCAAGTTCAAAATACAACAACTAAAATTACACCAAAAACATTACAAGCAGTAATGGGTAAAATGACCGCAAAATGTGAACAAATGTAATTCTGGATAGCTCAGAAAATAACACAGCTAGAAGCAGTATTCCCGAATACTAACCCTTATGAAAAACACAGAATGCTAACAATCTGCCCATGGGATCACACCACAACTAGAGGACTGTATCTCGTGGGGTACGGTTTCCGCTGCCATATATACCAGAACTCATGGTATCCTGTCATTAGCAGTAGTACCAGACGTATCAAGACAAATACAAAATGAGTACGGAGCAGAGCCTGTTCTGAACTTAGGGATGAAGGTATTAGGTAACTATGCCCAGGTATCAGCGATAATACTGGCAAATATTAAAGGGGAAGCAGCATCAGCGGCCATCCGCCAACACCTAAGGGAGTTCAGTCCTTTAGAGCAGGAACAGGAACTACCCAAAATAATTGAAACTGCATATGCAGATTTTGGCAGGGACAGTTTGGGTGGGAAAGCATTAAACCACAACTCGTGGGGAGCGCCGAGAAGTAGACTTTAAAGCAGACACCTATTTCTTCTAAAAAAGAAGCGGGAAAATAACAAAAAACAAAATGTTACAGAAAAAAGATCTCAGTCCAAAAATAGGTCTCCTCCACAGGAGCCCTCCAAAAGGAGGTATAATCTTAGGAATAGGGATAACATTAGGAAACCTGATACAAGTTCTTCTCGTTCCTTTCAGGCTTCATCGACAATCTCCAAGAGGGGAGGACGGTCAGAAAGACAAGAAAGCGTACAAAGTCCAGAGACAAGCAGCACGCTCAAGAATATACTTCCAAAAAAGAAGATAAAGCAAAACAAAAGCTACAGTTCAAAAAGAAGAAGGTTGCAGGTCTAAAGATCAGACATGCCCAGAATTCTGAGGACTCGACTACTGAATGGGGAATGGGCTCTGACGATGCTAGACAGTGCAGCAAAAGTAACAATAACTCACCAGAACCTGATGGAATTTCTAGTGACAGCGGACTTGAATGATTATATCACGGTGGAAACACCTGATACTAGGGTAAGTGTCCCACATAAATTGTATGAAATAATGCTCCACATGGAGGGGGACAAATGTAGGACAGTTAGAGGTCTTTTTCGAGAGAACCTGATGTTTGGCTATGGCATTGTTTTAGCTGAACAAGATTGGCCGCCAGCATTTTCCGACGATGTTCCAAAACATTTTAAAAATATATATGCAAGGGAGAGGCAGTAGCCTAAGCTCGAGCATAAACAAAAAACATTTAGGTTGGGATGAGGATTCAACCCACCATATTTTCCTCAAAAAATGCTCCAACTGCACAAAGGCAGTAACCTATAAAGCAAGAAGCTAAAAAACAGGTCAGGGAGATCTTAGATCAACTTGAATATCAAGGGGTGATTGAAACTTGCACCTCTCAAATGAATAACCCTTTGTTTCTGGTATCAGAACCAGACAACTCATATAGTTTAGTCTTAGAGTACAGACATTTAAACACTTGCACTAAGACATTTGCACTGCAGTTCCAAATGCACACAGTGCCGCATTAATGAATAACATTGTGCGGAAGAAATACAAAACAGCAATATATATCTCAAATGGATTCTTTTCCCAAAATATAACATCTGAGAGCAGATACTTGACAGCATTCTCAGCCCTAGGGTCCCAACAGAAATTTTGTCATCTCCCCCAGGGTTATAAGCCCGGGGTTGTTTTCAGCCAGAGTAACAGAACTGCTTCACAACCTGTATGAAGAGGCATTGTCCTATGTGGAAGATATGTATCTAATGGACGATGACCTGGAGGAACACTTGAACAGAATGAATACCGTAATTTTGGGATTCGCCTCTGAGGGTTACAAATTCAACTTTAAAAAAATCAAAAATATCCCACCTTAACGTCCTTTTTCTAGGATATGGACTTTCAAGTGAAGGAAAAAGCCTGGAAGCTAACTTTTTAGAAAAGTGTGTGCTGATCCAACCTCCTAAATCATTAAAAAACATACAATCAATACTAGGATTTTGAATTTGGTTAAACATACATTTTGGATTACACTGAAACAGTAAAACCTTTCTACGATTTAATAAAACCTGACTTTTCAGTTAGACAATGGACACAAGAACACACAGATACACTTTGTTCCTGACAAGCTGAAATGATAGCTTCAAAACACTTACAGACAGTCGTAAACGTAGTAACCTGGTGATCCGAATAGTTGCGGGTCGATCAGGGGACACCTATATAACATATAATGAAGGTGAAACAGTACCAATAGCATATAAATCTCACTAGTACACAAATGCTGAGATGCGTTTTGCATCTACAGAAAAAATTCTAACAGCAGTACAGACTGCTGTAGTCATAGAAAAAGCCCTGGCTCAAGGGAAACGTATAATGTTCTTGACACCAGTACCAGCTTTAGAGGCTGCAACAAAGGCAAGCATTCCCAATGCTAAAACCTTACATCCAAGATGGATACAATGGGCTAATTCTCTCACTGCAATAGATGTGTAATACAGGTACGACCCAAATTAAAAAACACAAGCATTTCTGCAATACGAACAAGAATGTCCTCTACCAAATGAAATGCCTCTAGATCAGTATGAATTTATTATTTCCACTGATGGTTCAGCGCAACCGGCCATAGGAAGTAAATAGCAATACAGCGCCGCGTGTGCTATCTTTAAAGGACGGATGCAGGATTGAAAATGTTATCCAAATTGCACAAAAACACAGACTCTTGGAGACTGCACGGTGCAGTTGGCAGAACTAAAGGCACTAATACTGGCATTGGTAAACATGGATCGAAAATTCCCCACACTAATTGTGTGTGATTCCTTTTACTATGTACAGTCTTACAAGGAATATTTACATCACTGGGGACAGAATGGGTTTAAAGATGCAAAAGGTGACACAATTAAGCACAAAATGCTATGGGAGCAGGTAGTGGAATTGAAAAACGAACTACATAAGGCTCACGTGATACACACACAGAGTCATCAACGTGATGGCGTTCACGTTGAAGGGAATTCATTGGCAGACGATGCCGCAAAGGGAGCTGTACGCACGGCTTTCATAGCTGCAATAACTCATTCAAAAATGAGGATAGACGGTGAATTAATGGTTGCGATTATTATCACACGCAATAACTCATTGGTACCGTAAAAGTTTCCACTCAAGTACTCCTACAAGTTAGATGCAAACAATGTTCCATTTGCTCAGATTCCTGGAGTGGGGGGTAGAGTAATACCAAACATGGATTGAAGGTTAGGATTAATTCTAGCAGCACACAAGGGTATAGGTTCTACACACGCAGGAGTTTCGGCTACTGCTTCCCTATTGAAACAACACTACTGGTGTCCAGGGCTAAGAAGGCAGACTAAAGACTATGTCTTGAAATGCGACATCTGTCAGCAGATGAAAGGCTCCACTGTAACACGTCCAGTGCAGGCACCATTATTAATATCAGGCAAACCACTAGTGTGTGTTTATTTGGACCACTGCGGCCCCTTACAATCTGATGGGGCTTACAAGTATATCATGGTTGCTGTGGATTCCTGCTCTAGGTTCCTATGGATGTGGCCCCAGCGCTCGGCTGACGCTCAAACTGCTATGAAAGATTTGCGAGTCTTTATAGGGACATACTCAACAAGCACACTTAATTCTGGCAGTGGCCCCGCGTTTAGCTCTCGGGCTCACAAGGAAGCATTTTGAAATCTGGGTGTAGCATTGCAGTACTCCTCTTCATACCATCACAAGGGAAATTTGGTTGTGGAAAGGAAAAACCGGAGCTTACAGCAATCTTTAACAGATAGAGTATTCGGCTCGGTGGCAATTGGGTGAAACATCTGTATGGAGTCCAAACAGCGTTAAATAACCAGCCAAGAAGCTCTCTGAGGAGGTCACTCCTTATGAGGTCCTATTTGGGACGAGAATGTGGGTACCCAATCTTGATTGTGAAGGCACAGAGGTGGATAAAAAACCCCTTGACATCCATACACGTTGGGCTGTTTTACAGGACCTGAACGAAACCAGTGCACAATGTCACTATAAAGAAGATCGCCACTGGGGAAGCAAAAAGTGTCACAGCAAGACCTGTCTGGATCCCTAAAGTCGGGGATCTGGTTAGAGAGAAAATAGCGGACAAAAAATAATTTGGGCTATCATACAGAAAGCCTGTACCTGTCCTAGCAGTTGAAGGAACAAGAATAGTACTTCTGCCACCTCTTGCCAGTAAAAAGGAAAAAGATTTGTCTCCATTGACCTAATTAAACCACACTATGTGGCTGATACTGAGTAGTAGGCCATGTGGACTCAGAAGTAACAGACACCCTCCTCTCAAAACTATACACGAAGTTCAAATAGAAAGACTCATCATGTTTGAAAGGTCAACTACACAGAATGAAGGACTAAGCAACAATGCAATGGAACTCGTACCTCTTGAATCTGAAGTTCACTATGAGAACTTAGCTGAAAGACAAATTTCAATTCGACCAAGCACGGATATCTACGTCAACATGCCCCAACAAGAGCAAGCTACAGTTTCCATGATACCTGGTGAACTATCGAAAATTGATCGAACTGCATCTGGCTATTTCATTGACTTTGACACCTTCTCATTAGATCCAAGTGAAACTGAAACAACACCAGCCCAAAAAACTAATCTACAGCGATTTAAAGACTTTCTGATCTTTCTTTAAAAGACGTACATGCTATCACCTAAGGTGAAACTCTCGGTATTAACCGGAATACTTTTCTTTCTTTTCTGGATAGGCCTAGTAATTGTTTTTAGTATGCTTATTAATTGGACTTATTAATTGGAGAAGTGTGGCTCAATGGTTAGAGCTGCAGACCCTGATGCAGAGGTCTAGCCCGGGACCAGGGTTCAATTCCCTGCCTCGGCGGGTCTTGGGCTCAAAATTCCAATGACCTGATAATTCTGGCCTCGGTGCCTATTCCAATCATGGAGTACCACTCTGCAACTCTGGGCAATAGCTTGCTTAATCTCCATAACGGCCCCGACAACGCTAAGGATGCCTGGCCTCCACCTTGGGGATGCCCAGGAGTGGACACCTCACAGGGAAAGCCAGGATGGGTTCCACAGCGGTATTCGTACAAGCGCCTTGAGACCCTTGCGGGTGAGTAGTGCGCTATACAAGTATCAATTTACATTTACATCTTTGAGAAAGCTCTGCAGCACGAAAAGTGAATGTGATCTGAAACCGCACCTATCATCACATCGTGAAAGAAGAGGCCTGTCATCGGTGAACATTACAGCAGTTCCTATACCTGATGATATAGTATGGGACAAGGTTGATTTCGATATATCTGGCCCGACTGAACATTTAAAAATACCACATTTAATCAAAATATCATTGAGTGATATCATTACCTCAAGTACATTTTACGATGATTCAGACTATAAAACTGTAAATAGTATGTTGTCTGATTTAGAAAAATCTGCTGCATTTTCTAATAGTGAAACATTGGAGAGCTCAGCAGATTATGAATCTATGTATTGTTATCAACAATATGGTCATCATTTTTTGCATAAATCTGCTAATTCTAGAAATGTGTTCAGATGCCTTCAGTGGGAACATTGTTCAACGCCACCAAAAGGCAGTTCAAAACTTTTGCACAAACTTTTCCTTATTTTTCCGGGTTTAATATGTCTACCCACTCTTATTTTATTATAAGGTTGCACCAACATCAGCACAGAAAAATATGTTGACAAACACCACACAGATTTACTCTGCATTCTTTATAGCCCAGTTGTCTGAACAGGGTAACGACTTGTGGAAAGACACTATCGACTTGAAATCAGGCTGAGGTGCTAGAGAATAGCAGAATAGGCCTGTCATCATTGAACGTTACAGCAGTTCCAATACCTAATGGTTTAGTATGGGACAAGGTTGATTTCGATATATTTGACCCGACTGAACTTTAAAAAATACCACAATTATTCAAAATATCATTGACTGATATCATTACCTCAAGTGCATTTTCCGATGATTGGGACTATGAAACTATAAATAATATGTTGTCTGATTTGGAGAAATTTGCTGCTTTTTTAACAATGAAATGTTAGAAAAAACATCAGACTTTGAGAAAATGTATTGCTATCAACATTATGGTCATCATTTTTTGCATAAATCTGGTAACCCTAGGAATGTTTTCACATATCACCAATGGGAACATTGCCCGACAATGCCTAAAAGCAGTTCTAAGACATTTATACAAAGATTTCCATAATTTTCAGGATTTAACATGTCAGACCCAGTCTCATATTATTATAATGTTGCACCTACACCAGCACAGAAAAATATGTTGACAAACACCAAACAGATCTATTCTGCTTCCTTAATTGCCCAGTTGTCAGAACAAGGGTTCGACATATGGAAAGACACAATAAACTTAAACTCAGTCTGGGGTACTGGAGACTGGCAGGTGCAGGAAACAGAGGCTCTATTCAGAGCATGTCTCATTCTTCAACAAATAATGTTCTTGAATGAAACAGTGCAACAAACAACTTGTCTTGGGTTAGCCAGGAATATAGATCTGAATACACCTCGGGTGCCAGTACCATCCCATACTGAGGAGAATACAACATCACAAAAAGTGGTTACTATGGATGACTTGCAATTGATCTGACCCCGATTGGAAGGGATGGTTTATTTGGCCCACAGACACCAATCACTGTTAAGAAAGATTCTTGGGTAAAACTGAAGGAGTTAGTATCAATAGGGCAGATCCACGCTATGTACAGAGACAAGAGCCAGGGGTAGTGACATCATACAGTGTTGGGAAGTTATGCCTCGATTGGCTACAAACCTCAACACTCACACAGGTGAAACAACACTTATCCTTACTTACAGGGGATGTGGACCTGCATGAATTTTTATTAGGTCCTAGGAAACCACGTACAAAACGTTTCTTATATTTTGTCTGTAATGAAATATGGAACATTTCTCAACAAGAGGTAACAGAAAGATTATGAGAAATCGATTGTCTAAATCTAGAGAAAGCTTTATCCGTGGTCGATAATGGGTTAACAACCTTAACATCCAGGATATATTCACTGGGCAACACTGTATCTGCTGCTATTGATGTAATAGAACTAGACTTGTCAATATTACAACACGGGCAATCACAATTGAGTTCTATTATGTTGTTAAGCTGGACGCTGCAATGTTTGCAAGCAGGCTATGTGCCATGGCATTTTATAAACAGCACATCTCTGTTTTCCTCATACAATCTGACAGAGAAACAGATAGAAATGGCACAGAGTGGGGCGAAGTATATAATGCTGCGTATTGAAAAACTGGACAGATTAACATTTACAGTGGCAGAATCACTGTCCACAGAATGGTTAATCCATGGCCACATAACTCTCCCATTCACAACTTTTCAATTCCATTATTGTCTAGAACAAAAGCAGGCAGGAAGATATGAGAAAAATGGTAAGGAATTCATCAAGGAATCTTGGAAATTACCGTACAGATTACAATGCCGGAGTGGGGAAAAAGAAGTGCTTCTTAGCAATACTAACTGCGAGAATACCTTAAGCGGAACACTTATAAGACAGGATATAATGCTTCATGAGGCCTGTAATGGTTCAGTAGCAAATTAGTCCTGTCACTTAGAGGGTGCCCCAGCTGCTGTGATAACTCCTGTATTCAAACTACTTTCAAATGGGAGTTACTTGATGCTGAACGATCAAGGTTGCTGTGGGATGCTTCCGGGCATCACATATCTGGTTACGGTAAGTTCAAGGGTAACTTGCTGTATGCAAGTATTGTTTATCCCAACACATACAGTCAGGGAGGCGCCACTATGGTGTTCATAAAACATTTCATTAATATGGTTTGATACTTTGAGCAGAATGAAAGCCATGCTTACATAGAAAATCTTCTCTCAAGAGACTTTTGATCTCCAAGTAGTAATGTTCTTCAGCAGAGATACAGGCACTTATACGTACAAACTGCCCTTCCAATTTCACAGAAATGGTGAATCGTATATTTAAAATGTCTGATACGACAGGCATTGTCCACCTATATAAGAACGTAGTTTCTGGACAGTTAAGCACCTCTCAGACGGTCCTCAGAGCTATTTCAAACTTTATACACTCCATATTGGGAAGCATTCTTGGAGGACTGCCGCTGATCCTGTTTCTCATAGTAGGTATCCTGATTGTCGTGTTTCTGCTATGCAATTGACGTCCCAGTCACCAAGGAGATTAAAACAGTACTCCTGGAGAGAAAATACCATGATTGCATGGTACAACTGCTTGACACACCTCGCCTAAGGAAACTAACTGCTTCTTGGTTCTTGTCGTTTAGACCAGTCTGGATGGACTGCATCTTACCTGTCCTCCGATGCCTTTTTTTGCGGAGAAGAATGCATGTTGGATCTCTGTCTGACACTCCCATCATGTGCGAGACCGGACGTACGCGATTTACTGGACCCAATAACGGCCCATGTTTTGCAGTGTCTCCAGGGTATTCCTATGTTGATGTCAGCATTCTTAGAGCCACCATAGGTAACATCAGCACCTGTTGGTACAGACACTGGCTCTTCCTTTGACACCCAGGCCTTGGATGGCACACAGACTGCACAGGCTGCCCCAGCACTGGCTGTGGACAGTACGGAAAATCATCTGTGCTCAATAGACATAATCTGCAAGGTGTTACAGGGACCGCCAACTGCAGAAGCAAGAAACCAGAATGTTGCGTCTACCAGCCAGGAGACATAAACATTTGACTTATTTGGCCCGTCGTGTGTTGGGAAGAAATCCGGCTTTTTAAAAACAAAACAGAAAACTGAAACTCTATATATCGAAATTGACATTACTTTCACGCATGTATGGCTTTCAGAATGCTTGGTGTAGTTCGGACTATATCTACGGACATATTAGAGCAATAGCCTATCGGTCAATTTCTAATACTTTCCATTTTTAATAAAAAAATTTAAGCGAATGTTTTTAAAACAATAACAAACTAAGGTTTTGTATATTTGCGTACACATATCTAGAACACCTAGTAGTACGTGTACAATTTAAAACTTTGACGTCCATTCTGTAAGAGGAGTGGGTGTTATATTCCAAATAGGTACTATAATATAGACCTCTGTAAACTTGTTACCCTTTACCTATATTCTCTCCCTACATTACACTTGTCATGGTTTACAGGGACTGACCTTTTACATAGATATTACACTGCATTCAGAACGCGGGTTTTCCCTAGTTCGAAATCTCATACATTATGCATGAGGGTTCTTGGAAGCACAGCAGGACTACCATCTCCTGTATAAAATCTATGTATAAAGTTCAGGTCCGACATCATCCTTAGGCCGACACAGTAACACAGCAAGGTAGGACCCCTGGGGAGTCCTATGCGTATATATACATCACGTCTTGCTAAGATAGCTAGAGGAGATCGACACACTAACCAGAGACGCTGAGGTTCCTGCATGCAGACACTCCAGCTCGCAGTGGTCTAACATCCCTCGCGGGGTTCCAACTCGAGACCAGGACGGGGTCCCACAGTCTCACTTAAGGTAATGGGGTTGACTAGATCCTAGAGGAATTATTGGATTAACACCAACACCCATGCTAGTTACACTCAGGTACATCTAGATAGGGAGGCATCGTATAAGTACGCATCTGTTAACATGTGTTTTATATACCTGAATGTATTCATGATTTTAGTAAGATGGTAGAACTATAGCATCCTTTTACTTTCTTAGGACTGTTAATCATTGTTATCATATACTGTCTAACTGTTGTTGCAGCACATCTATTCTACACCAGAATACCAATTGTTCAATAAATGATTATTGAAAACGCCCTGCTTGTTTCCTTCGGTTTATCTCTCTATTGCTAAGCAAGCAAGAGTGACTGAGCGAAAGGTAGTACATTGTTTCCACGATCCTGAGGGATCAGGGTTGTCATGTTCTGAGGCTGCCAGAGACTATTCTCTCCTTGGTAGGAGGGGATTATAATGGCACTGTGAGCTAGATTTTTACAGAACGGCTAACATACCAGGTGGGGGGGATCAGAGTTCGTCTGACACCAATCCTACAGTGCATGTTGTCTAAACATGCAGATCCTGTATATTGTCTATAGGATCTACACAACAAATGGTGAAGGGAAGAGCGCCAGCACTTCTTTAATGTGAAAGAAAGAGCACCAGCCCTTCTTTAATGTGAAAGGAAGAGCCCCAGAACTTCTTTAATGTTAAAGGAAGAGTGACAGCCCTTTTTTAATGTGAAAGAAAGAGCACCTGCACTTCTTTAATGTGAAAGGATGAGCGCCAGCACTCCTTTAATGTGATGGGAAGAGCGCCAGCACCACTTTAATGTGAAAGAAAGAGCACCAGTCCTTCCTTAATGTGAAAGGAAGAGCACCAGTCCTTCTTTAATGTGAAAGGAAGAGCGCCAGAACTTCTTTAATGTGAAAGGAAGAGCGCCAGCATTTCTGTAATGTGATAGGAAGAGCACCAGAATTTCTTTAATGTGAAGGGAAGAGCACCAGCACTTCTCATAGGGTTGGTTGCGCTACTTATAATGGGAGAGCAAATGAGTACTTTTGGATAGTAACTACACCAGCAATACACAGCTATAGAGAGCGCACTGCATAGACAGAGAAGTGCAACAGGCATGTCACTTTAATGGATAGAACGATGCACTATGCAGTACATTGGTGTGAACACTGTGAAGGTAACACAAAGCTACACAGCAAATCACATTGTACTAGACATTACACTACTAAATTGTACACGGCCCACTATACCGGATGCCACACTGCAGTGTATAATAAATTGTAGTGGACAGCATACAGAGCTAGACAACACACTGACAATAACAGACAAATGTTCTAGATGTTAGTACCAGACAGCATGGAGTGCTCTGGAAGTTAGTACGGCACACTGAACTAGAAGGTGCACTGTACTAAAAGGCACTACACAAAAGACCACACAATTATTATCTATAATGAGAGAACAAACAAGTACTCTGGAATAAGGAGAGTAATAAACTACACTTTTATATTTGCTTTTCAAGAACTGGATAAAAACCCTTCATTAGAAAGAACACTATACTGCAAGGCACACCATATTACACAGCAGACGGCACTAAACAGCACAGTGTACTATGCTGTATAATGCACCAAGATGCATGCATCGCAAGAGAGAACACTGCACTAGTCTGAATGCTGTAATCAGTATCATCTTAAACTCAACCTAACACTTTACTAGACATTAACCTGTAGTACATGGCACACTGCTGGTACAAAACACCCTGCACTAGCCTCTACACCATATTAGATGGTAAACTGCACCAGAGAGAACTGCATACAGCAATATAAGGAGGCACACTACCCTAGGCAGTGCTTTACAAGACAGTACATAACATGGCACATTGTAATAGGAAACACAAAGTAATCAGCAGAGCATTGCAGTAGGTGGTACACAGTACTAGACATCTCACAGTACTAATCAATACACAGCCTTGGAGAGCACACAGTACTAGATGGTACAGTATACAGACAGCAACAAGAAGGTACAGTGTCAGTACATTGTATTAGGTATCTCGCTTTACAAAGTTTCATAGTGGGCTACACAGAACTATGCACAAGAGAGTGCATTACAAGGAGGTACACTTTGCAATAGAGACAATACAGTGCTAGTCACAGCACACTGTAGTAGACAGTATACAACACTAGTGACCATACAGTACTTAATGGTGCACTGTCCTGTACTAGGCAGGGAGCACACAGTACTAGATGGCACTCGGCTCTAAAATGCATAGTGCACAGGTCCTCACACTGCACTAGCCAAAATATTGTACTGGTGGTATACTGTTCCAGCCAACGCATTGTACTGGACAGCAAACTGTATTAAACTGCACTAGGTAGCAAACTGTACTAAATAGCCCATCGTAATAAATGGTACAGTGACCTAGACAGCAGGGCTCACTAGCCAGAACATTGTACTAGACAGTACACTGTGCTAGAACGCACAGCAAAGTCTGGAGAACGTTGTACGAGAGAGTACACTGTTCAAGACAACAAAGTGTCCTAGAGAGTATATGGCGCACTGTACTAGACAGCATGCTGCACTAAACCTTATACAGTGCCAGAAAGCACATTGGACTAAAAATCACAATGTACATGACAATACACTGGGTACACTGCATTAGATGGTACACTGCACTCTATAGCACAACAAACTAGACTGAACATTGCACAACACACTATGCAGCACATTATTAGACAGCAAAGTACACTACACTTCACCTTTTTTCCATGCTTTACTAAAAGCTATACTGCAATAGAAAACACACTTTAGTAGCTGTCAAACTTTAATACAGTGCATAAAGAACAATTAATGGACAGAATGCATAACAATGTAATACATTCACCCCAGCACAGAGATCTGGGCCCAAATCCATCGTTTTTTTGCTCACCATGCCATTCCAGTTTGAACCCAGCCTTACGCAAATCAGTCTTGTCCCTGCGCCCAATGGGAACAGTCCAAGCCGAACTGTCGGGCCAGATCCTCCCTGGACCGGAAACAAGCATCCTAGGACCCAGTGTAACCAGACCCAAGGACTGTAGATGAAGTGATAGGAGCTATGAGGTCCATCCTGACAGAGCAAAATGTAAAGAGGTTACACATAGTGACCATTAACGTCTGTATAGACCAGGGAAGTCACATGATCTGTGCAGATCAAGAATTAGACCGCCCTTGTGCCACCTGCTGTGAAAGCAACACTTTAAACAGAAACGGTAGCTAGAGAACACCTGGAGAGGGACACTTAAAATAAAACCACCCAAAATGGGTTCTAAAGCTTGAGACAGTGGAGCCTCATACACTGTTTAGAAAGTGTGTATAAAAGTGGGACCCAAACCACCCCAAGTGGTTCCAGTTCTAAGATTTTCATGGCCAAGGAAGAAAGTGCTCTGCAGAGTCCATGAAGGTCTGCTGTGTGATAGGTCTGGTGTCTGCCTGACAGCTGGTCTCCAAGAGGAGAATAGATATCACTTGAAGTCTCCACTTTGCTGTGGAAGAAGTTCAAGGACTGTCTAGTGGCAAGAATCCTGCCTACTTATAGAGAGAGAGAAGTAGTTTGCAGGGCCCTGTAGAGGAAGGAGAATCCCAGGGTGATCATAGCCTGAGGAGCACCCAGAGAAATCCGCCTGCCTGAGAGAGCGAAGCCAGGAGCAACAAATGCTGCAGGGGAAGGACCGTGATTGATCCAGGATAGAGCAAAATCAAGAGGAAGAGTGTGCGGTTCATTTAGCGAGCAGAAACACTGAACTGGAATATCTTGCTGAACTCTACTGCGAAGTCACAAAGCTCCCCGTTCCAAACCAGGAGTGGGAGCGGGAGAGAGAGTGCGCTAGGTCAGTGTAGGCTCTAGATCTGCGGAACGTAGAATGTGTTATTGGATTTGTACTGTAACCTATTGGTTAGTACTTGGGCGCTTTACTTTACACATGGTCCTTTCGAGGCTACTTTATTTTCTTCCTCTAACTACATAAACTGCGTTGCAGTTATGTTGGACTTCTCATTGCAGCAAAGACCAATATCTGAAGTAAGGTCACATTCCATGGGAAACATTTCAGAATACTGCAATCCCTGATTACCCGCAGTTACCAATCCTAGCAGTATGAGTGAATTCAGGTGTGAAATTACCTCATTGGAATTTCTGATAAACTTAGAATGAATGTCTAAGGGGCAAAGAACGATTTAAACCAAGAAAATGGGCAAAGGTGTGCAGAATGGGCAGAAGCACAATTCTGTAAAAAGCTATATTTGAAAGGTATGGAATCCCAAAGTGCCTTGAAAAACAGCAGAAAAAGACAAAGGTTTCAGACACAGATCAAGTAATTTAACCTTGACTTGAGCGCACATTGACATTAAGAACCAAGTTACTTACCTTTAGTAACACTCTTTCTGGTGGATTCTCTGTCTAACCATAGATTCATTACCTTTTGAATGCTCCCTCGGTGTAAGACTGGATCTGAATTGTTTTAAATACTACTCCTACACATCAGTAGGTCCCATCTCGTAACTCCTCACCAACAACATTCCCTTGGAAAGTGATGTCAAACCTGCATATAAGTCCACACGTACTGAAGTCAGTTGCTTAGTAGGCTGTCTGCACCCCAGATGCAGACTAGTGAAAAAGCTTTTATTGTTCAATTATTTAAAATCATTACAATATACTAACTGTGTAAAAATAGTTATCTAAAAAAGAAACATAAGTTGTATTCCCTGGGCTTTTTCCTCCAGTCAATTAAACGTAAAACCTTCATAAAATGTCATATTCTGACTACGCAGTTTAAAAACAGTGTGCGTTTAATGATGCGGACTAATAGCAGATTGTTTTACTAGTGTGCATATCTCTAGACTGGGCATCTTTTCAGATGGGAGAAAAGCGTCCAGTTCGCATAATAGGGAGTAGCTTGCTCTTCAAATGTATACTTTCCATCACAGATTCCTCATCTGTAGAATAGATAATCAAGCAACACCTGCAAGGTGGCAGGTCTGGGAACTGGATGTACGTTGTTACAACGCATGCTTTTACCACGCATGCTGTAACAACGCAAGTTTTAAAACGCATTCCATTACAACGCATTACACTGGGGGGTGCTGGATAGTGAATAGTTTAATTTACTATTCCAACAACAGTCCCCGTGGACACTAGGGAAGGTGTTGGATAGTAAATTAAAACTATTCCCTATCCTAGAGCGCCCCCCAGTGTAATGCGTTGTAATGGTTTTCGTTTTAAAGTCTGCGTTGTAATAGCACTGCGTGCTAAAAGTTGCGTCATAAAGGTTGTTCCCCCTGTGGGATGTACGTTGTTACAACGCATGCTTTTACCACACATGCTGTAACAAGGCAAGTTTTAAAACGCATTCCATTACAACGCATTACACTGGGGGGTGCTGGATAGTGAATAGTTTAATTTACTATTCCAACACCAGTCCCCGTGGACACTAGGGAAGGTGTTGGATAGTAAATTAAAACTATTCCCTATCCTAGAGCGCCCCCCAGTGTAATGCGTTGTAATGGTTTTCGTTTTAAAGTCTGCGTTGTAATAGCACTGCGTGCTAAAAGTTGCGTCATAAAGGTTGTTCCCCCTGTGAACTGGCTCAAACCATAAAGTCCTGCTGGACCGATTGAGAAAAGTGCCCTTCTGGACAGAGAGTACTACTTTATGAACATATGAAATGACTCCCAAATAGCAGCCTGGCAAATATTAGAACAGGCACTTTGTGTGTCAGGGAAGTCGTATAGCTATGCGGAATAAGCCTGCAAGCCTTCTAGTGTCTGCTTCTTAGCCAGTACATACCAGACTTTGATGTAGAGAACAATCCAGTGAGAGATGGCCCTCTTGTTCACTGCTTTTCTTTTCTCTGCTCCAGCAAATCCAAAAAAGAGCTGCTTGTCCATGCAAAGATCCCTGGTACGACCAATCTAAAAGCTGAGGGCTATTTTAGGGTGCAGCAGATGGAGCCTCTCCTCTTCTTTAGCGTAGGAATATGGAGCAAAGAATTCCAAATGGATGATGTTTACCCAACATGAAAAGGAGAGAAAAGAGGCTTGCATCCTCAATGCATGCTTGGCTGGAGCGAATGTTTTATACGGAAGAGGTTGACAGAGAGCTTGTTCTTGCTTCGCGATGATGTTATGGCAATGAGGAAACCTGTCTTCGGACTGAAAAGCCGCAGTGGACAGATGTGCAGCAGTTCAAAGGGAGTACACACTAGGAATGTGAGAACTAAGAGGAAGGTTTGCTAAGGGTTTGTGTTGCCCTCATGTGACTCAAGTTCTTTCAAGGCAACACAGGTCCTTTAGTGGGATTAACTGAGCTGTGCAAATCCAAAGAAACATAAGGCAGTGCATATCGCTGCCTTGCGTTACCTTGTGGCAGGGAGGCGTTCCATGGGAGGAGGTACGGTGTTCTCACACATCAACCCATGGAGTTTAGCACATTTCTACATTTACAAAGATTTGTTAAGCTGGGAATGTGTCAAAATGGTGCGCCTCCTGGATCTAGGCAAAACAATAAGAAATATCATTATTTCTTCTTCTTACTTCCTTTTTATATGTGTGATATATTCTGCATCACAAATAGACAAAAGCAATTGCCTTTAAGCATTGTTTTTGTATATGTTGTGCAACAGCCTCGCAGACGATAACACCATGGGCCATATTTGTATAATATGGATTACTGTATTCATCCAGGGCTTTGTCACTATATATTGAAAAACAGATTCCTATTCAAAGCCTATTACTGTTGTGTTTCCTGACTGGATCTATTGAAGCATGTATAATCTTCTGCAATACTACTTGATAATGACTGCATTCATAAACATGTATCACATTGCTATATGTAAAATGCTAAATAACGTGTTTTTTTTTTAAAAAAAAGCATTGTTTTTGTAGAGGAAGATGTCTCTTCCTGCACTGAAACGATCATGCCTGTAATGCAGACACGCTTTCGCCATGGCGCAATGGTGCCTGCGTTGATGCTACACAGCACACAGTGCACCAGCACAAGGAGGCAGCAGAAATGCGTATCATTCACCACTGTTAGGTCTGGATGCCATACAGACACAGGTCTTCCACTTAAATAATCATGGTCCAGCGACCACCACTGCAGGTCATTTGCAGTTTACCCAGAATTCTGGTCGTGATCGGACAGATCTCCCCAATGCTGTGTCCACTGGGGCTTAAGAGCCCATTGAAGAGCTTGCATAAGCCACCTGACATGCTTCACCAGCAGGATGCAGGGGGCAGGTAGCCCAGCAGCCTCAGAGGCATTCTCTCTGAGATCCAGGAAGAGGCTGCATCATCAGAATGTTAGCCTGAATGTCCTGGACTCTCCTCTCCAGGGGAAAGGCATAAAACTGACCCATGTCAGAATAGGTCTAATGAAAGGGAGCATCTGTGAAGGAATGAGGTGGGACTTAGGCACCCTGATAGTGAACACAAACGATGTGAGGAAGTTTGCGTTAGTCTGGAGGTGGGTGACAACTGCCTGGGGCAAGCCCACCTGCAACAGCCAATCATCATTTTAGACTGGGACCCCTGACCTCTGAAGATGTGCTGCACACACTACCATTACATATCTGAACACCTGGAGGGGCACTGGAGCAAAGCGAACTGGAAATGCTCTTGCCCAACCTTGAACAACTGAGAGTGTCTGTGGGCCTGAAGGACGGACACGTGGAAATAAGCGTCCTGCAGGTACAATGTTACCATCCTGTCTCCAGGTCCGATATCAAACAAGAACAGGGCCAGCTAAAGCATCTTGAATTTGTACTTTTGTAGAAAGGCACTGAAAGGACAAAGGTCTAAAATAGACCGAAGGCCTCTGTTCTTCGGCACCAGAAAGTAGTAGAAGTAACACCCAGTGCATATTTCTAATGCTGGTACCCTCTTTCTGGCCGCTTTGGCTAAAAGCGCACACACTTCCTGCTGCAAAAGAGATGATCCTCCTTCAGCCTCCATGACTGTGGTGTAAGATGTGTCGGGAGGAGTTGAATGGAAGGGCATAGCCCCGACCGACAATCTGCAGGGCCCACCTGTCCCAAGTGATTATTCGCCACCCTGGTAGAAAATGTGGGATCCTGCCTCTGACAGGGTGGCTGTGTGCCTGGAAGGACACACTAAATAGGCTTTGTTGCTGCAGCTGCTGGAGGAGAGGGGAGTGAGCTGCACACTGCCACTGTCGTCCATATTGTCTTTGTGAACCACAGCCTCAGTCTCAACATGCCTTTGGGGTCTGCTTGCACAGGTTGGTGCTGGCAGTATTGGAAGCTCCTACAACAGCCAATGAAGAGGCAAAACTGCCGGAACTGTCACACCAGGGCAGAGAGGCCCAAATAGGAAGCCGAGTCTGGTTTTTCGCCACAGATACAAGAGTATGTCCATAATTTGAGGTCCCTGGAGAAGTCCATAGACTTCATCCAGGTATGATGTCTGACCACCTACTGCTCAGACTGGGCAGTCTGCCTTGACAGTCTGTAGTGTCCAGCCTGCACCTAATAGTGAATTTTACGCCCTCGTGGCCATCCTGACTGGCCAGTGTGAGAGCAGAGTGTACGTCTTTGGGTACAGCAAGAAAAACCTGGGTAACGGAGTCCCAACGTACGTGGGGATGACAGCCAAGCAAATAACTGGTGCTGACGAAGCGCAGGGCAAAGATATTGGATGAGAAAATGAGCTTGCCACAGGTTCTGATGCACTTAGGCTCATGGTCCAGTGGTGGTCCGGAAAGTATTGTGGTTTACTCCCAGAGTAGGGTGATGAATCTGAGCCTCGTTAAAGGGCAGAAGAGGCTCTGTATGAGCCTGTCCAGGTTAAAAGACCTCTGTAAGGACATTCATTTTCATCTCCATTTGTAGGTTGATTACCGCAGTCGCCCTTCGCATCACCACAGCGAAGGAGGCACTGTCGTCAGTGACAGGTCATGGGAGGGAGGGGACCAAACCAGTGTCCAGAAAAGTGTCCAGACCACCGGCATCCTGTAACTCCTCATATCAGTTGTCATCGGTGTATTGAGTTACCAGATCGTTCACCTCATCGTAATGGTCATTGTTTGAACCTGCACCAAACCGGTTGTGGATGGTCTGAGCCCTTCCTTGAGGTAATACCTGGGCCAATAAGGCTTCCGGCCCAGAGATGAAGGCGGCAGAACCTATGGGTCATGGTATTACCAGGCTTTAAAGACCTCAAAAAAAGGGAGGAGGTATAGCAGTTATCTTTAAGCACTTTTTATAAGCAACATTTACACCCATATCCTCTGACACCCAGGAAGTTCTTTTGTTTTAATTTAGGCTGACTAAATCTCAGTGGTGTAATGGACATGTGGTTTATTGTCCCCCAGGGCCAAGAACCCTGTTCATTCAGTCCGTAGAATTATTATTTTTGGTGACATACACCTTGACCTCACGGTCCAGGATGGCCTTCGGGTTCATCACGGTGCAGTCCCTACAAGCTTTCGAGTCGTGTTCCAACACAAGCACCAAAGACATACCTGCTGGAGATCAGTTACAGACATTTGTTTGTGACAATCCCTACAGGAATTGAATCCTCTGGTTTTAAGGGATGATTTGTTTCCTTGCACATTGGATTTACTTTAGAATTTTGATTGGATGGTCTCGTAAATGGACAGATCCACGTCTGGTGATGCAGACAGAACATCAGCACATATGTGCACACTTACATGCTGCTCTGCATGTCACTTTCGGAGCGCAAAGATGTTGGTGAGACTGGCATGGCAGGATCCTGTTTGAAATTTTCTAGATCCAGTCTGACGATGGGAAATACTCAAAAGGTGACAGAAATGCTGTTAAGTGTCCATCATTAAAGAAACTTCTATAACTTTTTTATGGTGGCTTGAGCTGAATTAGTTACTAGTTTGTCTTGTCTGTGATCATAGGTTAATGTTTTGTTGTAGTGGTACCTGCATGCTATATCAAGAATATAACCGTAGCATACCATTTTCATGAACAGTAACATAAACAGATAATAATCAAAATGATATTTACCTTTATATTGCTTCACGTCGTCTGGGCCCTGAACCTTCGCACTTTTACACCTATAATAATACACAAATCATCTTTGTATTAAAGACCAATGACAGCTACAGGAACAAAGGATTTAAATCATATAAGGCCTGTATTTGACATAAGGTTCCATGTAAAGAGCAGCGCCTGAGGATTAGTGCTCAGTATGAGTTACTGTTCATACACAACAGTCAACGCTCTATCAATGCCCAAAAGTAAATGTAAGTGAGGATGAGGAGGTTCTAAGACAGGCAGCTAGCCCAGTGAGACCAGCATGCACCACGGGAGGCCATGAAGTGCCAAGGCGTCAGTCTTCTAGGCACAATGGTTAGCTCATGGAGCGCAGGGCTGACTAACAGATTACATCTACTCCAAGTGGGGTATGTACTACAAACTTAATAAATACCTTCTTAATTTGAGTCAGGTGTATTCCTGCCAGCACCCAACCCAACACTGCCACACCCAATCCCTACCAGTGCAAACCTTGTCACCAATCCTGCACAACCTTGGAAGGATAAGCACACAACCGCTGCACTACAAACCCCATCATCACTGCTCTAGACATTTTATTTATTATTTATTTATTTAATGGTTTTATAAAGCGCGTAGTAACTCAGTGAGCATCCCAGCGCTACCCTGCTACTCCCGGGGTATTCAGCCGTCTAATGAAATAATGTTTAAGGGAAAAGGAGAGTCTTTAAAGCTTTCCTGAACTGGAGGTAGTTCGGTTCTGTCCTAAGTCTGCGTGGTAGGTGGTTCCAATGTTTGGCCGTGTGTACCGAGAAGCGACGGCCACCGGTCTTGGCTTTTTTGACTCTGGGGACTGAGATAAAATTTTCTCCGCTGGAACGGAGATCTCTTTCCGCCTTGTAAGGGATTAAGAGTTCTTTGAGGAGAGGGGGGACATTATTATTGAGGGTTTTGTGGGCCAGACATAGGGCCTTGAAAACGACCCTTTCTCTGACTGGGAACCAGTGAAGGGATTTAAGAGCTGGCTTGGCCGAGGATCTTGCTGGTGTGCCCGTAAGAAGACGGGCGGCGGCGTTTTGGACTTTCTGCAGCGTGTTTAGGGTAGCTTCGGGAGCTCCTAGGTAGATGGCGTTACAGTAGTCCAATCTCGACAGAATTAGACCCTGAATGAGGAGCCTCCTTGCAATTTCGGGAAGCAAGGGGAAGATCTTCCTACAGGCTCTAAGAAGACCGAAGCATGTCCCTGCCGTCTTTTTAGCCTGTGTTTTAAAGCTCATGTCCTTCTCGATCCACACACCTAGGCTTTTGACCTCGTCCTTGGGTGTGGGAGGGTCGCCTAGGCAGCTGGGCCAGAGGTGAGGTGGCAGGGAGGGCCCCTTGTGACCCATCAGAAGTATCTCAGTCTTGGACCCGTTCAGCTTTAACGATGAAAGATTCATCCATCGGTGGACTTCGGAAAGACAGCTATGAAGATCAGAGGGGGCGTGATGGGGATGTGATAGGGTTACAACCAACTGAGTGTCGTCGGCGTAGTTGATAATTGACACGCCGAACGAACTGACCCTCTTCTCCAGTGGGGCCATGTACACGTTGAATAACGTAGGGCTCAAGGATGAGCCCTGCGGTACTCCGCATCGGAGGGGGATGATGGATGAGTGGCTGTCGTTTTCCCAGACCTGGAAGGAACGTCCTGAAAGGAAGGATTTTAGCCACTTCAGGGCCGTGCCTTTTAATCCAATTTCTCCCAGCCGTTGGATTAGGGTGGGATGGACTACAGTGTCGAAGGCCGCACTGAGGTCCAGGAGGATCACTGCCACTGATCCTCCCGTGTCCAGAATGCTTCTGGCCTTCTCCACTGCAGCCAGGAGGGCGATGTCGGTGCCCTGTCCTGGACGGAAACCTGTCTGGGAGGCCCCTGAAGGTTATTACTCTCTAGGAAAAGAGACAGTTGCTTATTAACCAACTTCTCCACGATCTTGCTATTTCCTGGGAGAAGGGAGATGGGCCTGTAGTTGGAAAGGTCCTGTGGGTCTAAGGAAGGTTTATTTTAAAACACCAACACCACCTCCCCCCACCCAAAAGAATATATCTTGAACTTTATTGCCAAGAAGAGGGCTCAGTGAGGATAGTGCTTGCTGCTGGCATCTGTCTGACCTCTAAGACACAACTGTGAATTCCAGCAAGGTAAACTCATCCTTTCATCCTTTTGTGGTCATTACACCGCGTACCATTAAAATGAGTATTGTCAGTTTTATTTACAACAATGATAAGTTGCGTTGCCTAAAAGCTGCAGTACTTTGGGAGATCACTGCACACACACCCTCATCACAGAAGCAAACAGGCACACAATCACAGCTACTGAGATCACTGCTCAAGAACCTAGCTGAGATGAACACACAACCACGGCAAGCCCAATCATCACTGCTCTAGAACCTTGGTGGGATGAGCACACAACCGTTAACACTGTACTCCCCAACATCACTGCTCTATAACCTTGAAGGGATTAGCACACAATACCTAAAACCCTAAACACAGTCATTTTAGCTCCAGAACCTTGGATCAATAAACACACAATCCCGTCTTCCTGTTCTAGAAATTGTAATGGGATTAGTGCCCCATACTACCTCTGGAGAGAGGAGAGTTCATGTCACTATACGCTGTAACCTCCAGGCACTGTTAGTGCTTAGGATTCTTACTTACATCTTTCCAGAAATGATCTGTTGGTATCTATAGAATATGTTTGTTCATTCCTCCTGTGAAGGATCAACAGGATCTGTTTATGAATTCTATCCTCTAATGGATCCGCAGTTTATGTCTGTTCATTCATCCTGTAAAAGATCCATAGACTCTGCCTGTGCGTTCCTCATAGGAGGGAGCCGCAGGATCTGTCCATGCAGTCCTTCCATGAGGGATCCAGATGATTAACCCATGTAGTCTATCCTGACAGATCCACAGGATCTACATGTGCATACCTCCTGTAAGTGATCCATCTGTGAATTCTATCCTGTGAGACATTCATAAGATCTACCTTTGCATTCTTCCTGTAAGGGATTCATAGGATCCACATGTGCGTTCCTCCTCTGATGTATTCACAAGATCTGCATGTACATTCCGCCTACGAGGGACCCATAGGATCTGCTAGTGCATTCTCCAGTGATAGATCCAAAGGGTCTGCCCGTGCAGAGAGTGTTCACTGTCCCAAAGTCGGGGTGACTGAGACTGCTGGAGGGGTGCACAACCAAGTGAGGCCTTGTGATGTACAACCAAGCGAAAACTAGTGAGACTACAGGAGGTGGTACAACCGAGAAAGAACTAGTGAGACCACATGGGGCGGGGGGTACAACTGAGCGAGAACTAGTGAGACCACAGGAGGAGGTACAACCGAGAAAGAACTAGTGACATCACAGAAGGAGGTACAACTGAGAAAGAACTAGTGACACCACAGGGGGAGGTACAACCGAGAAAGAACTAGTGAGACCACAGGAGGAGGTATAACCAAGAAAGAACTAGTGAGACCACAGGAGGCAGTACAACTGAGAAAGAACTAGTGACACCACAGAAGGAGGTACAACCGAGCGAGAACTAGTGAGACCACAGGAGGAGGTACAACTGAGAAAGAACTAGTGACACCATAGAAGGAGGTGCAACAGAGAAAGAACTAGTGAGACCACAGGAGGAGGTACAACTGAGAAAGAACTAGTGACACCATAGAAGGAGGTACAACAGAGAAAGAACTAGTGAGACCACAGGAGGAGGTACAACAGAGAAAGAACTAGTGAGACCACAGGAGGAGGTACAACTGAGAAAGAACTAGTGACACCACAGAAGGAGGTACAACCGAGAAAGAACTAGTTAGACCACAGGAGGAGGTACAACCGAGAAAGAACTAGTAAGACCACAGGAGAAGGTACAACCGAGAAAGAACGAGTGAGACCACCGGAGGAGGTATAACCAAGAAAGAACTAGTGAGACCACAGGAGGAGGTACAACCAAGAAATAACTAGTTAGACCTAAGGGAGGAGGTACAACAGAGAAAGAACTAGTAAGACCACAGGAGGAGGTACAACCGAGAAAGAACGAGTGAGACCACAGGAGGAGGTATAACCAAGAAAGAACTAGTGAGACCACAGGAGACGGTACAACCAAGCAAGAACTTGTGAGACCAAAGGAGGCAGTACAACCGAGCGAGAACTAGTGATACCACAGGACGTGATACAACCGAGCAAGACCTAGTGAGCCCACAAGAGGGGTATATTAGGGCAAGACCTAGTGAGACTCATGTAAGCTCTGGAGGATAAAAGAGAGTCAGAGTCACAGGTCATGAAACCACTTCAGGTTACAACAGGGCAAGGTCTTGTGAGACTACAGGAGGGTTAAAGCCAAGCCTTGGAGACCACAGGATGCGTACAAACACCGAGATGGCTTTACACAAATCTGTCCTTCTCTGAACTGGAACTTACTCTCTAGTCCTCCGTACAGAGGAAATGCCACTTAAATGATACAGAGACATGCTCTACAGCCTGGTCATATCAGAGCCCATCATGAATCCCCAAATAAATGATCTAGAGACATGTTCTAAATCCTACTGCTCTCAGACCACATCAGTTCTCAAATGGGGAACCCCTGTTTCTAATAAAAGACCAAGCTCTACACTTATTGGTTCACTGACGAGTCAAACAATCCTAAACGCACTAACAAATGTCCATGGTGCTTATGGAGGTACAGCCATGAGTCAAAACCAAAGTTGGGATAAAAATTGCCTTTTGAGCTATAAATAGGTAATAAAAACACTTGTTGAATTTTGACAGCCAAAAAGGCACAAAAATAATTATTTACAATTATGTCAGAACGCTCTTCTTTGACAAGAATAACTTGACTCCAACTATTGTTCTCAAAAACTTTGCACTGACTTTGTGGATTTCATCTCCTCCAAAATCTACAATTTAATAGCTACTACTCAACATTTTGAAATTGTCACTTGCACATGTGACAGTCTATGCACCTGAGCTAGATCATTCTAAATACGTTTAGCTTTTATTCTGTGTCTTCTTTACCAGCAGGTGGCAAAATTATTGAACCCTCTGCGACAAAGCAATTCTGCACTTTCCTGGTATCTAATAACACCCGAGATGGCACGTTTCACTCAAACAGAAACCCAAAGCTGTTATCCTTGCAGTGCTGATCACCTTAGAATGGCTTCGGATGTGGACAGTGTCAATGAGGTGACTTTATACATCAGCGCAATTCAACACTGTCCGCCATCATCTACTGATTCAGGAACTTCATGAAGCCAGTATAGGTGGAATGGTGGTCAAGAGGTTCATCTCTGTTCTTTCTGGCAGAATCCAGAAAAGTGTCCCTTGGCCTTTTTCTGTCTATATTTAAACTGTGTCTGTTAGATTCCTGGCTACCATTATATAATCTCACAGGCTTATAATATATACCCATGACTCACAAATATCTTTTAGATGCAATGATCGGCATGGCAAGAACCGTTCACTTCAGAGATGCATGGGCCACCAGACACCAGCAAAAGTGCTGTTCTGATCACTGCCGAATGCTCCTCATATCTACACTGTCCTCTGGGGTCTTCCCCTTTTGTTTCTTGTCCCATCCCATCAGACTCTGTACAAAGCTTGGGATTCCGTACTGATGCCTTAATACAGACGGGCACTCAAGAATCTGCTTCTACCTCCATCTGACCTTCTGTGGTGTCTGCAGTCACTGCACTGGAAGATCTGCACTGAATGGCTTCAGACTGGATCATTTGAATCAAATCAACACTGCTGCTGAGACCTCAAGAAAATCAATACCAAGCATCCCAATACCCCATCATTGACAACGTACCCCTCTTTGAGATCTTGTCATTGGCCTCCCGTTGAAGCATGCGTCACCTGCACAGTACCACCCCTGACCATATCCATCAACCCATGAGAACCTATTCTACCTCCCAGAACTCTTTCTTCTCCCTCACACAAACTATTATTTCCAGATTAGTAAAGGTTGTAAAGGTGGTCGTGCTTTTCCTCTTTTGACCCCGAAGCTCTGGAACGCTGTCCACTTACAGCTCCGTCTCTTCACATTTGTTCCTTAGACATAACTTAAAAAGCCTTCTTTTCAGCCAGTTTCTTGGCTAACTCACCTGTCTTCTTTTCTGCATAATGATTCCTTACCTCAAAGAGGCCCTTTGATGATAGCGTGCCCTACAAGCCTTCTGCAACATAACATAACTGAAGATATTTGAAGAGCCAAACCTTGTGAGGCCTCTGGAGGTGGTACAAGTGCAGGACCTTGAGAGACCAAGGGAGGGGAAAGAGGAGCCAGTCCTGGTGAGAACCCCGGGGGTGCAGAGCATTGTGAGTACCTGTGACCCTAGAAGGGGATGCAAAGGAGCCAGACCATGGGAGGGGCAGCAGAGCGAGATGTTGTGAGACTAGAGGAGGAGAAAGAATAGCCAGACCAGTGAGACCAACCACAAGAGGGGAAAGAATAGCCAGGTCAGTGAGAACAGAGTGACCACAGAGACTACAGGAGGGAGCTGCAGAAGAGCGAGACCGCGTGACCCCACAAGAGGATACAATGAAGCCAAACCTTGTGAGGCCACCAGAAGTGGTCAAAACCAAGAGCTCATGAGACCAAAGGAGGCAAAAGAAAAGCCAAGTCCAGGTAGGAGGAGGTGAAGCAGATCAAGACCATGTAACCCAAGAAGAGGATACAATGGAGCCAGCCCAGAGAAACCACAGAAGGGTACCAGAGAGAGACTGTGTGACCCCGGAAGAAGATACAACGGAACCAGACGACCTCCAGCTCTCTCCTGAGAGATGGTCGGCAGCAGAAATCACAGGGTGCCCTCAGTGCCGTCTTAACAGCATTATAGGCCCCCAGGCAAAGCAGTCCACTGGGCCCTGCCTACATATATCTATTGGTTCCTCCATCAAAATCAGCATTTTGACATTTTAAAAAAAACACAGCGTTGGGCGACTATAGTCATAGGGCCCCTGGCTACTGCCCAAGTGTTAAGACAGCACTAGGTGCCCTTACTAGGAAAGAGCGGAATGTTTGTATTTGGTGATCTTAGGACAAGAACCACATGATTGTAAGGACTCTGTGTTGGAACTGGATTCAGGAAGGGCGTTTCAGGATTGTAATTTAGGACAATGTCTACCTGAGATTTGACCCTTGGATTTATAAGTTTCCAGCACAGTCAAACAAGCAAGCCAGCAAAACAGAAGTGAACGGCCGCTTGTCTGTTGTTATGTTATCAGGACTGGTGCCCCATGATTTGAATGATTAGAGGCATTGTTTTTTCCTTTTCTTGTATATGGCGTGTTTGTCAATATATCTCATTTATATTGTTTGTAAAATGTGCATTGTTAGTATCGTACTTCATGTGCATTTTGCTACTTGAGTATTCTTGATGTTTGGACATATGTAAATGTTTTCTAAAAAATTATGGCATAAGTAAAAATCACTAAATGAAAAGTGTGCCCGCTTAGGATTTTTTGGCTAAGTGAGGTACGATTACATTCTGAATAATCTAACTGGCCATCTGTTTTGTTGTTCTAAATTAGAGTGGTCTAGGCCAGCTAGTACACAGACCCAAGCCTTTTTTGGTTCAATGTAAGGCAGGAGCAGCATGACACAAAACACATGCATGACACACTTACTCCTTAGTATGACTGAGGTACGGGGACGCTACTTCAAACCCACATGAGGTAGCTGTCTTTCAGCAAAGTCTGGACTTAGAGTGCATGCACGGAGAACGTGCATTACAAAGCGGTGCTGACCATCAAGAACAATTCCCTGCCAGTCATGAACTCTCATATTATAGGCTGACGGCTGCCATCTTGGATTATGGGTATAGGACCCTCGGGTTTCATAGAGTTGGTTAGGCAATTGTAACACAATGTTGCCAGAGGCAGGATCATCCTGCACAGATCTCGGATTTCATGGCACTTTTTGCTGGAATATGAATTCACCTTGAAAAAACAAAAGACAAGGGGCATTTGACAAAACAGAACAGCTGGTTAAATCAAACGCTTACAGAAATGTGGTCTGAGGACTGTCTAAAAATACAATCAATCTGAGCTGTGTTTTATACATTTCTCTGGGCATCAAAATACAATCTCTGTGATCCTTTTTTGGTAAAGAATGCAGGCCCTGTCTTTGGAGTAATAAATAAGGCCCTGATAACAAATGCACCCACAATGGGGTCAGTGGGTTGCATATCCAGATGTCTGGCATGAGGCACGCGTGATCACTGCATATACTGTGTGTGCTGTGTCCTGAATAGCTGTGTGTTGATAATGTTTATGTGGCATCTGACTTTATGGTGTTTTGGAAACACATGCACTCCTCTGGCCATATGTGCTTTATTGGGGGCAAATCTCCTTGGAAAAACATTGTGTTGCTTCACCCCTATCTATGGGATTGCTCTGAGATTCCTGCTCATCTGTTTGTTTGCTGGCTACGTGCCGCCCACCTGTGGTCTGTCAATCTGTAACCTTAGGCCTAGGACTCAGAGCCAACCTGACTACGTATTTCTGAGTCGGAGTTGATGGAGTTTGTGTCAAGTGAATTTGATAGTAGGGACTTGATTTCATTCTTGTGTATGAATGTATTACTGTACACATCGACATTGACTTTTTCAATATTAACACACTCAACAACACTATACTCCACTCTATCCCCGTACACTCCACTGTCCAACTTTATAACCCCCCTGTGCCCATTCACTTGATTGTGCATCATTCTATTTCTCTATACAACATGTTTTTATACTCAAAGACACCACGCTACTATACAAAAGCCCACTTCAATTTATAACAGTTTTCTCCCTACACTACGGCACTACACTACACTCCATGCCACTCTACTCTACGACACGCCAATTCACTGTATTATACTTTACTCGTATGTTAATGTTACACTTCTCCCTTTGCCTCTTGTCTCTTCATCATTGAACGATACTTTACCCCACTCTACAACAATCTACTGCTACACGGTTTGCAACTCCACTCTATGCCATTGTACTCTATAACACTGTATGCCAATCCACTCTACCACACTGTACAACACTGTACTGTACTGTATGACACTCCACTCTGCAAAACTCAACTAAACTGTATGTCACTCTACCGTACAGTAGTCTACAATAGTTTCCAGTACTGTACGATGTGCCACTACACTGTACTGTACAACACAGTACTCCATTTTATGACACTTTACTCAACTATGCTATGCCACTCCACTCAACTGCACGCCACACCACTATAGTCTACAACACGCCACTTCACTCTATGACATCCTAAGCTACCCAAATCCAGTGACCACCACTCCATTATACTCCACTTTACTACATTTTCTACCACTCTACGCCACTGTACCATACTTCGCTTTACTCCCCTCCCCTGTTCGACACTCTGCTTCACTGTACTTCCACTTGATGATACTCCACTCTACAGCACTCTACTTCACCCTACTCCACTCTGAAATGTTCCACTCTACTCTATGACCATCTACAATACCCTGCTTTACTGTATGACATGCCAGTCAACTGTACAACTCACTGATCAACCCTACAATAATTTACTCCACTATATAAGACAACATGCCACTACACAATATAACACTTTACTACAGTGTACAGTGCACTACTTCACTCTGCTCCACCGTACAATCCTCCACTCCACGACAATTGACTTTACCACACTCTGCTCCAACGTACTGTACAACACTCAACAATGGACTCTACGATTAAAATATTTGTATTAAACATTTTCTTTTTACTTTGGAGTCTAATGAAAAAACTAATGTTAAAGCTTAGTTATAGTTAGGAAAACTTGTGTTTCCCTATACAAACCAAACTAAAACAACACAAACTTTTACAATTCCAACAATACACTTATAGCTTTTATTTACGATTTATCCACCACCGTCAAATTATTATATGTAGCACACCTCATTATACACTCTGTTCAGCTTGCTAACCAGACATCACTCATTAATCAATCAGTTCACACTTTGTTCTGTCATTCATCCATTTTCTTCCTCCTTATGTTCTAAACATTTGCATTTTGCGGTCATTCACACCATGTATCTCCCTGAGTCACACCCTTGACTATTTGCCTTGTCTTTCATCTCATACCTCAAGTTTTCTCCTACCCCATGTTTTCTTTGCAGATTAGTCTCTGGTTCTATACCCATTCTCTAATGGGCTCCACTTTGCTCAGTGACTTTTCCATATTCTTTACCAGAGTTCCTCTAACAAATTTAACTTTGTTGTATCTCTGAACACGTCTCCCTCTCAGTGTTTCCCTGACAGTTCATGCTTTGATCTGTATCTGAACCTGTGTGTGTCTCTCATTGTTCCCTTGTAGTTTGTTATTTGTTCTGTCTCTAAAAACGTGCCTCTCTCAGTGTTACCTGACAGTCTGTGCTTTTTTCTGTCTCTGATCCTAGGCCTCTCTCTCATAACTCCATGACAGTTTGCATTTGTTTCTCTCTGATCACATCCTTGACAGTTTGTGATTTGACAATTCATTTTCTTCTGTCACTGACTCCATGCTTCCCTCCCAGGCTCCTCTAATGATTCACACGTTCTGTTTCTCTACCCATGGTTCCATCCTGGCTTCCCTCTGCAGTTTGCACGTTGGTTTGTCAATTAGCCAACATCTCCCTTCCAGTACCCCCTATGACAGTTTGTACTTTGATCTGTTGCTTAGACCATATCTCTCTCCCAGAACCCCACTAACAGTTGGCACCTATTGTTCTTTTTAATATTATAATCGGAATGTCACCCCTTTGTCCTCTCACCTGCTGTCAAGCCCCTCTCTCATGCCTCCAATCTCACACACTTTGCCCTTTGTCCTTTCACTTACCCCATGGCCGCCTCAATGCGGAAAGTATATAACCTGAAATTAGAAAAACAAAACTTTAATATGATCGCTAGAGATTCAAAGTTTTTTGCATAATAAATGTTATTGGAATTTTTTCATGAGATACAAAACATTGGCAATACATTCCATGTGATAAGAAAACAAAGGTTTTTATTCTTAGCAAATTGAGATCGTTACAAGAATATCATACTCTGCTAAAATGTTCACTTATAATGGCTCTTATATGAATTAGCTTGTTGTCACTGGATTTAATATCTATTAGAACATTGGAATGTTGGGAGCTCCATTGTAGACAATGGAGTGCTCCATGCTTCTACAGGCCGGTAAAGGCAACATTCCAATGTTTTACAAAGGCCTCCCGGAGCTCCAAGAGACCTTTGTTTTACTTGTTAGAGCATTCTGCCCTCTAGTGGCAGAATGTTCTAATAGCCTTATAGCCCTTCGTAGCAGGGCTATGCCCGCTACGGCGGGCTAAAAGGCTATATTAGAACATTGGAATGTTGGGAGCCTCATTGAAAACAATGGGTAGCTCAGGGCTTATAATTGCTGGTATAAACCCAGAGCCCCAACATTCCAATGTTCCTTCATTCACAGCTGTAGCTGTGAACAAAGCCTTCAGGGATTTCAAACCCCTCGCGCTCCCTGAAGCCTTTGTTTTATTTGTTAGAACATTCTGCCCTCTAGTGGTAGAATGTTAGCAGGGCTATTCTGGCTATTTAAAGTCCTGCTCCCTTGTTAAAGGCCCTTTAACGCTGGAGCGGACCTTTAATAGCCGGTATAGCCTGCTACAGCGGGCTACAAGGCTATTATACATTGCATTGAAAGGATGTCTCGGATGGCAGATTGATTTAGCAGTCTTCAGGCAACAGCTAATCACCACACTTCAGATAGAATGTATTTGTGGATAAATCACTGTAGACCATAAATGCCCAGAACTATAAATGTAGGTGTCATAGCAGCACTCCGCAATTAAATGTAAACTTCTTTGAAAAATAAGACTAGAAATTGATCAGTAGATCTAATAGCTGTTTGTAGACACAACCTAAGTACAAATTGCTGTCGGCGGAGCTTGCCTGGCTGTAAGATGGCCGTGCACTAGACGAGCTCCGCGAACACGGCTTGAAATCCTGCATGATCCTGCTTTCCAGTCCTGCCTAGACTGGTAATGCCTCTGAGATGCACTAAGGGAGTGCTGCTGCGCTGAGCACCCTGTTTTTGGAGCGTCCTGGAGCCCGCTGTGTTCTGCTGCTGTGCTGTGCAGCATAGCTGACGCGTCCTCCATTTTTTAGGTGAAACACGGTGCGGATGGCCGAGTTGCCGTGGGCGACCCAACATGGCCTGAGAGGTGCAGAACTCTTATCTACATAAACTTATGAGGTGAGCGCGACTGATGGTATCCCTCTGAGGTCTGGAGAGGCCTCTGCCCTGACATATTGAGGAGCTTGTGATTTCGGCTGGAGCGTGCGGCGGCAAGTACCGCAGGGCGTAGCTCCGGTCGGCTGTAGAGTGCTGCTGCGGCCAAAGGATCCGGTGATTGTGCTATTCCCTAGTCCCGATAGAGCATTATCCCTAACTTAATAAGGCGTGGCTCATCCTGCTTCTGGATTGATTTGGTGGGTGTGTCAGGTCTGATCCCTCTGCCTTCCCCGACCTCCCTCTGGCACGGTAGAAGTGCAAGATGAGAGCTACAAAATACAATTAGGGGTGAGTGAGGACCGTTGTTCACCCATTGGGAATGCCGGGGGGGAGAGCTTCTCGATTACTAGAGAAGAGGCTCTGACCTACAAACCCTGTTGCCCCCAAAATACAATCTGCGAGAGCTGAAGGGAAAGGAGAGGCAATAGTTTACTGCTGTATTGGATTCCTATTCTGCTGATAGCACGGGGCCTCCCTCCTTCAGATATTACTGTGAGGCTGTACAACTGCGATGGGTGGGCCTCTTACCTCATTAGAGCGCTATCAGTGGTGGAGATTGGGAAGGCAGTATGAAGACTTTATTCTTGAGGTGGGAGCGCCAAGGTTGAAATCAGCTGCCTGTTCCGCTTTAATCATGGGTCGCACAGACAAGTCCCAGTCAAAGCTCCATTTTGAACCCTGCAAAACCCCAAGACAGCAGGATGTGGATAAATATGGCCGGGATGCCTGTCACCCCCTCCCAACACAATCCCCAAGAATGGGAAGTCGGACGCAGTTGCTGAACTTTTGGAAGGCGGGAGGGAGTCACCCTCCCGGCCGTATTTATTAAAATATGAAACAAAATTAAAACATTAAATAAAAGTTTCATATCAAGTACAATTTTCATTTATTACATTTCGATGAAGACATGTTCATTGGCTAACCTTAACAAACCTCTAATACAAAGGTTTCCTAGCCGAGTCTAACATCCTCCAAATGCATACATTCTAAATTAAAATTGTACATCCTAGCATTAAGGGCCAACGGCAAGGTCGCAACCGGTGTCAGATCCCTACTACCAAAACTCTCGCCCTCACGGTGTGAGTGGCGGCCGCGCAGAGGACTGTACCCTCTGTGCCAACTCCAATTTCCCTTGTCTTGTTGGGGGCCCCCATTTCCGCTCGACGCCATCTTAAAGGTCGTCCGAGCACCCGTGTGAGGTATCTGTAGGAAGGCAGCGTGGACTCCCCCCCCCCACCCCACACTCTCTATCACATCCGCCGTTGCGGACATCCGGGCCCCCAGAAATTCGTAGGAGGGGCATATAGCCGCCTCCTCCCCTGGAAGGGGCCTATGGCCGTCTCCCCCTAGGCGACCCATTCTTAGTGGGTGCTGCCTCCCAGTGGGAGGGGCCAATGGCCGCCTCCCCCGGGCGCTCCCATCCATAGTGGGTGGCGCCCCCCTCTAGGGACCTTGAAATTACTGCTCACCGATCATGACCTTACCGCCCGACCAAAAAATAAATACAACATTTGTTTACCTACTAAGGGAGAAAAATTATCATTGTGTCTACTTGCATCATTTGTTTATTCCTAAAAGAAAACAGTACCTTCAGACAGAAGTCACATCCTTGAGCTAAACCTTCATTCTACTAAACAGAGGGAAGATGATGTTATCAGAAAAAAGACTTTATTGCGAAACTAACATTGCCATTAGGGGCTGGTGGGTGGGTCAAATTTGCTCCTTGTTCCGTCGAGGGCTCACGTGCAATGAGTGGGTGCAGCTTCCAAGCACAGGAACAAGAGGACGCTTCTTCGGGTTCCCGCTCTCTTTATTCCTCTTCGGGAGGGCGTGAACCCTCCGCCGGTACGCCTACTGGGCGTGGACATCGGTGTAGGTGTCTAGGACAACCCCTCTTGGGCGGGAAAAGGCGCGCCCCGGCTACGCCGCTTCGGGCATACCAGCCGGGACACGCCCCCCGCCCAAAATGGTTTCCCGGGAGGATCAGGGCCCCCAACCATACGTTCGGGGGGACCGAGTGGTCGCCCCTTTCCATATGGCCGGGATGCCTGTCACCCCCTCCCAACACAATCCCCAAGAATGGGAAGTCGGACGCAGTTGCTGAACTTTTGGAAGGCGGGAGGGAGTCACCCTCCCGGCCGTATTTATTAAAACATGAAACAAAATTAAAACATTAAATAAAAGTTTCATATCAAGTACAATTTTCATTTATTACATTTCGATGAAGACATGTTCATTGGCTAACCTTAACAAATCTCTAATACAAAGGTTTCCTAGCCGAGTCTAACATCCTCCAAATGCATGCATTCTAAATTAAAATTGTACATCCTAGCATTAAGGGCCAACGGCAAGGTCGCAACCGGTGTCAGATCCCTACTACCAAAACTCTCGCCCTCACGGTGTGAGTGGCGGCCGCGCAGAGGACTGTACCCTCTGTGCCAACTCCAATTTCCCTTGTTTTGTTGGGGGCCCCCATTTCCGCTCGACACCATCTTAAAGGTCGTCCGAGCACCCGTGTGAGGTATCTGTAGGAAGGCAGCGTGGACTCCCCCCCTCCACCCCACACTCTCTATCACATCCGCCGTCGCGGATATCCGGGCCCCGGGAAATTCGTAGGAGGGGCATATAGCCGCCTCCTCCCCTGGAAGGGGCCTATGGCCGTCTCCCCCTAGGCGACCCATTCTTAGTGTATGCCGCCTCCCAGTGGGAGGGGCCAATGGCCGCCTCCCCCCGGGCGCTCCCATCCATAGTGGGTGGCGCCCCCCTCTAGGGACCTTGAAATTACTGCTCACCGATCATGACCTTACCGCCCGACCAAAAAATAAATACGACATTTGTTTACCTACTAAGGGAGAAAAATTATCATTGTGTCTACTTGCATCATTTGTTTATTCCTAAAAGAAAACAGTACCTTCAGACAGAAGTCACATCCTTGAGCTAAACCTTCATTCTACTAAACAGAGGGAAGATGATGTTATAAGAAAAAAAACTTTATTGCGAAACTAACATTGCCATTAGGGGCTGGTGGGTGGGTCAAAATTGCTCCTTGTTCCGTCGAGGGCTCAAGTGCAACGAGTGGGTGCAGCTTCCAAGCACAGGAACAAGAGGACGCTTCTTCAGGTTCCCGCTCTCTTTATTCCTCTTCGGGAGGGCGTGAACCCTCCGCCGGTACGCCTACTGGGCGTGGACATCGGTGTAGGTGTCTAGGACAACCCCTCTTGGGCGGGAAAAGGCGCGCCCCGGCTACGCTGCTTCGGGCATACCAGCCGGGACACGCCCCCTGCCCAAAATGGTTTCCCGGGAGGATCGGGGCCCCCAACCATACGTTCGGGGGGACCGAGTTGTCGCCCCTTTCCATATGGCCGGGATGCCTGTCACCCCCTGCCAACACAATCCCCAAGAATGGGAAGTCAGACGCAGTTGCTGAACTTTTGGAAGGCGGGAGGGAGTCACCATCCCGGCCGTATTTATTAAAATATGAAACAAAATTAAAACATTAAATAAAAGTTTCATATCAAGTACAATTTTCATTTATTACATTTGGATGAAGACATGTTCATTGGCTAACCTTAACAAATCTCTAATACAAAGGTTTCCTAGCCGAGTCTAACATCCTCCAAATGCATACATTCTAAATTAAAATTGTACATCCTAGCATTAAGGGCCAACGGCAAGGTCGCAACCGGTGTCAGATCCCTACTACCAAAACTCACGCCCTCACGGTGTGAGTGGCGGCCGCGCAGAGGACTGTACCCTCTGTGCCAACTCCAATTTCCCTTGTCTTGTTGGGGGCCCCCATTTCCGCTCGACTCCATCTTAAAGGTCGTCCGAGCACCCGTGTGAGGTATCTGTAGGAAGGCAGCGTGGACTCCCCCCCCCCCCACCCCACACTCTCTATCACATCCGCCGTCGCGGATATCCGGGCCCCGGGAAATTCGTAGGAGGGGCATATAGCCGCCTTCTCCCCTGGAAGGGGCCTATGGCCGTCTCCCCCTAGGCGACCCATTCTTAGTGGGTGCCGCCTCCCAGTGGGAGGGGCCAATGGCCGCCTCCCCCCGGGCGCTCCCATCCATAGTGGGTGGCACCCCCCTCTAGGGACCTTGAAATTACTGCTCACCGATCATGACCTTACCGCCACAGGCCGGATAGTTGACCGGCTATCCGGCCCCCCCACAAACTCCTCCTAAAGGTCATGCTTCTTCAAACCCTTTAGCCATGCTATGAAGTCTCCTATGAGTAAGACATTCCCCTCCCGGGACAGGTGAACCCCATCATTGAGATACATGTGATCACCCCGAATACACCCATGCGGAATGCTATGCAACTGCGCAGAGCGAAACAATCTACCAATTTTGTTGTTAACCTTCTTCACGGAATGGTTCAGTGCTGATACTGAAAGGTCCCCCCGCCAAACCCTTCTGGGAATAATGTGGGACCAGGCAATTGTGCACCCCGGGATTCTTTTTGCTAACCAGCTAACGGCTGACAAAACTCGCTCGAGTAATACTCGCCTACCGACTGTCACCAAGTCATTGCCCCCCAGGTGTACTATGATTACAGATGGCGGTGACCTCTGCCGCCCTAAGAGACCCTCAATAAAAGATTCGAACTGGTCAATACAGAGCCCGCCCCTGCCGTGGAAGGCCACTCTGTACCCGTATTCCCCAGCTGCGTGAGTCATGTCACCTGCTTTGAATACGTCCCCGGCCCGCCTCACGTATGAGTGGCCCACGACCCACACCACTCTCTCCTCAGCAGGTTATCTCTGACCGCTGGTCCCCTGGTGCTGGGTCGACTGCCAATTCCGCCCCGCATGACATGCTCGCGAAACTGTAAATCAAACAGAAGACAAGAAGCGTGAGTGCATGTAACTTGACTTCACAACATGTGCAATCGCACATACCTTTTAAAACAATTCGAGGACAATCGTCCTAACTGTTTCACCTCTTCCGCACTCTGACCAATGGCTGTAGCCTCAGTAGCAGACCCTATCCTAAAGGAGTGGGTCCCAAAATCGCACGGGTCCATGCCCGCCGCCATGATTGTCAGTGCTTGCACCCTCTGGAACTGAAACCTCGTCAGTGGGGTGGCATCCACGTGCCTCAGCACTCCCCCCCCCATGTATCCGCCCTCAGTGCCAAGTATTCCTCAATGCACCTTATCGGGCACGTGGGGGACCCTCGCATGCGTTGGACAACAAAACTGTTTCCCATAGCTCCCTGGTCAGTCTTGGACCTAGCTATCGTCGAATCACCCCTAATTAGGATGTGATCCCTGCACAAGCCTCCTTCCACATCTTTCTTATTCTTTGCGACCAGTTCGCTCACCCGCATAGCTCCATGGAATGCTAATGCGAAAGCTGCCCGGAACAGAACTGCTTCGAATTGGGAGGAGCATGTCGGGGGTAGTTTCGCCATAAGTAGGGACAACCTTTCTATGCCAATCGGGCGCCTCTCGTCTTGCTTACGACCCTCGAGGCGCTGCCAGCCACGAAGAGCTTTTCTCGCCAAAAAGGAAGCTGTTGGGTCTTTGATGCCATGCACCTGCGCCATGAATGAAATGGCCGCCCTGTGTCTATTGGCCGTTGCTGCTGATCGGCCTTCCCTGTGCAATGCTACTAGGAACCCTAAGAAGGAATCCTCCTGACCCCATTTCTGATTCCCTGTCGGACCCAAAAATGCACAATAGGAACGAAACGCTCCTTCGTATGCCTTCCTCGTCCTGGGAGCTAAGCTTGCTGCCACAAGGTCTTGTAATCCGGGGCACCGAGTAGCCAGAGTGCTTCGGGGAATGGTGCCGCCGCTACGTCCGCTGTAGGTAGATAACCCCTGAACGCCTGCATATGTGAACGAGAGAGTGCATCAGCCGCATGATTCAGTACACCCGGCACATGATTTGCCCTGAACTGTACATTCAGTCTCATGCAAAGCAGCACAACTTCCTTCAACAATCTCAAGATCCATTTGCAGCGTGCTGCCTGATTGTTAATGCATTCGACAACAGTCATATTATCAGACCAAAATACCACGGAGCGGTCTCTGAACTCGTCCGGCCATGCCATCAGAGCAACAAAAATAGGGAATAGCTCGAGGAACCCTATGTTACCTGTGAGACCGCTGGTGTGCCACCACGTCAGCCATGTTTGCGCCGACCATCGATTACCAAAGATGGCGCCAAATCCCACGCTACCCGCCGAGTCAGTCCAAAAACCCAGCTCCTCTGAAGACGCTGGCGGCTTGTTCCACACTACTCGACCGTTGAAGTCCGCCAGAAAATTCCAACCAAATGCGCATATCCTGGCGAACCTCTGCAGACAGTCTCGTGCGGTGGTGTCCTTCCTTGAGACTAACCATAGCTTGTGCAATAGAGCGTGAGAAAGGGCGGGCCATTGGTATTACTCTAAAGGCAAAGTTAAGCTGACCCACTGCTTGCTGTAACTGGTGCAGGGTCACTTTCTCCTTACTAAGGCACAGTTCCAGGGAAGCCCTAAATTTCGCTACCTTTCCTACTGGCAAACGGAAACATCCCTCCACAGAATCCAGCTCAATTCCCAGAAACTCCAGTGAAGTAGATGGTCCAACCGTTTTACCTGGTGCCAATGGCACTCCAAATTCCCCCATGAGGCTGCAAAAGTCCTGTAGCGCCTGCGCACATTTCGTGTCGCCGGCTGATCCCAAGAACAGAAAGTCATCTAGGTAATGCATAACATGGCTATGCCCTGTGGCCTCGGTGAATGCCCACTCTAAAAAACAGCTGAATTTTTCAAAATAAGCACAAGAGATGGAGCAACCCATCGGCATGCATCTATCCATGTAGTAACGTCCTTGGAACGCAAAACCTAGCAGACGCTGATCCTGTGGGTGTACCGGGAGCAACCGGAACGCCGACTCGATATCTGATTTCGCCATCAGCGCTCCGGGGCCCAGGCGATTCAACATGGTGACGGCATCATCGAAGGATGCGTACCGCACCGAACAGACTCCTGGGTCAATCGCATCGTTCACTGAGAAACCCCTTGGAGCTGACAGATTATGGATCAGCCTAAATTCCCCCGGGTCTTTTTTGGGGACCACTCCTAATGGGGAACAGATGAAATTCGCTACTGGCGGGTGCTGATATGGGCCAGCGACCCGGCCTAGGGTGACCTCTTTAGCAATCTTTCTCTCCACCACACCTGGATTATGTTGTGCCGAAAGCTGGTTTCTACAAAAAGGTTCCCCACGAAAATCCCCCGCCGGGATGTGGAAGCCATATAGGAATCCCTTCCTCAACACCCCAGCGGAGACATAATCAGGGTATTTGTTTAGCCAAGGAGTCAGAGCCATGATATCAACGGGGGTAGGCAATTGTACACAATGATCCCCATCAGTCTTGTTTGGACCCTCCTCTACCTCCCGACCCGCTATTTTTTGACCTGCATGAACTCTCCGGGTGCGAGGAATTCCCACAACCCGCACACGCATGTTTGAACTTACATGCCCCTTGCGGTCTGGTACAGTTGCCTCTATTGAAGCCCCAACAGACCCCCCGCTTTCCCCCATTCCCACCGGTTCTCGGCTGGTGATCGCCACCGGCGCCCGCTCGAAAGGGCACCGCAGGCTGTTGGCGGGAAACCCCTGACCCATTCCCACCCGGCGAGGACGTCCTCGCCGCACCAGGCAGGAGCTGCTTTTGCCAAGAAATCGAGTCGAGGCAATCCCATGTCAGAGATGAATCGTACTCTTTCGCTTTACGGAATTTCATGTCGTAACCCATCCATTCATTCCCCTCATATGTTTCATAAAAATCCATTATACGTGCCTGATAACAAGACAGTTTGGGCAATACCTCGGGCTTACGCTCGCCAATAATCGCAGTAAACATTGCAAAGGCCTTAGCCCAATTTGTTATCTTCTCATCCACCCTGAATCCCGCCATTTTGGCTCGCCAGACACTCGGGTGCCATAAATCTTTCTGCGTCTTAGCATACTCCATCTCGCGATGGTCAGTCAACAACGAAAACATATTAACATACTTGTCTGCCCCTATCAATTCTTTCGTGGACAACGGGATATGTTGAACCACTCTCTCCCGTCTAGAGGGCAATGAGCCCTCCCCCGCCACTGGCAAAGCGAGCTTACCCGGTTCGGTCGCTGTTCCCGCCGTTTTCTCGATGCCAGCTGCCGGTCCTTCCGGGGTCACCTGTGGGGAGACAAGAGGGAGATTCGCCTTCGTGGCATCTCGCGACTGCCGCAACTGCTTTATTAGTAACTTGGCCTCTTCGGCCGTGTCTCCGGGTGCCGTAGCACCCCCTGACTTTTTTTTGAGCCATGCGGCCAACTGGGTGGCCAATTCGGGAGGCATGTCCTCGTCGCTGGCGGGCATAATCACAACCGGAATCGGTTGACCCGCGTCTGGGGTTGGCACCGGGGTATCAGCTGGTATGTCCGGGCTGACCGGGGGCACCTCAGGGACCGGAACCTCCCCTGCCGCCCTCCTCTTGACCCGTCTCCCTCTACCCTCGGGGACGATTCCCGGCAATGCCGGGCCTATTACCTTCTTCGGGTTACCAGGCTTGTTCATTGCGGCCAATTGCTTCTTAATGCCCGCCATATCACGACCAAGCGCTGGAACTTGACCGATGATTCGTTCTATTCTCGTCATTCTGTTCACCAACATGCGAAGCACCTGGTCTGTCTCGGAACCCTTTCCTGCCTTCTTGCCAGACATGGTTTCGATTATCTACTCCAAGTCGATCAAGACGGTCCGGGACTCTCCTCTGAGAAGTCACTGAAAGAGAAACACAAGAATTACAAGTTCTCAAAATTGCTCCTTGTTCCGTCGAGGGCTCACGTGCAACGAGTGGGTGCAGCTTCCAAGCACAGGAACAAGAGGACGCTTCTTCGGGTTCCCGCTCTCTTTATTCCTCTTCGGGAGGGCGTGAACCCTCCGCCGGTACGCCTACTGGGCGTGGCCATCGGTGTAGGTGTCTAGGACAACCCCTCTTGGGCGGGAAAAGGCGCGCCCCGGCTACGCCGCTTCGGGCATACCAGCCGGGACACGCCCCCCGCCCAAAATGGTTTCCCGGGAGGATCGGGGCCCCCAACCATACGTTCGGGGGGACCGAGTGGTCGCCCCTTTCCAAATGCCACAGAATCTGGTTCCGAGACGGGTGATACTGTGGCAGACCCAGAGTTGAAACAAATCCTGGCGGCTATGCAGCGCAGTTTCACCAAAGTAGATGGCAAGATAGCCGCTCTGTCATTTCGCATGGACAGAATGTCTGAGCGTGTCGATAAACACACTGAAAGACTGGACGCCGTGGAGAAAAGGGTCTCAAATGCGGAAGACATTGTTGCCTCAGGTATGCTGGCTCATACAACAAGCATTTACAATGCAATGGTCTCGTCTTTGTTAAAGTTAGAGCTATTGGCATTGCTCATGACATTATTTTTATTTTTAAAACATATAAATAAATGGCATTGTCATTTACAATGCCAATAGCTTAATCTCTTGCAAATGCGAGACCTATTGCATTTGCACCCACACACACACACACACACAGAGTCACACAGACCCACACACACACAGAGCCACACACACACACAGACAGAGCCACACACACACACAGACAACCACACACACAGAGACAGACACACACACACACACACAGAGCCCAACACACACACACACAGAGCCCAACACACACACACACACAGCCACACACAGAGCCACACACACACTCAGAGACACACACACACTCAGAGCCACACACACACTCAGAGCCACTCAGAGCCACACACACACTCAAAGCTACATACACACGCACAGAAACACACACAGAGTCACCCACACCCACATACACACACACACACACACACACACACACACACACAGACACACACATACACAGAGCCACACACATACACAGAGCCACACACACACAGAGACAGACACACACACACACAGCCACACACAGAGACACACACAGAGCCACACACACTCAGAGCCACACACACACTCAGAGCCACACACACACTCAGAGCCACTCAGAGCCACACACACATTCAGAGCCACATACACACACACACAGACACACACAGAGTCACCCACACACACACACACAGAGCCACACTCACACACAGACAGAGCCACACACACACACAGACAGCCACACACACAGAGACAGACACACACACACACACAGCCCACCACACACACACACAGAGCCCAACACACACACACACACACAGAGACACACACAGAGCCACACACACACTCAGAGCCACACACACACTCAGAGCCACTCAGAGCCACACACACACTCAGAGCCACATACACACACACAGAGACACACACTGAGTCACCCACACACACATACACACACACACACACACAGAGAGACACACACACACACAGAGCTACACACACACACAGAGCCAGCCTACGCTAGCTGAGACCTAAAAATGTCATGGCAAAACTATATTTGCAGTGGCCCTAGGTGTAGAGCGTTATTCACTACCACAGTTCAGGGAAAGGGGGGACATCATGACCCTCTCGAGGCTTTGCCTCTCCAAGCCCCTCCCCCACTTTCATGGTCAGATTATCAACATTGGAAAGATGACAGGATGAGCAGACCAACTAAGAACTGAATCTGTGACCACAAATTGGAACCTAGATCCTGAGAATAGGTGTATTAGTACAGTGAGACATTATAAAGGATCCAGTCCTCGTTTTTAATAGAAAAGGGACTTAAAATTGATTGAATACAGCTATGAATCTAAATAATAATCATAAGGTAGAATGCACTTTGGAGGACATTTCAAGTTGGAACAACATTTCAATGTCATCACCCTCACTTCCACCGGCTGACTTTTGAAAGCAGCATGCTCCAGGAACTGTAATGTGATCTCAAGGCTCAGAGGTACACAGGAGGGAGGTTACGGGCTGTCAGACCAAATGTCAAATTTTAACAGAACACTGCAAAACTCCTTCAAAGTCCTCAGGGCCATGGCGGCGGCAAAAAAGCGATACAACTATTGTGAGGTATGAAACTGGCCCCAGTGAGCGATACTTGTGTTATATCTGTTCATACTTATGGCTTTTGCACAACATGTTATTTGAACTTCTTTAAGATCATACAGACATCATTAACAAACAAATAATACACCTCAGGAGCGTTAATGGGGATTGAACGCTGCATTAAATGCTGAAAATAAAGTATAAAGCCTGGGACTCCTGCAGAAGGATGCTGCTGGGAAGAGCAGATTCATGTATACGCAACTCGGTATAAGTACAGCAAAACCAAAATTAAAAGAGCTATTAAAGGAGAGAGAGTCTAGAAGCAACGGGACAGGTTCATGTCAAAAACGCCCTTCAGCTACCTCACTACAGAGGTGAGGGGGCCTGGATTAATTTACATGCAAATAACAACACCAGGCAAAGGATAATCTACCCCAAAGAGATGTCGTTGCAGAATGTGTGCATTCCAATCCCCCAACCCCCACAGCATTTCCTGCCTTGAAATTCAAATACATGAGTAGTAGAGTCCAAGAGGGGAAAAAAGGCATTTCTTTCTTTCAGCCGCACTCCCCGTCCCACAGCTATCCCCTTTCCAGACCATTCACCACTCGTGAAAACACGGAGGCAAACCAAAACCAGCTAGGTAAACAAGCCAGGGAACCAAGGCCGGTCTGCACAACTACCAGGCGAAAAGAAAGTTACGTTCAAATCAAGCCAAAACACCTACTGTGGGCACCATGGCTCTATCTCAGGCGGCGGATTACCTTCCTATTTTACAAATAAACGCTCCTCTCGGGCAGCTCCGGACAAGCCCTGGGCTGCATTCCTTCCTCTGCGAGTCTGTGACATTTCTCCCCTCAGCCCCCCCACTTCTCGCGCGCGCGTTATCCCCTGCGCTCGCAGCCTAAGTCGCAGCTACAAGTTACGGGAAAGCGCATTGTTAGGAAATCAGAGGTTGCCTATTTAATTTGCACACGTGCAAGCAATGGAGCGTCAAACATTCGTGGAACTTGGTGTCAAGAATAAGATGCACGTGTTTTTCTAGTTCCCGTGAACATGTGCCTTGTGGCTGCATTGCCTCAATGTTACCCCAGCGTGTTCAGATCCCCCCCTCTCAGTCCACCATGGAAGCCACCTACCTTCCCAGAGAAGCGAAGGCACTGCGCGGCGGCCTCCTCAGCCTTCAGAAAACACTGAACATTAAGCAGATGTGCATTAACGTGCCCGGCACGAGGGTCCAAGGGGGAGGGAGGAAGGCAGACTGAGTAACTGGTGCGCTCCCCGCCGCCCTCAGAGGGAAGCTGCTGCTGGCCGTGCCTTGCCGTGCTGAGCTCTGGTGGGACTTTTAAATCAGCCAAACCCAAGCAAGCCAGAGAAAATGTAAACATGAGGGCGGAGACGGGCTGCAACCAGGTTCAGTGAAATCTGAACTCCTGCGGCCTACTCAGTCTACGCAGGCCGAGACCTAAACAAGCCGTGAGCGTGCACGCCCCGAACTTCCGGTTTCGGGATATGCACGCTCACGGCTTCTAGTGAGGTGGGAGTGGTGGCAGCAGGAGTGGCGGCAGGTGGCAGCAGAAGTCGGGAGTGGCGGCTGAGGCAGCTGATGCGGTAAGTGGGGCTTGGGGGGCTTGGTACGTGTGTGTGTGCGCGTGTGTGAGTGTGTTTGTGTCTGCATGTGCGTGTGTCTGCGTGTGTGTGTGTGCGTGCCTTCGGCCAGCCGGCGTAAGCGCGTCCACAGACCCCAGGCGGCTCGTGCACCGGTCTGTGTCCCTTGACAGGCAACTCGGCAGCAATAGGTCTCGATGCCGAGACCTAAAAATGGACAAAATCCTTCAGACTGAGAAGAGTAAGGCAGAGGATTTGTAAGTGTGCTCTAGGTGCATCAATATACGGTTAATTGGTATTGCGGAATCTACCAATATCCCTAACATGGAACTTTTTGTGGAACATTTACTAATCACTCTTTTTGGCAGAGACACTTTCTCCATGGTGTTTGTTGTGGAGCGGGCTCATAGGTTGTTAGCGCCCAGACCAATAACAGGTGCTCCCCGAGACCTATTATTGCAAAGCTGCTAAACTATAGTGGCCTTGCGCGGAGCTAGATAATACACACTGAGTGGTCCCCATCTATAACAATTTTAAATTAATTTTGTCCTCTGATAATGGAGACATATCTGTATTTGATAATAAATAAATGCTTTAAGTATAGACATCATAATATGTTTTTTCATAATAATATGTTTTTTTAAAATGAGGTGAGAAATTGATTTTTAATAATTATTAGTTGAAAGCACAATATAAGAATAGACTAGAAAGACTTTATGTTAGAAACGTTATGGTAGCTAGGTGTCAGCAACACATGTACTGAATATTGGCACATGTATTCTCTACTGTTTAGAAAACTGTCCTGAAGAAGGTGAACTATCAATCGAATATCACTGAAACGCTGCGTCGACTACTGTTTTCTGTAATGAAAAGTATTTTAATTGTGTATGATTCTTATGTTTTTAATAATTAATTGTTGTTTTAAAATTGTTTGTATAAATAAACCATACCAATGTATTTTTGATATATCAAATCTTTGGATTCATGTGTATTATTCGAGTGTTGGCTGGCACAATGAAATTTTAATTTGTCTTGACGATATAGAAATCTTGTGTTTATATATGTGTTTTTTTGCTAATCTGTACTTACATAACTGTACGTAAAACCTTGGGACATTTTTTTGTTTCATTCCATCAGTGAGAGAGACCTGTGCATTTTTCAAATCGGTGGTGAAAAAATATGAGTATGTTGCTGGAGATGTGGGCCGCCGTGCCACCAATGTACTTACCGGGGGAAGGTAAACACCCATTATTCCGCAACTTTCTTTCCACATACCATCACTCCGCATACTTTCATTACGAAAGTACCATGACCCCGCAATGCCATTATAACGCATGGCATTACATTTTATATGCTTTTACCACGCATACATTTACAACGAAATTTGTTGTGAATGCATGAATGGTAAAAGCATGTTTTTTTAAAAATGCTTGGATAAGGTAAGTATGGGTATAGGGGTATATGTTTTGGGGTACTGAGGTATATGGTTTGTGGTGTTTGGGTATTTTAAGAGTTCAGATATAGTTTTGGGTTATGGGGTACAGGTGTAGTTTTAGGGTTTAGGGATAGGTATGGGTTTTGGGGTACAGGGGTATTTTAAGGGTTCAGGGCTAGGTTTTGGTTTTGGGGTACAGGGGTATTTTTAGGGTTCAGGGTTAGGTTTGGGTTATGTGGTACAGGGGTACTTTAGGGTTCAGGGGTAGGTTTTGGTTTTGGGGTACAGGGTTATTTTTATGGTTCAGGGCTAGGTTTGGGTTTTGGGGTACAGGGGTATTTTTAGGGTTCAGGGCTAGGTTTGGGTTTTGGGGTACAGAGGTATTTTAAGGGTTCAGGGCTAGGTTTGGATTTTGGGGTACAGGGGTATTTTAGGGTTCAGGGGTAGGTTTGGGTATTGGGGTACAGGGGCATTTTTAGGGCTCAGGGCTAGTTTTGGGTTTTGGGGTACAGGGGTATTTTTAGGGTTCAGGGGTAGGTTTGGGTTTTGAGGTACAGGGGTATTTATAGGGTTCAGGGCTAGGTTTGGGTTTTGGGGTACGGGGTATTTTTAGGGTTTAGGGATAGGTTTGGGTTTTGGGGTACAGGGTATATTTATAGGGTTAAGATGGGTTAGTGTTTAAGGGTGTAGGGGTATTTTAAGGAGTAAGGGTGGTTTATGATTATGGGGTGCAGGGGTATTGAAAGGGAGCAGGGTGGACATCCGGAGCTGGAATGTACAGAACCTGGGAAGAAAAAACAATAACATATTGGGCAATCCCGTAATCCCGCGCCCCGCACACCCCCACGCCCCCAGCGAGCGCCCACAGCACACGATATGAGACATGGCATGAAGGGCGGAACGTACCACACGCCCCCAGCGTTTGTCACGCCCCCAGCACACGCCCACAGCACAACACAGACACGCCCACAAGGGACGGTTCTTTTACCTTTTAAATGTATATGGTGGGCGTCTGCATAGCCTATGTCCTGCTGCAACTGCCCTTTCCAACGCTGTATTGGGTGTTGTGAATGGTGCAGTGGTTCCTGAGATTACCTGCCTCAAAAGTTTGGGCTCTCTCTTTATCTATCTACTAGCAGCCCTTCCCGACGTTGTCCGGGTATGAATTGCTGCCGGGCAGTAGTATATTGTTTTGTAGGATTTCGTTTTGATAGCATTTCTATTCTGTGACAGGCCTGTGAAACGCTCCGATTCACAGTACACTGCTGATGCACTTAAGAGTGCGTGTTCAGTAGTGTGTGAACTCGAGTTTCCCTACTTTATTTTTCCTTGCAATTTTATAGCGCAAACTCGACAACATGGCATGAGCACAATTTACATTACAGAAGAACACGTTAATTTGTGGTAGGCATGGTGAGACAAAGCGATTTGCCTGGAATCACAAGGTGTTGAGCTGATGCCGAGATCCAAACGTAGCTCCCCAGCTCTAAAGTTCGCAATTCTAGAACTTGTGGTGGGAGGTGTGCCTAAAAGTGTATGTCGGTGCTGGCCATCAATGAGAGAGACTTGGTGCATTTTTCAAATCGGTGGTGAAAAAATATGAGTACGTTGCTGGAGATGTGGGCCACCGTGCCACCAATGTACTTACCGGGGGAGGGTAAATACCTATTATTCGGCAACTTTCTTTCCGCATACCATCACTCCGCATACTTTCATTACGAAAGTACCATGACTCCGCAATGCCATTATAACGCATGGCATTACATTTTATATGCTTTTACCATGCATACATTTACAACGAAATTCTTTGTTTATGCATGAATGGTAAAAGCATGTTTTTTTTTAAATGTTTGGATAAGGTAAGTATGGGTATAGGGGTATATGTTTTGGGGTACTGAGGTATATTTTTTGGGGTGTTTGGGTATTTTAAGGGTTCAGATATAGTTTTGGGTTATGGGGTACAGGGGTAGTTTTAGAGTTTAGGGATAGGTATGGGTTTTGGGGTACAGGGGTATTTTTAGGGTTCAGGGCTAGGTTTAAGTTTTGGGGTGCAGGGGTATTTTTAGGGTTCAGGGCTAGGTTTGGGTTTTGGGGTATAGGGGTATTTTAGGGTTCAGGGGTAGGTTTAAGTTTTGGGGTACAGGGGTATTTCTAGGCTTTAGGGATAGGTATGGGTTTTGGGGTACAGGGGTTTTTTAAGGGTTCAGGGCTAGGTTTAAGTTTTGGGGTGCAGGGGTATTTTTAGGGTTCAGGGCTGGGTTTGGGTTTTGGGGTACATGGATATTTTAGGGTTCAGGGGTAGGTTTGGGTTTTGGGGTACAGGGGTATTTTTAGGGTTCAGGGGTAGGTTTGGGTTTTGGGGTACAGGGGTATTTTAGGGTTCAGGGCTAGGTTTGGGTTTTGGGGTACAGGGGTATTTTTAGGGTTCAGGGCTAGGTTTGGGTTTTGGGGTACAGGGGTATTTTTAGGGTTCGGGGTGGGTTTGGGTTTTGATGTACAGAGGTATTTATAGGGTTCGGGGGTAGGTTTAAGTTTTGGGGTACAGGGGTATTTTTAGGCTTTAGGGATAGGTATGGGTTTTGGGGTACAGGGGTATTTTTAGGGTTCAGGGCTAGGTTTGGGTTTTGGGGTGCAGGGTGTTTTTAGGGTTCAGGGCTAGGTTTGGGTTTTGGGGTACAGGGGTATTTTAGGGTTCAGGGGTAGGTTTAAGTTTTGGGGTACAGGGGTATTTTTAGCCTTTAGGGATAGGTATGGGTTTTGGGGTACAGGGGTATTTTAGGGTTCAGGGGTAGGTTGGGTTTTGGGGTACAGGGGTATTTTTAGGGTTCAGGGCTAGGTTTGGGTTTTGGCGTACAGGGGTACTTTTAGGGTTCGGGTGGGTTTGGGTTTTGAGGTACAGGGGTATTTATAGGGTTCGGGGCTAGGTTTGGGTTTTGGGGTACAGGGGTATTTTTAGGGTTTAGGGATAGGTTTGGGTTTTGGGGTACAGGGTATATTTATAGGGTTAAGATGGGTTAGTGTTTAAGGGTGTTGGCGTATTTTAAGGAGTAAGGGTGGGTTATGATTATGGGGTGCAGGGGTATTTAAAGGGAGCAGGGTGGACACCCGGAGCTGGAATGTACAGAACCTGGGAAGAAAGAACAGTGAAATATTGGGCACAACGCTCGCTTTTTTTTCCGTAATCCCGCGCCCCCACACGCCCACGCCCAAGCACACGCCCACAGCACACAATATGAGACATGGCATGAAGGGCGGAACGTACCACACTCCCCCAGCGTTTGTCATGCCCCCAGCACACGCCCAGAGCAAAACGCGACACGCCCACAAGGGACTACTTTGCTGGCACGGTTCTTTTACCTTTTAAATGTATATGGTTGGTGTCTGCATAGCCTATGTCCTTCTGCTGCAACTGCCCTTTCCAACGCTATATTGGGTGTTGTGATTGGTGCTGTGGTTCCTGAGATTACCCGCCTCAAAGGTTTGGGCTCTCTCTTTATTATATTAGTATGGATATCTATCTATATTACTATTATAAAGGAAGAACTTTGAGTCTTTGAGGCGGGTAAACTCGGGAACCACAGCGCCAATCCACACATCCGATACATCGTTGTAATCCTCAGGGTGTGCAGATGGACATAGGCTATATAAAGTTAAAAAACACGTTATATTTAAAAAAATGTACATTAAAAAAAAGTAGTCCCTGAGAAGTAGCGCCGGCCGCGACCTGCGTGCTCACATCAGGAGCGCGGGGAGGAGCGGCGTCCAGGAGCACGAGAAGGACCGGCGGACATGGCGCGGGGGAGGAGCGGTGACGACTGGCGGTGAGGAGCAGCGGAACAGTGAACTGAGGCGCGCGGGGGAGGAGCGGCGGATAAGGTAAGGCTCCGGGGACCCACGGACAATGTCGGGGCAGGCGGGGGACGGGGCGAGCATTTGCCAGGGCTGCGGGCGGGGGTCCGGGCTGCAGGCGGGGGCCGGGAAAGCCAAGTGCGGGTCCGGGCTTTGGGCGGGGGTCGGGGAAGCCAAGTGCATCATTTACTGCTGTGGGCGGGGGTCCTAGCTGCGGGCGGGAAAGCCAAGTGTGGGTCCGGGCTGCGGGCGGGGGTCGGGGAAGCCAAGTGCATCAATTACTTAATTAAGTGTATCATTTACTGCTGCGGGCGGGGGTCCGGGCTGAGGGCGGGAAAGCCAAGTGCGGGTCCGGGCTGCGGGCGGGGGTCGGGGAAGCCAAGTGCATCATTTACTTAACTATGTTCGCAAATGGTTCTTTAACTCGCACTGAGAAGAGTTAACAAAATGCACACTCCCTTTCAAATGCATGCAATACCACCATCTTGACTCATTGTTTTGTGGGCCCAATGTACATAGGTTTGGCTGTCGGGGCAGGCGGAGGTCAAAGCAGGCGGGGGACGGGGCGGGCGGGGGCCCTTGCTGCTGGATAATGTCCGGGCGGGCGAGGGTCGGGGAAGCCTGATTGCTCCCGGAGAAGGTCGGGACGGGCTGCTAGGCTGCTAGTACTAATATAATAAAGAGAGAGCCCAAACCTTTGAGGCAGGTAATCTCAGGAACTACAGCACCAATCACAACACCCAATACCGCGTTGGAAAGGGCATTTGCAGCAGAAGGACATAGGCTATGCAGACGCCCACTATATACATTTAAAAGGTAAAAGTACCGTGCCAGCAAAGTAGTCCCTTGTGGGCGTGTCTGCATTGTGCTGTGGGCGTGTGCTGGGGGCGTGACAAACGCTGGGGGCGTGTGGTACGTTCCGCCCTTCATGCCATGTCTCATATTGTGTGTTGTGGGCGTGTGCTCGGGGCGTGGGCGTGTGCGGGGCGCAGGATTACGGGAAAAAAAAGTGAGCGTTCTGCCCAATATGTCATTGTTTTTTCTTCCCAGGTTCTGTACATTCCAGCTCCGGGTTTCCACCCTGCTCCATTTAAATACCCCTGCACCCCATAATCATAACCCACCCTTACTCCTTAAAATACCCCAACACCCTTAAACACTAACCCATCTTAACCCTATAAATATACCCTGTACCCCAAAACCCAAACCTATCCCTAAACCCTAAAAATACCCCTGTACCCCAAAACCCAAACCTAGCCCTGAACCCTATAAATATCCCTGTACCTCAAAACTCAAACCTACCCCTGAACCCTAAAAATACCCCTGTACCCCAATACTCAAACCTAGCCCTGAACCCTAAAAATACCCCTGTACCCCAAAACCCAAACCTACCCCTGAACCCTAAAATACCCCTGTACCCCAAAACCCAAACCTAGCCCTGAACCATTAAAATACCCCTGTACCCCAAAACCCAAACCTACCCCTGAACTCTAAAAATACCCCTGCACCCCAAAACCCAAACCTAGCCCTGAACCATAAAAATAATAGTGGAGAAGTGTGGCTCACTGGTTAGAGGAGGCAGACCCTGAAGCAGAGGTCAGACCGGGACCAGGGTTCAATTTCCGACGCAGCAGGGTCCTGAGCTCAAAATGTCCACGGACTCGATAATTCTCGCTTCGGTGCCTACTCAAATCAGGGGCTCACACTCTGCAACTCTGGGCAATAGCTTGCTCAATCTCCACTACGGCCCCGCAGCGGGATGCCTGGCTTTCACCTTGGGGGTGCCCAGTAGGGGCTATCTCACAGGGAAAAACCAGAACGGGTTCCCAAAGCAAGCTCCTTGAGACCCTTTGGGGTTATTAGTGCGCTATATAAGAAGCCAACATTTCATTACATTTTTACACCTCCCGCCACAAGTTCTAGAATTGTGAACTTTATAGCTGGGGAGCTACGTTCGAATCTCGGCATCAGCTCAACATCCTGTGATTCCAGGCAAATCGATTTGTCTCCCCATGCCTACCACAAATGAATGTGTTCTTCTGTAATGTAAATTGTGCTCATGCCATGTTGTCGAGTTTGCGCTATATAATATTGCAAGGAAAAATAAAGTAGGGAAACTCGAGTTCACACACTACTGAATGCGCACTCTTAAGTGCATCAGCAGTGCACTGTGAATTGGAGCGTATTACAGGCCTGTCACAGATAAGAAATGCTATCAAAACAGAATCCTACAAAACAATATACTACTGGCTGGCAGCAATTCATACCCGGACAACGTCGGGACGGGCTGCTAGTAATTTATTAACTAGACAAGCTGCTGTGCTTATGTACTCGCCTCTGATGCCAGTGGAATAGTCCCATTGGCTTTCAATCAGCAGGGAAAAGGAAGCTATACAGGCATTAGCCACACTCAACATTACAAAAATGGGAGATTTGTTTTTGGACAGAAAAGTTTGTAGGTGGGCAGACATAGCGATGGAAGGGCACAACTATACTACCATTACACGATTTCATTTTTATAGGGTCAGACATGCTCTTAGTTGAGGATATGCCATCATTTTCTTAAATGTGCTCCTCCTCTCCAGCTAAATTGGTAACTACCATATATAAATTGACACAGGAACTTAAGAGAACACGCCCCACAAGAGCCAGATTAGACTTGGGGCGAGAGTTGGATATGATAATTGATGACAGCACAGCACCTGGCAGTATTGTTGTGAATTGACAAAAAACATATCATTAAATGACAGCCTCCGCCTTATCCACTTCAAATTTCTAAATCGAGTTTATTGCACGCCTGAAAGACTGTTCTGGTTTGGCTTATGGGACTCCGCAGCCTGCTTATGTTGTCATGAGGGAAATGCTGGGTTTATTCACGTTGCTTGGTATTGCCCCAGGATTGCAGAGTTTTGGTATAAGGTAATTCGCACATTAAATTAAATCACTGGCCTCTCACTGGCACCTGACCCTCTGCTGGCTTTGCTGGGCTACACTAAAAAACATTTAAAAAGGGGGTCAGCCGATTGGTTGTGATAGGTCTATTAATTGCCAAACGTAGAATAGCAATGTGTTGGGCTAGAGGTCTAGGGCCCGATGTACGTAATACGCATTTTCCGATTTTAAAATACCGAATCGCACCGAATCGGTATTTTGAAATCGGAAAATGAGATGTAGATAAAAAAAATCGGAAAAATACCGATTCGGTAGGAATCGGTATTGTGATTCGATACGTACCGAATAGGCATTCACCGAATCGGAATTTACCGAATCGGCTACAACCGATTCGGCAAATACCGAATCGGTAATCGCAATACACCCCCATGGCCAAAAGGTCCATAGGAACGCATTGTAAATACCGAATCGGTATTTACCGAATCGGTAAGATCCGATTCGGTAAAATCCGAATCGGTAAATACCGAATCGGTGAATGCCGATTCGGCAAGCAAGTCAAACTGAAACCAAAGACAACAGCCAATGAGGTGGAACCACCTTCCCCCACCCTAGCAGGGAGTGGCTACCCAGGCAGGTGCAGCTCATTAAGAACTTTCTGGAGAGGCAGCCTGAGCTGAGCATTCACAGTGAGCAGCAGTGGAAGAAGGATCCAGAGCACTGTGAAACATGGCTAGCAGCACTGAGAGCCAGAAGGCTGGGCACAAGAGGAAACCAAAATTCAGCACCATGGAGCTGCAAGTGTTGGTGGAGGAGGTAGTGAGGGTACACAGGCAGCTGTTTGGGAGGCTGTCCCTCACTGTACCTGAGAGCACGAAGAGGAGGCTGTGGAGCGAAATAGGGGAGAAAGTCAACGCTGTCGGTGTCACCCCCAGGAACCTTGACGACCTCAAGAAGAGGTTCTATGATATCCGTAGCCTCACAAAGCGGAAACTGGCAGAGCTTCAGAGGCAAGCAGGACTTACTGGTGGAGGCAGGAACCCGGCGCCACCACTCACTGACCTGGAGGAACTAGTGGCGACTACCATCGAGAGGGAGAGTGTGGTTGGAGTTGGGGACCTGGATAGCTCAGCCAGAGCTACAGCTAAAGGTAAGAAGCATGCGCATCATGACACACCCTACCAGACACCTCCCCTTTAGACCCAATGCACAGCCAAACCCCAGCCCAGTACTGCTACCAACAGACATGAGAAATGCAACATGGTAAATGTAGTCAGCAGAACTAGGCACAAATGTCAGTGCAGAAGCATAATTAAAAGAACTGTGAAACTGAATCAAAGTATTTGAAATGATATGTGCAATGCTTTAATTGTAGTGACTGTAATACATCAGCACTCAATTCACAAATGCTTCTTTATACCTAGGGGCACCATCAGGCGGAGGAGCAGGAGATAGTCAAGCACCAGCACCATCTGCCATTGCGGTGGCAGGGCCAAGCACCAGTCAAGCAGCACAGGAGGAGGAGGCGGAGGAGAACTCCAGTGCCCTGGAAAATGAGGAGGACCTTGGACATTCCCTCACATTTCTACACTCCCCCCGACTATCTGGCACGCCCCCATTGCAGTTCTCCCCAGATAACTCTCCACCACAGAGCCACCCTGCACCTGCCACATCTCCTGCCAGGAGTATTATTGTAGCTCCATTGAACCCCATCGAGGGAGCAGCAGGTCAGGCCCCAGCTAGCAACACAGTTACACCTGTGGCACCCCAGCCCACGCAGCAGGGCAGCAGCAATCCCCGGAGGCGCAGAACATCCAGCAGTGCTCTTCCAGCACGGGAGGGCAGTGTGTTTCAAGGGCTGGAGGGCAGTATGGTAAAGATCCAGGGGATGCAGGCTAAATCCATCTTGGCCTGCCAACGCCAGTTGCGGGTGCATAACCTGCAGATGGGAGAGATGGCGCAGGGGTTTAAGACATTTGTAGAAAGCAATAAGGACATTGCTACAGGTCTTGGCCGAATGACCACTGCCATCACGCAGCTCTGTACCAAACTGGATGACCACGAGCACTCTCGCCGCAGGGATGCACGGATGCATAATAGGGCAATCAACGGCCTTGCTGCTGCTACCGCCCAGCTATGCCAACCTGGGGCAAATATGGAGGCCAGCCTGACCCAGAACACTGCTGAGGTCACTAGGGGCATGGCCCGCATTACGACCGCCATGGAGGCACTTATAATTTCAAACACTGTTGGCAATCCAGCCCTGGACCTGGGCGAGGCTGGGGACAGCAGCAGCCGCAGCAGCCCGGCCAGCGCAATGTCAGAGCCACGCCGGGGCAGCAGGCACTCTGCTGAGGCTGCTGGACATGCAGAAGGGGGAGAGTCACATGCCATTGGGGCTGCTAAGCGCAGCAAAAAATAAGCTTGCCAGGGCGGGTGAGGCAACCCGGACAATTGACATTTAACAACTTTTTGTTTACATTTTCTTTTGTTGCACATCAGTGCAGTAACGTTGTTGCAACATTATTAAATATTTCATTTCCTAACATCCATTGACCAGCAGCCCGGCCAGCGCAATGTCAGAGCCACGCCGGGGCAGCAGGCGCTCTGCTGAGGCTGCTGGACATGCAGAAGGGGGAGAGTCACATGCCATTGGGGCTGCTAAGCGCAGCAAAAAATAAGCTTGCCAGGGCGGGTGAGGCAACCCGGACAATTGACATTTAACAACTTTTTGTTTACATTTTCTTTTGTTGCACATCAGTGCAGTAACGTTGTTGCAACATTATTAAATATTTCATTTCCTAACATCCATTGACCTGTCTGTGCATCAGTACTCACTCAGAAATAGTTTTCTGTAATCTCCTCACGTCTGTATCTGCCATCACTTGGTGTAGACACCCCAGCAGGTTGTGTTTGTGGCACAGCAACGTCGTCGTCATGGTCCTCGTAGTCTGACAACTCCACCTCAGTGCCCTTCTTCACCGCAAGGTTGTGCAACATTGCACAGACAGCTATGATCTTGCAGCAGGTGATGGGGGTATACTGCCTTGCACCTCCACTATTGTGCAAGCATCTGAATCTGCTTTTCCAGATGCCAAAGGTCCGTTCAACTACATTCCTTGTGCTTTTGTGGGCCCGGTTATACCTCCTTTGGCTGGGTGTAGAGGGGTTGAGGTAGGAGGTGAGTATGAATGAGCGGAGGGCATATGCACTGTCGCCTAGAAGGAAAAGGGGTAACATTACTCACATGCATACATGTATTTCACTTAGCTACTTTGTGTTATGGGGGTCTGATGATGTGTCTCACCTAGGAGGTATCCTTCACCAAATTCGCCAGCCGTCAGCCGTGCATAGATGCCGCTCTGTTGAAAAATGTAGGAGTCGTGGGTACTCCCTGGAAATTTTGCGACCAGGTCTGTGATGGTGCACTTCGCATTGCAGATCACCTGAACATTGATGGTGTGCGTAGACTTCCTATTGCGGTATATGTATTCTGTGTCAGCAGGGGGGCAAATCGGAATGTGCGTGCCATCTATACAGCCGATGATTTGGGGAAATTGTGCCATCTGGTAAAAGTCAGCTTTTGTTTGTACCAGTTCTGCTGGGTTGCAGGGAAAGAGATGTATTGGTCCATCCTGTGTATCATGGCGTCAAGGAATTTGTGTAAAAACCTTGACAGGCTGCTCTGGGTCACCCCTCCTAGCGCAGCTACTCCACTTTGATAGCTGCCAGACGCAAGCAGGTGTAGGCTGCATAGCACCTGCACGTGTGCTGGGATGGCATGTGCCCTTGGGGTGGGGTGGTCCAACAGTGGTTTGAGGTCCCTGATGAGCTCCAGAATGGTGTCTGAGTCCAGCCTGTACCTCTGTAGGATCTCTGCCTCTGTGAGCATGAACAGGGTGATCCTCTGTCTGTAGACCTGTTCCTCTCTTTGCCATTCCCTCTCTCCTTCCTGCTGTAGCCGTAGCCGCCTTGCAATGACATAAAAAGCAGCCATCCTGCAAGTTGCAATGCATTTTGGGTCTATTTTTATAGGTTGAAGTTGGTTACCACCTGATTGTAATCCATGGTACATACCGATTTTGAAATACCGATTTTGAGCCAAAATCGGTATTTCTGTGCTTCCCTACATCTCTCTCTCTGTCCGATTCGGAATTTTTCCGATTCGCTGTCTCTAACGATTCGATACATGGACCGAATCGGTATTTTTTCCGATTCGGTGTCACTACCGATTTGGTACATGTACCGAATAGGTATTTTTATAGAATCGGTATGTTACCGATTCCTTCTGTTACCGATTCGGGGTATTTCCGATTCGGATTATGTCCGATTCGGTAGCCATTCCGAATCGGTATATTTACCGATTTGGACAATTTTCATTGCCCTACATCTCGATGGCTGGATACCGATCGGTAAGGGACAAAAATCGGTATTTTCGGCCGTTACAGATCGGTAACGGCCTACCTACATCGGGCCCCTAGTTCCTAAAATTGAGGAATGGTGAATAGACATGTTATATTGTAACACACACTCAAAAATTTACAATGAGTTGTTACCTCCTCAGAACCGAACCAAGGGATTCTGGGGGTTATAGCAGCAGTACTTGGTTGGCAAGGAAACGGGAGAACCGGAAAGCAACACAGATTATCACTATGACTGAATTGTATGCTGTGTGGTGACTTGCATGCTGTGTTGGGGACAGAGGTTTTAGGTAATTTTTAGGAATCCCATTACAAACATCCTGTATGAGTTTATTCCCATTCCACGTCATCATGTAGCTTGACTGTATTATTGCTCTAGTTGTGAGATCTACCACTCTCTACATGGCCAAAATGGACTCAGACAGCATCCAGTCATTTTTCTCATATATTGCCACATGTGCATGTAACACTGGATATTGTGTAAATAAAATAATGAAAAAAAGTACAAATTGCTACATTTGGAAATAGTCAATGCATTAATATGTGTAAAAATGGGAAACGCTTGCAATACCAAGTGCATATTTGAGGTATAGATCTACAGTTCCAAGAAATCCCTTATTTGGCCACACAGAGTACATTTGGTGCTGGGGGAACGCACCACTCCCCTCTGATACCGAGTCTTGGCATTCCTTTACCGCGCCCGCTTTGATGCTGAGTCCTGGGACTCCTATACCACTCCCCTCTGATGCTGAGTCCTGGGATTCCTATACAGCCCCCCTCCGATGCAGAGTCCTGGGATTGCATTTCAAGACTGGAGGCTACCATTATGCATATTTACTTTAATGCTAACTCCAAGCAGCCACTTAAAAGTAATACATCATAAAGTGAAACAGTTCTAGAACAGAATCTTCCTGATGTATAATAGCCATGCCCTTAGAATAGTCTGCCTCTTTTAAATGCAGCTCCAACTAAGTACAACTTTGCGATTCTTTGTCTTCTGGTCCGAGTTATTTTTATCAGCGCTCTCCTAAATCACTTCCTATACCACTCGCTCTGATGCTGAGTCCTGGGAATCCTATGCCAAGCCCCTCCGATGCCGAGTCCTGGGATTCCTATCTCATTCCCCTCTGATGCTAAGTCCTTGGGTTCCTATACCGCTCCACTTCGATGCTGAGTCCTGGGATTCCTATACCAGGCCCCTCCGATGCCGAGTCCTGGGATCCCTATCTCATTCCCCTCTGATGCTGAGGTCTGCGATTCCTATAACACTCCTTTCTGATGCTGAGTCCTGGGATTCCGATACCCCGCCCCTCTGAAGCTGAGTCCTGAAGTTCCTAAAACAGTGCCCTCCGATGCTGATTTTTCAAATTCCTATACCACTACCCTCCCATGCCCAGTCCTGGGATTCCTATTGAGGTACTGGGTTTTTCAGAACCGGTACTGATCCGGTCCCCCAGCGGTGCCAGGGACAACACCCAAAGACCTCGGGTACTTTCCTAATTCAGACACTGAAACCAGAGTCTTCTAGGTGAAGTCAAAGATCGAATTTATTGGCTGCAACCAAGTAACAAGCGTCCTAGAAGTACAACAACACGGTGTGCATATTCTCAGGAGACTGCTCAACATTACAGAGCCAGGCTTCTCTTTTTATACAAAATATTAAGCTTCAGGCAAGCATTCTTAGATTTACAGTGCAAACATTCTTAGATCTACAGTGGGCTATTCACATATTTTACTACAAAGAAAAAGCAGAGTCATGATGACAAGTCCACATTTCAGTTCGTCCAGCCCACAGCAAATTACCCGGCAAGGCCCAACATTTTCATCAGATATCGGTGTACCCTCAATAAAACCGGGCTCCTCCTCATCATAAAGCAAGTAAGAGAGAAAAGAGCAGGGACAGGTGTGAGCAAGATTAGGCAGGGTGTGTGTGCGATGAAAAAGGTTATGGCCTGTTGTGCTTTGATGCTATCTCGTTCGGCCACTGGGAGAGGGACTGACCGAACAGGTTTGGCCTGGGGCAGTGGTTCCAGCTTGCCTGGGTCACAGAAAAGTCAATTAAGGTGTACGTGTCCTTTGATATCGATTTCAGCTGTGGTTATAAGCCTATGTGAAGGGCAACTCACAAAATGGCTGCCATACATAAAATGGAAGCCAAGGGTTCAGGGCGAGAATGGCGATTTAGAGGTGAAATCGCCACTCGAATTTGACGCAAATGCTTGTACATAGTGTACTAGCCATTATCGGTCTTTTGATATAAAAATCGTCATGTTACGACAAAGTTTGTTGCACGAGTCCAGAATTTTCAGAACTACAAACCCTCCTTTTGCCCTTACATAGGCAATTAACCTAATCTCATGCTAATCTGAGTCCAGGTCTATATTCCTAAAGTCATTGAGATGTTGCTGTGACATCATTCTGGTACTTAGTTCGTCTTTTGACACAGGCTTCCTTACACATGATGTAGCACAGAGGCCACATATTGCAGGAGCACACTGCACGCACAGACAGAACAGGAAAAGAATGGCTAAAACCATCCCAATTACCATCAGATTTTTCCATCCCCAGCCGGATATCAGTTCCCAGAACCTTCCCATAAAAGACTAATCTCCTTTATCCACATGAATAAATTCGGAAATCTTATGCAATTTGGAGATGGCCTGGTACACTGTTGGAGCGTTAGCTGGAATGAAAACACAGCAACTCGATTGGATCAATTTACATACCCCGCCTCGGTCTGCAAGTATGACATCTAATGCGACCCTGTTCTGAAGGGTCATAAGACGGTCCGACTGGAGCTCAGCAGTCAAGTTACTAAGGGCACCAGCAGTTTCAATTATGGTGGATTCAACCACCCTTGCTAACTGCCTTATGTTTCTGCTGTTAACCATTGGTCCCCAGAACGGCAGAAAACCCTTTCCGAAGTCCCCAAATTCTTGTCCTGCAGTGTCTTCTTTACTCAAGACACCTCTAACTATCCTTGTCTTATGGTAATCTGCCGCTGCTGTATAGGTGGAGGCAACAGGATCGAAACAAAACAAGTGCCCGAAAAGTCAGGGGGCAACCATGTATAGGCTCAATCATGGCAGATGAAATAGGTACCCTTAGCTGCTAAAAATGAAGGGGAAGTCTGAGATGCAAAAACATACGTTTCAGTACAGACACTCTTCCCTAACTGAGCTCTGGGATTCTTTCCAGTACCTTGCTGTTTCTCACTCAGAGTAGTTCCATATCCGGTCACGTTCCATCCTATGTATACTAGTGTCTCATCTCTTGGAATAGTTTCATAGGAAATATCTTCCTTAATCATATCTACTATACCCTTAACTAGAGCACTATTCTTAGGATTGTCTGTTACAGAACGTAGGGGGTAGACATCATGTGCATAAATGAACATTGTTCTGTATGCCCACACAGAACCATTGTGGTTGAATGGCAGGACCAAGTAAGGAATACCTTTATCCGTTGTGTGGGGCATAAGACCACACACCCAGCAGTTAGTCGTGTTCATTACTAGTTGGTGTTGGTGCAAGAGCTGAATGAAGGAGTTATTAATAAACTCTAATCTCCTAGCTGACTCATGTTCAGGAAGGGGTTGAAAAGAATGTGAAGAAACAGTAGGAGGAGGTACGGGCGATGTGGTGGGTGCAAATGTCGCTTGTAAAGAAAATAATACATATCCTACTAAAAACATTATTGCACTGAATAACAGGAAAATGCATAATAATAAAAAACGTTTCTTTGTCATTAATCCACATATTCTGGCCTTAAAGTTCACAGTTTTGGCAGGTGTCTCCATCTTGAAAAACTCCATCCTCTCTACAATGCTGCCCGCGATGGGAGGTTGATTCTGCTAAGGAATGCTTCTGTTGATCCAGGGCAACTCCCTTAGACGAACCAGAACTGTCGACCTAACGTCGTCAGCTGCACCCCAAAGACTTTGGGCAATCGCGGCCCTAGCAGCGGAACCCGGATGGCGGTTCGAAAAACAAAATGAGCAAGTTCCTCAGATGGGAGAGCTGCGCTTTCAAAAATAGTATTTGCGAGGGGAAAAAAAAAAATGCTAGTTCACTTTTATTAGTTCGTATTTCTCGGCCTCAGATTATACCGTTGTTTTCCCTGTAAAAAATGTTATTAGTTCACTTTTATTAGTTCGTATTTCTCCGCCTCAGATTATACCGTTGTTTTCCGGGTATTGTATGGTCTCAGAACAAGAGTTTACGTTCTGTGGTGTCCAATTGGACTGATGGTGATACAGCTGGTTGCAAAATATTGTCACTCTCTTGCTTAATAATAGTTCCTTTTTCACGAGCGTCACTGAAAGGCACAAACCGTCGCACAGTATCCGTCTCTGAGTCGGCGACACCTTCCTGGACCCACCGGTCATAGGGCAGAGGCAGGGGGATCCGTTTACAGTGGATCCCGTGGATCCAGTTCTTCTTTCCTTCCACTCGAACAGCTGATCTTGTGGAAAGAAGGACGAGGTGTGGGCCAGTCCACCTGGGCTGGTCGTTTTTTGTTTGTTGAAAATTCTTTATCCGCACCCAGGAACCAGGATCGATTTGATGGCCTGGAGCTTCAGAGACCGAGGAAGGGAGTCATGGACCTGTTGGTGTAAAACACGCAATTTAGCCGTCAATTCGTTCAAATAGTCAAGCAAAACAGGATGTTCTATTTCACTGAACTTGGTGGGTCTTGGCACCCCCCATATGTTGGCCGGACGGCCGAAGACAATTTCATAGGGACTAAGTTTCACTCTTGAATGCACGGTCATTCTGGTGGATAGGAGTGCTAAGGGCAGAGCGTCAGGCCATTTAAGACCATTGCTCGCTTGAATCTTCGCTAGTTTTAACTTTAGTGTGCCATTATAACATTCTACTATTCCAGCTGATTGGGGGTGATTTGCAGCATGGAACTTCTGTCGGATGCCTAGCCCTTCACATACTTTCTTCATCACTTGACCCACAAATTCACTCCCATTGTCACTCCAGATCATTCTAGGCATTCCAAATCTCGGGAAGAACTCTTTCACAAGTGTTTTTGCTGTGGACAAGGCAGTATTGTCCTTTAGGGGATATGCTTCTACCCATCTTGAGAAGGCACAGACAACAACGAGTACGTATTTTAAATTGTTGCACCTCTCCATGTGGATGAAATCTAGCTGCAAGACCTCAAACGGATACGTAGGAGGTGCAAAATGACCAGCTGAAGTTGGGGTTCCCCTACCAGGATTGTGTTTCAGACACACCATGCAATACTTGACCACATTCTCTGCATACTTAGGAATTCCAGCATTTTGCCATACCAGAGCCAACAACTTGCAAATCCCTTTCACGCTGATATGAGCCATTCCATGAGCCATTGTAACCACTGCAAGCACGTACGCATCGGGTAGCAACCATCTCTGATGCTCTGACAATTCAACCCAACAACCATTTGCATCCATTCTACCCGTACTTTCTCTCCACGTGTTCAACTCTTTCTCTGTAGCCTCAGATTGGATCGATTTCACACTCTCTACCGTGTCTTCACACATTCCAACATCACCAACCCATCTTGCAGAGCCTGCAACATATATTCTGCTCATCACATTCCTTGCTGTTTCTTTTGCCACTTCATCAGCAAATGCATTTCCACGACCAACATCATCAGTCACCATCTTGTGAGCACTACATTTTACAATCGCAACTTGTAGAGGCAAAGTCAGTGATTCAAGGAGTTCATTCACCAACTGACCATGCTGGATCTTGGCTCCGTGCGAAGTCAGAAACCCACGTTCGCGCCACAGTCGCCCAAAACTATGAGCCACACCAAACGTATACTGACTGTCAGTGTACACATTTACTTTCATTCCTTTTGACAACACACACGCCCTTGTAAGTGCAATCAATTCTGCTGCTTGAGCTGAGTTATGTGGAATACATGCAGCTTCAACGATTGTATGCAAAGTCGTGACAGCATATGCTGCAGTCGTGTCACCATTCGGAAGCTTGAAGCATGAACCATCCACCCATAAGGTACCATCGCATTCAACAAGAGGAGTATCTTGGAGGTCTATTCTCCCTTTCGTTTCTTCTTCTGTTCTAAGAAAACAATTATGCTGCTCTTCAGCATTCTCTGTCTCAACTGGAATTGGCAATAACGTGGCTGGGTTTAGTGTGCTGCATCTTTTGATGTGCACATGGCTCGCAAACAAAGTTAGTTCGTAACCAGACAATCGAGCACTAGTTAAGTGCTGTGTCTTGGTTCTGTTCAATAACGTGTCCACTGCATGTGGAACCATTACTACTAACGTGTAATTCATTACTAAACCAGCAGACTGTCAAATAGAAACAGCTGCTGCCGCTGTTGCTCTTAAACAACTTGGCAATGCTTTAGCTACTGGATCCAAAGTCGACGAAAAATACGCACATGGACGCTGCTTGTCTCCAAACAACTGTGTCAACACCGATAATGCACAACCTTCTTTCTCATGGACATACAATGTAAAGGGCTTGCTGTAGTTGGGGGTACCCAACACAGGAGCCGAACATAATGCTGTGCGTAATTCAGAAAAACTTTTCTGACACTCTTCAGACCAAGGCACGGGATTGGGTGTATCTTTACACGTTAATGCCACCAAGGGTTTAGCCAGTAAAGAAAAATTTGGAATCCACTGTCTACAGTACGATGTAATACCCAAGAAAGCACGTACTTCTCTCTGTGTTCTTGGCACACTTAATTTTGCTATTGCCTGAATTCTTTCTGGGGTCAGTTTTCTTCCCTCCTTCGATAAGAGATGACCTAAGTAGGTCACTTCTTGTCGACAATATTGTAATTTAGGGAGAGACACTTTGTGATGCAAATCACACAAATGACGCAACAAAGAAAACGTGGCTTCTTTACATATTTCCTCAGAATCTGCAGCAACAAGCAAGTCATCGACATACTGAATGAGGGTAGCGCCTTCAGGTAAAACAATCGTATCAAGCTGTGTTTTTATAGCTTGACTATATTTTGATGGACTTTCACAGTAAGCCCTGGGGAGGGCGTTTAAACCGGAAGCTTCGTCCTCTTAAACTGAAGCCAAAAATATCCCTACTCTCCTCAGCAATCGGGATGCTGAAGAAAGCATTCTTTAAGTCAATCACCGAAAACCTAGTTGCAGAGGCTGGAATCATAGTCAATAGGGCAGTAATGTCAGGAACAACTGGAAATTGTGGCACAACTATCTTATTGACCTCTCTAAGATCAATCACAAATCTGTACACAGGTGGCTGAGAGGGATCAGTTTGTTTCAAAACAGGCAGAACAGGGCTATTGCAAACGTTGCCTCTTGTCTCTTCGATCACATTCTTTTCAATTAAATCGTAAATGATCGCTAACAACGCTTTTTCACCTTCACTTGAAATTTTGTATTGGGGAATTCGTGGCATCTTAGCGTTAGCTTTCAATGTCACAACATATGGTGGTATTTCCAAGAGACCCACATCATTAGGACCAGTAGCCCAAAGAATATCCGGCAGAGATGACAATTTGTCTAGTATTTTATCCTTTGACAAATATATTGGAGAAACCACTTTCTTACCCAATGTGAGCTGTACTCCCGAAGGAGAACAATACAATGTCGCGTACAATCTTTTCAACAAATCCAATCCTAGCAAGTTCTCACCACAACCTGTCGTAAGAATAAGGGGTGCTTCGAATTCACAAGGACCAACAGAAAGAGACATAGGACTAGAGATCGGGTTCCTAACCGGGGTGCCAGAAAAACCTACTGAAACATTCATTTCGCCAGACAAAGGTGCGCCAGGGAGTTTTGAGTGCATAATAGAACTCTTTGTAGCACCAGTATCCAACAGAAATGGTTCTGACACACCTGATGTAATCACCTCAACGTATGGTCCACTCTGATCTACTGGAACTGAAACAACTCCCTCTCTTTGTCTATGGCTGTCCTAGCAATCATTACCTTCCATATACTCATCTTCTGCATAGTAATCATCAGCATAGTACTGAGCTGTCCTACCAGATGCGTTGTTCTGCTGATCAAACCTATTCATAGAATTTTGAGGTGGAAAGGAGCGTGCATTCTGAGGGACGTTTCCACGTCCTCTACCTCTAGTGGTTTGTTGAACACCTCGCCCTCTTGCACCAGAAACACCATTCATGTGTTGCAATAAAACAGGGCAGTTATTCTTATAATGACCCTCTTCTTTGCAATACGCGCACTGATTGGGACCATACGCTAAACGTTGTTGGGAAAACTCTTTTCTTTGTGAGTTTCCCGAATACAGCCGAGGCTGCTGATAATCGCACTGACTATTGGTACGGGGTGGATTAGCTTGCTGTAGAAGAACCTTAGTTTTCAATTCCTTAGTCTTTTTATCTGTTTTCTCCAACTCATCCTTGCGCCTATTTTCGTAGTACTGGGCTGTAGCTAGGATCTGTGCTGACGTTGAGACAGCCCAAGCACTCTCAGAATCCTTCAACTTAGCACACAACTCGGGAAGCAGATTATGTACGAATTTGTCGACGAACAATCTCTGGCCACCCTCAGTAGCCATATCCTGACCACTATGATCTACGAAAGTCTCCTCAAACTGCGTGAAAAAGACAGACACCATTTCATCTTTCTTCTGCTTACACGCAGACAACTTATCCGAATTGATACGTAATTCGGGCATAAGAGTCTTCATATACGCAATAATCTTACCAGCAAGCTCTGTGATCAAATCATCGGGCTTGGCGCCGCCTATTTGTCCGTTATCAGCGTTTCTAAGATTAACCCATGTGTCACCTAATTCAACCGCATGATCTGTGTGATGAATCTTACTCCAAATAGGTTGTGGAACAACATTGCCAAACAACATGTCAATATCCGCCAAATTCATAATACATGAACTCACAGTCTGAGTCAACTCTTTATAGTACCCTGCTGGATTTTTGCGCGGATAAGGCAAAGACTGTTTAATGGCTAAAACTTCAGCGCGTTTCCAGGGGACATGTACCCAGACACGCTGAAAGTGTGCTGGCACAGGTAGAATTCCAGCGTTAGCATTGGCCTGAACGGCTTCCTTCCACACCGGAGGGACCTCGTGCATCGGGCACTGTCGCGCCTTTTTCCTACCTGGTGCATCATGCTCAGACAGTGATCGAGAAGTTGCCCCTTTACTCCGATACGACAATAATGTCTCGATCGCTCTTTCAACATCGGGACCTATGATCATGCCTTCTGCGAAATCGAACCGTACATGGCACAACTCTGGCGGGCTGCATTCCAGATCGTTTCCCTCCAAATCTTCCCAAGATAAACACACATTTGTTCAAAAACATATCTCTGCTTCGGTGCTTCCCACTGATGGAAGACTTCTATGACTGACTGTACATCATACTTTACAGTGTCGAGAACCCATTTATGCTCTAACGATCCAGTAATTCTCTTTCTTTACGGTCGGGCAGTTGACTCCGCAACTGTCTTCGTTCCATATTAGGGGTCGTGTTAGGCGACCCGAAGAAAGGTGAGAGAATGTTAGCGACAGTGTTAGCCATTCTCTGTCGAACGGACGGAGAAGCTGACGGGAGAACAGTAGGAGAACCAGGTTGAGGTAAAGCTGAAGCAGAGGAAATAGCGGAGGAGGTGTGAGGGGAAATAGTCAGGATAGTAGGCAAAGTTGGGGAGATTGGCGGGCCTTGGGGAGGCTCCACCAGAGGAGTAGAAACCAGCGGAGAAGAGGCTGGTGGTTGTGAAAGAACTAGGGTCTGTGCGGCGGGCCGTGGTATAACAAAGTGTTGCGGGGGTGCAGTAGCATTCTGTGCATAGGGGGGTGGTGAACTCAATAAGTGGGACATTAAAGGATCCTTTTCAGGGTCTCTCTTTGTTTCCTGTCCCTTATGCGGCAAAACTGCGTAGCACTTATCCACCGCTAACTTCTTTATCCTGGACATTTACTCACTCTCCTGCTCTTCCTCATTATCCCTAAACGCAACAGCCGCTTGTACCATTGACATACCTCGTTTATTCTTCTTTGCTAGTTTCATTTCTTTCTGTTTGGCTTCCTTTCGCCATAGGCGGAAAGAGTCAAACATTGCCGGCCGGGCTTTCTTCTTAAAAAGTTTGACCTCTAAGTTGTCTAGAATTTCTGTATCGAAACTACCATATTGGGGCCATTTTAAAACACCATCCTTCCTGGTATATCGGACCCATACTTCGTTATAGGCGATGGGACCTACGCCATGTTTCACGTATAATTCATAAGTTGGAGTTCCAATCGGAGGAACCGGACACGAGTCCTCCAATCGGGAATCCCTATCACAACCAAGACAAAACAAATTTCCAAGTCTGCTAAAACCAGGCATCTTCGCTCTCTAGTCTAGCTTCAAACTTCGAAGGATTATCGATTATGATATTCTCGTGAATACACAAGTCCTTCGGCTTTGGCGCTTGCAAGTTCCAAACAAAACAAAACTAAGGACTAACTGCCCCTTACACCGCAGGTGTATTACTTTTTGAGACGCACTTACGGCGTAGTGAGGTGCTCCATATTTAGCGTGGCTTTTTGTGTCCATGTAAGGTGGCCCCCTTTAACGCAGCCCTTTGTGTGAAAGGGGCATTCTATGGGTGTTGCTCTGGGTGTTCCCACGTAACATCCATGGATTCTGCCACATTTACAGATTTACAATGTTTCATAAACCTGGGAATGCTCCAGAATCGTACGCCTCCCCAGGGGAGGCATTCGGAGGCGCAAAGAGGAGAAATACTTTTATTTCTCCTTATTTTTCCGCTTTCTATACGTGATGCATTTTGCAGCGCACATAGAAAGAGGAAAACACCCCTCGTGATTGTTTTTGTGCAGGAAGATTTCCCTTCCTGCACAAAAACAATCATCCCGCAGTGCAGCCACCTTTGCACCATGGTGCAAGGGTGCCTCCGTTGGTGCTTGCATCCAATTGCGCTCCAGCGCAGGGGTGAGCTCAGGAATACGTCATATTGTTGTCAATATAAGAGCCTGGATCTCTTTGCATCGGAAGTAATGCAGCACGGTGCAGAAAAATGGCTTGCGGCTCCACACTGTGTTACTTCCTTGTAAATATGGCTCACAGTAGTATTTGGCCTTCTTACTTTATCTTCCTGGGGTAACATTGCCTGCTTCCCGGTGTTTTCATCCCTTATCCGGTTTCAAAGCAGTCTAAAGCACCTGAGATGCTCGCAGGCATACCTACTTCTGAGCAGGTCGACTGCACACGGCGCCCACGTCGCGGGCCCAGACTGCAGAGGCCCCCTCTGAGCACCTCCGGCTAATGCGGTGTGTGTGCCTGCAACCAGGGGCCATGTCTCTGAGGACCGCGTCCTCCGCAGTGCCTGTGCTGGCAGCCTTGGAGGTCTCGGACCTCTTCGGCTTCCCAGGAGCTGCTGTGGTAGGCCGCATTCACCCGACGCATCCTTGGGCAACCACGCGTCAGGTTGATATTAGAGGAAAAGTGCTGGGCAACAGTTGACAGTTACAGCGTCTCCGCAATCGGCTGCTTTCTGTCAAGATTTACCGCTCCTCACTTCTGTGCTCTGATAAGGAGGAGACTTAGTGCTTGCCAACAATCTTTATAAAACAAGCATTTGCAATGCAATAGGTCTCGCATTATAAAAGTTTGAGCTGTTGGCATTGCTAATAATAATGCAACACTAGCAGCTCAAAGATTCAGTAATGTGAGACCTATTGTATTGCAATTGTTTTTTTTTATATAGCACGAACGTGAGTGAAAGGTGTGTATTTATGTTGCATTGAGTACAGTGTAATTATGTGTTGTGTTATGTGGCACAGAGTGGTATTGTGTGAAGTGTATTTATCTTGCACTAGCAGCCCGTCGCGACGTTGTCCGGGTATGAATTGCTGCCGGCCAGTAGTATATTGTTATCTGTGACAGGCCTGTGAAATGCTCCGATTCACAGTGCACTGCTGATGCACTTAAGAGAGCGCATTCAGTAGTGTGTGAACTCGAGTTTCCCTACTTTATTTTTCCTTGCAATATTATATAGCGCGAACTCGACAACATGGCATGAGCACAATTTTCATTACAGATGAACACATTCATTTGTGGTAGGCACGGGGAGACAAATCGATTTGCCTGGAATCACAGGATGTTGAGCTGACGCCGAGATTCAAACGTAGCTCCCCAGCTCTAAAGTTCGCAATTCTAGAACTTGTGGCGGGAGGTGTGTCTAAAAGTGTATGTCGGTGCTGGCCATCATTGAGAGAGACCTGGGCATTTTTCAAATCGGTGGTGAAAAAATATGAGTATGTTGCTGGAGATGTGGGCCGCCATACCACCAATGTACTTACCGGGGGAGGGTAAACACCCATTATTCCGCAACTTTCTTTCCGCATACCATCACTCCACATACTTTCATTACGAAAGTACCATGACTCCGCAATGCCATTATAACGCATGGCATTACATTTTATATGCTTTTACCACGCATACATTTACAACGAAATTCGTTGTAAATGCATGAATGGTAAAAGCATGTTTTTTTAAAAAGTTTGGATAAGGTAAGTATGGGTGTAGGGGTATATGTTTTGGGGTACTGAGGTATATGTTTTGGGGTGTTTGGGTATTTTAAGGGTTCAGATATAGTTTTGGGTTATGGGGTACAGGGGTAGTTTTAGGGTTTAGGGATAGGTATGGCTTTGGGGTACAGGGTTATTTTTATGGTTCAGGGCTAGGTTTGGGTTTTGGGGAACAGGGGTATTTTTAGGGTTCAGGGGTAGGTTTGGCTTTTGGGAAACAGGGGTATTTTAAGGGTTCAGGGCTAGGTTTGGGTTTTGGGGTACAGGGGTATTTTAGGGTTCAGGGGTAGGTTTGGGTATTGGGCTACAGGGGTGTTTTTAGGGTTAAGGGCTAGTGTTGGGTTTTGGGGTACAGGGGTATTTTTATGGTTCAGGGGTAGGTTTGGGTTTTGAGGTACATGGGTATTTATAGGGTTCAGGGCTAGGTTTGGGTTTTGGGGTACGGGGTATTTTTAGGGTTTAGGGATAGGTTTGGGTTTTGGGGTACAGGGTATATTTATAGGGTTAAGATGGGTTAGTGTTTAAGGGTGTTGGGGTTTTTTAAGGAGTAAGGGTGGGTTATGATTATGGGGTGCAGGGGTATTTAAAGGGAGCAGGGTTGACACCCGGAGCTGGAATGTACAGAACCTGGGAAGAAAAAACAATGAAATATTGGGCAATCCCGTAGTCCCGTGCCCTGCACACGCCCATGCCCCCAGCACACGCCCACAGCACACGATATGAGACATGGCATGAAGGGCGGAACGTACCACACGCCCCCAGCGTTTGTCACGCCCCCAGCACACGCCCACAGCACAACACAGACACGCCCACAAGGGACTACTTTGCTGGCACAGTTCTTTTACCTTTTACATATATATGGTGGGCGTCTGCATAGCCTATGTCCTTCTGCTGCAACTGCCCTTTCCAACGCTGTATTGGGTGTTGTGATTGGTGCTGTGGTTCCTGAGATTACCCGCCTCAAAGGTTTGGGCTCTCTCTTTATTATATTAAGTATAGATTAAGTATAGAGTAATTATGTGACATCCAATTATGTAGCACTGAGTGGTATGTGGAGAGTATTTATGTTGTATTGAATACAGTGTAATTATGTGGTACTGAGTGGTATTATGTTGAATGGTTATGTACTCTACTCAATGCAACATAAATACACCCCTCATACCACTCAGTACCATACAATTACAAACTACATATTTACACACTAATCAATGCAACATAAATACTATCCACATCATAACACTCAATACCACATAATTACACAACAAATATTTACAACACATATTTACACTTTACTCAATACAACATAACTACACTCAACATAATACCACTCAGTACCACATATGCTTGTTTCAAGGGCTGTGGTCAGTTTCAGATATCATACTGCAGTTAGTTCCACGTACTGTGATCAGTTTCAGGTATTATTGCTGATTTGAAGAATGGTGGTCTGTTTTATGTTGTGTAGTTAGTTTGAGGCAGTCAGGTGCTAGTGTTGCATTATTATTAGCAATGCCAACTGAGACAGAGACGAAAAGAAAGAAAAGGCACTAGAAAGATGCTGGTAGAGGGGGCAGCGAGAGGCGGCAAAGTATTAAAGGATAATAAGGAAAACAACAGGGGTTAGGGGTACACTCACTTTTGAGTAAAGAAAATGAGAGAATAAGCAAACCATCTGGCTGCAAAAGAGCTAAGAGAAGCATGGGGCGAATGAGAGAGCAGGAGAAAACGGTGAGTGGAAGATCCCCTTTAAAGATCATAGGAAATAAGAAAGTAAATGACACATCGGGATGAGTAAGAGAAACAGCAGTAATAAGATCACCTTTGAGTAGGGGAAATGAAAGAATAAGTCAAACATCTGGGTAGGGAGGAGAAACGGCAGTGTGAGTAAGAGAAGCAGCAGAGGGTGAGATTCACAGGTTCGGGAGATGGCATTAATGGGAGAATCTGGGTAGACACTAGAGACAGGCACCAAGAACGCTGAATAAACAGGTCAACAGGGAGCGATATAATTGAAAGAAGGGTAGAAAGTGATACAGAACGATGTACAGAGAGGGACGCCCAGAATAAGGGAGGAAAAGGAAAGGTACGGAGTCAGAAAACGAATGGGAGAGATGCAAGGAGCAGAGAGAAGAAAGGCAATCGAGCGTAGAGGCAGAATGAAAGAGAGAGACAGGAGTGAGACAGAAAATAGGAGGGTCAAGGGTGAGTGGCAGCGAGGTGAGGAGTGAATGCCAGGAGGGACCAGGGTGAGTGTCAGGCCATGGGGTGAAGGGTGAGTGCCAGAGAGGTGAGGAGTGAGTGCCAGGGAGATGAGACGTAAGAGTCAGGAGGGACATGGGTGAGTGTCAGGGAGGGGAAGGGTGAGTGCCGAGAAGGGGAAGTATGAGTGCCAGGGGTGAGGGGTAGCTGCCAGGCCAGGGGGGTGAAGGGCTAGTGCCACAGAGGTGAAGGTTGAGTGCCAGGTCAGGGAGATGAAGGGTGAGTGCCAGGGAGATGAAGGTTTAGTGCCATGGAGGTGAGATGTAAGAGTCAGGAGGGTCAAAGTTGAGTGCCAGGGAGGGGAAGGGTGAGTGCAAGGGGGCGAGTAGTGAATGCCAGGAGGGACATGGGTGAGTGTCAGGGAGGGGAAGTATGAGTACCAGGAGGGTCGAGGGTGAGTGTCAGGGAGGTGACAGTTGAGTGTCACGGAGAGTCAGTGCTGAGTGCCAGAGAGGGAGAAGGGTGAGTGCTAGGTGCAAGGAGTGACTGCCAGGCCTGAGGAGTGAAGGGAGAGTGCCAGGGAGGTGAGGGGTGAGTGACAGACTGCAAACAGTAGTGAGCTGGGGTCTAGAAGGAGGTGCGGAGATCATCACCTGGTGTGTGCCAGGCTGGGACGCACTAGTGCCAGGCCCGACTTGGGTGGATGCAAGAACCTCTGAAAGAGAGGTGCTAAGTCACTCGTAACCTTAGTACAGGAGTGGGGTGCGCAGGAGAGAGTATCTTCAAACAAGAAACTATTCAAAATCCTGAAAACTCCACTTTATGATCTTGCAACCTTATGTGGACAATAATGAGCAAATGAATGGGCTTATGTAGCGGACTTGCAGCTAGTTACAGCAACCTATTGAGATAAAGTTTGCATTGCAAATAAGCCAAAGGTAACACAATTTGAATTAGTAATTGTAAGATTCGCAATGAACTAGCAACAAGTTGAGAAAGCACCCTACAATTGAACCAAGGATACAGAATAATAAAAATGGGGGCAATATTGGTCTCCTTTTCACAGCTGACAGCCAAAAAAACAGGGTGTTGTGGAGGACTCTGATTCAGTCAATTTTTCATACTTTTTTTTTAACAACTCTTTTGAACACACTAGTGTATAGTGCCATGCGAGTACCACTGCCCTTTTCCTAAGACACAACCTCTGTAAAACAAATAGTAGAATAACTGTTTGCGGTTTAAAACTAAGTGTGGCACGAATACAGTTTAGTATTTTGGTTATTGTGGTTGTGTGTGTGGTTGTGTGGGTGTGGTTGTGTGTGTGTGGTTCTGTAGTTGTGTGTGTGCGGTTGTGTGTGTGTGTGGTTGCGTGTGTGTGTGCTTCTGTGGTTGTGTCTGGTTGTGTGGGGTTGTGTGGTTGTGTGTGTTTGTGTGTGTGTGTGTGATTGTGTGTGTGTGTGTGTGTGGTTGTGTGTGTGTGGTTGTGGTTGTAGGTGTGGTTGTGTGGGTGGCTGTGTGTGTGGTTGTGTGTGTGGTTGTGTGTGTGGTTGTGTGTGTGGTGTTGTGTGTGGTTGTGTGTATGGTGTGATGTGGTGTCAGCCCTGAGTGTGATGTGTGCTCTGCTATGTGTGATGTGGTGTCAGACCTGAGTGTGATGTGCTCTGCTGTGTGTGATGTGGTGTTAGGCCTGAGTGTGATGTGCTCTGCTGTGTGTGATGTGGTGTCAGGCATGAGTGTGATGTGATCTTCTGTGTGTGATGTGGTGTCAGGCCTGAGTCTAAGGTGCTCAGCTGTTATGTGATGTGGTGTCAGGCCTGAGTGTGGTGTGCTCTGCTGAGTGTGATGTGGTGTCAGGCATGAGTCTGATGTGCTCTGCTGTGTGTGATGTGGTGCCAGGCATGAGTGTGATGTGCTCTGCTGTGCATGATGTGGTGTCAGGCATGAGTGTGATGTGCTCTGCTGTGTGTGATGTGGTGTCAGACCGGAGTGTGATGTGCTCTGCTGTGTGTGATGTGGTTATATTTAACAAAGAGGGGAGGTAGAGTATCAAGTAGGATTCCTACTCCACGGGCACTGTTACATAAACAAGAAGAATCCTACCACTTATTGGGAAGAGAGGTGAAGAAAGAAAGGGGACACTCAGTGTTGTGTAAAATACCCCTCACACACCAACAGGCCCCTTGGTGTCATGCTTCATCATCGGGGTCTTCGCACCCTGCTAAGGGGATGCGGCACGCTACGACCTACGACTACGCGGGAGCGTTGACAGTTCAGTCTATGTGTGGTGTGTGTTGAGTGCAAGTGAAAGGAATAGGATGTGAGTGGGAAGTGTAGTGAGAAAAATTAAAAAGGACCTGGCCAGTGGGTAAAAAGAAAAAACTTTATTCTGTACCTCTGGCTGGTACTATTAAAAAAAGTGCTAGATGGCGAGGTTTTGTGTCTTAGTAAGGGACAGAACCTCTGGTGTGCGTCGACATGTTTCGGTACAAAAAGTACCTTCTTCAGGACGGGGCACAACTCCCAACCCTACTCACGTTTCTCTACAGAACAAGATTATTGTTCTAACTTTCCTAAAAAAGTGATTATATTTACTGAAGACAAATACAATGTGCCTACAGCGGTTTTACTTGAACATGTAGTTACATGTCTTATTGTATAAGCTGGTTAAAGCCTCATGAGCAATTTCAGAACATCAGGGTAGGTAGGTAGGTGGATCCACAATGAAATCCGCCTTAGTCGGCCTCTTTCCTCCACCCTGTGTTGCTCCGTCGTAAAATTTACGACGGAGCAACACAGGGTGGAGGAAAGAGGCCGACTAAGACACAAAACCTCGCCATCTAGCACTTTTTTTAATAGTACCAGCCAGAGGTACAGAATAAAGTTTTTTCTTTTTACCCACTGGCCAGGTCCTTTTTAATTTTTCTCACTACACTTCCCACTCACATCCTATTCCTTTCACTTGCACTCAACACACACCACACATAGACTGAACTGTCAACGCTCCCGCGTAGTCGTAGGTCGTAGCGTGCCGCATCCCCTTAGCAGGGTGCGAAGACCCCGATGATGAAGCATGACACCAAGGGGCCTGTTGGTGTGTGAGGGGTGTGTGATGTGGTGTCAGGCATGAGTCTAATGTGCTCTGCTGTGTGTGATGTGGTGTCAGACATGAGTGTGGTGTGCTCTGCTGTGTGTGATGTGCTGTCAGGCATGAGTGTGGTGTGCTCTGCTGTGTGTGATGTGGTGTCAGGCCTGACTTTGATGTGCTCTGCTGTGTGTGATGTGGAGTCAGACCTAAGTGTGATGTGATCTTCTGTGTGTGATGTGGTGTATGACCTGAGTCTAAGGTGCTCAGCTGTGTGTGATGTGGTGTCAGGCCTGAGTGTGGTGTGCTCTGCTGTGTGTGATGTGGTGTCAGGCATGAGTCTGATGTGCTCTGCTGTGTGTGATGTGGTGTCAGGCATGAGTGTGATGTGCTCTGCTGTGTGTGATGTAGTGTCAGGCATGAGTGTGATGTGCTCTGCTGTGTGTGATGTGGTGTTAGACATGAGTGTGATGTGCTCTGCTGTGTGTGATGTGGTGTCAGGCATGAGTGTGGTGTGCTCAGCTGTGTGTGATGTGGTGTCAGGCCTGAAGTGGTGTGCTCTGCTGTGTGTGATGTGGTGTCAGGCCTGAGTTTGATGTGCTCTGCTGTGTGTGATGTGGTGTCGGACCTGAGTGTTATGTGTTCTGCTGTGTGTGATGTGGTGTCAGGCATGAGTGTGATGTGCTCTGCTGTGTATGATGTGGTGTCAGGCATGACTGTTGTGTGCTCTGCTGTGTGTAATGTGTCTCAGCTACAGCACAGAACCCTTAAGAAAGAAAGAAAAACTAGAATCTAATTCGTGTTTGCTCGGCCGACAGGCGGTGTTATCTTGGGAATGACAGCCTTCAGCGAGCAAAGCCAAAAACGGCGGGGGTACTATTTTCAAAGCAACATAAGAAACGTCTCAATGTGCTTAGCTGTAAATCTTTGGACAGCAAAAGTTCCTACATTTGCCTTTAAAAAGTAATGCGTAATGAACAAGTATTTTATGATGTAAGATTATCTATACTCGACCCATGTACTAAAAAACGGTGGTAATGGCATGCAATGCCCATGACTGACCGAATGCTCCACAAGCTTTCGAAGCACACATGTATACTGCTGAGCAGCCAGGCAATACAGAACCATTTCAATTATTTTGCGCACAAACAAGCAGAGAAACACTCATAGAAACGTAACTTTGCCTGTCTCAGCACTGTATCAAACAACTACCGCAAACTGTATCAATGTATTTTCATAGATTGAATAAGTTACACCAAAAGCCAGAAGGCTTCAGTGGACATGATCAGTGGAAATGTTCGAGCCCTTCTCGTGTGCAATCCTCTGATAGAGTACTGAGGGCTAGTGAGATCTACATTTGCCCTGCTCCAAATAGATACAGAAGTGGAGAATGACAGAGAGAAGGAAGGTGGTGAAGAAGGAGAATGCCAGAGCGCACAAGAGGAATGGAAAGAGGGGGCACAGGGAAGAGGGAAGGGAGAGGATTAGCGGGAGAACGAAAAGCGCAGATTATAAAATAGTGAAAGTAACAAAAGACTAGGTTTTAACAAAACGCCAGAAGATTCACGCGTGGATGCACCACACACTGCAGTGAGAAGTTCTGAGCAGCCAGGCACATACGATGATGGGGCAGGGGAGCGCATTCCTTTGAAGTGTTTGAAGTCTTAAGCCGGCTGAAAGCAAACCAGCATGACTGCAGAGAGAGGCTCACAGGCTGCCAAATGGTGTGCGATGTGCACGCGCGCACACATGCACTGTAGGCAATCCGCCTGGAAAAGCCTTTGGGAGCATTTTTGAAAGCCCCGCGTTGGCTCACGAGACCTAAAAGAAAATAAATTAAACCGCCTCTTTATCTCATTTTAACTGCAACCTACAGAGTATTTGGAGATTACTATTTTAAAAGTATCCCCTTCTTCCTCATTAGACTAAGATGAAAGGTTAGAAGGCAGGGACCCCTGAGATCTCACAGGAAAAGACTAATGATGAGCTAATTAAGAGACTAATTCAATCTTGATATTCTGAAGAGATAGGTAGGTTACATCAATTCAACGATAGAGGCTTTGGATGATATATGTGATTAAATATATTTTTATAATGGGGACTTGATCCTTGTGGTTGCCTGTTAGGTCTTCTGTACTTTCCGGGGGCCAACCTAATAATGTTCTCCTAAGCATTTGGAGACCAATTGGAGCAGATTGCCCAAGGTTGATCCAAAGAAACCCATTGGGAATAGGGGTGAAATTTATCATCAATGTCCCCTCTGTATATAATTATTTCCTCCAACTTTTTGCACACAGTGTTATGTTGGGTAGAAAGACCGAATAAAGCTGAGTGGGATACAATTGATATTCCTTAATTTAACTGGAGGATTATAAATATAGGTATGATTCACATCACCATTTTGGGAGCCAAAAAGGAGGGAGGTTCACTGCATAGAAGCCCCCTGTGTTCCGTATACAGTATTTTGGTGGTTGGGAACACCCAGCAAGCCATAATGGGATATCGGTGTGTCATAAATGCAAGACAAGGATTAAGTTAATAAAGTATTATCTATAATATTACCATGGGAGATGGGAGGAGGAAGACCCCCCTTGTCCCCGTACTTTAGTTACTGATTCACCTCACCTTCATATTATAGAAGGAGAGGAGTTGGGTATGACTGGATAAAGAATAGAAAGTTGGATTGAATGGCTAAGAATGGAAGCCATTTACAATATAGAGATGAGCCTTTTGAACAATTATAAATTAATTGTACAGGTTTGTTTTATGTACAAGAAACTTAGCCATCATGGTTTGAATGTCTGTTCAAAATTTAATCAGGCAATTACTCTGAGATGAGTATGTTTGTGTGTGTGTGTGTGTGTGTGTATATATATATATATATATATATATATATATATATGTGATCAAGAGTACACGTTACTCGGAACGCGTCACCAGAAAGGTTATAAATAAAACGCAACATCTTGCCTGAAGCCGTGGGGTCTGTCTCCTTATTTCGCCACGCCATGCGGTGTGGAGGTTTGAGGATTTTCTTTGGATACATATATATATATTCACTGGAAAAACCATAGGTTTCACACCAGTTATCGTTGGGAATTAGCATTTAAAAAACCTATTAAATTTACTGAAAAAAACATAGGTTTCACACCTGTTATAGTTAGCTGGAAATTTTACTGACATAAAACCATTGAAATTCCACGTTATAGTTAGTTGGACTCACTATAACTTGCGCGCCTGCAATGCACTGCTGATGACGTCACATATTACATCACTCATGACATGGTCAGTGACATCACTCATGACATCACTGATGACACCATCCAGTGAATGTGTGTCTTTCTGAAAAATAAATATGTTTTATGTATGTATATGATGTATATGTAAAGGTCGATGGAAGAATAAATGTTTAAATAAGTGTCTTAATTGATTGGTTAACTGGCTTATTAAGTGTATCTTAGTGAATACATATATTAGCGAGTATTGTTTAAATATTTAAATGTTTGTATCAGTGTTTCACTTTGTGTATAAGTGGCTGCATGGGTTGGTGAGTAGCTACATGTGTGTGTATATGGGTTATTAGATGTTTTTTTAGTATCAGTATGAGTGTCTGTATGGTTTGGTGGGGGTGTTACTTAGCACATAGATGCAGCAATGACTGGCTCGCTGTTTGTATGTGTTTTGAAGACAGCATATGTGCAGGACTGTATGGGTGGATGAGTGTGTATATGTGTGTATTAGTGAGTGAATGACTGTCTCACTAGTGTTTTTATCAGTAACTACATATGTTTAATCTAGTATATGTGAGCATTGATGTATATAAGTGAGTATATGTGAGAGTGAGAGATTGAAAGAGTTCTTGTTTAAATAAGTATGTGTTTCTATAAGTGATTGTTTAAGAAGTAAGGTGGTAGTGTGTGTATAGCTGTATATGCAAATAAATGTATGTTCAATAGTTTATTTGCATGTGTGAGCAACTTTTGGAAGACTGTCGGTGTGTTACAGGCTGTATAGGTGTTTCACTACATATGATGAGTGAGTATATGTATGAGTGACTATATAGAACTGTTGGTGAATGAGTGGATGTGTATATAGATGGTGGTATTACTGAATTGGTTTTTGTAACTGGTATGGGGATCTCTATTTTTTGAAAATTTTAGTTTCTATTTTTGAATATGTGTTTCAAGGGTTACATTACACTGAAAGGAGGTCTGTCACTCTGTCACAAGGATGGTGTCATCAGTGATGTCATGAGTGATGTCACTGACCATGTCATGAGTGATGTAATATGTGACGTCATCAGCAGTGCATTGCAGGCGCGCAAGTTATAGTGAGTCCAACTAACTTTAACGTGGAATTTCAATGGTTTTATGTCAGTAAAATTTCCAGCTAACTATAACAGGTGTGAAACCTATGTTTTTTTCAGTAAATTTAATAGGTTTTTTAAATGCTAATTCCTAACTATAACTGGTGTGAAACCTATGGTATTTCCAGTGAATTTAATCTGTTTTTTAAATGCTAATTCCTAACTATAACTGGTGTGAAACCTATGGTTTTTTCAGTGAATTTCAAAGGTTTTTTAATAGCAAATCTCTATAGATATAAAAACGAAAAAATTTTATAACGAATTTTATATTGTATAATTATGTAATATATATATTTTTTTTGCCCCGGAGCGCTCCCGGGGCGCGTACTGGTGAAAGCACGGGTAAGCGCAGTACTTTGGCGTGCCCCGGGGCGCGTACCGGTGACCGTCCCGTTAGCGCTATTCTTGCGTACGAAAACAATATTGTGACGTTTCGCGTAACCGCGTGACGCATCATATGACACACTGCGTAAGCGCACCCGGAAGCACGCGAGCGCATACGATCGCACAACGTCCTGACGCGCTTACGCTACGTGCCCCCGGGCGCGCCCCGGGGCGCGGCCCGGGGCGCATAGCATAAGCGCGTCGGGTCATGCGACCTGAAAATAAAACTTTTTATTGGTTCAATTCACTTTTGGTTTCCTAATGATGTAAGGCCAGATCATGTGACCTAAAAATAACACTTTTCATTGGTTCAGAAAAGTTTTCTTTTCCAAATGATGAAAGACCCCACCTTTTTTCCTCATTCTACCTTTGTGCTTTGAGAGAGGTAGACCTGCAGTTATTTCAGTAGAAAATGGCTACATTAGCTGCAGCTGCTGGATCTTCTGGACCATCACCACCACCACCACCACCACCACAAGGACCACCACAACTTCACAGTGGTGGAGATCAAGAAGAGGAGGAGGATGAGGAGGAGGAGGAGAGGAGATTCGTCCGAGAGGACAATATTACCTACAAACCTAAAGAGCACATCATCTGTCAGTTTTTTTCAATTCCCAACGACAAAAAAAAAGTAAATGCGCCTAAGGCAACCTGCTTAATATGTCATCAGGAGCTGTCAAGGGGGAATCCCAACAAAAAATACTCCTTTGGCAACCACACCATGATCAGACATATGCAACGGAAGCATCTAAATAACTATGCTAGGGCAGAGGTCAGGGAACTGGCCAAAAACCCTGTCCAATCTTCTGCCAGCACCTCCCAAACTAATGTTCCCACCCCATCGGGACCGGAAGTTAGGGAGATATGCTCCACCATACAAAGTTTTCCAATTTTAAAATGGTTTGTATTTTTTGTGGACAAACAATATGCTATGGAGAGAAAAGCATCACACTTATTAACCGTGCTTGGGATAACCACAAGTGCCCAAGGAAATATTAATTTTTTCAGCTTTTTTTTTTGCTCCTGTTGAGCCCTTTAGAATTCCCTGTTTTTTGTTTCTCCCCTTAAAAAATACAAAAAATATATAAAACTGTTCAGAAAAGTCAAAAAAAGTAAAAAATGTTAAAAAAAACAATAAAAAAATATAAAGCAACAAAAAGAATAAAAACAAAAGTTCTTTTTAGAACTACCTCTAATGTATAAAAAAAGCAACTTTTTGGGGAAACTCTGTCATGCTTTTTTCTCCACGGTACGCTCCACCCGCGAAAATCGGAATTTTTTTTTTCGTTTTCAGCACCGGGACCCTTTTATGTCCCCCACATCAAACCTAGGGGGTCAGGGGGGGTCTACCCTGCCCCCTTTTGGTTATTTCCCCCTTTGTTTTTGGCCCCTCTTGTGTCTCTATCCTACCGAAACACAAGATGGCGGCCGCTCCGGACTGTTTACAGACACCCGAGAACCAATCAGCTTTCCACGCGCGAACTCGCGTAGCGCGTTGGTACGCGCCCCGGTGCGCGTACCGGGGCGCGCTTACAGATATATATTTTTTTTTTTAACCTAAATTACTCAAAATCCTCTGGAGCACATTTCTTGAGACATAGCAAAGGCACATCGGGCTACCAGTCCCTACAATTTTGCCAAGTTTGGTGAAAATCCATTCAGCTGTTCGGGCTAAAAGTGAGGCCAACCGCCCTATGGAAATTAACATGGGGAAAACACTTTTTGGGACCCCCCTTTTATCTCGGCCCCCGCTTGACGAATCCCCCCCACATTTTCAGGGAAGGAGCGGAGCGGGCCATCTTCTTCGAGAAATTCGCGAAGATTCATCCACCGGCGCCAAAGTTATTCCCAATAGAATGTTGCGGATTTCCTATGGAAAGTAGATCCTAACTATAACTACCTACTATCGCCAGTAGGTAATATATACATATATATATATATATATATATATATATATATATATATATATATATATATATATATATATATATATATATATATATATATATATATATATATAGCATACAACTTGTCCTGTCGCAGCGGGAGCACGCTTCAGTCGGTGCCGGTGAAGGGACCAGGGCAGTGTCCCGTTTTGATTGAATACCAATAATTCACCGCACACGCCTTGATATCAGATTGCAGTTTCTTTTATTTCAAAACGTGTCACGTTTTGAAATAAAAGAAACTGCAATCTGATATCAAGGCGTGTGCGGTGAATTATTGGTATTCAATATATATATATATATATATATATATATATATATTAAAACATTGTTATACGATGAATAAGATGACAGTGTGATATATGTTTTGTTTTTATGCTGGCACATATTATATTATTTTATCCTTGAGAGGGACAAGATTGTGGGTCCTTAAGAAGGTGACTTAACAATACATTGTCCACCGAAACGCGTCAATGCTTCATTTTGTTGATTGTTAATTTTGAGGAACCTTGAAGTCTAGACACAACAGAGTTTACAGACTTTGATAACATTAATTCAATCGAATTAACATGTTTATGATGATATATATTTGTCACTTTGATTGTCTCTCGCTTTAATGTTTTGTGTACTATATTTTAATGAATTTGAGACCAATTTTAGAACTGTTTTTAACTGTGGAAAACTATTTTGTACATGAACTGTTCTTCATATGATTATAATTGTTTTCAATAAATGTGTCTCGATATATAAAAATCTTTATAATTGATTGATGGGTCCTATCTTAAGAGTTCACTGAGGATGTGTGGAAACTATATGAGTAATAGAGTGAATGTATCCAAGAGAAATTATTTTTGATACATTCATTTTGATAAGGTACCCTGTCTCTTGGTATAGGGGGGCCACTCTTTTTCTTTATGAGGCCGAAATCAGTCTGTCACGCCTGTAGTCTTGGAGCATCCAAAGTTCCTGAGCAAGCCCCAACTGCGGGCGCCTGGGGCAGCAGCAGCTTCAACTGCACCAAGTGAGTTTGATACATGTGGCCCCAACAGTCGGCACTCTGTGGGCGCAGAGTTGTTCACAACGGTTGCACCACCAGAGCAACCATAGTTGTTTTTTTCAGCTCCTCTTGCAGGATAAGTGTCTGATCCGTCTCACGCCCAGGGAGCGTGATGCGACGATCCTGAAGCCGGTCCATTGCCTTGACGATGGTGTGCAGATGCTCCCCTAGTGGTCTCACTTCTCCAGCAGGGGTTTTCCATCAGGTTGCACTTCTTGTTGATCCTGGTGACTCTCTCTGGAAAACGGGGTCACCGTATCCTCCTTGTACAGGGCTCCAGTCCTTTCGGCATGACAAAGTGCTCAGCTGCGGCTCTTCCTGACATACGGTGTCGGGTCTCACCACAGCACAAGGGGTACGGCTTTCACAGTATGGCAATCTTCTCATGGTGGCCCAATCCACACTACATAGTGCTCCGGCCAGATAAGTGCAGTGATGCACAAGGCTCATTTCATGGCAAACCTTATGAGGGTTGCCGACCTCATCCTGCAAATGGGCAATGACCCAATCTGTGCAGCAGCCGTCTCCTCACACCTCACAAAGGGAGTCTACTCAACTGGACCTCACACCCTCAAACCATCTCCTCTTCCTCACAGGGCACATTGGTCTTGGCAAGCAGGAAGGCACTGGTGCTCTAGGCTAGGTGGTCTTGAATTCCCTTGGCGATGTCACCTCACCCATTAGGGAGACTAGCAGGCCTTCGCCCCAGTCCTGGTCACCAGCAGAGGTTTTGCAGAGCTTTCCTTCCACAAACAGCCTGTCTGGCTGCTTAGCAGATGACAATTTTTCGGGTCTCAAGCTCCCCTTCTTATACTCCTTTTCCAGACATCAACTGTGATTTAGAGTCTGAGTCTTGGAGGTTTAAGTTGGGGGTCTGCTTCTTTTGAACTGCCCACTCCTCTGCGCTCTCTTTTCCTTGAAAGCAGTCTGTCACAGCCGGAGTGACTCCAGAGCCCCACAACACAGGCCTTGGGAGGGACTAGAGTTCACACCTGGATGTTAGACACAGTGAAATGTTTATCAAAAGGTTAGCCTAAAGACCCAACCTCACTCTTTATGACTCTCTGTTCAGTTGCATCCCCTTCCTGAGATGTGTCCAGCCCCTTCCTTGTGACATCTCTCTGAATCAAAGAGCACCCTTCTAAAGTGCACTGGCTGTCCTCTCTCCAGTGTGTGTCCCACCCAGCTCACAGGAATGCAGCAATACACAACTCCATCTGGGGGATTGCTCTACCTCCCCTCCTCATGTTTTACCATGCTGGCCTGGGTCTTCTGAAATGGAACCCAGGGTGCTCCATGTTTTATACCACTGACTGGCCAAAACCAAATTGTAAAATGTATGTGGTGGATGTATATGTGCCCATAAGTGGTACAGTACAATAGGGATGTAGTGCTGTGCAGTACTTGCAGGTCAAATGAATTTGCTAGGTGCATGTGGGCCTATGAGTCGTTCAGTGCAGGAAGGATACATGGCTGTGCAGTGTGTGTATGCTGTATATATGCACTGGGTGCATGTGTGCCTGTGAGTTAATTTATTAATCTATTCAGTTTTGTATAGCGCGAACATAACCCGAAGAGGTCAGAGCGTTTCACAGAGTTTGCATAGGAGCAATTTTAAGAGTTACATTTGGAGTAAATATAAATACATAGTGAAAGTATGTAAAAGAAGTATACAGAAGACATGAGCATATGTTGACAATGCAGTTTTGAGGTGGATACAGTATAAATGTATATAGTGCTTTACAGAGTTAGGAATATGGTTTTGGCCGGGTCAAGTACATATTTTTGAGAAGACAGAGATTATGTCCTGCTAGGTAATAGAGATGCAGGTCTGCAGAGCACTTTCCTCATAATGCACAGAGCCCTGCCAACAAGGCACTGGGACAAAACACTCTTTACAGAAATTGTGAAAGTAAAAAGACAAAGTTCACTAGGAGGGTTTGTGCATCTGCTGCAGAGAACTTGAAGGTCATTGGTTCATAACGCTGAGGTCCAGCTAATTTTCAGGGGTATTCTAGTGTCAATGCGATAAGTACAAAACCTGCTACCAACATTGTAAGGTGCAAATAAATGTTAGAGGAGTACAATAAGCAATAAAGATTAATATTACTGAGTATCAATAATATTACTCTCTAAATAGTTTGCATTCTGTTATCTACAAAGGTGGCCCGCTTGTCTTCCTTATTGCACTTATTTCTCCACACTTTGATCGAAATTCCACAGTCGCTTAAATTACGGCGCAAGCTGTTCAACAAACTTTACTGCATTTCAGCCTCATGTAAGACGCCCATGAGACTGAAATGCAGTAACGTTTGCTGATTACCGTTTATCCTTAGGATTGTCACCTATCAGAGTGAACAGAAGATTTTTTTTAAATTTGGAATGTATTATGCACATTGAACAGCTTGCGCCGTGATTTAAGCGACTGTGGAATTTCGATCAAAGTGGGAAACTAATTGAAAGTGTTTCCTTGTGGATACTTGTATCAATAGAATGATGCCATACGAATTTGGAGTATTATGATATAATGATCCTGGGACTTCAGTGACTATTATAGGATCGGAGCGTTCTAACAATTGCCCTGAGGAAGGCCCGTCTAGGGTGAAACGTGTTGGCTGTATTGTTCCATCATCTTACACCACGAGTGGTCCAAGAATCTATTAAAGGATCACTTTTAACAAAACTGAAGAGTCCAGATTGATTCATGTTCTGTGCATTTGTGCTTTGAAATATTTATGTTGCCTCTCAGTGCTTTTTCTATTGAGGGCCCTAATGAGTGCAGCAGCGGTCATTTCTCCCGGATTCCCTGTGACATCTACTGCACCTCTTCAGGGGAGCGCTATCATGAGTGCAGCAGCGATCATGGCTCCCGGATTTCCCGCAATGGAGCTTGCTGCGCCTCTTTTGGGGAGGAGCTATCATGAGTGCAGCGGAGGTCATGTCTCCCGGATTCCCTGGCTGTGGCGTTTGCAGCGCCTATTCAGGGTAGGAGATATCAATGGTGCAGCAGAGTTAATGGCTCCCAGATTCCCTGTCTGTGACGTCTACTGCACCTCTTCAGGGGAGGGTCTATCATGAGTGCAGCAGCGATCATGGCTCCCGGATTTCCCGCAGTGGCGCTTGCTGCGCCTCTTCTGGGGAGGAGCTATCATGAGTGCAGCAGAGGTCATGTCTACCGGATTTCCTATCTATGGCGTTTGCTGCACCTCTTCACGGTGGGAGATATCAATGGTGCAGCAGAGTTAATGGCTCCCAGATTCCCTGTCTGTGACGTCTACTGCACCTCTTATGGGGAGGAGCCATTATGAGTGCAGCTGGGGTCATGGCTCCCGGATTCCCAGGCTATCGCGTTTGCTGCACCTCTTCAGGGGAGGAGCTATAATGAGTGAAACAGTGGTCATGGCTCCAGGATTCCCTGTCTGTGGTGTTTGCTGCGTCTCTTCAGGGGAGGATCGATCATGAGTGCAACCGGGGTAACGGCTCCTAGATCCAGTATTCTGAGGGACTCACATCACCCACCATGGATGCCTTTATCACACATCCCGGAGGCACTCAGAGCCACTTTCACCTGCTTGCATAATGACACTTCACAGTCTGGCTACCTCACTTGTATCTCTTTAAGGAGCAGAGGTAGGAGTGAAAAGTGTGTATGGGTGCAGGCATTCAGGGCATATAACAAAGTGTGCGAGCACAGAGTGGTGATGTGTGTACAGTACCATAACTCATTGAAAGATAAGGTCTGATGCACATGTGCACGCATGCCCCGTTTCAAAGACAGATACTTCACCCTTATGGAGAAGACTGAATACGTCAATGTGTGTCTCAGGTCACAGGGAGTGTCAGGAGTCTTGGACAGAGGGACCAGAGTGTTCCTTTGACACAACAGAGCTCGTCAGAGGGACATGGAAGGGTCTAACAGGCTTCAGGAATAAGATGAAGATGTAGGGGGAGGTAGGTGGACTTGCAGTGATTGGGACCAGGCATTCAGGACCTGGGGAGCTATGAAAAGCCAAGAGAATCCCACGTGAGGAAAGAGGAGACATTTCCAAAGTGTACTCTTCATCGTGGACACAGAATCTCATAGCAGACGCAGTAACACAACAACTCAACCAGCCTCTCCCACCACTCCTATCAACAAAACTCACCCCGAACCCAACACCAGCTTCTGACATGTCTGCCCAGTCTAGTCACCAGTCCGAAGGTTCGAATACTGGCAAGAAAAAGGTGTACCATCAAGGTAAACAAGTAATAAAAACAGTATGAATTTTCAAACCTATGGAATCACCCACTTTAGATGCAAGTTACAGTGTATCCTGGAGGCAGGCGCCATCACAGGCATGCAAGCATGGTCAGACTGGTGCTGGAGTCCAAGCTGCTTGGATCCATCGCTTATGTGTCAAAGGGACCGCAGAGACAGGCCATGTGGGGAGGTCTCCCATGCCTCCATTCATTCCCCTTCCACTGGGGTCACAGCCACTCCGGAAGACGGGGAGTCAAGGTGGTTCAAAGGGCGTCACTTGTAGGGTTGCTACCTGGCTCGTTTTATACCAATATTCTAATGTCCAGGGCGATACTAATGTAAGAAAATCACCAAAGGGCAGTATTTTCCCCTTATCAGAAGACACTCTAAACAGGTAACATGAGAAGAAATCACTTTAAAATGTGTTCCCCCGCTGCCTTAATGACTCTGAACTGATAATTAAAGTAATCAAAGAATGTTAAACATGAATATATATGATTACAGATAACATTCTACTTCAATCACGTTCGGGCCTTTGCAGAATCTTAAAATGCATACGGTATTTATTTTTCTCATGAGATGGCAACACTACTCACTTACTAGCACGACCTTCTATTCGAGTAGTGTGTCGGGGTCCTCGGTCGCCCTTGCAGTAGGAGGGCACGGCTCATCTCCCAGCAGGCAGGCCCCCCGTCGTTCCTGGGTCCCGGTGTGCCCTCCCTGACAGAGGGCAGAGATGAAGAATGGTAGATTCGGGCACCGAGGGTGACCACAGCTGTGGCAGGCCCGAAGGGGCAGTGACATGGGCAGGGGCAGACGAGCATGCTGCAACAAGAGGGGATGGGCGAGGAGCAGCCCGTCCGACCTGCGAGAAGAAGCTGTTGTGCGCAGGGAACAATTGTGTGTCCCTCCCCCTCCCCCCCACGCTCGCCCCTGTCAGAGGCAGAGGACCACCTGAGCCCGGCGCAATAATTACACACGTCCCGGCGGGGTCATGGAGCAGCCTGCGGACAGAGGGACTCGCAGTCAAACGAATTGGGCTTAATTAGGGCACGTGAGTTTTAGGGGGCCCAAACATGATGTTGGGAGCTCCCGGCACCGCAGGTGGCCCCCGTGGCTACGGCCTGAGTAACGTCACAGTGAGAAACACATTGTTCACATTATGAGATCATAACAAGTATCAAGCTTCGGGCCAGCAGTGGTCGAGTGGGCTACTGCCATGGCAACGCGGAGGCGTCAGAGTGAGAAGCGCATCATTCGTTCACCTTATGACATCACCAAAGGTCTCTCATGCTTCAGGCTAGCAGCGTGCGCGCTGATGTCATGCCAACGAGAGAGGTCTGGTACACAGAAGATCACTGGTTTAAATCAATTATGAGATCGCTTTTGTTAGTATTTGACCTGGGCTCGCACATTCACCAGATGTTCTAATCTCCTTCCACATGTGGCGGCCCTCTCCCCCACAACAGCTGAAAGAGGGCCCGAACCGAAGCACAAAAGGTTGAAGGGCAAGGATCAATGGAGATGGGAGGGGAGAGTGGCATAAAGATACATGGCCACGGGGAGAGACTGGCATAGAGAAACATGGCTACGGGGAGAGACTAGCATAGAGACATGGACACGAGTAGAGACTGGCATAGAGAGACATGGGCACAGTGAGAGAATGGCATAGAGAGACATGGACACGGGGAGAGACTGGCATAGAGAGACACTCCCACTTTCCCTTCGGAAAGCAAACAACCTCTTGGCTTTCAGGAAGGAGCTGAAGACTCTGCTCTTCACCAAGTAACCCGCGATAACTGTAGTGTGTCTGCCTTGGTTTTTTTCTGTTTCTAGGGGCCTCTTTGCTAAAGCGCCGGGACACCCTTTGGGGTAGCCGTGCGCTCTAAAAGTTTGGCTTACATTACATTACATTACATGGACACGGGGAGAGACTGGCATAGAGAGACATGGACACAGTGAGAGAATGGCATAGAGAGACATGGCCATGGGGAGAGACTGGCATAGAGAGACATGGGCACAGTGAGAGAATGGCATAGAGAGACATGGCCATGGGGAGAGACTGACATAGAGAGACATGGGCACAGTGAGAGAATGGCATAGAGAGACATGGACACGGGGAGAGACTGGCATAGAGAGACATGGACACAGTGAGAGAATGGCATAGAGAGACATGGCCATGGGGAGAGACTGGCATAGAGACATGATCATAGGGAAGAATTGGCATGGAGAGACATGGTCAGAGGGAGAGATTAAAGGAGTGAGACATGGTCATGGGGAGAGATTAGAGGAGTGAGACATGGTCACAGGGAGAGACTGGCATAGAGAGACATGGTCAGAGGGAGAGACATGGAAATGGGGAGAGACATAGTAGGGGGAGAGACTGGCATGGAGACATGGTCATAGGGAAAGATTGGAATGGAGAGACATGGTCAGAGGGAGAGACATAGTAGGGGGAGAGACTGGCATAGACATGTGGTCACGGGGAGACACTGAAGGAGAGAATCTGGGGGTGATCACAGGTTTCCTAGATTCTATACTGTGCATTTCCCCATGAGACTTCCATGAGAGCTCGCACTCTGAAAGCTTCCTGCATTTGAAATGACCCCCTTAGGCATGGGCAGAGGCAGGGGAAGGGGCAGGTTTGATCGATGAGGTAAGAGCGCGGGCACCAGGGCATGCGGAAGCTATGCGAATGCTCGAGGTCCAAGAGGCCCTCGAGCTGAGCCAGAGCCAGGCACTTATCTCGAGCCTGGCTCGAGCCTTCAGGGGCCCTCTGTAAAGTATGACACTTTATATAATTGAAGAAGTAGAGGTTTAATAAATAAGAGCACAGGAGCAAGGTAGGGCGCAACCTACACAGGACTTAATTCCCAGCAACTGACCTGCTGGTTCAGTATAAGATTCCAAGCTAGAAACAAATGTGGATTAAAAGAAAACATTCCACAACAAAAGGAGAACTTATTTAAAGCAACATGACACATCTTCCCCTGTAACAAAATAAAATAAAACAAAATAAAATTAAGATACAAAATCATCTAACCACCTAGGTTTAACAGGAATAAGTTTCTTGAGATTATCTACATTAAGATTTACAACATTCCTATTTACAAAATCAGAATTTAACAAATTGTCATTACTAGCAGTAGAAGTGTCACAAACTGGATCATGCAAAACCTCACCGCCAGAAACACCAGATTCAAAAGTATCATCTCTTGAAGGGTGGACCATCTCAGTAACTCCACAAGATGAACCTGCACACTCAGAAGGTTGGACCACCCCAGAGACTCCACTGAATGAACCAGCACAATCTGGAACAATGATGCCACCATGATCCTCCTTTTGAGGAGTATGAAACTCTCTAATTTCAGAAGAACCAGAAGAGGAAGACCCAAAAGAATCATTCCTAGCTTCATTCTTACCCCTGAAAATAGCAATTCTTCGGAGGTTCCATACTTTGCCATCACTCAAAAGCACTGCATTACGTAAAATGTTCTTAATTAACAAAGGTTCAGAAAATTGTGATTCACCTTTTTTTACTTTCCACGGTTTTTTAACTTTAACCCACATGCCTGCTTTAACAACAACCAAACCATCACCAAATGTATTATCAAAATTGCGTTTGTATTGAAGATGCTTCTCAAGAATATTCTTTTTAACTTCATTCATACTGATGTCAACACATGATTGCTTATGTAACCAGTCAGGATTGTACTTAGTTCTAGCAATTCGGCCTCTCATTATCTCAAAAGGTAACATTTGCAACGCATCATGAATATTAGTCCTGTAAGACCAAACTGCCTTAAACACATGCGCTTCCCAATCCTCACCTTTAACCCTTTCGATGCTCATGACGGAACGGTTCCGTCATGAGCATGGGTTGAGCTGTGCTCATGATAGAACCGTTCCGTCATGACCACGCCCATTTTCGTCAGGGCTCAGCACCCGGCGGTAAATCTTACCCGCACGGATGTGGTTAACACCAGCAATTTCGATAGCATTTTTGAGTACTTTGTTAAATCTCTCGCAAAGACCATTCCCACTCGGATTGTATAAGGATGTGGTTCGATGAACTATACCAGTTCTTTCAAAATAAGATGTAGGCAATTTAGACATACACTACACCCCATTGTCACTTATGATTTGAACTGGAAGTCCCTCTTCAATGAAAACTCTGTCCAAAAATTCCAAAACTTTAACAAAATCTACCTTATCCACAATGGTAAAGTTGGGCCACCTTGAGAAAACATCAATAATAGAAATTATATATTTATGAAAATCTCCCAAAGGCCCCATGATGTCAATGGCAACAGTATGCCATGGGCCATCAGGAATGATGGGCTCGCACATATCCGGTCTCAAAGTATTGAGTACCCTGTCAGAATTAGCACAAGTGACACAATCACAAACAATTCTTTCAGCAGCTAAATCAGCACCAGGCCACCAGTACCATCTCTTAACATTTTGTTTGGTCTTCACTATTCCACAATGATCCTTATGGCATAATTGAAGAATAGAATTCCTCAAAGCAATGGGAGGAACTGTCCTTTCACCACGAAACATCGTACCTTCCACAACGTTAACTCATTCCTAACTTCCCAATAAGGTTTAACCTCAGAAGTTAAATTATTTTTATCAGGCCATTCATGACAAATATAGGAAATGACAGAAACCAAAACATTCTCTTTTAAATATTCTTCACTCCATTTCCCTTTATCCATGCAAAAAGAATTCTCATCATGAACTAACGCCACCTGTAATGAATCCCATTCATTCACATCACACTCTTGTAAATCAGAAGGCATGCAGGATAAAAAATCCGCTAGAAATTTGCTTTTTCCAGGCACATATTCAATTTTAACCAAAAAGTCTTGAAGACGCATAGACATCCTTGCTATCCTGGCTGTAGCATTGTAAAGTCCATCAGTAGAAACAAGTTTTCGTAATAGGTTTGTGATCTGATCTTACAACACATTCTTTACCCCAAATAAAACTGCGGAAATGTTCTAGAACCCAAACTACAGCCAATGTTTCCTTCTCAATCACAGAAAATTTACTCTCAGGAGTAGATAGAGCTCTAGAAGCGAATGCAGCAATACATTCTTTTCCATTTGTATCAATTTGAGAAAGTACTCCACCCAAACCTTTGTTACTAGCATCTACTGTAATTACAGACTTCAAATCAGGATCAAAAGGACTCAAAATAGGTGCATGGATGATTTCCATTTTGATGTTGTTGAATTCATTCTCACAGATTGCAGACCATACAAATTTTACATTGCTTTTGAGTAATTGTCTGATGTTAAAAACCTTACTTGAGAATCCTTTAATGAACTTCGCATAAAATTCTACCATACCTAAAAATGAACGAACTTCATCTTTGTTTGCCGGAGGAGGAGCTTCTTTTATGGCATCCACTAATTTAGGTTTAGTAGAAACACCATCAGAGTACAATACATCGCCTAAGTAGGTAACGGATTTGACACCAAATTTACATTTGGAATATTCTATGGTTGGTAACTAGTCAAAATATCGAGTTTTTAATTTCGAATAGACATAATATCGAGTTAAAAATATAGAATAGACATAATATCGACTAGACATAATACAGACTACAAAAATATCGACTAGAAAAAATGAATATCGACTAGAATAGATATATTATCGAATCAAAAATATAGAATGGACATAATATCGACTAGACAGAATATAGACAACAAAAATATCGAATATAAGGTAAGTTAATATTAATATTTAATTTTTGTGTAATATAATTCTGTAGCGGGTTGTGAGTTTATAGGGGAATAGGGTGGAAAGGATTTTAATTATAATTAATTAAATATGTTATTTTATTTATTGGTATTTATTTAGAATTAATTGTTAAATTATTATCAATTGGTAATTAATTAAAATATAATTGCTTATTAATTTTAATTGATTAATTGACAAATATTTTATTTTTAGTCATTTATTTATTGTAGGGGGTTGTGGGTTTATAGGGGAATAGGGTGGGAAGTAATTTAATTATAATTAATTTAATATGTTATTTTATTTATTGGTATTTATTTAGAATTAATTGTTAAATTATTATTAATTGGTAATTAATTAAAATATAATTGCTAATTAATTTTAATTGATTAATTGATAAATATTTCATTTTTAGTAATTTATTTTTTGTAGAGGGTTGTGGGTTTATAGGGGAATAGGGTTGGAAGTAATTTAATTATAATAAATTAAATATGTTATTTTAGTTATTGGTATTTATTTAGAATGATTTGTTAATAAATTAAAAATTGGCAAATAATTAACATATAATTGGTAATTAATTTTAATAGATTAATTGATAAATATGTTAATGTTATTACATTTTTTCTGTAGCGGGTTGTGGGTTTATAGGGGAATAGGGTGGGAAGTAATTTTATTATAATTAATGGAATATGTCATTTAATTTGTGGGTATTTATTTAGACTTAATTGATAATTAATTATTGATTGGCAGTTAATTAAAATACAATTGGTAATTAAATGTAATTGAGTAATTGATAAATATGTTAATTTTATTAAGTTATTTTCTGTAGCGGGTTGTGGGTTTATAGGGGAATAGGGTAGGAAGTAATTTCATTATAATTATTTAAATATGTAATTTTAATTATTGGTATTTATTTAGAATTGATTGTAAATGAATTATTAATTTGTAATTAATTAAAATATATTTTGTAATTTATTGTAATTGATTAATTGATAATTATGTTTCTTTTATTAAATTAATTTCTGTAGTGGGTTGTGTGTTTTTAGAGGAATAGCTTGTGAAGTAATTTAATTGTAAGTAATTACATTTTTGAATAAAAAATTTATTGAGTTAGTTTTTCAAAATACTTTTAAATTGTTAATTATTTTATTATTAATAGGTAAATAATTAGTATTAGTAGGTAATTTTTATTAATAAATAATTTTTATTTGTATTTTAAATTGATTATTTAATATATTTAACACAATTGTAAAATATTTTAATTAATTTGTAATTGGTGTTACTATTTATATTTTTTATATTTAAATAAGAAGTATTTACTTGCCCTACTATTGCACTCACTGTAGTTGGAATAGTAATTTTACCCCTACACTATCCAACGCTTTCCCTACTGTTGCACTTACTGGAGTTGGAATAGTAATGTTTACCCCTACACTATCCAACGCAATCCCTACTGTTGCACTCACTGGAGTGGGAATAGTAATTTGTACCCCTACGCTATCCAACGCTTTCCCTACTGTTACACTCTCTGGAGTGGGAATAGTAATTTTTACCCCTACGCTATCCAACGCTTACCCTACTGTTACACTCACTGGAGTTGGAATAGTAATTTAAACCCCTACGCTATCCAACGCTTTCCCTACTGTTGCACTCACTGGAGTGGGAATAGTAATTTTTACCCCTACGCTATCCAATGCGTTCCCTTCTGCTGCACTGTCTGGAGTGGTAATAGTAATTTTTACCACTACGCTATCCAATGTTTTCCCTACTGTTGCACTCTCGGGAGTTGGTATAGTAATTTTTATCCCTACGCTATCCAACGCTTACCCTACTGTTACACTCACTGGAGTTGGAATAGTAATTTAAACCCCTACGCTATTCAACCCTTTCCCTACTGTTGCACTCACTGGAGTGGAAATAGTTATTTTTGCCCCTACGCTATCCAACGCTTTCCCTACTGTTGCACTCTCTGGAGTGGTAATAGTAAATTTTTACCCCTACGCTATTCAATGTTTTCCCTACTGCTGCACTCGCTAGAGTCGGAATAGTAATCTTTACCCCTACACTATCCAACGCTTTCTCTACTTTTGCACTCTCTGGAGTGGGAATAGTAATTTTTACCTCTACGCTATACAACGCTTTACCTACTGTTGCACTCGCTGGCGTGAGAATAGTAATTTTTACCCCTACGCTATCCAACGTTTTCCCTACTGTTGCACTCTCTGGAGTTGGAATAGTCATTTTTACCCCTACGCTATCCAACGCTTTCCCTACTGTTGCACTCACTGTAGTTGGAATAGTAATTTTAACCCCTACACTATCCAACGCTTTCCCTACTGTTGCACTCACTGGAGTGGGAATAGTAATTTTTATCCCTACGCTATCCAACGCTTTCCCTACTGTTGCACTCTTCGGAGTAGGAATAGTAATTTTTACCCCTACGCTATCCAACGCTTTCCCTACTGTTGCACTCTCTGGAGTGGGAATAGTAATTTTTACACCTACGCTATCCAACACTTTACCTACTGTTGCACTCTCTGGAATGGGAATAGTAATTTTTACCCCTACGCTATCCAACGCTTTCCCTACTGTTGCACTTTCTGGAGTGGGAATAGTAATTTTTACCCCTACGCTATCCAACGCTTTCCCTACTGTTGCACTCGCTGGAGTGGGAATAGTAATTTTTACCCCTACGCTATCCAATGGTTTCCCTACTGTTGCACTCACTGGAGTCGTTACAGTAAATTTAACCCTTTAGCTATCCTACGGTAAAAATATTGTATATGTTTTGTAAATAATATATATATATATATACATATATATATATATATATGTATTTAAAATATATATATTTTTTAGTTACATTAATTATTTCTCAATTTTACGTTTATTTAAGTATTTTAAATATGTTTAAATTAATTTAATTTATTAATATATTACTTTTAATTTACTTTTAAGACATTGAAAAAATTCGATATTTTGACAGTCTATATTTTTTACACTCGATATTTTGGAGTCGATATTTTTGTACTTACCTGTTTGAAGATAGGAAGTCGATATTCTTGCAATCGATATTTTTACCTCGATATTTTGTCCTCTCGATATTATGACTGTCGATGTTCTGTCATTGAACCCTATGGTCAAACCTTTACTCTCAAGAATAGTCAAAACCTCTTTCAAAACAGTATTATGCTTAACTTTGTCCTTACCAAAAATAAGGATATCATCCTGGAAGAATCTAACGTTAGTATGCTTGCCAAATAATTGATGCATAATACGTTGGAAAATGGCGGCGGCCGAAGCCAAACCAAATGGCATTCTCTTAAATTGATAACACCCCATAGGTTTGATAAAAGCAGTGAACTGCTTACTATCCTCATTGAGTAAAATTTAGTGGTAAGCCGAGGATAAATCGACTGTAGAAAATATAGTAGCACCATTTACTGAAAACAACATTTCTGAAATTTTAGGTAGAGGGAATTTATCAACCACAATGTTGTTGTTCAAATGACGTAGGTCAATTCACAGACAAATTTTTCCATTAGCACGTCTGGCAATGACGACTGGCAAAATCCATTCTGAGGATTCAATAGATTCAATTATATCCTCATTCACAAGCCTATCTAACTCTTTCCCTACTTCGTCACAAATTAAAATAGGTATGTTCCTAGCTTTAAATGTTTTGGGATTGGCGTCACTTTTTAAAACAATACGGTGTGAAAAACCCTTAAAAGTACCAATTTTACCACTAAAAACATTTGGAAACTTTGATAACATATGATTTCCAATTTCCACACCTTCGTTAACAATGAGGACAGGGTCAGGACTATTGGGGTCCAACATGATGTCTTAAATCTCCTTGGTCATGCCAACCTAGGACAGAAGGTCCACGTTTGGCAACATACAATTTACCAAGAGACTCTCTTCCTTTAAATCTAAATTCCAAAGGTCTAAAACCAATCATATCAATTTTCCCTCCTGAATATCCTTCAAGTGAGATATCCTCTTGATAAAGAGTGTTCCCTAAGTAGCGTACAAAATCTGAGTTCCACACCTTCTCATTCACAATAGTATATGGAGAACCAAAATCTGCGTATATATTGATTGGAACTCCACCTATCAACATGTTACAAATAGGTTTTTCCTGATTTCCTTAATGAAAGAGTCATTGATGTTAAAAATAAAAACTTTTTCTAAAGGTTTAGGATCACACTTTTCCTCCATGCATGACTTTCTTAACAATACACTCTTCATCATCTGAAGAGGAGTCACAAATAACCTTCACTTTTTTGTTTTTTGTTTTATTGCATGCTCTAGAATAATGTCCTATTAAACCACAGTTGGAACATTTCTCTTTTAGAGCTGGGCATAACTTGGTATTAGCTAAATGAGTCACTGCCGCAGCGAAAACATCTAAGTTGTTCAATCTTTTTGGCCTCATGAGGTTTACCTTTATTCTGAATTTTCTGTTTAAACCCAGATTTATTTTGAACTTTATAAATGGTTTGATCAGTTACGGTTTTGTCAGTAACCGTTTTATCATTTAGTTTAATGGCTCTAGCGCTTCTGCCAGATAATTCAGCCTTCCTGACGATCGCTAAAACATCTTTGAGGTCAGAATCCCCATTGATCCATAACCTATCTTGAATAGCAGAATCTGAAGCATGCATCACAACTTGATCCCTAATAAGCTGTTCTTGAAGGTGATCAAATTTACAATCTTCGGCCATTTTCTTAAGTTCAGATACATAAACATCAATGGTTTCCCCAGGGAGCTGTTTTCTGCGAAAACATTTATATCTGGTAATACCTATGCAGACCTTTCGGGAAAAATGATTATCAAAATCTTTCAAAAAATCAGTAAATACATTTGTATCGCCACCCCCAACACTCTTACTCATTTCATCATAAATCTTAAGGCCACAAGCACCTAAAGAATAAAGAAATAACTTCATTTTCCTTTCAGGTTTCAATTTTCCTTTTTCGTCGATAGTTTCAATGAACTTAAGGAAGAATGCTTTCCATTGCAACCACTTCATGCATGGTTCAGGACCTGTAGGCCAAAATGCCTGAGGTGATTGAATGGTAAAAGTTTGCGAAGCCATCGTTTTTTGTTTTTTAGTTTTTTTTTAAAACCTTTATTTTGTAAAAAAGAAGTACAGTTACAGACCTACAACCACGGAGGCTGGTCAGAAGCAATCAATACCAATAGTACAATAATACACAGCTCATCAGCCGACAACCCGAGGACCCGGCAGCGATAACGCACAATATTATAGAGAGCTTGTGGCGATAGGAGGATGAATGAAAGGTTTCACATTTTATATTTTATAAATAAACAAAAAAAAACACACAAAAAAGGGTCGAGGCAAATACTATACATCGTAGTGACTGTCTCATACGGTAGGGGGAGCCGATTGAATAATGAGCAATGCTATAAGGGAGAGATCTGGAAGGGGGGGGGGGGCCGAGAGCAAACCAATAAGTCCTATACAAAAAGAAGCAAATGACCTGAAACGCACAGTTGAGGGGATTGAGGAATGTCGGAAGCTTCTATAAAAGGGGGAGTGCAAATCTCTCCTCGGTATGAATTCCATTGACCCCATATCCTGCCCCACTTTTTGGGCCTACCACGGGAGACATATACAATTTTCTCTCTGAACATACACCAGTCCATGTTTTCTGTCCAAGTTGAAACCAAAGGTGCCCTCTGAGAACCCCACAATTGGGCAATCTCCCTTTTCGCGATCATGTTGCCAAGGGTGACCCATTGGGTCTGAGCAACACTGTAATCATTCGGCTCCCAGATGTTCAACAAACAACGTCTGGCCTCAGGCAATAACTCAACACCCGTCACCTCACCCATAACCGCATGCACTCGATTCCAGAAAACCACCACCTCCGGGCATTCCCATATAATGTGAAGGAAGCATACCACAACCACGCCTACACAGCCCATCCTCAGAATAACCCATACACATCAATCGTGGACACGTGACATAGACACAGTGCAAAATCTTTAATTGCACCAGCCGGAGACGCACCGGAATCGCAACCTCTTTGGGGGAGGACATCGCAGCCTGCCAGTCTTCATCATCCAACTCCAGTCCATCACCAGTCCAAGCCCCACGGAGCTGTACAAGGAGGTCCAAACGGTCATTAATGAGTTTTTTATAGATGAGAGATATAGTGCTATCAGGGACATACCCGTCAAGCACCCTATCTTCCAGGGGAGAGGACCCCGGAATAGTAGTCCCAGCTGGGAAGACCGACTCAAGTGCGTGGCGGACCTGGAGATATCGGAAGTATTCCCTATCACCCAATTTATATTCTTGTTTTAGGACAAGAATCCAGAGCACACTTAGTGTATCAAATCAAATTTCAATCTTCAAATGGTCAAATGGTCAAAGCAATGGGATAGATCAAACAAGCATAAGTTTTCAAAAGGTTTTATTGTTCAACAGTGTTCTTTCCTCAGAATCACTGTGCTTATCACTCTAGCCTACACGTGTTTCATCACAGCATGTGGCTGTGAATCTTCAGGGCTGATCTGAATGATCAAGGCGCGTTATCGGGAGACCGGTGATAATTCCGTCCCGGTCCTAATCGGGATGTTTCTGTTTACAGGAGAGCGGTACCGAAAGTAATCGGTTACCGTTCCGTCAGAATGGGGGTGGTGTGTAAAAGTTCACACAGCGTCGGTGATTTCGGGCTGTTTGCCCGTGGGTTGAGCCGAGTGCAGCTCCTGTTTCCGAGTGCGGGCTGTGTGAACTTTTACACCTCCAGGCGGCACCCGATTCAATCTATCTCTTTTGTCCAACCAAGCAATCAACTTTCCCGCTTTATCACCAACTTCATTCAAACGCCCCTGTTGCTCACGATTCATCACCTTGGCCGCGTCAGTCACCAGAGCTCTATAGTCAGACTGTTTAAGGGCCAAAGAATGTATTCCCTCGGGTGTAGCCCCCGACTCCATCTTCTCCTCCAACCCACTGATTTTGTTTTCCAGACCCCCCACTTCCGCATTCTTACGCTTCCTCTCGCTAGCAATCAAGGACAGAGTCTGACCACGAATCACAGTCTTATAAGCCTCCCACAAGGAGATGGGGAGGACACCGAACCCAAATTCTCTGCAAAGTAGTAATCCATACACTTAACCACCTCAGTTCTAATTTTAGGGTTACGAAGGTGCCAGGGGTTAATCGGAGCAACCCGACCCCCGGCCCCCAACTGTACATCAATAGTGAGCCAGAGTGGAGAGAGGTCAGAGATCCCCCTAGCTAGATGCCTAATTTCCCTTACAGAGACCATCTGCACCGCTGGTATAAGGATATAATCGAGCCTCGAGAGACTCCCATGAGCTCCCGAGTAGAAGGTATATTGGAACCATCCGGGGTGTAGTTGCCTCCAACAATCCGCTAGACCCAGAGTGTCCAAAAAATTGCCCAGCCATAGTTGCGATGTCGGGAGGAGTCTGGGGGGGGCTACGATCTTCCTCCCCACTGACAACCGAATTAAAGTCGCCACCCACAACCAACATGCCCTCAGGGAACCCCAGGACCACCCTACCCAAATTAGAAAATGTGGTGGACTGTAGGCCGGGTGGGACATACACAGACAAAATGGAGATCGTCTTCCCCTCCCATCGGCCCGTAATGGCCACATATCGGCCTTTATCATCCAGCACAGTGTCATCTATCTCTAGGGGGAGGGAGTTCCTAACCAGGATGCCCGCCCCCCTCGACCCAGTGGTGAATCCAGAATGAGCCGCCAGGTGGTAGCCCCGTCTATTCAGTGCATGGCACGTGTTCCCTATGAGATGCGTCTCCTGGAGTAAGACTATATCCGGGGAGCAGTGCTTCAAGTATTGCAAAACTATCCCCCGCTTTATCCTATCGCCCAGACCATTGATGTTCCAGCTCAGCACCCTCAGCACCCTCAGCCCCCTACCCCCATACCAGAAATAAACACTGTGCCCCCCCCACCAAGAAACAAGCACAAAAGATATGATATGCAACAAAGCGCAGCCTCGACACAAACAAGAAATTAAAGACCCCCCACCACCCCCAAGAGAACCCCCAAAACACAACCCCACCCTGCACTCCTGCGGTAGACCAAAAAGCCACCCCAACTTGCAGTGTGCCTGTCGCCCCATTGAACTAACCTACAAGAAGAGAAAGAAAAGCCCCCAGAGGAGGAAGAGTCCCGATTCCCCCACCTCCGGGCATTCACACTATATATACAGAACAGTCATAGAGCCACTGCCATAAGTCCAAAAAGTTGGCTCGCAGGTACAGACTCACTACTCCTGCTCTTCCAGGCCACCTTCAGCGCCCCTCGATCTTTCCGGGCTGGTACGATGTGTCGGCAGAGTGTCAAGCCAGTCACTGACCACCTCGGGCGGTCAAAAAAGAGCGCACGTTCCTCATATTCAATCCTCAGGCGGGCCGGAAAAAGCATGGTGTATTTCTGTCCCATGTCCCTGAATCGCCTTTTCACCCCCGTGAAGCCCATGCGTTGTTTCTGCACCGCTTGTGTAAAGTCCAGATAGAAACTGATAGACGCATTTTCAAATTTGGTGGGACCATTGGTGCGCGATGCCTGAAGGATAGCGTCTCTGTCCCGGAAATTTAAAATCCTGGCTATTCTAGGCCTCGGAGCGGCTCCCAGTTTGAGCTTCCCATCGGGGACTCTGTGGGCACGCTCCACTGTGAAAAAGTTACTGAGGCCCTTTGATGCCAAGTGATTTAGAACAAGGTCCTCCACCAGAAGATCTGTAGATAAGTCTGCAGAATACTCCGGAACACCTACAATGCGGACGTTGTTGCGTCTGGCCCGGCTCTCGAAATCATCCAGCCGACGGGCAAACAAGTCATGAGACGTTCGGAGATTGCGGACTTCGGTCTGGAGATCCGAGACATCCGTAGTGAGGCTTGCGGTCTTGATGTCCAGGGACTTGACCCGCTCATTGGTTTTCCCCAAGTCCGTCCTGATAAGGTTAACTTCGATCGCCACCGTGTCTATCTTAGCAGCCAGGGTTTCGTACTGCTTTCCCATAGATGTCTGAACACTTGCGATGGCGCACATAACGTCCTTCAATGTCGGCTCCTCAGTTGCAGGAGAGACAACTCCAGTCTCCTCGAAGACCTTACTCGCTCCGCCAGTGGATCTTTTCGGGCGGGTAAAGCGATCTATGGAATGGGATTGGACAACCCTCCCTCGGTATGTGCCTCTGGTTGCACGCTTCTCGGTATCCGCCTTGCCCGCCATGATGGGCGACGAGCTTTGACGGAACCTTTGGGATCTGGTCAGAATGGTTCCCTGCGCAGCAAACTTGTAGAGGCAAAGGGACGAGGGTAGAGAACAAGCGTAGGGCTGGCAGCAAGAATCAGGTCAGCCGCGTCGACCGGCAGCAAATCGCCGTCAACAATGACCAAGAGCGAAACCGAAAGTACTACAGGGGCAGTGGACATGTCGCATCAGCCGTTGTTGTTCAATTGCCACCTAGGTACTTCGGGGACTCAAGTCCGTGGATGGTCTTCGGTGTAGGCCGCGAATTTCAAAGTGCAGTAAGTCCTGTTCTCGGCGGCCAAATCGAATTTTGAAAAAGAATGTTGTATCAGCAGGGCATCAGCTAAAAGTACCCATCGTCCAAATCAGGATACGTCGCAGGATAGATGCAGAAGGCGGAAAGGGTCTCGGGAGCCCTGTGCTCACGCGTCCATCTTGGATACGCGCGAAGCTCCTCCTCCGCGAAGCCATAGTTGACACCCTAAAATGTTAAAAGGTAAGTGAAAATACTTAATAGTATAATTATAAATAAAATCTTACTAAAAGAGCTTATATAAAAGTCTTAGTAGAGAAAAAAAACGGTATAATGTATATCTGTCCGTGATAATTATGAAGTTGAAAAAAAAGAGGAATTTAGCTGTCGTAGTGTTCCGTTTCAAAGTATAACTCCATCGTCAAGGAAATTCAAAATGGCCGCCGACGTCTTGCATCATCACGCAACGTCATTTGAAAGGCGTAATGAGCACACAAACTTCAGAATGCACAGGACTGAGGAATCGGAAGAAGGAAGCTGCGTTCTGATGTTGACGCGTCAAAAGAAGAATGCCCCCACAACTGGAACGAAGATGATAGCCTCGCGTAATCCTTTCAACGAGGTAATGTGCAATTTTAAAAGCTGCGCTGATAATATCTTTCAGTATACAACGAAATGACGGTCTCACAGCGCAGCACAGGCAGGCATTCAATCACTGCGACAATCCAAATGGCACTCAATTAATGCGATTAATCCAGGCAGGCATTTATTTGTGTATTAAATCAGGGAAGATTCATGAGGCAATCTTTCCACAATAAACACGCAGTTCATTAATCAGTGCAGAAAAAATAGTCTCATCATAGCTCTCATGGTTAATATTCAAGGTATAATCAAAAAGGAAAAAAGGGCGCACTACGTTTTTTGGCTATCTTTGAAGTTGTATGGTTCTCCGGGGTATCACTCTCCGTTACAAGTGTGAAGTAATAATTATATGGTTGCACCCCCACGTATTTGGGGTATGTCCCCCGGGCTCCTTTAAATCCTCGTATGTAGAGGTTCAATAAATTCGTACCAAAGTTTGGTTGTTAAACTTTTACGTTTTATTTCATCACTTATCCATCTCATGGGTATCACGTTTATCACTGTTCATTTTATTCATGAACCGATATTTTCATTTCCATTATTGTACTAAAACATTTCATCTCTCCCAATGCATTTCGGCACATAAAATGCCTTCTTCCAGGGGATATTTCTAAAAATCAAAAAACGAAATAACGCAACATTTACTATATGTTTCATAAATATATACACAATACATAAAAGAATCAACGATATTGACCCTCTAACTTCCATTGTTACTTCATGGGTCGTACCATACTGTCTGAACCTTAAATTAACTCTGACATAATTATCTGAAAACAATCTTAAATTCGTGACTGAGAATTCTCGTTTCGAGTGTCTGTGTTGGTGTGTTTAAATTAAATCTTCGAACATGATATATATCAGTTGATAGCAAGACGATAGTTACGAGAATACTTTGCAAAAGTTCTTTTAACTAACTGCCAAAATTTAAACCCTAGTGATACTTAAGAGTATACAGACTGTGCTATGCTCAAGAGAGCGGGCTTACCGTGAAATGTTTGTGTCTCCCGCGGCCGTTCTCCCGAACCAGAAGTGTTTGGTATACCGTTCCGGAAGCTCTAACTATGAAGGGCTTATCGTTGCTAAGCAACGCTCGTTAGTTGTATGCGAACTGTTGCACTCGTTATGTGTAGTAAAATAAGATCGGAACTGATTCATTTCCGAATTTACTAAACAATATGTTACCAAATGAGAAGTAATATAATAACTGTGTTAACGAAAGCGTGTAAAATGTATGAGTTACCGGGTATCTCAATAAACTTAAGTATGAGACCTAAGACTTCTAAGAAGATGTATATTAAGGTGTGGTGTTGGGTACAAACAGGATATTGGTGTGTATGGTTCTATGTTGAATCTGTATGATGTATGTGTATGGGAAACTGCTATGTTAAATTGCATAGTCACATGACGCATTAAAGGAACATCAAACATTTTTATAGATAGCAGGTAAATTCCATACGGTCATTAAGGCCGTATGGGGTCATGCTGGTCAATAAAGAAATCCAATAATTTTCTCTTTGCAATAGTCTTTTTTTCTGGTCTTGTCCTTCCCTTCTGTGTACATTCTCTAGGACACAGAATCTGAGTTGACTAATGTTGTGATTCATTTCCACGAAATGTTGAGCCACTGTTGATAAGCATAAATACTTTACTCAGAAACAAATGAGCATTCTCAACACCATAGACTCTAATCCTGACATAACCAGCACCAAAGCAGATAAAGGAGGAGCAATTGTAATCATGAATACCACGTATTACAACAGCCAAGCAATCCTTCACCTCTTGGATCAAGAGACATATCTTAGACTAGATGGAGACCCAACAATACAATTCAAAGCAATTATTGACACCATTCTTTTGAAATCATTGCAAGAGGGGATTATCACTGAGAAAACAAAGAAATATCTCACACATCCCAGAAGTCCAAAGTTCTTTTTGGTACCAAAAATACACAAAAATCAGAAAACTCCTCCGTGTAGACCTATAGTTTCCACGCTAAGCAGTATACATGACCCAGTTGGAAGATTTCTAGATAAATATTTACAACCAAGTGTGATATCAACTCAAACATACATCAAAGACACAACAGATTTTTTATTGATGTTACAAAGGCTAGAGTTAACAAACATGGGAGACATACTACTGTGTAGTATCGATGTCACAGCTTTATACACATCAATACCCCACTCTAAAGGAATTGAAGCCGTAGAATATTGTCTACTGAGAACAGAGCTGGAAAACAGTTTCAAAATATTCCTAATGGAACTAATGGAATTTACGCTATTTCATAGCTACTTTGCATGGAACGACCAATGGTATCAACAAAAGACAGGTACATCAATGGGAAATTCGGCAGCCCCGGCGTATGCCAATATTTTCATGAGTAGATTTGAAGAAGAGAACATATTGAACAAAGAAATTTGGAAAAACCACACCAAGATATTTTTAAGGTTCATCGATGATATCTTTTTACTCTGGGAAGGTCCTAAAAACATCTTGGAAATACAACTGAAGCAATTGAACAACATAGATCCACGCATTCAATTTACCTATGAAATACAAGAGGAGTCAATATCATTTTTAGATGTGAGAGTCACTAAAACATCGACGGGATGTCAGACTGATCTATTCAGAAAAAGCACGGATAGAAACAATACATTGCACTATTCGAGCTTTCATCCTCAACCGTTGAAAGAACATTTACCATACAGTCAATTATTGCGAGCTAAAAGAATAGTTTCTGATCCAAGCACGCTGGAACAACAATCCAAAGATATGATACTGAGGTTCAAAAAACGGGGGTATCCTGATCATATTCTCCAACAGGCGCAAGAACGGGCCAAGACAAAAACCAGAACAGAACTAATGACTAAAACACAACCAAAGACCAAAGAATCAATTACAGTAGTCTCTAAATATTCGACAGCCAGTAAAAAATATAGAAGCATTATCAAGAGACACTGGGAAATTTTGAGAATAGAACAAGACTTTCAACTAAGCATGGGCGAATTTTGCGAATCTGGCGTTCGCGAATTTTGCGAATTTGCAAACTCGCAATCCGCAAAATCCGCGAATTCTCACGAATTTTGCGGATTTATTTTTTTCTGTTTGCAAGGGTTTTCCCCCAGTTCGCGAGGATTTGGTACTAGTTCGCAATTGCGAACTTACTTGTCGGCTCGCAACGGTCGTGACTATGTTGTTTCTACGTCTGGTTCATCATCACAGCCTCCAAGCACCCTCTGTTTCACCACTGCCACCCTCTCTTTGACCCATGCCACCCTCTGTTACATCAATGCCACCCTCTGGTTCATCATCACTGTAGATGATGGGGGGGGGAAGCAAGCACACCTGCCCTGCTTCAACTGACATGAATTAATTTGGGGTTAGTTTATTAATATGTCACTGTTTTAGAATTCCAGGTCTGGCACCTGCTTCCTTATCAGTAATTTGCTTTCTGTTGCAGTGCAATTTTTTTTTCCAGGACCTTTGTGGCTCACTTCTAGCTATTCTATGAGCCTGCTGTGAGGGTCAGAGCAGGGTCATACAATTGTTGCAACTAGCAACTGAACTCTGTAGGGGCCCCAGTCAGGAAGCACTACAGTAAATTGTTACTAATGATGAGTTTGAACTCTTGCACCTGCCGATTGCTTTCAGTTTTGCAAAACTCGTTTTCCTGCAATTTCGCGGGATTCGCGGGGCGCGAACACGCGCGAGATCGGATTCGGAAGCCGCAAATTCGTGCGAATATGGGATTTCTTTTTTTGCGGCGTGTTAGTTCGCAAGGTTTTGTGCGTTTTCGCGAGCCGCTTGTAGCGCAAGGCGCGAAGTTACCCTCGCGGTCGTTCAAGGGCGCGGCCATCTTGTTTGCATGACGTATTTCCGTTTCCGGGCGCGAAGTGTAATCTCGCAAAGTGTGCGGCTCGCAAGTACAATTTCGCGAGTGTTCGCGAGGAACATCTCGCGCCAACTTACCCGCGCGGTCGTGAACGGGCGCGGCCATCTTGTTTCTCATTCATTGCTATGGTTCTGGGCATGCTTCTTGTATCCTCTCTAAATCTGTGCCATCCTTTGCTTGTTTGAAGTTTTTTTTATCTATTTTACTTATTATCTACCCCTCTATTTTTCTAGCCCTATATTTTTGTGTTTACTGCTACTTTTTGTTAATTTTAAACTACTTTTTTAAACTCTTTTCTTTTCTTCTCTTCCCTATTCTATTTTCTTTATTCCTTTCCGCCCAGACCATGGTGAAGGGAGCCGGGAAGCATCCCGAGAAGGGGAAGGGTCCCGCACCCCGTGCCTGGCTCCCGTGCGGGCGTTTTAGGGGGGAGACAGTCGCACCCCGGGAGATTTTCAGCCCGGAGGAGGTGGGCGCACTACTGTTCTATGTACAGCGCCACCTCCCCAGGACCATAATGGCAGGCGGCAAGATCGGAGGCGGGTACGGGATGCGGGAGCGCCGGAAGCGGTGGGATAAGGTGTGCCGGGCCATGTACCACCATTCCCGGGTCCGGCGCACCTACAACCAGGCCACCCACCGCTGGACGGATGTCCTGACCCGTGAACGAGATCTGCTCGACCTGCTTGGCCTCGAGATCCCCGGGCTTGGTGAGTAGTAGTAGTAGCTATTTCTTTACTACTCTGTTTTCTCCTGCTGTGTTATTATATTGCAATTTTTTTTTTTACCAAGAGCAATAGTGCTGCTCATTACATTGTAGGTATATTATATTTCAAAATCTTCTGTGCATTTCAGGTGCACTGCTCTCCTTCTCAGTAGTGTTGCTACTATGCTTATTTGTTTCCGATTTTGTATTCATTTCATTGGCCTGTGAAATTATGTATGAGTGTAGTTTAAAGAACTGCGTAATGCTACACACTAAGGTTCAGATGTTTAATTACCGGCGCATCCCTGCAAAGTAGCAGGGATGCGCCAGTAATTGTGCGCCACGCCACTATCACCCATGGTGCGCCGTATTTACAATGCGGCGCACCATGGGCCCAAAACGTCACCAAAGCGTTACGCATCTGTGCCGTAAGGGTGGCGCATTGCTGGAGTTGCGTCGCAACGATGGCGCAGCTCCATCAATGCTCTGGGGTGCCCTATCTCCCCAAAGCTGCGTCAAGCCGTACGTCTGCTTCAAGCAGGCGCAGGGTTTGAGTCACACATCATTGTCGTTAAAGTGAGTGATTGAAATCTTGTAGATTTCCCTCAGCCACTTTTAGGATGCGTTCCTGCGTAGGAACGCCCTCCCTTGCGCCGGAGCGCCCCCTGATGGCGCAGGGCTTTACAACGTGATGCATCTCCCATATGCGTCACGTTGTTAATATACGCCGCACCATTGCGCCTCTTTTGTGCTGCCGCTGCGTCACAAAAGTCACGCATCAATGGAGCAAAAGAGCCGCAAGGGGCTTCTAAATCAGCCACTACAGACTCAAGTCCAGTCCTTCCTTTGTACACATGGCAATAAGAAGAAATAGTGGTGGTGGATTGATAGTTTGAGTATTTTAATGACTGGTTAATGTAGTAGGAAACTTTAGTGTTGTCGCTGATCTGCAATCACGGTGGACTTTGGCTGTCACTTCGCGTGCTGCGGACTGCTGCCTGCCAATCCTAGGCAAACCTTTTTAGTACTTTGTGTAGTGAGTTACATAAGAAGTTTACAATTCGACGGTCCGCAAATCAAGCAATACTAATAACGTAGTAGACCACATGAGATTGGTCAATAATATATCCCGTTGAATAGTTGTCTATTTGCTATTTCGCCAAAATATTTTGTTAGTTCTTTTGAAATGTTTGATTTGGTTGACAAATATCATCCATGTTTTCTGTTTTTCTTTCTTTCATGTTGTACATCAGCTTCCCCCAGGGGCAAGAGGAGGACACAGGAGGAGGAGGAGGAGGGTGCTGTTGAGGATGCAGGCCAGGATCGGGCAGGCGAGGGCTCCTTTGCTGGCCCCAGTAAGTTTTAATTTTAATATAGAGTACTTATTTTTTCCCTGCATTCCTCATTCGATTTTTTCTAAATCGTCTTTGATATTCTTGTAGACTGGATCTAAATTCTTATCCTGCCTCGACTATGACTCCGTGTGGTATTACTAGATTATTCTTATTAGTCTGTCTGTGTAGCTAACTAAGATTGCATATTTGGCAATTCCATTGGACTCCCATTCTAGTCAGCAATAGCTCTATGCACAGAGTGCAGTCCTCTGGGTTTGTCCATAATGTCTTTTCAAGTCTTCTAAATGTTTATGCTTTGACAATTGCCAACAATAAAAAGGTGAATGACCACCAAGAAAGAATAAGATACTACTTTACTTTTGGTTTGGATAGGAGGACAATCCATTGTACTACTGTTGCAGGGACAAATCTGCACAAACAGAACTATGGACACTAAATAATGCATTGCTTAGCTTATCAATTATAATAGGTGCTGTTAGACTTTCCACATACCTCAGTGATAACAGACTTTGTAGTTGAACCCCCAATCTCCTTACTGACTAGATAGTGTGGCAGAGTAATTTAGCTCCCAAAGTCACCGATGATTATGATTATTCCCCAATGATGTCAGAGGCACGGACTCATGCTTGCAAAAATTGCAAAACCTTTAGCACATCCACTCTAGTCTGGAGGACCAAAAACCACAGAGTCTATTTAAGTTTAAAAGCTTTATTAAAAGTAAACGCATTTATTAAAATCAAGTTTGTCATAAAAGTAAACGTTTAACTGAAAATGGAAAAGTGCTTAGTGCTGACGATTAATTGGACACATTTCTTGTGGTCGAGCCGAGCTCTCACCTGGTTTGAACTTGATCCTGCTCGTGTTCTTAGAAGTCAAGCTTCTGTCTGTTAGGAGAAAAAGTGGTTCGTGTTAAAAATAAAAAGCAAGCATTCATCAGTTGTGCCAAAAAGTGCAGCAAGACAACAGCCTTCCCTGGAAAAAGGGACATTTTTACTTTATAGTAGACAGTCACAAATTATTAAAGTATGTACTGTTTTTTTCACATTTCTTTCTACCTCCTAGACCAAATATTATATAGTAGTGAGTGGTGTATTCTAACATTATTAAATGTACTTTGTAGGTGGAACATCTGGAGGCGGGGCCTGCGCGGAGGTGGTGGTGGCATTGGACGAGGAGGACAACTCTGGGGAGGAGGCGGTGGAAGTGCCGGACAATTCTGTGGGGGATGACACAGTGGTGGCGGGCAGAGGTAAGCTATATATTCCTTACTCATTGAGATTGAAGACTGCAGAGTGTGCTTTCTGCACGGGTGTATTATAAATCAACCAGGTAGTAGCCTCCTCTAAATGTACTTCGACTTAGCTGTGAAGTTTTTGGCGAGAAGAATCCCAATCAGATCTGAGATGAACTTGATGGATGGGATGAACGAAAAGCGAAAGAAGGGTGTAAGTAAGTGTGGAAGGACGAGAAATGTAATGATGACTGGCAAAGAAGAATGATATGTGTTTGCTTGGTCCCCGAGGTGGCTGGGAAGGAAAGAATATGGTATGGTGCATGGCTGGGTGAATGATGAAGCAAGGATGGGTGGAAGGAGATCAGCCTGGGTGGGTGAAACAGAAACTGTATGTGTGCATATACTTTGAATGGATGGATGCCTGGATCATTCATGGTACTATCTGACTCTTAGATAGCATATGTGTATCTAGAGAGAGTAGACGGTCACTGGATGAACTAAGTGTTACTTTGAAGAGCATGTAACACAGCACCCGCACGTCCATTCCAGTGTAGGAAAGGCAAGGAAAAGAAGTTGTAATTTTGTCTAAATACTACCATGAATAGTAGCAGTAGTTTGTATTGCAACTGCAAGCACAGCATATATCCGGTTATTACGGTGGACACTCCCTACCTCTCTTAATAACTTTAGTTTAGTAGAAGTACATCATTCATGTGTGGGTGTATCACTGTTCACTCAATAATAAGCAAAGCACCTAAAGTCATCCCATATGCCATCAAATACATCCCATGTGAAGTGATAGATAATCAGATTATTTAGCTTCTTCATTTTCCTTTTCTAATACTCATTTGCACTGTAGGGTGAAAGCTAAATTAATTAAGCAGTAGCCCTTTTAACAGAGTATTCTCAGTGCCACCCGTAATAGAAAAGTAAGAGCTTCACCACCTGCATGTACTGGACCGGTACAGTAACGCAAGTCTGTCTCACTCACCTTGGTGTGCGTCTGTTTTTCTCGGGTGGAAGTTCACTGCGCTGGCATTATGCCGGCTTGCATAAGATAACGTACCAATTTTCCTAAACAAGAGAGAAGAAGAAGAATAAGACTGATGTACTGTCATAGTCGACTGTAATGGAAGTCCATAGTGCTCGTAGAATTTGTTCCTTAAACTCCCACTAATGTTAGAGCAAGGATGAAGAAGTCGGAGGTTACATAGATACTGTCCTCAATAGTTATGTACTGTGCTTTCAATTTGCTACTTGTACTGTGACAACTTTCTGCTCAATCATTTTGTGTTAATCTTAAGGAGCATTGGTTACAGACTATGTCTTTCTTTCTTCATGTAGTTGCTCCTTCCAAATCCAAGAGACCATCAAGGAGGAAGGAGCTGGCTCGAATGGCCCGGCAACGGAGGCTGGATGCCACTGTCGCTGAATATCGGCGGCTGGTGGCCCTGGAGGAGGAGGAGACGCAGTCTGGTAATACAACAACGTCCACTGGGACAGCTGCATCCTCCTCCGTGCGGGCTGCCAGCCAGCGCAGTGCTCCAGCGGTACGGAGCCGGGCTACCAAAGCCAAACGCCACCGCGGAGCAGCAAAGACAGCAGCTGCCCCCCACAGGATTTGCAAGGCACGCCGGCGCCGCTTATCCCTCAGACTGTCCTACCTGGAGCAGGAGGTCCTGAACTAGAAGAACTTGGTGGAGGGCCTCCGCTTGGAACTTGCCACCCTCCGCAAGGAGCATGATGCCCTGGCTGCCAAAGTCAACAGCACCCTGCCATAGTGTCCCTTGCCCCTTTTTTAGAGACTTTTGGGGGGTGGGAATTGGGAGTTGGGTTTTTGGGGACTTTTGAAGGACAATCGTTGGGGTTAGGGAGGGTCTTGCGGGAGATTATTTTGTTAGGGCTATAAAGATATACTTTTTGAAACTTTATCTGACCATACCTGTTTTTTACTGCTTTTGAGTCTGGTGGGTGGGGGTTTAACAGTAAGTTTGTTTTCCTGAATAGTCCTAGGACTTTAGTAGTACTACCGTCAATCTCTCGTCTCTCCTAATACTCCATTATACTACCTCCAACCAAACGCTTATCTTACCTGTAATTTCTGTTTGAAAGTAGGGCTAGGCCCAGGGCTGGCTCCACGGGAAATGGCGATTAAGGTTGCAATCCAGGGCGGCTGAAATTTCCTCCTCCTTGTGGTGGTACTAGTGGTGTGACACAGTGGCAGTTGCATGGCTATGGAAAAAAAGAAAATGAAACCTGGTTTGTCCTTACTGTAGCATTACAACGGTACGATAGAGAATATAGCAGGTGACAGTACACTAGACTACAACAGTGCCACAATGTAGCCTAACAAATGGTAAAGTATTTATAGTATAACTTGTACTTGCGTAGGATTTCTTTGACATTGGCTAATACTACAAGAAATAGTACTGAAGCTGAGTAAGTCTAGAATATATCCTCGGATTCCTTCACCAGCCTGTTGCTATGACCTTATCCTCCCCAGCAAGTGTGTGGAATTATTGATGTCAGTTAGTCACACATCAAGCAAAACCACACAACCCGGGGGAAGAGGGTTAGGGTTTGTAAAATGGATAGGAATGGGGGTTTCTTTTTGGGTAGGTTTTGTTGAGAGAAAAAAAAAAAGCACAGCATGGACAAACAATAATTGAACATAAAGACATTTTTTGTTACAAAGCTAAACATAAATCTTTTATGTGACATAAAGGAAGTGCATGCACTACTGAATGCATTGTTACAGAAAAGTAAGTAGAACTTTCGACAACCGTGAATGCCAGAATGCGACAGTACAGGGCTACATTAAATTAGGTTAAAAAAATAGCCAAAGTTAAACATATAGAATGGCTGTAGGGATCAATTTAGAAGCAGAGAGAGATCCAAGAAATGCAGTCACACACACTCATTGAATAAAATAATGGATACTGTATCTGTATTGTTGTAGTAGTCCGTTCGAATTTGGTAAGTAAGTTGCATGCAGCAAACAATTCCTCTTATTAGCGGCACTCCTCCATTCCAGCTGACGCTTCATCCATCAATGTTGGTGACCAGAAGACACCCTGTACACTGCCTGCCTGGCGGATGCTGAATTGCGGCTCGCTAATGTGAAGCCTGACTCCATCCTTTTTTCCCCATTGCAGACTGAAACCCGGCCTGTAATTATTGAACGAAAAACAGCACTGATAAATAAATATAAGGTATGTACGCTGTGTAGTGCAAAAAGTCACACTTTGAATTTCCTAATAGACAGTACAACATTTTTGAAGGTGCGTACTCTGTCTGAGTCACCTTTTCAAGGATAAATAAGTATGGGCGAATTAATTTAGCGAGTCTTTCCCCTCAAGCTAGGTGTACTGTAAACTGTGTTTTAGAGCAAAATTAGACCTTCCCAGCAGTGCTTCCACCCAGACCCTTACTAAAGCCAGTTGCAAAAATGTAGAAGACCCCCAATCAGATCTCAAAAAACGAGGCCTAGCAGAAAACTGGTGACAAAACGTACTTCAAAAGTAAAAGTAGGACCAAATACCCCCTTACCCACCGTGGATTGTATTCAAACCACTTGCAAGCAAGCAAAAGTATCCATAGCCAGCATCGCTCCAAGACTCGAAAACCCCCCCACCCAAACACATGCAATAGAAATACTGCTAGTGCTAACCCTAACGAGCCCTAAGTTAAGAATAGTGGCAGAGGCTTTCTTTAACTATGCCAAATCCCCCCTTTCCTACCATGGATTTTCTTCAAATGACTTGCAACCAAAATTACACATTCTCACGAGTGCTCTAAGACCCCAGAACTCAGTTGCAAAAATCTAGAACACCCCAAAACACATGCAATCCTGCTGCTAGGGCTAACCCTAACGAACCCTAAGTTACAAAAAGTGCCAAAAGGGTTTTCCTTATGGATTTTGTCCCAACCACTTCTATCCGGTATTAGACCTTCCCAGGAATGCCCCAAGACCCGCCAACCCACCCGCCAAAAAGCACAACACTCCCAAACAGCCCAAAAGCAAAATCTCATACTTACAATATTTCTCGGCCTTCGGTCCAAACGCGCTGTGTAGCTAGGCCATAACTTCGGTTTACCACCACGGATTTCCTGAAAAGCAAATGCAATCAAGATTAGACTGTCCCAGCAGTGCTCCCAGACCCCGAAACTCACCCACAAACAGCCGGAACCCCCCCAAAGAGCTCCTCAAAGGCAAGCAAGTCAGCAAAAACACCCAAAAAATTCCGCCTCCGATTTGGTCCAAACCACTTTTATCCGGTATTAGAGCTTCCCAGCAATGGCCCCAGAGCCGTCAACCCAGGAGAAAACGAGTAGAAGACCCCCAAACAGCCAAAGAGCAAAAGTACAAAAATGGGGACTTCGTCATTTTTTTGCCAATTTCCCAAATCACTCCGCGCGCGCTCTACAGCTAGGTCCTAACTCCCCTCTGCCACCATGGATTTGCTTCAAACCTCTTGCAAAGTAAAGTATCCATACCCAGCAGTGCTCCCAGACCCCGAAACCCACCCACAAACACCAGGAAGCCCCCAAACAGGCCCCCGAAAACGCTACATTGAGCAAAATATCAGAAATAGCAACAACAAAAAATCAGCGTGGATTTTGTCCCAACCACTTCTATCCGGTATTAGACCTTCCCAGGAATGCCCCAAGACCCGCCAACCCACCCGCCAAAAAGCACAACACCCCCAAACAGCCCAAAAGCAAAATCTCATACTTACAATATTTCTCGGCCTTCGGTCCAAACGCGCTGTGTAGCTAGGCCATAACTCCGGTTTACCACCACGGATTTCCTGAAAAGCAAATGCAATCAAGATTAGACTGTCCCAGCAGTGCTCCCAGACCCCGAAACTCACCCACAAACAGCCGGAACCCCCCCAAAGAGCTCCTCAAAGGCAAGCAAGTCAGCAAAAACACACAAAAAATTCCGCCTCCGATTTGGTCCAAACCACTTTTATCCGGTATTAGAGCTTCCCAGCAATGGCCCCAGAGCCGTCAACCCAGGAGAAAACGAGTAGAAGACCCCCAAACAGCCGAAGAGCAAAAGTACAAAAATGGGGACCTAGTCATTTTTTTGCCAATTTCCCAAATCACTCTGCGCGCGCTCTGCAGCTAGGCCCTAACTCCCCTCTGCCACCATGGATTTGCTTCAAACCTCTTGCAAAGTAAAGTATCCATACCCAGCAGTGCTCCCAGACCCCGAAACCCACCCACGAACACCAGGAAGCCCCCCAAACAGGCCCCTGAAAACGCTACATTGAGCAAAATATCAGAAATAGCAACAAAAAAAATCAGCGTGGATTTTGTCCCAACCACTTCTATCCGGTATTAGACCTTCCCAGGAATGCCCCAAGACCCGCCAACCCACCCGCCAAAAAGCACAACACCCCCAAACAGCCCAAAAGCAAAATCTCATACTTACAATATTTCTCGGCCTTCGGTCCAAACGCGCTGTGTAGCTAGGCCATAACTCCGGTTTACCACCACGGATTTCCTGAAAAGCAAATGCAATCAAGATTAGACTGTCCCAGCAGTGCTCCCAGACCCTGAAACTCACCCACAAACAGCCGGAACCCCCCCAAAGAGCTCCTCAAAGGCAAGCAAGTCAGCAAAAACACAACAAAAATTCCGCCTCCGATTTGGTCCAAACCACTTTTATCCGGTATTAGAGCTTCCCAGCAATGGCCCCAGAGCCGTCAACCCAGGAGAAAACGAGTAGAAGACCCCCAAACAGCCAAAGAGCAAAAGTACAAAAATGGGGACTTCGTCATTTTTTTGCCAATTTCCCAAATTACTCCGCGCGCGCTCTGCAGCTAGGTCCTAACTCCCCTCTGCCATCATGGATTTGCTTCAAACCTCTTGCAAAGTAAAGTATCCATACCCAGCAGTGCTCCCAGACCCCGAAACCCACCCACAAACACCAGGAAGCCCCCCAAACAGGCCCCCGAAAACGCTACATTGAGCAAAATGTCAGAAATAGCAACAAAAAAAATCAGCGTGGATTTTGTCCCAACCACTTCTATCCGGTATTAGACCTTCCCAGGAATGCCCCAAGACCCGCCAACCCACCCGCCAAAAAGCACAACACCCTCAAACAGCCCAAAAGCAAAATCTCATACTTACAATATTTCTCGGCCTTCGGTCCAAACGCGCTGTGTAGCTAGGCCATAACTCCGGTTTACCACCACGGATTTCCTGAAAAGCAAATGCAATCAAGATTAGACTGTCCCAGCAGTGCTCCCAGACCCCGAAACTCACCCACAAACTGCCGGAACCCCCCCAAAGAGCTCCTCAAAGGCAAGCAAGTCAGCAAAAACACAAAAAAAATTCTGCCTCCGATTTGGTCCAAACCACTTTTATCCGGTATTAGAGCTTCCCAGCAATGGCCCCAGAGCCGTCAACCCAGGAGAAAATGAGTAGAAGACCCCCAAACAGCCAAAGAGCAAAAGTACAAAAATGGGGACTTCGTCATTTTTTTGCCAATTACCCAAATCACTCCGCACGCGCTCTGCAGCTAGGCCCTAACTCCCCTCTGCCACCATGGATTTGCTTCAAACCTCTTGCAAAGTAAAGTATCCATACCCAGCAGTGCTCCCAGACCCCGAAACCCACCCACAAACACCAGGAAGCCCCCCAAACAGGCCCCCGAAAACGCTACATTGAGCAAAATGTCAGAAAGAGCAACAAAAAAACAGCGTGGATTTTGTCCCAACCACTTCTATCCGGTATTAGACCTTCCCAGGAATGCCCCAAGACCCGCCAACCCACCCGCCAAAAAGCACAACACCCCCAAACAGCCCAAAAGCAAAATCTCATACTTACAATATTTCTCGGCCTTCGGTCCAAACGCGCTGTGTAGCTAGGCCATAACGCCGGTTTACCACCAGGGATTTCCTGAAAAGCAAATGCAATCAAGATTAGACTGTCCCAGAAGTGCTCCCAGACCCCGAAACTCACCCACAAACTGCCGGAACCCCCCCAAAGAGCTCCTCAAAGGCAAGCAAGTCAGCAAAAACACAAAAAAAATTCTGCCTCCGATTTGGTCCAAACCTCTTTTATCCGGTATTAGAGCTTCCCAGCAATGGCCCCAGAGCCGTCAACCCAGGAGAAAATGAGTAGAAGACCCCCAAACAGCCAAAGAGCAAAAGTACAAAAATGGGGACTTCGTCATTTTTTTGCCAATTTCCCAAATCACTCCGCACGCGCTCTGCAGCTAGGCCCTAACTCCCCTCTGCCACCATGGATTTGCTTCAAACCTCTTGCAAAGTAAAGTATCCATACCCAGCAGTGCTCCCAGACCCCGAAACCCACCCACAAACACCAGGAAGCCCCCCAAACAGGCCCCCGAAAACGCTACATTGAGCAAAATGTCAGAAATATCAACAAAAAAAATCAGCGTGGATTTTGTCCCAACCACTTCTATCCGGTATTAGACCTTCCCAGGAATGCCCCAAGACCCGCCAACCCACCCGCCAAAAAGCACAACACCCCCAAACAGCCCAAAAGCAAAATCTCATACTTACAATATTTTTTGGCCTTCGGTCCAAACGCGCTGTGTAGCTAGGCCATAACTCCGGTTTACCACCACGGATTTCCTGAAAAGCAAATGCAATCAAGATTAGACTGTCCCAGCAGTGCTCCCAGACCCGAAACTCACCCACAAACAGCCGGAACCCCCCCCAAAGAGCTCCTCAAAGGCAAGCAAGTCAGCAAAAACACACAAAAAAATCTGCCTCCGATTTGGTCCAAACCACTTTTATCCGGTATTAGAGCTTCCCAGCAATGGCCCCAGAGCCGTCAACCCAGGAGAAAACGAGTAGAAGACCCCCAAACAGCCAAAGAGCAAAAGTACAAAAATGGGGACTTAGTCATTTTTTTGCCAATTTCCCAAATCACTCCGCGCGCGCTCTGCAGCTAGGCCCTAACTCCCCTCTGCCACCATGGATTTGCTTCAAACCTCTTGCAAAGTAAAGTATCCATACCCAGCAGTGCTCCCAGACCCGAAACCCACCCACAAACACCAGGAAGCCCCCCAAACAGGCCCCCGAAAACGCTACATTGAGCAAAATATCAGAAATAGCAACAAAAAAAATCAGCGTGGATTTTGTCCCAACCACTTCTATCCGGTATTAGACCTTCCCAGGAATGCCCCAAGACCCGCCAACCCACCCGCCAAAAAGCACAACACCCCCAAACAGCCCAAAAGCAAAATCTCATACTTACAATATTTCTCGGCCTTCGGTCCAAACGCGCTGTGTAGCTAGGCCATAATTCCGGTTTACCACCACGGATTTCCTGAAAAGCAAATGCAATCAAGATTAGACTGTCCCAGCAGTGCTCCCAGACCCCGAAACTCACCCACAAACAGCCGGAACCCCCCCAAAGAGCTCCTCAAAGGCAAGCAAGTCAGCAAAAACACAAAAAAAATTCCGCCTCCGATTTGGTCCAAACCACTTTTATCCGGTATTAGAGCTTCCCAGCAATGGCCCCAGAGCCGTCAACCCAGGAGAAAACGAGTAGAAGACCCCCAAACAGCCAAAGAGCAAAAGTACAAAAATGGGGACTTAGTCATTTTTTTGCCAATTTCCCAAATGACTCCGCGCGCGCTCTGCAGCTAGGCCCTAACTCCCCTCTGCCACCATGGATTTGCTTCAAACCTCTTGCAAAGTAAAGTATCCATACCCAGCAGTGCTCCCAGACCCCGAAACCCACCCACGAACACCAGGAAGCCCCCCAAACAGGCCCCCGAAAACGCTACATTGAGCAAAATATCAGAAATAGCAACAAAAAAAATCAGCGTGGATTTTGTCCCAACCACTTCTATCCGGTATTAGACCTTCCCAGGAATGCCCCAAGACCCGCCAACCCACCCGCCAAAAAGCACAACACCCCCAAACAGCCCAAAAGCAAAATCTCATACTTACAATATTTCTCGGCCTTCGGTCCAAACGCGCTGTGTAGCTAGGCCATAACTCCGGTTTACCACCACGGATTTCCTGAAAAGCAAATGCAATCAAGATTAGACTGTCCCAGCAGTGCTCCCAGACCCCGAAACTCACCCACAAACAGCCGGAACCCCCCCAAAGAGCTCCTCAAAGGCAAGCAAGTCAGCAAAAACACACAAAAAATTCCGCCTCCGATTTGGTCCAAACCACTTTTATCCGGTATTAGAGCTTCCCAGCAATGGCCCCAGAGCCGTCAACCCAGGAGAAAACGAGTAGAAGACCCCCAAACAGCCAAAGAGCAAAAGTACAAAAATGGGGACTTAGTCATTTTTTTTCCAATTTCCCAAATCACTCCGCGCGCGCTCTGCAGCTAGGCCCTAACTCCCCTCTGCCACCATGGATTTGCTTCAAACCTCTTGCAAAGTAAAGTATCCATACCCAGCAGTGCTCCCAGACCCGAAACCCACCCACAAACACCAGGAAGCCCCCCAAACAGGCCCCCGAAAACGCTACATTGAGCAAAATATCAGAAATAGCAACAAAAAAAATCAGCGTGGATTTTGTCCCAACCACTTCTATCCGGTATTAGACCTTCCCAGGAATGCCCCAAGACCCGCCAACCCACCCGCCAAAAAGCACAACACCCCCAAACAGCCCAAAAGCAAAATCTCATACTTACAATATTTCTCGGCCTTCGGTCCAAACGCGCTGTGTAGCTAGGCCATAACTCTGGTTTACCACCACGGATTTCCTGAAAAGCAAATGCAATCAAGATTAGACTGTCCCAGCAGTGCTCCCAGACCCCGAAACTCACCCACAAACAGCCGGAACCCCCCCAAAGAGCTCCTCAAAGGCAAGCAAGTCAGCAAAAACACAAAAAATTCCGCCTCCGATTTGGTCCAAACCACTTTTATCCGGTATTAGAGCTTCCCAGCAATGGCCCCAGAGCCGTCAACCCAGGAGAAAACAAGTAGAAGACCCCCAAACAGCCAAAGAGCAAAAGTACAAAAATGGGGACTTAGTCATTTTTTTGCCAATTTCCCAAATCACTCTGCGCGCGCTCTGCAGCTAGGCCCTAACTCCCCTCTGCCACCATGGATTTGCTTCAAACCTCTTGCAAAGTAAAGTATCCATACCCAGCAGTGCTCCCAGACCCCGAAACCCACCCACAAACACCAGGAAGCCCCCCAAACAGGCCCCAGAACTCGCTACATTGAGCAAAATGTCAGAAATAGCAACAACAAAAAAACAGCGTGGATTTTGTCCCAACCACTTCTATCCGGTATTAGACCTTCCCAGGAATGCCCCAAGACCCGCCAACCCACCCGCCAAAAAGCACAACACCCCCAAACAGTCCAAAAGCAAAATCTCATACTTACAATATTTCTCGGCCTTCGGTCCAAACGCGCTGTGTAGCTAGGCCATAACGCCGGTTTACCACCAGGGATTTCCTGAAAAGCAAATGCAATCAAGATTAGACTGTCCCAGCAGTGCTCCCAGACCCCGAAACTCACCCACAAACAGCCGTAACCCCCCCAAAGAGCTCCTCAAAGGCAAGCAAGTCAGCAAAAACACCAAAAAAATTCTGCCTCCGATTTGGTCCAAACCACTTTTATTCGGTATTAGAGCTTCCCAGCAATGGCCCCAGAGCCGTCAACCCAGGAGAAAATGAGTAGAAGACCCCCAAACAGCCAAAGAGCAAAAGTACAAAAATGGGGACTTCGTCATTTTTTTGCCAATTTCCCAAATCACTCCGCACGCGCTCTGCAGCTAGGCCCTAACTCCCCTCTGCCACCATGGATTTGCTTCAAACCTCTTGCAAAGTAAAGTATCCATACCCAGCAGTGCTCCCAGACCCCGAAACCCACCCACAAACACCAGGAAGCCCCCCAAACAGGCCCCCGAAAACGCTACATTGAGCAAAATGTCAGAAATAGCAACAACAAAAATCAGCGTGGATTTTGTCCCAACCACTTCTATCCGGTATTAGACCTTCCCAGGAATGCCCCAAGACCCGCCAACCCACCCGCCAAAAAGCACAACACCCCCAAACAGCCCAAAAGCAAAATCTCATACTTACAATATTTCTCGACCTTCGGTCCAAACGCGCTGTGTAGCTAGGCCCTAACTCCCCTCTGCCACCATGGATTTGCTTCAAACCTCTTGCAAAGTAAAGTATCCATACCCAGCAGTGCTCCCAGACCCCGAAACCCACCCACAAACACCAGGAAGCCCCCCAAACAGGCCCCCGAAAACGCTACATTGAGCAAAATGTCAGAAATAGCAACAACAAAAAATCAGCGTGGATTTTGTCCCAACCACTTCTATCCGGTATTAGACCTTCCCAGGAATGCCCCAAGACCCGCCAACCCACCCGCCAAAAAGCACAACACCCCCAAACAGCCCAAAAGCAAAATCTCATACTTACAATATTTCTCGGCCTTCGGTCCAAACGCGCTGTGTAGCTAGGCCATAACTCCGGTTTACCACCACGGATTTCCTGAAAAGCAAATGCAATCAAGATTAGACTGTCCCAGAAGTGCTCCCAGACCCCGAAACTCACCCACAAACTGCCGGAACCCCCCCAAAGAGCTCCTCAAAGGCAAGCAAGTCAGCAAAAACACAAAAAAAATTCTGCCTCCGATTTGGTCCAAACCTCTTTTATCCGGTATTAGAGCTTCCCAGCAATGGCCCCAGAGCCGTCAACCCAGGAGAAAATGAGTAGAAGACCCCCAAACAGCCAAAGAGCAAAAGTACAAAAATGGGGACTTCGTCATTTTTTTGCCAATTTCCCAAATCACTCCGCACGCGCTCTGCAGCTAGGCCCTAACTCCCCTCTGCCACCATGGATTTGCTTCAAACCTCTTGCAAAGTAAAGTATCCATACCCAGCAGTGCTCCCAGACCCCGAAACCCACCCACAAACACCAGGAAGCCCCCCAAACAGGCCCCCGAAAACGCTACATTGAGCAAAATGTCAGAAATAGCAACAAAAAAAATCAGCGTGGATTTTGTCCCAACCACTTCTATCCGGTATTAGACCTTCCCAGGAATGCCCCAAGACCCGCCAACCCACCCGCCAAAAAGCACAACACCCCCAAACAGCCCAAAAGCAAAATCTCATACTTACAATATTTCTCGGCCTTCGGTCCAAACACGCTGTGTAGCTAGGCCATAACTCCGGTTTACCACCACGGATTTTCTGAAAAGCAAATGCAATCAAGATTAGACTGTCCCAGCAGTGCTCCCAGACCCGAAACTCACCCACAAACAGCCGGAACCCCCCCAAAGAGCTCCTCAAAGGCAAGCAAGTCAGCAAAAACACACAAAAAAATCTGCCTCCGATTTGGTCCAAACCACTTTTATCCGGTATTAGAGCTTCCCAGCAATGGCCCCAAATCCGTCAACCCAGGAGAAAACGAGTAGAAGACCCCCAAACAGCCAAAGAGCAAAAGTACAAAAATGGGGACTTAGTCATTTTTTTGCCAATTTCCCAAATCACTCCGCGCGCGCTCTGCAGCTAGGTCCTAACTCCCCTCTGCCACCATGGATTTGCTTCAAACCTCTTGCAAAGTAAAGTATCCATACCCAGCAGTGCTCCCAGACCCCGAAACCCACCCACAAACACCAGGAAGCCCCCCAAACAGGCCCCCGAAAACGCTACATTGAGCAAAATATCAGAAATAGCAACAAAAAAAATCAGCGTGGATTTTGTCCCATCACTTCTATCCGGTATTAGACCTTCCCAGGAATGCCCCAAGACCCGCCAACCCACCCGCCAAAAAGCACAACACCCCCAAACAGCCCAAAAGCAAAATCTCATACTTACAATATTTCTCGGCCTTCGGTCCAAACGCGCTGTGTAGCTAGGCCATAACTCCGGTTTACCACCACGGATTTCCTGAAAAGCAAATGCAATCAAGATTAGACTGTCCCAGCAGTGCTCCCAGACCCCGAAACTCACCCACAAACAGCCGGAACCCCCCCAAAGAGCTCCTCAAAGGCAAGCAAGTCAGCAAAAACACAAAAAAAATTCCGCCTCCATTTTGGTCCAAACCACTTTTATCCGGTATTAGAGCTTCCCAGCAATGGTCCCAGAGCCGTCAACAGAGGAGAAAACGAGTAGAAGACCCCCAAACAGCCAAAGAGCAAAAGTACAAAAATGGGGACTTAGTCATTTTTTTGCCAATTTCCCAAATCACTCTGCGCGCGCTCTGCAGCTAGGCCCTAACTCCCCTCTGCCACCATGGATTTGCTTCAAACCTCTTGCAAAGTAAAGTATCCATACCCAGCAGTGCTCCCAGACCCCGAAACCCACCCACAAACACCAGGAAGCCCCCCAAACAGGCCCCAGAAATCGCTACATTGAGCAAAATGTCAGAAATAGCAACAAAAAAAACAGCGTGGATTTTGTCCCAACCACTTCTATCCGGTATTAGACCTTCCCAGGAATGCCCCAAGACCCGCCAACCCACCCACCAAAAAGCACAACACCCCCAAACAGCCCAAAAGCAAAATCTCATACTTACAATATTTCTCGGCCTTCGGTCCAAACGCGCTGTGTAGCTAGGCCTTAACGCCGGTTTACCACCAGGGATTTCCTGAAAAGCAAATGCAATCAAGATTAGACTGTCCCAGCAGTGCTCCCAGACCCCGAAACTCACCCACAAACAGCCGTAACCCCCCCAAAGAAATCCTCAAAGGCAAGCACGTCAGCAAAAACACCAAATAAATTCCGCCTCCGATTTGGTCCAAACCACTTTTATCCGGTATTAGAGCTTCCCAGCAATGGCCCCAGAGCCGTCAACCCAGGAGAAAACGAGTAGAAGACCCCCAAACAGCCAAAGAGCAAAAGTACAAAAATGGGGACTCAGTCATTTTTTTGCCAATTTCCCAAATCACTCCGCGCGCGCTCTGCAGCTAGGCCCTAACTCCCCTCTGCCACCATGGATTTGCTTCAAACCTCTTGCAAAGTAAAGTATCCATACCCAGCAGTGCTCCCAGACCCCGAAACCCACCCACAAACACCAGGAAGCCCCCCAAACAGGCCCCCGAAAACGCTACATTGAGCAAAATGTCAGAAATAGCAACAACAAAAAATCAGCGTGGATTTTGTCCCAACCACTTCTATCCGGTATTAGACCTTCCCAGGAATGCCCCAAGACCCGCCAACCCACCCGCCAAAAAGCACAACACCCTCAAACAGCCCAAAAGCAAAATCTCATACTTACAATATTTCTCGGCCTTCGGTCCAAACGCGCTGTGTAGCTAGGCCATAACTCCGGTTTACCACCACGGATTTCCTGAAAAGCAAATGCAATCAAGATTAGACTGTCCCAGCAGTGCTCCCAGACCCCGAAACTCACCCACAAACTGCCGGAACCCCCCCAAAGATCTCCTCAAAGGCAAGCAAGTCAGCAAAAACACAAAAAAAATTCTGCCTCCGATTTGGTCCAAACCACTTTTATCCGGTATTAGAGCTTCCCAGCAATGGCCCCAGAGCCGTCAACCCAGGAGAAAATGAGTAGAAGACCCCCAAACAGCCAAAGAGCAAAAGTACAAAAATGGGGACTTCGTCATTTTTTTGCCAATTTCCCAAATCACTCCGCGCGCGCTCTGCAGATAGGCCCTAACTCCCCTCTGCCACCATGGATTTGCTTCAAACCTCTTGCAAAGTAAAGTATCCATACCCAGCAGTGCTCCCAGACCCCGAAACCCACCCACAAACACCAGGAAGCCCCCCAAACAGGCCCCCGAAAACGCTACATTGAGCAAAATGTCAGAAATAGCAACAACAAAAAATCAGCGTGGATTTTGTCCCAACCACTTCTATCCGGTATTAGACCTTCCCAGGAATGCCCCAAGACCCGCCAAAAAGCACAACACCCCCAAACAGCCCAAAAGCAAAATCTCATACTTACAATATTTCTCGGCCTTCGGTCCAAACGCGCTGTGTAGCTAGGCCATAACTCCGGTTTACCACCAAGGATTTCCTGAAAAGCAAATGCAATCAAGATTAGACTGTCCCAGCAGTGCTCCCAGACCCCGAAACTCACCCACAAACAGCCGGAACCCCCCCAAAGAGCTCCTCAAAGGCAAGCAAGTCAGCAAAAACACACAAAAAATTCCACCTCCGATTTGGTCCAAACCACTTTTATCCGGTATTAGAGCTTCCCAGCAATGGCCCCAAAGCCGTCAACCCAGGAGAAAACGAGTAGAAGACCCCCAAACAGCCAAAGAGCAAAAGTACAAAAATGGGGACTTAGTCATTTTTTTGCCAATTTCCCAAATCACTCTGCGCGCGCTCTGCAGCTAGGCCCTAACTCCCCTCTGCCACCATGGATTTGCTTCAAACCTCTTGCAAAGTAAAGTATCCATACCCAGCAGTGCTCCCAGGCCCCGAAACCCACCCACAAAAACCAGGAAGCCCCCCAAACAGGCCCCCGAAAACGCTACATTGAGCAAAATGTCGGAAATAGCAACAAAAAAAATCAGCGTGGATTTTGTCCCAACCACTTCTATCCGGTATTAGACCTTCCCAGGAATGCCCCAAGACCCGCCAACCCACCCGCCAAAAAGCACAACACCCCCAAACAGCCCAAAAGCAAAATCTCATACTTACAATATTTCTCGGCCTTCGGTCCAAACGCGCTGTGTAGCTAGGCCATAACTCCAGTTTACCACCACGGATTTCCTGAAAAGCAAATGCAATCAAGATTAGAGTGTCCCAGCAGTGCTCCCAGACCCCGAAACCCACCCACAAACACCAGGAAGCCCCCCAAACAGGCCCCCGAAAACGCTACATTGAGCAAAGTGTCAGAAATAGCAACAAAAAAAAATCTGCATGGATTTTGTCCCAACCACTTCTATCCGGTATTAGACCTTCCCAGGAATGCCCCAAGACCCGCCAACCCACCCGCCAAAAAGCACAACACCCCCAAACAGCCCAAAAGCAAAATCTCATACTTACAATATTTCTCGGCCTTCGGTCCAAACGCGCTGTGTAGCTAGGCCATAACTCCAGTTTACCACCACGGATTTCCTGAAAAGCAAATGCAATCAAGATTAGACTGTCCCAGCAGTGCTCCCAGACCCCGAAACTCACCCACAAACTGCCGGAACCCCCCCAAAGAGCTCCTCAAAGGCAAGCAAGTCAGCAAAAACACAAAAAAAATTCTGCCTCCGATTTGGTCCAAACCACTTTTATCCGGTATTAGAGCTTCCCAGCAATGGCCCCAGAGCCGTCAACCCAGGAGAAAACGAGTAGAAGACCCCCAAACAGCCAAAGAGCAAAAGTACAAAAATGGGGACTTCGTCATTTTTTTGCCAATTTCCCAAATCACTCCGCGCGCGCTCTGCAGCTAGGCCCTAACTCCCCTCTGCCACCATGGATTTGCTTCAAACCTCTTGCAAAGTAAAGTATCCATACCCAGCAGTGCTCCCAGACCCCGAAACCCACCCACAAACACCAGGAAGCCCCCCAAACAGGCCCCAGAAATCGCTACATTGAGCAAAATGTCAGAAATAGCAACAAAAAAAACAGCGTGGATTTTGTCCCAACCACTTCTATCCGGTATTAGACCTTCCCAGGAATGCCCCAAGACCCGCCAACCCACCCACCAAAAAGCACAACACCCCCAAACAGCCCAAAAGCAAAATCTCATACTTACAATATTTCTCGGCCTTCGGTCCAAACGCGCTGTGTAGCTAGGCCTTAACGCCGGTTTACCACCAGGGATTTCCTGAAAAGCAAATGCAATCAAGATTAGACTGTCCCAGCAGTGCTCCCAGACCCCGAAACTCACCCACAAACAGCCGTAACCCCCCCAAAGAAATCCTCAAAGGCAAGCACGTCAGCAAAAACACCAAATAAATTCCGCCTCCGATTTGGTCCAAACCACTTTTATCCGGTATTAGAGCTTCCCAGCAATGGCCCCAGAGCCGTCAACCCAGGAGAAAACGAGTAGAAGACCCCCAAACAGCCAAAGAGCAAAAGTACAAAAATGGGGACTCAGTCATTTTTTTGCCAATTTCCCAAATCACTCCGCGCGCGCTCTGCAGCTAGGCCCTAACTCCCCTCTGCCACCATGGATTTGCTTCAAACCTCTTGCAAAGTAAAGTATCCATACCCAGCAGTGCTCCCAGACCCCGAAACCCACCCACAAACACCAGGAAGCCCCCCAAACAGGCCCCCGAAAACGCTACATTGAGCAAAATGTCAGAAATAGCAACAAAAAAAATCAGCGTGGATTTTGTCCCAACCACTTCTATCCGGTATTAGACCTTCCCAGGAATGCCCCAAGACCCGCCAACCCACCCGCCAAAAAGCACAACACCCTCAAACAGCCCAAAAGCAAAATCTCATACTTACAATATTTCTCGGCCTTCGGTCCAAACGCGCTGTGTAGCTAGGCCATAACTCCGGTTTACCACCACGGATTTCCTGAAAAGCAAATGCAATCAAGATTAGACTGTCCCAGCAGTGCTCCCAGACCCCGAAACTCACCCACAAACAGCCGGAACCCCCCCAAAGAGCTCCTCAAAGGCAAGCAAGTCAGCAAAAACACACAAAAAATTCCACCTCCGATTTGGTCCAAACCACTTTTATCCGGTATTAGAGCTTCCCAGCAATGGCCCCAAAGCCGTCAACCCAGGAGAAAACGAGTAGAAGACCCCCAAACAGCCAAAGAGCAAAAGTACAAAAATGGGGACTTAGTCCTTTTTTTGCCAATTTCCCAAATCACTCTGCGCGCGCTCTGCAGCTAGGCCCTAACTCCCCTCTGCCACCATGGATTTGCTTCAAACCTCTTGCAAAGTAAAGTATCCATACCCAGCAGTGCTCCCAGGCCCCGAAACCCACCCACAAAAACCAGGAAGCCCCCCAAACAGGCCCCCGAAAACGCTACATTGAGCAAAATGTCGGAAATAGCAACAAAAAAAATCAGCGTGGATTTTGTCCCAACCACTTCTATCCGGTATTAGACCTTCCCAGGAATGCCCCAAGACCCGCCTACCCACCCGCCAAAAAGCACAACACCCCCAAACAGCCCAAAAGCAAAATCTCATACTTACAATATTTCTCGGCCTTCGGTCCAAACGCGCTGTGTAGCTAGGCCATAACTCCAGTTTACCACCACGGATTTCCTGAAAAGCAAATGCAATCAAGATTAGAGTGTCCCAGCAGTGCTCCCAGACCCCGAAACCCACCCACAAACACCAGGAAGCCCCCCAAACAGGCCCCCGAAAACGCTACATTGAGCAAAGTGTCAGAAATAGCAACAAAAAAAAATCTGCATGGATTTTGTCCCAACCACTTCTATCCGGTATTAGACCTTCCCAGGAATGCCCCAAGACCCGCCAACCCACCCGCCAAAAAGCACAACACCCCCAAACAGCCCAAAAGCAAAATCTCATACTTACAATATTTCTCGGCCTTCGGTCCAAACGCGCTGTGTAGCTAGGCCATAACTCCAGTTTACCACCACGGATTTCCTGAAAAGCAAATGCAATCAAGATTAGACTGTCCCAGCAGTGCTCCCAGACCCCGAAACTCACCCACAAACTGCCGGAACCCCCCCAAAGAGCTCCTCAAAGGCAAGCAAGTCAGCAAAAACACAAAAAAAATTCTGCCTCCGATTTGGTCCAAACCACTTTTATCCGGTATTAGAGCTTCCCAGCAATGGCCCCAGAGCCGTCAACCCAGGAGAAAACGAGTAGAAGACCCCCAAACAGCCAAAGAGCAAAAGTACAAAAATGGGGACTTCGTCATTTTTTTGCCAATTTCCCAAATCACTCCGCGCGCGCTCTGCAGCTAGGCCCTAACTCCCCTCTGCCACCATGGATTTGCTTCAAACCTCTTGCAAAGTAAAGTATCCATACCCAGCAGTGCTCCCAGACCCCGAAACCCACCCACAAACACCAGGAAGCCCCCCAAACAGGCCCCCGAAAACGCTACATTGAGCAAAATGTCAGAAATAGCAACAAAAAAAATCAGCGTGGATTTTGTCCCAACCACTTCTATCCGGTATTAGACCTTCCCAGGAATGCCCCAAGACCCGCCAACCCACCCGCCAAAAAGCACAACACCCCCAAACAGCCCAAAAGCAAAATCTCATACTTACAATATTTCTCGGCCTTCGGCCCAAACGCGCTGTGTAGCTAGGCCATAACTCCGGTTTACCACCACGGATTTCCTGAAAAGCAAATGCAATCAAGATTAGACTGTCCCAGCAGTGCTCCCAGACCCCGAAACTCACCCACAAACAGCCGGAACCCCCCCAAAGAGCTCCTCAAAGGCAAGCAAGTCAGCAAAAACACAAAAAAAATTCTGCCTCCGATTTGGTCCAAACCACGTTTATCCGGTATTAGAGCTTCCCAGCAATGGCCCCAGAGCCGTCAACCCAGGAGAAAACGAGTAGAAGACCCCCAAACAGCCAAAGAGCAAAAGTACAAAAATGGGGACTCAGTCATTTTTTTGCCAATTTCCCAAATCACTCCGCGCGCGCTCTGCAGTTAGGCCCTAACTCCCCTCTGCCACCATGGACTTGCTTCAAACCTCTTGCAAAGTAAAGTATCCATACCCAGCAGTGCTCCCAGACCCCGAAACCCACCCACAAACACCAGGAAGCCCCCCAAACAGGCCCCCGAAACAGTACATTGAGCAAAATGTCAGAAATAGCAACAAAAAAAATCAGCGTGGATTTTGTCCCAACCACTTCTATCCGGTATTAGACCTTCCCAGGAATGCCCCAAGACCCGCCAACCCACCCGCCAAAAAGCACAACACCCCCAAACAGCCCAAAAGCAGAATCTCATACTTACAATATTTCTCGGCCTTCGGTCCAAACGCGCTGTGTAGCTAGGCCATAACTCCGGTTTACCACCACGGATTTCCTGAAAAACAAATGCAATCAAGATTAGACTGTCCCAGCAGTGCTCCCAGACCCCGAAACTCACCCACAAACAGCCGGAACCCCCCCAAAGAGCTCCTCAAAGGCAAGCAAGTCAGCAAAAACACAAAAAAAATTCCGCCTCCTATTTGGTGCAAACCACTTTTATCCGGTATTAGAGCTTCCCAGCAATGGCCCCAGAGCCGTCAACCCAGGAGAAAACGAGTAGAAGACCCCCAAACAGCCAAAGAGCAAAAGTACAAAAATGGGGACTTAGTCATTTTTTTGCCAATTTCCCAAATCACTCCGCGCGCGCTCTGCAGCTAGGCCCTAACTCCCCTCTGCCACCATGGATTTGCTTCAAACCTCTTGCAAAGTAAAGTATCCATACCCAGCAGTGCTCCCAGACCCCGAAACCCACCCACAAACACCAGGAAGCCCCCCAAACAGGCCCCCGAAAACGCTACATTGAGCAAAATGTCAGAAATAGCAACAAAAAAAATCAGCGTGGATTTTGTCCCAACCACTTCTATCCGGTATTAGACCTTCCCAGGAATGCCCCAAGACCCGCCAACCCACCCGCCAAAAAGCACAACACCCTCAAACAGCCCAAAAGCAAAATCTCATACTTACAATATTTCTCGGCCTTCGGTCCAAACGCGCTGTGTAGCTAGGCCATAACTCCAGTTTACCACCCCGGATTTCCTGAAAAGCAAATGCAATCAAGATTAGACTGTCCCAGCAGTGCTCCCAGACCCCGAAACTCACCCACAAACTGCCGGAACCCCCCCAAAGAGCTCCTCAAAGGCAAGCAAGTCAGCAAAAACACAAAAAAAATTCTGCCTCCGATTTGGTCCAAACCACTTTTATCCGGTATTAGAGCTTCCCAGCAATGACCCCAGAGCCGTCAACCCAGGAGAAAACGAGTAGAAGACCCCCAAACAGCCAAAGAGCAAAAGTACAAAAATGGGGACTTCGTCATTTTTTTGCCAATTTCACAAATCACTCCACGCGCGCTCTGCAGCTAGGCCCTAACTCCCCTCTGCCACCATGGATTTGCTTCAAACCTCTTGCAAAGTAAAGTATCCATACCCAGCAGTGCTCCCAGACCCCGAAACCCACCCACAAACACCAGGAAGCCCCCCAAACAGGCCCCCGAAAACGCTACATTGAGCAAAATGTCAGAAATAGCAACAAAACAAATCAGCGTGGATTTTGTCCCAACCACTTCTATCCGGTATTAGACCTTCCCAGGAATGCCCCAAGACCCGCCAACCCACCCGCCAAAAAGCACAACACCCCCAAACAGCCCAAAAGCAAAATCTCATACTTACAATATTTCTCGGCCTTCGGCCCAAATGCGCTGTGTAGCTAGGCCATAACTCCGGTTTACCACCACGGATTTCCTGAAAAGCAAATGCAATCAAGATTAGACTGTCCCAGCAGTGCTCCCAGACCCCGAAACTCACCCACAAACAGCCGGAACCCCCCCAAAGAGCTCCTCAAAGGCAAGCAAGTCAGCAAAAACACAAAACAAATTCTGCCTCCGATTTGGTCCAAACCACTTTTATCCGGTATTAGAGCTTCCCAGCAATGGCCCCAGAGCCGTCAACCCAGGAGAAAATGAGTAGAAGACCCCCAAACAGCCAAAGAGCAAAAGTACAAAAATGGGGACTCAGTCATTTTTTTGCCAATTTCCCAAATCACTCCGCGCGCGCTCTGCAGTTAGGCCCTAACTCCCCTCTGCCACCATGGACTTGCTTCAAACCTCTTGCAAAGTAAAGTATCCATACCCAGCAGTGCTCCCAGACCCCGAAACCCACCCACAAACACCAGGAAGCCCCCCAAACAGGCCCCCGAAAACAGTACATTGAGCAAAATGTCAGAAATAGCAACAAAAAAAATCAGCGTGGATTTTGTCCCAACCACTTCTATCCGGTATTAGACCTTCCCAGGAATGCCCCAAGACCCGCCAACCCACCCGCCAAAAAGCACAACACCCCCAAACAGCCCAAAAGCAGAATCTCATACTTACAATATTTCTCGGCCTTCGGTCCAAACGCGCTGTGTAGCTAGGCCATAACTCCAGTTTACCACCACGGATTTCCTGAAAAGCAAATGCAATCAAGATTAGAGTGTCCCAGCAGTGCTCCCAGGCCCCGAAACCCACCCACAAACACCAGGAAGCCCCCCAAACAGGCCCCCGAAAACGCTACATTGAGCAAAATGTCAGAAATAGCAACAAAAAAAATCAGCGTGGATTTTGTCCCAACCACTTCTATCCGGTATTAGACCTTCCCAGGAATGCCCCAAGACCCGCCAACCCACCCGCCAAAAAGCACAACACCCCCAAACAGCCCAAAAGCAAAATCTCATACTTACAATATTTCTCGGCCTTCGGTCCAAACGTGCTGTGTAGCTAGGCCATAACTCCGGTTTACCACAACGGATTTCCTGAAAAGCAAATGCAATCAAGATTAGACTGTCCCAGCAGTGCTCCCAGACCCCGAAACTCACCCACAAACAGCCGGAACCCCCCAAAGAGCACCTCAAAGGCAAGCAAGTCAGCAAAAACACAACAAAAATTCCGCATCCGATTTGTTCCAAACCACTTTTATCCGGTATTGGAGCTTCCCAGCAATGGCCCCAGAGCAGTCAACTCACCCGCAAAGAAGTAGAACACCCCCACAAGTGCTGAGTCTTTCTTCATTGGGCGTAATCCAGCCCTCTGCTTTGATGGAAATAGGAGTCTGGAGGAGGAGGATAGAGGAGCATGTTCTTCTGATCTTGTGAACCTGAGGAATGCAGACTGCGGCACCTTCAAATCAATAAGCAAACAAGTGAAGACAGTTCTGCTGATGGGCTTGTTTTTGTGATTAGGTGATTAAAGTTTGATTTATATTAACTGTGCACAACAAAGAAAGACAGACACACAGGAATGAAAGTGAATAAGAACGAAAAAGAAAGTTATTGATTCATTGTCTCATTTCCAGGGCTCGGTGTTAAGGTCCAGGAATAAGAATAAGACTTCGTCTTCATACTCTGCGAATTCTGGCAGGGTGAGCTCAGTGTCACCTGACAGAGTAGAAATTCCCTCATCTACGTTGCTGTCCACCTCGTCTGCATCCGGCGCGCTTTCTCGTACTCTGTAAACTGGTGGTATGAGGTGCTGATTCATCTTGATCATTGTTAACCTCTCCACATTTTTAGGCGAGAGGCGGCTTCGTTTGGGAGTTACAATGGCATCAGCAGCACTGAAAACACGTTCAGAAGACACGCTTGCGAGTGGGCAAGACAAGTAGTTTAAAGCCAGGTTGGAGAGCTGTGGCCACAATTCTTTTTTCCCATGCCAATACGCCAATGGGTCAGCATTAACATAGACCTCTGTTGAGTCATTCAGATAGTCCTTCACCATCGACTCAAGGTCCTCATCCAAGGTTCCTCCACTTTGCTTAGCTGTTGCTGTGCCTGTGACCTTTTGAGAACAAAACCCAAGCCGAGCTAGCCAATCCTCTTCAGCCTCCAATGTTTCTGTTGTGTCTGATGCAGATGATCCGGTTGCCGGTGTCTTTAACGGCTGAGAGGTCACTTGTGCCACAGCCACAGGTGCAGAAGTGGATTGTTTTGACTGGGGATGGCCTGCTGATGCTGATGTACTGCCTTTTCCTTCAATTTTCTGCCGTTCTCTTTCAAACCTCTTGGCTGACAAGGCTAGCCAACGTTTGTACTTTGGAACATGTTCATCATCAAAAGGAAAGAATGCTTGGCCTGCCAGCGCCTTTTTGTAGCGTGGATCCAGAATAGTAGCACAAATGTAATGCTGTTCTGAGTGGATCATTTTAAGACGTTCATCACCACGTAGGCGCTCTAATAATTTCTCCGCCAAAACAAAAGGGTCTTTGTTTTTTTCATCTTTTTGAAACACAGAACACACCTCCTTCAGTTGGTGCTCCAGCATGTACAACAATGGGATAGCTTTTCCCAAATTACAGTCCTCCTTGCTGACTGCACGCGTGAAGACCTCAAAAGGACGAAGCATGCGTGTCAGGCTTTTAACTATGTGCCATTGCTCCGCACCCATCCTCAGGTCCTTCTGAGCTGTACCCTGTGTTAAGAAATATTGATCGAGTACCGTATACTGCTCATACAGACGCTCAAGCATGTAGAAGGTTGAGTTCCAACGTGTTGCCACCTCCTGGATGAGTGCTTTCACTGGCATTCGACGGTCATGTAGCAGGCTCCTCAGATGCTTCCGGGCCTTAAAAGAATGGCTGAAATGGTTGCACTTTTTTCGGCAGGTCTCCACTACCTCGTACGCTGGACTCTCTTTATCACTCAAGAATTTTTTGACAACCAGGTTTATACAGTGCGCCAAACACGGTACTCTGAAATACTGACCCAGCTCCATGGCCTTAACTACATTGGCGCCATTATCCGTGGAAACATAACCAATCTGGCGTTTTTTTGGGGACAGCCAGTCAAGGACCTTTGTGTTAAACTCATCCAAAATGTTTTGTGCTGTGTGACGTTTCTCCAAACCAAACATGGCTAGTGTTGCATGTTTCCGAGCAGCTTTGAAAACTTGGTCCGGGTCAACACTTGCGTTTAGCTTTGCTTTAACCCCTGAAAAAGAGACCCAGTGTGCAGTGATGCACATGTAATCAGCGCCTGCGCCACTGGTCCACATGTCTGTTGTCAGATGTATAGTGTGAACAGCACTCTTCTGCAAAGCTGCCCCAACCACCTCCAGCACATCTTCATGTAGTGCTGGAACCGCAACTCTGGCAAAATAGAACCGGCTAGGAACCTTCCATTTAGGGCAGAGCGCTGCCACTAATTCTAGAAAACCAACCCCTTCTACAAAAGAAAAAGGGAGAAGGTCCAGAGCTAGCATTTTAGCCAGCTTAGTGTGATACAGACACGTCAGTGGGTGGTTGCGTTCATATTGCGCTTCTGTAAACAACATCTTTTTAATGTTGCCCTGGACCAAGCATTTACGGGATGATGATGATATCTTCGACCCAGTTACGCTCGCTGATGAACTTTTGCGCATTGGTGTCTCACTCTCTCCCACACTCTTAGTGTGGCTCACATGGGGTGTGCTGCTGACAGGGGTACTGGGTGTAAGTGAAGTGTTTGACACGTCTTCTTCCTCCTCATCATCATCAGATGAAACAGCATTACGTGCAATTCGGGCTTCCTTGATCGCCTGTAGGTGCGCAAACCATTGGACAGCGTGCTTTCTTTCAAGATGACCTCTCTGGACTCCGGTACCATAGTTGGAACCAAACTTACCACGACTAACTGCCAACTTACAAATGCTACAAATGGCGAGGTTTTCCTTTTTTGTGGAAACACTGAAGAAGTCCCAAACTGCGGACTTGAAATGTCTTTGGGGGCCGGAGGAGGCGGCGATACTGGTGGTGGTGGTCCTGCTGCTAATGCCAGATGAAGTGGAGGATGTGGATTGCCGAACTTCAGTACGTTTTGCACTTTCACCAACACTAATTGAGGTCGAGGTGGATGGAGGTCCCTTCTGGTGACTAAGAAATATGGAAGCGGTAGGTGTTGGTGTACTAGTTAACTCCAATGATTGTGGCGTTTCTTCCATTGCCTCCTCGTCGACAACATCATCACGCTCAGCAGCTTCTCGGGCTAGGGTCAATATGTCTTTTTGCTGCATGCCCGCTGGGGCTGCAGTGACCTTTATGATGACCGGCTCGTCGTCGTGAGAGGCTTCATCAGCAGAAGTATCCGTCACTTCTTGTTCAGCCTCATCACACTCCATAGCTATGAGTTTTTCGACGACCTTCCTTTTACGCTTAGGTACCTTTGTCAGATCATGGTGTGCCTCACTCTCAGACCGCAGTGGTGGTTCCCAAGTTTGATCCATATCATCAGAAGGAGGTGGGCTTGAAGAAGATGTAGACACCCCCCTTGATCTTTTCCTTGCTAGGGATGTGGAAGACAATGAATGATCATCAGGAGGAGTGGCTTCCTCAAATGATACCTCAGTTTGATTGTCGATTTCCTGATGTGCCCCTACTTCGGGAGGAACAACTAGTGTGGGCACTTGTGACCCTCCATGCACCTCTGCTTGCGCATCTCCTTGCGCTGCCTCTCCTTCCACATGTACTTGGGCTTGTACTTGCACATGTGGTTGTTGTTGCGGCTGTGGTTGTTCAACACTTGTCAGATGAGTTACAACAACCTGTGTTGATTCAGGGACATTGCTGCTACTTTCTTGCGATGAGCCAACATCACTGGTCGATGGTGATTGAAGAAGTACACTGACTGCCTGTGCAGCACTCAAGGGCTTTGACTTAAGTTGGCGTGGTGGTGGTGGTGGAGGCACTGAGCCCAATGGAGCGGGGGTGCTGCTCCCAGCTTGGTCCCCAGCAGATCCCGCTGCTGCTGCAGGCGTACTTTTTTTTTTACTCCCAAAAAACGCGGCGGCCGGCACACCAGCCTCCTTGGTAACTTGCTTCTTCTGCTCCTTACTGGCAACTTTCTTGCTAGAGGAGCTACGGAGAAATTTTTTTGGGGCCATCTTCTTCAGAGCAGGTCAGAACAGCAGGCCGCAGTTGCACGAGTTGCAGAGTTGTCTGTGGCCAGACGTGACATCGCGTGACGTTATGCTGCACACACACACCACTGCAGGACTTCTTCCTGGCATTGGTGGTTCTCTTGAGTCTTGTGCACCTAAAAGCAATGGAAGACAGAGGAACATCAGTTCAGTTATACACCCCAAAAAAATCGAAAAAAACCAGAAAAATCAGCACAATCCCATGCCCTCCATGATGTTTAAATTCAAGACACCCCACAGAAAGACTAGGCCCATGCAACACTCACTAGTCACTACCCCTGGTGAAAAGGCCACAACAACAGGCCAAAAAAACGAAAATCACAGAAAAATCAGCACAATTCCAAGCCATCCAGCCCCTCCATGATGTTTAAATTCAAGACAACCCACAGAAGGACTAGGCCCGTGCACCACTCACTACTAACCCTGGGCGGAGTTGGCGGAGTGGGGCTTCGTGGAGCTACGCGAAGTGGGCGAGAAACTACGCCCACCTCCGCACTCCGCGTAGCCCCACTCCGCAAAACCACTGGCCGCCAGCCCCGCCACCCGCCTCCCTCCCGCCCTCCCTAAATACTTTCAAATAAAGGAATGAAATAATTTAAAAAGCACTTACCTTGCCGCCGCTGCCCGCCGCGTCCCCGGGGCTCGCTATCTTCCGTCTTCTTTAGTAATGCGCATGCGCGGGCGGCCGCGCATGCGCATTTTCTCGTGAAAATGCGCATGCGCGGCCGCCCGCGCATGCGCATTACTAAAGAAGACGGAAGACGGAAGATAACGAGCCCCGGGGACGCGGCGGGCAGCGGCGGCAAGGTAAGTGCTTTTTAAATTATTTCATTCCTTTATTTGAAAGTATCTAGGGAGGGCGGGAGGGAGGCGGGTGGCGGCCAGCTACGCTCCGTCTGCGGAGCGTGCGTAGTGCCGCCTGGCTCCGCCAGCTCCGCAAAATGCGGAGTAGGCGGCACTACGCACACTCCGTGCACGGAGCGTAGCTGGCCGCCCACCCCTACTCACTACCCCTGGTGAAAAGGCCACAACAGGCCAAAAAAACGAAAATCACAGAAAAATCAGCACAATCCCAAGCCATCCAGCCCCTCCATGATGTTTAAATTCAAGACAACCCACAGAAAGACTAGGCCCATGCACCACTCACTACCCCTGGGCATAATGGATGAAAGCTAGGCAAAATGGGTGCAGGCCTGAGAACACTGCCTGCATTCAAAATGGCCCCCTCCCTCACAGCACATGGCCAGGGCCTGTAGCAGCACTCAAAATGGCCCCCAACCACATGGCCTGTCCACAACAGGCCAAAAAAACGAAAATCACAGAAAAATCAGCACAATCCCAAGCCATCCAGCCCCTCCATGATGTTTAAATTCAAGACAACCCACAGAAAGACTAGGCCCATGCACCACTCACTACCCCTGGTGAAAAGGCCACAAGAGGCCAAAAAAACGAAAATCACAGAAAAATCAGCACAATCCCAAGCCATCCAGCCCCTCCATGATGTTTAAATCCAAGACAACCCACAGAAAGACTAGGCCCATGCACCACTCACTACCCCTGGGCATAATGGATGAAAGCTAGGCAAAATGGGTGCAGGCCTGAGAACACTGCCTGCATTCAAAATGGCCTCCTCCCTCACAGCACATGGCCAGGGCCTGTAGCAGCACTCAAAATGGCCCCCAACCACATGGCCTGTCCACAACAGGCCAAAAAAATGAAAATCGCAGAAAAATCAGCACAATCCCAAGCCATCCAGCCCCTCCATGATGTTTAAATTCAAGACAACCCACAGAAAGACTAGGCCCATGCACCACTCATTACCCCTGGTGAAAAGGCCACAAGAGGCCAAAAAAACGAAAATCACAGAAAAATCAGCACAATCCCAAGCCATCCAGCCCCTCCATGATGTTTAAATTCAAGACAACCCACAGAAAGACTAGGCCCATGCACCACTCACTACCCCTGGGCATAATGGATGAAAGCTAGGCAAAATGGGTGCAGGCCTGAGAACACTGCCTGCATTCAAAATGGCCCCCTCCCTCACACGCACATGGCCAGGGCCTGTAGCAGCACTCAAAATGGCCCCCAACCACATGGCCTGTCCACAACAGGCCAAAAAAACGGAAATCACAGAAAAATCAGCACAATCCCAAGCCATCCAGCCCCTCCATGATGTTTAAATTCAAGACAACCCACACAAAGACTAGGCCCATGCACCATTCACTACCCCTGGGCATAATGGATTAAAGCTAGGCAAAATGGGTGCAGGCCTGAGAACACTGCCTGCATTCAAAATGGCCCCCTCCCTCACAGCACATGGCCAGGGCCTGTAGCAGCACTCAAAATGGCCCCCAACCACATGGCCTGTCCACAACAGGCCAAAAAACGAAAATCACAGAAAAATCAGAACAATCCCAAGCCATCCAGCCCCCCCATGATGTTTAAATTCAAGACAACCCACAGAAAGACTAGGCCCATGCACCACTCACTACCCCTGGTGAAAAGGCCACAAGAGGCCAAAAAAACGAAAATCACAGAAAAATCAGCACAATCCCAAGCCATCCAGCCCCTCCATGATGTTTAAATTCAAGACAACCCACAGAAAGACTAGGCCCAGCACCACTCACTACCCCTGGGCATAATGGATGAAAGCTAGGCAAAATGGGTGCAGGCCTGAGAACACTGCCTGCATTCAAAATGGCCCCCTCCCTCACAGCACATGGCCAGGGCCTGTAGCAGCACTCAAAATGCCCCCCAACCACATGGCCTGTCCACAACAGGCCAAAAAAACGAAAATCACAGAACAATCAGCACAATCCCAAGCCATCCAGCCCCTCCATGATGTTTAAATTCAAGACAACCCACAGAAAGACTAGGCCCAGCACCACTCACTACCCCTGGGCATAATGGATGAAAGCTAGGCAAAATGGGTGCAGGCCTGAGAACACTGCCTGCATTCAAAATGGCCCCCTCCCTCACAGCACATGGCCAGGGCCTGTAGCAGCACTCAAAATGGCCCCCAACCACATGGCCTGTCCACAACAGGCCAAAAAACCAAAAATCACAGAAAAATCAGCACAATCCCAAATTCGCGAGCGTTCGCGGATTGCGAATTTACCGAAAATCCGCAAAATCTGCGAGCGTAACGGATTTTCCGCCCATGCTTACTTTCAACATATCTTCGACGAGGATCCCATTTTTGCCTACACAAGAGCTAAGAACTTGGGCGAAAGATTGAAACAATCACAGATTGAGCCAACGACACATAAGGGGACACTCCCCTGTTGGAATTGCAACCACTGTAATAGTGTAATCAAAGTTACAATCATTAATCACCCCATGAAGGGCAACAAAATCCACATAAGAGCAACAGCGACGTGCGATTCCGCCAGCGTAGTGTACATGTTGAAATGTCCTTGTGGAAAAACATATGTGGGTCAAACTGATCGTAAAATAAAAACGAGACTAAACGAGCACAAATCCAATATCAGGACTAAGCAGCTAAAATCAACAGTGGCTCAACATTTTGTGGAAATGAATCACAACATTAGTCAACTCAGATTCTGTGTCCTAGAGAATGTACACAGAAGGGAAGGACAAGACCACAAAAAAAGACTATTGCAAAGAGAAAATTATTGGATTTCTTTATTGACCAGCATGACCCCATACGGCCTTAATTACCATATGGAATTTACCTGCTATCTATAAAAATGTTGATGTTCCTTTAATGCGTCATGTGACTATGCAATTTAACATGGCAGTTTCCCATACACATACATCATACAGATTCAACATAGAACCATACACACCAATATCCTGTTTGTACCCAACACCACACCTTAATATACATCTTCTTAGAAGTCTTAGGTCTCATACTTAAGTTTATTGAGATACCCGGTAACTCATACATTTTACACGCTTTTGTTTACACAGTTATTATAGTACTTCTCATTTGGTAACATATCGTTTAGTAAATTCGGAAATGAATCAGTTCCGATCTTATTTTACTACACATAACGAGTGCAACAGTTCGCATACAACTAACGAGCGTTGCTTAGCAACGATAAGCCCTTCATAGTTAGAGCTTCCGGAACGGTATACCAAACACTTCCGGTTCAGGAGAACGGCCGCGGGAGACACAAACATTTCACGGTAAGCCCGCTCTCTCGAGCATAGCACAGTCTGTATACTCTTAAGTATCACTAGGGTTTAAATTTTGGCAGTTAGTTAAAAGAACTTTTGCAAAGTATTCTCGTAACTATCGTCTTGCTATCAACTGATATATATCATGTTCGAAGATTTAATTCAAACACACCGACACGGACACTCGAAACGAGAATTCTCAGTCACGAATTTAAGATTGTTTTCAGATAATTATGTCAGAGTTAATTTAAGGTTCAGACAGTATGGTACGACCCATGAAGTAACAATGGAAGTTAGAGGGTCAATATCGTTGATTCTTTTATGTATTGTGTATATATTTATGAAACATATAGTAAATGTTGCGTTATTTCGTTTTTTGATTTTTAGAAATATCCCATGGAAGAAGGCATTTTATGTGCCGAAATGCATTGGGAGAGATGAAATGTTTTAGTACAATAATGGAAATGAAAATATCGGTTCATGAATAAAATGAACAGTGATAAACATGATACCCATGAGATGGATAAGTGATGAAATAAAACGTAAAAGTTTAACAACCAAACTTTGGTACAAATTTATTGAACCTCTACATACGAGGATTTAAAGGAGCCCGGGGGACATACCCCAAATACGTGGGGGTGCAACCATATAATTAATATTCAAGGTACTCACGAAATACTATAATTCAAAATCCTTGAAGTTTTCAGCTTGAGTGAAAATAGAGAATGGAGAAGTAAATCCAATGTTCAATAAAATTGATGAAAAATTAAATCAATAATGGGTTCAGGGATTCCTAGGGCTTCTTCTTCTTCTTCTTCCACCTCGTCGCCAATTGTAAAGTATGACACTTTATATAATTGAAGAAGTAGAGGTTTATTAAATAAGAGCACAGGAGCAAGGTAGGGCGCAACCTACACAGGACTTAATTCCCAGCAACTGACCTGCTGGTTCAGTATAAGATTACAAGCTAGAAAAGAATGTGGATCAAAAGAAAACATTCCACAACAAAAGGAGAACTTATTTAAAGCAACATGACACCCTCCCTCCTCTACAATGGAGACACAGTTACAGTAGGAAGAGGACGAGGGTGACACCAAGACTGGTGTGTGAAGAAGTTTAAAGACTCCGGTATCGTTATAATAACTTCTTCTTTATTTAAATTCATCTGTATAATAATAAACGTCCTAACCACACGACAGCCCAACAGCAACTGACAAGGTGGGTCTAGAGTTACACAGTATGACAAGGATAAACACTCTATATGATTGAGAGATTCTAAACAGAATATTACAGGGTGAGTGTCTCTGCAGAGGGGAACAGCGTTTACAACACAACTTTTACCACGCACTACCTTTACCACGCAACTTTTACAACGCAAGTCGTTACAACGACTTGCGCGGGGGCGATGTAGGATAGGGAATGGTTTAATTTACTATCCAAAACCTTCCCTACTATCCACGGGAACTGGAGTTGGAATAGTAAATTAAACTATTCACTATCCAGCGCCCCCCCAACGCAAGTTGTTGTAACGACTTGCGTTGTAAAAGTTGCGTGGTAAAGGCATGCGTTGTAAAAGTATGCGTAGTAACGACATACATCTCTCTGCAGACACAGAATTTACATTAACTATTACACATCTTCCCTCTATATAACATGAAAACCAAAAAAACACAAAAGAAAGAAAAAAAACTTAATGTAAAACGAAATCACGTAATGTTTCAGGAAGCTTACGAAAGCGAGAACTTCTGCGTACTGGTGGCGAAGTATCAGGGGCTCTATAGGAACATGAGTGATTGTGTGACTATCAACTCATATGAATGAATGAATGAATATACCCTTGTAAAGCGCATGACTACCAAAGGCCTCCCAGCGCTAGAGACAGAGCCAAGCCAGCAGATTCAAGGGAACAGCAGAGTATTCAGTTGTTTGCGGAACAGTAAGTGGTTGAGCTCGAGCTGAATAAGGTCTGGTAGTTGATTCCAACATTTTGCAATGGCGGAAAAACAACGGCCACCACTACGCACCCGGTTAACTCTGGGAACAATTGCAAGATGTTTCTTCTCTGAGCGCAGTGATCTTTTTGAAAGATACTGGGGATGATGGCACGGAGAATCGGTGGAGCTCTATCCGAGAGGGACTTGTGGGCAATACACAACGTCTTAACACCTTCCGTGCTCATGACAAGCTCAGCTCGTCATGAGGCATGGTGGCGCTGTGCTCATGACGAGCTGAGCTCGTCTTGACCGCCACGGAGCTCACACGTGGGGATAATTCCCCTGCTGTGCTGAGCGTTCTAAAGAAACAGGTGTGGTCATGACGAGCTCAGCTCATCATGAGCACAGCGCCGCCAAGATCGTCACCAGCACTGTGGCGCTGCGCGCAGCCCCCCTCACCCAGTGCCGCAGGGGAATTAGCCCTGTGGCGAAGGGATTGAATTGGATTCTCTCGGCCACTGACAACCAATGCAGATAGGTGATATGAGGCTTAGTGAATTCACGATTATGAGCCTGCATCAGAGGTCGTGCAGTGCAGTTTTGGACAGTTTGAAGTTTTTTGATAGTAGAACCGGGGGCGCCTAGATAGATTGCATTGGCGTAATCAAGCCGCAAGAGGATCAAGGCTTGTACCAGCAGTTTCCTAGATCTAAAGGGCAGAAAGGGTAGAATCTTTCTAATCATTTTATTTTAAGGATGCCATAGCAGGCACCTGCCACTCTGCACGCCTGTTCCCTAAAGTTCAGGTTGTGGTCCAACTATACCCCTAGACTTTTAATATGATCTTTGGGGGGTGGCATAGAACCTAGACAGTTTGGCCAGAAGGTGCTGAACTCCAGGTTAGTAGACTTGCCCAGAAACATCAGTTCAGTTTTAGCAGCATTCAATTTTAGAAATCGCTACATTGAGCAAAATGTCAGAAATAGCAACAAAAAAAAATCTGCATGGATTTTGTCCCAACCACTTCTATCCGGTATTAGACCTTCCCAGGAATGCCCCAAGACCCGCCAACCCACCCGCCAAAAAGCACAACACCCCCAAACAGCCCAAAAGCAAAATCTCATACTTACAATATTTCTCGGCCTTCGGTCCAAACGCGCTGTGTAGCTAGGCCATAACTCCAGTTTACCACCACGGATTTCCTGAAAAGCAAATGCAATCACGATTAGACTGTCCCAGCAGTGCTCCCAGACCCCGAAACTCACCCACAAACTGCCGGAACCCCCCCAAAGAGCTCCTCAAAGGCAAGCAAGTCAGCAAAAACACAAAAAAAATTCTGCCTCCGATTTGGTCCAAACCACTTTTATCCGGTATTAGAGCTTCCCAGCAATGGCCCCAGAGCCGTCAACCCAGGAGAAAACGAGTAGAAGACCCCCAAACAGCCAAAGAGCAAAAGTACAAAATGGGGACTTCGTCATTTTTTTGCCAATTTCCCAAATCACTCCGCGCGCGCTCTGCAGCTAGGCCCTAACTCCCCTCTGCCACCATGGATTTGCTTCAAACCTCTTGCAAAGTAAAGTATCCATATCCAGCAGTGCTCCCAGACCCCGAAACCCACCCACAAACACCAGGAAGCCCCCAAACAGGCCCCCGAAAACGCTACATTGAGCAAAATGTCAGAAATAGCAACAAAAAAAATCCGCGTGGATTTTGTCCCAACCACTTCTATCCGGTATTAGACCTTCCCAGGAATGCCCCAAGACCCGCCAACCCACCCGCCAAAAAGCACAACACCCCCAAACAGCCCAAAAGCAAAATCTCATACTTACAATATTTCTCGGCCTTCGGCCCAAACGCGCTGTGTAGCTAGGCCATAACTCCGGTTTACCACCACGGATTTCCTGAAAAGCAAATGCAATCAAGATTAGACTGTCCCAGCAGTGCTCCCAGACCCCGAAACTCACCCACAAACAGCCGGAACCCCCCCAAAGAGCTCCTCAAAGGCAAGCAAGTCAGCAAAAACACAAAAAAAATTCTGCCTCCGATTTGGTCCAAACCACTTTTATCCGGTATTAGAGCTTCCCAGCAATGGCCCCAGAGCCGTCAACCCAGGAGAAAACGAGTAGAAGACCCCCAAACAGCCAAAGAGCAAAAGTACAAAAATGGGGACTCAGTCATTTTTTTGCCAATTTCCCAAATCACTCCGCGCGCGCTCTGCAGTTAGGCCCTAACTCCCCTCTGCCACCATGGACTTGCTTCAAACCTCTTGCAAAGTAAAGTATCCATACCCAGCAGTGCTCCCAGACCCCGAAACCCACCCACAAACACCAGGAAGCCCCCCAAACAGGCCCCCGAAAACAGTACATTGAGCAAAATGTCAGAAATAGCAACAAAAAAAATCAGCGTGGATTTTGTCCCAACCACTTCTATCCGGTATTAGACCTTCCCAGGAATGCCCCAAGACCCGCCAACCCACCCGCCAAAAAGCACAACACCCCCAAACAGCCCAAAAGCAGAATCTCATACTTACAATATTTCTCGGCCTTCGGTCCAAACGCGCTGTGTAGCTAGGCCATAACTCCGGTTTACCACCACGGATTTCCTGAAAAACAAATGCAATCAAGATTAGACTGTCCCAGCAGTGCTCCCAGACCCCGAAACTCACCCACAAACAGCCGGAACCCCCCCAAAGAGCTCCTCAAAGGCAAGCAAGTCAGCAAAAACACAAAAAAAATTCCGCCTCCTATTTGGTGCAAACCACTTTTATCCGGTATTAGAGCTTCCCAGCAATGGCCCCAGAGCCGTCAACCCAGGAGAAAACGAGTAGAAGACCCCCAAACAGCCAAAGAGCAAAAGTACAAAAATGGGGACTTAGTCATTTTTTTGCCAATTTCCCAAATCACTCCGCGCGCGCTCTGCAGCTAGGCCCTAACTCCCCTCTGCCACCATGGATTTGCTTCAAACCTCTTGCAAAGTAAAGTATCCATACCCAGCAGTGCTCCCAGACCCCGAAACCCACCCACAAACACCAGGAAGCCCCCCAAACAGGCCCCCGAAAACGCTACATTGAGCAAAATGTCAGAAATAGCAACAACAAAAATCAGCGTGGATTTTGTCCCAACCACTTCTATCCGGTATTAGACCTTCCCAGGAATGCCCCAAGACCCGCCAACCCACCCGCCAAAAAGCACAACACCCTCAAACAGCCCAAAAGCAAAATCTCATACTTACAATATTTCTCGGCCTTCGGTCCAAACGCGCTGTGTAGCTAGGCCATAACTCCAGTTTACCACCACGGATTTCCTGAAAAGCAAATGCAATCAAGATTAGACTGTCCCAGCAGTGCTCCCAGACCCCGAAACTCACCCACAAACTGCCGGAACCCCCCCAAAGAGCTCCTCAAAGGCAAGCAAGTCAGCAAAAACACAAAAAAAATTCTGCCTCCGATTTGGTCCAAACCACTTTTATCCGGTATTAGAGCTTCCCAGCAATGACCCCAGAGCCGTCAACCCAGGAGAAAACGAGTAGAAGACCCCCAAACAGCCAAAGAGCAAAAGTACAAAAATGGGGACTCAGTCATTTTTTTGCCAATTTCCCAAATCACTCCGCGCGCGCTCTGCAGTTAGGCCCTAACTCCCCTCTGCCACCATGGACTTGCTTCAAACCTCTTGCAAAGTAAAGTATCCATACCCAGCAGTGCTCCCAGACCCCGAAACCCACCCACAAACACCAGGAAGCCCCCCAAACAGGCCCCCGAAAACAGTACATTGAGCAAAATGTCAGAAATAGCAACAAAAAAAATCAGCGTGGATTTTGTCCCAACCACTTCTATCCGGTATTAGACCTTCCCAGGAATGCCCCAAGACCCGCCAACCCACCCGCCAAAAAGCACAACACCCCCAAACAGCCCAAAAGCAGAATCTCATACTTACAATATTTCTCGGCCTTCGGTCCAAACGCGCTGTGTAGCTAGGCCATAACTCCGGTTTACCACCACGGATTTCCTGAAAAACAAATGCAATCAAGATTAGACTGTCCCAGCAGTGCTCCCAGACCCCGAAACTCACCCACAAACAGCCGGAACCCCCCCAAAGAGCTCCTCAAAGGCAAGCAAGTCAGCAAAAACACAAAAAAAATTCCGCCTCCGATTTGGTCCAAACCACTTTTATCCGGTATTAGAGCTTCCCAGCAATGGCCCCAGAGCCGTCAACCCAGGAGAAAACGAGTAGAAGACCCCCAAACAGCCAAAGAGCAAAAGTACAAAAATGGGGACTCAGTCATTTTTTTGCCAATTTCCCAAATCACTCCGCGCGCGCTCTGCAGCTAGGCCCTAACTCCCCTCTGCCACCATGGATTTGCTTCAAACCTCTTGCAAAGTAAAGTATCTATACCCAGCAGTGCTCCCAGGCCCCGAAACCCACCCACAAACACCAGGAAGCCCCCCAAACAGGCCCCCGAAAACGCTACATTGAGCAAAATGTCAGAAATAGCAACAAAAAAAATCAGCGTGGATTTTGTCCCAACCACTTCTATCCGCTATTAGACCTTCCCAGGATTGCCCCAAGACCCGCCAACCCACCCGGCAAAAAGCACAACACCCCCAAACAGCCCAAAAGCAAAATCTCATACTTACAATATTTCTCGGCCTTCGGTCCAAACGCGCTGTGTAGCTAGGCCATAACTCCAGTTTACCACCACGGATTTCCTGAAAAGCAAATGCAATCAAGATTAGAGTGTCCCAGCAGTGCTCCCAGGCCCCGAAACCCACCCACAAACACCAGGAAGCCCCCCAAACAGGCCCCCGAAAACGCTACATTGAGCAAAATGTCAGAAATAGCAACAACAAAAAATCAGCGTGGATTTTGTCCCAACCACTTCTATCCGGTATTAGACCTTCCCAGGAATGCCCCAAGACCCGCCAACCCACCCGCCAAAAAGCACAACACCCCCAAACAGCCCAAAAGCAAAATCTCATACTTACAATATTTCTCGGCCTTCGGTCCAAACGTGCTGTGTAGCTAGGCCATAACTCCGGTTTACCACAATGGATTTCCTGAAAAGCAAATGCAATCAAGATTAGACTGTCCCAGCAGTGCTCCCAGACCCCGAAACTCACCCACAAACAGCCGGAACCCCCCAAAGAGCACCTCAAAGGCAAGCAAGTCAGCAAAAACACAACAAAAATTCCGCCTCCGATTTGGTCCAAACCACTTTTATCCGGTATTGGAGCTTCCCAGCAATGGCCCCAGAGCCGTCAACTCACCCGCAAAGAAGTAGAACACCCCCACAAGTGCTGAGTCTTTCTTCATTGGGCGTAATCCAGCCCTCTGCTTTGATGGAAATAGGAGTCTGGAGGAGTAGGATAGAGGAGCATGTTCTTCTGATCTTGTGAACCTGAGGAATGCAGACTGCGGCACCTTCAAATCAATAAGCAAACAAGTGAAGACAGTTCTGCTGATGGGCTTGTTTTTGTGATTAGGTGATTAAAGTTTGATTTATATTAACTGTGCACAACAAAGAAAGACAGACACACAGGAATGAAAGTGAATAAGAACGAAAAAGAAAGTTATTGATTCATTGTCTCATTTCCAGGGCTCGGTGTTAAGGTCCAGGAATAAGAATAAGACTTCGTCTTCATACTCTGCGAATTCTGGCAGGGTGAGCTCAGTGTCACCTGACAGAGTAGAAATTCCCTCATCTACGTTGCTGTCCACCTCGTCTGCATCCGGCGCGCTTTCTCGTACTCTGTAAACTGGTGGTATGAGGTGCTGATTCATCTTGATCATTGTTAACCTCTCCACATTTTTAGGCGAGAGGCGGCTTCGTTTGGGAGTTACAATGGCACCAGCAGCACTGAAAACACGTTCAGAAGACACGCTTGCGAGTGGGCAAGACAAGTAGTTTAAAGCCAGGTTGGAGAGCTGTGGCCACAATTCTTTTTTCCCATGCCAATACGCCAATGGGTCAGCATTAACATAGACCTCTGTTGAGTCATTCAGATAGTCCTTCACCATCGACTCAAGGTCCTCATCCAAGGTTCCTCCACTTTGCTTAGCTGTTGCTGTGCCTGTGACCTTTTGAGAACAAAACCCAAGCCAAGCTAGCCAATCCTCTTCAGCCTCCAATGTTTCTGTTGTGTCTGATGCAGATGATCCGGTTGCCGGTGTCTTTAACGGCTGAGAGGTCACTTGTGCCACAGCCACAGGTGCAGAAGTGGATTGTTTTGACTGGGGATGGCCTGCTGATGCTGATGTACTGCCTTTTCCTTCAATTTTCTGCCGTTCTCTTTCAAACCTCTTGGCTGACAAGGCTAGCCAACGTTTGTACTTTGGAACATGTTCATCATCAAAAGGAAAGAATGCTTGGCCTGCCAGCGCCTTTTTGTAGCGTGGATCCAGAATAGTAGCACAAATGTAATGCTGTTCTGAGTGGATCATTTTAAGACGTTCATCACCACGTAGGCGCTCTAATAATTTCTCCGCCAAAACAAAAGGGTCTTTGTTTTTTTCATCTTTTTGAAACACAGAACACACCTCCTTCAGTTGGTGCTCCAGCATGTACAACAATGGGATAGCTTTTCCCAAATTACAGTCCTCCTTGCTGACTGCACGCGTGAAGACCTCAAAAGGACGAAGCATGCGTGTCAGGCTTTTAACTATGTGCCATTGCTCCGCACCCATCCTCAGGTCCTTCTGAGCTGTACCCTGTGTTAAGAAATATTGATCGAGTACCGTATACTGCTCATACAGACGCTCAAGCATGTAGAAGGTTGAGTTCCAACGTGTTGCCACCTCCTGGATGAGTGCTTTCACTGGCATTCGACGGTCATGTAGCAGGCTCCTCAGATGCTTCCGGGCCTTAAAAGAATGGCTGAAATGGTTGCACTTTTTTCGGCAGGTCTCCACTACCTCGTACGCTGGACTCTCTTTATCACTCAAGAATTTTTTGACAACCAGGTTTATACAGTGCGCCAAACACGGCACTCTGAAATACTGACCCAGCTCCATGGCCTTAACTACATTGGCGCCATTATCCGTGGAAACATAACCAATCTGGCGTTTTTTGGGGGACAGCCAGTCAAGGACCTTTGTGTTAAACTCATCCAAAATGTTTTGTGCTGTGTGACGTTTCTCCAAACCAAACATGGCTAGTGTTGCATGTTTCCGAGCAGCTTTGAAAACTTGGTCCGGGTCAACACTTGCGTTTAGCTTTGCTTTAACCCCTGAAAAAGAGACCCAGTGTGCAGTGATGCACATGTAATCAGCGCCTGCGCCACTGGTCCACATGTCTGTTGTCAGATGTATAGTGTGAACAGCACTCTTCTGCAAAGCTGCCCCAATCACCTCCAGCACATCTTCATGTAGTGCTGGAACCGCAACTCTGGCAAAATAGAACCGGCTAGGAACCTTCCATTTAGGGCAGAGCGCTGCCACTAATTCTAGAAAACCAACCCCTTCTACAAAAGAAAAAGGGAGAAGGTCCAGAGCTAGCATTTTAGCCAGCTTAGTGTGATACAGACACGTCAGTGGGTGGTTGCGTTCATATTGCGCTTCTGTAAACAACATCTTTTTAATGTTGCCCTGGACCAAGCATTTACGGGATGATGATGATATCTTCGACCCAGTTACGCTCGCTGATGAACTTTTGCGCATTGGTGTCTCACTCTCTCCCACACTCTTAGTGTGGCTCACATGGGGTGTGCTGCTGACAGGGGTACTGGGTGTAAGTGAAGTGTTTGACACGTCTTCTTCCTCCTCATCATCATCAGATGAAACAGCATTACGTGCAATTCGGGCTTCCTTGATCGCCTGTAGGTGCGCAAACCATTGGACAGCGTGCTTTCTTTCAAGATGACCTCTCTGGACTCCGGTACCATAGTTGGAACCAAACTTACCACGACTAACTGCCAACTTACAAATGCTACAAATGGCGAGGTTTTCCTTTTTTGTGGAAACACTGAAGAAGTCCCAAACTGCGGACTTGAAATGTCTTTGGGGGCCGGAGGAGGCGGCGATACTGGTGGTGGTGGTCCTGCTGCTAATGCCAGATGAAGTGGAGGATGTGGATTGCCGAACTTCAGTACGTTTTGCACTTTCACCAACACTAATTGAGGTCGAGGTGGATGGAGGTCCCTTCTGGTGACTAAGAAATATGGAAGCGGTAGGTGTTGGTGTACTAGTTAACTCCAATGATTGTGGCGTTTCTTCCATTGCCTCCTCGTCGACAACATCATCACGCTCAGCAGCTTCTCGGGCTAGGGTCAATATGTCTTTTTGCTGCATGCCCGCTGGGGCTGCAGTGACCTTTATGATGACCGGCTCGTCGTCGTGAGAGGCTTCATCAGCAGAAGTATCCGTCACTTCTTGTTCAGCCTCATCACACTCCATAGCTATGAGTTTTTCGACGACCTTCCTTTTACGCTTAGGTACCTTTGTCAGATCATGGTGTGCCTCACTCTCAGACCGCAGTGGTGGTTCCCAAGTTTGATCCATATCATCAGAAGGAGGTGGGCTTGAAGAAGATGTAGACACCCCCCTTGATCTTTTCCTTGCTAGGGATGTGGAAGACAATGAATGATCATCAGGAGGAGTGGCTTCCTCAAATGATACCTCAGTTTGATTGTCGATTTCCTGATGTGCCCCTACTTCGGGAGGAACAACTAGTGTGGGCACTTGTGACCCTCCATGCACCTCTGCTTGCGCATCTCCTTGCGCTGCCTCTCCTTCCACATGTACTTGGGCTTGTACTTGCACATGTGGTTGTTGTTGCGGCTGTGGTTGTTCAACACTTGTCAGATGAGTTACAACAACCTGTGTTGATTCAGGGACATTGCTGCTACTTTCTTGCGATGAGCCAACATCACTGGTCGATGGTGATTGAAGAAGTACACTGACTGCCTGTGCAGCACTCAAGGGCTTTGACTTAAGTTGGCGTGGTGGTGGTGGTGGAGGCACTGAGCCCAATGGAGCGGGGGTGCTGCTCCCAGCTTGGTCCCCAGCAGATCCCGCTGCTGCTGCAGGCGTACTTTTTTTTTTACTCCCAAAAAACGCGGCGGCCGGCACACCAGCCTCCTTGGTAACTTGCTTCTTCTGCTCCTTACTGGCAACTTTCTTGCTAGAGGAGCTACGGAGAAATTTTTTTGGGGCCATCTTCTTCAGAGCAGGTCAGAACAGCAGGCCGCAGTTGCACGAGTTGCAGAGTTGTCTGTGGCCAGACGTGACATCGCGTGACGTTATGCTGCACACACACACCACTGCAGGACTTCTTCCTGGCATTGGTGGTTCTCTTGAGTCTTGTGCACCTAAAAGCAATGGAAGACAGAGGAACATCAGTTCAGTTATACACCCCAAAAAAATCGAAAAAAACCAGAAAAATCAGCACAATCCCATGCCCTCCATGATGTTTAAATTCAAGACACCCCACAGAAAGACTAGGCCCATGCAACACTCACTAGTCACTACCCCTGGTGAAAAGGCCACAACAACAGGCCAAAAAAACGAAAATCACAGAAAAATCAGCACAATCCCAAGCCATCCAGCCCCTCCATGATGTTTAAATTCAAGACAACCCACAGAAGGACTAGGCCCGTGCACCACTCACTACTAACCCTGGGCGGAGTTGGCGGAGTGGGGCTTCGTGGAGCTACGCGAAGTGGGCGAGAAACTACGCCCACCTCCGCACTCCGCGTAGCCCCACTCCGCAAAACCACTGGCCGCCAGCCCCGCCACCCGCCTCCCTCCCGCCCTCCCTAAATACTTTCAAATAAAGGAATGAAATAATTTAAAAAGCACTTACCTTGCCGCCGCTGCCCGCCGCGTCCCCGGGGCTCGCTATCTTCCGTCTTCTTTAGTAATGCGCATGCGCGGGCGGCCGCGCATGCGCATTTTCTCGTGAAAATGCGCATGCGCGGCCGCCCGCGCATGCGCATTACTAAAGAAGACGGAAGACGGAAGATAACGAGCCCCGGGGACGCGGCGGGCAGCGGCGGCAAGGTAAGTGCTTTTTAAATTATTTCATTCCTTTATTTGAAAGTATCTAGGGAGGGCGGGAGGGAGGCGGGTGGCGGCCAGCTACGCTCCGTCTGCGGAGCGTGCGTAGTGCCGCCTGGCTCCGCCAGCTCCGCAAAATGCGGAGTAGGCGGCACTACGCACACTCCGTGCACGGAGCGTAGCTGGCCGCCCACCCCTACTCACTACCCCTGGTGGAAAGGCCACAACAGGCCAAAAAAACGAAAATCACAGAAAAATCAGCACAATCCCAAGCCATCCAGCCCCTCCATGATGTTTAAATTCAAGACAACCCACAGAAAGACTAGGCCCATGCACCACTCACTACCCCTGGGCATAATGGATGAAAGCTAGGCAAAATGGGTGCAGGCCTGAGAACACTGCCTGCATTCAAAATGGCCCCCTCCCTCACAGCACATGGCCAGGGCCTGTAGCAGCACTCAAAATGGCCCCCAACCACATGGCCTGTCCACAACAGGCCAAAAAAACGAAAATCACAGAAAAATCAGCACAATCCCAAGCCATCCAGCCCCTCCATGATGTTTAAATTCAAGACAACCCACAGAAAGACTAGGCCCATGCACCACTCACTACCCCTGGTGAAAAGGCCACAAGAGGCCAAAAAAACGAAAATCACAGAAAAATCAGCACAATCCCAAGCCATCCAGCCCCTCCATGATGTTTAAATCCAAGACAACCCACAGAAAGACTAGGCCCATGCACCACTCACTACCCCTGGGCATAATGGATGAAAGCTAGGCAAAATGGGTGCAGGCCTGAGAACACTGCCTGCATTCAAAATGGCCTCCTCCCTCACAGCACATGGCCAGGGCCTGTAGCAGCACTCAAAATGGCCCCCAACCACATGGCCTGTCCACAACAGGCCAAAAAAATGAAAATCACAGAAAAATCAGCACAATCCCAAGCCATCCAGCCCCTCCATGATGTTTAAATTCAAGACAACCCACAGAAAGACTAGGCCCATGCACCACTCATTACCCCTGGTGAAAAGGCCACAAGAGGCCAAAAAAACGAAAATCACAGAAAAATCAGCACAATCCCAAGCCATCCAGCCCCTCCATGATGTTTAAATTCAAGACAACCCACAGAAAGACTAGGCCCATGCACCACTCACTACCCCTGGGCATAATGGATGAAAGCTAGGCAAAATGGGTGCAGGCCTGAGAACACTGCCTGCATTCAAAATGGCCCCCTCCCTCACACGCACATGGCCAGGGCCTGTAGCAGCACTCAAAATGGCCCCCAACCACATGGCCTGTCCACAACAGGCCAAAAAAACGGAAATCACAGAAAAATCAGCACAATCCCAAGCCATCCAGCCCCTCCATGATGTTTAAATTCAAGACAACCCACACAAAGACTAGGCCCATGCACCATTCACTACCCCTGGGCATAATGGATTAAAGCTAGGCAAAATGGGTGCAGGCCTGAGAACACTGCCTGCATTCAAAATGGCCCCCTCCCTCACAGCACATGGCCAGGGCCTGTAGCAGCACTCAAAATGGCCCCCAACCACATGGCCTGTCCACAACAGGCCAAAAAACGAAAATCACAGAAAAATCAGCACAATCCCAAGCCATCCAGCCCCCCCATGATGTTTAAATTCAAGACAACCCACAGAAAGACTAGGCCCATGCACCACTCACTACCCCTGGTGAAAAGGCCACAAGAGGCCAAAAAAACGAAAATCACAGAAAAATCAGCACAATCCCAAGCCATCCAGCCCCTCCATGATGTTTAAATTCAAGACAACCCACAGAAAGACTAGGCCCAGCACCACTCACTACCCCTGGGCATAATGGATGAAAGCTAGGCAAAATGGGTGCAGGCCTGAGAACACTGCCTGCATTCAAAATGGCCCCCTCCCTCACAGCACATGGCCAGGGCCTGTAGCAGCACTCAAAATGCCCCCCAACCACATGGCCTGTCCACAACAGGCCAAAAAAACGAAAATCACAGAACAATCAGCACAATCCCAAGCCATCCAGCCCCTCCATGATGTTTAAATTCAAGACAACCCACAGAAAGACTAGGCCCAGCACCACTCACTACCCCTGGGCATAATGGATGAAAGCTAGGCAAAATGGGTGCAGGCCTGAGAACACTGCCTGCATTCAAAATGGCCCCCTCCCTCACAGCACATGGCCAGGGCCTGTAGCAGCACTCAAAATGCCCCCCAACCACATGGCCTGTCCACAACAGGCCAAAAAAACGAAAATTACCGAAAAATCAGCACAACCCCAAGCCATCCAGCCCCTCCATGATGTTTAAATTCAAGACAACCCACACAAAGACTAGGCCCATGCACCACTCACTACCCCTGGGCATAATGGATGAAAGCTAGGCAAAATGGGTGCAGGCCTGAGAACACTGCCTGCATTCAAAATAGCCCCCTCCCTCACAGCACATGGCCAGGGCCTGTAGCAGCACTCAAAATGGCCCCCAACCACATGGCCTGTCCACAACAGGCCAAAAAACCCAAAATCACAGAAAAATCAGCACAATCCCAAATTTGCGAGCGTTCGCGGATTGCGAATTTACCGAAAATCCGCAAAATCTGCGAGCGTAACGGATTTTCCGCCCATGCTTACTTTCAACATATCTTCGACGAGGATCCCATTTTTGCCTACACAAGAGCTAAGAACTTGGGCGAAAGATTGAAACAATCACAGATTGAGCCAACGACACATAAGGGGACACTCCCCTGTTGGAATTGCAACCACTGTAATAGTGTAATCAAAGTTACAATCATTAATCACCCCATGAAGGGCAACAAAATCCACATAAGAGCAACAGCGACGTGCGATTCCGCCAGCGTAGTGTACATGTTGAAATGTCCTTGTGGAAAAACATATGTGGGTCAAACTGATCGTAAAATAAAAACGAGACTAAACGAGCACAAATCCAATATCAGGACTAAGCAGCTAAAATCAACAGTGGCTCAACATTTTGTGGAAATGAATCACAACATTAGTCAACTCAGATTCTGTGTCCTAGAGAATGTACACAGAAGGGAAGGACAAGACCACAAAAAAAGACTATTGCAAAGAGAAAATTATTGGATTTCTTTATTGACCAGCATGACCCCATACGGCCTTAATTACCATATGGAATTTACCTGCTATCTATAAAAATTTTGATGTTCCTTTAATGCGTCATGTGACTATGCAATTTAACATGGCAGTTTCCCATACACATACATCATACAGATTCAACATAGAACCATACACACCAATATCCTGTTTGTACCCAACACCACACCTTAATATACATCTTCTTAGAAGTCTTAGGTCTCATACTTAAGTTTATTGAGATACCCGGTAACTCATACATTTTACACGCTTTTGTTTACACAGTTATTATAGTACTTCTCATTTGGTAACATATCGTTTAGTAAATTCGGAAATGAATCAGTTCCGATCTTATTTTACTACACATAACGAGTGCAACAGTTCGCATACAACTAACGAGCGTTGCTTAGCAACGATAAGCCCTTCATAGTTAGAGCTTCCGGAACGGTATACCAAACACTTCCGGTTCAGGAGAACGGCCGCGGGAGACACAAACATTTCACGGTAAGCCCGCTCTCTCGAGCATAGCACAGTCTGTATACTCTTAAGTATCACTAGGGTTTAAATTTTGGCAGTTAGTTAAAAGAACTTTTGCAAAGTATTCTCGTAACTATCGTCTTGCTATCAACTGATATATATCATGTTCGAAGATTTAATTCAAACACACCGACACGGACACTCGAAACGAGAATTCTCAGTCACGAATTTAAGATTGTTTTCAGATAATTATGTCGGAGTTAATTTAAGGTTCAGACAGTATGGTACGACCCATGAAGTAACAATGGAAGTTAGAGGGTCAATATCGTTGATTCTTTTATGTATTGTGTATATATTTATGAAACATATAGTAAATGTTGCGTTATTTCGTTTTTTGATTTTTAGAAATATCCCATGGAAGAAGGCATTTTATGTGCCGAAATGCATTGGGAGAGATGAAATGTTTTAGTACAATAATGGAAATGAAAATATCGGTTCATGAATAAAATGAACAGTGATAAACGTGATACCCATGAGATGGATAAGTGATGAAATAAAACGTAAAAGTTTAACAACCAAACTTTGGTACGAATTTATTGAACCTCTACATACGAGGATTTAAAGGAGCCCGGGGGACATACCCCAAATACGTGGGGGTGCAACCATATAATTAATATTCAAGGTACTCACGAAATACTATAATTCAAAATCCTTGAAGTTTTCAGCTTGAGTGAAAATAGAGAATGGAGAAGTAAATCCAATGTTCAATAAAATTGATGAAAAATTAAATCAATAATGGGTTCAGGGATTCCTAGGGCTTCTTCTTCTTCTTCTTCCACCTCGTCGCCAATTGTAAAGTATGACACTTTATATAATTGAAGAAGTAGAGGTTTATTAAATAAGAGCACAGGAGCAAGGTAGGGCGCAACCTACACAGGACTTAATTCCCAGCAACTGACCTGCTGGTTCAGTATAAGATTACAAGCTAGAAAAGAATGTGGATCAAAAGAAAACATTCCACAACAAAAGGAGAACTTATTTAAAGCAACATGACACCCTCCCTCCTCTACAATGGAGACACAGTTACAGTAGGAAGAGGACGAGGGTGACACCAAGACTGGTGTGTGAAGAAGTTTAAAGACTCCGGTATCGTTATAATAACTTCTTCTTTATTTAAATTCATCTGTATAATAATAAACGTCCTAACCACACGACAGCCCAACAGCAACTGACAAGGTGGGTCTAGAGTTACACAGTATGACAAGGATAAACACTCTATATGATTGAGAGATTCTAAACAGAATATTACAGGGTGAGTGTCTCTGCAGAGGGGAACAGCGTTTACAACACAACTTTTACCACGCACTACCTTTACCACGCAACTTATACAACGCAAGTCGTTACAACGACTTGCGCGGGGGCGATGTAGGATAGGGAATGGTTTAATTTACTATCCAAAACCTTCCCTACTATCCACGGGAACTGGAGTTGGAATAGTAAATTAAACTATTCACTATCCAGCGCCCCCCCAACGCAAGTTGTTGTAACGACTTGCGTTGTAAAAGTTGCGTGGTAAAGGCATGCGTTGTAAAAGTATGCGTAGTAACGACATACATCTCTCTGCAGACACAGAATTTACATTAACTATTACACATCTTCCCTCTATATAACATGAAAACCAAAAAAACACAAAAGAAAGAAAAAAAACTTAATGTAAAACGAAATCACGTAATGTTTCAGGAAGCTTACGAAAGCGAGAACTTCTGCGTACTGGTGGCGAAGTATCAGGGGCTCTATAGGAACATGAGTGATTGTGTGACTATCAACTCATATGAATGAATGAATGAATATACCCTTGTAAAGCGCATGGCTACCAAAGGCCTCCCAGTGCTAGAGACAGAGCCAAGCCAGCAGATTCAAGGGAACAGCAGAGTATTCAGTTGTTTGCGGAACAGTAAGTGGTTGAGCTCGAGCTGAATAAGGTCTGGTAGTTGATTCCAACATTTTGCAATGGCGGAAAAACAACGGCCACCACTACGCACCCGGTTAACTCTGGGAACAATTGCAAGATGTTTCTTCTCTGAGCGCAGTGATCTTTTTGAAAGATACTGGGGATGATGGCACGGAGACGGTGGAGCTCTATCCGAGAGGGACTTGTGGGCAATACACAACGTCTTAACACCTTCCGTGCTCATGACAAGCTCAGCTCGTCATAAGGCATGGTGGCGCTGTGCTCATGACGAGCTGAGCTCGTCTTGACCGCCACGGCGCTCACACGTGGGGATAATTCCCCTGCTGTGCTGAGCGTTCTAAAGAAACAGGTGTGGTCATGACGAGCTCAGCTCATCATGAGCACAGCGCCGCCAAGATCGTCACCAGCACTGTGGCGCTGCGCGCAGCCCCCCTCACCCAGTGCCGCAGGGGAATTAGCCCTGTGGCGAAGGGATTGAATTGGATTCTCTCGGCCACTGACAACCAATGCAGATAGGTGATATGAGGCTTAGTGGATTCACGATTATGAGCCTGCATCAGAGGTCGTGCAGTGCAGTTTTGGACAGTTTGAAGTTTTTTGATAGTAGAACCGGGGGCGCCTAGATAGATTGCATTGGCGTAATCAAGCCGCAAGAGGATCAAGGCTTGTACCAGCAGTTTCCTAGATCTAAAGGGCAGAAAGGGTAGAATCTTTCTAATCATTTTATTTTAAGGATGCCATAGCAGGCACCTGCCACTCTGCACGCCTGTTCCCTAAAGTTCAGGTTGTGGTCCAACTATACCCCTAGACTTTTAATATGATCTTTGGGGGGTGGCATAGAACCTAGACAGTTTGGCCAGAAGGTGCTGAACTCCAGGTTAGTAGACTTGCCCAGAAACATCAGTTCAGTTTTAGCAGCATTCAATTTTAGAAAAGAGCCATCCATCCACGCTGACACTTTTTTCAGGCAATGTGCCAGGCTGGTCTTATTATTGTCCGAAGGATTAAGGGAACAATCAACTGGGTGTCATCAGCGTAGGTGATGATCCTAACCCCAAAGGGCTTGACCAACTCGGCCAGGGGGCGCATATAGACATTAAAAAGAGTGGGGCTCAGGGAAGAGCCCTGAGGCACCCCGTATCTCATAGGCATCCCATCAGAGACGACATTATCTTCAAAGACCTGGAATGGCTTATCTATCAGGAAAGACTCAAGCCATTTAAGAAGCATTCCTGTCACCCCACTTTCTCTTAGTCTTACAACCAGGAGTTGATGGTTGACTGTGTCGAAGGCCGCGCTAAGGTCGAGTAGTATAATAGCCGCGGACCATCTGCCATCTAGAATTATCCTTGATTCCTCAATCACCACTAACAAGTCAGTCTATGTGCCTTGATTGGGTTTGAAGCCAGTTTGTGAAGGATGTAAACAATCGTTCTCCTCAAAGAATGTGGAGAGAACGGAGTTGATGTACTTTTCACTTATTTTGGCTATCCCAGGCAAGGGGGAGATTGGGCGGTAATTCGCAAAGACTTCAGGGTCCATGGTTGGTTTCTTCAGCAGGGCTCTGACCATGGCCGTTTCCAGAAGGAGGGGACAATCCCAGAGAAAAAGAAGGTATTCACAAGCTCCAGGATCACAGGGGCAATAGAATCGAAGACCTGATTAAGAATGGTGAGGGGTGCGATATTGCACGGGGAGCTGGATTTCAGCTGGTCAAAGTAAATCTTTAGAGCTTTTATATCCATGGGGGGTATTGAGTTAGTCAGGGAGTTGGGAAGGGTCCTCAGACAGGTCGGTCCTTGGATATAGAAGCAATTCTATTAAGATTCCAAATTCGACCATCATCAAGTTTAACAGCATGTTGAAACAACTTTGTCACTTTAAATGGAGGAGAATATTTGAAATCAGCAGATTCTGCGGATAACGCACTCTCACACTGTCACCCACACGTACAACTGTGTGAGAAACTGCAAGTCTTGCATCAAAGTTCTCTTTTTCTCTTTATGGATTTCAAGTTTTGCATTACAAAATCAGAATTCTTCACAAATTAAGTCTTACCACTCATCCAAGATTGAAGCATAAAAGTTTGGGGAATTCTTCCCCTAAACAATTCAAATGGAACTTTATTCATAGTGGAGTGAGGCGTGAGGCGGTAACCCTCACACGCTCTACAATCTCTCAGATTTCCAGTCCCTGCCCTGAACTTTAGCCAACTGGATACACTCTTTTAACACCCTATTGAACGTCTCTATCAACCTGTTGGTTTCGGGATGATAAAGGGAACAACGTTTGTGTTTAATGCCTCTCTTTCTCAAGAATTCCTCCTTTTCTTTCTAGACTAACTAAACCCCATTGTCTGTTGGAATACAATCTTGGAGTCCTCTTTGCAAAATAGTGTGCAGTCAAAATATTGAAATTTAAATATCGACATACATTAATATTGAGTTTTTAATATCGTAGGGACAGAATATCGAAGTCAAGAATATCGTTGACCAGAATATCGAACCCAAGGTAAGTAATATCGTTCACTTAAATATTGAATTAAGTAATATCGAAGTAAGTAATATCGTAAGCAAAAATATCGATGTCAATAATATCGAAAATGTTTTAGTGTTATGTATTTTAGTATGTATTTTATATGTATGTTAAACATTTTTTATGTATTTATATGAATTTGAAAATAAATGTTTAGAAATTAGTACATTTTGTGTTTTAGTATCGGAGCAGGTAATTCAATTATAATTAATTAATTCATGTTTTTATTAATTGGTATTGATGATTAATTGTTAATTATTCATTTGTAATTAATTTGTATTAATTAGTTATATATATTAATTAGAATTAATGTTTTATTATTTTTATTTATTGGTATTGTTAATTGATTTATTGTTAATTAATAATTGATAGGTGATACATTTTTATTAAGTGTTTAATTGATAATTAAATTAATTCTGTGATTTTTATGTGTAGTGGGTTGTGGGTTTGTAGGGGAATAGGATGGAAAATAATTAAATTAAATTAATGAATAAGATTGTTTTTATTTATCTGTATTTTTTATTAATGGATTGTTAATTAATTATTAATTGATAATCAATGTTTATTAATTAGTTAATTAATTTAATTATAATTAATTCAGTAATGCCTTTTATTTATTGTTATTGCTAATTAATTTATTGTGAATTAATTATTAATTGGTGATTAATTATTAATTGGTTGTTCATATTTATTAATTAGTTAATGTATAATTATCTGAATTTATTATTAATTGTTATTGATTGTTTGTATGCGTAGTGTGTTGTGTGTTTAAAGGGGAATAATGTAGGACGTAATTTAATGTTATTTAAGTAAATATTAATTTTAATGTATTGGTTTTTATTAATATTGTTTTGTATATTAATTATTAATAGGTTATAAATAATTATGTAATTGAAAAATATGTTAATTTAACCCCTATGCTATCCAGTGCTTTCCTTACTGTTGCACTCTCTGGAGTGGGAATAGTAATTTTTACCCCTACGCTATCCTGCGCTTTCCATACTGTTGCGCTCACTGGAGTGGGAATAGTAATTTGTACCCCTACGCTATCTAGCCCTTTCCCTACTGTTCTCTGGAGTGGGTATAGTAATTTTTACCCCTATGCTATCCAACGCTTTCCCTACTGTTGCACTCACTGGAGTGGGAATAGTATTTTTTACCCCTACGCTATTCAGCGCTTTGCCTACTGTTGCACTCTCTGGAGTGGGAATGGTAATTTTTACCCCTACGCTATCCAACGATTTCACTACTGTTGCGCTCACTGGAGTGGGAATAGTAATTTTTACCCCTACGCTATCCAACGCTTTCCCTACTTTTGCACTCTCTGGAGTGGGAATAGTAATTTTTACCCATGCGCTTTCCCTTCTGTTGCACTTGCTGGAGTGGGAATAGTAATTTTTACCCCTAAGCTATCCAACGCTTTCCCTACTGTTGCACTCACTGGAGTGGGAATAGTAATTTTTACCACTACGCAATCCAAAGCTTTCCCTACTGTTGCACTCTCTGGAGCGGTAATAGTAATGTTTCCCCCTACGCTATCCAATGCTTTCCCTACTGTTGCACTCACTGGAGTGGGAATAGTAATTTTTACCCCTACGCTATCCAACGCTTTCCCTACTGTTGCACTCACTGGAGTGGGAATAGTAATTTTTACCCCTACGCTATCCAACGCTTTCCCTACTGTTGCAATATTTGGAGTAAGTATATATATTCATTTATATGTAGATGTTCAATTAATTTTAAAATTATATGTAATAGTTATTTTTTTAAATATGTTTTAATGTTTATATCTATAATTTTGTAAATTACATATTTTTTTAACTTATTTTTACATTATTATTAAAACATTTTAAAAAATGATATTTTTAACATCGATATTTTTGACAACAATATATTTTCTTTAATATTTTTGTACTTACCTTTATGTAGATAGGATTTCGATATTTTTTTCCTCAATATTTTTGTGTCCATAATATTGTATGTCGATTTTTTGTCTGTCGATATTTTGTTATACAACCCTGCAAAATATCTGATCTAAAAACGTGACAACATCTCTTGTCTCAATGTTCTGTGTGACTTTGATCTCTGGCCATCTTGAAAACATGTCCATTAAGACCAATATATAAGACTGACTAGATTTGCTAGATATGGGCCCTAAGAGATCAAATTCAACTTCCTCCCAACAGCGTGTAGGTGCATCACGTATCACCATAGGTTGAACTCTAGTCTTGTATGTCTTGCCAGATGCATTACATTCTATGCACTCTCTCACCACTCGTTCCACAAGAAGATCATTACCTGGCCACCAGAAATGAAGGCAAATACTTTCTTTGGTTTTCGAAATACCCTGGTGACCTTGATGAGCCAATTTAATAATTTTCATTCTAGCCAGTGACGGAGGAACAAGTCTAGTACCCCTCCAAAATAAACCTCCACCAACTGACAATTCATCTCTTACATTCCAGAACTTGTGTACTTCCTCATTCAAATCCAACCCTCTGTCACCAACCTACACACTTCATGGATCACAGTATCACTCTTCATGGATTTCTTCCACTCCTCTTCACTGGTTACTTCCTCCCAAAAAGACTTCTTGAGATCAGATGCAACACTGAGTCTTTGGAAACCAAGCGAGAGAGACAACTTTGTTCTCTGCACCAGGTATGTAATTTACCACAAAATCAAGTCTTGTAAGGCAATGACCCACCTACAAATCCTTGATGACACAGATTCTAAGCTCTTTTTGAAAAACAAGAGCTCTTCCAAAGAAATTTCTTTAGCTTTTTAATGGCCCAAAAATACATAAAGGTTCTTTCTCAATTACAGAATATTGTACTTCTGAGCCCACACGTGCTCTGGATGAAAACATGATGGTAACCTCCTTGTCACCTTTCACTTGTTTGAGTACAGCACCCAAACCCTTAGAGCTGGCATCTGTAATTCAAACAGACCGAGCAGTAGTGTCAAAACTCTGCAGGGAGGGTGCGCAACCCAGTGCCTTCTTGACATCCATAAACTCATTTTGACACTGAAATGAGCAACTACATATTTTACCTTTCTTTAGAAGTGACCTTAATGCAAACGTGTGAGAAGCAAACTGAGGAACAAATTTATTATAATATTCTGCCATGCCTAGAAATGTGAGAAGCTCATCCCTGGATTGTGGCACAAGAAGATTTTCAATGATGTTACAAGATGATCTTTGGGTCTAACTCCTTCCTTTGTCCCAGATAGTCAATTTCTGAAAGGTTAAATTTGCACCTGTTCTCTCGCAAAGTCAAACTCCTTGACTTGAATCGTTCCAAAACAGCCCTAAGTCTATCATTGTGTTTTTTTGAGATGATTCATGAACCAAGACATCATCTTGGTAAATTTTAACCCCAGACAACCCATTCAAAACATCTTCCATTGCACGTCGGAACACAGAGGGTTCAGAATTCAAGCCAAACGGAAGTCAGTGAATTTATATGTTCCAAATGGAGTTATGAAGGCCAGTAATTCATGGAATCCTCATAAATTCTGATCTGATGATAAGCTTCAGGCCTAATGTTGAGAAAACCTCCACCCCCTCCAATTGTGCTAACATCTCAGTAATATTGGGAAGGGGATATCTGTCAGCAATAAAAGTCCGATTGAGGGCAAGAAGGTCCACACATAACCTCACCTCTCCAGAAGCCTTGCACGCAAGGACTACTGGAGCCAACCAATCACTCGCTTCTGTCTCCACAATGATGCCTTCGCCTTTTAACTTTACAAGTTAATTGTGCATGGACTCCCTCAAAGCCAATGGCACAATGCGCACCTTGCAAGTTCTAGGAGTGGCATCAGCTCTAAGAGTGATTTTATGTGTATAACGAGAAAGACAACCCAACTTCCCTCTAAAGACCTGTTCAGATTCTTCACGTAAATCCCTTACTTGTTCAACATCCACAGGGTGGTCAGTCTTCTCAGGTACAATGGCAACAAAATCTCTTGAAACAGTAGAGGAAGACATATCTCTGAGAATTATACAGGGATCACCACCTGGAACTAAAATTACACCGAGATCAGCTTGATGGAACCAGCTGATGATATTATCTCTTTTAGAGGAAATATACATTTTTCCCACTGTCAACCTTCCTCTATGCTCGATATTACCCATGAAATAACCACAACATTTAATAGGCTGACCATCATAATAAGCAACATCGTATTGTATCGAATGTCTCTGCAGAGACAGAATTTACAGTAACTATTACATGGTGGAACCAGAGAAAGGAGTTCCAAGTGAGGTCTGAACAAGGAAATATGAGGACTTGAGTAAACACTGGCACAAGGAGGCATGGGCATAGAGAGACACTGGAGACCGACACAGGGAGAGAGACACAGGGGGCACCAATGATGCAGGCACAAAACTAGGACACGAAAATGTAGGCACAGGACATGGTGAGCCAGACTTCAGATAAAGATGGGGAGACGGAAGGAAAGACTCACACTCTGACTAGAAGACATGGCAAAGGGGCAGTGACATTTACTGAAGGACCAGGGTGAACAAGGATTTGGCAAGGATACATAGACACCGACTGCACAACAGTGGCACATGCACACACGACCACACAGTTTCACCTCGGTCAGGAGTCAAGAAACTCTCCCATCTATTTCACTGCTAACAGCAAACACAGTGCCAGCAGTGCACGTGAACCCTAACCAGCCCACTGGATGGGCAAACGACTCAGTCATTGCTGATCTATGCTCCCTACACCATGAATTTTTAAAGGCTGCTTCAGCTGGTTTCAGTTCTTTTTCTATTCTACTTTGCAGCCAAACTTTCTGCCTTTGGTGTAAGCCACCACAGATATGTTCCCCTCTAAACACCACTTTCATAGCATCCCAGAGACGTGCTCCCACTGTTGGCTGATGGTATCAAGTCTCTGTTAGCTGCATCATCCATCAGATGTCTAAGCTCCTCCAACCTGTCTCTATGGAGCAGCCCTCAAATTTAAGATGGATAGCTTTGTGGGTGTGATCATATACGTTAATGGATCCTACACAGATTTGTTTTTATACAAAAGAATAGTTGACATCAGAATTTTATGTGTTACAACAATCGACGTACTTGAAAGAAAAAAGTGTAGGACAACTCTTCTGTGTATGAGGTAGTCTTTCTATATACTGCACTAAAATTAATTACACTGTATAGAGTCCAGTGATTCCCTTATCAGTTCAAGGGTTCACTTTTGGATTTGGCAGTGTAGCTAGCCAAGGTCCAGAGTTCTACAAGCAGTTCATCGGGTGTGTTCCAGATCCTTCCAGGAGCAGGATGCTGGTGGAATTGGTAGCTGGTGCGCTATGAAGAAGTTTGGCCACCTAAAAGAGGCTACACAGAGAGACCTGTGGACAATTCCGTGGGCTCTCAAACAAGAGCTTGGGCCGCAAGTGCCTTCAGGATGCAGGAGAACAGCAGGTTTGCCAGTATCCAGGTTGGGTGGGCTGGGTGCAGAATGGTTGAGTCAACCAGGCTTGGTGCTCAAAGGTGCTCCTTGCGGTCAGGAGATTGTGAACTGCATGTACCATAATCCAAAGGAGCAAGTTTTTCTGGGATGTGATGCAATGTGTGGCCAAATCCTTTTCCCTGCCCAAACTGATTTTCATAACCTCCTCTACCATTTATCTCACGTTCCAATTGTTCCTTTATGTAAAAATTGCATTCCGGCCCATTGGTTACACTGTATCCGGCCCGAGCCGGAGAGGACAGCTTAAGCTGGAGATTCCGACTTCACTGCAGACGTAAAGATATGACTTGCAAATGACATCTGTGAATACCAATTGGAACGTTGCACATTTGTCTCATATTGCCTTTGTGAATCAGGCCCTTTGTGTCTGCTTACCTAAAAGCAATGTGGAATGAGTGTGAAGTGGCCTATAAGTTTACCACCCAATATCACCCACAAACCAGTGGCCTTGGAAGGTTCAACAAGACCATGAAAGGTATGATTATGGGACTCTGAAACTCAGAAGGAGATGGAATATCCTGTTTCTATGCACACTTTTTGCCTATAGAGTGGTGCCACAGAAAGGTTTCAGTCCCTTTGAGCTTCTGTCTGGCCATTGTGCTAGAGGTCCTTTAAGTCTGGTAAGGGAAGGGTGGGAGAAGCCTCTCAGCCTGGCCCAACCTAGACATTGTTGACTATGGGCTTGGCCTATGTTCCAGGATGGCTGAGTACATGGAAACAGCAAGTCACAAGTCCAAGCCAGGAGCTCTAGAAGCAATGGTAGGGCCAAAACGCTTTACTGGTTGAGTTTCAGCCAGAGCAGAATGTATGGGTTTTGTAGCCTGTGGCACCAAGGGCCCTCCAGGACTAATGGAGGGGGCCCTACCCAATCCTTGAGGGAGAAGGGGAAGTCACCTACTTGGTGGACATTGGCACTTCCAGGAGACTTCATAGGCTCATTCATGTGAAATGCCTTAATCCCTTTCATGACAGGCCTGGTGAGACCATGCTTATAATTCCTGATGAGGATCAAGAAGAAAAGAGCGTACCTTACCCTGACCTTCTCCCTAACAACCCTAAAGATGGGTCTGGTGAGGGAGTTGTCTTTTCAGACACCCTCACTGTCCTACAGTAAACTGACTGCAGGCAAGTCCTGGCGCATTATGCTGAGCTCTTTTCCTTAACCCCAAGTCAGGCAACCTGGTGTGCACATGATGTGGAAACTAGGGAAAGCCTACCCGTCAAAAACTAAATTTACAGGCAGTCTGACCAAGTTAAGGAAGTATCAGAGCTGCAATCAGCAAGAAGCTGGAGTTAAGGGTTATTCAATCCTCGGAGAGTCCCTGAGCCAGCCCAGTGAACCTAGTCACCAAACCTCATTCCAGGGGCAGTAAACCACAGCTGAGGTTGTGTGTGGACTATAGAGGTCTCAATGCTGTCACTTAAACTGATGCACACCCTATTCCAAGAGCAGATGAGCGAATTGACAGGTTGGGTGCAACAAGGTTTCTTAGTACCGTGATCTGACATCAGTGTACTTGCAAACTTGACTCATTCCAGGAGCCAAGGAGAAATCGGCATTCTCGACCCCAGATGGGCATTACTAGTCTACTTTGATACCATTTGGTCTGAAGAATGCCCATGCCCCTTCAACCTTCCATAGTCTGGTTAACAAAGTCCTAACAGGGCTGGAATCATTTAGTGCAGCATATCCTCATGATTTTCTGTCAATAGCTCCACTTAGCAGGATCATGTGATCCACCTTGGAAAGGTCCTTGAGCCCCTGCATAAGACAGGGCTCACTATCAAGGCACACAAGTGCAAGGTGGGGCAGGGCTCAGTTGTATAATTGGTGCCACCTCTTAGGCGCAGGCCATGTTCAACCCTTACAGCCCAAGATCCAGGCTATTCTTGACTTGGAGGCTCAAAAAACCCAGAGTCAAGCCAGGCTGTTCCCTGGCTTGACTGGGTACTGCAGAAGATTTTTAAAGGGATATGGTACTATTGTGGCATCCCTCACAGAATTGATCTAAAAAAAACAACTAAAGAAAGTAAACTGGACAGTGAGCTGGGGTTTTGACCACAGTGCCACTGCACCTTCTGCACTATTAAAATCATGCCCCTTTTAACTGCGAGGTAACTGCAATTGTGACTGCCTGTTTAATAGTAAAATATAGCAATAGTGGGTATTCAGAGGAGTTATAACAACTTTGGGGCCCAGTACCACTGCACCTGCTGCACCATTTCAATCATGACCCTAGAGCCTGCAAGGCAACTGCACTTGTGAATGCCTGGTTAGTAGTAAAATATAGCTCTATTTGGAGTTCAGAGGAGTCATGGCAGCTTTTGGCCCTGGTGCCACTGCACCTGCTGCACCATTTCAATCATGACCCTAGAGCCTGCAAGGTAACTGCACTTGTGAATGCCTGTTTAGTAATACAATTTAACAATAATCTCTGTTTAGTGGGGTCCATAGAGAATTTGACCACGGTGCCCTTGAACCTGCTGCACCATTCAAATAATGCCCCTTTTAACTGTAATGTAACTGTAATTGTGACTGCCTGTTTAGTAGTAAAATTAGTAATATTAGGTATTTAGAGGAGTTCTGACAACTTTTGGGCCCGGTGCCACTGCACTTTCTGCACCATTCAAATCATGACCCTAGTACCTGAAAGGTAACTGCATTTGTGACTGCCTCTCGAGTCGTAAAATATAGCAATATTTGGTGTTTAGAGGAGTTATGACATCGTTTGGCCCTGGTGCCACTGCACCGGCTGCACCATTTCAATCATGACCCTATTGCTTGCAAGGGAGATGCATTTGTGACCGCCTGTTTATCAGTAAAATATAATAATATTATGTGTTTAGTGGTGTGCCTAGAGCTTGGTCGTGGTGTCACTGCACCGTGCTACACCACACTGTTCTCCTATGCAGACAATACCCATATTATCTTTTCACCATCATCTGGGTGGGAAGTCAACTTCGAAGATTTTAACTCTTGCCTCGGCCTTGTCTCCATCTGGATAAACACCAACTCTCTAAAACCCAACAGGGATAAGACTGAGGTTATGTTATTGGGCAAGAATCCCCAGCTCTGAGGGCCCCTGCACTGGCCTGCTATACTGGGAGTACTTCCCGAGCCCACAAAAAAGGTGAAGAACCTTGGCTTCTGGCTGGACTCTTCCTGTCCATGAAGCCACAGGTGGCTAAAGTAGCCTCCACATGCTTCCCCATCATGAAGTGGCTCAAAATGATTCTGTGGTTCATTCCTTTCTTGGCCCAAAGGGCAGTCATCCAAGCCATGATCTTTTTGAGGCTTGATTATGGCAGCATCCTGTACTTGGGGGCAAAATATGCCACAATAAGATGCCTCCAAGTAGTCTAGAACTCTGCCGCAGGGCTTCTGCTACAGCTACCCAAATATTTGTCTGCATCTGTTCTCTTCTGTAACCTGCACTGGCTTACAGTTGACAAACATATTAATTTCAAGGCACACTGCCTAATGCATAAAATCAGCTCATGTTAGGGACCTCGGTACCTGCACAACCCGATAGTGCCCTATGGCACAAAAAACATTTCATTCTTACGCTCAGTATGAAACTCTAGAGGAAAACTGTCCTTATGAGGACTTTGAAATTCCGCTCACGTACCAGGAGCACATAAATTGGTTTAAAGGAGCCCTCCCACATACAAAAGTTAAAGTAAGACAATGTCCGCTCGGCAGAGACCAAGCAACTGGGGCGGTCCTAGTGGCTTACACACTGCACCCAGATATTGACACAATGCCTGAAGCAGACTTACGTCCGCTGCACAAAGAAATAATAAAACTTTACAGAAACCTGACACCGTTCGTTATGAGAACACTCACACCAACAAGGGCTAAACCAGCAGGACAAATTCAGGGCTCTACAATGAAAGTAACTCCACAAACGCTACACACAGTTATGGGTAAAATGCCCACTAGGTGTGAGAAAATACCATTCTGGATAGCTCAGAATATAACACAGTTAGAGGCAGTGTTTCCACACACAAGCCCTCAAGAAAAACACAGAGTGCTAACATGCTGGCCAATGGGGATAGCTCCCCAGGATTGTACCTCTAGGGGTACAGTTTTCTCTACCATATATACCAGAACTCATGGCATCCCTTCAATAGCAGTAATACCAGATGCATTAAGACATATACAGAATGATTATGGAGCAGAACCTGCCCTGAACTGAGGGATGAAATTGTTTGGAAATGTTGCCCAGGTATCAACTATTATATTTGCAAATGTAAAAGGGGAGGCAGCTGTAGTAGGGATATGCCCCACGCCTGAGAGATTTCACTCTTTTACAACAGGAGCATGAATTACCCAAAATATCAAAGATACATATGCCGAATTAGGTAGAGATAGTTTTGGAGCTGGAGCAACAAAATCTCAACTAATGGGTGGACCTGAAAAGGATAACACCAAGCAAGCACCTGATTCTTTCAAGAAGAAATGGGATAATAAAAACCAAAAGAATAGAGAGAATTGGTCACAATACAGGAGTGGGTCTCCTCAACAGGAGCCCCCAGAAAGTGGGTACAACCTTGGGAATTGTAAAAACAGTAAGAAACCTGACAGGTATTAGGATACTGATACACGTTCCTCTCGTTCCTTTAAGGGTTCATGAAAAACTTAGAGAGGGAAGGAGGGTCAGAACACAGACAAGAAGAAAGGACAAAGTCCAGAGACACACAGCGTACTCTGGACTATAATATACAAAAAAAATACACACAAATCAAAACCTCAGTTTAAAAACGAAGAGGCTAGCAGGTCTTAAAGTTAAACATGCCCAGAATTCTGAGGGTCATCTTTGTAATGTGGAATGGGCTCTGCCTATGCTAGATAGTGCAGTAGAAGTAAGAATAGCTTGCCAGGACCAGATGGAATTTCTGGTGACAGCGTCGTTGAAGGAACACATCACGGTGGAGACACCTGATACTAGGATAAGGACCCCACACCCATTATATGAAATAACACTCCAAATGGAGTGGGCCAAACCCAGAAAAACTAAAGTTCTCTTTTGGGTTAACCTGACTTTTGGCTATGACATTCTTTTGACTGAAAAAGATTGGCAGCCTGGATTGTTATGGAGTGCAAAGGGAGAAACAGTAATTTTGCCAGCTTTTTCCAACCTCATTCCAATATTCTTAAAATATACATATGCGCAGGAGTGGGCGGTAGCACTAGCTCCAGCATTATATCGCAACCATGTAGGGTGGGATGCTGAGTCACCTCACCATGTGATCCTAGTAAAAAAGACTCAACTCCACAGAGACAATGGCCTATTAAACAAGGAGGGAAAAACCAAGCCAAAGATATCCTAGATCATCTTGAATAGCAAGGTGTAATAGAAACGTGCACTTCTTCAATGAACACATTTTGTTTCCTGTAATAAAACCTGATAATTCATATTGTCTAGTTTTAGACTACCGACCTCTGAACGGGGAACATTCATTACGACGCGGTTGTTACACTGCGCTACCATTACAACGCGGGCAATACAACGCAAGTCGTTACCACAACTTGCGCTGGAGGTCGCTCTAGGCTAAGGAATAGTAGATTTACTATTCCAACTCCTTCCCTACTGTACGTAGGCTGGTGTTGGAATAGTAAATTTTACTATTCCTAAGTCCAGCACCCTACAGCGCAAGTCGTGGTAACGACTTGCGTTGTAAAGCCTGCGTTGTAATGGTAGTGCGGTGTAATAACCGCGTTGTATTGAGATACAACCCTCTGAACACATGCACAAAGACATTTGCAGTACAGAATTCAAACAGTGCTGCATTACTGAATAACATTGTGAGGAAAAAATACAAAACAACACTAGATATCTCAAATAGATTTTTTTGCCAAAATATAGTGCATGAAAGCCAATTTTTGACATCATTCTCAGCGCTCGGTTCTCAGCATCAATTTTGTAGACTACTCCAAGTGTATAAGAAAAGCCCCGGGTTGTTCTCAGCTAGGGTAACTGAGATACTTCAAAATTTGGAGGAGGAGGCATTATCCTATGTAGATGATATTTATCTAACGGATGATAACTTAATGAATCACTTGACCTGGGTGAGCAACATCATTTTGGTGTTCATCTCTGAGGGCTACAAATTGAACTTAAAGAAATGCTCTTCCTGTGCTGGGAAGAATTCAACCTTTTTCCAAAACAAGTGAAATGGGAATTTTAAACAAAATTTTTCTTTTGAATACTATAACTGAGCTCCATGGCTTTCAGACGTACTCAGTGGCTCGGACTATATATATGAACATTTTTAAAGGACATTTTAGAGCTTATTTTTTTAGAGAGTTTCAAAGCTTTTTTAACACATTTTTAACAATGTTTTATGCTTGATTAGAAGGGCATTCCCTTTTTAGCATGTCGTCTAATTGGATAAGGAGTGGGTGTTATGTTTCAGAGGGTACCCCAATATAGTCCCGAGTAGTCTCCTGACCCTTCACCTACATTTACTGTACCATTACACTACATAACAGGTTTTGGTATTGACCTTTTACCTAGTTAAGCACTGCATAAAATGTTGTGTGGTTTTCCCGGAAAACTAGCCTCATTAATTATGTATGATGATTCTCAGAATCACAGCAGGATTTCCATCTCCTGCATATTAACTATGTATAAAGGGCATCCCTTCAGTCATCCTCGACCGACATGACACAGCAAGGTAGAATCCCCTAAGGGTACCTTTTGTGTATATATACACCATATCTTTGCCAAGGCAGGCAGAGGAGAAAGACTTCCATGCTGACACACTGAGGCAAGATGCTGAGGTTCCTGCGTGCAGACCCTTTAGCTTGCAGTGGTCTGACATCCCTTGGGGGGTGTCCATCTCGAGACCAAGACTGGGTCGCACAGTATCTCACTTAAGGTAATGGGGTTGGCTTCAGCCTAGGGCAGTGGACTTCATATGTTTTATTACCGCCCGTACATATTGTATATACAAAGAGCATATGCACTTTAGCACCGATCAGCAGTGGTAAAGTGCCCAGAGCCCTATTGCCAACAACCACGGGTAAGGAAAAATAAAGGAAGGAGAAGCAAAAAGTTTGGGGATAACCCTGCAAAAAGGGCCATTTCCAACAGTAAGCATGATTGATGGGAATGTTAGACAGATGTCTAGCATGCATTCTTCACCGCAAAGCAGGCAGCGTAGAACAGGTAAGATGCAATCTTGCCAGATTGGTCTGAATGACAGAAACCATGTAGTATTTAATTCTCGTAGACGAGGTAAACCCAAAATTTGGACTATGCGCTCACAACACTTCCTTTCCAGTAGAGCTCTCTCTATAGTGCTGGGGGTGACGCTGGTGATTTGGCTTGCCATAGCGTAGCAGTAGGAATAATAACAGGAGCCCTGCAATGAGTGCTAGAATTAGCGGGAGTCCACCAAACACAGAGTGCACGAAGTTGGGAATTATTCCGAGTACTGCTTGAAAAGGTGCTAACAGACCTGAACACACGTTTTTAAATACATGACCAATACCGCTTGTATCAGACATGTTTAAGATACGTCCCAACATTTCTGAGAAATGTATAAGGCAGTTTGTATTCAAAAGGGCCTGTATCTCAGCAGAAGTCCTTGCGACTTGTAGATCATAGGTTTCTTTGGCTGAGGTCAAAGGCACGGTTTGTTGCAAAAGAATGGCTTTCATTCTGCTTAGAGTATCAATTCGTATGGAAGAGATGTTCAGTGAAGGCCATAGTGGCGACTCCCTGGCTGTTGCTATTTGGGGGAACAAGACTTGCATACAACAAGTGACCCTGCAAGTAACCGTTACTAGATATGGGAAGCCTGGCAACATGCCACAGCAGCTGTGATCATTCAACATGAGGTAACTTCCATTTGAAGGTAGTCTAAACGTTGGATTAATCACTGCAGCTGGTGAACCTTGCAGGTGACCGGATAAGTTTGCAGAGGAACCGTTACAAGCCCCGTGTAAATTAATACCCTGACATAGGAGAGAGCCACTTAGTGCGATTTTACAGTTTGTACCGCTTAGAAACACTTCATGTCCCCAATCCAACATCTGTGTGTGTAAGGTAAATCCCAGGATGTCTTGATATATCCTTTACCCAACCTTTCATATTTGCCTGCTGGTATATGTTCTAGGCAATATTGAAAATGGAAAGTTGTAACAGGCAGAGTAATTTTGCCATGTATGGTCCATTCAGTATCTGGTTTCTCTGCAACCATAAATGGCAATTTTTTCAGTTTTTCAATGCTCAGCACTGTATACTTTGCTCCCCTTTGTGCCAGTTTGATCTGTTTGTCAGTGAGATTGTATTCTGAAAACAGTGACGTTGTGTTGATTAAACGCCAAGGCACATAGCCTGCACGCAGGTTTTGTAGCATCCAGCCTAATAGCAGAATAGAATGTTATTGAGGCTGGCCGTGTTGCAACATGACCAAGTCCTGTTACATAATGTCTATAGCAGAGGATACTATGGCTGAGATACCCGCCACCCCCTCTCAACACGATCCCCAAAAGAAGGGAAACCGGAAACAGTTCTTCAAAGTTTTTGGATGTGGGAGGGAGTGACCCTCCCGCGGCCGTATTTATTAAAACAAAAAATTAAACATTAAACGTTTCATATTATGTACAATTTCATTATCACATTTGCGATGTTTGGCTAATCTTAACATATTCTCTAATACAGAGGTTCTCCTAGCCGAACTAGCATCCTACAGAAACATTCTCTATAAACACTGAAATTGTACATCCTAACGTTTAAGGGCCAACGGCAAGGTCATAACCGGTGTCAAGATCCCTAACCAGACTTACCCCTCCCACTTGGGAAGGGCGACAGCACAGAGGCTTACCTCAAGTGCAACTACTAACAATTTCCCTTGACTTGTCGGGGGCACTTAAGACTCGACGCCATTTAAAGGTCGTTCGAATACTTGTGTGTGGTATCTAGAAGGTATCGTGGACCTCCCCCCACCCCACACAACTTACCGCATCTGCCGTCGCAGATGACCCTGGCCCCGGGAAATTCCTCAGGAGGGGGCTGTAACCCCTCCTACACAGGAAGGGGCCTTGACCGCCTTTCCTTAACTTCCGGCGACCCGCCCTTAGACGGGACCGCCTCCCCATTGAGGGGCCAATGGCCACCTCCCCCGAGCGCTCCCATCCGTGTTGGGTGACGCCCACTCATAGGGATCTACCAATTAGTGCTCACCGATCATGACCTTACCGCCTACCAAAAAATAAATACGACAATTCGAATTTATGAAAACATTGGTCGCTACGACCGAAAGAGCATGCTCAAAAAGCAACACTACATCAAGTCCTTTTAATCGTAACAACCTAAATGATATTCACCATACTTTATTATGAAAAAACAACAAAACTGATACTTTCACAACCTGTAAACGAAAAAGGAAGAACATACTTAGAAAATCCACTTTATTGCACAACAACTTGCTGTCCTCAGGGGCTGGTGGGTGGGTCAAAAATGGCTCTTTGTTCTGTCCCGAGCTCACGTGTAGCGAGGAGGTGCAGCTTCGGAGCACAAGAACAAGAGGACGTCTTCCGGCCTTGCGTCTCCTTTTATCCGTCTTCAGGGCGGGCGTAAACCCGCCCCTGCCCGTCCCGAGGGCGTGGCTGGCTGCGTCAGTGTCTAGGCCAGCCCACTCTAGGGCGGGAACAGGCGCGCCCCGGCTACGCCGCTTCGGGCATACCAGCCGAGACGCGCCTCCCGCCCACAAATGGCTTCCCGGGGGGATCGAGGCACTCCGCCATACGTTCGGGGGGACCGAGTGGTCGCCCCTTTCCATATGGCTGAGATACCCGCCACCCCCTCTCAACACGATCCCCAAAAGAAGGGAAACCGGAAACAGTTCTTCAAAGTTTTTGGATGTGGGAGGGAGTGACCCTCCCGCGGCCGTATTTATTAAAACAAAAAATTAAACATTAAACGTTTCATATTATGTACAATTTCATTATCACATTTGCGATGTTTGGCTAATCTTAACATATTCTCTAATACAGAGGTTCTCCTAGCCGAACTAGCATCCTACAGAAACATTCTCTATAAACACTGAAATTGTACATCCTAACGTTTAAGGGCCAACGGCAAGGTCATAACCGGTGTCAAGATCCCTAACCAGACTTACCCCTCCCACTTGGGAAGGGCGACAGCACAGAGGCTTACCTCAAGTGCAACTACTAACAATTTCCCTTGACTTGTCGGGGGCACTTAAGACTCGACGCCATTTAAAGGTCGTTCGAATACTTGTGTGTGGTATCTAGAAGGTATCGTGGACCTCCCCCCACCCCACACAACTTACCGCATCTGCCGTCGCAGATGACCCTGGCCCCGGGAAATTCCTCAGGAGGGGGCTGTAACCCCTCCTACACAGGAAGGGGCCTTGACCGCCTTTCCTTAACTTCCGGCGACCCGCCCTTAGACGGGACCGCCTCCCCATTGAGGGGCCAATGGCCACCTCCCCCGAGCGCTCCCATCCGTGTTGGGTGACGCCCACTCATAGGGATCTACCAATTAGTGCTCACCGATCATGACCTTACCGCCACAGGTCCGGATAGTTGACCGGCTATCCGGACCCCCCACCAAACTCCTACCTAAAGGTCATGTTTTAACGATTTTAACCAAGCTAGGAAGTCACCTATGAGTAACTCATTGCCCACCCTCGACAAATGCACACCATCCCGCAAATACATACTGTCATCATTAATACAACTATGCGAGATCGAATGTAATGTCTTGGAACGGAACAACCGACTCACTTTGTTATTCAATTTTTTAACGGAATGATTCAAAGCAGGGATCGAGATAGCCCCCCGCCACACTTTTCGTGGGATCATATGAGACCACGCAATTGTACACCCCGGAACTCTCCTTGCTAACCAACTTACCGTGGAAAGCATAGCCTCCAGGAGAAGTCGTCTACCGGTGGTGACTAGATCATTGCCCCCCAAATGTACTATGACTATGGACGGCGGTGACCTCATCCGCTCTAACAAACCCTCAAAAAATGCCTGAAACTGGTCAATACAGAGACCGCCCCTTCCGTAGAAGGACACTCTGTACCCGTATTCCCCAGGTACGTGAATCATATCACCTGCTTTGAATACGTCTGCGGCCCGTCTCACGTATGAGTGGCCTACAACCCACACCTCCTTTCTCTCAGCCGGTGATGTGTGACCGCTGGCCTGGTGTTGGGTCAACTGCACAGTCCGCCCTGCCGCGTAGGCTTGCGCAACTGAAAACAAACAAAAGACAAGAAGCGTGAGTACATGATTACAGCTTCACAACATGTGCAATCGCACATACCTCTTATAACAATTGGAGGACCAACGCCCCACCCGTTTCACTTGTTCTACATTGAGACCCCTGGCTGTAGCTTCTGTGGCAGCCCCTATACGAAAGGAATGGGTCCCAAATTCACCCGGGTCCAAGCCCGCTGCGGCAATGGCCATTGCAAGCACCCGCTGAAACTGAAACCTCGTCAGCGGGGTGGCGTCTACATGCCTCAACAATGTCCCCCCCCCATGATGCCACCCTTCGTGCTAGGTAATCTTCTAAGCACTGAACCGGACACATGGATGACTCGGGGATCCTGCGGATGATCGTGCAGTCCCCCCTCCCATCTTGGTCAGTCTTGGACCTGAGAAAGGAGACAATCATCGCATCACCCCTGATCTGAACCTGCTCCCTGCACAAGCCCCCCGTCACATCCCGTTTGTTCCTTGCAACTAGCTCACTAACTCTCATAGCCCCGTGAAATGCCAGCATAAATGCAGTCCGGAACAAACAGGTCTCGAACGGGGACGAGCATGTGTTAGGGAGTGTGGTCAGCAACTGGGACAACCTGTCTAGACCTATCGGTCGTCTTACGTCTACTCTGCGACCCTCCAGACGTTGCCACCCTCGCAGCGCTTTCTGTACCGTAAAAGACGCTGTCGGGTCCAGGATGCCATGGGCCCTGGCAACAAAGGAAATGGCGGCACGATGCCTTTGGGCCGTGGCCACCGATTTCCCAGCCCTACGTAAGGACATCAGGAAAAGTACTACCAACTCCTCCTGCCCCCAAAGTCCCCCTCTCTCTGCCCCCAAAAAGGCTAAATAGGCCTGGAACGCCCCTTCATATGCCTTCCTTGTCCTGGGTGCTAGACTCTCTCCCACGAGGTGACGAAGTTCGGGGCACCGAGAGACCAGAGAGCTTCGGGGAAGGGTGCCGGCTCCAGGTCCGCTGAAGGAAGGAAGCCCGAGAAAGCCTGCATGTGAAAACGAGACAGTGCATCAGCGGCCTGATTCATCACCCCAGGGACATGTTTTGCTCTGAATACCACGTTCAGTTGCATACACAGTAAGACAATTTCTTTGAGCAGCCTCAAAATCAATTTACAACGGGCTGCCTGACTATTGATGCATTCTACCACGGTCATATTGTCGGACCAGAACACAACAGAATGATCTCTGAACCCTTCTGGCCAGGTACTCAGGGCCACCAGAATGGGAAATAATTCGAGGAAAGCGATGTTACTTGTCAGCCCCTTCTCGTGCCACCATAGGGGCCACTTCTGTGCCGACCATTTTGTGCCGAAGATGGCGCCAAAACCTACGCTTCCTGCTGAATCTGTCCATAGCCCAAGCTCATCGGAGGACATGACTGGCTTGTTCCAGACAACTCGGCCATTGAAGTCCGCCAAGAATGCTAACCAAATCCGCATGTCCTGGCGGACCTCAGTCGATAACCTTGTGCGATGATGACCCTCCTTCAGGCCCACCATCGCTTGGGCAATTGAGCGGGAAAAGGGGCGAGCCATTGGTATCACTCTCAAGGCAAAGTTCAACTTTCCCACTAACTGCTGCAACTGATGCAGTGTAACCTTGGATGCAGTTAAACATACTTGGAGGGCTGCCCTAAATTTCGACACCTTGCTAGCTGGTAAACGGAAGCACCCCTCCCTTGAGTCCAACTCGATCCCCAGAAACTCGAGGCAAGTCGTGGGACCCATAGTTTTACCCGGTGCCAACGGCACGCCGAGATGACCCATTAACACACAGAATTTGTCTAAAGCCTGGGCACATTCGGGACTACCGGCGGGGCCAAGGAACAGAAAGTCGTCAAGGTAATGCATTACATTTCGGAAACCCGCTGTCTCAGTGAACACCCACTGCAGGAAAGTACTGAATTGCTCAAAGTAAGCACATGAAATAGAGCAACCCATTGGCATACACCTATCCATGTAAAATGATCCCTGGAACCCGAATCCCAAAAGACGCTGATCGTCTGGGTGTACCGGGAGCAACCGGAACGCTGACTCGATATCAGATTTCGCCATCAACGTCCCGTGCCCCAGGCGATTCAAGATGGCTACTGCCTCATCAAAAGATGCGTATCGCACCGAACAAACCTCTGGATCAATTGCGTCGTTCACCGAAAGACCTCGTGGAGCAGACAGATTATGGATCAAACGGAACTCACCCGGGTCCTTCTTGGGGACCACCCCTAACGGAGAACAAACGAAACCTGGTACCGGAGGTTCACTAAACGGGCCGGCGACCCGTCCCCGGCTAACCTCTTTCTGAATTTTCTCCTGCACTACCGATGTATGTTGTAAAACGGAAAGTTGATTTTTGCACGTCCCTACACCCTGAAAGTCCCCTACCGGGATGCGGAAACCATGTGTAAAACCGTTCCGTAGCACCCCGGCAGAAGTACGATCCGGGTATTCGCTGAGCCAGGGAATCATTGCCAAGGTATCAATCGGGGTTGGTAAAGGCGCCCCTCGGCCTAGCTTAGACCTGTTTGGCGCCCCCCTTACCCCCATTCTCACCCGTTCTGGCTCTGCACGATGACTCAGGATGGGACGACCCACACGTACTACACTCATGTTTGAACTTACACGATCCCGGAGGCCTGGTACATTTCCCCTTGTTGAAATTAAAACAGAAACCCTTTTTCCCTGTATTGCCTGCGGGCCTTGACTGGTCGTCGGTGCTCGTACTTGGTCGAAAGGGCGTCCCCACATTCTGGCGGGAGTAATCAACAACATTGCTCCCGACCAATGGCATTCTTAACATTCCTGATTCTTTCATTTTGTCCCAAGTTAACGAATCGTAACAATCCCAAGTCAAACTCTTGTTATGTTCCTTTTCCTTTCTGAACAGATTGTCATAACAAAACCAATGGTTACCTTGATACGTTGTCGAGTAACCCATAATTCGTGATTGGTAAACGGGAAACTCAGGGAGCAACTCGGGCCTACGTTCCCCCAAAATCGATGTGAAAATACCCCAAGCATTGCCCCAGTTGCCAATGTTCTCATTAACCTTAAAGGCGGCCATTTTAGCGCGCCAAACACTCGGATGCATCAAGTCCTTCTGACTTTTCACATGCTCCACATCATAATGATCAACAAGCAGGGAAAAGATATTCACGTACTCTCCCGCCCAGATCTTCTCTTTTATAGCTAACGGCACATGTTGTCCCAATCTCTCTCTACGAGAGGGTGCTGACTCGTCCCTTGCAATCGGCAATGGCCGCTTACCTGCACCGGACGCAGCTTCTGCCGCTTGCGGCTTGTCTATCCCCGCCACTCTAGCTGCCTCTTTCTTCTCACGAAGCCCTTTTATCAGCGCCTGTGCCTCGGCAGCCGTGGCGCCATCACCACTATCCCCCAACCACGCTGCTAGCTGTGCTGCCAGCTCGGGGGGCATGTCTTCCTTGGATGTCGGGGAGACGACCCCCGGGATTGGATTCCCCTCTATCGGTACTGGGGTCGGCGCCTCGAGAGGGGCAGAGGGAACCGGGACGTCCCCACCGGCTGGAACCTTCCTCGGCCTCTTAGGTCTCCCTCCAGCCGGCGAAGGGCCCGAACCCTCCTCCCCATCTCGCTCCGCCAACCGTTTCTTTATGTCGGACATATCTTTAAAGAGTGCCCGAACCATCTGGTCAGTCGTCATTCTCTTTTCGCCTTTCCTGGGCATCTTCTTCGACGAAGTATCTGGAAGACAAAGAAAAAGATCAAAACGCTCAAAAATGGCTCTTTGTTCTGTCCCGAGCTCACGTGTAGCGAGGAGGTGCAGCTTCGGAGCACAAGAACAAGAGGACGTCTTCCGGCCTTGCGTCTCCTTTTATCCGTCTTCAGGGCGGGCGTAAACCCGCCCCTGCCCGTCCCGAGGGCGTGGCTGGCTGCGTCAGTGTCTAGGCCAGCCCACTCTAGGGCGGGAACAGGCGCGCCCCGGCTACGCCGCTTCGGGCATACCAGCCGAGACGCGCCTCCCGCCCACAAATGGCTTCCCGGGGGGATCGAGGCACTCCGCCATACGTTCGGGGGGACCGAGTGGTCGCCCCTTTCCAAATGCTGTCCAATGAATATATCCTGGATGGCAGAGTCGTTAACCTATTGTCGACTACAGCAAGAGATTTCTCTAAATTAATGCGATCAATTTCTCGTATTCGTTCTGCAGTTTCTGCTTGGGTAGCCTTCCATATTTCATTAAAAGCAGGGTAGATACCAGCATATATGAAAAGTTTTTGAACGGTTTTCTCAGACCTAGCAAGAATTCCCTAAGGTCTTCGCCTTCTTGAAGTAAAGTTAAGTGTTGTTTCACTTCTTTTAGTGTAGCTTTCTGTAGCCAATCAAGGCAAAGTTTCCCTACACTGTATGTTGTTACTACCCCTGGATGCTGTCTTTGAACATAACGTGGGTCTGGCTTATTGATCGTAAAACCCTGTATCATGTTCAGGAATCGATCTTGACAGATATTCGTGTCTGTGGGTCAGAGCAACCATTTTTCCCATTTAGGATCTGATCTGTTGTGATGCAAAATAGTATGTAGGTCAACCTCCCCCTGTGTAGTGCTATTACTTGCAGGTACAGGTATGGACGGAGTGCTCATGTCTTTTATCTTGGCTAACCCAAGGCAAGACGTTTGTTGGACAGTGTCATTCAAAAACATTATTTGCTCTGGGATGAGGCAGGCTCTAAATAAAGCTTCTATCCCCTGGACTTGCCAATCTTTTGTACCCCAGACAGATTTTGTGTCTATGTTGTCTTTCCAAAAGTCGAAACCCTGTCAAGACAGGTGGGCAATAAAGGCTGCAGAGTAAATCTGTTTTGTGTTGGTCAACATATTTTTCGTTCCTGTCTTGTTCACATTTTTAAAGAAAAACGTTTCAGGATTTAACATGCTGACCCTGAAAAATATGGAAATTTCTTTGCAGATGTTTTTGAGCTACCCTTTGGAGGTGTAGGACAATGTTCCCATTGGTGAAACATAAATCCATTTCTAGGTGATGCAGATTTATGCAAGAAATGATGGCCATAGTTCTTGTAACAATATAGCTGTTCATAGTCTGATGAACCCTCTAAGTAGTCATGATTAGAGAATGTTGTAGACATTTCTAGATCAGACATCATGTTATTAACAGTCCGAAGTCCCAATCATTAGAAAAGGTACTAGAGGTAATAAAGTCACTTAAAGAAATTTTAAATAAGTGTAGAATCTTCAAAAGGTCCGACGGGCCGAAGATATTGTATTCAGTTTTGTCCCAAACTATACCATCTGGTATAGGAACGGCTGTGATGTTCACTGCTGTCAAGTATCTTGCTTCACGATGGGATGATTTGTGTGGCTGCAGAAGTAAGTTCACTCTTTTACTTGTTGTGTCCATTTGAATATATCTTCCACTTATCAGCATACCCATAGTAATTACCAAAGCTAGCCAAAGTAGAAAGAAAAATATTCACAAAACAATCCATAGTGCAATCCATGGTGAAACCAGATAAGTCTTTTTCAGGAGGTGAAAAAAGTCTGTTGCTTGTTCTTAAAAAGTTCTTTGTGCTGGCGTTGTTTCAGGTTTGCTGGGATCCTCGGAAAACGTATCAAAGTTAATGAAATAGCCATATCCAGTTCTGTCTGTGGTTGGAATTTCATCAGGATTTGTTGAAATCGCTGGAACCAATTGATCACTTGTTACATTGGTGTAGAAAGGTATATTAGGACGAACTGTTATTTGGGTTTCAAGAGGAATGAGTTCCATAGCATTGTTGCTTAGTCCTTTATTTCTCACTGTAGAATCTTCAAAGGTGATGAGTCTCTCAGTTTGAACCTCTTGGATAGTAGCTTGTGGAGTGCGTCTGCTACTTGGCCGGAGTCCTCTTGGCCTACTGCTTAGTATCAGCCACATAGTGTGGTTTGATCAGGTCGATGGATACAAATCTTTTTCCAGCAAGGGGAGGCAAAAGTACTGTTCTTGATCCGTGGATTGCTAGTACAGGTACTGGTTCTCTGTAAGAAGGCCCAAATTCCTTCTTGTCCGTGATCTTTTCTTTTACTAGATCCCCAAACTTTGGGATCCAGACAGGCCTTGCTTGGATGGCTGGTCTTTCCCCAGTGGTGGCTGGCTTCAGGAACACGTTGCTTTGTTTCGATCTTAGTTCATTTAAGTTCTGCAATACAGCCAAACATTCTTTGGTATCATATGCTTTATTTTCCACCACTGTTCCATGACAATCAAGGTCCGGTACCAACATTCTAGTCCCAAATAGGACCTCATATGGAGTGACACCCCCTGGAGAACTTCTTGGCAAATTATTTAATGAGCATTGGACCCCATAAAGATGTTTGACCCACCCATCACCCGAACCTAATACCCTAGCTGTTATAGACTGCTTTATGTCCCGGTTCTTACTTTCCACAACAGAATTTCCCTCAGCATGGAATGGAGCAGAATACCGCAATGCAATGGCCGAACTGGCCATGGCTTCTTTGTAAGCTCGAGAGCTAAACGCAGGACCCTGGTCAGAGTGTAGTGTGCCTATTGCGTATGTGCCGATAAAGACTCCCAAATCTTTTATAACAGTTTGAGAGTCAGCCGAGTGCTGAGGCCACATCTATAGGAACCTTGACTTAGTGTTTTTGGGATAGCAGTTGTCCATGAGGACGCCTGTACATAGATAGTCTAATGCTGTCTAACAATGGTGTCTGTACTGGGTTGGCTACGTCGTAGTCAGGTGTTCGGTGGCATTCTGTACTGTGATCTCTATTGCAGTCTTCGCAGTTATTGATGAAGATGTGAATCAGTGTATTAATTCCTGGCCACCAGTACAACTCTTTTAACGTTAATATTTTAGAGATCTCCTGATGTGTCAGACCCTCTCCCAGATGTGCTTCATAAATCAAAGCTGCTCTTTGTTCCATATCCACAGCGCCAGGACACCTTTAGGTATCAGTCTGCGCTCTATAAATACAAATAACATTAACATGTTTGGAATTACTCTATCCCCCTCTCCAGGGATTCGAGCAAACGGAACGCTGTTCGAATCAATTATATACGAGTATTTGAGTGGAAACTTTTTAGGTAATGCTGCACCGCTGCCTTTGCTTCAAGCATTGACAGCCAGTAATATTTCACTGTCTATTTTCATTTTTGAATGAGTGATTGCAGCTATGGAAGCTGTTTGCATAGCCCCCTTCGCGGCTTAATCAGCCAATGAATTCCCTTCAACGTGAATGCCAACACGTTGATGACTCCCGTGAGTGTTTTGTAGTCCGTGTCGCAACTGAACTACTTGTTCCCAAAGCGTTTTGTGCTTGATTGTGCCACCTTTTGCATCTTTGAAACCATTTTGAAGCCAAATCTGTAAATATGCATTGCATGATTGAACACAGTAAAACGAATCGCACACTATGAGTGTGGGGAATTTGTGATCCGTATTTTCTAGTGCCATTTTAAATGCTTGTAGTTCAGCTCACTGAGCTGTAAAATCTCCTAGAGATTGCGTTTTTGTGACCATTGGTCAGAATTTACCATTGCGCATACAACCTTCAACGATAGCGCATGCTGCATTGTAAGCTTGCTTACTATCGGTCGCGGGTTGTGCTGATCCATCAGTATAAATTACAAATTCGTACTGGTCAAGAGGGAGAATCTCAGTAGGCAGAGGACATTCTTGTTCGTATTGCAGGAATGCTTGTGTTTTCAAATAAGGATCAAAAACATATTCAACATCAGTTGCAGCAAGAGAATTAACCCATTGTATCCATCTCAGATGTAAAGCTTTTGCATTCGGGATGCTTGCTTTTGTAACTGCCTCAAAGGCTGGTACTGGAGTCACGACCATAATGCGTTTCCCCTTTGCTACTTTTTCACCTTCATTAAAAGTTAAGTAGGTGAATCTGCATTGACCTGAAATGATTCGGATCACTAAGTTGCGTACGTTTACACGTGTTTATAAGTGTTTTGTTGCTAACATGTCAGCTTGAAGTGAATGTAAGATTTCTGTGTGTTCCTGTGTCCGATTTGTGAAATCAGGTTTGATTAATTCGTAGAGAGGTTTAACCCTTTCTGAGTAATTTAAAATGTAAGTTCTTCCAAAATTCAGGAATCCTAGAACCGACTAACAGGTAGATTCATCAAGCCTTTTTCCGAGCGCAAACGGTGCGAATCGCAAAATTCGGCCGTTTGCGCCCGCAAAAATGGCATTTGAGATTCATCAATGGATCATGAACTCGCAATTTGAAAAATCGCAAATAATTGCGATTTCTCAAATTGCGATTGCATGTAAGGAATCGCAATTTGCGATTCCTTATATGCAATGCATGAACCATTTTAAAATTGCAAATTCGCAATCCGGGGCCGCAATTTACCGCGAAGTCTAACTACGTGGTAAATAGCGACAACTTAGAAAAATGCACTTTAGTGCATTTATCTAAGTTGCATGTTACACACACACACATGTCCTTTGGACATGTGTGTGCGCAACATCAGTGTACATTTCAATGTCAGGGGTGCTACAGGGTGTCCTTTGGACACCCTGGCACCCTTGAAATCACATACTTATTTGCGATTCGCTAATTGCTAATCGCAAATAAGGATTGGCTCCTCATTCATTCCTATGGGTCTTTAGGCCCATAGGAATGTATGGGAAATCGCATCCTTATTTGCGATTCGCAAATAAGGAAGCAGTAGAAATCGACAAAAATATTGCGATTTCTACATGCATCCCGTTTTGCGAGTCAGTAATAGCGATTCCTTAACAATCGCTAATACAGACTCGCAAAAGGGGACTTTGATGAATCTATATGTAAGTTTTTCAGCGTTTTTGGAGGTTGGAGCAGAGCACACTTTTCTAAAAAGTTGGCTGCCAGGCTTTTGCCTTCACTTGAAAGTTCCTATCCTAGGAAAAGGATATTGAGATGGGCAATTCTTGATTTCTTGAAATTGAATTTATAGCTCTCAGCCCAATATAATGATGTTCACCCTGTTCAAGTGCCTATCCAGGTCATCGTCTGTCAGATAGATGTCATTGACATATGACAATGCCTCGTCATCATAAATTTGCAGTAACTCTGTTACTCTTGCAGAGAATAACCCAGGGCTGTTCTTGAACCCCTGTGGGAGTCGACAACATTGACGCTCTGTCCCCATTATTGAGAAAGCTGTCAAATACCTACTTTCAGGTGCAATGTTTTGACAAAAGAAACCACTTGAAATGTCTAATGTGGTTTTATATTTTTTACGCACAATGTTATTTATTAATGCTGTACTGTGTGCATTTTGCAATGCAAATGTTTTAGAACAAGAGTTCAGGTGTCTAATCCAAAACTAGACGATATGTATTGTCTTGTTTGGAGGCAGGAAACAAAGGATTGTTCATTGATGAGGTGCATGTTTCAATCACCCCCTGGTATTCAAGTTGATCTAAGATCTCCCTGACCTGTTTTTTAGCTTATTGCTTAACTGGGTACTGCCTTTGTGCAGTCGTTTGACTTTTTAACTGGATTTTGTGGTGAGGTGAGTCCTCATCCCATCCTACATGATTTTTGTATAATGCTGGAGCTTGGGCACCTGCCCATTTGCTGGCATAAGTATATTTTAAATGTACTGGAACATGGTTGGAGAAAGCTGGCATAATGATGTCTTCGCCATGTGAGCACTCCAAGATAAATTCTGGTGGCCAATCCTGCTCTACTAGAAGTATATCATAACCCTTAGAAAGTCGCTCCTACAAGAGTGCTTTCACTTTTCGTGGTATGTCTCCCTCCATCCGGAGTGTTATTTCATATAACCTATGTGGAGAATAAGCATGGGCGGAAAATCCGTGCCGCTCGCGGATCTTGCGGATTTTCGGCAAATTCGCAATCCGCGAGCGCTCGCGAATTTACCAAAAATCCGCAAATTCGCACGCAGCGGATTTTTTTTTCTTGGTGATACAATTTTGCGGCGTGCGGTGTAAGTTCGCAATTGCAAACATGTAGGTGCGGCGGGCAGCAACAATCTCGCACTCGCGAAATTACAAAATTTGCAATTCTGCACAAGAAATCCACTCCTCAGGTTGACATTTGCCTGCCCTTTTTTGGATTTGCGGCCTTTTGACTTTCTTTGGATCACTTTTGGATTAGAAATAAACTAAGTTTGTTGGCATTACATTTGCTGTTCTGCAGAAAAACGAGTTTTGCTAAACTGAAAACACTCAGCAGCAGGTGCAAAAGTTCAAATTCATCATTAGTAACCATTCCCTGTAGTGCTTCCTGACTGGGGCCCCTCCAGAGTTCAGTTGCTAGTTGCAACAATTGTATGACCCTGCTCTGACCCTCACAGCCGCATCATAGAATAGCTACAAGTAGGCCACAAAGGTCCTGGAAAAAAAAATTGCACTGCAACAGAAAGCAAATTACAGATAAGGGAGCAGGTGCAGACTGGAATTTCAAAACAGTGACACATTAATAAATCAACCCCAAATTAATTCATGTCAGTTGAAGCAGGGCAGGTGTGCTTGCTTTTTCCCCCCATAATCTACAGTGATGATGATGAACCAGAGGGTGGCATGGGTGAAACAGAGGGTGGCAGTGTTGAAACAGAGGGTGCTGTGAACCTGTGATGATGAACAAGACGTAGAAACAACATAGTCGCGACCATTGCGTGCCGACAAGTAAGTTCGCAATCGCGAACTGGTACAAAATCCTCGCGAACTAGCAGAAACCCTTGCGAACACAAAAAAAAATCCGCAAATTCGCGAGAATTCGCGGATTTTGCGGATTGCGAGTTCGCAAATTCGCAAAATTTGCGAACGCCAGATTCGCAAAATTTGCCCATGCTTAATGGAGAACTAACCCTGGTATTTGCAGTTTCAACTTGAATGACTTCATTCAGGTCAACTGTCTTCAGAAGTCCCTTCAGGTTCTGGCGAGCTATTGTTACTTCTGCTGCACTGTCCAACATTGTCTGAGCCCATACTCCGTTCTTTAACTGTGTTCTCAGAATCCTCTGCATGTCTGATCTTCAGACCTGCTACTTTCTTTTTGGTAAATTGAGGTTTTGGTTTGTTTTTCTGAACGTGTTGATCGTCTTTGGACTTCACACGTTCGTCTTTGTTTTCTGACCGTCCTCTTCTTTCGGATATCTGTGACGATATCTGAGAGGTACTAGAGGAACGTGTATCAGTATCTTGATATCTATCAGGTTTTCTCAAATTATCCCTATTCTTGAGGTTATACCTCCTTTCAGAGGGCTCCTTTTGAGGAGACCTACCTCTGCAATGAGAATGCTTCTCTTTGGAATGCTGTTTGCTACTTTCCCACTTCTTTTTAGAAGAGGTAGGATTTGTTTTAGGAAACGTCTTATCAGGACTTTCAGACAGTTGTGGGACAGTTGTGGTTTAACTGGTTTCCCAACAAAACTGTCTCTGCCTAATTCTTCGTAGGATTTTTCAATTATTCTTGGTAGTGCTTGTTGTTATGTTACATCAAATTCCCTTAATTTCTGGCGGATCGCCACTGATGCTGCTTCTCCTGTAATATTAGATATTATGGTTGAGACCTGGTCGTAGTTTTTCAGTAATTTCATACCAAAATTCAGAGCAGGCTATGCCCCGTATTCGTTTTGAATTTGTTTCAGGACATCAGGTATTACCGCCATAGACGGAACACCATGTGTTTTCGTGTAGATAGCAGCAAAGACTGTACCCCAAGAGGTGCAATCTTCCAGATGTGGTGTGATCCCCATTGGCAAGCAGATCGTTAAGATTCTGTGTTTCTCATAAGGGCTAGTATCAGGAAATACTGCTTCGATTTGAGTGATTTTTAGCTATCTAGAATGGAATTTGTTCACGTTTTGCGGGCAATTTACCCATGACTGCGTGTAAAGTCTTCAGAGTTATTTTTAGTGTATTCACCTGGTGAGAGGTTTGTTGTGGAATAACTAATGGTGGTTGGACTGTGAAAGTCCGCATGACATATTGGACCAATTGTCTGTAGATTTTGATTAACTCTTTGAGTTGAGTGAGTAAATCTACGTCTGTCATGTCTTCGATTTCAGGATGAGGTGTGTAACCTGCTAAAACAGGCCATGTTGCTGGACCGAGCCTGGTAATGTGATTTTAATGTTTTAGGGCGCCTTTAAACCAGAGCTCATGCTCCTGGTATGTGAGTGGAATTTCAATAACCTCAAAAGGAATATATTTCTCTGGTGGCTCATCTTCTTTGTAGAAGTGAAACATTTTCGTTACTGAATGTGATTCAGGGTATGCTATCCATGAGTATTTTACCTCTTTCTGGTGAGATTCATGTGCCTCTATCACAAAAACTGCTCTACCACCTCTTGGTGTTAGGCCATGTTTTATAAGTTTTAGAGCGATGGTTCTCCTTAAATTTTGAGGGATGATTATAGCATCATTGTCGGTTTCTGTACGATTAAAAGCTGGTGTGGCGCTGTCACCAGCAGCTCCACCGGTTTCGGTGGTGTCGTCGCTGTCTGGCATTGTTTAATGAAAATTGCAGAGCAAGTTTCAAGGGAACAATGATAAGGTGCACAATATTTTTGCAACACTGTATCCTTCAACGTTGAACAAACCAAACAGCTAATACATAGGATTTTCGTCCTACTCAGCTATGGCGGATATTTTCCCTTACCCACCCCGGATGTCTTATGGAGTTTTATTAGTGAAGGGTCTCTGAGAAAAGCACAACTGAGTTACTTCAGTATCTAGCGTTAAATTAGTGCCTTACCAAACCGTTGGGCACCATGTAGTGTAGTTCCTATATCCCTGATAGTAGTAAAGTTAGGACTCCTAACTTTAGGATTCCTAAATGTCTTCTGTGAATACCGAAAGTCTTAAAGTTAGGATTTTTCTCAGTTTGGGAGTCATAAAGTTAGAACTGTTAACTTTAGGACTCCTAAATGCCTTCTGTGAATACCGAAAGTCCTAAAGTTAGGAGTCCTAACTTTACTACTCCTAAACTGAGAAAAATCCTAACCTTAAGACTTTCGGTATTCACAGAAGGCATTTAGGAGTCCTAAAGTTAGGACTCCTAAATTCTGTGAATACTGAAATGAGTAAGTGCCTTCGGTGAATACCAAAATAAGTAAGTGCCTTCTGTGAATAACAAAATGGTAGTAAGTTTAGGATTTTGTCTTAAGTTAGTTCTGTGAATCGGGCCCGTATTGTTCCACATACTGAATCTTTTTAAGATCAAATGACCCATTTATTGACCATCCTAAATCAGGATCCTTTCTAGTGTATTTATTCCACAGTGTACTATACATTATGGAAGAAATAAAAATGTTAACGTACATGTGCCTATTTGGTGTCCCCTCAGGGGGAGCCGGCTGAGTTTGTTCTAAATCCATATTGGTACCTCCAAGAAAGCAACACATCATTCGAAGGGTACTTGAAACAGGCAAGCCAAAAATATTATAATAAATATATTATAACAAAATAGTACTTATTGCAAATATAGTACCGTTCAAGAATTCACAAGTTAGAGAAAAATCTCCACATTGTCTGCCTATATAAATTGCAATTTATATATTAACTCAAACCAAATCAGAATCTTGGCCAAGCAAATCAAAAAGTGTCATGTCTAACGACCTTACCAAACAAAAGTCTTCAGCCTCCAACTGCCAAGCTCTGAATCAACCAAATGGTCATTGTAAAACGAACGCCAAAGGGATCTCAGTTAGAGACCAACACCACCTGGAGTGTCAAATCGGAAAAATCGGAAAAGCACTTCGGCCTGCTAAGACAAGGGTCTCCTCATGCAGTGTACATCCTTAGCGAGATTCCAAACCTCCGTCAAGACCACTCCTTTGGGCATCCGAGTCGCTGATGAGCCCCACGTGGCAGACACCAATTTGTGGGGATGAGCCTTTTCAGAGGTTCACCGGTGCAGGGGTTCGCCCTTCTTTGCGCCCTAGTCCTTTAGACCGACAAAAAAGAGATTGGCACGGAAGCTGTAATATCAAAGAAATAGTTTAGTAGGACTCATGAGTGGAACTACATCGATACATAACCCTCAGGCAATGTATGAGACAGCCCATGGAGTGCAGAAACCATGGGCGTTTTATACTGCAGTAAGTTTAGTGTAAGCATGGAGGTTCAAAAAGAGGCAGTACAAGTGTGCACACAAATGGACTTAACCATACAAGCGTATATGAGAATTGTTTAGTCAACAGAGTGGGAGGAGTTACAATGTTGCTGACATCAGTTAAAATAGCCAGACAGTGCGTAACAGTGCATCCTAGCAGCTACAGGCCTCTGTGAGCATGGGCAGTGCACATGCTCAGTGCTGCAGGAGCTTACTATAGATGATAACTCAGGCGTAATAGAGAAGCAGGCAACAGCGAAGATGGGGAAGCACATGGCAAACACGTGACTAACTAAAATGGACGCCACAAACAAAATGGGTTCAGCTCATACTAACAGCGATCTCTGCCAAATTTCCACATGGGTTCCTAGTATAGATCCCGTTGTGCTTCATCAGGACCGTGATAGAGGTGTAAAAGAATAAAAATCGGAATCAGAGATGGCGACACTCTATGTTCCTATAGTACCTAGATTCAGGTAATAAGGCGTCAATGTGCCTATGTGAACGTCCCGTGGGCGTTCCTGTATTAAACCCCTCAAATAAAAAAGGTTGGCCTCATCGGCATGTCAGCGCAGTGATGAAGAGGTGAACAGTGCCTCTCCTTAATTGCAGCCTATTACCTGCCCCTCCGCTGTTTGATTGTCGGTTTTCACCATTGATCAAGCTTCCTTCACACTCTGGATGGGAACAGTAGCAGCGCCAGTTCTCACACAATGAGCAGGCATAGTGCAGGATCATACAGGCACAGGTACATAACAAGCTTTCTTCACACAGAGGTTGGGTACAGCAGCAGTTCTCATGCAGTGAGCAGGCACAGTGCAGGGTCACACAGGTACAGGCAGATCAAGCTTCCTTCACACACAGAATGGGTACATTAGCAGCAGTGACAATGCAGACTTCCCTTATGTATGGAACAGTCAGGACACAACCATACATGCTCACATCGTTTGGGAACACTCAGGGGGGATTTCAGAGACACAAAGCATATTCAATCTGCTCCAGCTTGAACTTGAGAACGTGATAACCTATGCAGCAGAAAAAGTTAAATATGAAAATGTTGACTAAATCCTTCCTCACACTCATAAAAGGTAGGCACAGCACAAGTAAGAGCAGTGCAAGTTTCCCTCACACACACAACAGGTTCATCAGCAGCAATAGCAGTACACGCTTCCTCTCAACAGGTGCAGCACAGACAACAGTTCAAGTATCCTCTAACACAGGACAGGTGCAACAAAGATAATAGCAGTTCAAGCTTCCCTCACACAGAAGAGGTGTATCACAGACACCAACGGTGCAAGCTTCTCTTACACATAGAAGAGGTGCTGCACAGACAGCAGCAGTAGAAGTTTTCGTCACACACAGAAGAGGCGCAGTTCAAGCAAGGGTAGTGCAAGAGCTCCTCAAGCAAGAGGTACAGTACAGACAACAGCAGTGCAAGCTACCCTCTCACACAGAACAAGTACAACACTGACTGCAGCAGTGTGAGCTTCCCTCACACACATGAGGTGCAGCACATGAGACATCAGCTCAAGCTTCCCTCACACACAGAACAGGTTCATCAACAGCAATAGCTGTTCATTGTTCCTCTCAACAGGTGCAGTACCGGCAATCGTTCAAGTATCCGCGTATACCGAAAAGTTACAACACAGATAACAGCAGTGCAAGCTTCCCTTACACACAGAACAGGTGCAGCACAAACAAAAACAGTGCAAGCTTCTGTCACACAGGGATGAGATGCGGCTTAGCGGCCAGGGCAGCTGACTCCTGAGCACTGAGCTCCCGGTTCGATACCCCGCGCTGGCGGCAGCGCAGCCCAGCACCATGTGACTCTGTGCAATAGATTGCTTAATCGTCCTAATGGCCCCCAGGGCCTTGAGACCCTTAGGGTTGATTAGTTCATGCTTTACAACTACCGGATTAACAGAAAGAAATGCAGTACAAGCAAAAGTAGTGAAAGACCTCCTCACACATGAGGTACAGCACAGACAACAACAGTGCAAGCTACCCTCTAACACAGAACAGGTACAACACAGATAACATTAGTGCAAGCTTCCCTCACACAGACGAGGTGCATCACAGACACCAGCAGTGCAAACTTCCCTTACACATAGAACAGGTGCAGCAAAAGCAACAGTAGTGCACAATCTTGTCACGCAAGGGGTACGGTACAGACAACAAATGTGCAAGCTCCCCCACACACCTAAGAGTTGCATCACAAGCAGCAGCAGCTCAAGCATCCTTCACACAGAAGAGGTGTAATACAAGCTACATCAGTGCAAGCTTCCCTTACACACAGAACAGGTACAGCACAGACAACAGCTGTTCAAGCTTCCCTCACACATAGAACAGGTACCGCACAGACAACAGCTGTTCAAGCTTCCCTCACCCATAGAACTGGTACAGCACAGACAACAGCTGTTCAAGCTTCACTCACACATATAACAGGTACAACACAGACAACAGCTGTTCAAGCTTCCCTCACACATAGAACAGGTACAGCACAGACAACAGCTGTTCAAGCTTCCCTCGCACATAGAACAGGTACAGCACAGACAACAGCTGTTCAAGCTTCCCTCACACATAGAACAGGTACAGCACAGACAACAGCTGTTCAAGCTTCCCTCATACATAGAACAGATACAGCACATACAACAGCTGTTAAAGCTTCCTTCACACATAGAACTGGTACAGCACAGACAACAGCTGTTCACGCTTCCCTCACACATAGAACAAGTACAGCACAGGCAACAGCTGTTCAAACTTCCCTCAAACATATCCTTGGACTTTGGTAACCAACAGACAATATGGGCGCTCAAAACGGGGAACAATAGCAGTGAATATTCAAAGTAAGATGCGGTGCTTCCAGGAGAGAGAATGTGGTTACCATAAACACCCCCTTGAACCACTGCGTGGCTCCTAACAGAAGAAGATCTCCCCGAGCACTCACTAATCACAGTATTTAGATGTGTATACAAACAATCTTCTTGAATACTCGCAATACCCTTTGGCGTAGTTTACAAGAAGTACAAACAATTCCAATATCAGTTCATAAATCTTGGTGTTTCCAGAGATGCAGAAAAGTCTCTCAAAGAATATAAATTCATGCAGTCTGGACAGATGTATCCATACAATTGTCCTCTTTTCCAAAATCAGTTTATTGTTCTCTTCAGCACATGTATTCATATAACAAAGCAGCCAACACGTGTTTTGTCGTGCTCAAATATGGCAAAGCGACTTCATCAGGGCTGTGAATCAATGATAAAACGAAAGTAAATAACCTTTCTAATTGTTCAGAATAAAGAAGTCCCGTGCTCTTGAAAGGAAAGAAACAAGACCCTACTACTCAAGACACCGAATAATTTGGTGAGAAAGATATATAAAGACCATCACCAAGATAAATCGTCAAAGTTAATATAGAAGGACGTTCACCTGTATTTCTAGTAGTTCAAAATCCAATCAAAATCCAATCTAATATCACAGTTTATTCATATTCACCAACTAATGTATCTGTAATAGCAACAATAAGTAACATGTACAATATCTTTGTACACATTATGAAACAAAAGTAATAAAGAATTATTTTAAAAACAAAGATGCATGGGATAAGTCAGCGTATAGACTCACCAATTCAGGTGCTAGGACGTATATTTCCAAAGTCCACATGGTATCCGGCGTTCTGCGAAAACAGCGTTATTGTTGCTATTACAGATACATTAGTTGGTGAATATACACACGCATATCGGGAGGAACTTTAAAATATTGGGACAGCGAAAGATTATTACCCTGTCTTGGTGAGTTGATTGTGGCTCTAAAGTTATTCTTTTATTACCATTGTTTCTTGGTGTGAACAAGTATATAGTACATGTCACTTATCGTTGCTATTTCAGATATAATAGATGGTGAATATCTATATATACACATATATCGTGAGGAACCTTAAATATTGGGACAGCGAAAGATTATTATTCTGTCTTGGTGAGTTGAATGTGGCTTTGAAGTTATTCCTTTATTGCAATGGCTGGATATATTTGCAATGATCTTTAAATTGCGTGATTGGTAATTTGACTCAATAGCTGGTGTAGGGTATTGTGTGAAGACGTAGGGGTGAGGAATAGGAATCTAGCATTTAGAGATGAAAATGGTATCGTTTTCCAGAGGTACAAGTTTGGATAATTAGTTTTTTTTTTCATATACAGTGTACATCTATTGGATAAACCATATGTGGCATTTTGATGATGTATTGTGCGAATATATACTAATGAAGATATATATATTTTCAGGTTGATTCTAACCGTATAAACTGTGATATTAGATTGGATTTTGATTGGATTTTGAACTACTAGAAATACAGGTGAACGTCCTTCTATATTAACTTTGACGATTTATCTTGGTGATGGTCTTTATATCTCTTTCTCACCAAATTATTCGGTGTCTTGAGTAGTAGGGTCTTGTTTCTTTCCTTTCAAGAGCACGGGACTTCTTTATTCTGAACAATTAGAAAGGTTATTTACTTTCGTTTTATCATTGATTCACAGCCCTGATGAAGTCGCTTTGCCATATTTGAGCACGACGAAACACGTGTTGGCTGCTTTGTTATATGAATACATGTGCTGAAGAGAACAATAAACTGATTTTGGAAAAGAGGACAATTGTATGGATACATCTGTCCAGACTGCATGAATTTATATTCTCAGAGAGACTTTTCTGCATCTCTGGAAACACCAAGATTCATGAACTGATATTGGAATTGTTTGTACTTCTTGTAAACTACGCCAAATGGTATTGGGAGAATTCAAGAAGATTGTTTGTATACACATCTAAATACTGTGATTAGTGAGTGCTCGGGGAGATCTTCTTCCCTCATACATAGAACAGGCACAGACAAGTCAAGTCAAGTCAAGTCAAATAATTTGTATAGCGCACTACATACCCAGAGGGTTTCAAGGCGCTTGGGAAGGGGAGGAGGATTATTTGTCAAATATCCACGTTTTAAGCTGCTTTCTGAACGCTAGGTGGTTCTGGGTGAGGCGAAGGTAAGCAGGGAGTGAGTTCCATGTTTTAGCAGCCAGGTATGAAAAGGATCCGCCTCCCATGGTGGTCTTGTTGATGCGAGGTACAGTGGCGAGGGCTTGGCTGGAAGAACGTAGTTGGCGGGAGGGGGTGTAGAAGGACAGTCGAGAGTTGAGGCAATCTGGTCCGATGTCGTAGAGTGATTTGTGTGCGTGGGTAAGCAGTCGGAAAGTGATCCTCTTATTGACGGGTAGCCAGTGGAGGTCTTTAAGGTGACCAGAGATGTGTTCGTTACGTGGGATGTCTAATATGAGCCTGGCTGAGGCGTTTTGGATTCGTTGGAGTTTCTTCTGGAGTTTAGCGGTAGTCCCTGCGTAGAGGGTGTTTCCGTAGTCCAGTCGGCTCGTGACCAGAGCGTGGGTGACTGTTTTCCTTGTTTCGGAGGGGATCCAGCGGAATGTTTTTCTGAGCATGCGAAGAACGTTGAAGCAGGATGAGGATACGGCGCTGACTTGTCTGTTCATTGAGAGTGAAGAATCCAGGATGACGCCAAGGTTCCGTGCGTGGTCTGTCGGGATGGGTGCTTTTCCGAGGGCTTCCGGCCACCAGGAGTCGTCCCAGGCAGAGGGGGATGTACCTAGGATGAGGACTTCTGTTTTGTCTGAGTTCAGTTTCAGACGGCTTTGTTTCATCCATTCGGCGACTTTTTTCATTCCTTCGTGTAGGTTAGTTTTGGCGGTGCAGGGGTCCTTGGTGAGAGAAAGGATCAGTTGAGTGTCATCCGCGTAAGAGATGATGTTGAGGTTGTGTTGGCGTGCGATGGCCGCGAGGGGGCTCATGTATACGTTGAAGAGGGTGGGACTGAGTGAGGATCCTTGAGGTACGCCGCAGATGACTTCAGAGGCCTCGGACTTGAATGGAGGAAGGCGGACTCTTTGGGTTCTTCCGGTGAGGAACGAGGTGATCCATTCAAGTGCTTTTCCTTGGATTCCGATGTTATTGAGGCGTTGTAGAAGGGTGCTGTGGCAGACTGTGTCGAATGCTGCGGAGAGGTCGAGGAGGATGAGGGCGACTGTGTCTCCATTGTCCAGTAGAGTTCGAATGTCGTCTGTTGCTGCGATGAGGGCGGTCTCGGTGCTGTGTTTTGCTCGGAAGCCAGATTGTGAGGGGTCGAGGGATTTGTTGGCTTCGAGGAAGGCGGCGAGTTGGTTGTTGACGGCTTTCTCGATGACTTTTGCCGGGAATGGAAGGAGCGAGATGGGGCGGTAGTTTTTGAGTTCGGTGGGGTCCGCTGTTGGTTTTTTCAGAAGGGCGGTGAGTTCGGCGTGTTTCCAGTCTTCTGGGAAGGTAGCGGAGTTGAAGGAGCAATTGATGACGTCTCGGAGGTGAGGTGCTATGACGGAGTCTGCTTTGTTGAAGATGTGGTGAGGGCATGGGTCTGTGGGGGATCCAGAGTGGATGGAATTCATCAGGCGGATGGTGTCCTCAGTGGAGATTGAGTTCCAGGCGTTAAGGGTGTTTACGGGGGGAAGATGGTCAGCAGCTGGTATGGTGGGTTGGTTTCCGGGTTGGTTGTCAAAGCTGTTGTGGATGTCTGCAATCTTGTTGTGGAAAAAAGAGGCTAGGGAGTCGCAGAGGGTTTGAGAGGGGGTGATGTCGTTGGAGTTGGCCGAGGGGTTGGAAAATTCCTTGACGATGTTGAAAAGTTCCTTGCTGTTGTGGGCGTTGTTGTCAAGTCGATCTTTGAATGCTGTTTTCTTGGCTTTACGGATCAGTTGGTGGTGAGTGCGGGTGGCGCTTTTGAAGGCGTCCTTGGTGCTGGTGGTTGGGTCTTTTTTCCAGGCTTTTTCAAGGGAGCGGCAGAGTTTCTTGGATTTCTTAAGATCATCGTTGAACCATGAGGCCTTCTTGCTGCCAGGTTTGCTTTGACGTTTTTTCAGTGGTGCTAAGGTGTCGGCGGTGTTGGATAACCATAGGGTGAGGTTGGCGGCGGCTTCGTTGGCGTTAGAGGAGAGGGCTGGGGAGTTTCGAAGGAGCGAAGCGGAGATTTGGTCCGTGGTGATTTTGTTCCAGTTTCTTTGCAGGGTAGGTTGGGAGTGGTTGATGGGTTTCGGCTTGTTGTAGGTGAAGTGGACGCAGCTGTGGTCGGTCCATAGGAGATCCGTAGTGTGGCTGAAGGAGACATGATTGCTGGAAGTGAAGATGGGGTCGAGTGTGTGACCTGCGATGTGGGTGGGGGAGGTGACTAGTTGTTTAAGTCCGAGGTTGGCGAGGTTGTCCACGAGGGTGGCGGTGTTGCGGTCGTTGATCTTCTCAAGGTGAAAATTGAGGTCTCCCAGAAGGATGTAGTCTTTGGAGGGGAGCGCGTGTGGGGTGATGAAGTCCGTGATGTCTTCACTGAATTTAGCGCGGGGTCCTGGTGGTCTGTAGAGGAGGGTGCCTCTGAGTGTGGTTTTGGGGTCGGTGTGGATCTGGAAGTGAAGGTGTTCGGAGTTGGCGAGGTTGGCGTCAGAGCTGGTTGAGATGCGGATTGATTTCTTGTGGACGATAGCGATTCCTCCTCCTGTGTGGTCGGTGCGGTCTTTGCGAGTGATCTTGTAGTCTTCAGGGATGGCAATGGTGATGTCTGGAGCGGAGGAAGCATTCATCCATGTTTCCGTGAGGAAGGCGACGTCTGGAGAGAGGGTGTCTAGTAGATTCCATAGGTCAATGGCGTGCCTGTGGACCGAGCGGGTGTTGAGAAGGATGCATTGTAGGTGGTTGGGGTCGGGAATCTGTGGTGTAGTCGTGGCGGAGATGTTGTCGGTGCCGCTGAATTTGCAGGAGTGGCAGGAGAAAGGTCCATGAGTGTGTCCGGGAGCTGCTTGGACGCAGTTGGGGGCGCGACCGGGGTTGAGGGCTAGGAGGGTGGTGGCATCGTAGGTAACGCGGGGGGGCTGGGCAGCGCGAGAGGCAGGGGGTCTGGCGCTGGGCGCGGTCCAGGCCCGGACGGGCGTAGACGGGCTTACCTTTGGCGCACCTTTGGCGCGGGTTGGGCGCGGTCGCTGCGCGTGAACGCTGCGCGCGGGAACTACTGTCATATATGGGTAGTGGAGGGGGAGGGGCGAGGGCTGCTCAGCTGGGAGGCGGGACGGGCTCCAGGGATCACAAACAACAACAAAATGGAGGCGGAGGGGGGAGCACAGCGTCGCGCTAGTCAGAGCGCGCAAATATAGTGAAAAGCGGCACTCTAATTATTTAAATAGTTAAGGGAACAACTCGGCAGGCAGGCACACAGCAGGCTAATGCAATTAGGCAGTAAACAATGGCAAAAGCGGTACAACGCTACCGAGTGCGGTGAAAGCGGCACGATTAATTAATTAATTAGCTAATACAGCAGCTCGGCAGGCAGTTACACAGCAGGTAAATGCAGTCAGGTACAAATCTTGCTAAAAGCAGCACAACGATACCGAGTGTCACGAGGGGACACAGGGGAGCGACCACTCAGCCTGAGGGACAGGAGCGAGTCACGGCGCTCTAGGGTTCTGCAGCGCTAATCAGGTCTGTGGGAGGGCTGCTCAGCTGGGAGGCGGGGCGGGCTCCAGGGATCACAAACAACAACAAAATGGAGGCGGAGGGGGGAGCACAGCGTCGCGCTAGTCAGAGCGCGCAAATATAGTGAAAAGCGGCACTCTAATTATTTAAATAGTTAAGGGAACAACTCGGCAGGCAGGCACACAGCAGGCTAATGCAATTAGGCAGTAAACAATGGCAAAAGCGGTACAACGCTACCGAGTGCGGTGAAAGCGGCACGATTAATTAATTAATTAGCTAATACAGCAGCTCGGCAGGCAGGCACACAGCAGGTAAATGCAGTCAGGTACAAATCTTGCTAAAAGCAGCACAACAATACCGAGTGTCACGAGGGGACACAGGGGAGCGACCACTCAGCCTGAGGGACAGGAGCGAGTCACAAGACAGCAGTTGTTCAAGCTTCCCTCACACATAGAACTGTTACAGCACATACAACAGCTGTTCAAGTTTGCCTCACACACAGAAGAGGTGCAGCACTAGCAGTGCAAGCTTCCCTCGCCCACAGAACAGTTAATCACAGGCAGCAGCTGTACAGGTTACAATTCTGCCTACCATAGCAAAACAGAAACATCTGTTTGTCCCTCGAAACGTGTTGTAAGGCAATGGACTGCAATAACACAATTGCACTACCACATAATTGGATATTACTATTTGGAATTGTTTAAATGTATAACACGTATTGTTTCACGTGGCATTGTGTTTTAAACAATTTTTCACTATAGTTGTTGTGTAAAAGTAAAGTCGTTTCTTGCACTTATACTTGCTTATAATGTGCCTTCTTGTATATGTGTGAAAATCAATAAACAGATTAAACAAATCAAAACTGGTCATCACCGGTGGCAGCAGTGCAAGCTTCGCTTAACAGAAAACATCTACTGTGGGCTGCGGGGGCCTGTATTACGCCCCTGACACTGGCCTGACTAGTATTTGTATGAAGGGGGTACAAATTCGAAATTCGCAGCAAAAGCAGGCGATTGGCAGGCTTTGACACATAAATCCAAATAGCAAATTCATAAAGACATTGCTTCAAAATTATTTTTAAGCTGTCTGTACAATTCTTAAATGATTATTGTAATTAACCTCTGCAGACTTGACATATTAAAAATAATGCAGAGGAGTTTACAGAAATCCATATTTAGGTGGCAGCTCCTGGCACAGAATCTGAAAACGAAGCCAAGTGCCGATATGAGATGAGAAAAGTAGGCGACCTCGAGTCAAACGCACAGGCTGCGGGGAGGAGTGTAACATGAACGCGGAAGTCCCAGCGCACACAGAGAAAGGCAGACGCACAGACACACCCACTGCCGCAAAGAGGGAAACTGAAACTTTCGTTCTGAATATGGCGGCAGCTCAGCTCGGGAGCCTCAAGGAAGAGGCCACTTGTTCCATCTGTTTGGAATATTTCACTGACCCGGTGATGATCGATTGTGGACATAACTTCTGCCGCTCCTGCATCACCCAGAGCTGGGAGGGAAGAGATGGAAACTTCCCCTGTCCACAGTGCAGGGTAATATCTTCTGCGAAAAATCTCCGACCCAACAGGCAACTGGGGAACGTGGTGGAAATTGCAAAACAGCTTCATCTGACCCCAGTGAAGTCCCCGGAGGAGAATCTGTGTGAGAAACATGATGAGAAACTGAAGCTGTTCTGTGCAGAGGATCAGAGGATGATGTGTTTGGTCTGCCGGGAGTCCAAGGAGCATAAAACTCACGCAGCAAGTCCTATAGAGGAGGCTGCAGAGGAGCACAAGGTACGTCTGTGGGCATTCAGGGGTCACACTGTGAGCCCCATTGAAAAGCCTGTTAAAGAGTACAAGGTGTGTGTGTGTTTGTGGGTGCTCTTGGACTACAAGTGAAGATCACAGGTTATGTTGGTGGAATTTCAGGGATCACAAAGCCCTCTGTGAGCCCCATCAAGGAGGCAGCCCGAGAGCACGAGCTATGTGGGCTCGTGTTCAGAGGTCACAAGTCACTCAGGTGCTCCTTAGAGTCTGCTGCAGAAGAGCACAAGTTATGCGTGTGGGTGTTCAGGATTCACACTTGAATACACTCTGGAGTCTCAGAAGATACAGTGTTTCTGGGTGTTCAGGGATTTAAGGCACCATGTGGGACTCCTTAGAGATGACTGTCCAGATCAGAAGGTATGTGTGTGGGTGTTCAGGGTTCACTAAGAAAGACACACTGGGAGTCCCACAAAGGAATACAAGGCATTTAAGTCGGATTTTAGGGATTACCGGTTGTGCGAGCCTCATAGAAGGAACTGGAAAAGAAGACAAGGTACATCTGTGGGTATTCATGGATCACAATCACACTGAGCCCCACTGAGGAACCTGCAAAGGAGCACAAGGTGTGTGTGTGGGGGTGTTCTGTAACCACAAGTGAAGAGCACAGGGTATGTCAGTGAAAACTGAGGGCAGTCGAAGAGCACAAGCAATGTCCTTGAGTGTTCAGAGATCACAAGCAACCCTTTGTGTAGGGTCACCAGATGGCTCTGTGTCATTGGGACACCACTTTTCCATTCCTGGACTTTGCCATTGCATATCATGGGTGTGTTGAAGTAATAGGGTCAAGTAAAATCAGCCCACCTCCCAAAATGCATTGATATGTTATATCAAAAGCCCAGAAATAAAAAAGTTGTATCCTGGTGTGGTGGAGTCTTCTGGTCACCCTACCTGTGTATGCCATTGAGGAGGCTGCAGAAGAGAACAGGGTGTGTCTGTGGGTGTTCAGGGAATCAAAAGACACCCGAGAGTCCATAGAGGAGGCTGCTGAAGAGCACAGGGTATGTGTGTGGATGTTTACGGATCATAATGCACCCGTGGGTGCCAAAAGTAGCATGTACAAGGAGTATATGTGGGTGTTAATCATTTGAAGGTGAAGAAATTCTGCAACTGCCACAGAAGAAGAAACAGCAGAGGAGCACAAGGTATGTCTTCAGGGATCGCAGGTAAATTCACTAATTAAAGTAGTAAAGAGGATACTAAGTATTTTCTGTATACCTCACGGATGGTGGTTTTTACAGGGGAGAGGATGTAGCCTTACGGCTAGAGCGGTCAACCTCGAAGCTGGGGACCGGGTTCATGTCTCAGCAACGACGCTCATCATCCTGTGATTCTGGGCAAATCACTTGGGGCCAGATGTAGGTGGCCAAATACTGAGCGGTAACGCAGAAATTTGCATTGCGTTACCGACCGGTATTTGGCTGAGAGCAATGTAGGTGAGTTTAAACCTACTTGCAAAATAAGGAATCACAAAATTGCGATTCCTTATTTTGCTATTGCATTTAAGGAATCTGAAATAGCGATTCCTTAAATGCAATCTAAGTAGCACTAAAAAAAGTGCACTTCAGCCTTAAGGAATCGCTAATTACCACCAACTTCAAGTTGGTGGTAAGTAGCGATTTCCTTTAAAAAAACACTTTTTTGCTTTTAAAAGTGCCATGTGGCACACATTCATGCCCTTAGGGCATGTATGTGCGCTACATGTGCACACATTCAAATTTCAGGGGTGCAACAAGGTGTCCTTTTGGCACCCTTGAAATAGCTCCCGCTAGTTGCGATTCTTTAATACCGAATCGCAAATAGTGAATATCTTCCTATTCATTCCTATGGGCCTCCTAGCCCATAGGAATGAATAGCTAGGTATTCCTTATTAACGAATCTCAATTAGCGAATCGTTATTAAGGAATCGCTAATATTTTAGCGATTCCTACCTACATTCAATTTAGCAAGTCCTTAATATCGATTCGGTAAAAATCGCTATTAAGGACTCACTAAATTGAATTTACCTACATCTGGCCTTTAATCTCCCTGTGCCTATCAAACATGAATGTGTTCACCTGTAACGAATCTGGTGCTCATGTAAAGCGCTCTGATACGCGAATTCTCGGGTCTAGTTCGCGCTATATAAAACTCTAAAAGTAGTGCCATAATCAAGAATCTGCAGTTGAGTGTTTTAGGTTTGGTGTTTGACTTTCTCCTGTTTTCGTATGGAAAGTTTGTCTTGATCAGGAACTGACATCCCTGATGGGTTGAAGTGTTCTGGCAAGTTTTTAACTTTTTAAAGGAAGAATATCTTGATGCAGTGGAAGGCTATATTTCCTCTCTTTGGCCATCCTTAATACTGAGGGGTAGTCTATGCGATGGTCAATGGGGTTACCAGGTGGTTGGCCCAGTCGAGGGCTATGGGTGTCTAGCTGCAGATATTAGGAGATGCTGATAGAATGAGGCCTGTGTGTTGCCTTTGTGTTGGGTTGTTGAGGAGTTGTTTTATTTCCAGTGTATAGAAGGCTTTCTTCATGTAGTTTGTGTTGGGGTTGCGGGGGAGTTGAAAGTCTCCAAGGAATGTGAGGTGACCACGTTGGCTGGAGGCAGATGTGATCGTCTGTTTTGAAAACCTTTAGCACCGGGCACAGTTCTGATTTACTCTAGCAGGGCATATACACTCTAGAAACACAAGGACATGATACAAATCATAATAACTGACATAGAAAAATATTTTGTTTTTATTAGTCTTTTTGTGTGTTTTAGAGATAGGAAAAAATATATATTTATAAATACAATTCATACATAATTAACTTCAAAGCATGGATCAATGCACATGCCAAATGATATTGTGCAAATTAGAACCACATAGCGATGTGAATTACGATATAACCTGAAAAAGTATATCTTCAACACAAATTAAATACACAAGTTTGTACATGATAACTGGTCTAACAGTGTATTATTTTCATGACAATCTGTATTGTCATCATACAATTTAACATACGATCAAAGCCATGTATGAAAACACTGGTAATGATTGTTGAACACCGACGCGTTTCGGCAAATCCTTCTTCAGGATTTTCATACCAGAGGATACTCCGCTGAATCCGTAGATGGTATTAACAGAGACCAACCCTCATCTTTTGAAGTTGGAAATTATGATTAACAGCACTGTATAACACTTCATCACTGTACATTTCTATGTAAGTCTCTTAAGTAGTTCTTGAGCCGTAGAGATTAAAACGAAGGGCTTGTACTACCTCTTCTCTTGTATTATGTCCCTTAACTGACCACTGACTCTGTATCCTGCTTATTTCTGTTGGTCGGAGGCCTAGTTGGTATATCAATATTCTTTAAAGCTGAGATGAATGTCACCAGTGGCGTATTCTTATATACATGGACTCCCAGTGTAGTAGTATAGGATGATATAGTCCTAAAACCCCATAAAAATTATAGAACGCTTCTGCCTCCGACCAGCTATCCGACCAAGGCAGATGTGATCATGTCTGAGATATTTTCTGTTAAGTGCATGTTTGGTCCGTGTGGTCTGTAGATCAGTTGAAAAGAAGCTATTTTGGAGGTTCATAGAGAGGAGCTTGAAAGAGTTAGGTATGGTAGAGTTACGAACAGTGAGGGTCAGAATGTCATATGTATGTTTGCAAGACTCCCCCGACCCTGTTTAGAGTGTGTGATCTATGTGTGGGAGCATCTAATTTCAGGGATGAGGACATCCAGGCTGTGCATGAAGGCGGGGTGAACCAGGTTGAAGAGGGAAACTAGGTTGTTTCACTGCACAGTGTGCACTAATGAGCATCAATTAAGAAATTCACAGATAATGTAAATTGTTTATGCTTTGGGTCCCAAAACGCACTGTAGTGACTCTTCTTTGTAAGTAGGACCACCCTAGAGATCTACAATTATTTCTCGCCCTCTCGTCTCTGCAGGTAAAGCTTCAGGAGTGGCTGCGTCTTCTGAAGAAAGAGGAGGAATTTATTCTGGAGTCTAAAGTCAAGGCAGAGGAACAATTTAGAACCATGAGGGTGAGTGGCTGCAGTGAGACCCGTGTATCAATGTATCTGTATATGTCTGTGTCCATGTCTTTGTGTGGACACACAGAGGCTGATGTGTGACTCTACAGACTTGTTCATGGTTCACACCAGATAAATATACTGACCGGAGTCACTGCACTTGGATATTGGGGCTGAAATCGGCCAAGGAGTCGTCCTGAAATTAACTAAAACAAGAATTACTCTTCTGATCTTAAGGTGGTACTTACATACTTATGTGGTTTGTGTTAGAGTATGTGTGCGCAGAAGTGGCATTATCTGGCTGTGAGCATGTACCAGTGTGTGTGTACATGTGCATGCAAGTTCACTATTATGTGTCTAAGGATGTGTTCTTGTATGGATAGGTTTGGAGTTATCTGTGGGAGTGCATGCATGTCTGTGCATCTCTATGTTTGTGTGATTTTGTGGGGATGGAAGAGTATTTGCCTGTGTATGCATAAATGGATTTTTTTTAGACACAGAGTATGCAAATACACATGCGTATTTATGTGTGTGTGTGTGTGTGTGTGTGTTTGAGGGTTGTGTGTGCTTTGGTCTGCATTTATTGGCTGTGGGTGTGTGCTTGCTTATGTGGATGCTTGCTGTGGGTTTGCATTCCACAAAGTCTGGTAGTATTCATGAGGGTGTCAATTGCATGTGTGCATATGTATGAGTGTGTGCCTCAGTGAGCTTCTGTGTGTATAGATCTGGAGTTATACATCAGTGAGATATAGGCATCTGCATGTGAGTATGTGAATGCATAGTTGTGCCTGTGAGTGTGTGACTCTGTGACTCAGTGTATGCATGGGCTGAAGATATCCTTCTGGTGAGTTTGTGCAAACATTTGTATGTGATAGTACACTGCATAGGTGGGAGCCCCTGTGGGTTTGTGTATGCATAGATTGGAGATATCCATATGTGAGGTTGTATAACCATTTGTGTGTGAGTCTGCACATTAATGTGTACATCTGTATTGGTGTGCACCTCTGTGAGTTTGTGTATGCATGGATCTGGAGTTCTCTATCCATCCTTCAGACTGAGCGAGCCCAGGGTAAGGCCCTTCCTAAACCAAGGTTTTAGTAATGTGATCATGCTACGGTATTGCATAAACCTCATCGAACCACAGAACATCCAACAGATTTAATTCAGGTAATAATCCAGCATGGAGGCACAAACATCGTGTCGATGAATTTTAACCCAAGAATAGTCCATTAATTGTAAAACTAACAACGTAACACATTTCGGGACATGCACTTCCTCTTACTCAGGACACATCCTTTTCTAATTCTGGAAATGACATAGACACTGCTCAGCTTCCGCCACTGACCAGTGCTTGATGTGAGACAGTAGGTTCTTGTGTTCTGCACCAGCACTAAGTTGTCAGCACCGGCTCTAGTGATAGTCCAACACATGGTGTTGCTATCTATATCATTATGAAATGAGAAAAGCAAAAGTGAATGATAAGTCAATATACATTAAAAAAGAATAAGATATGCAGCCCAAGCCATTATTACAGCTTTGGAGGCCTGGATTAGTCTGACCTGTCACACTTGTAGGACTATGATGGTTGATGCTTGTGTTGGTACTGTCATTGGCAGAGCTTTACGGTGCTATGGGTGGTTCAGGTGGCAGCGGCCTACTGAGAAGGGCCATGGCACTTATTTTGTGCCAAATTAAACACTGCGACTGACCTCGGACATTCTCTGTTCTGCTCAATCTTCATTTCAAGGTTTTCCTGCAACAATCTCATTAATTGCCCATAGTTTGATGAGTCACATTTTATGCCTTCATTAGACCTCTCTTACAGGGATTGGCCACAGCTGACTGGAATGTCCCAGGATAACTCGTGCACTTAACCCTACCTCAGAATGGAGGAAAGGGCAGGCCTGTAACGTGGAAGCCCCTGCAGCAGTGGTGCACATTTATCACTGCTCTGAGATTTAAGTGTTTAACAGGAATGTTTATAGTGGTAAATTTAACAAGGGTGTCGCTGCCATGAATATTTCATGGTATGTGATAAAATCTTCCACAACTTTTGTGAAGTGTTTTGTCCTAAAGTGCACCCTTCATTCTGTAATGTTTGTTACCTTACTTGTCGCTATATCGCCTGATAGTATTCTCACCGGGTGTCCGTTCATTGCTGTGCAGGGTTGCAATGTACAATCCCCAAATGTAGTGCAGCTGACCTCTGGTGCCCTCTCTAAGAGTTCTAGTGTCTATGGTCCCCGGTAGGTCATAGGGGCCTAGGCTTTGTTCAAGCACATACTGGGTTTGCTCTGCGTAGATCAGTTCAGTAGCTTTGGACTGAAAAAATTCACTCTGGATCTCCCAACTGGCTAATGCATGGATCAATTCAGTCGCTTTTGGGTGAAAGAGTTCACATGGGCAAAGACTATAATACTTGTACTGTAGATTTCTCTGCATTGGTATACCTACTTGGTTTGATGGCATGGTTTTTTATTTTTTTATTTTTTTTGGAAGACCTTTATTACATCATTTGCAAGTACACGGCTTCAGGCCTACAACCGTATGAGCCAGCTGCAATTGTTGAAACAGATATGCATACAGTTCCCAGTACACAGCCAAAATGCCGACAGCCGAAGGCCCGGCGGCGTAGCAAGCATTGAGAAAATAGAACCAAAGTTGCAGCAGCAATGACGAATCTCCTTGTAGTCTTGTTTTTTTTGTTTTCTTTTTAGACCGTAGTCAAACGTTAGTAACGAAACATAACCCCCCCTCAACCCCCCCCCCGGGTCTTAGTTCGACAGCTATTCGAGTGATGGGAGAGACAAGAGGCTTGATGAGTGGGAATCATCATGTCACATAAGAGATTCACAATATGATAACATCTGAGGCATTGATTAAGAGCAACCATGATTTGCAGTAATATTGGGGGACAGCTACAGGTAGGTTCAGTACAAGCAGTGGTATGCCACTGGTTAGACAACAGGCGTATGCTCAAGGCAGTAATACAGGGAATTGATCAAGGAAACATTAATTAACAACAGCCTGCCGCATCTGGGCTGGTATCTCCTCAAATAGTGCATCCCATCACATCAAAGACACCGGCCAAGCTAGTCATCATCAGAAAGCTGCGCCAACATGTAAGTGGTGTACGGTCCCCAAATATCACGGGGGTGTGAACCCGCCGGCAGCTACTCATAATAGCATGTCAGCTGATCTCGACAATATGCCATTTCCTGCAACCAGGTCTTTATATCAGGCGCCCTCCTCCCTCCCCAGCAGGCCGCCACTCTACACTTGGCCAGCTGTAGCGCCAGCGCCACTAAGCGCTTCACACTCAAAGGAATACCAGACACCATGCCCAGCAGACACACTCGCGGTTCCACATCGATTGTCACCGAGGTCATAGCGGACAGTGCTTCAGTCACATCCATCCAGAACCTAGACATACGCGGGCACATCCAGGCTAAGTGAAGGAAATCGGCTACAGCAGTCCCGCAACGCACACATGCAGGTGTGTCACGCAGGCCAAATTTAAAAATTTGCTCCGGGGAGTAATACCATTGTTGTAAAATTTATAATGTAGGAGCCTGAAGTTCCCATTGGCAGCAAACTTACCACTCATAGCACAGCACTCCGTCCAGTCATCGTCCGAGAGCGGCTCCAGCAGACATGCATCCCATCTAGCCTTCGCAACCACATTCACACAACTCTCCTCATCTTGCGAAACTTTGTACAATTTCGAAATCATTTTCACACGAGAGGACTCCGTATATATCAACTGTAGCGCAGTCAGCATAGGTGGTTCCATCGGGAAGGACAGATAGTGATCGCGCACCGCAGCGCGCAACCTGACATAGGTGAAAGTAGCCATAGTGCCATTATTCGTTTGGTCCATTATCGTCTGCAAGTCAATAAATCGGCCCGCTGGGAAGATATCCTCCACGGTGTGTATCCCAACATCCTGTAACAGTTGAAGGGCTCCCACCTCGCTCGTAACCGAAATGTGCTCATGATACAACAAGGGCATGGCCGGCGCAAAGAGTGGTAGACAACCCGCGCGCTTACCCAATTCCCGCCAAGCTTTCACCGTACTCTGCACCGTGTCCACCTCGCCCTTCTCATACACAGAGTGTGAGTTCACAATCATCGCCTTTAGGGGCAATGGATGTGTCGCCGCTGCCTCGATCGCCACATGTGGCGTGTATGGTGGCGCCGAGATCCAATAGGATGCAAAGTGCGCCTGTGCACACAGATAATACAATCACATGTCCGGTACCGCAAACCCACCTCGTTCATATGGCTTGGTCAGGGTATCCAATTTAACTCGCGGTTTTTTCCCCCCCAGGCCAATGTAATGAGCAAGGACTGTAGCGTTGTAAAAAAGTTAGTTGTTAAGGGAAGTGGAATGTTGACAAAATAATATAGAAATTTAGGGAGCACTACCATTTTAATCAGGGCCACGCGGTCCATAACCGACAGGGGCAATCGTATCCAGCGCACGACCTGGTCCTCTAATTTTGAAATTGCCACACCATAGTTAGCACGGATCATTTCTTGGGTATCTCTGTGAATCCATATTTGATGGCATGGTTGGTGTGCCTGTTGCTGTGGCAGCGGCTTCAGCTGTGCGGCGTTGTAGGGACAGTCTCATTCGAAGTCAAGGATTTCTAGTGATAATCAGTTATGCAGACCTGTGCAATGCTCATCGTTGACTGTTGTGGCTTCCCAGGCCAGTCAGTCATAGCAGTTGCAACCTCAGGGTCTGGTCTTCAGCGGATGGTCATCATTGGCAGTTGCGGCTTTCCAGGCCAGAGCAGTGATCGTTGATGGCGGTTCTTTCTGTTGCAGTTCTGATGGCAGGCAGCAGCAGGCACATATCGAGGCAGTGCACAACACAATGTTCATTCTCACTGGAATAGTTTGGCCCAGTCCACAAAGGGAGACTGGGAGACCCCACACAACACGGATCGCTCCTGTCCTCTCTCCGACCGGCACTCTGCTTTCTCTGGGTGTTTCTCATGCCAGAAATATGCTGGGTTTCTCTCCTGTACAGGCTGCACTCTTTCATCATGTGATGCTCTCCTTTCTTCTCTCAGCAGGCTGGCTTCTAGGTGCTAGGCAAGGCCTCGGCTCTTCCCGCAAGTAGTACAGACTTCAGGTGATGCTCCCTCCCCTCTGGGAGACTGTCTCTTAGGCAGACACCAGCCCTGGTCACACAGCGATCCGAGTACCGTACACAGCACTCCCATCCTTGGTCAAGAAGAACTTGGACTTCAAACATGGTGGGGTGCTTTGGGTCCTACTTTATTGCACTCATTTTGCAGATGGGAGATGCAGATCCCCTCTCGAAGGCTTTGTAACTGGTTTTGGTTGATTATCTTCCAAATGTAATTTTCTAGCTATCTCTAAGACACCCCCTTTATGCAAGGTGGTGACACTCAAAGGAGGCAGCAATGATGCTGGCGTCAAGCAGGAGAGTCTAAAACAGTGGCACAATGAAGTGTGAGATCTCTGCACCTGGCTGTCATCAGCTTTCCTGAAGCAGTAATGAGGGACAGACAAAAGGGCTGGTCCTGCTTGAAAATTCCTGTACTATAAACAGAAGCAGCTGTCCTACCCATCACCATTACCGTCTTCTAAATGACAGTGCACAGGAAGGACCAATCAGCAGCGCTTTGCTTACAAGGACTTAAATTTAATTTCCAAGGGTAGCCCTAGCTCCATCCTCACTCACTTTTAGTGTCTGGATCTCCTCCCTCACCTTGAGCCACAGGAATGCAGTCAATACACTTCCATTGTCTTGAGAAGCTGTATCCATCCTCCATTTTGTGTTCTGATTAATTAGAAGCCAAAAGACACCCAAATGCTGGACGGAATGCAGAACAGATCAAAACATTCACCCCCAGTCAAGAGATCTGGGTTAAATCCATCGTTCTTATGCTCACCATGCCACCCCAGTTTAGACCCAGCCATATTCAAATCAGTCTTGACCCTGTTTCTCCTGGGAAAAGTCCAGCCCAAACTAGGTCCTCCCTGGGCTGGAATCGAGCATCCTGGGACCGGTTTTGGGGTTTTACCCCCATTAGCCAGGCTAGCTTGACTCCAGTGGCACAGTGAGCCCAGACCCAAGTTTATACACTTCCATTGTCTTGAGAAGCTGTATCCACCCTCCACCTTTTACCATGTTAAACCACAAGGCAAACAAAATGAATGCCACTGGTCCCAATACTCAGACTCTCACCATACACAGACGCTTATTACCACACATGTGCTACACATTCACTGTACTTGCATGCACTGGACATGCACACAAAAGGTTAGCACAAGGGTCTGGGGTTCACATCAAAGCAGTACAGTAGACTGCACTCTCATCGGACACAGGAAAAAGGTCTGGTCATAATTGATCTGGTTATCTATCAGAAAGGGGGGAATGAACCACATAAGTCTCAATACCAGAGTCTCAGAACATTTTGTCTCGGAGTCCCTCAACCACACGTTCAAGACTGTGTTGTATGTAATCTCAGCTTAATGTAGTTCAGTATTTAGCGTTATCATCGGGTGTTGTCCCTGGAGTGTCCCGTTCTCTGCAAATGACATCAAAACCTCCTCCAGGAGGGAGACTGTCTGGATGTTGACAGTGGTGAGTGGATTAAAATGATCTCCTATCCTTTAGGTGTATCTTTATTGGGAGAAAAGAGTAGGATAGGGATACGCTTAAAAAAAAGCGATGTTTAGTAGATGAGTCACTGGTCCACGACACCTAGTGGTCGGGTCAACGTCTTGGCCTTGAACAGCCTCTGCTGGTCCAAGGCCTTCATAAGGACCATAGAAATAAATATGGACGCCTTTTACATCAGGGCTTCCCGGGTAGTGTGTTATTAGTGAGTGGAAGCACTCACCAGTCCTCATCAGTGAGCACACTTTGCTCTAGAGGGATGTGGTTATAGGCCTATAACTGTGACGAAAACAAAACAAAGGAAAATTAAATGCATGATAAACTAACATTGCCAATTTCCCAATTCACTCTATGAGACACTAAAAGAAAAATTGTAGCGATGTCACTGGTGACGGTGTGGTTATTTGTCCTATGGATATACATTATTGAAAGAAAGATATAGCCAGGGGGTACAGGAACACTACCTGGCTCTCACCGTTGGTAAATGTGAATAGAGAGCTGTGAGGTAAAGCATAGCGCTCTCTCTATTAAATAATTATGATAGTGTATAGATGAATCAAAAATTGACACACATGCTGGCAGAACTAAGGGACAAATATGACTTAGTAATCCAAACAAGTGAAATGAAAATACTAGGCTGTTTGAAGAACACTAAACGGGCGGGGCGGGTGGTACCGGAAGGATTTTTTTTATAATAAAAAAAAACCCCAAAAACTTTTATCTTAAATATGCATTTCATTTGCATCATGGTGTGGAGAAATGCAGGACTGAGGCTTAAGTCTGAAGGAAAAATGAAATAAGGCAAAAAATCAATAGGCACTTTTAAATTGAATACTAATCCATAAAGGGGAGAATTCTGTTCTAGATGCACTGACCAAGATGAGTGAGTGCTTCCACTCACTAATAACACACTATCCGGGAATCCCTGAAGAATAAGATCTCCATATACATTTCTTTCGTCCTGATATAGGCCATAGACCCGTAGGGGCTGTTCTAGGCCAAAATATGTCGACTAGACCACTAGGTGTCGTGGACCAGTAAATGTCGTGGACCAGTAAACACTGCTTTGTTTTTAGACTTATCCCATATCGTACTCATTTCCCCCAATGAAGAATCAACAAAAGGATAGGAGATAATGTGTCAACATCAAGGCATTCTCCCTCCTGGTGGAGGTTTTGATGTAACTTGTAGAACGGGACACTTAAGTGACAAGACCCAAAGATGATGCTATCCACCGAACCACACTAAGCGGAGATTACATACACCGCAGTCTGTGAACGTGTGGTTGAGGGTCTCTGAGACAAAAAGTTCTGACACTCTGGTATTGAGACTTATGTGATTCATTCCCACTCTTTCTGATATATAACCAGTACCTCTTGGAAGCTAAATGAACCTCTGCTTCTACCTCCCTCCATTTTTTGATCTGTACCATAATTGATGATCCTCAGAGCTTTTTATGCTACCATCACCAATTTAGGTGGCCAATTCAGGGCATGGAAGTAATGTAATTTAGATTATGAGGGCATGCTTGGAGCACCTCTCCAGGTCACCGAACAGATTCGGAAACTCACATTACCAAGGATAGACATAGGCCTCTGCGCACATGTTGTGAGAAGTTAGCCTGGCATATGATGTCCACTATTCTAGTGGGCACCTTGCACCAGTCTAAACAACCCTTATTGACGGGGGTTGTAAAGTCAGCCTTATAGACAAGCTATCCTAGTGGTAGCATGGACCAGCAGTCTTAGGCTAAAATTTCAGAGAGCATGTGAAACCAGCTGTTTCACCATACATAATCCCTTGAATACCAAATGAAAGGACACCACACAAGGTATATATAAAATATATATGTATTTATTACTAACACAACCCCTCTGGACTCTTTATGAGATACATTACAAGTTACTTGTTAAGCATACTATAAGTTGAACAAATACAATTCTGCCCTAGGGACCTCACGAACCATATACTAAGTAAGTGGTATAAGAACCACTTCAGGAAAGGTGAATAGGCCTAGAGCCTAGGGAATCGCTGGGGCTACACTGGACAAACAATGGACTGGAAGTAGGAGGCCCACGGGAGATGCGTGCAGTGTCTAAACACGGATGCGGGTTGCCATAGAGTTACAATGAGAACGTAAAAGTAGTAGATTCAGTACACTTCCGGATGGACTACGGTAAAACCCTTTTAAACTAGGACACTTGAAGAGTTAACACCCACGTGAGCACCGGAGTACTCGAGGTACCTCACCCAGGGAAGCCGGGTGCATAGGTGTTCTTTCGTGTCTGGTTTTGTCGCTGTTTCCTATGGAGAGCTGCAAAGAAGTGCTGCAAGCGACCACGAGAAAAGTGTCCGGTTGGATCCAAGGGTGGATCGAAGATGTGAAGAACCTGTAAGCAGAGGGGACATAGTCTGGGTCACTAGCCAGTGACCAGGAAGGACCCAGGAAGGAACCAGGCGATGTCGAGTGCTGTGCAGGTGAAGAGGTGAAGCTTGTCTCTGCAGCCACGTGGTCCAGGAGGCGTCAATGACAACCAGGAGCTGGAGGCTCGAAGGATCTTGTTGACTGCGGTGTCGGTATCCGGATTGGACCCAACAAGCCTCGGCCAACACAATCCACGCAGGAGATGAAGATCGGCTTCTGTTCAGACCAACAGGGTCTAGGGAGCTTCACCTTGGCAGGGATGCTGGGGCGTGCCTGGAGCAACCAGGCCAGCGGTGTTCAGTCAAAGGAAAGTCTTCAGGGGGTTAACTAGCCAACGGGCTAGCAACCAGGAAGACGCAGTGAGCTGAAATGCACCAGCAGGCCCCACGCGGCACTCGTGGAGTGTGGAGGGCTGAGCTTTGGCACAAATCGCGCTCGGGTCTGGGACTTCTCAAACCCCAATGCACAATTGTGAGGGTGTCTCGGTAGTTGCACAGTTAGCAACAAGCAGGATGTCCAGGGGATCTGGTCCCACGTCTCTCGTGTCCGCCACGGGTCTCAGCTTTGCTGTGGGTGTGGGTCGGATTCGAAGAAGTCCGGAAGTCCAGTCCTGAGTAGCTGAGTCTTCGGATTCCAGCAGGAGCGACGACAAAGCAAACCGGCATGGTACTGGTGGTGCCCGTTTGCACAGGGTGGTCATTCCTTGACCACAAGGGAGATGTCTTCAGTCTTCTCGATGTAGAACGTCGAAGGTCCAAGAGTTTCGTCTCATAGTTTCAGTCCAGGATAATCTAATGTCTCTAGACACAACTCCTATCTTTATACCAAACTAAGGGGCTGGATTACCTGCTAGGTCCCTCCTATGGGTGGAACCTGGGAAGGGGGTGGTTACACCCCTTTCCCTTTGTCCAGTTTTGCGCCAGAGCGGGGCTGGAGTGCCCCAGCAACTGGTTTGAACCGGGCTATGCATGGAGCACCTTGTGTGCCCCAGGCAATGTCTCGTTTTGTAACCCTCCCTGCCCCAATACACTAAAAGCCTGTCTGGGGAGGTGCTAGCACCTCCCAAGGCAGGAAACCTATTGTCCAGGCCTCCCCTGCCGGAGTTACGTCCAGCAGCATGAGGTCCGACTAGTGTCTGTGGCAGCAGCATCCATTTTGTGATGCTGGAGCTCTGTTTAACTTTAACTGGGTAAAGCAGTAACGTACATGTCTTTTCCCTCTAGAAGGGTGGAATGCTACTCCCACCGCCAGAATTGGCGTGGGGGTTAGTATTCCAAAGTGTTTGACACCTTACACAACATGTTTTGATTAAGCCAAACCAAAGTTAGCATTAACCGCGAGGATTATAATGCACTTAAGAGTATATGGTATGGCTATATCATCGAACAGCTATAAGGATATGGTTCAGAAAGCTGTAGAAGGGCTCAGCTCATGCTAGGGCACCCTCTCACATAAAACCAAGCACGCTGCCTCCAGGATTGTCGAGGCCTACCATAGGAGTGGCTTATAGGTGTCTATAGGTTTAGGTAGATATAGGGATACTATATCTAAGTAAGGGGTGATTACAGCACCTTACCCAGGCTGAGTGATCAGCCTGCGGTGTCAGTTTGGATGGCCAGCCAGGGTTGGCATAATACATGCTTCAGCCCCTGGTAGGCCTTGGACGCACCTATGCCCTGGGTACCTATGGTACACTGTACAGGGGCTCACAAATGTAACCCATTTCCCAATAAAGTACATGGTATCAATTTAGAGAGAAACCATCTGGGCTGTTGGTCTGATTAGCAGGCCCACAGCCACACTAAAGTGGAAAAACCAGAGAATCGCAGCAAAAAGTGGGGGTGACCAAAGGAAGCAGACCCTACTCTCCCACACATGGTATAATAGCTTAATTACACTGCCGCACAAGAGATCAGGAGACCAGTTTCCCCCTTTTGCCATGCTGAAGACATTGCCGCCCCAACCTACCATATCCTACAGTTCACTGACTACATTCTGTGCACTTACCCTGTCACAGGGCATTAGTTACTAAGTCAAGTTCTGGGACGCAGATTGTTAGCAGATCCCCGAAACTAGGAACCCTGTCCTGACGAAGACTCCATTAGGTCGACGGGAGGTAGAAACACACTGTATCAACCACACGGAGGAGGACTATGAGTTCAAATCCTTTAAAAATTTCAGGCAGTGATACATATTTGATTACCCCAGCTGTCACAAGAGGCCTTTCCTTTATCTTAAGCAGTTTACTATTCATTGCAGTATATACAGATCGTAAAATGTTACATGATCATAGTGGTGATAAGGTTTCCACACTGCAGCTCACTGACAGAAAGGGTGGAAACGTGAAAGATCCGCAGGGGGAGCTGCGACATCTGCTTGCTGCAGGGGATGGACATGGTTGGGTGAGGAAACAACTGACTCCTATCGCAGCTCCTGGGCCTTTATACCTACTGGGTACCAGTGTTGCAGATGTCTTGGAGGATAAGCACTCCCATAGTTCACATATATCTCCTCAGGGTAACCACGGATCTCCTCTGATCCTCTTGCCGCAGCGCTGGGCGTACTGGAGAAATTATTCGGAAGCACACCACGAGTCACGTGCCGGGGAGAGTATCCAGGAAGAAAAGGTTTGCAACCCTGCACGTAGAGGGAGCAGAACACCATACTGACGATGACGAGGAAGCACCAGAGAAGCGGATAGACAGTGCCCCTAGGGATCCTAGCCTAGCTGACATTCTGCAGGCCATCACTTCATCAAGAGAGGCTCTGGAAACAAAGATAGACTCCATAGGGGCAGACCTCACCCTGTTGAAAGATGACCACCGCAAACTTAAAGAAAGAGTGACTCTCAACGAGAAAACTATGGGGGAACTCCCGGAGGTGGTTGCTACTTTACAGCGCACCCTGGACACTTTTGAAACCAGGATCAAAGTGCTGGAGCTGCGGGCAGAGGATAGTGAAGGGCGCTCCCGTAGAAATAACCTGCCCATAGTGGGGATTCTGGAGCGGGAAGAGGGGGGCGGATGCTGTGCAGTTCCTAGAGGCCTGGCTCAAGGCGTTGGTGGCCCCGGAAGGTCTCTCCCCCTTCTATGTGCTCGAACGTGCTCACAGAGTCCCAGCACGGCCGCCCAAACTTGGAGCTGCTCCCCGCCCGCTGGTGGCAAGACTGCTTCACTATCGGGATTGAGACCATATAGTGCGACAAGCACAAGAGAAACAGGACTTGCAGTTTGGAAATAGCAAAGTGATGAACTTCCTGGATTTCACTAGGGAGGTGCAATGCCAGCGGACCTCCTATATGTCCATTAAGCGGAAACTATGCCAGTTGCGGCTACCTTACGCCATGCTGTTCCCGGCACGCCTCCGGGTGATGGATCACTCGGAAACGCATTTCTTTACTACCCTGTAGGCAGCTTGGGAATGGCTAGAGGTCAGACGAGACGCTGGAACACGTACATCATCACCAGGCTTGGCCCGACCGGAGCCGGTCACTCCGCTGCCTCTCCCGAGAACCCTCTCGCCGCAGGGACGGAGAATGTAGCGGAACAAAGCGGTGCAAGCGGTGGTCGGATTTAGCTATCGGGCCACTAACCTACACAGGGACATCAGCGACCATGGCACGGACCGTTCCAAGGGCTCTCGGACGAGCGGCGTCCAAGGAGAATCGGATGCAGATGTACCAGACATCACCCCACAAACTGCAGATGGCATAATATGAAGCATGCAATTCAGTCGCATGAAAGAAGGGGGATTCCTGCTGTTGGGAGTTGACTTTTACTAAGACTTGCGCCTATACATGGCGACCTAGGAGCACTGCTGTCGAAGCGGGAGCCACCTTCTGAACAATGGGTGGGGGGAGGGTCCTGTGGGAGATCTGGGTTCATTGGGACTAGCTCACACCAGCTACTTTTCGTGAATTACTGTTTACGTGCAGAAGTTTGGATGGGAACCTGTTTGTTTGTACCTGTCCTGGGGAGGGTGAAGAGGGGATTTGGTTTGGGTCCAGGCATGTCGCTATGGGGAGACTACTACAGGTTCGAACATGTCACAAGCAATGGGACCCACCGTAGGTATTAAATGTATATCCTGGAACATTAGGGGGATGCACACCATGATCCGACGACATAAATACACACATTCCTGGTTAGGAGAGAGGTAAACATTACCCTATTGGAGGAGACCCATCTCTCGCAGGCAGAAGGTGCTGCATTACAGCGATGATGGAGGGGGTAGGTGATTTTTACTACGTACTCGGCCTTTGCCAGAGGGACTTTGATCTGGGTGCGAGCGGGATTCCCTTTTCAGTGTATTAGGCAAATAATAGACCCAGAGGGCAGGTTTGTGGTGGTTTCAGGGCATTTGGACGGGCGGGATATAGTAATAGGGAGTATGTGTGCCCCATATATAGATCAACCTGCATTTTTTGCGCACCTTTCACAAACATTGGCATCGGTGTTAACAGGATCGGTGGTGCTGGGGTTGGGGTACTTTAACAGTATTACTGATGTCAATTTGGACCGTTCCCACCCGCCACTTCCTGACACTCCCGCACACAGAATTGCTGAGGCTAGACACGACTGGCAGCGCCACTAGGGGTTGATGGACACCTGGAGAGCCCGTCACCCGGGGAAGAAAGATTACTCATTCTTTTCTGCCCTACACAAGATACATGTTTGCTTAGATTCTATTTTGTGCTCCGGACATCCATGGAGGAGGTATCAATCTGAGTGAATACTTGACTAGGACAATATCTGATCATAACCCCCTACTGGTGTTCCTGGAGTGGGTAGGGATCAGGACTGCAATCCTAGCTGGGGGCCGAGGCCGGGAGCTTTGGCTGATCAGGTGTTTCGGGCAAAGATAAGCACCTCTATTGAGGATTATTTCCTCACTAATCCCAATACAGCGACAAGCCCACTCATCGAATGGAATGCCTTGAAAACCGTTATTAGGGGTGGTTGCATTGGAGAAATAGTGGGGGTGTGAAGGTTTTTCTCAGGGAAGTGCAGGACGCGGAACAATGACTTATTAGAAGTAGAGAAGGATAGACAGGAGAGAATGGATAAGCAGGATGATCTCCTTGCTGCCAGGGAAACATTGGCAACACAAGTAGAAAAGCTGTGCTGTTTATACCATAGGGCCTATATTGTGCAGGTGCACGCTGAGAGGTATAAGTCAGGAGCTTTGCTGGCCTGGCTGGCTAACTCGGCACGCAGAGGGACGATGATACTGGAACTGAGCGGGCACGATGGCGTGGATTATTAGAACCAGCGGGATATCTCCAATTTTTGGAGTATTACACTGATTAGTACCATAGCAGGCTTGATCCGGCAGGGCTTGAAGATGAGGAGTTTCTAGAAGGTTTAGAACTTCCTAAGATTGATGCTGAAGCTGTAGAGGCCCTAGGTAAGGAAGTTGAAATTGGGGAAGTTCGGAGCGCTATCAAACATATGTCCAGAAATAAAACATCAGAAACGGATGGGCTGGTGATCGAGTTTTATTCGGCGTACGTGGACATACTGGCTCCCCAGCTGGTGACCCTGTATAATAGAGCGAAACGGGATGGCTATCTGCCCGCTTCAACGAGGGAAGCAGTAACTATTCCGCTCTTAAAACCTGGCAAACCAGCCTGGGACCGCACCGCGTATCGGCTCTGAGCCATGCTCAACTTGGACTATAAGATACTAAGTCGCATATTGGCAAGCCGACTACTAAGCCACATGTCGAGGCTTGTCAATGTAGACCAGGCGGGCTTTATTTCGACTAGGAATACATGAATGAATATTCGTAGACTACTACGAATTCTGGACGCGAACTTGTACAATAAAGATGAGGCATGCATTTTATCAGTCGATCTTGAGAAGACTTTTGATATTCTCGAGTGGCCATATCTGTTTAGAGTCCTGAGAGCGTTCAGACTAGGGGACAGTTTTGTGGCTTGGATGGCTTTTCTGTATAAGGATTCCACCCCTAGAGTTAGTACAGGGGGTTGATGACGGAGGCCTGCTTGGTGGGCAGAGGAACGAGACCAGGGTGACCGTTGTAACCCCTCTTGTTTACATTGGTGGGGGAGCCTTTGGCCGTCCACCACTACCAGGGACTGGAGGTGATGAGGCAATCCCAATATATAGCGCTATATGCGGACGACCTCTTGATGTTCCTCGCTAAATCTGGAGACCCTTTAAGAGGGGCCAAAGATCTGCTGAGTAGGTTGGAAGGGTTGCAGGTCTAAAAGTAAATTGGACCAAGATGTGCCATTTCCCCGCTATTGCGGAGAGTGTTTGCCCACTGGAAACCGAGGTTGTGATGTGGGAAAACAGATGCCTGACTTACCTGGGAGTTAAAATATATCACGATCCCGGTGACTTACTGGAGGGAGAGCGATACGGAGCGCCAAACGTAATTTCGAGTTCTGGGTGTCCCTCCCGCTATCGGTGGCAGGAAGAGTAGCACTATTAAAGATGGTCACGCTGCCGAGGCTCCTCTACTATTTTAGGTCGCTACCAATCTGGATCCCACACAGACTCTTTACCCAGTTCAACATCATGATCACAGGGTTCTTGTGGGGCACCGGAAGACGGAGAGTAGCGCTTGCCACCATGATGAGGCCCAGGGCAGAGAGGGGATTCACAGTGCCAGATTTTGAAGCCTATTATCATGCAACTCAATTGCAATGGTTCACAAAAGGGATGGCAAGCTGCCTCCGGAACATGGAGCGTCCTGGCGTCTTAGACCCAAGTTTGCAACTCCTCTCCTGTGTGCTGCTGTGCCTTCCCTTGAGGGATGGGTCGGCTCCCACAGATGTACGGAATGTGCGCCGGTGCTGGAATCGGTGCTGTGGACGGGCACAGATAAAATTCCCCTATGCGCCAGAGATTCCGTTGTTGGTCTGCGACACACTGCCCCACGTTGGGAACTGGCATAGATTGCGAACATGGGAAGAAGCGGGTGTCACTACTATCGGAGGTTGTATACGAGGACAATACATTGCTCCCCTTTAATGATCTATCGAAACGGTACGACCTCCCCGGAGGGGACTTACTTCTACAGGCTGCCCTGATGGCAGCTATCCGACAACATTGGCGGGAGGGACTTGTGGAACCACAGACCTCCCTAGGATGTCAGTATATAGTGATGGCTGCTGGAACGATAAAAGCGGTCACCTGCCTCTACCGACGCATAACTCGGGAGACACAACAGCCCCTGTCAGCCCTGCGTCTCAAATGGGAGGTGGACTTGGGCGAGACCGTAGACGAGAAGCCCTGGGGGGAGCTAGTGGAAAAGGCCTGGAAAAGTTCTAAAACGGGCGTTTTCAACTGATCCACTTCTTTGTACTTCACAGAACGTACCTTACCCCACAAAAGATCACTGAATATTTTGGGGCCCGGTCCATTCGCCCGAGATGTAACCTGGAAGGTGCAGGGTTTTTACACATGTTTTGGAACTGCCCGCTCCTGACAGAGTTCTGGAGTGTGGTGACGACCAGGTTGGCGGACACGACGGAGCGTGATATAGCGCTGACACCAGGGTGCTATCTCCTTCACTGGTTCTCCCACGCTGCCAGGAATAAGGTCACTAGCAAGTTTATAGACCTGGGGTTGGTGATGGCCAAAAGGGAACTCACAAGCCATTGGAAAGCGAAACATGCCCCCAACGTACTGAGATGGGAGAGGAAACTTGTAAAATGGGCAGACTCTGAAGGGATCTTTAGACTACAAATGGCCTGACGAAATGGGAGCGAAAAGGCATTGGAGACAGCGATGGCATGAGTGGCATTAGTGGACATACTGCGACAGCCAAGCGACAACACTGACGTACTCCCTGACGTTGAGGGCCCATAGATGGATGATTGAGGGCGTTGGTTGCTGGGTGACCCGGACTGTGCGCTTACTGCCAAAATGAGCTCCTGAACAGCGAGACCCTGCTGTGGAACTACAGCACTGAGAATGATCTGCCCGGTGCGCTGTTGCACTGCCGAGCATTACCTTGCAGGAAATCCGATGAATGAGCGACCTGCCTGGAAGGGGGGGGGGGGGAATTTTGAGGGCGGGGAGGTTCCTCCTTTTGGTTTGTTAGCAGATACACGAGAAGCAGAATATTGTGCTGAAGACTACCTATTAAGAGCAGTTACGAGCACCACAGACTTGAAGATTTTAGGCCACAACAGGGGTACCATCTTTTCATCATGTTGGTATGAGAATAATACCCACTTGCTTACTAGTAGCCTGAGAATAATATGTATAATATGCTAAGTTGTAATTGGGCTTAGATTGTAACTGTAATCTTATCTTTGCGATGCTATTGCTTGTAAAATCATAAATCAATAAAAATCTGTTCACAAAAAAATCATACTGATAAGGTATACGCGTCTCATTTTAATAACATACACTTGCTCTATTCCAATGCATTATGCAACATATATGCCAATGATTACAATCTCAGCAAAAAAGGCTGCATATTAGAGTTGTCATGATGCATGCCTTTAAGTATCTCTGAAATATTTAATACAAAAATGCTATTACCCATGAGATCACGACTGATCAATTTTTCTCTAGAAATGTAATTAAGACTACCTTGTTGGCACCCGTGGTCACCTCTCTTCCACGTCTCCGTGTGGTCACTTTTGGTACAGCAGACATGGCTCTACTCCACCGCCTTTGACTAAATTACCCAGTTTTGAATGTGCGTCCTAGAGGTTTCTGCCATATGTTTCAAGTACACATTTACACAATAATTAAATACAAATAACCCTCAGTCCCACCTGGGCTTCAGGGAGCTATAACGTTACAGTTGCACACAACACAGGCACACATTCCTTATTAAGGACACAATCTAAGCTAAGAAATGCAACCCTCTGCCAGGACTAGTGACTCAATACAGAAAGGCAAAACTACCAGTACTGGTCGCACATCAAAGGAGCACAGTCCTCCACCTGTATACTAGTGGCACAGCACAGGAACAAAACCCTCTACCTGTATACTAGTGACACAGCACAGGAACACAACCACTCCACCTGTATACACAATCCTCCACCTGTATACTAGTGATACAGCACATAAACACAACCTTCCACCTGTATACTCCGTGACATGGCACAGGAACACAGCCCTCCACCTGTATACTAGTGATATGGTGCAGGAACACACCCCTCCACTTGTATACTAGTGATACAGCACAGGAACACAACCCTCAAGCTGTATACTAGTGATACAGCGCAGGAACACAATCCTCCACCTGTATACTAGTGATACAGCACAGGAACACAACCCTCCACCTGTATACTAGTGACAAGGCACAGGAGCACAACCCTCCACCTGTATACTAGTGATGCAGCACAGGAACACAACCCTCCACCTGTATACACAATCCTCCACCTGTATACTAGTGATACAGCACACGAACACAACCCTCCACCTGTATACTAGTGATAAGGCACAGGAGCACAACCCTCCAACTGTATACGAGTGACACAGCACAAGAACACAACCCTCCACCTGTATACTAGTGATACATACATGAGCACAACCCTCTACCTGTATATTAGTGACAAGGCACAGGAGCACAACCCTCCACCTGTATACACAATCCTCCACCTGTATACTAGTGATACAGCACAGGAACACAACCCTCCACCTGTATACTAGTGACAAGGCACAGGAGCACAACCCTCCAACTGTATACGAGTGACACGGCACAAGAACACAACCCTCCACCTGTATACTACTGATACATACATGAGCACAACCCTCTACCTCTATACTAGCAATATGGCACAAGCATAACCCTTTACCTGTATACGAGTGACACAGCACAAGAGTACAACTCTCTATCTATAAACTAGTTACACATAACAGGAGCACTATCATCTACCTATATTTGTGACATATAAAGGATACCACGCTCTACCAGGAGTGGAAACATAACTAATTCCCCAGAATTTCTGAGTGCAGTCGTTCTTGGTGATGCTAGAAAGGCCCACCTCTCTCCACTGCTGACCCCCTCCTATTCCTGCTTGGGTAAGACTTACCTCACCTGATAACACACAGGCTCCTGCTCTAAGCCACAGAGTGATGTACCTCACCTGATAACACACAGGCTCCTCCTCTAAGCCACAGTGTGACATACCTCACCTTATAACACACAGGCTCCTGCTCTAAGCCACAGAGTGATGTACCTCACCTGATAACACACAGGCTCCTCCTCTAAGCCACAGTGTGATGTACCTCACCTGATAACACACAGGCTCCTCCTCTAAGCCACAGTGTGTCGTACCTCACCTGATAACACACAGGCTCCTCCTCTAAGCCACAGTGTGATGTACCTCACCTGATAACACACAGGCTCCTCCTCTAAGCCACAGTGTGATGTACCTCACCTGATAACACACAGGCTCCTGCTCTAAGCCAGTGTAAATACCTCACCTGATAACACACAGGCTCCTCCTCTAAGCCACAGTGTGATGTACCTCACCTGATAACACACAGGCTCCTGCTCTAAGCTTCAGTGTGACATACCTCACCTGATAACACACAGGCTCCTCCTCTAAGCCACAGTGTGATGTACCTCACCTGATAACACACAGGCTCCTCCTCTAAGCCACAGTGTGACATGCCTCACCTGATAACACACAGGCTCCTGCTCTAAGCTTCAGTGTGACATACCTCACCTGATAACACACAGGCTCCTCCTCTAAGCCACAGTGTGATGTACCTCACCTGATAACACACAGGCTCCTCCTCTAAGCCACAGTGTGACATACCTCACCTGATAACACACAGGCTCCTCCTCTAAGCCAGAGTGTGATGTACCTCACCTGTTAACACACAGGCTCCTGCTCTAAGCTTCAGTGTGACATACCTCACCTGATAACACACAGGCTCCTCCTCTAAGCCACAGTGTGATGTACCTCACCTGATAACACACAGGCTCCTATTTTGGGATAGTACAAGATGTCTAGCCAACCTCTTTACTCAGTCTCTATAGGAAGTTATGAATAACCTGCAGTAACATTGATTTATCTGGTAATTCTCCATTCAGTAACAGAATACACATAATTTCTTTATGATTTCAAACATTACATTTCCACATCAGTGATTCCTCCTCACTCTGAGTGTGCTATAGTAAGAAACCCCTTCAGCGTATCTTTCGGAGGTAACTCATCCAGTGTTCAGGCAACAGAGGGGCAGCGTGCACACCACATATATCCTATCTTCCATTCCAAGTGCTGCAACTTCCGGGCACTACTTCTTTTACATTCTCTTGTGTTAGTCACAACGACTCACACTGGACTTCAGCCAGTGTCTCCACTTAGCCGCTCTCTGGGTCTTTGACTGTCTCTGCCTGCGGTGGGTTCTCTTCCTTGCACTCTCTCCATGGATTGAGCATCTCTGCAGCTTCACAAATTCTATCTTCTCTACAGTTTGTGAGGTGTCTGAGGGAAGGGGGAGGGTAGGAGGGTGAGAAGGACAGAAGACAATAGAATTGAAGGAAGTAAGGGACTGCGGTTCAGAAGTTTGGAAAAGCATGCTAGTGTTCTGATTTTTTAAAGAAACTAAGGATGACTTTTTAATATCTATCAAGCTTTTTTTTGCTTCTGACAGAACATATTTAGAACTGAGAAGAAAAAAATTGAATTTGAGTTTGAAAAACTGCGACAACTCTTGCAAGAAAAGGAGCAAAGTCTGTACGGGAGACTGAAGGAGATGGAGAAGGAAATTAGCTTGGTAGAAAATGCAATTTCCAACAAACTGTCCAATCAAATTACCTCTCTCAATGCCCTGATAACGGAGATAGAAAAGAAGTGTGAGGTGCCGGCAAGGGAACTACTGAAGGTGAGATACATTTTGGTAAATAAAACAAAAGAAGTAAGCAAAATATTCATAATTTGTGTACATTATGAAATGTATGAGTGGAACACACATGATCTCCTGCCAGGGTCAATGCACAGTGACCCCAGGTACTCTGAGAGCCAATAACAATATACAGAGATGGATAATTTAGATTGTCCCACTTGATGCTGAAAGTCCAATTCAACATACAAACATTGGGATGCACAGTGACCTCTTACAGTGTTAGATACAAGTTAATGCAACACCCCAAAAATTCTAGTGACTAATAAACATATGGAGACCAAGGAGCAAAATGTGAAAAAAGCAGGATAAAAATGGAAAGTAAAATGTGAGCTAACGTCGTAGAGAATTAGAAAGAAACCAAATTCCTCCTTTTCTAAGTAGTTCTGTTCTAAAGTGATTACTTTGCTCCTGATGCAGGTAGTCGCTTACTTTCGCGTGCACCAATCTCTTGTTAGGGTGAACAGCTATATAGTTAGGCATTTGGAATAGATAAATAGGCATTTGGAATCGATAATGGCATGCTCATTGGGTTTTTTCAACCCCAGATAAAGGTTGCCACAGAAAACGCTTTAATTTGAAGAATAGTGACAATTTTATATTACAGGTAAACCTTGGTTCTATTAAAGTGTATGCAACATGAAAGTCCACAAATTGCTGCCCTGCAGCAAAATAAATTTGATTTTCTTGGCACCCTGAACAATAAACAAATTCCTCAACAATATGGCTTAGGGTGGGATTGGAGGTATAAACTTCCTTATTGTGGTCAAAAGCTGTCACTTTAACAGTGCTGCTCTGTGCAAACAGGTTGATAAGTTTACAGCCAAGTAAAGGGCATTAGAAGGGTGACAGAGAGCACCTCTCTGAGGGTGACAGGGAGCATCCCTCCAAGGGTGACAGGGAGCATCCCTCCGAAGGTGGCAGAGAGCATCCCACTGTGGTGGCAGAGAGCACCCCTCTGAGGGTGGCTGAGAGCATCCCTCTGAGGGCGACAGAGAGCATCCCTCCGGGGGTGACAAATAGCATCCCTCGGGAGGGGGGGGGTGTTGGAGCATTCCTCCGGGGGTTGCAGGGAGTGTCCCTCTGAAGGTGACCGGGAGCATCCCTCCAAGGGTGGCAGAGAGCATCCCTCTCTGCTTTCAGAGCCAGTCCTAGAACAGTCTAAGTTGAAGTTGTTAATAATTACCATGGCCTGTCAATGTTGGTACACACATGTCATTCACCAGTTAATCTAAACACATGTTCAAATGCCCTTTCTACTTCTAGGGAAATGATAGATAGTAAACCTATGTTTCCCTGGGTGACCAATTTGGGAATCAAGCCCACCACCAATGTAGCTAAAAGTTTCGCGTATAGTTTTGTGTCAGTGTTGAGAAATGAAATGGGACCGGTAAGACCCATTGTCTAGGGGTGGCTCATCCTTCTTACAAGAGAGGACCACTCGTGCCTCCTGCTAGAATGATGGACCCGGACCCGTTGATATGACCTCGCAATTCAGTCTATGATGATGCTCCGTGACCTTTTGATGTAATCTCTCTTGTAAATGCTGGAAGATGACTCCTGACCTGTTGATGAACCTCTTGTGTCAGTCGAGGACGATGACCCATGACCTGTTGATGAACCTCAAAGGGTCCTACGCATTTGGGTTATCTGATAATAGTGACTTATACTTTCAATAGACAATATAAAGATGTGGGGAGCAGTACCCTGAAAGATCATAGAATTTCAGAGAAACATGTGAATAACAAACAATAATTTTTTTTATATGTAAAAAATTCTATGTTTATTAGAAAGATATTTATCAATTTACATCATTGATAGTCATGAATTACTGTGTTGCTCCCATGTTCTGCTCTTCTTAACAGCTCTGATATCATGGAGTATTAAATCACAAATTCTGGTCCTCTGAGAGTCGTCGTCAAGGTGTAGTCATTTGGTGTGAATCAATATAGCCAACACGGGATTCATGTGTGTAAATACTGAACTGAAAGTGCTTCCCAATTATTTCTATAATAGTTTATATTCTCTCTTAGAGTTATTCTCTGTTCTAATGAGGGCACTTTCCATTCGCCAGCTGTAAACCGTGCGTTTGAATCCTTTTACTGATATGAACTTGTAATTTAGCCACGTTGCATGCACGTCACAGACAACTTTTCATAAAGAGTACAGTACTCCAAGTCCTTTACTTTTGCCTGGTTATTCTTTAAACTTTAATAGAGGGTCTCCCATCTCAGCCTCTTCACTCCCAACCGCTCACCCCATTCTGGGATGAATTAATCCAGTAACTGGCGGGGGCTTCACACACGCAGATCCTTTAAAAGTCCATAACTGCACAAGAGGCGGTCACAGGTCTTTAAACCAACCTACATGAAGGAATGAAAGAAGTAGCCGAGTGGATGAAGCACAGCCGTCTGAAACTGAACTCAGACAAAACAGAAGTCCTTATCTTAGGTACCTCCCCCTCCACCTGGGATGACTCCTGGTGGACAGAGGCCCTTGGAAAAGCACCCATCCCGACGGACCACGCACGGAACCTGGGCGTCATCCTGGACTCCTCACTCTCGATGAACAGACAAGTCAACGCCGTTTCATCATCTTGCTTCAACATTCTACGCATGCTCAAAAAAACATTTCGCTGGCTCCCCACCGAAACCAGAAAAACCAGTCACCCACGCACTGGTCACGAGCCGCCTGGACTACGGTAACACCCTATACGCCGGTACCACCGCAAAACTACAGAAAAAACTCCAACGCATCCAGAACGCATCAGCCAGACTCATACTAGACATCCCGCTTAAAGACCACATTTCGAGTCACCTGAAAAACCTCCACTGGCTCCGCGTCAATAAGAGGATAACATTCCGCCTCCTAACCCACGCACACAAAGCACTCTACGAACTTGGACCCGAATGCCTGACACACGACTTTCCTTCTACACCCCCTCCCGTCAACTACGCTCCTCCAACCAAGCCCTTGCTGCCGTACCTCGCATCAATAAAACCACCATGGGAGGAAGATCCTTCTCCTACCTGGCGGCTAAAACCAGGAACTCACTTCCCATTCACCTTCGCCTCACTCAGAACCACCCAGCATTCAGAAAGCAACTTAAAACCTGGATATTCGATGAGTAATTCCCCACCCTTCCTCTGGCGCCTTGAGACCCTCTGGGTATGTAGCACGCTGTATAAATTATTTGACTTGACTTGACTATATGCACTCCTCTAGTACTCATTCTGGCCTTACCTCCTTCTCGTGCAGGGCACTCTTCTATTACCCATTTGGCTCTTAACTACTCCTTCATGGCACTTTTCTAGTAATCCTTCTCTTCGTACCTCCTTCTTCTGAAGAACACTCTTCTACTATCCCTACTGTTCATATTTCCTCCTGCAGGGCACTCTTTTAGTACCCCTTCTGCCAGTACCTCCTCTTGCAGGGTACTCTTATAGTAATCCATCTGGTCCTATCGCCCTATGTAGGGCTCTCTTCTAGCCCCCCTTCTGCCTGTACCTCTTCCTGCAGGGCACTCATCAAGTACCCCTTCTGCTTGTACCTCCTCCTGCAGGGCACTCTTCTAGCACCCATTTGGCTCTTAAGTACTCCTTAAGAGCACCCTTCTAATACCTCTTCTGATCGTACCTCCTCCTCCTCCTGGGCACGCTTCCAGTACCTCTTCTGCTCATACCTCCTCCTGGCACGCTTCCAGTACCTCTTCTGCTCATACCTCCTCCTGGCACGCTTCCAGTACCTTATCTGCCCATACCTCCTCCTGGGCACACTTCTAGTACCTCATCTGCTCGTACCTCCCCCTAGGCACACTTCCAGTACCTCTTCTGCTCATATCTCATCCTCCTGGGCACCCTTCCAGTACCTCTTCTGCTTGTACCTCCTCCTGAGCACACTTCCAGTACCTCTTCTGCTCATATCTCATCCTCCTGGGCACACTTCCAGTACCTCTTCTGCCCGTACCTCCTCCTCCTGAGCACACTTCCAGTACCTCTTCTGCCCGTACCTCCTCCTCCTGAGCACACTTCCTGCACCTCTTCTGCTCGTACCTCCTCCTCCTGAGCACACTTCCTGCACCTCTTCGGCTCGTACCTCCTCCCCCTGAGCACACTTCCAGTACCTTATCTGCTCGGACCTCCTCCTAGGCACACTTCCAGTACCTCTTCTGCTCATACCTCCTCCTCCTGAGCACACTTCCTGCACCTCTTCTGCTCATATCTCATCCTCCTGGGCACACTTCCAGTACCTCTTCTGCCCGTACCTCCTCCTCCTGAGCACACTTCCAGTACCTCTTCTGCCCGTACATCCTCCTCCTGAGCACACTTCCTGCACCTCTTCTGCTCGTACCTCCTCCTCCTGAGCACACTTCCTGCACCTCTTCTGCCCGTACCTCCTCCTCCTGGGCACACTTCCAGTACCTCATCTGCTCGTACCTCCTCCTAGGCACACTTCTAGTACCTCTTCTGCTCGTACCTCCTCCTCCTGAGCACACTTCCTGCACCTCTTCGGCTCGTACCTCCTCCCCCTGAGCACACTTCCAGTACCTTATCTGCTCGGACCTCCTCCTAGGCACACTTCCAGTACCTCTTCTGCTCATACCTCCTCCTCCTGAGCACACTTCCAGTACCTCTTCTGCCCGTACCTCCTCCTCCTGGGCACACTTCCAGTACCTCATCTGCTCGTACCTCCTCCTAGGCACACTTCTAGTACCTCTTCTGCTCGTACCTCCTCCTCCTGAGCACACTTCCTGCACCTCTTCGGCTCGTACCTCCTCCCCCTGAGCACACTTTCAGTACCTCTTATGCTTAGCGAGTTGGCCTCTTCCACCAAGGTAGGTCCAGCTCCTTCAGCAGGGTTCAGACCCAAGTCCCTTGCGCCACTCCTTACTCACCAGTCACATGGGCTGATGACGTCACAAGGCAGGCTTCTCTCTTGGGGGTTGTAATTCACCAACCTCCTCTCTCCATCAGACAGCTCCTCTATTCTATAGGCAGCCCTCAGCTCTTCTTGAAGGGGTACTTTACAAGTTGCCCTCACCTGTAAGGAAGCCGGAAATCGGGGATCCTGGCTCTAGAACTGATATATTTATCTCCATCAGTGCTTTGAGATTCTTGACACTGGTCAAAGAGACTCCTGGCACAGTGACTTGCGTTTCCCACAAAAATTTGGCCTAGTTTTTTTTTTGTTGTAATGAAAATTCAAGAGCCCCTCCCCTCTGGAGCTGGTTTCAGGCAGTCCTGACATTTTATTTATTAGCCCAGACTGGTCAGGTTAAAGTCTTTGTCACTCAATTTTTGCAGGAGGAGAGGGTGGATCTGTGTGTGCGGCGACAGAGGAAACTGAGACATAGGCTCAGAAGAGAGGACTTCCCTCCCAGACGTGACAAAGAACTGCATTAACTCTTCTGTGGATGAAGGATGCAGGAAGTGGGATGTGAATGTCCTTCAGAGCATCACTTGTCTCCCTCACTCCTTTCCTTTCACAGACGTCTGGTCCACTTCAAAGACCTCAGGAAGGTTTCCACAATATACCTCCCTATCTGGCAGGCTCCCTCCATCCTCCATCATATGTACTATTCACACACAGGATCCAAAATGGAGTCCTGTCCACATGCATTAAATCACAATAGACACACTCCAGGCTCACCCTAACCCCCACATGTAGCACACATGAAACATGAACTTTCTCTATAGGTGTCTATGCGCTATAGATTACAGCTAGTAGCTAAATTGTAAAAATATTATAGTGGATGAGACTCCATTAGGAAGGCTCACATCACTGCAGAGGTCCAAATGCCTGTATTCAAAATGTGGCTTGGGTAGATATAATATTATGTGAAATTCGCCATGTGCTGAGTCATGCGACACAGATTAGAATATAACAGACAATGTGGTGTCATGTGACTTCTTTCACAATAAAACAGACTGTCATGTGGCCTCATTCAGAAAATTGAACACTGCACTGGTTCATGTAATAACATTCAGAATATCACAGATGGCATGTGACTTTTTTTAGACTATCAGATTGTCATGGAAACCTGTTCATATCAATCACTGCTGTGTCATGTGACCTAGGACGTTGATTCACCAACCTGTCATGAGTAGCGGAAGTAACATCACACACTCTCTGACGGTAATGACATCACAGGAAGGGATATCATCAGACCTTTGACCCTAAATGTCCCTTGGAAGTTGTCACATGACCTGAAGTTTTATATTAACTGCATGGTTAGTATTGCAAAACACAAACCAATTACCATTTTAGAAAGTGGTGGAATGGAATACTTACCCTGAATTGTTGTGCGCCAGATTTCATCTCATGGACCTGGTGGGGTGCGGGTGGGGGTTTAGACGTTCTCCGCCCGAAAAAAGGTTTTTGAAAAATGGAAGCTGATAGTGTATTAAAAAACACAATTTTCATATTAATGTGTTTAAAAAAACAGAGGTTCTGAAAGGGCACTCATTTATATTCAAGATGTGTCAAGCCAACGAAACCTGACCCTCTCAAGCAATTCACCCCATTGTTTTCAGAATGTGCTAAGGATGCCCGCTTAGGTCAGAAATCATATCCATTGTGTTAGGGCCAGCATTTTATCAGGGGTGACCCTCGTATGCAATGCGTGCATCTTTATGCTGCATATTACCCACAGCATCCCAGTATCAGAATTTTCCAATTAATGCCATCACTTCACTTAGGTTAGTTACCCTCGGGTCAAATTGCATCTAGTACATGAGGGCTAGAATGTTGTCATAGTTGCCCCTGCCCGCCCCCGTATGTCATGGTTTCCCTTCCTCATACAAAGAAGCATCTCCAATGAGCTAGTGCCAACATCGTGCCATGGATGCCTCCTATGCCACCAATGTCCTCCAGCGTTCCAGTATTTGTTAATGGGATCCCATTATACCATTAATTACCCCGAGCATGCCCTTACCAGTATTTTTTACAGGTGCCTGTCATGCTAACAATTACCTCCAGTATGCCAGTGGTAGAGGTTTTCCATGGCTCCCTCTATAAGCCATGAATTACCTTCAGTATGTAAGGACCAATGGCAGACTGGCCATTCTCCTCACATTCAACTTACATTCACTCACTCGCACTCATTCTCACTCACACTCCATCATTCATTCTTTCTTGTGCTCATTTATTCTCACTCACTCTAACTAAGTCTCACTCATTCTTGGTTACAACTCGCTCCTTGTACTCTCATGCTCACTACCAGGAGGCTGAATTGTGGGTCTTTCTAGTGTTCTAATAAGCTTCTGGATGTTCCCCTGTATGCATATACTAACTTCCAGCCATTTGGACACTATTTGGAAATAGACATCCATTACCAATTCATGCCAGGTTTTATGGAATCCAGTCTGCTCATGCTTGAACCTCCATTACCTATATTCCCCCAGTTCACTGCTTTGTCTCCACCCCTGCAAGCCAAGGATGGGGGGCGAAATTCCATCTCCCTTCAGTTCAGTGTTGGTCATTGTAGCTGTGCTCAAGTGAGACTGACTCTTGTTTCCTGAGCTTTTGCTATTATTGTTTCCAGAATACCTGACCCCAAATAAATGAGAGCGGCTCTTTGTTCACCAAGAGGGAATAGAGCACTAGGTTACGTAAAGTAAAAGCAGAGTTTTCCCTTTTGGTTATTTAATTTTCAATCCACACAAGTCTACTTAGATCAAATAAAAAGATCTTTCACATTCATACATGAAACATTTAGAAAGAAAAAACGTGATAATTTCAAACATATATAAACAAGTGTCACCTGTTTTATTTATAAAGTTAAAAAGCATTAAAAAGACATTTTATCACATATGAATAATAATACATAATTAAAAACAATACAATACATGATATGAAATGTTGGCAATACAATTGGAGAAGAGCAACACAAAGACAATTAAATCTGTCTTGAAGATGTTAATCAAGAAATTCTGTGATACAACATAAGGCTGGATATAATGACCAATGCCCTCACTGATGTTGACCCTTCTTGATTTAACTATTAAATAGAGCGTCAACGCGTTTCGGTGGTATAATCGGTTTACAACCACCTTCTTCAGGACCAATATAATAGACTTCTCCTTAATACTTATGCACGGTGATCCCAAATTGTTTTTCTGGGAATCTTTTTCTTATTGGCAGCGGTAGCTTATACACTGGGACAATATATTTATCAGTCACCTGATGGAGGTCGTCTCTACTAATATACGCTTATTAGGCTTTCACCTGGTATCTGGTTAGAGCACTCGTGAATAAGTCCTCCGTTCCTTAAGTTTTCTAATGTATCCCGGTAAATAAATGCTCACGGCTGTAGCGTCCAACGGCACTCTTCCCGGGGGAGGAACCTCTTCCGGCGCATTTGTGTCACAGCGGGTCCGGGTAATAGAAAACCTGAGCCATAGCTATACTTGCTTCTGAATTAGCAACTGCCTGTAGTGTGCCCTGGATTCCTGTTCCTGAGCAATTCTTGGTTTCCTTGATTTCTGAACTGGTACTATTTAAGGCACCATTGAATCCGCTCTCCTGTAATTTCCCTTGTCCCAGTTCCTGCTTTTCTTCCCATTACCTCTGTTTCAGTCTCTAGTTTGCGATCTTCCTGTTCTACTGTCTTGCTTCTAGTTTCCTTGCATGTTTGTTACTTGTTTTCTGCCATGTGTGTCATTGTTTCCCTTACTTCCTGCTAAGCTCTCCTGCTAGCTCCTGTCTAATGTGGCTATGTATTTAGTTCTACGTCCTTGCTGTTTCTGCCGTGTGTGTTCCTGTTTGATCGCCAGGATCCATGAGCATAGCTGACAACCTAGGTGGTGTTTTTTGTCTACTGTAAGTATTGTCTTTGAGTCACTATTATAACATCACCATAGGTATCGGCTACACAAACCCTGCATTTGCATGTATATCTTATATGTGGGTATTCGCAGTCACTATCTGTAACAGCAATTGGACAAGTATTTGATCGTGCTAATCAGGAATAGGACCAGGCGAACATGAATCTCATGGAGGCTCGAGAAAAAAAGAGTAGTTTTGGCCCTGTGTGTTCAGGTATCTCATAGGAATTTATTAGGCCCCATTGTTGTTGCCAGTCTGTGAACATTTTGGCTGTGCTGTTTGTCTAGAAGTCTTGCAGGGGAGGGTGTGAGCGGTCTAATAGCGTGTCAGAGACCCAATTAAAATCTCCCCCAATTTTGTTGCTGTCAGCAGTTGCGCAAGGCTTCGCGACAAATTCGCAAAACATTTACTCTGTTCAGTGTTTGGGGCGTATATGTTTATTATAGTTATCTCCTTACCCTCTAGCCGACCCCACACTGCTACATCTCTGCCCTCAGCATCAATAACAGTATCTATTAGTTGGAAAGGGACCCCCGCTCCAATCCATTTGGGTACTCCCCTGGCGTATGCCGAATATGTGGTAATGTATCCCCCCTCGATCGTCTCCTTAGTGCCTGGCCTTCTCTATCCGTGAAGTGCCTTTCCTGCGATAGTGCGATATGTACCCCTCTTCTATGCAGGTAAGAAAGTACCTTGTACCGTTTCGTCATGGTATGCATACCCCCGTCATTCCATGTCAAGCACTTATAAAAATGGATTACCCGTCATGTGTATGCTGAGTGTGGGGAGAGGGTCCGCCGGTCCTCGGCTTTGTGCGTGCTCGCCCTTCCTAATGTGTTCCAAGAGAAAGCGTGTATCTTTGCATGACTCACTCCCTCCCAACCCTAAATTCAACAATCAATATCCTCAACTCCCCCTCCCCAGGACAAGCAGCAACGTGCTACCAGCCCAAACCATATTAGTGTTCATTAGATTTTGTGGAAGAACTTCCACATTGCCCTGTAGTGTGAAGGGGTGCCTCGTGCAGTCCCCCGGTGGCCAGGCCTTCATCCGGCTTATTCATTCATTAGCGGGAAGCAATGTTGAAAGTGAATGCTCAAGGCGCTTTTCTATACTCTCAGCCCATCAGCATATTAGCATATAGTTCGTCATTGTTTGCAGAAGACAGGTTAAGTGTCCTATATGATGTCATCTGCAGTTCTCGGGGTAACCTTGGGCATCTCTAAACTTGAATACTTAGAGGCATTGGATTACGGATCTGCTTAAGAATCAGGGGGGACCTCCGCTTCATTGTCTCCTGGTCTGTCTGACCTCTGCTTATTTGTGCTCTGGCTCCCATCACTCTTTGGTGTCCCAGCTTGGCTTCAGCCTGGGTGGGCGCAGCCCGACTCCGTCTTGATCATGCACTGTCATATTGATATGCTTTGCCTATACGCTGTGTTAAGTTAGCATGAGCTTGTTAGGAGTTTAAACGCCAATTTACCCTTCTGCTGCTTCTGCACACGAAACATATTATTTGCTTTAGCTTTGAGCCTAGTAGAGTGTTTTGATTCACACAATAATAATATGTTGTTACTCTGATATCAGCCTTGCTTGGTGAGCTGTGTCTGTACAGTGAGTGCTGAAACCTTCAAGGATATCTCAACACAGTGGTTGTTGTGAGGTCTGATCTTCGCACGTTCCTAGACATAACATACATGCAGCTGCAGCCAAATTCTGGCTTTAGGCGCGTTTTATATTGCTTTACACAGAACACACACACACTTGATGGTGCTTCGCATGCAGAGAGCTGGTGGAAGATGATTTGATCCCTTACCACTAGGATCTTGAGGTATGGGGCCGCCCTGCTAAAACCCAAAGAGACCTTCTTAGATATAATATAATATACTAGCAAGGGAGGGTGAGAATTAGGTGTTGTATAGCCTTCTTCGTTCTAGCATTCTAAAAATGCTTTCACCTTTTGTATTCTATGGACTAGGAACTATGCTGATTACTTTGTGCCTGATAATATGTTTGCTTGTATTAGCTAAGATACTGTGCTTGAGACCACGGCATTAGTAAATAAACATTTCAAATGTGCACGTGTCCTCATTTACTCCTTGTTCTGGATTGAAATGATTGTATAACGAAAGAGTGTTCATGTGTTGCACGTTACCTGAGGTATACTAAGTCCATGTTCTGGGTTGTCTAAACGTTGGGAGTTTGTAATAACCAATAAGACACTGTAGCTAGTCTGGTAGGGGATTTTGGGTACTAAGGTGAGTTTTGGCACACCCTAATTCACTGAGGTTCCAAGTCTCTATGCACAGTTCTGTATGAGAATGGAATCCCTGCGATAGCACCACCAGATTTCTTGCGCTGACGTTTCCACTCTTCACCTTCTACATCAGAGTTTTGCTCATTACAAGTTTCCAACCAGACCCATGCCTCTTGTGGGGACTGAAAGAACTGCGCTCCGCTCAGTGTTATCACTCTTAGTTTTGCCGGGAAGAGCATTGAATATTGGAAGTCCAGCTGTTGCAATTTCTTTTTGACCTCCTGGTAACATGCTCTCTGCCGCTGGACCTCCCTGGAGAAGTCCAGGAAAATACGCACTGTTGCATTGTTGACTTTCAGTTCTCCTCTTTTCTGCGCCTGAGCCAGGATGTAGTCATGATTTTTGTAATGGAGGAAGAGTGCTATTATCAGCCGTGGGGGGGCGCCAGGCAGAGGAGATCTGGACTGGGCTCTGTGTGCCCTTTCAAGGGCAAAGAACACAGATAGACCCTCGGGAGCTACAGCAGTTCTCAGCCATTGTTCTGTGTACTGCGCTGCATTTGCTCCTTCGAGTTTCTCCGGCATGCCAATAACCCAAATATTATTGTGGCATGAGCTATTTTCAGCGACCTTTGCTCTACTCTCCGTCGACCGCACTTTAGATTCCATGCTTTGTTGACGTTTCTGTATCGCGGCTAAAGTCGGGCAGAGGTCTGCCAGTGCCGTTCATTATTGGTTATTTTCTCCTCTAATATCCTGTGGTCATCCTTGAGCGAGTTAAGATCAGTGCTGATAGTGTCAATTTTGAGTTCTAGAGCCTCCCTAGAGGTAGTGATGGTTTGAAGTATATCCTGTAGTGTAGGATCATTGACTGACTTCATTGTTGTCATTGCTGTCGACTCCCCTGTTACAGGCACATTCAGCCACTCCTGATCCGGTTCTTTTCATCTGTTGGAGTTGCCCATTTATTTCAGGAGTCCGGTTTCAGGCGGGTGTATTTTGATATGTAGTGCTCGTCCACTATACCCTGTTTATTTTAAGTCCCCGACAATAAATCCCTGGTCCTCGCCTTGTATGATGCACTGGGGGCCGCAAGTTCAGCGCCAGCAGTATCCTTTTGGGCGAACCAGAGGCTCCTGTGATCATGTCCAGTGCCCCCGTCCTATACGTGCAGGTCCACTGTGATCAGGGCAGTGGGTCCCACTGTAGGTCGCTGTGCAGTTCCCAGCTATTAGGACCTTCATGCGGCAGTGCAGTCTCTCCCAGGCCACCACAGGTTGGCATCGGCGGTAGGTAGTGGGCACTCCACTTAATCACTGCCCCGTTCTAGTGTCCAAGTCCTGGCGAGAGGCAGGGGTGCTGGGGCCTCGCAGCCACTCTCCCGAGTAGCGTTGGGGTCAGTACAACACTATTGTGGCGATGCGCCACCGACGGGCCTGGTCTCGCAATCCAGCTAGTTCCTGCCCCCTCTCTATAGGCAGTGGTCCTCCCTTCTTCGTTCCCCAACGGGCACTCATAGGGTCCCAAAGTCCTCTTCTGCCAAGTGTTAAGACAACTACAAAAAACAAGACCGGGAGTGAAGAGGTAGTGTCCATGAAGGGCACTGGAGGTGGATATGTCCTCTTCTAAAGATTTGCTTGAAACACTAGGATCCACCTTTAAACGGGTGTCTATCAGAAAAGGAAGTTCTCACAGGTTTTTTGTGTTTTTCCTACATTGGTTGAAAGCACACAGCGTTTGTTTAAATACCCCTCACACACCAAAAAGGCCCTTGGTATCATACTTCTTCATAGGGTTCTTCCCATCCCGCTGTGGGACGGGGCGTTCAACGACCTACGACTACGCAGGAGCACTGATCTTCAGTCCTATGTGTGGTGTAGCAATTGGTGAGAGTAAGGGTCAGGGGTGAGTGAAAAGAAAGTGTATTTAAAAAGGGCCTGGCTCTTGTGGACTAGTAACTTTAATATTCCCTTGAGCTGCACTGTTAAAAGAAATGTATTGGAGGTATCTCGTGTTAATGTAGACCCTCCTGTGTGTGTCAGCGCAAGGCTTCTTCTTCAGGACAAAAAACGGATCCCTTTTGTTCTCACTACTCTATCGAGACAATATCGATAAGGTCAGGATATATATATATATATATCCCCATTTTGTAGACGCTGCATCGCTAAAGTAATGCCTCCCCAAGGAGCCGCGGGACGGAGGCCCTAGGTTGTAGCCCTAGAGAGCGGGGCAGCAGCCGGCTGCTGTCTGGTCTGTGTAGGCCCCACCGGCTACCGACCATCCTCGGGGCAGAGCTTTCGCTCCACACTACCAAAGGCCCTCCGTCCCGACCGACGTTACCTGTTGGATCTCCAGCAGCGATTGTAGCAGCCTCCCTCCAGTTGCTCCGCTCTCGAGTAAGTTGTCTTCCGGGAAGACAAGCTCTCTCCTTAGGCGGCTCCTTCATTCTGCAGCCTCTTCCACCATCTTGAGTCAGCAGCCGCCGACCAAGTGTGATTTCAGCAGCAACTCCGGGTGGTATACCGAGGGAGACACCACACAGCTAAGTAGTCTCCCCTTGGTAGTGCATGGTAAAATATTGGGACCCTTGCGGTGTGCAATGGGTCAGGATGGTGCCAGATTGGGCCCGGCTGCGGAGAGTTCCGAATAGAGCTGTTCACTCCATCGGCATCAGACCACGCCCCCCCACCCACACACACCCATGCCCACACATACACACACTCACAAACACACACTCTGTTGCACACAAACACACTCACTCAGAAGCATGCACACTACATACATTTAAAAACATTTTTACTTACAACATCTGTCACTGAAGTTATTATTCACTACTAGTTTATTAGAAAAATGGGAAGAAAACAAATGTGGAGCACGATTCCCATAAGGGCGAGCTGCCTCTCTCTTCTTGCCACTCATGTTGCAACCTCCGAAGCCAGGGGTCGCACATGCAGTGCTACGTGTCTCAGACTCCTGACATGCCCCTTGTGACACCTTGCAATTGCGACCCCTGACAATCCCTAAATGATGCTCATGCATGTCACCGTATTGAGAACATCATACAATGAGTCAAGGGACCCCATTCAGAATATCAGAATGTGTTGTTTTGTGACGTCATTCAGAATATAACATTCTGTGCTTAGTCATGCGATACCACAGAATGCGCTGTGTCACTGTTTTATATCCAAAGATCGTTAGAATTTCACTCCTAAAAATACTGCCATAACTTTAACATCATCTCTGGAAACTGATTTCACTGTTTGTTTCTCTGTTTTGCAGGATGTCAGAAGCACCCTGAGCAGGTAAGACTGGTTTATTATCCTCCTGTTTATTATCCCACTGCTGCAGTGTGTAAATGCCACTACTGATTCCCACAAAGTGTTAGAAAACGTTCAGCTCCTCGTAAAATCATTTGTGATCCTCAAAAATACTCTTAAGTCCTGAGAAAAGACATTTGATTCCCCTGAAAAGTTAAGTCCTCTGAAAATTCCCTTGCACCATCAGGGGAAACTCTTAAATTTTCATTAATTCTTGCGAACCATCAGAAAACTAATTTGAGTCCTGAAATAATTGCTACATAAATAGGCTGCTGTCCTCAGAAAACATATTTGTATCTTTAAAACTTACCTGAAGTCCTTCATAAAAGTGCCCTGAACACACACCACATTCTGGAAACTTCCCCTCAGGTTTTCCTCAATTAGGAGTTGTACACAAACGCATTCAAAATGTCCTATCTAGGATGCCACTTTTCAAAGCATCCCTTCAGTGCATCCAAACATCACTGATATTTCATTAAAGCCATATCCAGGCCTCATTATTTAGTAAATTCCCTCCAATCAGAAGAGGTCTTGTCCAGCTCACATAAACCTCATTGTAATCCTTAGATCAGCTCCTGGTCCTAAGGAATCTCTCTCCAGTTGGCAGTGGCCTCCCTCTAGTCCATAACATCCTCTTGAGTCTTTAGAAGCCTCATTTCAATCCTCAAACCTCTGCCCAGATCACTGACTACTCATTCCAGGCTCCAAATCCTTCTTCAAGTCCTCCGAGACTTCCTGGTGTGCCTTCCGAAGCTTCATTTTAATTCTTTACTTTTAAGTTTGTTATTGATCATTTTTGGTAGCAATACAGATTAAAACAATAAATATCAATGGCTCAGCGTCATCAGTCACACGTCGTATATCATTGAAATGGGATATGGTTCGAGGGCATCAGATCATTGTCATTTTTCAATTCTAAAGAAAGATAGAAAGACATTTCTTTACCACTCATTGCATCATGGTCACACCGTTGGCCAGGGTGTCTGATCCCACACATCTCCATTCCTGTGGGCTATGGGGGGAGGAATGGAGTGCTGACTCCAGCCCTCTCAGCCACCTTCCCTCACCTGCAGAGACTGCTCCCCACATCTCAGTTTCCTCTGGAGTGTCTCCATTCCCGAGGGATAAATCCACAAGCATCAGTTCAATCCATAAACCTGTAAATACGTTTCCAAACCTTCATCTTAAGGTGACACATATGTGCTGCTTGTTTACTGGCTAGTGTTGTAACTCATTATTAACAGTTTAATGAGACATCATACTTCTCAATAATGTATTCTGTTGTGCAGCTAACAATACAATCTCCACAAAGCCTGTACGGATACACATCCTCTGGATCACTTAACAAAAAAATCCAAGATGGCGGGGGACCACACAAAATAATTGTGCATGCTTTCAACACTGATCCAGGAACTGATAGTTTAATGTTCCAGCCATTTGCACAAGGAATGTGTGGAGGACCAGTGGTGTGGGAGCTCAAAGGCAGCCTGTTTGGCTGTTGTGGCCCAAAAAGGTGCAGGGTAAGGAAGATCAAGCGGGGTTAGAGGAGTAAAACTGTTTACTGCTGGCCAACATTTATTTGTGAACAAGATGTAGAATATAGAATGAGCATCTGTCCTAGTTTGTGTAGGGAAGCGAGATTCCTAAGTTCAGGCCCGCTTTTCTCCTGTAGAACGCAACAGCTGTGGGATGCTGCAGTGAGCCTGTCCAACTTGCAACCAGAGAGGGGATTTGGTGCACTCTTGGTGCAACACTTCTGAGAGACACATGTTGCTCAGAGCTGTGGAGAGAAGTCCAATGGATGTTGTTGTGTTGCTTTGTGGCACTGAAATTGAATGTATACAAGAAACAATTTTGCAGACATAAGCAGTTTTTATTTTATCATTGATGTCACCCCGGACTGAACAATGGGCACTGAGCCAAGGGTGACCACTGGCTTCTGAACAATGGTACTGTGCAAGCACATTTGCACCATCAGTACTACATTCCTACAACACTTCAACAACAAACAGCAACACCAGTCCAGCGTAGGCTGACTATAGTTTCAAACAGTCTGTTGCTCATGGTCTGTGAGTGGGTTAGATTCACCCGGAAATGCTGCCTGTGATGATCTGAGAGGCACCCATCTTATTGTTCAGGTCCATTTCGCAAACTTTTTTTTCCTCCGCTGCCTCAGGAGCCTGACCACTGTTGGCCAGTGGACGTCCAGGCTGTGACACAGCAGTTAGGTGAAGACTGCGTCATGGGGACCTCTCAAATCAGTTGCCAACATAGAGACCCTTGTCCCCTTCCTGAAGCCCAAACTCTTTGGGGAGGTAAAGCTTTGAAACCTACAAACCTAAGACCCATTCAAGGCATGTGAGCTGTAGATCACATGCTGTGCCTAGATCGCCATCTAGTGTTGGGTCCGGATGTTTACACTTTGTTTTTCTTCGAAGAAGTCTTTCCAGTCACGAGACATGTGACTCCTCCTTTCGGTGATAGAGCGCACGGACATAGACTCCATCTTCAGATTGTTTTTTTCCGCTATCAGGTCGGATGTTAGTCGCTGCGCTCCTGTCCGACGCTGTTCCTTCTGTTTCCTTTGGTGCGCATGACACTCACCCTCAACAGTATTGTTTCAGAGCGAGTATACCATTCTTCGCGTGTCTTGTTTAGTTATACAAACCCTCAATCGATCGGTGAGCTCATGGAAGGCCGTCGGGCCTACCCTCATTGGTTCGACTCACAGTCGATGGAACTTACTCCCTTCTTATTCTGCCCTCGGTGCCACGCGAAGTACCTGTGCATTAACTCACACGAAGTGTGTAACCTGTGCTTGTCTCCTGAGCACAGAGAACAAGACTGCAACTTTCCGCTCAAAGAAGACGCTTTGCGACCGTCTGGCTCGACGTCACGACATGCATAGTCCACACACAAGGTCTATGCCGGTCCTCTTTGGACCAGAATCTGATCAAGAAACCGGCGCCGCTTTTTGGGCAAAGGAGGAACAGGAACCGATCTCCGTTTCCGAGTACAGCTCCGACCAGGATGAAGACATCCCTCATGGACAGTGTACTGTAAGTACAGAATCTCCCTCGTCTCGCCTTTGGGCTCAGCACTGAAGCCTTCAAAAAAACCTTACGGCTCCGAAAAGCCCCACTCTCAATCGGACACCAAGCCGAAACCTTCAGGATTGAAGCCAAAGTCCGGCTCCGAAAGACACTCTGCACCGAAACATATTTCGTATCCGAAGACACCAACTCCAAAAATGTCAGCATCGAAACCTTCGGTGGCAAAACAGACTGATGGGCTAAAGTCACCAAAAAACACTATTTTGACGATCTGCTTGATAAACCGGACCCGAAAAAGAAGGTATTGTTCATTAATACTCAGACTGGACATATTACCACAAAAGTGACTCTAAAAAGAAGGTCTGATACAGAAGAGGACTATCACATTCCCTTAAAGAAGAGAACTGTTGAAACTAACCCTTCCCCACCTCCTCTTCCTCCTACTCTTCCATCACCCCCTCAGTTTCGACCTGCGCCAACTTCACCTGAACATGCACCACATACACCTGACAATCAGGATGATTGGGATTGGGATGATGATGATATTCAGCCTATTCCCACAGACCCATGGGACGACTATAACACTAACTCGCCCACAAACAATGATCGTGACTTATACCCCACGAAGCGCTCTCCACTGGACGACAGTGTAGGCTATATTGAATTGCAGGGTAGGGCAGGTAATTACCATGGGGTGCAGCTCCACAAAGAGTCTCTAGAAGAGGATTTTCTCTTTGAAACCCCTTAGCAGTACAGAAGAATCATCACACACATTACCCATGCTCAAAGGGATGATTAGGCCTATAGACAATATCTTTAATGATCCGGTCAGGGCACGTATCCTTACCCCTAGGGTAGATAAAAAATATAAGTCTGCACCATCCGACCCAATCTACATTCATTGGTAGTGTCCAACGCACGTAAAAGGGCCAACTCCCAAACTACAGGAGATGCTCCACCCCCAGATAAAGAGTTTTTGCTTCTTGATGCCTCTGGGAAAATGGTTGCCTCTCAGGCAGCAAACGTCTGGCACATATCTAACACACAAGCATTGTTAGCTAGATACGACCGTGCACACTGGAATGAAATGGTACAATTAATCCTATTTCTACTCCAAGAACATAGAGCTAAAGCTCAAAACCTAGTGACAGAGGCACAATTTATCTCAAATAATCAAATAAGGTCCTCCCTAGATGCTGCTGACACAGCTGCCAGAGCAGTAAACACTAGGGGTGGACGGAATTGCGTTATGCAAATCTCAGCGAAACGATAAAAAATCTCTACGAAAACGCAGAAATTCCGCAAACACGTGGAATTACTTGTTCGCGATCGCTGTTTGCGAGCTCAGGGGGGAAATATCTTGCGAACACTTATTTGAGAATGCGAACAAGCAAAAAAATTTGCGAAGTCGCGGAATGCAGAATTTTGGGCAATTTTGCATTCTCCGCGGAATACGAAATTACCCAAATTCCGCAAGCAGAACAGAATTTGCCGCCCAGGCCTAGTAAACACAAGTGTCCTGTTACCAAGACACACCTGGCTTCGTATATCTGGGTTCAAACCTGATGTCCAGACTTCCATACTAAACACGCCGTTTGATAAAGAACACCTTTTTGGCCCAGTGGTGATTCTTCACTGGAAAAGATGAAGAAAGACACTGAAGTGGCCAAATCCATGGGAGCACTTCAGTCAACACAAAGCTGTGGTTCCTTTCGACGCTCATTCTATCGAGCAGGGTCCAAAAATACTTCCTCAGAGACTACATCCACCTACAAGGGCAGCAACCAACCCTCTGGCTCAAAATGTTACTTCAGAGGGGGTTATAGAGGAAACAATGGCAAGGGCAGAGAATGAGGGTTAAACACACGTACCTCCCCCTCCAATACAAAACAGTGTCTTGCCTATACTTCCTCCTGAGCATTTAACACCTGTCGGGGGAAGACTGTCACATTTCTTACCAACTTGGCAGTCAAAAACAACAGACAAGTGGGTTCTACAGATTATCCGTTCTGGTTACTGCCTGGAGTCCATCAACACTCCTCCAAACATTCCTCCAAAGGCACACAAACTTTCACAGGATAATCTACACCTCCTCCTGCAAGAAGTACAGTCTCTACTTCGAAAAGGAGCTATAGAACCTTTACTGCTGCAACACCAAGGGTTGGGTGTGTACTCCTTTTACTTCCTAATACCCAAAAAGGGCGGTTCTCTCAGACCAATATAGATCTCAGGGAACTAACTTTTTACATACAGTCAGACCATTTATTGGACTTTGGCTCCCTCCGGCCAACTGCAGGTGCTTAGGTCCCCAGACCAACTCCTTATGCTGGAGTTTCAAGGTGTAATCATTGGACTAGGGGCCTTTGCTTTTCAGTTCCTGTACAATCTCAGATCTTTGCCCATGGTGATAAAAGCGTGCTAGAGGCTATTAAGGAGGTTGCCAACACTAGCCAGATCTAAGCGAGCCATCGTAAAAGCAGAGTTCAGCCATTCCTCCAGTCTTGGGGGGGGGTTGGGATCTTTCCATTTCGGGCAGATTTCTCTACGAGCCAGTAGAATCAAGCACAGTAAAAGACCTCTGTCCCTTACTGCTAAATCTTGGGTTGATAAGCGATCATCCGCAAAGAAAACTAGGGTCTCATTAACAGTGATGTTGGTGCCAAAAGTCCTGAGAGATAGCCTTTAACCCCTTCCCAGAATGTTACCAACTTTGCACAACCCAAAAAAACATGGATATCATTAGCTTTAGGGGCCATGCATCTATAACATTTCGGCTCCGGGATTGGGGCAAATTTTGCTATTTTAGCTGGAGTATAATAGAGACGGTTAGTTACAAAGAAAGCTGGCGGATTTGGTGTATTCATATAAAAGTATTAAGGAGGGTTCTAATAGTTCCTCTATTATTGGTTCAAAAGGGGATTGTCTCCACACCAAGTCCTGAGATGGAAGATCCTTATCGTCTGCATCAATCAGTTTCTTGTACCAGATCGATACCTCTCTCTTAATGCGATTTTCTGACAAGAAAAGGAGCTCAGTTTCCCAGTCTCCCATTATACCCCGGCTCTCTGCCTCGAACCAAGATTTTAATTGTAAAAACTTAAATTTAGAAAACCCAGGACCTATCCTAGCTTCCAATACTTCCCAAGGATGTACCCCATTGATGTCCCCCAGATCCGACCAAGTAGAAATTCCTGCCTCCCTAATGGGGGCAGCCAACCCGTCTTTAAGACAAAGCGGAGTCCCTGGGGAGATCCAAATGGGGGCGTGGTCGGAATAGTACCCTATCCTGCACTTTGTCCTTACTTTGCACCAGGTTTCTAATGCATTCTTCAAGATCTTCAGGCGCACCTTTTTGAAGAATTTTGGTGCCCCACATTTATAGAGAAACCCTTCTGTTTTGCCCCCTTCAATGTAACTCATCTGTTGGCTGAGAAGAATCCCCCAAGAAGAAATCGTAGGTTTCGCTAGAAGCATCCTGATGGCTTTAAATTGAAATGTCACCAGGTACCAACTTATATCTGGAAGGGCCAACCCGCCTTTAAGCAGCCTCCGCCTCAATTTTTTCCAAGAGAGTTTCACTCCCTTATCACCCCAAATAAAGCTCCCAATCTTACCCTGTATTTTAGAGATGTCCTGTTGAGGGAATTTCAGAGGGACAGCATTAAAGACGTACGTTAGTTTGGGGAGGACCGTCATTTTGACCAAATTCACTTTACTGAAAATAGTTGTGTGTGTGGTTGTGTGTGTGTGTGCGGTTGTGTGTATGTGTGCGGTTGTGTGTGTGTGGTTGTGGGTGTGGTTGTGGTTGTGTGTGTGTGGTTGTGTGTGTGGTTGTGTGTTGGGTTGTGTGTTGGGTTGTGTGTGTGTGGTTGTGTGTGTGTGGGGTTGTGTGTGTGGTTGAGGTTGTGTGCGTGTGGTTGAGGTTGTGGGTTTGTGTGTGGGTGTGTGTGTGTGGTTGAGGTTGTGTGTGGTGGGTGTGGTTGTGGGTGTGGTAGTGTGTGGTTGTGTGTGTTGGGTTGAGGTTGTGTGTGTGTGGTTGTGTGTGTTGGGTTGTGGGTGTGGTAGAGGTGTGTGTGGTTGAGGTTGTGTGTGGTTGAGGTTGTGTGTGGTTGAGGTTGTGTGTGGTTGAGGTTGTGTGTGTGTACGGTTATGTGTGTGTGCGGTTGTGTGTATGTGTGCGGTTGTGTGTGTGGTTGTGGGTGTGTGGTTGTGTGTGTGGGTGTGTGGTTGTGTGTGTGGTTGTGTGTTTGTGTGTGTGGTTGAGGTTGTGTGTGTGGTTGTGGTTGTGTGTGTGGTTGTGGTTGTGTGTGTGGTTTTGTGTGTGGTTGTGTGGTTGGGTGTGGTTGTGGTTGTCTGTGTGGTTGTGTGTGTGGTTGTCTGTGTTTGTGTGGTGTGTGTGTGGTTGTGCGTGTGGTTGTGGTTGTGTGTGTGATTGTGCGTGTAGTTGTGTATGTGGTTGTGGTTTTGTGTTTGGCTGTGGTTGCGTGTGATAGTAATACTGAAAGCATCTCAAAATAAAGGAACACAAACATCGAGTTTGTGGAAAGAGAAAGCACGTAAGTTAAACAGGTGCAGCAAAGCATTAACACAACAAAACAAACAAGATCACTTAGCGAAGATTGAGTGCTGATAATGGATACACACAGCCCATCATCTTAAGAGTTCAATTGCAACCAATGTGCTCTCAAACCTGCCCCCTCCTTGTGAGTTGCACCCCATATTTCATGAGTTATTACTGCTGCACCCACCATAGCGCTTTGAAATCTAAAGCGCTACATAGGTCTAATCGACTAACCAGTCGCCAACATGCTGTGCTTTTAAAGAGAATGTGCCAAAAGTTTCCAGCTTCTTCATCATGTCCTCATGTAAGCGCCAATGAAAGGACTCCCTGAATGGTGCAACGGACATGAAGCAGCCGCTGCGATCAAAAATAAACACTGTGAACGTTGTCCAGTTTCACGGAAACATTTCCTGAATATTCCTTAAGTCAAGTCAAGTTTGTGGAAAGAGAAAGCACGTTTGATCTACTGAGGCCAACTTGCGGTCCAAGTCCCTTCTACTGACATCTCTTACAGATCTGACCTATTCTGATACCTTTTGGCGGGTTGGGATTAATCCATTTCTTAAAGATTTCCTTTCTTGCTAGCAATTTACAAAAATTATCCAGAAAAAGGCCAATAACGGGAAGTTCACAAACATGTGTATATCATCCGCCTCCTTGTCACAGCACTTTTTATATTTTGATGGTTCCAATATAATCTTAGCCAACTTTGCTTGTGACCAATACGCCCTATGGAGAGTAAACAAATGATTCTTTTTAAGTAGTGCTGGTTTGACCAGAGTATATAACAGATTTAAAGATACTCCCCATAATTGCTCTGGAGTCAGCCCTGGAAGATCCTGTTCCCAGTGCAGGTATGGAGCTCCCATGTTCTTATATGCTGCGGAAATAAATATCCAAAACTACTGGGAAACCTCTTTTTTAGGCTGTTGCTGAGCTCTCACCCGCTTGAGGAAGTCCTCCTGCACCGAACCACTCACCTCTGACAACTTTTTGGATGACTGACAAAAACACAGCTGCAGGTATTTACATTTTGAAAGCCCTCCCTTCAAAAGGTCAGAGAGCTCTGGTCAAGTGACGAGGGTATCACCCTACCTGAAGTCTCCCCAGGTGGAAATGTTGCCATGCTGGGGAGAGTAAATAAGTTTATCTTTAGGCTACTCGTGAGTTCCAGGAGAGCCCCAAATTGATGCCAGGTCCACATAGTAATCAATCCCAAGAATTTCCCTAAAGAATACCCTCAGTCCCGGTCTTTTAAGAGTACCTTCAACTTACCTTGTTTAACAACTTCGGGTCCCCAAACTTAAAAGAAAAACTTATTCAGGCCTAAATGGTTCAACCTAGCTCTATACAATTGAACCATTTAAGAATTATCTAGATCTCCAGCTGAGAGCTAGGTATTCTTGAACTAAAAAGCCTAACAATGGGCATGCAAATCCTGAAGAGCCAGCCCCCCTTGCTTCAATCTCCTCCGGAGCTTCTTTTGTGAGACCCCGGCTCCCCTGGATGCTCCTATAAAGCTGCTGACCCTCCCTTGCTTCAGTCTACTCCTTCTTTCACGAGATCCTGGATGCCCATATAAAGCTGCCGACCCTCCTTGCTTCAGTCTCCTCCTTCTATCATGAGATCCCGGCTCCCCTGGATGCCCATATAAAGCTGCCGACCCTCCCTTGCTTCAGTCTCCTCCTTCTTTCATGAGATCCTGGCTCCCCTGGATGCCCATATGAAGCTGCCGACCCTCCCTTGCTTCAGTCTCCTCCTTCTTTCTTGAGATCCTGGCTCCCCTGGATGCCCATATAAAGCTGCTGACCCTCCTTGCTTCAGTCTCCTCCTTCTTTCATGAGATCCTGGCTCCCCTGGATGCCCATATGAAGCTGCCGACCCTCCCTTGCTTCAGTCTCCTCCTTCTTTCATGAGATCCTGGCTCCCCCAGATGCCCATATGAAGCTGCCGACCCTCCCTTGCTTCAGTCTCCTCCTTCTTTCATGAGATCCTGGCTCCCCTGGACGCCCATATGAAGCTGCCGACCCTCCCTTGCTTCAGTCTCCTCCTTCTTTCATGAGATCCTGGCTCCCCTGGATGCCCATATAAAGCTGCCGACCCTCCCTTGCTTCAGTCTCCTCCTTCTTTCATGAGATCCTGGCTCCCCTGGATGCCCATATAAAGCTGCCGACCCTCCCTTGCTTCAGTCTCCTCCTTCTTTCATGAGATCCTGGCTCCCCTGGATACCTGTATAAAGCTGCTGACCCTCCTTGCTTCAGTCTCCTCCTTCTTTCATGAGATCCTGGCTCCCCTGGATGCCCATATAAAGCTGCCGACCCTCCTTGCTTCAGTCTCCTCCTTCTATCATGAGATCCTGGCTCCCCCAGATGCCCATATGAAGCTGCTGACCCTCCTTGCTTCAGTCTCCTCCTTCTTTTTTGAGATACTTGCTCCCCTGGATGCCCATATAAAGCTGCCGACCCTCCCTTGCTTCAGTCTCCTCCTTCTTTCATGAGATCCTGGCTCCCCTGGATGCCCATATAAAGCTGCCGACCCTCCTTGCTTCAGTCTCCTCCTTCTATCATGAGATCCCGGCTCCCCTGGATGCCCATATAAAGCTGCCGACCCTCCTTGCTTCAGTCTCCTCCTTCTTTCATGAGATCCTGGCTCCCCCAGATGCCCATATGAAGCTGCTGACCCTCCTTGCTTCAGTCTCCTCCTTCTATCATGAGATCCCGGCTCCCCTGGATGCCCATATAAAGCTGCCGACCCTCCCTTGCTTCAGTCTCCTCCTTTTATGAGATCCTGGCTCCCCGGGATGCCCATATGAAGCTGCCAACCCTCCTTGCTTCAGTCTCCTCCTTTTATGAGATCCTGGCTCCCCTGGATGCCCATATGAAGCTGCCAACCCTCCTTGCTTCAGTCTCCTCCTTCTATCATGAGATCCCGGCTCCCCTGGATGCCCATATAAAGCTGCCGACCCTCCCTTGCTTCAGTCTCCTCCTTTTATGAGATCCTGGCTCCCCGGGATGCCCATATGAAGCTGCCAACCCTCCTTGCTTCAGTCTCCTCCTTTTATGAGATCCTGGCTCCCCTGGATGCCCATATGAAGCTGCCAACCCTCCTTGCTTCAGTCTCCTCCTTTTATGAGATCCCGGCTCCCCTGGATGCCCATATAAAGCTGCCGACCCTCCCTTGCTTCAGTCTCCTCCTTCTATCATGAGATCCCGGCTCCCCTGGATGCCCATATAGAGCTGCTGACCCTCCCTTGCTTCAGTCTCCGGAGCTTCTTTCATGAGATCCTGGCTCCCCTGGATGCCCATATAAAGCTGCCGACCCTCCCTTGCTTCAGTCTCCTCCTTCTATCATGAGATCCCGGCTCCCCTGGATGCCCATATAAAGCTGCCGACCCTCCCTTGCTTCAGTCTCCTCCTTCTTCCATGAGATCCTGGCTCCCCTGGATGCCCATATGAAGCTGCCGACCCTCCCTTGCTTCAGTCTCCTCCTTCTTTCATGAGATCCTGGCTCCCCTGGATGCCCATATAAAGCTGCCGACCCTCCCTTGCTTCAGTCTCCTCCTTCTTCCATGAGATCCTGGCTCCCCTGGATGCCCATATGAAGCTGCCGACCCTCCCTTGCTTCAGTCTCCTCCTTCTTTCATGAGATCCTGGCTCCCCTGGATGCCCATATAAAGCTGCCGACCCTCCTTGCTTCAGTCTCCTCCTTCTTTCATGAGATCCTGGCTCCCCCAGATGCCCATATAAAGCTGCCGACCCTCCTTGCTTCAGTCTCCTCCTTCTTTCATGAGATCCTGGCTCCCCCAGATGCCCATATAAAGCTGCCGACCCTCCTTGCTTCAGTCTCCTCCTTCTTTCATGAGATCCTGGCTCCCCTGGATGCCCATATAAAGCTGCCGACCCTCCTTGCTTCAGTCTCCTCCTTCTTCCATGAGATCCTGGCTCCCCCAGATGCCCATATGAAGCTGCCGACCCTCCCTTGCTTCAGTCTCCTCCTTTTATGAGATCCTGGCTCCCCTGGATGCCCATATGAAGCTGCTGACCCTCCTTGCTTCAGTCTCCTCCTTCTTTCATGAGATCCCGGCTCCCCTGGATGCCCATATAAAGCTGCCGACCCTCCCTTGCTTCAGTCTCCTCCTTCTATCATGAGATCCTGGCTCCCCCAGATGCCCATATGAAGCTGCTGACCCTCCCTTGCTTCAGTCTCCTCCTTCTTTCATGAGATCCTGGCTCCCCCAGATGCCCATATGAAGCTGCTGACCCTCCTTGCTTCAGTCTCCTCCTTCTATCATGAGATCCCGGCTCCCCTGGATGCCCATATGAAGCTGCCGACCCTCCCTTGCTTCAGTCTCCTTCTTTCATGAGATCCCAGCTCCCCTGGATGCCCATATAAAGCTGCTGACCCTCCCTTGCTTCAGTCTCCGGAGCTTCTTTCATGAGATCCTGGCTCCCCTGGATGCCCATATAAAGCTGCTGACCCTCCTTGCTTCAGTCTCCTCCTTCTTTCATGAGATCCTGGCTCCCCTGGATACCTGTATAAAGCTGCCGACCCTCCTGCTTCAGTCTCCTCCTTCTATCATGAGATCCTGGCTCCCCTGGATGCCCAAATAAAGCTGCCGACCCTCCTTGCTTCAGTCTCCTCCTTCTTTCAGGAGATCCTGGCTCCCCTGGATGCCCATATAAAGCTGCTGACCCTCCTGCTTCAGTCTCCTCCTTCTTTCTTGAGATCCTGGCTCCCCTGGATGCCCATATAAAGCTGCTGACCCTCCTTGCTTCAGTCTCCTCCTTCTTTCATGAGATCCTGGCTCCCCTGGATGCCCATATAAAGCTGCTGACCCTCCTTGCTTCAGTCTCCTCCTTCTTTCAGGAGATCCTGGCTCCCCTGGATGCCCATATAAAGCTGCTGACCCTCCTGCTTCAGTCTCCTCCTTCTTTCTTGAGATCCTGGCTCCCCTGGATGCCCATATAAAGCTGCCGACCCTCCCTTGCTTCAGTCTCCTCCTTCTTTCATGAGATCCTGGCTCCCCTGGATGCCCATATAAAGCTGCCGACCCTCCTTGCTTCAGTCTCCTCCTTCTATCATGAGATCCTGGCTCCCCCAGATGCCCATATAAAGCTGCCGACCCTCCCTTGCTTCAGTCTCCTCCTTCTTTCATGAGATCCTAGCTCCCCCAGATGCCCATATAAAGCTGCCGACCCTCCCTTGCTTCAGTCTCCTCCTTCTTTCATGAGATCCTGGCTCCCCCAGATGCCCATATGAAGCTGCCGACCCTCCTTGCTTCAGTCTCCTCCTTCTATCATGAGATCCTGGCTCCCCCAGATGCCCATATAAAGCTGCCGACCCTCCCTTGCTTCAGTCTCCTCCTTCTTTCATGAGATCCTGGCTCCCCCAGATGCCCATATGAAGCTGCCGACCCTCCTTGCTTCAGTCTCCTCCTTCTATCATGAGATCCTGGCTCCCCCAGATGCCCATATGAAGCTGCCGACCCTCCTTGCTTCAGTCTCCTCCTTCTTTCATGAGATCCTGGCTCCCCTGGATGCCCATATAAAGCTGCTGACCCTCCTTGCTTCAGTCTCCTCCTTCTTTCATGAGATCCTGGCTCCCCTGGATGCCCATATAAAGCTGCCGACCCTCCTTGCTTCAGTCTCCTCCTTCTATCATGAGATCCTGGCTCCCCCAGATGCCCATATGAAGCTGCTGACCCTCCTTGCTTCAGTCTCCTCCTTCTTTCATGAGATCCTGGCTCCCCCAGATGCCCATATAAAGCTGCCGACCCTCCTTGCTTCAGTCTCCTCCTTCTATCATGAGATCCCGGCTCCCCTGGATGCCCATATAAAGCTGCCGACCCTCCTTGCTTCAGTCTCCTCCTTCTTTCATGAGATCCTGGCTCCCCCAGATGCCCATATAAAGCTGCCGACCCTCCTTGCTTCAGTCTCCTCCTTCTTTCATGAGATCCTGGCTCCCCCAGATGCCCATATAAAGCTGCCGACCCTCCTTGCTTCAGTCTCCTCCTTCTTTCATGAGATCCTGGCTCCCCCAGATGCCCATATAAAGCTGCCGACCCTCCTTGCTTCAGTCTCCTCCTTCTTTCATGAGATCCTGGCTCCCCCAGATGCCCATATAAAGCTGCCGACCCTCCTTGCTTCAGTCTCCTCCTTCTTTCATGAGATCCTGGCTCCCCCAGATGCCCATATGAAGCTGCCGACCCTCCCTTGCTTCAGTCTCCTCCTTCTTTCATGAGATCCTGGCTCCCCTGGATGCCCATATAAAGCTGCCGACCCTCCTTGCTTCAGTCTCCTCCTTCTTTCATGAGATCCTGGCTCCCCTGGATGCCCATATAAAGCTGCCGACCCTCCTTGCTTCAGTCTCCTCCTTCTATCATGAGATCCTGGCTCCCCCAGATGCCCATATGAAGCTGCTGACCCTCCTTGCTTCAGTCTCCTCCTTTTATGAGATCCTGGCTCCCCTGGATGCCCATATTAGGCTCCTGACCCTCCCTTGCAATTTTTGCAAAAGCTTTTTGGGGAAGGGAAGTGGTTTAGTGTTAAACAAGAAAATTACCTTAGGAATAGCCTTAATGATGATCACCCTCTCATAGATACCATGGAGCAGATTTTCCGATCATCTTGTGAGGTGACCATCTATATCCTGGTGATGCTTGAACATGAAATACCTTTGAAGAACAAGAGACAAGAGGTGTTTGTCTAAACAAGTACAGTTAGTTTAATTAAACATAGCAGCTGTGAATAGTTACAGGCACAGGGTCTGAGGACTGTCTCAATTTACAATTGATCTGTAGCATTCTTATATACAGTTCATTTTAGGCAATAAAATATTTTCGGAAATCCTTGTATGGTGAGGAATGGAAGTTGCTGCCTGTAGAGTCATAAATTAATTTTAATGGATATTACAGGTGGGCCTCGACCTTGCGTGGACACAATGCGGCCAGTGGGTAACGTGTTTAAATGTCCGGTATGGGGGGCACTTGATCACTGCATAAGCTGTGTCCTGATTGGCTATGTGTTCCTAACTTATGTGGCATCTGAATGTATGGTTTTTGGGAGTGCACATACCCCTATCTGTGGGATTGAGCTATGGTTTCCTGTTTGTGCATTTGTCTGCCCGCTGCGTGCCACCCTTCCTACGACCTGTCCATCAATAACGTTGGGCCTAGGTGTTGGTGCTTGCTTGACTATGTATTTTCAAGTTTGGGTTAATGTGGAGTTCACAATCGGCAAATTTGTTAATAAGGACACGCTTTCATTCACATAAATGAATGCATTGTTTCTCATATCAGCATCGATTTTTTTCCAAATTAACAATGGCATACCTTAGTTAGGTTTACAGCCAGTATTTTCTCCAAACTCTGATTTCCCATGATCCTGAGATACCTAATCTGGGTTTTAGTTTGAAGCCCTACATTTTCTTTAGCCTATGTCATAATCTCTGTCTTTCCCTTATAGATTAGATACCCTGACAGACTCCCAAAATCTCTGGCATGCATCTCAAGCTGTGGAACCGAGAGCTCTCGGTTCGATGTATACAGAACTATGTCATCAGCGTTCAGTGCTATTTTGGTTGGTAACCCTGCAGCTTCAAAGGGAAGAACAGTCTTATTGTGCCAAATCATCATGGAAAAGGGCTCAATATATAGAGGAAACAGAATAGGCGACAAAGGAAATCCCTGCCAAGTTACCCAGGATATCTGAAACGAAGCTGTAAGTTCGCCTTTAACCAAAATCTTCAGTGCCGGCACCTTGTACAACATTTGAACAACTCCAGTAACATTGCTGCTGAAACAATAATTATGCAATACCTCCCAAAGATAGACTCAAATAACCTTATCAAATGCTTTAGCAGCATCAATTCCTGTGATTGTCAACAGGAGAATAAAGGCCTCCTCTATATCATTCGCACCGTTAAGTCGATGGGTTATTTCCTGCAGCTGTCTGCCAGGCACAAACCCCTTTTGATCGAAATGGATCAACATTTGAAGGACATCTGACAACCTCTTAGCCAAGATTCCTCTGATCATTTCATAATCACAGTTCAACAATGATATTGGTCTATATTAATCCGCTAACCTATCATCTTTACCCGGCTTAAGGATCATACCCACAGTTGCCTCATACCAGGAAGGTGGAATCTAACAGCCCTCCAGAGAGATCTCATTAAAATAAGATACCCAGAAAGGGACCAAAGAGTTTAACAATTTTTTATAGTATTCAGATGGGATCCCGTCTGGGCCTGCTGCTTTCCCATTACTGAGCCTTCTAACCTGTTCCCTTATCTCTCCCTCAATGATCCTCCCTCTACGGCCTAAAATCTGCTGTTTACGTAAAACGAGGGTCTGGGTTCAAATCTGCTTTATATATCCCATTAAAGCTACCTTACATTTTGGTTGCAGAGGGATGGTGATAAGGGTCACAGTGGCAGTGGTTGGGTGTGACAGCGTTGTGTTGTGGGTGCTGGCAGGAATGCACGTGGACCTCAGTTAAGAAGTTATTTATTATGTATATACTCGAGACTCCACCAGGAGCAGATGGAACCTGTTAGTCAGGCCCTCTTTCACTGAGCTAACCACCGCTCCTAGAAGACCCCCACTGTGGCAGCCACACGATGCACGCTGGTCTCACTGAGCTATCTGCCTTAGAACACCCACATCCTGTCATAAGATATTAAAGTCACTTTTGGATACTGTTAGAGCTTTGTCTGTTGTGTATGAACAGTAGCTCACACTGAGCTCTAGTCCGCAGGCGCTGCTCTTAATACTGAACCTTATTTCAAATACAGGTCTTATGTGATGTTCATCCTCTGTTTCTGTAGCTGTCATTGCTCTTTATACAAATATGTGTGTGTTATTACAGGTGTAAAAATTTGAAGATTCAGAGCCCAGAGGTGGTGGTGAAGAGTTGTAAAGGTAAATATCATTGTGATGTTCATGAAAATGGTAGGGTATGGTATGGAATGTTACAGTGGTATGGTATGGTATGGTAAGGTATGGGATAGGAAGGAATTGTATGGAACATTATGCTGGGAATTGTGTGCTATGGGTTGGGGTGGTAATGGATGGAAAGCAATGGCAATATGGGAGGGTATGGGATAGGACGGGACAGGATCAGATGGTATGGTATGGAATGGTAATGTGCACTTGAGTCAGGGTACAGTTACTTGATCTGTGTCTGTAAACCTTGTCATTTCCAGATTTTAATAGATATTTACTTCTCTCTGTTCTGTATATGTGCTGCTGCATTTTAAATCATTCTTCCCCCTTGGGCATTCATGCTAAGTTTATCAGAAATTCAGTTTCAGTAATTTCACTCATTATACTGATGATACTGCTAGGATTGACAACTGCAGGCAACTCCGTTTTTGCAGTATTCTGAGATTTTCGCTATTAAATGCGTAATTCGTTCAGAATTCGGTATTTACGTCATAACACATTCTATATTCCAGAGTTCTAGCACCAACAAGGACCTAGTGCATTCACCTACACTGATCCAGCACATGCACCTACACTGATCCAGCACATGCACCTACACTGACCTAGCACATGCATCAACACTGACCTAGCGCATACATTTACATCGGCCTAGCGCATGCTTCTACACTGGCCTACAGCACAAGCACCTACACTGGCCTACCGCATGAACCTACACGGTCTCAGCACATGCATGTACAATGAACTAGCGCATGCACCTACACAGACCCAGCACATGCACCTACCCTGGCCTGTCGCAAACACCAGCACAGACCCATTGCATGCACCTACACTGACCTTCTTCTTGCATCTATACTGACCCAGCGCATGCATCAACACTGAGCTAGCGCATGTACCTACTCTGACCTATTGCATGCATTTACAGTGACCTAATGCACGCACACAGTTCATGAGATCTTCCCTCTCAGTCTACTCTCACACCGTGCACTCACAGCTAGGCCCGTCGCATCATGCACATCTGCGCTCATGCCAGGCACTCACACACACACACCACGAGACAACAGTAGAGTACTGCTGCACTGATTTCTGCAGATAATTCCTAAATTCCATTTGTTGTGTTCCTGCTACAATATCGGCCATTTCTGCCAAAGTGGAATGTGTCCCTGGTAATATCTGATGCAGTGGTACTGCATGTGGTAATCCTGCATGAGGTAATACTGTGTCGCTTAGAATACCAGTTGGGCAGAAACTTATATTTTTAGTCAAATTGGTGTTTACACAAAACTCGAAATATGAATCTTTGGACTGTGGCTTCTGACAGGGTGGTGGAGTTCAGTAAGATGTTCTGGCTCAGCCCCTGTAATGTTTCTACAGGATCACTGGGCCTCAATATGTTTGTAAATAACCAGACACCCACATTTTAATAATGCTTTGTTCCCACTGTAACGTTCTATCTAACAAATTATGTCTAGTGCTTTTTTCTCCAAGTACTGGATTTTTAAATCAATTTATTGAGAAACCCTCCAACACAAATCTGTGGTCTTGACTTCCATATATTCTGGCTCAAGCATGGTATTGACCTCTGCTAAAAGTTAATCAGACTAAAATGATCCTCTCTCTAGCTGCACTGACCTGCAGTAAAAATATTTATTCCCTTTCAGACATTCCTAAGACTAGACAGCGGTCCCACAAACATGGACCTGACATTGGACATCCCAAGAGATGGGCCTCAACTTTCTGGCCTTCACGTCACAACCAAATGTTTTTGTCCACATCACTTCTAATCAGAACCTTAACTGCGACCCACAAATCATGGTTGTGGTCTAGTAGGAATAGGGAACTGCTAAAGAGGAAGGGAGTGTCTGCAAAGTCTGTGGGAATCTAAACCACATGAGATCCAACAATAAGATGTGCAGGGGGGTATCTAGCGGCTCTGTACCATCTTATATTGTTATGATGGAATTTATAAAGTGCCGGAATTACCCTCAAAGGGGTATCTCCGCGCTATAGGAAACGAGTATGCTAGGTCAGAGCAATCTGTTACAGAAACGTTCTGAATTTAGGAGTTTCCTAAACAGGAGGAGATTGGTGCACTTACGTAGCTCAACAGGTAATGAGTTCCAATACTTCAGAGCAATATTAGCATATGTTTTGCCCCCAGTTTTCTGTAGCAGTGGACAACTAGCAGATCTTTTCCCAATGAACAAAGAGATCTGCCGGGTAGATAGAGCTTAAGTTTTTCCGCCAGGTAGCTTGGGCCTCCGCCATGAAGTGCTTTGTGGACTAGGCTGCAGATTTTGAACTTGATTTTCTGGCGGATGGGAAGCCAGTGAAGATGCCTCAGCAATGGCCCGGATGAGGTTCTGGGGGGCATATTAAAAGCCAGGCGAGCTGCTGTATTCAGAATCACCTGCATTCTATGTAGAAAGGATTCTTTGACGGAAGCAAGAAGAGCATTGCAGTAATCGAGGCGACTGATTACCAAAGCTTGAATCAGGGTCCTGCGGACTGACAGAGGAAGCATCTGGAACACTCTACAGAGAAGATTTAGCGTGCGGTAACAAGTACCTGAGGTGGCCATGACTTGATCTCTCATAGTTAGAGAGTGGTCCAGAAGCACACCCAGGTTTTTAGCCATAATCTTCGGGGTGGGGACTAGGCCCAACACTGCGGGCCACCAGTTGCGGGGTGTTTGAGCTCTGTCGAATAGCAGAATCTCGGTTTTAGCTGCATTGAGCTGGAGGAAATTTTCCGTCATTCATCCAGAGATTGCTAGCATGCCCTCAGCAAAGAGATTTGGTCAACACTTTATAGTTGTCGAAAGATAAGAGGAGTTTGGTATCGTCCGCTTAGGAGTAGGGAGTGAACCCATGATCTTAGCGAGTGGGGCCACATACACATTGAACAGGGTAGAGCTAAGGCAGGAGCCCTTTGGCACACCCTTAGTGAGCGGCAAGGTGCGAACCGAAAAGGACCCAAGTTGACAGTTTGGGTATGCTGGTCCAGAAACCTTGCGAGTCACTGTAGAGCCTGTCCCTGTATACTAATCTCATTCAATCTGTAGATTAGCTTCTGGCGAGTGACTTTATCAAAGGCCGCGGACAAATCCAGCAGCACTGCCTTGTTGTTATCCAGGGCCAATTTGATATAGTCTGTGACACCTATGAGGGTGGTTTCATTAGAGTGGGTAGGTCTGAAACCAGACTGAGAGGGATCAAGATTGCCTTGAGATTCTAGGTATCCCATAAGCTTAGTATTTTTGTGCCCTTCCAGGAGTATACTCATCAGTGGGAGGAGCGAGATAGGGCGGTAGTTAGCCAACATTTCTGCGGGTACAAGTGCCTTTTTTTCGGATCGGTAGCACTTGTGCCGCCTTCCATTCAAGTGGAAGTATCCCTTCACTCATAGAGGCATTTAATATAGTGCAGATGGAGGGGGCTAGTTGCTTGGCAAATGAGGCAAACAGATCAGCTGGCCTGCAGTCGAGGGGTGAACCAGATTTGACTGTTCTCAACTTTGCTTCTAAATGAGGTACCTGCAGAGTGGGAAATTTCTCTAGGTGGGCATCCTTCACTCTCAGAGATGTAGGCGGCAGTTCAAAGTTATCCAGGGATTTAGAATCACTGGGAAATTGATTGTATGTTATATTGATTTTTTTCTTCAAAGTAATTGACTATATTATCATAGAGCGCCTCGGGGGTGGGAGGGGGGGTTCTGATTGTTACAGGCTATGGGATTAGTAAAGGAATAGAGAACTTTGTAAAGTTATTTCGTAGAGTTGCCAGCTTTATTTAGCCTTGAGGTAATGTGGACTTTCCGTGCCTTTTTAATATTCTTGTGATAGATGGCGAGAGCCGTTTTATAAATAGCTTTTTCCTTCACCGTTTGAGTTTTTCGCCATATTTTTTCCAATGTTTTACAGTTCGAATTTTCTTTTCGAAGATCAGAGGTGTACCAGGCAGTATATTTCCTTTGAGGATTAACGTACTGCTGTTTTGACAGCACCAGTGTATCTGTAAATGATTTTATGGCCTCATGGAATACCCTGAGTCTAGTGTCAATATCCACAGGTTCTTCATATGAGGGGGTTACAAAACCTTTCCCAAAGGAATTTTGTGTAATCTTATGCCATTGTCTTCTAAGATTACGGACGGGGTAGGTGGGGGTACTGCTCGGTTGAAAGCCTCTAATCTGAAAGTAGATCAGAGAGTTATCTGACCAGATCACTGAGCAAGGGAGTTCTGCAAATATGCCGGTAGAGTTAGTGAGGATGGTGTCCAGGGTGCGGCCTGCCGAGTGGGTTGGGTGCATCAATCTTTACTAAACCTAGGGAGGCCATATCTGCAAGAAAGTTAACAGCTTCAGTATTTACACTGTCTTCACTGTGAATGGTAAAATTCCCTAGCAACAAAAAGTGTTTGGAAGAGATAGTGTGGGGGGCAATTTTTTCCATCATTTTGAGAGTGAAATCTTTGAGAGAACCGGGGGGCCGGTAGATAAGTGCTCCCTTCAGGCAATCCTTGGGCGTGAGTTCAATCTTAAAAACACAGATTTCCGTGTCATTGTCAGTGGTGGAGTCAATGATGGAGACTTTCAATGCTTCTTTGTACATGATGGCAATGCCTCCACCCACTTTACTATCCCTGTCCAATCTGAGTATACAGTATTTTCAGGAAGGGCTAGGGTAATGGCTGGTGTCGTGGAGGGTTTAAGCCAGGTCTCCGTGAGGAAACCTAGCTCAGGGAATCAGAGTTCATTAAGTCCAATAATTCAGTGGCGTGGATCTAACATTAGCTGAGAAATCTCTCCAATTAGGAGTAGAGTTAAAGGTTATTGGACTGACTATGGGCTGGGGAGGAATGGCTGAAGATTCCAATTTGTCGGGCCTATTATGACAGGCCACCTGCTCTAGAGAGACCTGACTCTCAGTAGAGCTCTGGTATTGGCAACATTTGCAGGTAAACGGTCCCTCGAGATTAACAAAGGGAATGGTTGCATGAAAGTGTACTGAGTAGTACTGAATACCTTGGAGTTGCTATGTTACTCTCTGTCATCTAATGCAGTGTACTGATTAGTACTGTATACCTTTTAGTAGCTCTGTTACTTTGTACCATCTAATATAGAGTACTGACAAGTACAGTATGCCTTGGAGTAACTCTTACTCTGTACCATCTAATACAGTGTACTGAATAGTGCAGTATACCTTATAGTATCTCTGTCACTGTCTACCATCTAATACAGTGTACTGACTAGTACACTATAAATTCTAGTAGTCCGATAACTCTGCACCATCCAATGCTGTGTACTGATTTGTACTGTATACCTTCTAGTAGCTCTGTCACTGTGTACCAGTGTACCATCAAATACAATGTACTAGCTAGTACAGTATGCCTTCTTGTAGGCGTGTCACTCTGTGCCATCTAATACAGTGTACTGACTAGTACAGTATACCTTGGGTAGTTCTGTATACCTTCTAGTAGTGGTGTCATTCTGTGCCATCTAATGCAGTGTACTTACTAGTACCGTATGCCCTGGTGTAGCTGTCACTCTGCACTATCTAATGCAGTATACAGAGTAGTATTGTAAACCTTGGAGTAGTGCTGTTACTCTGTGCCATCTATTTCAGTGTAGTGACTAGTACTGTATACCTTATAGTAGCTCCTTTTCTCTATACCACCTAGAGCGGTCGACCTCGAAGCTGGGGAACCGGGTTCGAATCTCGCAACGACGCTCAACATCCTGGGATTCTGGGCAAATCACTTAATCTCCCCGTGCCTAACAAAAATTAATGTGTCCTTGTACAACAAAACTGGTATTCATGTAAAGCGCTCTGATAACCGATGTCTCTGGTCTAGTTCGCGATATATAAAACTCTAAATATATATATATTAGTACTGACTAGTATAGTATGCCTTTGAGTAACTCTGTACTATCCAATGCAGTGTACTGACTGATACCGTATACCTTAGAGTGACTCTGTTGCTCTGGAACATCCAATACAGTGTACTGAGTAGTACTGTATACCTTGGAGTAGCTCTGTCACTCTGTGCCACCTAATGCAGTGTTCTGACTAGTACAGTATACCTTCTAACTGCTCTGTCACTCTGTGCCATCTAATGTAGTGTACTGACCAGTACGGTTTACCTTCTAGTACATCAGTCAGTCTGTACTGTTATGTGCCCGAGTTAGGCCCATGTCGCAAAGCAGCACATTTTCCTGCATTATCCTCTTTTCTGCACAATAACATTATTGCTGTGACCTTTTTCACAAATTCGTGTGCGTGACAATGTTGGATTAGTTCCTCTGAAACTGCTTTGCTTATACATCTAGCTTCGTGCAACACTATCACAATGCCTCGAACCCCCAGTACAAGTCCTTTACGCTTGATTAACAAATGTTGTTCTATCTTCATTCATGGGGCGACAGGGCTTTTTACATATCCATAACAATACTAATCTGCATATACATCACAAGGATGCCTTTTATTATAAATAAAGAAGCATTTCTGGGGGTTAGCAGAGGGAACACTTCAGCTGACACCGAGGATCCCTGCATGCTGAGGCTACAGCCGGCAACTGCCTGACATCTCCGTGAGGGGTGTCCAGTTCGTGACCATGACAGGGTGCTACATTCTTTCCTGCCAGGTAATGGGGTTGGATCATCCCGTGGGGGGATTCTTGGCTCTACACCTACATACACTCTAGACGCACACAGCGTAGGGATTGCATGGCAGGAGTGCCCCTGATTACTGGCTTGTATCATATGCCTGCATATATACACTGTCTTAGCACCATGGTGGAACTGTATCTGCTATTTTCTCTATTTGTACTAGTTATCACTTTCTTCTGCTTCTGTCTGCTAATTATCGCAGCCCATGTATTTTATACAAGAATAACTTTGGTTCAAAAAATATATTGAAAACGTCCCATTGTGTATTCTCTATATTTTTATCTGAGAACCAGAGTGCAGGAGTGACTGAGCGAAAAGGTTCTGATCTGTTACCACGATCCCTGAGAGGTCAGGGTTGTCATGTCCAGTGGTTGCCGGACACCATTCGCTCCCTGTTTGTGTTAGGGGGGCTTATGGTGGCACTGTGATCTAACTGGTCACTAGGCCAACATATAATATGGGGTGCCTGGAATCAGTCTGGCAACAGAAAGCAGTCATTACAGCTTTTATTTGTGTCATTAAATCTCTAATTGTGAATCTCTTCTCTGCAGTGATGGTGACTCTGGATCCTGACACGGCTCATCCACAGCTCCTCCTGTCTGAGGGGCGGAGATGTGTGAGATGGACGGACACAGCACAGCGCCTGCCGGACACCCCCAAGAGATTCACCAAGTACTATTGTGTGCTGGGGAGCGAGGGGTTCACCTCTGGCAGACATTACTGGGAGGTGCAGCTGCTGCAGGAGGGGGAAGAGTGGTATGTGGGGGTTGCAGCAGAGTCTGTGGACAGAGGGGAATATTTATTCACACAGTCAGCTGAGAGGGGAGTCTGGGCTGTGGAGGGGTCTGATGGTCAGTACGAGGCCCACACATCTCCTCCAACCCCTCTGTCCCCTCGTGAGAATTTCCAGAAGCTGGGTGTGTATCTGGACTACGAGGGGGGACGGCTGTCCCTGTACAATGCTGACTCCATGGAGCTTCTCTACTCCTACCCGCAGGCCCCCTTCACACAGAGGCTCTTCCCGTTCTTCTATCTCTGGGGAGGAGCGGAGCTGAGGCTGGTGTGAGAGCTGCAGGGAGCGTCAGCCCCTCAAGCCCTCCCCCCTTGCAGTGATTACAATGTGACCAGGAGCACAGGTTTCTTTGGAGGAGGGGCCCCGTTATTAGGATGTTTATTTCAGCTTTAAATGCCTCCTCTGGACATGAGCCTGTGCTGCAGTGAGAGGCGGAGAGAGGCAGGGAAACCACGGGGTGGGGGCGCTGTTTCCCTCCCAGACACTGCCCGATGTACATGATATTTCCACAGAGCCGGACTGGGGCTCTTCTCACCTGCCACATCAGCTGAAGTTCACCACCTCTGACAGCTGCAACCGGATAAAAGATGAGCTCCACCAAGCACTGAATCCCAGCTTGAAGCAGGACTGTGATAAACTGTCAGTGTCAATATGTTATGTAATATGAAATGTCCTACACGTTAAAGATTAAAATGCTCAAGCGATTAAATGGGATCTGTGCACAGGTGATGGCACCTTTCACAAGAGCGGCCGCAGCAGGATTTGGGAGGCATTTAACGAGCCAAGCAGGTGACTCCGCCCGAGTTGAACTCCATCATCTGTCAGCAGCTTCAGGCTCAACAATGCTCGCGGCTCCAGGCTCTGGCCCGGCCCCAGCATCAGCACCCGGCTCCGCTCCCTCTCTGCCCTGGTCTCGCAGGGCCACCAGAAGACACACTATCACTTTGACCAATCGCAGCTACAGCTACTGTAATTATTCTAACTGACAGCCTGGACTGTGACCCCTGACCCCAGCAGCAACATCTGGCTCCTCTCCCTCTCCTCCCACGTATCAGCACAAATCAATCTAGGATTAGGAGAGGGTGGGGGATCTCTGCTGCGGAATGAGTACCCAAAAGTAGTGTAGCTTTCTCTCATCAGGTGTTTTTTTCTCTCACCTAGTGCTTCTCTTTCCAGCTACTTGTGTTCGTACATAGTCACTTGTCTTTAATCTATACTAAAAGCAGCAACAGCAAAAGAAATGTATAAAAATATCTGAAGATTACTGGAACGAGCTTCCACATTCTGCTTGTCTTTTCAATAAAGAGGTACATTTGCAATGCAATCGGTCTCGCATTTGTGAAAGTTAGAGCTATTTGCGTTGAAAATGGAAATGTTTTTTATTTTTGTTATTTTGTTTGCAGTGGTGTGATGATATTTGCATAAAGCTATTGCCATTCGTATGACCCTGGCCACGACAAGATTAAGCAAATGGCAATGAAATAAACTGGCTGGTTACATTTAAATGTCTTTTGAAAAAAAAAGTCTAGTTTTTTTGCTTTGGAACAGGCAGGTGCACATTCCTGTGCTTGTGAGCGTCTCTTGAAAACGACTTACAAGAATGAGCAGCACTACAGACAGTTGCAGGGGCTTTGGCCTGCCGTTGACCTTGCACAGCGGGGGCCTCACAAACAGACTGGTGCAGGGGGATTGGCCTGCGGTTGACCTTGCACAGCTCTCGGTCCTCTGAGCATCTGCAGCTCCTGTGATGCATCCTCCGGCCAGCTCTCAGTCCTCTGAGCATCTGTAGCTCCCGTAACGCATACTCCTGACAGCTCTCGGTCCTCTGAGCATCTGCAGCTCCCGTGACGCATCCTCCAGACAGCTCTCGGTCCTCTGAGCATCTGCAGCTCTTGTGACGCATCCCCTGAACAGCTCTCTGTCCTCTGAGCATCTGCAGCTCCTGTGACGCATCCACCGGACAGCTCTCAGTCCTCTGAGCATCTGTAGCTCCCGTAACGCATACTCCTGACAGCTCTCGGTCCTCTGAGCATCTGCAGCTCCCGTGACGCATCCTCCAGACAGCTCTCGGTCCTCTGAGCATCTGCAGCTCCGTTTACGCATCCCCTGAACAGCTCTCGGTCCTCTGAGCATCTGCAGCTCCTGTGACGCATCCTCTGACAGCTCTCGTCTCTCGTCCACTGAGCATCTGCAGCTCCTTTGACGCATGCTCTGGACAGCTCTCGGTCCTCTGAGCATCTGCAGCTCCTGTGACTCATCCTCTGGACAGCTCTTGGTCCTCTGAGCATCTGCAACTCCTGTGACGCATCCCCTGAACAGCTCTCGGTCCTCTGAGCATCTGCAGCTCCTGTGACGCATCCTCTGGACAGCTTTCGGTCCTCTGAGCATCTGCAGCTCCTGTGACGCATCCTCTGAACAGCTCTCGGTCCTCTGAGAATCTGCAGCTCCTGTGACACCTCCTCTGGACAGCTCTTGGTCATCTGAGCATCTGCAGCTCCTATGACACATCCTCTGGACAGCTCTTAGTCCTCTGAGCATCTGCAGCTCCTGTGACGCATCCTCTGGACAGCTCTTGGTCCTCTGAGCATCTACAGCTCCTGTGACACCTCCTCTGGACAGCTCTTAGTCCTCTGAGCATCTGCAGCTCCTGTGACGCATCCTCTGGACAGCTCTTGGTCCTCTGAGCATCTACAGCTCCTGTGACACCTCCTCTGGACAGCTCTTAGTCCTCTGAGCATCTGCAGCTCCTGTGACGCATCCTCTGGACAGCTCTTGGTCCTCTGAGCATCTGCAGCTCCTGTGACGCATCCTCTGGACAGCTCTTGGTCCTCTGAGCATCTGCAGCTCCTGTGACGCATCCTCTGGACAGCTCTTGGTCCTCTGAGCATCTACAGCTCCTGTGATACATCCTCTGGACAGCTCTCGGTCCTCTGAGCATCTGCAGCTCCTGTGACGCATCCACCGGACAGCTCTCGGTCCTCTGAGCATCTGCAGCTCCTGTGACGCAGGGACAGCTCTCCATCCTCTAAGCATCTGCAGCTCCTGTGACCCATCCTCTCGACAGCTGTCGGTCCTCTGAGTATCTGCAGCTCATTTGACCCATCCCCTGGAAAGCTCTCGGTCCTCTGAGCATCTGCAGCTCCTGAGACGCATCCCTGGACAGCTCTCGGTCCTCTGCAGCTCCTGTGATACATCCCCTGGACAGCTCTTGGTCACTGTTATGTCAAGCATGCAACATTCTCGTTACAGGATTGTGATGACCTCTGACCTCACATCTCTGTAGTTGGCCCTCTAAGTCCTTGGCCATAACCTCTGGTACAAACATTCTTGGTAAGGCGCGGCTGCTAGTGAAGTGATCCCTGTTAGACCTGGCACCATTGGCGTGGATCTCCCTTCCATTTTTGCTGTTGCCTCATGTATTTTTGCTGGTGTTAGATGCTTTCGGCACTGTGGCACTGCTATCCAGTGCCACAGTGCAAGTGGTCCTTATTGTAAATTGATGTATCAATCAGTGGTTCCATGTTTGCTTATTTGGTTTACTTGTCAGACCCTAGTCTAGTGCACTGAGTGTGCCCAGGGTGTGTAAATCCAAATGCTACTGATGGGCCTGCAGCACTGGTTGTGCCACCCACAGAAGCAGCCTTGTAAAATGTGTCTAAGGTCTGCCATTGCAGAGCCAGCGTGCAGTCTGGTACTGTCATGCTGACTAGGCAAGTGCACCCACTTGCCAGTCCCTAAACCTTCCCTTTTCTTCATATAAGTCACCTCTATAGTAGGCCCAAGGGTGGGGTGCATTGTAAGTATAAGGTAGGACAAGCCCTGATGTGTGTGGCATGTCCTAATAGTGAATTACAGCCATTTTCGTTTTTCACTATTGCAAGGCTACCTGTTCTCCATTGGCCAGAATGGGCTGTTAGAGTTATTACATTTTATAATCCTAACTGTCTCAGAGAACATGGTAGAAATTTGAGTTTAGTATGCCTGGAATAATAAAATACATCTTTTAGTGAAGTTTATTTTAATATTCTGTGTTTGCAAATACCACTTTTAGAAAGTAGGTATTTGCTAGTCTAACCATTCAAACCTGTCTCTGCTAGGTTGTGTATTCCTTTGTCTGCCATTGCAGAGCCAGCGTGCAGTCTGGTACTGTCATGCTGACTAGGCAAGTGCACCCACTTGCCAGTCCCTAAACCTTCCCTTTTCTTCATATAAGTCACCTCTATAGTAGGCCCAAGGGTGGGGTGCATTGTAAGTATAAGGTAGGACAAGCCCTGATGTGTGTGGCATGTCCTAATAGTGAATTACAGCCATTTTCGTTTTTCACTATTGCAAGGCTACCTGTTCTCCATTGGCCAGAATGGGCTGTTAGAGTTATTACATTTTATAATCCTAACTGTCTCAGAGAACATGGTAGAAATTTGAGTTTAGTATGCCTGGAATAATAAAATACATCTTTTAGTGAAGTTTATTTTAATATTCTGTGTTTGCAAATACCACTTTTAGAAAGTAGGTATTTGCTAGTCTAACCATTCAAACCTGTCTCTGCTAGGTTGTGTATTCCTTTGTCTGGCTTTGTGAGTGACAGGACTGGAGGATTCCAAGAGACAGGCTGAGTCACCCTGTGGTGAATAGAGAGATCTGCATCTAGATGGGAGGGAGGAGTTGCACCTGGGGCCTGAATAGGGCTGTGCCTGCCTTCCACAATGCTGGCTCCACCCCTTGGGGAGCGGCTGATGTCTCTGCCCTGCACACTGAAAGAAGAGCAGGAGTCCTGTAAACAAAGTTCTCCAGGACTGTACTTGCCTTCCACAATGCTGGCTCCACCTCCTGTGGGGCGTCTGATGTGCATGCCCTGCACTGTGAAAAGAAAGGAGAAGTCTGGTAAACAGAGTGCTTCAGAACTGGTTTGGACTGGACAAAAGCCCCTCTCCCCTCAGAGAACAAAGGATTTGGGGATATAAATATTGGGACCCTGATCCCATGAAATTAGATCACTTTGGACTACAAGAAGAAACCTTTACTGAAGCTCAACTCGGACAAGGCGGAGGTCCTCATCCTCGGACAATTCCCATCCGCTTGGGATGACTCCTGGTGGCCCACGACGCTGGGCTCCGCACCATCACCCACGGACCATGCACGCAACCTGGGATTCATCCTAGACTCCTCCCTCACGATGACCAAGCAAGTCAACGCAGTCTCGTCCTCATGTTTCAGCACCCTGCGCATGCTCAGAAAGATCTTCCGGTGGATCCCCACCGAAACCAGAAAGACAGTCACCCAGGCCCTCGTCACCAGCCGACTGGACTACGGGAACGCCCTATACGCAGGAACCCCTTCAGCGCATACAGAACGCCTCCGCACGACTCATCCTCGACATCCCTCGCCACAGCCACATATCCGCCCACCTGAGAAACCTGCACTGGCTCCCCGTCAGCAAGCGGATCACGTTCAGGCTGCTCACCCACGCACACAAAGCGCTCCACAACATGGCCCCCGAATACCTCAACAACCGCCTCTCGTTCTACACCCCCACACGCCAGCTCCGCTCCCCCAGCCTCGCCACCGTCCCACGGATTTGCAGAACCACCACCGGAGGAAGATCGTTCTCCTACCTGGCAGCCTAGACATGGCACTCCCTCCCCGCACACCTACGACTGACCCAGAACCATCTCACCTTCAGGACCCGGTTATTCGAGCAATAGCGGCAACCCCCCTCCCTACAGCGCCTTGAGACCCTCACGGGTGAGTAGCGCGCACTATAAATGTATTGATTGATTGATTGATTGAGGAGAGGAACCTGAAGAAACTGAGGAGAGACTCTTCCCAAGCTGAAGTGCTGCTTGGGGGATTGGCCTGCAGTGGTTGCCTTACTGCCAAAGGAAGGAGAAAGGAACTTTGTGTACTTTGCTTTCAACTTGTGAAGGATCTCCAAGGGCTTGGAAAAGAGCTTGCCTCCTGCTGAAGTCTCAGGGACAACAGACTTCACCCCCAGCTCCCCAGAATTCTGGTGGAAGTGCCTGCTTCTGTTTTGGGCCTTCTGAGGAACTGCGTGTCGCAAGGAAGCGCAACTCAATGAGAAGCGTGTCGCTGTGCCTGCCATCGCAACTCCAACGGAGAGTGTCGCCGCTGGAACTGTCACACTGCACCTCATCGGAGAGAAGCGTGCCGCAACGAAGAGGAAGCGTGTCGCCGTCGCAACTCCAAAGGAGGGTGTCGCCGCTGTAGTTGTCACACTGCACCGCATCAGGAGAAGAATCTCGCACCGAGGTCGGAGCGTTTCGCCGTCGCTGTGCCTGCCGTCGCAACTCCGAAGGAGGGTGTCGCCGCTGGAACTGTCGCATTGCACTGCATCGACCAAGAGCACCTCGCATCCCCGAGAAGTGCGCCGCCGCGGAGCTGCTGTCGTCCCATCTTGGTGTCGCCGCTGTAGTTGTCGCTTCGAGCGGAAGCTTCACTCATCGTGGGAGAAGAGCACCGCCGCTGGAGCTGCTGATGTCGCATCTTGGATGTTGCCGCTGTAGTCCACGCATCGAACCAAGAACTTCTCACATCCCCGAGAAGCGTGCCGCATCTAGAACATTTTCACGTCTTTATTTCTTTGTATCTGAACTTTGCCGCATTTTCCATCTCTGCAACATTGCTTGTCGTGGAAGCGCAACGCAACCTAAGGTACATTGACGCAAAGTGTCGCATCTAAGAACTCAACTGAACTAAGCTTAAATCTACCATCTTAAAGTAATCATAGTGTGCATTTTTGTCTTTTATGGTCTTGTGGTAACTCTATATAAAATCTGCTTTTTTTATATAAAACCTGTGTGGTGTCCATTTGTAGTTTCGTCACTGGGTTACTGTGAGAAGTTGGCCTGGTATATAATGCTCACTAGTTCTAGTGATCACTTTGTACCATGCCAAGCAACCCTTATGATGATGGTTGTAATTCAACCTTGTAGACCAGTTATCCTAGTGGTAACGTGGACAAAGCAGTCTTAGGCTAAACTCTGAAAGGCATGTGAAGCCAGCTGTTATACCATACACAACCCCCTTGAATACCAAATGAAAGGGACACCACACAGATATATATTGAAAATATATATTGATTTATTAACTATTAAAATCCCCTGGACTCTTTATGAGCACAGAAGCACAAGCGTTAAATCACAAGACAGTTTAAAATACACAAAAGTTGCACAATATGGATGAGCCCTAGGGGCCACTTAAACCATATACTAAGAAAGTGGTATAAGAGATACCAATTGGAAAGTGAAGAGGCCTAGGGCCTTGGGAATCGCTGGAGCTATTCGAGACTGGAGTTAATTAAGTCGGGAAAGGCCCACGGGACTCGGGTGCAGTGTCCAAAGTGCACGCACTTCTCAATACAAAGTCTATGGTGCGTAAAAAGCACAAAGTTAGAAAGTTAGGAACCTTCCGAGTGACCTACGGAGCTGAAACTTAAAACACAGGCCCTTGGGATGTGTACCAGTGCAGGAGCACCGGCGGAGCTGAGTTACCTCACCCACAGGAAGCGGGTGCACAGGGTCGAAGTAGTGTCGGGTTTCGTCACGCTGGTCGATGGTGCTTGGAGCTGAAGATGCTGCAGGCGGCTCGATGAGAAGAGTTCCGGTGGATCCAAGGGTGGATCTGAAGATGTGAAGACCTGAAAGCAGAGGGGACAATGTTCAAAGTCACTAGCCAGTGACTACCGTGGAACCAGATCGGAACCAGGCGATGTCGGGTGCAAACAGGCATTGTCGGGTAGCTTCTTTCTGCAGCCACGTGGATACCCGGGGTCGAGGACGTCCAGGAGTCGGTCACGAGCTGTCCCACGCAGGCTTCTCGCTGTTGGCGGTGTCGGCACCTCGATCGGAGCAACCAGGCCTTGGCAAAGGCAAGCCAGGCAGAAAGTAAAAGATGCTTAACACTCGGACCAGCAAGGTCAGAGCGGGTGCTCCTTTTTACAGGAGCTTGGGTAGGTCTGGCGCAACCAGACCTGCTGTGTAAATCTTCGGGTTCGTCGCCAAGATGGCCGCTGACCACGTGGCTAGTGGCCGGGATGGCGCGTCGAGTGGCACAATGCAAAAGGGCCCCACGCAGATCGTGGAGATGCTGGAGGGCTGGTCTTCGGTGCAAGGGCTGCTCGGTGGTGGGGGTTCTCAATCCCCAAAGCACAACGTCGAGGATGCCTCAGAAGCTGCGCAGTCAGCTGTTCGAGTGTCTTCCAAGAGGTCCGGTCCCACGTCACTCGGTGCCTCCACGGGTCCCTTCTTTGCAGGGACTGTGGATCGGGCTCTGAGAGGTCTGGGAGTCTGGTTCTTGTCGGGCTCTGGGCTCGGTCTCCGGCGGGAGGCGGCGGCAAAGCAGACGTCGGGTCGCTGGTTGGTACCTGTGTTCACAGGGTGGCCACTCCTAGGCCACAAGGGAGATTCTCTTCAGTCTTCTGTGCAGCAGAATGTCGAAGTCCAGTCTTCTTCTTTGTTTAAAGTTGATTTCAGGATGATCTGCTGTGCAATGGCACTGCTCCCCCTCTTATTCCCAATCTAGGGGGTGGATCACCTACTAGGTCCCTCCTCTGGGAGGAACCAGGAAGCGGGCGGGTACACCCCCTTTCCTTTGTCCAGCTCCGCGCCAGGACTGGGGCTGGAAGGCCCCAGAACCGGTTTGGACTGGCCTATGCACGGGGACACCTTGTGTGCCCCGGGCATGTCTGATTCTATTCAGCCCTGTCCTACCCAATACACAAAATCCTGTCTGGGGTGGTGCTCGCACCTCCCAAGGCAGGAAACCCTTTGTCCAGGCCACCATCTGCCGAGTTTCGGTCAGCAGCAGGAGGCCAGACTTGTGTCTGTGGTGGCAGCGTCCATTTTGTGAAGCTGAGGCTCTGTTTAACTTTAACCGGGGTTAAGGCTACACACATGTCGTGTCCCTCTAGAAGGGTGGAATGCTATCCCCGTCGCCAGAATTGGCGAGGGGATAGTATTCCAATTCGTATGACACCTTACTCGACATGTTTTGATAAAGCCAAACCAAAGATAGCATTTAACCGCGAGGATTATAATGCACTTAAGAGTATATGGTATGGCAATATCCCGGAACAGCCTAGGGAGTTGTTCCCGACAGCTGCAGACAGGCTCAGCTCATGCTAGAGCACCATCTCACATATTTCCAAGCACTCTGCCTCCAGGATTGATGAGGCCTTCCATAGGAGTGGCTGATAGGAACATATGTGTCCAGTTTAGGGTTAGGCACAGACATACTGTACCTAAGTAAGAGGTGGTTACACCGACTTACCCCAGCTGAGTGATCAGCCAGTTGTGTCAAATATGGAGGCCAGGCCAGGGGTGGCATAATACATGCTGCAGCCCCTGGTAGGCCTTGGATACACCTATGCCCTGGGCACCTAGGGTGCACTTATACAGGGGCTCATAAGGTGAACCAGTTCCAATTCGTAATGCACCTAGAGTGCATTGGCAGTAATTTAGAGAGAGAACAGCAGGCTGTGGGTCTGATTAGCAGGCCCACAGCCACATTAAGTCAGAAACCAGTGAAGCAAAAAGCAAAAATTTGGGGTGACCATAGGATAGCAGACCCTACTCTCCTACATAACCCCCCCCCAAACGCAGGGACATTAGACTAACCTTGACCAGTTGTGTCTTCATGTTCTAAGTGGAAGTACCTGGAGAGACCATCTGCGTTGCCATGGTCAGTCCCTGGGCGGTGCTCCACTGTAAAGTCCATCCCCTGTAGGGAAATGGACCACCTGAGTAGTTTGGGGTTTTCACCCTTCATCTGATTAAGCCATAGGAGGGGCTTATGGTCGGTCTGAATCTTGAAGTGAGTACCAAATAAGTATGGCCTCAACTTCTTCAGGGCCCACACCACAGCAAAGGCCTCCCTCTCTATAGCTGACCAACGTTTCTCTCTGGGGGTCAGCCTTCTGCTAATGAAAGCAATGGGCTGGTCCTGGCCATCTACATTAAGCTGTGAAAGCACTGCTCCCACTCCCAACTCAGAAGCATCTGTTTGGACAATGAACTCTCTTGAGTAGTCAGGACTCTTCAGGATAGGTGCAGAGCACATGGCCTTCTTCAGGTCATCAAATGCCTTTTGACAGATTTCTGTCCACTGAACCTTTTTGGGCATCTTCTTGGATGTCAGATCATTAAGAGGAGTCACAATGGACCCATAGTTCTTAACAAACTTCCTGTAGTACCCAGTCAGGCCCAAGAAAGCTCTGACCTGAGTCTGGGTAGTTGGAGGGGACCAGTCCTTGATGGTCTGGATCTTACTCTCCAGTGGTTGAACTTGGCCTCCACCTACAAGGTGGCCCAGGTATACAACCTTGCTCTGCCCTATCTGGCACTTTGTTGCCTTGATAGTGAGGCCTGCCTTCTGCAGAGCCTCAAGCACTTCCTTCAGGTGGACCAGGTGATCCTCCCAGGTGGAGCTAAAGACAGCAATATCGTCCAGATAAGCTGCACAAAAGTCATCCAACCCAGTGAGGACTTGATTCACCAACCTTTGGAAGGTGGCAGGTGCATTTTTCAAACCAAAGGGCATCACCACAAACTGATAATGCCCACTAGGGGTAGAAAATGCTGTCTTGGCTTTAGACTCCTCAGCTAACCTGATTTGCCAGTAGCCAGCTGTCAAGTCAAATGTGCTCAAATATTTGGCAGAAGCCAACTTGTCAATGAGCTCATCTGCCCTTGGAATAGGGTGTGCATCTGTCCTGGTGACAGCATTGAGTCCTCTGTAATCCACACAGAACCTCATCTCTCTCTTGCCATCTTTGGTGTGAGGTTTGGGGACCAGAACCACTGGGCTAGCCCAGGGGCTGTCTGAAGGCTCAATGACACCTAATTCCAGCATCTTTTGCACCTCAGTCTTTATACAGTCCCTGACGTGGTCAGGTTGCCTGTAAATCTTGCTCTTTACAGGAAGACTGTCACCAGTGTCCACCACATGTGTACACCAGTTAGTCTGACTGGGTGTCAATGAGAACATATGCCTGTATGCCTGTAGAACTTGTCTGCAGTCATGTTGCTGATGTTCAGTGAGGTTGCCACCTAAGGCCACACCATCAACTGAGCCATCCTCAGGGTTCTGAGTGAGCAGGTCTGGGAGAGGGTCACTCTCTTCCTCCTGTCCCTCATCTGTAGCCATGAGCAAGCCCATGTCTGCCCTGCTGACATATGCCTTCAATCTGTTCACATGGAGCACCCTGTGGGGGCTCCTGGGAGTTCCTAGGTCCACCAAGTAGGTAACCTCTCCCTTCTTTTCCAGAATTGTATGGGGTCCAGACCATTTGTCTTGGAGTGCTGCTGGGGCCACTGGCTCCAACACCCATACCTTCTGTCCAGGCTGAAATTCAACAAGGACAGCCTTTTGGTCATGCCAAGCTTTTTGTAATTCTTGGCTAGCCTCAAGGTTTTTAGATGCCTTTTCCATGTACTCTGCCATCCTGGAGCGGAGACCAAGTACATAGTCCACTATGTCCTGTTTAGGCTTTTTGAGAGGTAACTCCCATCCTTCCTTCACTAGACACAGGGGTCCTCTTACAGGGTGCCCAAACAACAATTCAAAGGGGCTGAAGCCAACCCCCTTTTGAGGGACCTCTCTGTAAGCGAACAAAAGGCAGGGCAGAAGGATGTCCCATCTTCGCCTGAGCTTTTCAGGTAATCCTTTAATCATGCCCTTTAGGGTCTTGTTAAATCTCTCAACAAGCCCATTGCATTGTGGGTGATAAGGAGTGGTGAACTTGTAGTTGACACCACATTCCTTCCACATAGCTGTCAAATATCCAGACATGAAGTTGGTACCTCTATCTGATATTACCTCCTTAGGAAACCCCACTCTGGAGAAAACTCCAAGTAAGGCCCTGGCCACAACAGGAGCTGTTGTGGTCCTAAGGGGAATTGCCTCTGGGTACCTGGTGGCATGATCCACTACCACCAGTATGAATCTGTGCCCAGATGCTGTAGGGGGATCCATTGGGCCAACAATATCAATCCCCACTCTTTCAAAGGGAACCCCCACCACAGGTAGTGGTATCAGGGGGGCCTTTGTTGTTCCACCTGCTTTACCACTGGCTTGGCAGGTTTCACAGGAGCGACAAAACTCCTTGGTGTCTTCAGACATGTGAGGCCAGTGAAAGTGAGGGACAAGCCTGTCCCAAGTCTTGTTCTGGCCTAGGTGTCCTGCTAAAGGAATATCATGGGCCAAGGTGAGTAGGAAGCCCCTAAATTGCAGAGGTATAACCAACCTCCTGGTAGCACCAGGCTTGGGGTCTCTAGCCTCTGAATAAAGGAGTCCATCGTCCCAATATACTTTATGGGCACCTTGAGCATTCCCAGCAGCCTCAGCAGCAGCCTGCTGTCTGAGGGGTTCAAGAGAAGGACAGGTTAACTGAGCCTGCCCCAAGTCTGCCCTAGAAGGTCCCCCTGTCCCCAGAAACTCAACCTGATCAGGTTCAAGTTCTTCAGGGACAGTTCCTTCAGGGGTCTCAAGATCAGTTTCCTGTGAAGCCTGATCCTCACTTGTAGGCAGTTGGGAAGGCGCAGCCTTAACCCTCCTGTTCTTCTTCTTGGGAGGTACTTGGTCCATTGTTCCAGGATCCAAGACCTGAGGTTCAGAGAGGCACTTTTTGGCCTGTGACCTGGTCACAGCAAGGACATGTGATGATATCCCTAACATCTCTGCATGAGTCCTGTACTCAACTTCTGACCATAGAGAGTTCTCCAGGTCATTGCCCAACAAACATTCTACTGGGAGATCAGCACTAACCACAACTTTCTTTAGGCCAGTTACCCCTCCCCAGGAAAAGTTAACAAGTGCCACACTATGTGTAGTAGTGACATTGCTGGCATTGGTCACCAGGTAATCATCGCCTGGCATGTATTGTCCAGGGTCCACAAAGTTAGGTGTCACCATAGTGACACTGGCACATGTGTCCCTGTAAGCTTGAGCCACTTTGTTGTTAATCAAAGGTGTCTGCCTGTATTTGCCCAGGTTACTGGGACTTATGTCAGGGGTCAAATCTATGTCCCCTTCACAAATCAGAACAGCCTGTGTAAGGGTTCTGACTAGGTCAGAATCTCCTTCAGTTCCCAAAGTGATACCCACTAAACCCTTGGCCTGAGGACCAGCACTGCTAACTGTACTAGTGGGTGCAGGTGCCTTAGGGGCTGCAGTGCTGGGGGCTCCACCCTTTTTACACTCACTTGTCCAGTGAGAGGTGTTTTTACAAGTTTTACACCAGGGTTTCTTCTGACCTTCTTTCTTCTTCTTCTTGGAAGTTTGGGACCCACCCTCTGTCTCAGTTTGGGGCCCTGTTGAAGACTTCTGGTCTTTAGCTTTCTGCTCCCCACCCTTCTGGTCTGTTTTCTTCTGGTCACCACCCTGGTTCTGGTTCTTTTGCTTAACTCTGGTTCTTACCCATTTATCTGCCCTCTTTCCCAAATCTTGGGGAGAGGTCAAATCTGAGTCAACCAAATGTTGATGCAACTGCTGGTTCTGACAATTATTTAAAATTTGTTCTCTCATCAGCAAATTATACAATCCTTCATAGTCTGTAACCTTGCTTCCCAGCAACCATCCCTCCAGAGCCTTAGTGGCACACTCAACAAATTCAGACCAGTCCTGAGTCTGTGTCTTCTGGGTATCTCTGAACATTAACCTGTACTGTTCAGTGGTTAAGCCTAACCCATCAATCAGAGCACTCTTCAGGACCAGGTAGTTTCTAGAATCCCCATCACTAACTGTGAGGAGTCTGTCTCGGCCTCTACCTTCAAAGGAGAGCCACAAGATTGCTGCCCACTGCTCCTGAGGAATCTGCTGTACTCTGCAGGCTCTCTCCATTGCAGTAATCCATTTATGGATATCATCCCCAGCTTTGTAGGGGGGCACAATCTTACTCAGGTTTCTATTATCAAAAGACCTGTCTTTATCCTTGTGGATATTGCTGCCACCAGTGGGTTCTATTACCCCACTCTCTCTAGGCTGTCTTGCTCTAGCAAGTTTCTCTTGGGCCAGGGCAATCTCTAACTCTTGTCTCTGGACTCTCAATTCAGCCTCTCTAATTTGAGATTCTCTCAATTTGGTCTCATGTTCCCTTCTCTGAGGGCTAGTCATCCTTCTTCTGGAGTGACCATGAGAACCTCTAGAAGCATGGGAGTTGTCAGAGTCACCTGAGTGAGTCCTTCTCCTCCTAAGCTCCTGGTTAAGTCCACCTGGGGGTCTGAATGGGTTGTTACCTGATTCATTCCCAAGCAAGCTTAAGTTAGCCTGGTTCAGTCTACTGACCAGCACCTGACTATTTCTGTCATCATCTGACTCACTGCTTTCCACCTCCTCCTCTTCCTCTTCCTCTTCCTCTACATCTACCTGAGGAGCTCCAGTGGTGGAGGCTTCCTCATCTACCAGGATGATAGGGGCAGGGGTGTCTACAGTGTCATCCTCTGAAGGATGGCCTCCTTCAGCATCCCCTGTGGGGTTTGCCTTAGAGGGCTTTAGAGTCTCAGACTGGTCTAAGAGCTCTCTTAGGTGGTCTGTAGTAGGGAAAGGCCCTGTCTTCAGACCCCTTAAGACACAAAGCTGTCTTAATTCCTTAAAGGAAAAAATAGCAAATTTGGATGGTGCCCTTGGAGGGTCACTCTCAACAGGAGTAAGTCCACTGGACCCCTCTGCTCCAGACATTGCTCTAGTGTGGGTGGATGTGTTGCAATCTACCTACACTGGTGTTTACCTACTAAACCTATCTAGTAGTTGTAGCTAGGGTGTGCTACTCCCTTTGCTCTACAACAACTAAGTTCAGTAGAACTTAAGTATACTAGTCTTGTTTTATATGTACCTAGCAGGTACCTGTATGATCTTTCAGATGATAATCTCAAAGATTGTAATGGTAAAACAACAGCAAGCTCAGATCCCAATCCGCTGCTCACCAATGTGAGAAGTTGGCCTGGTATATAATGCTCACTAGTTCTAGTGATCACTTTGTACCATGCCAAGCAACCCTTATGATGATGGTTGTAATTCAACCTTGTAGACCAGTTATCCTAGTGGTAACGTGGACAAAGCAGTCTTAGGCTAAACTCTGAAAGGCATGTGAAGCCAGCTGTTATACCATACACAACCCCCTTGAATACCAAATGAAAGGGACACCACACAGATATATATTGAAAATATATATTGATTTATTAACTATTAAAATCCCCTGGACTCTTTATGAGCACAGAAGCACAAGCGTTAAATCACAAGACAGTTTAAAATACACAAAAGTTGCACAATATGGATGAGCCCTAGGGGCCACTTAAACCATATACTAAGAAAGTGGTATAAGAGATACCAATAGGAAAGTGAAGAGGCCTAGGGCCTTGGGAATCGCTGGAGCTATTCGAGACTGGAGTTAACTAAGTCGGGAAAGGCCCACGGGACTTGGGTGCAGTGTCCAAAGTGCACGCACTTCTCAATACAAAGTCTATGGTGCGTAAAAAGCACAAAGTTAGAAAGTTAGGAACCTTCCGAGTGACCTACGGAGCTGAAACTTAAAACACAGGCCCTTGGGATGTGTACCAGTGCAGGAGCACCGGCGGAGCTGAGTTACCTCACCCACAGGAAGCGGGTGCACAGGGTCGAAGTAGTGTCGGGTTTCGTCACGCTGGTCGATGGTGCTTGGAGCTGAAGATGCTGCAGGCGGCTCGATGAGAAGAGTTCCGGTGGATCCAAGGGTGGATCTGAAGATGTGAAGACCTGAAAGCAGAGGGGACAATGTTCAAAGTCACTAGCCAGTGACTACCGTGGAACCAGATCGGAACCAGGCGATGTCGGGTGCAAACAGGCGTTGTCGGGTAGCTTCTTTCTGCAGCCACGTGGATACCCGGGGTCGAGGACGTCCAGGAGTCGGTCACGAGCTGTCCCACGCAGGCTTCTCGCTGTTGGCGGTGTCGGCACCTGAATCGGAGCAACCAGGCCTTGGCAAAGGCAAGCCAGGCAGAAGGTGAAAGATGCTTAACACTCGGACCAGCAAGGTCAGAGCGGGTGCTCCTTTTTACAGGAGCTTGGGTAGGTCTGGAGCAACCAGACCTGCTGTGTTAATCTTCGGGTTCGTCGCCAAGATGGCCGCTGACCACGTGGCTAGTGGCCGGGATGGCGCGTCGAGTGGCACAATGCAAAAGGGCCCCACGCAGATCGTGGAGATGCTGGAGGGCTGGTCTTCGGTGCAAGGGCTGCTCGGTGGTGGGGGTTCTCAATCCCCAAAGCACAACGTCGAGGATGCCTCAGAAGCTGCGCAGTCAGCTGTTCGAGTGTCTTCCAAGAGGTCCGGTCCCACGTCACTCGGTGCCTCCACGGGTCCCTTCTTTGCAGGGACTGTGGATCGGGCTCTGAGAGGTCTGGGAGTCTGGTTCTTGTCGGGCTCTGGGCTCGGTCTCCGGCGGGAGGCGGCGGCAAAGCAGACGTCGGGTCGCTGGTTGGTACCTGTGTTCACAGGGTGGCCACTCCTAGGCCACAAGGGAGATTCTCTTCAGTCTTCTGTGCAGCAGAATGTCGAAGTCCAGTCTTCTTCTTTGTTTAAAGTTGATTTCAGGATGATCTGCTGTGCAATGGCACTGCTCCCCCTCTTATTCCCAATCTAGGGGGTGGATCACCTACTAGGTCCCTCCTCTGGGAGGAACCAGGAAGGGGGGCGGGTACACCCCCTTTCCTTTGTCCAGCTCCGCGCCAGGACTGGGGCTGGAAGGCCCCAGAACCGGTTTGGACTGGCCTATGCACGGGGACACCTTGTGTGCCCCGGGCATGTCTGATTCTATTCAGCCCTGTCCTACCCAATACACAAAATCCTGTCTGGGGTGGTGCTCGCACCTCCCAAGGCAGGAAACCCTTTGTCCAGGCCACCATCTGCCGAGTTTCGGTCAGCAGCAGGAGGCCAGACTTGTGTCTGTGGTGGCAGCGTCCATTTTGTGAAGCTGAGGCTCTGTTTAACTTTAACCGGGGTTAAGGCTACACACATGTCGTGTCCCTCTAGAAGGGTGGAATGCTATCCCCGTCGCCAGAATTGGCGAGGGGATAGTATTCCAATTCGTATGACACCTTACTCGACATGTTTTGATAAAGCCAAACCAAAGATAGCATTTAACCGCGAGGATTATAATGCACTTAAGAGTATATGGTATGGCAATATCCCGGAACAGCCTAGGGAGTTGTTCCCGACAGCTGCAGACAGGCTCAGCTCATGCTAGAGCACCATCTCACATATTTCCAAGCACTCTGCCTCCAGGATTGATGAGGCCTTCCATAGGAGTGGCTGATAGGAACATATGTGTCCAGTTTAGGGTTAGGCACAGACATACTGTACCTAAGTAAGAGGTGGTTACACCGACTTACCCCAGCTGAGTGATCAGCCAGTTGTGTCAAATATGGAGGCCAGGCCAGGGGTGGCATAATACATGCTGCAGCCCCTGGTAGGCCTTGGATACACCTATGCCCTGGGCACCTAGGGTGCACTTATACAGGGGCTCATAAGGTGAACCAGTTCCAATTCGTAATGCACCTAGAGTGCATTGGCAGTAATTTAGAGAGAGAACAGCAGGCTGTGGGTCTGATTAGCAGGCCCACAGCCACATTAAGTCAGAAACCAGTGAAGCAAAAAGCAAAAATTTGGGGTGACCATAGGATAGCAGACCCTACTCTCCTACAGTTACTGTATGTGGTCACAACTGCTTAACTTACAACGCCTCTGAAGTAAAGCCCTTCTGCTCGTGCCAAGCTGCCAAGGGGGTGAGCAGGGGTTATTTTAGGAGTGTAATCCCCTTATCCTGACTAGAGGAGAGGGTCCCTTTTGTCACAAGTACCTACCTGGGCCAACTAGAGACCCCCAAATCTAACAATCCCCACCCAGTAACAGCACCGCTAACATTGGAAACCCAGAGTTGAGTGTGTTCAATCCACCCATCACCTCCCCTCATGTCCCTTTGTCATAACAAATAATCAACAGAACCCTACCTCCCTCCGCCCTGTGTGCTTGGTGCACAGCCTCTGGAACTGAGTTACGTGATGAGGGAAGAAGAGCAGTCACCATTTGTGGCTCTTTTTGACATACTTTGCGACTTTTTAATACAAAATTCAGCTAATGTAGAATTTAGAGGGGACTTAATATATGCGCTCAGATCCCAAACTACCCAGTAACTAGTGTGTTAATGTGAGAATGACTTATAAAGCTAAACTACCTCAACTCGCAGGATGCCTTCTACAAGGGTGGGCAAAGTTTTAAACTACACCCTCGTGGTTGATCAAGGTTGGCAAACATCGTCCAGGTCCCAAAACGTGGCAAGTTTGCTAAATGCATTCAACTTCCGAGGTTCTCCACCCCTCAAATGTTAATATTTGTGAGGGTAACACATTTTGCTGAATTTTTTAAATAAACAGTGGAAAAAATATTTCACTAGAGGTAAGGTTTTGTAAAAGAATTATCACACCAATACGTTTGAGGAAGGGCTCAAGACGAGGTACCACGGAGGTGGACGGCTTCCCCTCACTTATTTTACCGGGATCTCGATAACTGGAGCAAATGGAGCCACACATTCACACTCTGGCCTCTCTGGGGCGAGATCGGAGCTCATTCAGAACGCTGCTCACACGCTGGCAATCGCATCTAAGGGGTGAGCGAGGGGAGGCAATGAGTCTGATGGTGCAAGCCACCTTTTGTGACGTCAGCATCCCCCACTTCTTTTTAGGTCGAAGCCTAGCGTAAGACTGCGCACATGCGCAGTCTCCCTGGCGAGATTTAGTGATATTGGGTAGCTTGCACTAGTGGGCTTTAAGCCCCGCCCCTCTTTCCCATTGGTCGGCGTCACCATTTATGCTAAACGGTGGCCAGCCATTGGAAAAAAGCTTGTGGTGACGTACAGTTTTCTCTCTGCCGTCCCACTTGGACTGACTGTCCTGAATTCCTGCTGGCGTAAAAGGTTTGTTATCTTCTTTGTGGGTCCAAACAGATGGCCCCTAAAGAAAATAATAAACCTTTTACGCCAGCAGGAATTCAGGGCAGTCCGTCCAAGTGGAACACCAGAAATAGAGAACTCGGCATCGTGGTGAGCACTTGTTTGCTCATATTTTAGCAGAGCTTCTGGAATAATTGAAAATGGATAGTTGAGCCTCGCCTCTCGTACCAGCCTTTATTATGATGTACGAGACAAGTGGGCCATATTGGAGTTGCACAATAGACAGGAGCAGTAGCAAAAAGTAACAAAAACACAATAAAATAATTGAAAGGCTGTAAAAGAACAATATGAAGATACTCTGCGAACTAATGCGAGTTAATGAGTTAGTGAGATTAACATGAAAGGAAAAAATTGTTTGTTTATAATCAAACTCCCTCATTTATGCCCCTTATACTAAATATTGTTAAGTGTTTAAAGAGTTTTCTAGCAAAGCTGATATTTTCCAACAATACACCAGAAACATGTGTTGTTTCCCCTGCTTTGTACTTTCGAGATGGCCGCTGTGGGTGACTTCACGTCAACGCCCAATAAGAGAAAGCCCAAGGCAGCGAAACTGGTTCCCCGCCCCTGCTCCAGCTGCCGCTTCCTCCCGGAGACACAGCGCCTTCCTCTTTGCGGTCGGAAGTGGTGCTTTTCTCTCGGGCTCAGGATGGCTGGTGCCGACGGAGACAACTTGCTTTACCCTAGAACCGTGCTGATCGACGAGCTGCGGATTGAGGATGTGCAGGTAAATCTTCAGGGGAAAAGAGAATGGTGGTCTGCCGAGGATTAGGGCATGGTAGAGGGCATGTCTCTCTTGGTGGCGAAGAGGTGCTACCGGGGGCGTGGCATGGCCTCACCTAGGATACCTCAGTGTTTGGCCTTGGTGTGAGGGAATGAATGTGGTCCGGTGTCGGTGTCCACTAGCTCAGTGAAACCGTAAAAAGGAAAATCGGTGTAGAATTATATTTCGGACACTTCACTAATACAGGGTAGCCTCCGTTGCGCATGATTACATCTTATATGTTGGAAAACTGTTTTTTAGGTGTCATTGTAGCAGGCCTGGCTCCAGGATCATCAGCATGGAAGGGCCATGAAAACGCCTGAGTGGGCCATTAATATGTATGGGGAGGCAGTAAAAATCAGCAAGTTTTTACGGAATACAGGGAAGGGGGCATTACCACGCTGGCTACATAAGACAGCGCCTGCATAGACCTACCGAACTATTGACACTACTTTATGTTCAAGTTGCTACATCAATTACAAACTGGGTTGGTTGCACACCAACATCTTCTGACATTCTTTAAATAGGCTTCCTTGATCGTACATCAGACAAAATGTTAGCACTGCCGTTGTTGCAAATATTTGAATGCTGGAAAACTACTGTATGCTTGCTTCATGAACTTTGAAACAACATTTGTTGAGTTGATGGGAACTTTTTGTAAAATAAATGTTATAATTTGGATATTGCATACGGTTACAAGCTATCTGGCAGTTATAAAGTGGAACCTCAGTTCAAATAAAGCTTAACAGCGCCACTGCTTTATCCTCTAGGATCTATATTTGCAGGGGGTTGAAACCAGGTGGTGTGCTCACCCTTCTCTTTTTCAGCCTCTATGTAGCCGATTTAGGGACTGCTTTGGCCAATCGTAAATCTTGACCCCCCAAAGCAGGAGTGGAACTTGACGTCACTGTTACAGTATGCATCTGACATCATATTCAACCAAATTACTATCCGTCTGTTGCATCAATTGTCCTTCATATGTACAGCGAAAACAATAAGACCGCAGTAAAAACAACAAACACAAATGATTTAGTATTTGGCAAAAAAGTTTTGAACCTATGGTTGTGGTGTATGAATAGTCCGACCTGCATTTGCGATATTATCAGCCTACAGATACCTTGATTAGGTTGAACAACAAAGCCAGTTATCATTATGATCTATCATCTCTAAACCTGAAAGCTGCTTCTCAAATATGTGTTGCATGCTTATTTACTCCCCTTGCAGGCCCAACAGCAAAGCCAGTCTTAGATGCAGAAAGGGTTATATTTCTGTGGCATGTGCTGCAGAGGCATAATTTTGGAAACTCTCAAAAAAGTTAGGCACTGAACCATATCTGCTCTGATTATTCAGGTTACCTCCCTCCCCTTTACAAGAACAGTCGTAACCAACTACACCTGGGAATAAAGCTTGCTTTGTCCTGATTTGGCACCAAACCAGAAATTCAAAGAGCCACATTAAATGCTTAGCTTAAGGGCTTTCCCATAACCCCATGGTTTACATTCATACTTGCATACTAACATTGACAGATATGCAGAAGATATGGCAAATTGGATTGGCATATGGTCTATTTAAAAGAATACTTATAAAACATCTAAATGACAAATCCTACTGAGTAGAGCTAACTGGTTGCTGAAAGAAAACATTCTGAGCTGGGGTTGACCACCTTTCATTCATTCATTTATAACTTTATTCAGTTAAAAGCAGATAACCATAAAAGTACACACATAATTTCATTATTCAAAGGTACAGCCAGAAAAAAAAACAGAAGATTACATTGTAAAAGGGGACATAAGCAATAATTAAAAGTTTGATTCTCACATACAAATTGATTTCCGCAATCTAAAAACATTCTTATAAAATTCAGAAATAGATGCCACAGTCAATATAGTATCTAATTTCTGCATTGCTAAAAAAGCTGGATGACAGCGATTAATTTCCATTTCCTTCAGTGTGGGAACAATCAATCTTTTCCGAGGTAATGTATAAAACTTACAGAAAAATAAAATATGGATATCCGATTGTTCAGATAGATCATCACACGGACATTTAGTTAAGTCTCGTGACCAAATATTCATAACAGGGAAGCCAAGAACTCTAAAAAGGATATTTAACCTAAAACGTGTTAAAACGAACCTCTCGTGTTCACTCATAGAACGGGTTAAATACGGTTGTAATTTACCCTGAGCCAATATCAATTGATGAGCTAATACGGTCTTTTTCTTTATTTCCTCACTGGCTCTTATATCTTCCAGGTACTTCATACACTGATTTTTCAGTAACTTCCTTGGGATATTGCACATTAAAAGTGGGTCATCATATTAATTCTGGCAGCCCATTTTCACAAGAAAATCTTTTACGTAAACAAACCATCTTATCCTGCTCACATGGTCTAAACTTATCACATCCATTATAATAGTGTGATTCAGTGCACACTCCTCGGTAGTCCAGACCCTATGCCATAAGAGTATTGGCTGGACCCTAATTGTGTCTTCAATATATGGTTGGCCGAGTTCCATGTGACAGATGTAACTTGAGACACTCTCAGGTACAGCTAAGATGTATCTCAGAAACATATTTTCTGCAAGCTGGATGGATTTTACATTGGCATATCCCCATATACCTGCGCCATAGACAGCAATTGATATGCATGTAGCCTTGAAAAATGTTAAAAGTTCAGCAGTTGGCTTTTTCCCCATTTTTCCCCAAAAATTTTTTAGGGCCATCATTGATTTACAAAACATAAATCTTCTTGCTTTTATTGCACTTGCCCATGTGCCGGCTTCATGAAACAGAATACCTAAATATGGGAAGCTGGGGGTGAAGTCCAAGGGACTAGCATTAATATACATAACCTTTTTCCGTTTGTTAATACCAGGGCCACAGTTCATTGAGAACGTTTTAGTGCAGTTAATTTTCAAGTCTAAATTTGACATAAAGGTATTAAAAGATGTTATCAGGCCTTGTAGGGCGAGGGGCGTCCGAGCCATTATGACCGCATCATCTGCGTAAAGGAGCGCAGGGATAGATCTTTTGGCTACTGTAGGCATATCCCTGCACTCTTGAAGTAAAGTTTTTTCATGGTCATTTATATAAACTAGGAATAAAAAGGGGACAAGAACGCACCCCTGACGTACCCCGCGCCCTATGCCAAATGATCTTGTGCACTCTCCGTTTCTTCCATAACGTACTGACGCAGTGGCACCTGAATATAGTTCTCTTAAAAAATAAATTAGTTTTTCTTCCACCCCCCAAGTTTTCTAAAATTATCCATAATTTACTATGCGAAACGCAATCAAATGCTGACTTTAAGTCAACAAATGTAAAATAAATTTGTTCCCTCTTAGCCCTGATATATTTTTGTTGCAGGATAAATAGGTTTAAGCACTGGTCTACCGTTCCTACCCCTTTCTGAACCCCATACTGAAGATCACTGATAACAGAGTTATCTTCCGACCAGCTTTGAAGTCTACTTAAAATAACTCTCCCAAGGATTTTTATGGAAGAATCCAGTAAAGAAATCGGTCGATAGCACATACAATTTTGTCTATCTCCCTTTTTAAATATGGGCACGATGACAGGTGTAAGCCACGAGGGGTTTAAGCCTATCTCGGAGGTGGCATTAAATAGTTGTACTAAGATAGGCCCCCACAACTCGATATTATTTTCAAACAGATCAGGTGGTATGCCATCTGGGCCCGCAGCTTTACCTCCCCGAGTTGCTTTAAGACTCGTAGTTACTTCTTCCATGGTAACATCCAGTTTCATGCCCATAGCCCTCTCTTCCCCTGGAATTTGAAATATTATTTGCTGCACCCCATACGGAGTGCTATACAATTGGGCATAATGATTTACCCATTTATCCTCTGTAATTGCAATTTCAATACGTGCCTTAGTATTATCAATAAAGAATGGGGCGTTCACTGCTTTCCAAAAAGCAGATGAGTCCCTACTCTGTGAGGCCTTGCATAGTGACTCCCATGCATCCCTTTTAATAGCCGCTTTCCTTTTATTCAATACCTCGTTGTAAATTTTCCGCGACTCCCTAACCAATAGGAGGTCACGGGGGACCGCATGTAGAGCCTTCTTAAGTTTCGAGTGGGCCTTTTTGCATGCTGAGTCAAACCAACTCCTGGTCAATTCTTTACGATTTTTTAATTCCATCCATAAGCTATCCTTGATGTGAGTTGCAATAATATGAAAATGTTTAATAATGCTCTGGCTATCAACATTCTCGTCCAGACAGATCAGGAAACTAGTTAAACATTTTGACATCAATTTGTATATAAAATCATCTGGGACCAGCTTACTCCATTTAAGAGAATAACCATTTTGTCTTCTCATGGTTACATCTGGGACAGTCTGGCTACAGGTATGATCTCCGCCTAAATCCCGAAATGGATTTGAGATCTCCATAGTTAGTAGTGGATAGTGGTCACTAAGTGCGATATTTAGAGTCTTACAGCTTTTAATCTGGCGTCTGTACCTAGCAGAGAATAAGATAAAATCAATTGTCGTGGACGCACCCCTGCCAATAAATGTCGGTACAAAGGGAGACTCTGTTTGGCCAATTTCATTTGCGTACCCCAGATCACCGGAAAACAAAATTTCATTTAGCAAATCCCCACATATAGTATGTTCAAAATGTGTAAAAATTGTGTCCTGGTCCAACATAATACCGCAGATTCCTTGTCGTCCCCTTTTAGAAATTGTACAGTTAAAATCCCCCCCCCCCCCCATAACTGATACTTCTTTAAAATTTGTATCACTTTCCTTTTTTAATTCAATGCCCATTTTTTTTAACGTCGCTTTAATATCAACAGAGGGATGTTGTTATAAAAATTAATGATTATGACACACGCCACCTTGTTAATACAGATCTTCACCAGCTGATAGTAACTATTATTGGATAGTAATTGGACTTTCTCATATTTAAGCTGGTTCGATAGGTACGTACACAGACCCCCCTTAGCCCTGCCATGAGTTACATCCACTGCTGATGTAAACAGAGTTTTAAAATCGCAAAGGTGGAGGGGCTCTGTTATCCATGTCTCCTGAAAGCTTAAAATATCATACCTACTTATGGTGTTATGCCATATAAAGTTAGCTATTTTAGCTTTTAGACCTGCCACGTTCCAGAACATTAAGCGGCATACCTCCCCGTTATCTATGGGGATAATAGAATTACCAGGATCATTCCTTACAGAGGGCTCCCCAGCTGAGTCTCCCACTATGGGCAGACTCCTGAGTGCACCAAGTTTGCCAGGGTTATAGGTCACTTTTGCAGTGATAGAATTAAAGTGTTCAACCTTCTGTGTGTGGTCATTATGTCCACTTCTACCCATAGGGCCTCTCTCTAAGGAATCCTCCTCAACATGCTGCCAATCTGCTATCCCCTCCCTGGGCACCTTCACTGCCGTCGGAACACTATCGGATGATCTTTCAGGTGTTATTTGGTTTTCACAATGGTTGGGGATTTCTCTGGTAAGTCAGTTAACCGCTTCTAGTCCAGAGAGCATGGCAAATCGGTTAAAAGTTGGAATATATTGAAGCCATTAAAACTAAGGTCAACTGGTCTACCTGTGTGGTGGTTTCCTAGTTGGTATCTTGCCAGTGACATGGCTGGCGGTCTGGGGTAAAAATAACTTAGGTCCTGCGTAAATATACCTCCATCACCTCTCTGGGTGTACCAGCCTTGAAAGTAAGGGATTACACGCCTATCCTTAAAATTAACAATAATCAAATCCCCTAGTACAACCTTTGACCTGTGACCCAGCCACCCCACTCTCCTTACATGAAGGATTTCCCCATCTATGCTTGGTGGGAGTGGTCTGTTCTTGCTTAGCTAGTAAACTTCTTTGCTATTTAATTCAAAATATCCCTCCATTTTCTCAGTGGCTAATTCAGGGACCCCAGATAGGACAACTACATAAGGAGCTGCCTTAGGCGGCAGGTCAATACGAGGTAAGGATCTATTTATTTTTCCGGTAATACTGCATTCCTTATCTATATTAGACACTGTGTTTACCTGTCCCACAATAACTTCCTCTCTCTGTGATGAGGCACCACTAACATTTTCCAGCGGTGCCAAAGTATTAGGTAAGGATGGTAGCGGTGGATCCGCCTCACTTAATTCATTGCTTTTTTCCAACCCAGTTATTTTGATTGACTTATTCTGATTTTCATTCTGGTTTTGTGGGAGGTCAACCAATTTATTGATAAGTGCAGTATTCGACTTTATCGCTTCCTCTATAGACCCCCAATTTCTCCTCTATTCTCTTTAATCTTTCCACCAGTGGTATTATCAGAGATTTCAGTAGTTGTTAAATTTTTCCGAATAAGTCTTGGGTTTGATGAGGCATTGGGGAAAATGAGTCTACCATTGTTTTCTTGGGAGCTAGCAAATTTTCCTTAGGGGGGCTTATATGTATTTTTGCAGTTTTCGCTAATCTTCCCCTATGTCTGACCCCCCCACGCTTTCTTTTTGAGGTAGACCCATGCCCTTGCGGAACGGATTGCAGGCTATCCTTAATTTTCAGCTTATGGGGGGGGGCATAAGATACTCTCCTCAGATATGATTTCTAACATGGGCTCAATGCTTAAATCCTCTCGTGTAGATTCCCTGCTCAATGCTCTGGTAGCAGCCAGAGGCAAATAATGGGGCAAAGTACTGTCAATATTAGTTAGGTCCTTATCAGTGCCAGAGGTTGGTGGAGATCTTGGTGGAGTAGCGGCTCACTGAATTGGCCCCAAGGAGGACCGTTCATTATAAAGAGGTTCCAGGGATAAACGTCGCTCAGTAATTGCAATTTCATGTACTAGGACTGATGCAGCCCTAGTTATAAACTGATCTAGGGTCCCCGTAATTGTCCCTCCCACCAAGGACTTCCTGTGTTTGCCCAATTTTGAATTCATCTCACGTGATTTTGTTTTAAAAAATTACCTGATTATGTAGACATATAACAAGAATCAGATAAACAATCGCCTAACTAAATTAGACGTCCTTTGGCAGCATTACAGTAGATAGTATAGTCTTACTCACGTAACGTTTGTGGCGAATTAAGGGGGGTAGCCCAGCCCAGCCTCTTCCGGGCTATGACGGGCGCGGACGGGCCCGCCCTTGGCCCGGGCTTTGCCCGGACACGCCCGCGCACGTCCCGCGCTGCAGGAGTACGCGGCTGATCTTAAGGGCCAGAGTCGCCCAGCTGCCACGTCACCAGCTGTGCGCGCCGCGAGGCCCCCTGGGAGATGTGGTCCGGGGCCTTGCGAATGTTCCAAGCTCGTGTTCCTTTGGCGCCTTATCAGCACGCAGGTCAGAGGAGAAGATGCTGGCAATTCAAGACCCCGGGGTTTCCCCTAAGGTGAGCAATGTCCAAACAAAGGGAGGTAAAGGCAGCGAGTTCCGTGAAGCTGGTTGACCACCTACTTCTACAGTAAGTTGTAGAGATTTGGAAGGCCTGCTTCCTATGTTGCTTTTAGAATTAAGGTTTTGGGCTTTAATCATAGGAGGAACAATGTCAAGTGTGCATAAACTCATACTTAGCGGGTTGCTGTGAATTTTACAATAACATCAAAGAGTTTAAAATTCATGTATTTGTTGTTTCCTCAAGCTTAACAATGAACGAAGGAGGTGTTTAAAATGTCCCCTCACAAGACTAAGCATACAAAACTTTGCTTTTGTAGTAATTCCTTGATTAGGTGGGCAAGACCCTCTTCTCACAAGTGGTTTGTGAAATGTACAGGTGTCATATTGAAAAAGATTGAGTTGTAGAATATTGGTTTTTAATATGTACTGGCGATAACCCATGACTAACTATTCATTTTAGCTGCTTTGGTGAGGCAAGGTACTGTCAAACTTTTAAATTGTAACTGTGACATTTATTGTTTAGAACATATATATATGTATTGCTCACAATCATGTATGTATTTAATTGAATGAGTTTGAACCATTAAATCTTCCTGTTTACCTTTTATTTGTATTTTATTATTGTGCAAAACAGTACTGCCTCTGTGGCTAGTTGAGCAAATTCCTACTCAGACTTGTAGGTCTTGCCTTTATTCTTGTGCATCTCTGCGGACAAGTTTCTAATGGTGGCGAAACAACACTAAAGCCAATCTCCACAATTGTTTTACCTTTCTTCTTGGTGGTCCCACCAGGACTGGCTGTATGTATGCATGTACCCTAGCTAGTAAACATCTTGAGAGCCGTACAATATGTGAGGGGTTGGGAGTCTATCATTATGATTGCAGGAAATGATCTCTTGCTTGGTGTAGCTTGGATTTTTGCCTTATCTGATGTTGCTGGCTTTAGTACTCTGTGCACTCTACCCATGCTTACCAATCATAAAGTGCCTGGGCTCCCATTGTTAACCTGGTTAAAGTAGCTAATTCCTAAGGTGGAGAAATGTTGCACGTCAGTGACATTGAGTGCCACATGGTTGTGAGCTCCTACAGAAAGCACTGAAGTTGTTGCAGCAAAAGGTGTTCTCCCCTTTGCTCTCATGTGAATAAGACACTAAACACAGAGGACACGCTACAGGCACACACCAACCTGTTAAACAAGCATTGGCATAGCCAATAGGTCTCGCTTTTGGGACCTTATAAGTATTTAATTATGCAGCACAATATCCTTGGTGCAACAACATCAACTGTTGCATTGCTAAACACTTATAATGTCCCAAAAACGAGACCTATTGGCTATGCCAATGCTTGTTTAGGACTTGTGCCCCGGTGAGGGGTGTAACACTCCTCGCACACCTACAGTTATATTAGTTCATTTCTGAAACTTGCCCATTCAAGATAAGGTCTTCTCAAAGAGAGAGAATGACCGTTAGAGAAACCGTGAATTCCATACCTCGTGTCGCAATAAGAGGTACAGCTCATCAAGCTGTTACTTTTTCCGCTTTAAGAAAAATAATTCATGAGTCCCAGATGGCCAGGACTTCCTGCGGAGGTTCAGGTTTTTGCGGTCAACCCGAACAGGAAGGGCGCCATTAGGTCTGCAGCACTGCTAGCTCTGCGGAATACATAGGACAAGGGTGAGGGTATGCAGTGCACTGCTGCCCTCGTGTGTCTATTCAGGCAAACTACAGCAACAGAGAGTTAAAAAGACATAGAATGCAGAAGAATCAAGCATTTGCGAGAGTTAAAACTATTGGTATTGAAATGACAATGCCTTTCATGTATCTGTTTTGATCAGTAACACATAAATAAAAGACATGGTCATGTACAATGCCAACTGCTCAAACTCTTGTAAATGCAAGACCTATTTAATTTCAAAGAAGTGGCCGCCATTGTCCCGGGATGCTTGGAAAGTGAGTGTGCATCCTTGGCTTGGTAGCCGCGTGTGGGGGCCGCGTGTGGGGACCCCGAGTGGGGACAGCTATGTCTGTTGTCGGTTTCTCCTGTCAGCATGATTTTATTAAGAGGGTTTAACTTTTTTTATTTTTGGGTCAGGCACTCAAATATATTTAAGCACAGGTTTAGAAAGATTTTGCGTCATGGGGTTACTTCACTTTTTCAAGGCAGCCACAACATGAAATCCTTTTTTGCCATTTACAAAGCCACGCAAATTTCATTTTGTGTGGCTTTGCAAGAAAATGTAACGCAAGCCAGCGAAGGTAGCTTTGTTTAACTGGGCAGCCCCATCCCCAATGTGACCCCATCCACACATATCTTCTCCAGGCCACAAGTCCTAAAAAAAGAAGTGGGGGGATGCTGACGTCATGGCAGGAAGTGACTTCACAAAACGTGGCTTGCACCATCAGACTCATTGCCTCCCTTCGCTCACCCCTTAGATGCGATTGCATCAGAGAAGCCAGCACGTGAGCAGCGTTCTGAATGAGCTCCGATCTCGCCCCAGAGAGGCCAAAGAGTGAATGTGTGGCTCCATTTACTCCAGTTATCCATCTCCCGGTAAAATAAGTGGGGGGGGGGCGCCGTCCACCCGCGGTACCCCGACTCGAGCCCTGAATTCTTCCCCCACCCCCAATACCCACCTTCAGATTGTCAAACCATTTGAGTAGTGACAATTCCCTATTCATCTGGTGGAATCTATCTTCGGATCAACTCGAGGAGGACTTACATTAGGCTTTTGTGAGAACTCCAAAAACACAAGACAATACATTGCTCAAAGTTAACCAGGTCATCTCGTTTCCTGTGAGCATGGAATTCAGCTGGAGCATCAAAAACTAGGGAGCATGGCTGAACGCTACAGAAGTGACTCACTTGGAAACTGAGAAGTGCAGTCCTCTGTCAGCTGAAACAACTAAAACATTTTGCCAAGTCATACCAAAGAAGATCCAGATCTAGTGGTAGCCATGCCTCCTGATGCAACAGATTTCAGTGTGTTTAAAACAGAGAGCCCATGTGTCTATCATGAGCCAATCACTGCACGGGTTGTCGAGGCCATGGTTGCATATGTAATGTACAAAGCTTTGTTGGCCAATATTCAAAAACACCAGTCCATTAAATCAAACACAATAGGTTTTTGTACTGCTGTTTTTTTTTAACTTACATATTTGAAAGTGGTTTCATATGCATTATTGAAGAACATGGAGGATCGGAGAATTCAAATATTTGCCCAACGTCACGCAATTTGGTTAGGCAGGGGAAGCCACGATTAATCCAGGTGTCCTGGTTTCTCTTTGTATGAATCAGCCAGTAAATGGGATCCATTTGTCTCGCCTTTTTACCTTATATGTTAATGCTTTTGTGTTTCATCACCAGTGAATTATGCTACTATTTCTTTGCCAGGATTTAAAACTTCTTTCTGTGGACAGTGTTTTTGTAACATGGAAGCATAGTGAGGTTGGTGTAAATATATTAGAATACAGAACAATTTTTTAAACATTATAGTGCTTAAACTACAAAGATTCCATCCCAATTACAGGCCGCCATGTATAAGTTGTTTTCTTGTGAAACATCTGCCCTGCTGCACAAGCCACTATTGTAATTTACAAAATGTGCACTGTGCAAGGACATGCAGACTCTGGCATTTTGAAATATGGTGCATTAGCTGTGAACAATGTACAATAATGTTATATTGCATCACTAATACAACACAGTATCAGCCCCCTGCAGTGCTTTTGTGACTCCACAAACATTTACAGGTTGCGTTGACATATTAGGTAGAATTACCTTGTGTCTACACATTTTTTCCAGATGTTATTGTGTATAAAGAGGCCATTCTGGCTTAAAAGCAGAATCTATTGTTGTCCTGAAACTTTAAGAATACCAGTTAGATGTGTGACACTCCGAGGCAAATCTGCATTTTAAGCCAACACCACGTGCATGCTGGGGCTGAGGTGACAAGGTACTTAATAGAAAACAACAAACTACATGTCCCAAAATGCAAAGTGCTATTCACACAAAAAGTCAGGGGTTGGAGGGGTCACTTGGAGTGAGGTTTTGACACCAGGAAGAACAAAGCAGAATGATTTTGCTACAAGTTTTAAATGTTGCTCCTGGGAGACCACGAATGATGCATAACACCTGTTACCTCACCATCCCTTTAGGGGGTTCTCCTTCTTTATATCTGGACTCTGCTTCATGGAGATTGATTGCAATTCTTTTCTCTTGAGTAAGACTTGGACTGAGTGTGTTCTCTTTCAGCATTCGTGTCATGACTTCCATTTATAAGGTAGCTCAGTAGGTTGAGGCACATCTGCAAGACCCATAATCTAGACGTCACTGGTTAAAATCCTAGCAGGGACTTCTTTGACTTTCAAATGGTTTGTACTGTATTGTAGCATTTATATAAACCCTCATGCTGTTACCAATGGCTGCAGCTGACGTCACTGTATAATGGACCTCCACGCCCTAGACATTAATTTAAGATCTTCATGAATTCTGGGAGTGTAGTTTTGGTTTACTTCAGTGCAAATATAAGCATTATCAGATTTAAATAGTTTTGCTGTTGATAAATTAATATTAGAGTTCAAACACTTTACAAAAACATACTAAACAGATCAATTTACAATACTTGTAATTGTCAAGCTTTTTTCAGGAGTGCTGAGGCAATCTGGGGTAACTGGACTCAAACTCTAACAAAGAGAGCCTGTTACCACTGGTGTCGGTGGGCTTCACCTTACTGTGGGGTCCAAGACTGAGCACCAAGTGAACCCCTCACCCCTGGAGGAGTGAAGTTGAGCAGTCCGAGGCTTACGTAAGGAGAAGGTGCGGGGCTAGAAATCAAGAACTCAGTAAACATAAAACAGTTAAGATTGTCCTGCCAGTGCTTTTACTTAAATTAAAAGTGCTTTAATCACAAAGGCACAACTCATAACTGTACACAAAAAATAGAGGGGGCAGAAAGATGCACCTAACTGTACTCTTGAAGGGAGGGGGTTGGTCCATAGTGAGAATAAGTCAATGAGGACTGAGGGTCTTCTTGACTTCTCAAAGTAAGGGGTATTGTGCTGTCGCAGTGAATGTGCAATAGGACAGTTGTACAGTAGGACAAGAGGTTGAATAGGACTTGGTCCTCAGGCTCTCACCGCTCTCTCGGGGTCTGTAGTTAACCCCCCATTTCCTTCTGGAAGGGGCTGGGCCAGTTATGGAGCTGTAATGGTGCCAATGTCTGTGGCGGTCCCTTCTTACAAGGGACCACCACACTGTACCTTAATTCTAGTTCACTAGAGGGTGTTCTCACTGGACTCATCAGGGGACGTCACTCCACTAGTGCATGCGCTCACACAGCTCCTGGGGGCAGTCAGGCTGGCTCTGTGTCAGCCCTCCCATGAGCGTTTACCTCCATAGGGACCCAGACGCTCATGCCTCCAGTCCAGGTGAGGGAGTGAGAGAGAGTGGTAGAAGTTATGAGGAGAAAGGGGATTAGAGAGAGTGATAAGATTGGAGTGGAGTGGCAAGAGAAAAAGAGAGATAGAGGGGCAGATCTACAAGAAAGTGCCACAGTGCAGCACTGCAAGCCCTTTGGCTATGCCACGCTGCTGCACTTTCAGAGAACAGGAATGCGACATATCTACAATATGTCGCATTCCTGTACTCTCCCCTGCGCTGGCGCAGAAAGAGCTGCCATTCACCGGCGCAGGGACCCTTGCACCATGGTGCAAGGATGCCTGCGCCATGGAGAGATTGCTTTTGAGAAGGAAGGGGCACCTTCTTGCACAAAAGCAATCACTGCAGGCATTTTCCTCTTTCAATGCGTGCTGTAGAATGCAGCACACATTGAAAGAGGAAAAAAACAAGGAGAAATGAAAATATTTCTCCTCGTTTCGCTTGGCTATGCCACCTCTATGGTGGAACAGCAAATTGACGCATTTCCAGTTTTACAATTTCTCATAAATCTGGAAATGCATCAGTGGACATGGGTGTTGCGTGGGAACACCCACAGCAACAGCCATGTCCTGCGCCTAACATGGAAAGTGTTGCGTGAACAGGGGCGATATTTACAAGCACAGGTTAAGTCACGCAGGGTGACTTTACCTGTGCTTGTAAATATCTTTTAGCAGGCTGCGCCACCGGTGCGTCACGCAACCTGATGCAGCGGCGGCACATGGGGCTTGTAAATCTGCCCCAGAGGGATGGGGAAGTGGTTGGAGAGTGAGTGTGATAGAGAAAGAGAGTTGGTGGAGGGAGAAAGCAAGGAGAGAGAGAGAGGGACTGCCAGCAGTCAGTCTACAGGACAAGTGAATGGTCAGATGAATGAGCTGCACGACTGGGGGTTGTCCAGCTCCCACCGCCTGTGATGGAATGAAGTGACCTGGGCCCTTGGGATCTGCATTAAGAGGAGACCCTGCTTCTGACCTGCCCAGCTAGACTTTATGGATGAACATGTGTGTAATCTAGCGCCTTGGTGCCCCGGCCTGAGGATCATGGCAGCCCAGTTAAATTGCACCAAAGCTCAGGAGGGTGCCCACAGGTTCTTTTCAGGTGCACAACGGCTTCCTCAATGCTTAAAGTATCCTCTAGTTCTTGAATAGGAATCCTAGGGTGAGATGTTAGCGCCTTGTGCTGCGAGGAGAACCCCTCATTCATTCAAGGAAAGGGTTACATTTTTGTGACTGAACTTTCCGTTTCTGTGACTATGATTGAGAGCCTTGGACTCTGGGGGCTGAAGTGGGACTAATTCACCACAATAAATCCCTTATAATGACGTGGACTTTGCCAGGTCCACTGAATCCATGGAATAAACGGTCCTGTTTGGTACTTCAGCAAATTGAGATTTTACTCTTTTTTAAATTTGTTTTTGTTGATATTATCAGATTATTTGCAGTCCACGTTTCTCACCGTAGTTCAGTCATAATAACCCCATTTGTTATTTTCAATATTAACAACATAATGATGCATTTTTCTTGTCAGAAGCAGAGCTGAAGCTGGTGTAGGGGATGCACGCTCACCCATCACCCCCAGCAGCAGAGCTATGGCTGGTGTCGGGGCTCCACCTCCACCCCTTCCCCCACCTTCAGCAGCAGAGCTGAGGCTGGTGTAGGGGCTTCACCTCCACCCCCCTTCAGCAGCAGAGCTATGGATGGTGTAGGGACTGCTCCCCCACCCCTCACCCCTAGCAGCAGAGCAGTGGCTGCTGTAGGGGCTGCATCCCCACCCCTGCCAGCAGAGCTGAGGCTGGTGTAGGGGTTGTACCCTCACCCCCAGCAGCAGAGCTGAGGCTGGTGTAGGGGCTGCAGCCCCATCCCTCACCTCCAGCAGCAAATCTGAGGCTTGTGTAGGGTCTGTATCCCCACCCCTCACCCCAGCAGCAGAGCTGAGGCTTGTGTAGGGTCTGTATCCCCACCCCTCACCCCAGCAGCAGAGCTGAGGCTGGTGTAGGGGCTGTATCCCCACCCCTCACCCCAGCAGCAGAGCTGAGGTTGGTGTAGGAGCTGCACCCTAACCCCCAGCAGCAGAGCTGAGGCTGGTGTATGGGATGCACCCTCACCCCCAGCAGTAGAGCTGAGGCTGGTGTAGGAGCTGTATTCCCACCCCTCACCCCCAGCAGCAGAGCTGAGGCTGGGGTAGGGACTGCACCCTCACCCCAGCAGCACAGCTGAGGCTGGTGTAGGGGCTGCACCCCCACCCCAAGCAGCACTGAGGCTGGTGTAGGGGCTGCACCCCCACCCCAAGCAGCACTGAGGCTGGTGTAGGGATCGCACGCCCACCCCCAGCAGCAGATCTGAGGCTGGCGTAGGGGCTGCACCCCACCCCTAACCCCCAGCAGCAGATCTGAGGCTGGTGTATGGGCTGCACCCCAGCAGCAGAGCTGAGGCTGGTGTATGGGCTGCACCCCCAGCAGCTGAGCAGAGGCTGGTGTAGGTGCTGTATCCCCACCCCTCACCCCCAGCAGCAGAGCTGAGGCTTGTGTAGAGGCTGCACCCTAACCCCCAGCAGCAGAACTGAGGCTGGTGTAGGGACTGCAGCCCCATCCCTCACCTCCAGCAACAGAGCTGAGGTTGGTGTAGGGGCTGCACCCTCACCCCCAGCAGCAGAGCTGAGTCTGGTGTAGCAGCTGTACCTCAACCCGAGCAGCAGGGCTGAGGCTGGTGTAGGGGCTGCACCCTCACCCCCAGCAGCAGAGCTGAGGCTGGTGTAGGGGCTGTATTCCCACCCATCACCCCCAGCAGCAGAGCTGAGGCTGTTGTAGGGGCTGTATCCCCATTCCTCACCCCAGCATTAGAGCCGAGACTGGGGTAGGGACTGCACCCTCACCCCCAGCAGCAGAGCTGAGTCTGGTGTAGGGGTTGCACTCCCACCCCCAGCAGCAGAGCTGAGGCTGGTGTAGGGGCTGTATCCCCACACCTCACCCCCAGCAGCAGAGCTGAGGTTGGTGTAGGGGCTGCACCTTAACCCCCAGCAGCAGAGCTGAGGCTGGTGTAGCAGCTGTACCTCAACCCCAGCAGCAGAGCTGAGGCTGGTGTAGGAGCTGCACCCTCACCCCCAGCAGCAGAGCTGAGGCTGGTGTAGGGGCTGTATTCCCACCCCTCACCCCCAGCAGCAGAGCTGAGGCTGTTGTAGGGGCTGTATTCCCACCCCTCACCCCCAGCAGCAGAGCTGAGGCTGTTGTAGGGGCTGTATCCACACCCCTCACCCCCAGCAGCAGAGCTGAGTCTGGGGTAGGGACTGCACCCTCACCCCCAGCAGCAGAGCTGAGGCTGGTGTAGGGGCTGCACCCACCCCTCACCCCCAGCAGCAGAGCCGAGGCTGGTGTAGGGGCTGTATCCCCACCCCTCAACCCTAGCAGCAGCAGGGGGTGAGGGGTGGGGAGTGATGCTGCTGCAACTGGTTGTCTCCTCACTGTCCCCCACATCCAGAGCACCAGTATTGGCTACCTGAGTTGTTAGCAGCACTTCAAGTGCAGTTGTTATCTTGACGAGCCCCCTTGAGACATCACGGCTGCAGTGCCACGGAGCACCTTTAGAGCAGAGAAGTGGCTGTTGAGAGGCAGTTCACTGCCTTGGTATGGTTTTTCATTTTCTGCCTCTCCCTGCGCCGTGCCACCCTGTCTTCATCAAGTTTGCTGCACAACAGCATCACTGACTAGGACATGTCCCTCTTGCCCTCAGCCATCTCCTTCATGCCCTCAGCCAGCATGGAGGTCTTAGTGCTGATATCCTTCTCAATGTTCACCATGTTGGTGTTGAGGTGTTTCATTTGCCGCTGTACAGACTGAATTGCCTTCTCTTGCAGGCGCTGCACCATGACTAAGTATGGGCGAATTTTGCGAATCTCGCGTTCGCGAATTTTGCGGATTTGCAAACTCGCAATCCGCGAATTCTCGCGAATGTTTTTTTTTTGTGTGTTCGCAAGGATTTCTGCCAGTTCGCGAGGGTTTCGTACCAGTTCGTAATTGCGAACTTACATTTCGGCTCGCAATGGTCGCGATTATGTTGTTTCTACGTCTGGTTCATCATCACAGGTTCCCAGCACCCTCTGTTTCACCACTGCAACCCTCTGTTACATCAATGCCACCCTCTGGTTCATCATCACTGTAGATTATGGGGGGGAAAGCAAGCACACCAGCCCTGCTTCAACTGACATGAATTAATTTGGGGTTAGTTTATTAATGTGTCACTTTTAAAATTCCAGTCTGGCACCTGCTTCCTTATCTGTAATTTGCTTTCTGTTGCAGTGCTTTTTTTTCCAGGACCTTTGTGGCCTACTTGTAGCTATTCTATGAGCCTGCTGTGAGGGTCAGAGCAGGGTCATACAATTGTTGCAACTAGCAACTGAATTCTGGAGGGGCCCCAGTCAGGAAGCACTACAGGGAATTGTTACTAATGATGAGTTTGAACTCTTGCACCTGCCGAGTGCTTTCAGTTTAGCAAAACACGTTTTACTGCAATTTCGCGGGATTTGCGGGGCGCGAACACTCGCGAGATCGGATTCGGAAGCCGCGAATTCGTGCGAATATGCAATTTGTTTTTTTGCGGCGTGTTAGTTCGCAAGGTTTTGTGCGTTTTTGCAAGCCGCTCGTAGCGCAAGGCGCGAAGTTACCCTCGCGGTCGTTCAAGGGCGCGGCCATCTTGTTTGCCTGCCGTATTTCCGTTTCCGGGCGCAAAGTGTAATCTCGCAAAGTGTGCGGCTTGCTAGTACAGTTTCACGAGTGTTCGCAAGGAAAATCTCGCGCGAACTTACCCGCGCGGTCGTGAACGGGCGCGGCCATCTTGTTTCTCATTCATTGCTATGGTTCTGGGCATGGTCTTTGTATCCTCTGTCAATCTCTGCCATCCTTTGCTTGTTTGAAGTTTTTTTTTAATCTATTTTACTTATTATCTATCCCTCTATTTTCCTAGCCCTACATTTTTGTGTTTACTGCTACTTTTGGTTAATTTTAAACTACTTTTTAAACTCTTTTCTTTTCTTCTCTTCCCTATTCTATTTTCTTTATTCCTTTCCGCCCAGACCATGGTGAAGGGAGCCGGGAAGCATCCCGAGAAGGGGAAGGGTCCCGCACCCCGTGTCCGGCTCCCGTGCGGGCGTTTGAGGGGGGAGGAGGTCGTACCCAGGGAGATCTTTACCCCGGAGGAGGTGGGCCAACTCATTTTTTATGTTCAGCGCCGCCTCCCCAGGACCATCATGGGAGGCGGCAAGATCAGTGCCGGTTACGGGGTCCGGGAGCGCCGGAAGCGGTGGGAGAAGGTGTGCCAGGCCATTTACCACCACTCTTGGGTCTGGCGCACCTACAACCAGGCCACCCACCGCTGGACGGATGTCCTGACCCGTGAGCGAGATCTGCTCGACCTCCTTGGCCTTGAGATCCCCGGGCTTGGTGAGTAGTAGTAGCTATTTCTTTACTACTATGTTTTCTCCTGCTGTGTTATTATATTGCAAATTTTTGTTTTTTACCGAGAGCAATAATGCTGCTCATTACATTGTAGGTAAATTATATTTCAAAATCTTCTGTGCATTTCAGGTACACTGCTCTCCTTCTTCTCAGTAGTGTTGCTACTATGCTTATTTGTTTTATATTTTGTGTTCATTTCATTGGCCTGTGAAATTATGTATGTAGTTTAAAGAACTGCGTAATGCTACACACTAAGGTTCAGATTTTTAATTACCGGCGCATCCCTGCAAAGTAGCAGGGATGCGCCAGTAATTTTGCGTCACGCCACCATCACCCATGGTGCGCCGTATTTACAATGCGGCGCACCATGGGCCCAAAACGTGACCAAAGCGTTACGCATCTGTGCCGTAAAGGCGGCGCATTGCTGGAGTTGCGTCGCAACGATGGTGCAGCTCCATCAATGCTCTGGGGTGCCCTATCTCCCCAATGCTGCGTCAAGCCGTACGTCTGCTTCAAGCAGGCGCAGGGTTTGAGTCACGCATCATTGTCCTCAAAGTGACTGATTGAAATCTTGTAGATTTCCCTCAGCCACTTTTAGGATGCGTTCCTGCGCAGGAACGCCCTCCCTTGCGCCGGAACGCCCCCTATTGGCGCAGGGCTTTACAACGTGATGCATCTCCCATATGCGTCACGTTGTTAATATACGCCGCACCATTGCGCCTCTTTTGTGCTGCCGCTGCGTCACAAAAGTCACGCAACAATGGAGCAAAAGAGCCGCAAGGGGCTTCTAAATCAGCCCCTACAGACTCAAGTCCATTCCTTCCTTTGTACACATGGCGATAAGAAGAAATAGTGGTGGTGGATTGATAGTTTGAGTATTTTAATGACTGGTTAATGTAGTAGGAAACTTTAGTGTTGTCGCTGATCTTCAATCACGATGGACTTTGGCTGTCACTTCGCGTGCTGCGGACTGCTGCCTGCCAATCCTAGGCAAACCTTTTTAGTACTTTGTTTAGTGAGTTACATAAGGTAATTTCCAATTCGACGGTCCGCAAATCAAGCAATACTAAAGTAATAACATAGTCGACCACATGAGATTGGTCAATAATATATCCCGTGGAGTAGTTGTCTATTTGCTATTTCGCAAAAATATTTTGTTAGTTCTTTTGAAATATTTGATTTGGTTGACAAATATCATCCATGTTTTCTGTTGTTCTTTCTTTCATGTTGTACATCAGCTTCCCCCAGGGGCAAGAGGAGGACACAGGAGGAGGAGGGTGCTGTTGACGATGCAGGCCAGGACCGGGCAGGCGAGGGCTCCTTTGCTGGCCCCAGTAAGTTTTAATTTTAATATAGAGTACTTATTTTTTCCTAGCGTTCCATCCTCATTCGATTTTTTCTAAATCGTCTTTGATCTTCTTGTAGACAGGATCTAAATTCTTATCCTGCCTCGACTATGACTCCATGTGGTATTACTAGATTATTCTTATTAGTCTGTCTGTGTAGCTAACTAAGATTGCACATTTGGCATTTCCATTGGACTCCCATTCTAGTCAGCAATAGCTCTATGCACTGAGTGCAGTCCTCTGGGATTGTCCATAATGTCTTTTCAAGTATTCTAAATGTTTATGCTTTGACAATTGCCAACAATAAAAAGGTGAATGACCACCAAGAAAGAATAAGATACTACTTTACTTTTGGTTTGGATAGGAGGACAATCCATTCTACTACTGTTGCAGGGACAAATCTGCACAAACAGAACTATGGACACTAAATAATGCATTGCTTAGCTTATCAATTATAATAGGTGCTGTTAGACATTCCACATACCTCAGTGATAACAGACTTTGTAGTTGAACCCCCAATCTCCTTACTGACTAGATAGTGTGGCAGAGTCATTTAGCTCCCAAAGTCACCGATGGCAGAGGCACGGACTTATGCTTGCAAAAATTCCAAAACCTCATCCACTCTAGTCTGGAGGACCAAAAACCACAGAGTCTATTTGACTTTAAAAGCTTTATTAAAAGTAAACACATTTATTGAAATCACGTTTGTCATAAAAGTAAACGTTTAACTGGAAATGGAAAAGTGCTTAGTGCTGACGATTAATTGGACACATTTCTTGTGGTCGAGCCGAGCTCTCACCTGGTTTGAACTTGATCCTGCTCGTGTTCTTAGAAGTCAAGCTTCTGTCTGTTAGGAGAAAAAGTGGTGCGTGTTAAAAATAAAAAGCAAGCATTCATCATTTGTACCAAAAAGTGCAGCAAGACAACAGCCTTCCCTGGAAAAAGGGACATTTTTACTTTACAGTAGACAGTCACAAATTATTAAATTGTATACTGTTTTTTTCACATTTCTTTCTTCCTCCTAGACCAAATATTATATAGCAGTGAGTGGTGTATTCTAACATTATTAAATGTACTTTGTAGGTGGAACATCTGGAGGCGGGGCCAGCGTCGAGGTGGTGGTGGCATTGGACGAGGACAACTCTGGGGAGGAGGCGGTGGAAGTGCCGGACAAATCTGTGGGGGATGACACGGTGGTGGCGGGCAGAGGTAAGCTATACATTCCTTACTCATTTGAGATTGAAGACTGCAGAGTGTGCTTTCTGCACGGGTGTATTATAAATAAACAAGGTAGTAGCCTCCTCTAAATGTACTTCGACTTAGCTGTGAAGTTTTTGGCGAGAAGAATCCCAATCAGATCTGAGGTGAACTTGATGGATGGGATGAACGAAAAGCGAAAGAAGGGTGTAAGAAAGTGTGGAAGGACGAGAAATGTAATGATGACTGGCAAAGAAGAATGATATGTGTTTGCTTGGTCCCCGAGGTGGCTGGGAAGGAAAGAATATGGTATGGTGCATGGCTGGGTGAATGATGAAGCAAAGATGGGTGTAAGGAGAACAGCCTGGGTGGGTGAAACAGAAACTGTATGTGTGCATATACTTTGAATGGATGGATGCCTGGATCATTCATGGTACTGTCTGACTCTTAGATAGCATATGTGTATCTAGAGAGAGTAGACGGTCACTGGATGAACTAAGTGTTACTTTGAAGAGCATGTAACACCGCACCCGCACGTCCGTCCCAGTGTAGGAAAGGCAAGGAAAAGAAGTTGTAATTTTGTCCAAATACTACCATGAATAGTAGCAGTAGTTTGTATTGCAACTGCAAGCACAGCATATATCCGGTTATTACGGTGGACACTCCCTACCTCTCTTAATAACTTTAGTTTAGTAGTAGTACGTCATTCATGTGTGGGGGTATCACTGTTCACTCCATAATAAGCAAAGCACCTAAAGTCATCCCATATGTCATCAAATACATCCCATGTGAAGTGATAGATAATCAGATTATTTAGCTTCTTTATTTTCCTTTTCTAATACTCATTTGCACTGTAGGGTGAAAGCTAAATTAATTAAGCAGTAGCCCTTTTAACAGAGTATTCTCAGTGCCACCCGTAATAGAAAAGTAAGAGCTTCACCACCTGCATGTACTGGACCGGTACAGTAACGCAAGTCTGTCTCACTCACCATGGTGTGCGTCTGTTTTTCTCGGGTGCAAGTTCACTGCGCTGGCATTATGCCGGCTTGCATAAGATAACGTACCAATTTTCCTAAACAAGAGAGAAGAAGAAGAATAAGACTGGTGTACTGTCATAGTGGACTGTAATGGAAGTCCATAGTGCTTGTAGAATTTGTTCCTTAAACTCCCACTAATGTTAGAGCAAGGATGAAGAAGCTGGAGGTTACATAGATACTGTCCTCAATAGTTATGTACTGTGCTTTCAATTTGCTACTTGTACTGTGACAACTTTCTGCTCAATCATTTTGTGTTAATCTTAAGGAGCATTGGTTACAGACTATGTCTTTCTTTCTTCATGTAGTTGCTCCTTCCAAATCCAAGACACCATCAAGGAGGAAGGAGCTGGCTCGAATGGCCCGGCAATGGAGGCTGGATGCCACTGTCGCTGAATATCGGCGGCTGGTGGCCCTGGAGGAGGAGGAGACGCAGTCTGGTACAACAACAATGTCCACGGGGACAGCTGCATCCTCCTCCGTGCGGATTGCCAGCCAGCGCAGTGCTCCAGCGGTACGGAGCCGGGCTACCAAAGCCCAACGCCAACGCCGAGCAGCAAAGACAGCAGCTGCCCCCCACAGGATTTGCAAGGCACACCGGCGCCACTTATCCCTCAGACTGTCCTACCTGGAGCAGGAGGTCCTGAACTATAAGAACTTGGTGGAGGGCCTCCGCTTCGAACTTGCCACCCTCCGCAAGGAGCATGATGCCCTGGCTGCTAAAGCCAACAGCACCCTGCCATAGTGTCCCTTGCCCCTTTTTTAGAGACTTTTGGGGGGTGGGAATTGGGAGTTGGGTTTTTTGGGGACTTTTGAAGGACAATCGTTGGGGTTAGGGAGGGTCTTGCGGGAGATTATTTTGTTAGGGCTATAAAAATATAATTTTTGAAACTTTATCTGACCATACCTGTTTTTTACTGCTTTTGAGTCTGGTGGGTGGGGGTTTAACAGTAAGTTTGTTTTCCTGAATAGTCCTAGGACTTTAGTAGTACTACCGTCAATCTCTCGTCTCTCCTAATACTCCATTATACTACCTCCAACCAAACGCCTATCTTACCTGTAATTTCTGTTTGCAAGTAGGGCTAGGCCCAGGGCTGGCTCCACGGGAAACAGCGAATAAGGTTGGCAATCCTGGGCGGATAAAATTTCCTCATAGCGGTGGTACTAGTGGTGTGACACAGTGGCAGTTGCATGCCTATGAAAAAAAAGAAAATGACATCTGGTTTGTCCTCCTGAGCAATACAACGGTACAATAGAGAATATAGCAGGTGATAGTACACTAGAACAGTGCCACATTGTAGCCTAACAAATGGTAAAGTATAACTACTAATTCGGTTGAAGTTCTTTGACATTAGCCATGGGTCTTTGTCAAGCAGAGTAAGAATATATCCTCGGATTTCTTCACCAGCCTGTTGGTACCACCTTATCCTCCCCAGCAAGTGTGTGGATTTATTGCTGTAATTTAGTCACACATCAATCAAAACAACACAGCCCGGGGGAAGAGGGTTAGGGTTTGAAAAATGGATGGGTACGGGGGTTTTTGGGAAAGGTTTTGTGAGACAAGAAAAAATAGCAACGCATGGACAAACAATTGTGAACGTAAACAAATCGTTGGGTACAAACCTATCCATCAATCTTTGAAAGTGCATGCACTAGTGCATGCATGTCAGTGAAAAGTAAGTAGTACTTTCGACAACTGTGGAAGAAAGAATGCAACAGTACAGGGCGTGTGTGGAAATATTGATAACTATATTCAAGATAAGGTCTATGTTGCCAGATACCGGAGAGCCTTGCTGGTCACTATAAATCCATTCACAACACTCAATGGGGTTGGTCTGGAAGGTGTAGTAGATAGAAAAGGAGAAATTGCTCTTTTTCTAGGTGTCCCCTCACTCACCAGGGTTGCCCCTTGGTGACATGCTTCATCATTGGGGCCATCCCAGTCCTCTACGGGCTGGGGCGTGCTGCTGTATGTTGTTGTAGTTGTCCTGTTGAATTTGGTAAGTGAGTTGCATGCAGAAACGCGCAGCACGCCCCAGTCCTCTACGGGCTGGGGCGTGCTGCGACTTGCGAATTACGTAGGAGCACTTACAAATGACTATGTGTGGTGCAGATGTGATAGTGGAGTGGACTAAGTGATGTGTTAAAGGATCAATTTAGAAACTCACCCACAAACAGATGGAACCCCCCCTAAGAGCACCTCAAAGGCAAGCAAGTCATCAAAAACACACAAAAAATTCCGCCTGGGATTTGGTCCAAACCACTTTTATCCGGTATTAGAGCTTCCCAGCAATGGCCCCAGCGCCGTCAACTCACCTGCAAAGAGGTAGAACAACACCCCCACAAGTGCTGAGTCTTTCTTCATTGGGCGTAAACCAGCCCTCTGCTTTGATGGAAATAGGAGTCTGGAGGAGGACGATAGAGGAGCATGTTCTTCTGAACTTGTGAACCTGAGGAATGCAGACTGCGGCACCTTCAAATCAATTAGCAAACAAGTGAAGACAGTTCTGCTGATGGGCTTGTTTTTGTGATTATCTGATTAAAGTTTGAGTTATATTAACTGTGCACAACAAAGAAAGACAGACACACAGGAATAAAAGTGAATAAGGACGAAAAAGAAAGTTAGGGATTCGTTGTCTCATTTTCAGGGCTCGGTATCATGGTCCGTGAATAAGAATAAGGCTTCGTCATCATACTCTGCGAATTCAGGCAGGGTGAAGTCAGTGTCACCTGACAGAGTAGAAATTCCCTCATCTATGTTGCTGTCCACCTCGTCTTCATCCGGCGCGCTTTCTCGTACTCTGAAATCTGGTGGTATGAGGTGCTGATTCATCTTGATCATTGTTAACCTCTCCACATTTTTGGGCGAGAGGCGGCTCCGTTTGGAAGTTACAATGCCACCAGCAGCACTGAAAGCACGTTCAGAAGACACACTTGCGAGTGGGCAAGACAAGTAGTTTAAAGCCAGGTTGGTGAGCTGTGGCCACAATTCATTTTTCCCATGCCAATACGCCAATGGGTCAGCATTAACATAGACCTCTGTTGAGTCATTCAGATAGTCCTTGACCATCGAATCAAGGTTCTCCTCCAAGGTTCCTCCTCTTTGCTTAGCTGTTGCTGTGACCTTTTGAGTACCAAACCCAAGCCGAGCTAGCCAATCCTCTTCAGCCTCCAATGTTACTGTGGCGTCTGGTGGTGCAGATGATCCGGTTGCCGGTCTCTTTAACGGCTGAGAGGTCACTTGTGCCGCAGCCACAGGTGCAGAAGAGGATTGTTGTGACTGGGGATGGCCTGCTGATGCTGATGTACTGCCTTCTCCTTCAATTTGTTGCCGTTCTCTTTCAAACCTCTTGGCTGAGGAGGCTATCCACCGTTTGTAACTTGTAACATCTTCATCAGCAAAAGGAAAGAATGCTTGGCCTGCCAGCGCCTTTTTGTAGCGTGGATCCAGAATAGTAGCACAAATGTAATGCTGGTCTGAGTGGATCATTTTAAGACGTTCATCGCCTTGTAGGTGCTCTAATAATTTCTCAGCCAGAACAAAAGAGTCTTGGTTTTTTTCATCTTTTTCAAACGCAGAACACACCTCCTTCAGTTGGTGCTCCAGCATGTACAACAATGGGATAGCTTTTCCCAAATTACAGTCCTCCTTGCTGACTGCACGCGTGAAGAACTCAAAAGGACGAAGCATGCGTGTCAGGCTTTTAACTATGTTCCATTGCGCCGCACCCATCCTCAGGTCCTCCTTCTGAGCTGTACCCTGTGTTAAGAAATAGTGATCGAGTACCGTATACTGCTCATACAGACGCTCAAGCATGTAGAAGGTTGAGTTCCAACGTGTTACCACCTCCTGGATGAGTGCTTTCACTGGCATTTGACGTTGATATAGCAGGCTCCTCAGCTGCTTCCGGGCCTTAAAAGAATGGCTGAAATGGTTGCACATTTTTCGGCAGGTGTCCAATACTCTGTACGCTGCACTGTCTTTATTACCCAAGAATTTTTGGACAACCAGGTTTATACAGTGCGCCAAACACGGCACTCTGAAATAGTCACCCAGCTTCATGGCCTTAACTATATTGGCGCCATTGTCCGTGGAAACATAACCAACCTGGCGGTTTTTTGGGGACAGCCAGTTAAGGACCTTTGTGTTAAAGACATCCAAAATGTTTTCTGCTGTGTGACGATTCTTCAAACCAAACATGGCTAGTGTTGCATGTTTCCGAGCAGCTTTAAAAACAATGTCCGGGTCAACACCTGTGTTTAGCTTTGCTTTAGCCCCTGAAAAAGAGACCCAGTGTGCAGTGATGCACATGTAATCAGCGCGTGCACCACTGGTCCACATGTCTGTTGTCAGATGTATATTGTGAACAGCACTCTTCTGCAAAGCTGCCCCAATCACCTTCAGAACATCTTAATGTAGTGCTGGAACCGCAACTCGGGCAAAATAGAACCGGCTAGGAACCTTCCATTTAGGGCAGAACGCTGCCACTAATTCTAGAAAACCAACCCCTTCTACAAAAGAAAAAGGTAGAAGGTCCAGAGCTAGCATTTTAGCCAGCTTAGTGTTATAAAGACGCGTCAGTGGGTGGTTGCGTTCATATTGCGCTTCTGTAAACAACATCTTTTTAATGTTGCCCTGGACCAAGGATTTACGGGATGATGATGATATCTTCGACCCAGTTACGCTCGCTGATGAACTTTTTCGCATTGATGTCTCACTCTCTCCCACACTTAGTGTGGCTCACATGGGGTGTGCTGCTGACAGGGGTACTGGGTGTAAGTGAAGTGTTTGAATCGTCTTCTTCCTCCTCGTCATCATCAGATGAAAAAACTACGTTTTCATTACGTGCGATTCGGGCTTCCTTGACCGCATCTAGGTGCGCAAGCCACTGGACAGCGTGCGTTCTCTTAAGATGACCTCTCTGGCCTCCGGTACCATAGTTGGTACCAAACTTACCACGACTAACTCGAAGCTTACAAATGGCTACGTTTTCCTTTTTTGGGCAAACACTAAAGAAGTCCCAAACTGGAGACTTGAAATGTCTTTGGGGGCCGGAGGAGGCGGCGATACTGGTGGTGGTGGTCCTGCTGCTAATGCCAGATGAAGTGGAGGATGTGGATTGCCGAACTTCAGTACGTTTTGCACTTTCACCACCACTAATGGAGGTCGAGGTGGATGGAGGTCCCTTCTTGCGAGAAAGAAATATGGAAGCGGTAGGTGTTGGTGTACTAGTTAACTCCAAATCTAATGATTGTTGTGTTTCCATTTCCATTGCCTCCTCATCGACATCATCATCACGCTCAGCAGCTTCTCGGGATAGGGTCAAAATGTCTCTTTGCTGCATGCCCGCTGGGGCTGCAGTGACCTTTATGATGACTGCCTCATCGTCGTCATCGTGAGAGGCTTCACCAGCAGCAGTATACGTCACTTCTTGTTGAGCCTCATCACACTCCATAGCTATGAGTTTTTCGACGACCTTCCTTTTACGCTTAGGTACCTTTGTCAGATCATGGTGTGCTTCACTCTCAGACTGCTGTGATGATGGTTCCCAATCTTCATCCAGAATGGGATCATCAGAAGGAGGTGGGCTTGAAGAAGATGTAGACACCAACCTTGATCTTTTCCTTGCTAGGGATGTGGAAGACAATGAATGATCATCAGGAGGAGTGGCTTCCAATGATACCTCGGCTTGATTGTCGATTTCCTGATGTGCCCCTACTTCGGGAGGAACAACTATTGTGGGCACATGTGACCCTCCATGCACCTCTGCTTGTGCATCTCCTTGCGCTGCCTCTCCTTCCACATGTACTTCGGCTTGTACTTGCACAAGGTGTTGTTGTTGCGGCTGTGGTTGTTCAACACTTGTTAGATGAGTTACAACAACCTGTGTTGATTCAGGGACATTGCTGCTACTTTCTTGCGATGAGCCAACATCACTGGTCGATGGTGATTGGAGAAGTACACTGACTGCCTCTGAAGCACTCAAGGCCTTTGACTTAAGTTGGCGTGGTGGTGGAGGCACTGAACCCAATGGAGCGGGGGTGCTGCTCCCAGCTTGGTCCCCAGCAGATCCTGCTGCTGCTGCAGGCGTACTTTTTTTTTTTTGCTCCCAAAAAACGCGGCGGCCGGCACACCAGCCTCCTTGGTAACTTGCTTCTTCTGCTCCTTACTAGCAACTTTCTTGCTAGAGGAGCTACGGAGACCTTTTTTTGGGGCCATCTTCTTCAGAGCAGGTCAGACAGCAGGCCGCAGTTGCATGAATTGTAGTGTTGTCTGAGGCCAGACGTGACGTCGCGTGACGTTATGCTGCACACACACACCGCTGCAGGACTTCTTCCTGGTGGTTCTCTTGAGTCTTGTGCACCTAAAAACAATGGAAGACAGAGGAACATCAGTTCAGTTATACACCCCAAAAAAATCGAAAAAAAACCAGAAAAATCAGCACAATCCCATGCCCTCCATGATGCTTAAATTCAAGACACCCCACAGAAAGACTAGGCACATGCAACACTCACTAGTCACTACCCCTGGTGAAAAGGCCACTACAACAGGCCAAAAAACGAAAATCACAGAAAAATCAGCACAATCCCATGCCATGATGTTTAAATTCAAGACAACCCACAGAAAGACTAGGCACATGCACCACTCACTACCCCTGGGCCCTGGGCATAATGGATGAAAGCTAGGCAAAATGGGTGCAGGCCTGAGAACACTCCCTGCATTCAAAATGGCCCCCTCCATCACAGCACATGGCCAGGGCCTGTAGCAGCACTCAAAATTGCCCCCAACCACATGGCCTGTCCATCCACAACAGGCCGAAAAAACGAAAATCACTGACAAATCACCACAATCCCATGCCATGATGTTTATATTCAAGACAACCCACAGAAAGATTAGGCACATGCACCACTCACTACCCCTGGGCCCTGGGCATAATGGATGAAAGCTAGGCAAAATGGGTGCAGGCCTGAGAACACTCCCTGCATTCAAAATGGGCCCCTCCATCACAGCACATGGCCAGGGCCTGTAGCAGCACTCAAAATGGCCCCCAACCACATGGCCTGTCCATCCACAACAGGCCCAAAAAACGAAAATCACAGAAAAATCACCACAATCCCATGCCATGATGTTTAAATTCAAGAAAACCCACAGAAAGATTAGGCACATGCACCACTCACTACCCCTGGGCCCTGGGCATAATGGATGAAAGCTAGGCAAAATGGGTGCAGGCCTGAGAACACTCCCTGCATTCAAAATGGCCCCCTCCATCACAGCACATGGCCAGGGCCTGTAGCAGCACTCAAAATGGCCCCAAACCACATAGCCTGTCCATCCACAACAGGCCCAAAAAACGAAAATCACAGAAAAATCAGCACAATCCCATGCCATGATCCAGCCCCTCCATGATGTTTAAATTCAAGACAACCCACAGAAAGACTGGGCACATGCACCACTCACTACCCCGGGTGAAAAGGCCACAACAGGCCAAAAAAACGAAAATCACAGAAAAATCAGCACAATCCCAAGCCACCCAGCCCCTCCATGATGTTTAAATTCAAAACACCCCACAGAAAGACTCAGTGCACCCACCACTGAGTACCCCTGGGCAAAAGGCCCCAAAACAGCGCAAAAATCGAAAATTCCAAATTTGTACTTGCAGCAACTGTAATGCCCCAAACAAACTTACTTGTGAAATTTCTAATCCAAAAGTGATCCAAAGAAAGTCAAAAAGGCCTCAAATCCAAATATCCAGCAGCATCCACAAAAAGTAATCCTTCCAGCTCCAGATCCAAATGAAAAGTGACCAGGAGATGGACAAAGCACTGGGAGGAGTCTGCTGGACAGGAACAGGAAGTTGAAGACTGTGGGGCACTTCCTTCCTCCCACTCCCCCCCCTCCCCAAAATGGACTCGTCGCAAAAAAAGTGCAGGCAAATGTCAACCTAAGGAGTTATTCAGATAAAAATCAGCATTTCAAGAAGGTTTATGCTGCTCACTGGTGGATTTCTTGTGCAGAATTGCAAATTTTATATTTTCGCGTGTGCGAGATTATTGCTGCTCGCAATTGCGAAGTACCGCGATACGTGATCACGGCGTACTTGCGTTGACAAACGCTCGCTGTAAAAGTTGGCAAGCCGCGATTACGTAATCGCGCTTGCCAAATTCCCGCGGGATCCCGCAGCAAGATCCAAAATGGCGCAGCACTCGCAAAATATCAAGAAAAGTAACTCGGCAAACGATGATAAACGCCGCGCGCCGCAAAATTGTATCACCAAGAAAAAAAAATCCGCTGCGTGCGAATTTGCGGATTTTGCGGGAAATTCGCAAATCTCGCGGATTGCGAATTTACCGAAAATCCGCAAAATCCGCCAGCGTAACGGATTTTCCGCCCATACTTAACCATGACCATGTTTGCCTCCAGCCCTGCGAAGACACTTTGCTCCTCACCCTGGGGAGGTGGACTAGTTTCCTGAGCCCTGCGGCGTCTGGCACCTGTGTGTGCTCTAGCAACAAAGAAGGTGCACAAAGTTCCCCAGAAGGACTGGATCGAAAGAAGGGAGTGTGTGGTGTGGTGTAGAAGCAAGAACCAAGAGGGAAGGAAAAAAGGGAAATTTCCCTCTTGGGAACTAGAACCCTCACACACCCAGCAAGCTAGGTGTCATGCTTCATCATATGGGTCCTGCTCCTCGTCAGACTGGCGCTGCAATGTCCGACGAGCACCCGCGAAGGGGTTCTTTAGCGGAGATCTTTTGTTCCAGCCATATGGTGCATGCGTGTGAGAGGGCAGGTGAATGTGTAGTTGTGAATAAGTGGTGATTGATTAAAAAAGGTGGGTTAGTCCACAAGGAACTTTATTAACGTGGCTAACTCCCTTGATTAAAATGGTGGGAGGGGAGATAGACGCCACAAATATATGTGGCGAAGATATCTGCAACCCTCAGTTTAGGTCGACATGTTTCTTGCTAATCTAGCAATTCTTCAGGACCTTGGTGCTCGTACTACACAGTGAATTAAAACTTCATACAACCTTGGGTCTTAAGGTCTGTAGTGGGACAGGCCAAATGGTCCTGCCTTGAGTAATGCAACCTAAAAAGGAGTAATAAGATCTTTCCGTCACTCATTGGCCCCCTCACCAACATTTTCAACACTTCATTTGACCAGGCTCTTTTCCCCAGTTGCTGGAAGGTTGCCCAGATGAGGCCCATTAAAAAAATCTAACAGCGACCCTACTATCCTATCTAACTATAGGCCGATCTCGCTTTTGCCTTACTTTGGTATGGTGCTGGAACATCTTGTTAATTAGCGAGTCTCAACTTTTATAGAGGAACAGGGTCTCCTCGATCCCTCGCAGTCGGGGTTCCGGGCCGCCCACGCGACCGAGACTGTGGTGATGGAGGTAGTGGACAATATTTGCCTCACTCTAGATAGAGGTGAGTCTGCCGTTCTTATTCTGTTGGATTAATCGGCTGCCTTTGACACCGTCTCCCACAGTATTCTTCATCAATGACTGTGGGAGATTGGTGTCAGAGGCAAAGCCCGTGCCTGGTTTGAGAGTTATCTGGCAGGCCGACACACCTATGTAAAGGTAGACACTCTGGAATCCTGCAAGTTCCCCCTTTCCGTAGGTGTTCCCCATTGATCAATTCTAAGTCCCCTGCTTTTTAATCTCTATCTTACCCCTCTGGCTAACATAATAACATCTTTTGGCTTCTCTACAGTGTCATATGCAGATGACACGCAGGTGTTGATTACCTGCAGTTTGGACTCTCTTGATACTCGTTCCAGATTTCAGAAATGTATGATCGCGATAAAGGACTGGATGAGTACCAACAAACTCCGACTGAATTGCAGCAAGACAGAGATAATGCTGTTTGGTAAGGCCAAGCAGATATGGACTCAAGATTGGTGGCGGCAAGATATGGGACTCTGTCCAGAGCCCAAAGAGGTGGTACGTGACCTGGGAATCATGATTGAATCCACTCTTTCTATGAAGTCTCACTTCAATCTGGTGTCTCGTACCTGTTATGGCATTCTGCGCAGGGTGCGTAAAATATTTAAATGGCTCCCCCTTGAATCAAGTAAACCCCTGATTCAGGGACTTATTATTAGTCGTCTCGACTATGGTAATGCTTTGTTTGCCTCTATAAATGAGGATCTGTTGGCCAAGTTACAAACGGTGCAGAACACCGCAGCCCGTTTGGTGCTTGGCCTGTCCCCCAGGTCACCATCTTTGCCCAGTCTCAGGGAACTACACTGGCTCCCTGTGCGCCAAAGAAGCCATTTTAAGATACTGAGTATCGTCCATAAACAGGTCCGTCCTATCTTGCAAAACCCTCATCAGGTATAACCCTTGCAGAGTCTTAAGATCCAGTTCTAAAGGTCTCCTGGTCCAGCCTAGAACCAGGACCGCGAGAAACGGCTGCCGGGCTTTCTCTTACATTGCACCCCTACTCTGGAACAAACTGCCCCCCCATCTGTCTGTCCATATCCAATCACTCAGCCTTTCGGAAGGGCTTGAAAACATGGCTCTTTTCTAAATAACCAGTGTCAATAATAATAATAATAATAATAAAGGAATTTCTAAAGCGCCTGGTGACGCCATCACGGCGTGTCCCCGCGCTGTGGAGTAAGAGTCAGAAAGGAGGAGGATCATCTATCCCTCCATAGCAAACAGATGTGTTTTCAACAGTTTCCGGAACATGGTTTCATTGTTGGCCAGTCTGATCCCAAGTGGAAGGCTATTCCACTGGGCGGCAGTGTTGTCTCTTTCTGCCCAGCGCCTTGAGACCTTCTTGGTGAATCGTGCGCTATATAAGAACTTATGACTATGACAGATGGGATGCTGCCACCAGAGGGATTCAACTCTAAACTCTTCGTTTTAAGCTCCATCTCCCTCACCATTTTCTCACGTTCAAAAGCTAACTTTTCTCTTTCAAACTCCAACCTTTTGATCTCCTGATCAGCATCTCTCCTGCTTCTTGCATTTTCTAACTCCAACTGCTCTTCTATCTTAAGTTTTGCCATTTCTATGTTGTATGCTCGCTCCTTCACCTTTTCTTCTCTTTCTTCAGGAGAAAGACCTTTAGAGGACACACTGCTACCGGGATAGGACTCGGGCCCATTTACTGGCACCTCCTCATCCCCTTCCCCTGGCGGTACCACCACCACATCAGAGGGATCTCTGGCCTCTAACCAGGCCTTCAATGCTTTGCAAAAGTCCTCCTTCCTTGTGAGGCCGGGGGTAGGAACTTTAAACTTCTTGCAAAAGGATTTCAGCTGACTTAACTTGTAGTCCTTTATCGTTGCTCTATCAAATCCCTTCACAACAACAGGGGTAGTGACTCCGGCATCACTCATAGTCAAAACTGGCAGGGTTCAAAAAATCAAGCTCCAGGAAAGCAGAGAACAAAAATAGAATATCCTACCAAAAATAGATTGGGGCTGCACTATGGTCTGCTTTTACTATGTAGCGCACACTAATCACTGCACATGGGTCATAAATGCAAAGTTCAAATCCTCACCGTTGCCACCAATGTTTGACTTCGCTGTCTCTAGTTGGCAGAGGTAGACACTTCTGACAAATAGGGACTCACCTCCTCTAGTCAGGGCAAGGGGATCACACACTTAGATAACCCCTGATCCCCCCCTTGGTAGCTTGGCAAAGCAGACAGGCTTATCTCAGAGGCAGTGCGTTAAGCATTTATGACCATATACAGTAATAAAGTGAATACACTACAAATGGACACGACACAGTAGTATTATAAAAATAAGGATGTTTATATAAGGCTTAGCACAAGACCAAATAACGACAACAATATACCACAATCTTAATAAATACTCTTGGAAGGAAAAAATAATAGTTTAAGTGTAGTTTCTTCTTAGCACAAAGTCTTTAGTAACAAAAGCAACTCTTCTTCTTTACTCACAGTTCTTGGCAACAATGTAACCCCCCCAGGAGTCACACGAAGTCGAGGCACAGTTAATCCAAAAGTTCGGCGTCGACTGCGAAGAGCGCTACGTCGAGCCCGGAGTCGAAACAGACCCCCACAACACAGTACCTTGGAAAACAAAGAAAAGATGATCTACGGCGTCGAGATGTACCGGCGATCAGGCCTCAGAGTCGGGTCGATCTGCAGCGGCGTCGACGGATGTCAGGCAGGAGCAGCGCTCACGAGTCAAAGCAGGATACGGCGTCGTCGTCGATGTTACAAGAGTGAGCAGCGCTCACGGCGTCAAGGGGGCTCGGTGTCGATGCGTCGGTAGCGGCTTCGCTACTAGCGTCGATCGGGCCCGGTGGCCGGCGTCTAAGATGCGGGACACGGGAGCTGCACTCACGATGTCGAGCTGGATTCGGCGGCGTCCGTCGGGATTGCTGGATTTCTTCAGAGGTGCTGGACTTTCAGGTTCCAGCAACAAGCACTTTCAGCAAATGGTGAAGTCCTTTAGCCCTGTGACTTCAACAGGAGGCTGGCACTCTTCCAGCCCTTGGAGATTTCCTTGGCAAAGCTTGAGAGTACACACTCAGTTCCTCTCTCCTGGTTCCTTTGCAAAAATAAAGAAGTGACTTCCCCCCAGCAAACAGCACTCTGGCAGAAGGGGTAGGCAAGTTCTTGGTTCAGCAGGCTTCTTGTCCTTGGTTCTTGGGAGGTGGAGCCAGTATTGTCACTGGCAGGAGCAGAGCCATCAGTCGCCCGGCAGGAGGTGGAGCCAGCATTGTGTCAGGCAGGGCTGACTATCAGGAGCTACTCTCCCCCTACTCTCAATGCAAATGCCTCACTCACCCCACACTGACTCATTCAGACCTCTGGAGCCACCCAGCTCCTTTCACACACACACACCAAACCAGCAGAGACCGGTAATAGTCAGACAAGAAAATAGCCACTTTCTAAAAGTGCTATTTTCAAACCCAGACTCCAAAAACCATCCACCCAAACGGATGCGTTATTAAACTCTGAGTTCAGGGATACCAAACTCGACATTGTGCCATGCTCCCCGAGCCCGCTAGGATTATAGCGCTTAATAACCCTGGCAGCCCAGTCTAACTTATGGAGAGCAGGTAACCTTACAATAGTGAAAAACGAATATGGCTGTAATTCACTATTAGGACATGCCACACACATCAGGGCTTGTCCTACCTTATGCTTACAATGCACCCTGACCTTGGGCCTACCATAGGGGTGACTAACATGAAGTTAAGGGAAGGTTTGGGGACTGGCAAGTAGGTGTACTTGTGCAGCCCGCGTGACAGTACCAGACTGCACGTAGGTCTAGCAATGGCAGACCTTTAGACACATTTTACCAGGCTGCTTCTGTGGGTGGCACAATACGTGCTGCAAGCCCACTGGCAGCATTTGTCTTTACAAGCCCTGGCACTCCTGGTGCACTATACTAGGGACTGACAGTAAACCAAATAAGCCAAACATGGAATCCAATCAATATTAATTTAACATAGGGAGAACTTGCACTGTGGCACTGATCAGCAGTGGCACAGTGTACAAAGCAATATACCAGCAAAAACATTGTAAACAGAGGAGGCAAACAGAAAAAATGGAGGAGAGACTCAGGCCAATGATGTCAGGTTTAACAGTAGTCAATTCAGAAATACCCCCGTGAGCCGCTGAGTCGAATATGCATTGCTTGATCTTAGCGTTATGATCACGCCAGAGATACACGAGCTCGAGGGTGAATGCTCGTAAGGGTTCGGTACCCATTCCCCTCTCTGAGTTCGACACTCGGTCGCACTCCAGGTCCATTGTGGCATTCATGTCTCCACCCAACAACAGAATAGCCATTGGGAGTTCTAGTAGCAGTGTACTGAGTACAGGCAGAGTGTCGACGTGGAGTTTTGGTGGTGCATATACTGAGCATATGTTATTGACCCTACCCTCCCTCACCCCTGTCAGTGCCACGTATCGTCCCACCTGGTCATGCAAAATTTTGCCAGGGAAGTGCTGTCCTAGCTAGTATCCCCCACTCCTCCTGAACCGGATGTAAATCCTATGTGTGCCAGGAGCTTGGATCCATATCTATCTAGTGCTTGGTAGTTGTTACCATTCAAGTTTCTTGCAACAGGATTATATCTAGAGGATGCCTGTGGAGATATTGGTGTATCGCTGTGTGTTTAATTTTATTGCTAGGGCCATTTACATTCGATGTCATTATTCGCAGTGCGGTACGTTTATGTGAGTGTCTAGGGCGTGGATCTGAGGGGTCAACTCTGCCAGATAAAGTGGTCATTTGGACTGTCTTGGCATTTAGTCAGTGCCCAACTGCCTCAATGATGGTGAGTGAAATCGCACCCCTCCCTTGCCCCAACAAACCATCCTGGATCTCTGTGTGTACAACGCTGAACGTCTTACAAAATAATAGAACAGATCCACCTTGAATGTGGCAACATAATCCCTGAAAATATAGCTCTCTCCTCCCTGCAATCCTGCACTGTGTGTAAAACCTCCCACCACCCCAATTTGCAGAGTGCCCGTCGTCCCATAACAACAATACCGTAAGTCAGGTGAGCTAAAACCATGTGAAGTCCCGCCTGCCACCCTATTCCCCCCTGTGCATAAAAAAGGTGCAGTACCAACACTTACAAAGATCAATCATTTCAGCTGTGAAAGCTTCAGGTCTAGAAAATAGATCTTAGCTGTTTATTTGTTCCCAGTCTATAGTTTCGCTAGGCCAGATTATATGTTTACTTTAGGCCCACATATCTGCTTGGTTTGCCTGATGTCTAAAGATTCCTCCAGTGTCAACATGGACCACGTTTTCACTCCCTCCAGGTCTTAGAGAGATCTGGATTTTGAGGAAGTCCATCTGTATTGTTTATGTCTCAGCAGTTTCCGATGTGTCTCTGCTTCCATTCGTGTGTCGGGTTCGTCCCGCCATCTTCCAGCCATCCAGCCAATCCCATACCTCCTCTGGACTGGAAACGTGCCATGACCCTGCCTTATGCTGCAATTCTGAGTGTGCTGGAAAGAGCATTGAATACTTAATTTACCCAGTGAGTCCTAAAAAGGCCCTCGCCTCTGTCTGGGTCTTGGGGGGGCTCCCAAGCCAGAATTGTGTCAATCTTGGGTTGTAGGGGCGCCACCTGGACGCTCCCTACCTGGTGTCCCAAGTACACCACAGAACCTTGCCCGATCTGTCACTTACTGGCTTGGATAGTAAGGCCTGCCCTCTGCAGCGCCTTCAACACTTCACCGATGTGCTGCAAGTGTTCTTCCCTGCTGGAACTGAACACTGAAATGTCATCTAGGTAGGCAGCACTGAACTCCTCCAGCCCAGCCAACACCTGGTTGACCAACCACTGTAAGGTGGCAGGGGCATTCCTCAACCCAAAGGGCATCACCCAGAATGGGTAATGTCCTTCTGGGGTTGAAAATGCTGACCTCTCCTTGGCGCCTTCGGTTAAGGGTTAAATCAAACGTGCTGAGGAACTTGGCAGCTCCCAACCGATCAATGAGCTCATCAGCTCTGGGGATGGGGTGTGCGCCAGTCCTGGTGACGGCATTGAGCCCACGTTAGTCCACACACACCGCAGTTCTGGAGTGGCACCGGGTGCAGCAGCCTTTGGGACCAAGACCACTGGGCAGGCCCACGGACTGCTGGAAGGCTCGACCACCCCTAACACCAACATCTTAGAGACCTCCTCTTTGATGCTAGTCTTGACCCGATCAGTCAACCTGTAAATCTTGTGCTTCACAGGCGGGCTGCCACCGGTGTCCACGTCATGGGTACACCAGTGAGAAACACTGCGGGTCAGGGAGAACAGTGGGGCAAACCGTCCCAACAACCGGTGACAGTCGCTTTGCTGCTCTGTAGTCAGTGTAGGGGAGAGGATCACACCTTCAACTAACCCATCACCTTCCTTGGCAGACAGGAGGTCAGGGAGAGGCTCACTCGCCTCTTCCACCCTGTCATCTGTCGCCAAGAGCATGCTCACTTTGGAGCTCTCGAAGTGGTTGAGGCGGTTCACATGAAGGACCCTCAAAGGGTTCCTGGGAGCCTGCAAATCCACCAGGTAGGTGACATCACTTTTGAGCTCCACAACCTCAAATGGCCCAGTCCACTTGTCCTGCAAGGCACAAGGTTCCACTAGGGCAGAGGTCTTCAAGCTTTTGTAGGTTGAGCCCCCCCAGCTGATTTTTTTTTTAGATGCTGGGCTCCCCCCACCACCTGACAAAAATTTGTGGAATCTAGGACACTACATAATCGACTGCCACGCGCATATCACGAGCCATATCCGTCAAATAATGTTCTACACAACAAGAATGTTTAGTAAACTACAGGTTTGTGAGTAGGTGTGGTGAAATGACAGAGGCTTATTATACAGTTCAAAACACAATTTTCCAAGATAAAATGTGTGCAAATTGTTTTTACTAGGATGCTTTGTTCCACACATGACATAGAATAATAATAACACACCAACATAAATGTGACGGGTGTGCATGTTTTTTTACCACAGACGGTCAATCTGTGGATGGATATTTGCTACTGCCATCCTCAGGTTGTGCTCCACATCTAGTCTTAAACGGTACTCAGTCCACTGCAGGCTCATGGTTGCCCCATACCTGTAACCTCCAATATTCCAAGCCTATGCACCACAGTGTCATTAACTGTCTAGCAAAGCCTCTTGCTAGGGTCAAAACTGCTAGCGCCGGTTTTCTCCATTCTGCATTTTACTGGCACCTCTGCAGGCACAGTGTCTTGGGCCACGTCATGGTGAAGTTACAAGACTAAGGGAAGACACACCAGAAGCAGGTGTGTGAGAGGTCAAACGTGCAGCACTGAGGTATGTTGGTATGGCCCAAAGCAAGGTGGCATCCTTTTCATTGAATGCTCAAAAGGCTTGGCAGTTCTGAGCAGCTCAGAGCTGCAGTGCCTGCATGCCCTCTGTTAGTAAGGACTGCAGTCACGCAGTCTGTCTCCGGCTAATGGTATATGGGTAAACCAAACGGTGAGGGGGAAGAGGGTGAGGGTGGTGAACGAATGGACCACAGCCAACACAGCAATAATAACTGAACTAATGCCTGCCTTGAAGCTGGTCGCCTTGCAACTACCTTGTGCCCTGAGAAAGAGCCCCTTCCGGTGCCCCTGCCTTGCTGTGGACGCCAGCAGCACTGAATTGAGAGTACCCGGAAAGCAGCACTGGAGCCATTCTTGCACATTCAGCGTTTCCCACTCACTGGTAAGGTTGCTAAATACTGCCATACTGGCCATTTGTTTGTGACGATTTAAGGCTTAAGCATGACAAAATTATCAAAAAAGATTGTCTTCATGAAGTCTATACATTTTACAATGGACTTTGCCTTTATTTACTTTAATTAAGAGACAGTTATCTTTAACTTCGCAGCTTTCAGAACACTGCAAAGTATGCACCGATGAGGGGAAAAATCTCAGCTTTTTGTATGAACCCGGCGCGAGCCAAGAAAATACAATACAGATCTTGCCACTTAACACCAAGTACAATAATGTGGCCCATCCGTAGCTGCTTCCTGTTGTGTATTTCATGTGAATTGTAACACTGTGAAACGTGACTTGTTAATCCTAAACACTTAGCATACTGAGATTACTAGTTTTCTCTTTTCCTAGCAGAATGAATGCACATACAATTTCCACAGTACAAAATGCACCTAGTTATGAAAAGCAGATGTTTTTTGATCAATAGGAAGTGCTCTGCAGCAGTTTAAAGATCTTTTTCGAGTCTCTCACAGCTCAAAAGGTTATAATTCGTAATATTTATCCATTCCCATGGACTTCATTGCTTTGTTTTGCTCACGAGGAATTGTCACTTATAGTGGTTGAAATGTCACTCATAACTGCAATGAAATAAAAAAAAATGTCACACAAAGCAATCTGAAACCTTGGCAGCTATGACTTGAGCAGCACATGAAGAAAGGAAAGCCTGTGAGGCGGCGCAGACATGAGGCTTGATTGATCACAAATTTTGAACCGGGAAGGGCTTGAACTGAAATGCTTCAGCTGCGGTGGGAGGCAAGGAGTCTCCTCTGAAACCAAAGGGGAAGGAACAGAACTGTCTTCCTTTGCTTTCGGTTTAACAGAGGAGACTTCCTGCCTCCCACCGCAGCTCTAACAATTAACCCCCTCCTGGGACGGTGATTAACAGAGAAAAGCATGGGCTGGTCGGCCCGATGATTTCCCCTCCCTCCCCTCTACCGGAGTTCTCTAGTGAAAGACAAATGTAAGATTTTCGGGTGGAGTGCGCGCCCCCCTGGGATGGTGTCGCGCGCCCCACAGTTTGAAGAACTCTGCACTAGGGCCATGACCCACACTTTCTGTCCAGGTTGAAATTCGACCAGAGGGGCATTCTTGTCATACCACTTCATCATTTATTCATGGCTTGCTTCCAGGTTCGCCTGAGCGAGTTTCCTGAAGCGGGCAGTTTGGTTTTGGAAGGCCAGCATGTGACTAAACACATCCTGGGGAATTTTCCTGGGAGCTGCCTCCCAGCCTCCCTTCACCAAACTTAGAGGTCCTCTCACAGGGTGACCATACAGGAGCTCAAAGGGGCTAAACCTAAGAGACTTCTGTGGTACCTCCCTGTATGCAAAGGGAAGGCACAGCAAAAGGACGTTCCACTTACTCCTCATGGGTTCTGTTAGACCCTTAATCATGCCCTTCAAGGTCTGTTGGAATCTCTCTACCAAACTGTTCCCTTGGGGGTGGTAAGGAGTGGTGAACTTGTAAGTCATCCCACACTCCTTCCACAAGGATGTCATATACTTAGATATGAAGTTAATCTCCCTGTCAGAAACCACCTCTCTGGGGAACCGCACTCTGGAAAAGATCCCCAATAACACCCGGCTCACCACTGGCGCCGTCGTTGTCCTGAGAGGGATTGCCTCTGGGTATCGGGTGGCATGGCCTACCAAGACCAGGATGTACCTGTTGCCCATGGCGGTCTTGGGACCCTGTGGCCCCACAATGTCCATCCCTACCCTTTCAAACGGTGTTGCAACAACTGGAAACAGTTGGATAGGAGCTTTAACTTTCCTCCCTCTCTTATCACTTGCCTGACAAGTTTGGCAAGACCAGCAATGTCCATCTGACTGTCTTTGCATTTAGGGCTAGAAGAAGTGGGTAACAAGTCTGTCAAAGGTCTTTTCGACCCAGACTCAGTGACCTTAGGCTCACAATACAGGAGATCATTCTCCCAGTAGATCCAATGTGATCTGGATTGATCACCAGCTGCCTGGTCTGCAGCCTGCCGCCGCAGACCCTCTAGAGAAGGGCACTCTTTCTGCTCTTTACAGAAGTCCTCACTGGTGGGAACCACTTCTTGCTCCCAATGGGTGAGCTCAGAGCGGTCCCCCAGTTCAGCTACCTACTCCCCCCCCCCCCCTAGTAGGCACCGGGGCGTCCCCCTCAAGGTCCGCCTCCTTCCGGTCCGTGGGAACTTCAGGGGCTGGTCTCCCATGCCCCTTGCCCTTTTTCTTGGCATGGACCTGGGCCTCTGTTTCAGGCTCCAAGTCCTCTTGACCACCCTCTCTGGCCACCATTGACCGAGTGGACACGCAGGCCCCCTCTTGCAACCCAAGGATCTCCAAGTGAGACCTGAGCTCAAAATCCTTCCACAAGGACTGATCCAGGTCGTTACCTAGCAGACAATCTACAGGCATGGAAGGGCTCACAACTACCCTCATGGGACCTGAGACCCCCCCTCAAAGGAACCTGTGCGACCAGATACTGGCGCTCTGAATTGTTTACCGCAATTACTTGGTGGAATGCCTCTGGGGCTACCTGGTACTCCGAGACCAGGTGGCACCGGACTGTGGTCACACTGGCTCCAGTATCTCTGAGAGGCTCTACCCTTTTTCCATTGATGGTCACCCAGGTGATGTATTTCTTTGTGTTAGGGGGCACCTGGTTTCCTGGGGGCATCCCACTGTCCCCTAGTGAGATGAGCGTCGTTTCTGTGGGGCCCCCCCCCCTCCTGTGGGTACTCCTCCTCCTCCCCAAGCGCCCCACTAGGCAACCCTTTGGACTGCCCACTGGTGGGTGGCTGTACCCTCTTTGAGCACCTGGTGTCCCCCTACATGTGCCCCACCTGGTGACATGCAAAACAATTGTGGGGTCCTGTCTCAGCAGGCTTTCCTGACTTGACCCCTTGTTTCTTATCTCTGGGGGATGGGAACCTTTACCCTGGGTGTTAGTTTGGGGCCCTTTAGAGAACTCCTGTGCTTTACCCTTGTCCCCCCCCCCCATTTTTCTGCTGGGGACCCTGCCCACCTTTGGCTGAGTCTCCCCCAAACACTTTCTTGTGGATCCTGGTACTCACCCAGCAGTCTGCCTCCATAGCAAGCTTCCATGGGTCAGTCAGCTTACTATCAACTAGGTGCTGGCTCAGATCTGCAAAACATAGACTGGACAAGTGCTCCAATGCAATAAAATTGTAGAGCCCTGAAAATGTGTCACATTACTGCCCTTCACCCAGCCATCCACTGACCAAGTGTTGGCATCAGACTTCTTACTGGACCTGAACTGATCCCTGTACTTCTCAGGAGTAAGACCATACTAAGTGAGGAGGGCGTCCTTCATGTCTGGATAGGTGAGGTGATATCCCTTATCCAAAGCTGTTAAAGTGTCCCTCGCTTCTTCAGGGAAGAGAGGCCACAATCCTGCTCCCCAATTCTCCTCAGGGACCCCATTCATGTGGATTACTGCCTCGAACCCCTGAAACCACCTTTGTATGTCAGTCCCCTTCTTGAATTCCTTGCCCACATTCTTAGGGATGTGCACGATTCTGTCTGCCTGTCTTGACGAGTTGCTGCCACCATCTGAGCCGGGCCTACTCCTTAGCTCAGCTCTCTAAGACCTTGCTCATGGTCTAACATGATCTTTGTTTCCTCCATGGCTATTCTTTTGTCTTTCCTCTCACTTTCCATCCTGAGTTTTTCCAACTCGAACTTCCTTGCTTCCCGCCTGTCCTCCAAGTCCTCTGGTGACAGGCTTCTGCTGCCTTGCCTGAAGGGTCCCCCCCTCCCAAAAGCACAACCCCCCAAGGAATAGGACCCTCCACCTCTCCACTAGATTACCAGATTGCCTACTTGTGTCTCTGTCTGCTACCCAGGCCCTCAGGACCTTTTGTAGCTCGTCTTTCCTAGCGAAGCCTCTGACTTGGTCTTTTAGGTTTTTGCAAACAGATTCCAATTCCCTGACAGTGTAGAGTTCCTACCTATCCTCCTCAAAGGCAATTTCCATGGATGCAACGGATGATGCTATTGATTCCGGCATGACGAAGTAGGAAGTTCAACTGGCAAGATCAATAAAAATCGGCCAAAAAGAAAACGAACTAGTATGCGGCTCATAATGGTCTGCGATATGGTAGTAGTGCACACTAATCACTAGGAGGCTTCCAGGGCACCAGGGATCAGACCTGTCCGAATTGTAAATTAAAACTAACTGACTTAAAAGTCAAGTGTCTCTCTGACGAGGCTGCTATGGATAGTCAGAACGGCCCTCAGGTGGGAACAAGGAGGGATCTCAATGACCATAAGACAAAAAAAACACCTCAAAGACTATTATGTGCATTGTTAAAATCACGGTCACTGATTAAACACCAACACAGGTTTGGTCTTTTTGTTAATTACAATGACCTAGACCTTATTTTTGTCACAGAAACCTGGGCAGATGAATCTCATGCCCAGACCTGGCGATAGCAATCCCACCTGGATTTGCAATGGCTAGGAAAGACCATGTTGGCAAAAAGGGGGGGGGGCTTATGATAATTTATGAGGATTATTTAAAAGCATCTTTTAAAACGATCCCCACAGATTCACATGTAGATGTGCTCTGTTTAAAGATAGCAGCCAGTCATGTCCTCTCCTTCAATGGGCTACTAGTTTACAGTCCGCCGTGGCCCAGAAATCCTTTTCTGCTAACCTTGGGCGATTTTTTGGAATATAAAGTAAATTCTCAAATTTCACCATTTTAGGCATTTTTAATTTTTCATCTAGACATTGTATCTGACAAAGATTAACAGGCCTTAATGGATCTAGCAACAGGCGCAGGTCTAGAATAGATGGTACTAGGACATACTCATACCGCGGGCCATCTCCTGGACGCTGTCACTGATCAACTCAATCAAAGCAAACCATGTCTTTCTACAGATTCAGAAACGGCATCTTTACAATATCATAACTTGATTTCAACAGCAGTTCATATAACTATCCCACAGAGAACTGGTAAAGCTAGCAGGACTGCACCCACGGAACCCTGATTTTCCAAAGAACTAAGATCACTAAGGAGACTTTGTTGCAGTCAAGAAAGATGCTGGTGCAAATGTTATAATCTTAAGGAAAAAAAAAAATACAAGTCAAGACTAGCACAATATAAAGAATTGATAAAAAACACTAAAATCAGATATTACTCAGAAAAAATAGAAGGGGCACAGAACAATTCTAAGGAGCTATTTGCTAGTTTTGAAACTTAGCCATTTACAGGAGACCAGTCAAACCACAGCAGATCAAGCGTTCTGTGACAATTTGCCCTCATACTTTTGTGACAAAGTCTCTCCTATTTATAACACATTCATGACCCATTCGGTTAACGCTCCAACTGCTCTGGCCCCACGAACTGTGACAGAAAAGTCATGTTTTGACATGTCCACCTTAGTCCGCGATCGCATTCCACCCAGTTTTTTAAACTTTACATTAATGTCTCATGAACAAACCGTCAAGATTCTGGTAGCAACTAGTTCAGGATCCCCACTGGACCCCTGTCCTCCGAAAATAAGCCATATGTTAGTCGAGACACTCGCCTGCCCTCTCACTGAGGTCTTAAATACCACCATTGAAACTGCAACTTTTCCCTCGCTATGGAAAAAGACATCCATTCTATCTTTATTAAAAAAGTCCAATCTAGACAAAACTGATGTAGGAAACTACCATCCCATCTCTCGCCTACCCCTCCTGGCTAAGATTCTGGAAAAATATATGAATCAGGAACTAGGTGCCTTTATTGAGAATAATCAAGTCCTGGACCCTACTCAGTATGGTTTTAGATGACAACATTGTACTGAACTTGCCTTGCTTACCGCCACCAAGAAACTCAGAATGGCAGTTGACAAAGGAGGATCGGCAACTTTGATACTGCTGTATCTGTCAGCTGCCTTTGACACAGTAGACCTTGGCGTTTTAATTGGTCGACTTTGTGAGGCAGGAGTTGGTGGCTCGGCCCATGCACTCCTTAAGTCATTCCTGCATGGCAGAGAACACTTTGTTGAAATAGGAGGTTTTAAATCAAAATGCTTTAGACTCCCATGTGGGGTGCCCCAGGGCTCATCCTTGAGCCCCATCCTTTTCAACATTTATGTTGCTCCCCTGGCTGGTATGATAAAAAATCATGGTTTTGAATTGGTATCATACGCAGATGACACACAGATTAATATATCAATCTCAAGCAAAAAGCAGAACACTGCACTAAAATTTAAGTGAATGGATGGCCAAAAACTGCCATAAATTAAACTCGAATATAACAGAGGTCTTACTTTTTGAAAAGGACACAACATTCTGGTCCGCAGACTGGTGGCCATCAGAATTGCGAGCTGTCCCCGCCCCAGCAGCCAAAGCTAAAAATCCTGGAGTTATTATGGACCCCACCCTCTCCTTCTCCCTGCACGTAAAAATGCTTACTTCATCTATCTTTTTCACCTCGAAAATCCTAAGGTAAGTGCTCCCCTTCATTCCAACAAACCTACAGAAAACTATGGTGTCAGCCTTAGTGCTATCAAAACTCGATTATTGCAAGGGGTTTTTGGTAGGACGAAACAAATTGGTTCTAGCTAAGCTACAGGTACTCCAGAACTCCGCCGCAAGACTGCTATTCGGATGAGCCAAACATACATCAGCAAAACATGCCCTTAACACTCTACACTGGCTATCTATGAAAAAGCGCATAATGTTTAAGGCCTTGTGTAATGCCTTTAAGGCATTAAAAAACTCAGGTCCCAGCATCCTGAGTAAGCGCTTTAAATGGCATATTCCCCCAAAACACTTTGGTCGACCTAACTGAAGTTAATGGCCGAACTCACGTTCCGTCTTCAGAGATGGGGTGGAAAAAGCTTCTTTGGCATTACTACAAGATAGTGGAATAAGCTACCATTTGATTTGAGAAATGCCTCTGATCTGCCATTATTCATGAAGGGTCTAAAGACATGGCTCTTTACTCTGTAACCCTGCGTAAGGTCTGGGATTATGATAGTCGATGTTTACCATGTGTCGATTCTTCAAGCGCCTTGATGCCTCCGGGTACATGTGTGCAATATAAATATTTAAATAAATAAATTAAATAAATGATTCAAGTGCAAACGCAAGTCCTATCCTCAATCCACAATCAATGTTAGAAATGGGGGTCTCGAGTCGGCAAGGGATTGCACCTTTGTCCAAATAGGGACCCTCCTTCCTAGTCAGGATAAGGGAGTTACACTCCTAAAATAACCCCTGCTCCCCCCTTGGTAGCTTGGCACGAGCAGCCAGGCTTATCTTAGAGGCCGTGTGTAAAGCCTTTGCACATAACCAACAGAAATACAGTGTAAGCACTACAAAAGGACACCACACCAGTTTTAGAAAAATATCCAATATTTTTTTATATACAAGACCCAAAAACGATAAAAATCCACAATACAGTACTTAAAAATCTACAGTTGTCAAAATACGCTTAAAAAACAGTTTCTTGATGTCCATAGCTCTGTCCGGGGCTATCACGGCGTCGTGAGCAAACAAATCCAAACTGTTCCGGCTGGTCGCGGCGTCACAGACCAGCTATAGTATCGGGAAGACCGCAGACAGTACCTGTTAGAGATACAGGGCGCAGAGGCCCTTGAAGACTCTTGCGTTGCAGGTCTAGCTCCTCTCTGATGGAGTCAGGAAGTCAGGAGCACTGGCGTTGGGTGCTGAGTTGCAGATGCAGCAGTGCTGTGTGCAGTGCCCCCAGGTCACGGTGCGAGCAGCGTCTGGGTGGCGGCATCAGATGGCGTCGTCAGTGAGACCAGGGTCGCGGGGCGAGATGAAGGCGGTGCTCGTCACGGTGCCAGCAGGTCACGGTGCTAGCAGGTCACGGTGTGAGCAGCGGCGTAGTTGTTGCTGAAGCGCTGTCGTAGGCTGATGAGCTGCAGTCATTTGTGCTGGCAACAGTGGGCTAAGGCTGCGGTGCGGGATGATGGCAGTGCTTCATGCGACTTACGAGCGGTGCCCTTGAACCACGATGCAAGCAGGGGTGCCGATTTCGGCGTGGTGAAGCGGCGTCCGGAAGGTCAAGGCATCCTCGTGAAGCAAGGCGTTGCGGAGTGCAGTGCCCACAAGTCATGGTGCGAGCAGCGGCTTGGTGGTGGCGTCGTCAGTGAGGTGCGGCGGTGCTCTCTGTGGTGCCATAGCTTTGGCGTGAAGAGAGGCGGTGCGGAGTGCGGTGCCCACAGTTTGCGGTACGAGCACCGGCTCGGTGGCGGCGTCAAGGGCGGTGTCAGTGAGACCAAGGTTGCGGTGTGGCATTGTGAAGGTGCCCTATGCAGTGCCTTCAGGACACGGAGTCGGCAGCGGCGTCGTAGACATCGTCGAGTTACTTTTCCTCTGTTGCAGCACAAAACACACAGTCCCCAGTGCTGCGGGCAGAAGAGCTTGAAGTCTTTGCTGTTCCTGAGACTTCTGAACAGGGGGCAAGCTCTACCTCAAGCCCTTGGAGATACTCAAAGATAAGAAGTTGCAGAAAGTTCAAGTCCAGGCCTTTCACTGCGCAAGACAGAATCAGCCACTGCAAGCCAACACAGCAAAGAACACAGCAAGTGGTAGTTCCTCCTCCCAGGTTCTCCAGCTCTTCTTCTTGGCAGTCTTCTTGGTCCAAAAGAGTTCTAAAGTTCAGGGATCCCGGCTCCAATATTTATACCACCAAATACTTTGTTCTCTGAAGGCAGAGAGTGTCTGTACCCAACCAAAACCAGTTCTGTCCTCATTGGTACAGCTTCCTGGCAGGGACTGGAGATGGCATTGTGCAAGGCAGACCAGGCACCTCACTACTCTAAATGCAACCCAAGTCTATTCAGCCCAGCCCTGACCCATCAGACTTCTGGAGCCGCTGCTCCTCTCCAGCCCCTTTCATCCAAAAGCGAGACATGCAATACACAAACCTAGCAGAGGCACAATGGATGGTTAGGCAAGAAAATACATATTTTCTAAAAATGGTATTTTCAAATACAGAATGTAAAAATCAACCTGACTGAAAGATGCATTTTAACATTCTGAGTTCAGGCATACTGAACTTTATTTTTCTACCCAGTTCCTTGGGCCAGTTATGTTTATAAGATGTTATAAACAAATTCCCCATTCTGTCCTATGGGAACAGGTAGCCTTGCAATACTGAAAAACGAAATTGGCAGTAATTTACTATCAGGATTCAGGACATGCCACATACACCAGGGCATGTCCTACCTTTCTCATACACTGAACCCTGCCCAGAGGGGTACCCGGGACCTACCTTAGGGGTGACTGACATGTATGAAAATGGATGGTGGGGGCTTGGCAAGTGGGTACAACTGCCAAGTCGACATGGCAGTCCCAGAATGCACACGAGCTCTGCAGTGGCAGGCCAGAGTTACATTTACAGGCTGTTTGTTATGGTGGCACAATCCAATTCTGCAGCCCACTAACAGCATTTGATTTACAGGCCCTGGCACACTCAGTGCACTTTACTAGGGACTGACACGTAAATCAAAGACGCCAATCGTGGAAACACCAATCCATAACACAATTTCCAACAGGAGCACTTATACTTTAACCGTAGTGAGAAAGTGTGCAGAGGCACTAAGCCAGAAAAAAGAGAGTCAAAACAGGGAGGTTAGAATGTAAAAACTCAGGAGGAAAACACACCAAAATCTGCCAAGTCAAATGGGCTCAAAGATGAGCCCTGAGGCACCCCACAGGGCAGTGAGAAGGCTGGTGAGGTGAAGTCGCCAAATGAAACTTCGAATTTGGTCAGCTAAAAAGGAAGCAATGAACTTGTGTGTTGTTTTTTATCCCAATTGATTCAAGTCGGTCGATTAGGAGAGCATGATTGACTGTGTCAAATGCCGCCTTCAGATCTAAAAGGATAAGGGCTGCATTTCCACCATTATCTATTGTCTGTTAATTGCGCTAGGTCAGTGCTGCGATAGCTACGAAATCCAAACTACATTGAATCAAGACTCTACTTATTGTCAATGAATGTTGTCAATTACTGGTTGACAACTTTTTCAATCAGTTTATCATGTAGTGGTAATCTAGTGATTGGCCGGTAATTATTAGGGTCACCGGTATCTACGTTGTTTTTTTTCAGTAGTGGAAGAATTGACCCTATCGTCCAATCTTTAGGAAAATAATCTACTTCAAACAGGTTGTTAAAAATAGTGGTTAGGTGCATGGCTAGCAGATTGGGAACCAGATGAATTATTCTAGCTGGGCATGGGTCCTGTGGTGACCCCGATTTCATTTTGGTTAGTAATCTTAGCGTCTGATCCATTATCAGAGGCCCAAAATGAGGTCGAATGCTAGCATTATGACTACAGTTAGTCCATCTTCTGTTTAGGTCTTCGGGTTGATTAGCATTCATGAAAGTGTCATACACTGACATAACTTTGTCTTGAAAATGGAGTGCTAACTTGTTTCCGAATTGTTGATTTTATAGGAATGTAGATTGGTTTTTATATATTTCTTTATCATCTGTTTTATACTCGAGCCACCATTTATGCTCTGATCTCCTACATTCCTGTTTTTTACGTCTGAGATTTTCATTGAACCAGGGTTCAGAAGGGTTCATCTTACGGCTGTGATAACTTTTTGCTGGAGCTAAATGAGTTATCGATGAGTCTAGGTATTGATGGTAATTACGAGCAGTTGTGTCCAGATCTGGAGAGATCAGCGAAGCCAATTGGATAAGGGAAGAGCTAAGTTGACCTGCATCAATGGTGCTCCAAGGGCGACTGGTTGTACTTCCTACCTGGTGACATGATTTTTCTTACCCGGTTCTCCATTTATCTTGTGTCAGAGGGAGAATGGATGTCCTTTTAAGCTGTGGATTGTCCGTAAAAATGCCATCAAAAAGGTGACCTGCTTCGTGTGTGGAACCCTGAGCGATCTGTGTTGAACCTGCACTTGCCATGTGAGCTATTAGATTTACTTCATCTAGTAAGTGTATGAATGTTGAGTTTTCCATGTGAAAATTAAAATCACTCAAGATCTTGAATTCCACTGAATTAACTTTCAGTTCTATTAGGCTACCAATGAATTGCGTAAATACTGCTATGGTCTCAGTTGGTGGGTAGATAAGAAGTCCCTTGAAAGAGTACTGATTATTAAATTAAACTTTAAATACTATGGACTCAAAGGATTGTATGTTGGGAAGAATGTTAAAAATTGTTTTGAAACGATCTCTAAGTATTATTGCGAGGCCTCCACCCTTTGTTATTGGGCAGCCTGCTGGTAATGCTAAGAGTAAATCCGGGTCAGACGATATGTCTGCTCAGGTCCTGGTGACAAAGGCCAGGTCAAGATTCTGCCTCTCCATAAAGTTTGCAAACTCTATTCCATTTTTAACAAGTGATCTGGCGTTTATAAGTGTGCAGCTGCATTTAGTGTCAAGTTTAGTTGCATCTATTATTTAGGTGACTTGTAGTGAAATTTGGTAATAGAAAATTTACATGCCAGACATTTTGGACTTTCATTGCAACATTGAGGGTCCAGCCGAGGGTCCATACAGGACTTACCTGTAGAGTTGATTAACCCCTTCCCTGCTCATGACGGAACCACCCCACCATGAGCCACGGGCGGCGTGTGCTCATGTGCTAGTTCCGTCATGCTGCGGTCGCTTCGCCCACATGGCACTGATTCCCCGCCTGTGATGGCGAATTAGTGAGTGGGTGGAGTCATGACGGAACCACGCCGTCATGAGCACAGCTCGGCCGTGGCTCATGATGGCATGGTTCCGTCACGAGCATGGCGGCCCCGTGCTCGCCCCCCAAAACCCTGTGCCATGGTGGAATTACCGCCGTGGCCAAGGGGTTAAAAGCAGGGTATCCCTTGAGTAGCTGATTGATTTCTTCATATCTGGGGCCAAACTGGCAGGGGGGCTGGTACTTTGCGCAGTCCGAGTGGGGACGGGTGCAGAAAGGCTTGCCTTCGGTGCGCCAGCGGCTCGCCCGCTGCACTCAGACAGGCTTACAAGCCAGCTTTATAGTCCGACGTCAGGTGCCTAAGGAGGCATGGTCTAAAACGCGGGCAAATAAAAAATAAACTGAGGTCCAGCACCCCCTGCTGAGTCTCACAGGCTCCCCTGTGACAACCAGCTACTAGTAAAGGAAAAACGATCTAAAAGAAACTGGAGAACAGTAAATCGTACAAGTAAAAATCGCCCTTCCAAGATGGCGGTGATAGAAATGAGCATTGCGGGAACCAGGCACCTCCCAATGGACTCTAGTGTTACAAGGAACAGATATATGTTTTGAGTCCTGCCCCAGAGCAGCAAAAATGTGTATGTCAGTATGGATATGTGTGTTAAGTCTCTGCACTGGCGCGGTAGGAGGTGTATGACAGTATTGATATGTGTATGGAATCTCTGCACTAGATCATCAGTATTTGTACATCAGTATGGACATGTTTGTTGACTCTCTGCACCAGAGCAGCACTAGGTGTATGTCAGTCTGGATATGTGTTTGGTGTCTCTGCACTAGAGCAGCAGTGGGTTTATGTCAATATGGATATGTGTGTTTAGTATGCCCCGGAACGGCAGTGGGTGTATGTCAGTATGGATATTTACAATGACTCTCTGCCCCAGTGCTGCGTGCATTTGTATGTCAGTATGGATATGTGTGTTGAGTCTCTTCCTGGAGCAGTAGTAGGAGTATGTTAGTACAGGATACAGGATATGTGTGTTGAGTCTGCACTGGAGCAGCAGTAGGTGTATGCCAGCATAAATATATGTGTTGAGTCTCTGCATAGCGGCAGTAGGTGTATGGCAATATGGATGTAGGTGTTCAATCTCTGTTCCAGAGCAGCAGTTGGGTGTGTGCTGGAAGTCACAGCTGTCTATTGGTCTCCCTACTTGAATGACCGGAGATGTTGAAGGTCTGAATAGATCTGCAATGGCCGAATCGTTTGTGCGGTCCAGTCGGCTGGGTAGGGTTCACATGCACTGCTGGTGCTGTGTTTGCTGTTGGCACTGAAGTAAATTGGAGAGTTTGTTAACTCCTGACTGAGGTGAAGCTGCCTGGTCCTCTGTGCATGTCCCCCTGTTGTGCAGTGTGAGTGTTTCCTGCCATCTCCCCGTCCTTCACCTGAAGTCTGCTCACCCTTTCTCATGCCCACTTCTACCTGTCCTAGTTTTGTGTCTGCCTCGTTGGTGCCTCCTGTGTCTCTCTCCCTGTCTCAGTCTCCAGTGTCTGTGTCTCTCGGTGTCAATGCCGGCCTGTCCTCGTATTTCCTTGTTCAGATTTCCCTTGGGACTCCTTCCTCTGGTTCCACCAGTCTCGGTACCACCCTCGTCCTCTTCCTAATGTAGCTGTGGCTCCATTGTAAAGGTGGGCGAGCCGCTGAAGGCTCTATGTTGTATTTTACCACAGGTAGCCATATTGTCTTTTAAGTTTTTCTTTATTAACTTCTTGTTGCAGGATCTAAAATATGGACAAATATCCATTAGTCAGGATATTCATTATTCTCCAGACCCACCAGGAATCGCATGTATGCTTCTCAGCCCATCTTACAACTGTCATCACTCATCCACCCTGGCACCCAAGCATTCCAAGCATCACAGTCACACCAACATTCCACTGTCGACACTCACACTGCCTGAGCAGCAGGGAGCTAGCTAAGCTGGGAAACATATACTAAATTATAAGATATAACATATCCCCCTCCTTTTAAATGAAAATAACAATATAACATGGGAAGAACTATAAACAAGCATACACATAAGTAGAGAAAAAGTTCAAGACTCAGGGAAACAACCTAAAAATACAACTTTGCAAGAGTCTGAACACTACGCAACCTGAAAGAAAAGGTAAATATTGACAAGCAACAATAAAACATTGACAAGCAATATAACCCATCCTCCCCAAGTTTTTGAAAACTGCATACAAGGTAGCAAAGAGTAGAACACCCTTAAACAAACAACCATGACCCACAACTGTCGAAAGGGAGAAAACAAAGTGAATGGGACAAAACCCATGAGACCTACCCTGTAGGAGGGTGTAAAACCAAAGTACATGTGTAGCACCAGGTGACTTACACACCATGTGTAGGGAACGTGAAGTGCGAGACAACTTACACACCAACAACAGCACGTGAGACGCAAGGCAGCTTACACACTAGAAAAACAAGAGGTGAAGCGCATGATGACTTACACACCGACAAGAAGTATAGCGCAAGGCGACTTACACACAAAACAACCAAACGTATAGCGCATGACGACTTACACACAATCTCCTCTACACAATATAAATGTAGTGTGACTACAACTCAAAACAAGCATTTGCAATGCAATCGGTCTCGCCTTTGGGACCTTGTAAGTGTTTAGCCAGAGCTATTGGCACAGCCAATGTTTTTAAGTTATGTTATAAAAAAATACCTAATTTAGAAGCTATTAGCGATCCCTATCAGTGATTTCTCCACCCACGATGGTGCAGCAGAAGGCAGCAACTCATCCCTGCCCAGTTATGATTCAGAGCAGTAACCTGTAGTTACACACTTTTGGAAGAGGTTGGAAACCGGTATTACAGGTACATCCAAAGATGTCCTTAAGCTGGTTTATAGTCTCCCTCCTGTCACTTGTCCTGAAGTCAGGGCTTTTCCTGCTGTCCGCGGCACTGCACTCCAGAGATCCTGCCACCTATACTGCTGCGAGAAATAACAGGATGCTGCAAACCTTGAACCCAATTAAGCAAAGCACGCGCTAAACACAGAATTATGAATCAGGGTAAAAAAAAAGATAAGAACATAACAGAAAAAAATGCGAATTCGAACGGATAACAAGAGGAGACATCAAAAGAAGTGGAAGGAGAATATAAAAAGAAGTTAAAGTAAAATGGGAGATGTGCAGACGTAGAGAGAAAAACACGATTAATGAACGAAAGGTGAAAATACAAAGAATATGTTACGCAAGGACACAGTGTCGGATTGGTAATGCAGGCACTCAGGCAATGCCCAAGGGGCCGGTGTCTGAGTTCCAGCTGTGGGCTGTTTTTTTTAGCAGGGTGGGGATATAATTTGGGCGGTTTCTCTCATGTTCGAATACAGCCTGTGGCCCAGTGGGTGTCAGACTGCCCTTTCTGGAGGCAGGTGGGGGCTCAATACCTCCCGTTTAGCAGCAGGCAGAGGTGTCACTCCCTTTCTCTCGCCGGAGCAGTAGTGGCCTCACTTGTTTCACCTGTGTAAAGTAATCCATGGAATTTTTTTTTTACCCCACCCTTTTTTTAATAACATTTCACAGAAGCAGTGTTTTGAGGAAGGCAATATGCATATGTGGGCCACTTTTTTTTTGCGTGGCTTGGCCGATTTTGAATTCCAGTCCAACACTGCACGGACATATTCATTTTTGGGTTCACGGGGAGATAATGGGCCCGATGTAGGTAAATCCCATTTACCGATTTAGAAATACCGAATCTTACCGATTCGGTATTTCAAAATCGGTAAATGGGATGTAGGTCCCAACATCTGGATTCGTTACCGAATCCTTAACAATTCTTTAATTACCGATTCGGTAAATACCGAATCGGTAATGCCCATTCATTCCTATGGGCTTTGAAGCCCATAGGAATGATTAGGCATTACCGATTCGGTATTTACCGAATCGGTAATTAAAGAATTCACAAGGGTGCAGGGGGTGTCACTTTGACACCCTCTAGCACCCCCAAAACGGGCATGTGTGCAATGTGGCACACAGACATGCCCTAAGGGCACGTCTGTCTGTCACATGGCACATGTGTACATGCACAGATGTGCATGTACACAGGAATCGGTATTTTACCATGGATTTGTATTCCATGGTAAAATACCGATTCTGTAAGCCATGTGCCAAAGGTAAATGTTCTACCTACATTGCATTTTCGGTAATTTTAGCGAATCGGTAAATATTACCGAATCGGTAATTATTTAACGATTCGGTACATATTACCGAATCGGTAAATATACCGATTCGGTAATGATACCGATTCGGTAAAATTACCGAAAATGTGCCCCTACATCTCGGTAGCCCTTTACCGATCGGAAACGGCCGAAAATCGGTATTTTCGGCCGATTCGGATCGGTAACGGGCTACCTACATCGGGCCCTAAGTGATTTCACAGAATCACAGGAAGCTGAGCCAACGCCTAAACCTGGTTCCCCAGCTCCGAAGTCAGCACCTCTAGCCACGAGGCTACATCCACACTTCTTCCACGAGTTGGACACCAAATATTTTCAGACCTATTTCAGCACCATATAGAGTACAAACAAGGCTCTTAAGTCACAGGATGTCGATGGACAGCAGACATCGCTTCTGTGGACACCCTAAGTGTTAAACTAGCATGAAAGCCAGCAGCTTGGCCTCCATTAGTACAGGTGTTGCAATGGCTCTGGGGTCCAGATACCCGAGGGGACCACTGAACCCTGATTTTAGTGGGAGGGGGGGCATTTCCATCCTTGCCGTAGGGACCATGAGGTACTAGCAACGCCACTGCGGAAGCAGACCACAATTTAGGAGTGCTGTCCTTAGGTACACGCCCGATACTTAACTATAAAGTGTTCCATATGTCAAAAATTATTTTGGGGTGGAGAACTCCTATTTCGGCAAACCTTCCTGTAGACAGAGTTCACTTGCTATGCCCGTTACTTTAGTACAATATGGGGCCGGTGTTAACTTTCCACGACTTGTTTTTATTCCCACTCAAGCGCTTTACTGCACCCTTTCAGTCCTGCTTTTTTGATTAATGAAGCTCAATTTCCAGGGTCCGGATTCTCAAATGACTTTCTATTTGCAAAGACAGAATTTGCTATGCATAAAAATGCTTTGGGGTTCACAAATAAAATTTGAATTGCAAAGCAAGTATTGCATTATTCACCTTTTGCAAATCGCAAGGGACACAAGGAGGCACAGAGGCATCCACTATTCTGTGCGGTTCCCAACAGCAAACACATATGCACTGTGACCGGTTTTGCAGTTTTAGAGTGAAAAGTGTAAGCTGGTACAAGCCCAGCTTTCACGCTGGTAGTTACAAACAACGGGTATAACCCAAATAAGCCACTGGGACCTGGGTAACTTTATTTATGCATTTTTATATAGCGCAGACTTTACCCGAAGGCGTCAGAGCGTTTCACATTAGGAACAGAAATGAAACATAATGAGAAACATTACAAAAGAACAGATTACAAAAGCATACGTTACGTTACATAAGGTAATAGTGACAATTGTGAGCAAACAAAATACATGAGGTAGTAAAAATTGAGAGCAACCAAAAATACATGAGGTAGAAAAGGTAATAGTGACAATTGTGAGCAAACAAAATACATGAGGTAGTAAAAATTGTGAGCAACCAAAAATACATGAGGTAGTCAAAAGTGCACAAGAGGAAAAGTGACAAGTGTGCAGTTATAAGAGAAAACAAAGTATAATTTGAGGTATAAGACTGCAATAAGTGCTAGATACTCAGGCACAGGAACAAGCGTTGCGTAGGCAAAGGTGGCACTTGTGCAAGTATCAAAGGTAAAAACATGTGAGAGGTAGCAACAGTGTGTTACAAGGGCAAAGTGGTGTGTGCATGTTACAAAAGGGCACAGAACACAAGTACATGGAAAATACTGCAAAAAGGCAAACACTCCAACCACAGGAATACACTGGAAAGGCACTACCATGGTCTTGGAAAGTAGAAATTATCAGTAGTGGAAAGTCTTCCTCCAAATAGCAAGAGGACGTGGATTACTTTTGGAGGTGTCTCCGGAGGAGGAGAACTTTGAAGTCCCTTTTGAAGGCCTGGGAGGAGGCGGTGGTCCGGAGCTGAGGCAGAAAGGAGTTCCAGATTCTGAAAAGGATTGGGTCATTGTTCTTTCCTTCTTGAAAGTGGGAGGTTCAAGCAGTAGATTCTCTGCATTGCGTGAAGGTCTAGAGCCTCCAGAGAGTTTCAGTTTATTCGCCAGGTAGCGGGGAGAGGAGGAGTGCAAGGCTTTGTGGGTGATACAAGCGGTCTTGTAGATAGCTCTAGCCTCGAAGGGAAGTCAGCGGAGGGTGGATAACATCGGTGTGATGTGATCGCTTCTTTTGGCCCCATAAATGAAACGAGCTGCTGAATGGAAGACAGACTTAAGTGGGGACAGGTGAGATTTGGGGAGGCCAGTAAGAAGAGAATTGCAGTAGTCTAGTCTGGAGAGGACCAGCGATTGCACCAGGATTATCAGGTCCTTCTCCGGGAAGAAGTGACGGATTCCCCAAAGAAGGCGCAGTTGGTAACGAGCAGATTTTGCAACGGAATTGATTTGGGGAGTTAGATTGAGTTTTTTGTCTAGAATGACACCAAGGGATTTTGCGCTGTTGACAATGATGGGTTTATTGTTTAGTAGATTCATCTGATCCATCCATGATTGAACCGGGGGAGGAGAGAGTGAGGAGGAGAAGAGAAGGAATTCAGTTTTGGAGGGATTCAGAATCAATTGATGAGATGACATCCAGATTTGAATGGAGTCAAGAGTAGATCTTAGGATGGAGAGATCATGAGTGGAGGCAACCTTGAGGTAGAGTTGAGTGTCGTCTGCATAGAGATGATAGTGAATCCCGGATTTGCTTAGGAGGTTTCCCAGTGGTTCTAAGTAGAGATTGAACAATGTGGGTGCAAGTATAGAGCCTTGGGGAACACCTTGACCCACCGCCACAGGAGAAGAAAGACTGTTCTCTATTTTGATCATTTGAGATCTGTCAGAGAGGAAGGATGCAAACCATTTAAGCACAGTGCCCTCAATGCCCATTCTCTGTTGAAGAATATTGAGGAGGGTGTTGTGATTAACAGTGTCGAAGGCTGCGGAAAGGTCAAGGAGAATTAGCAGACAGGACCCCCCTGAGTCGAGTATCCTCAGCGCATCATCCACCACTTGCAGTAGGGCTGTTTCAGTGCTGCAGTTTTGGATGAAGCCGGACTGACAATTGTCAAGAAGAGCATTGTCCTAGATATGACGAGAGAGTTGTTTTGCTACACATCTTTCTGTGATCTTCGCAAGAAAGGGAAGGTTAGTGATGGGGCGGAAGTTGTTGAGGTCATTCGCATCAGCAGTGGGCTTTTTAAGCAGAGGGCTGACCTGCCCAGTTTTGAAGGAGATAGGAAGGGAGCCTTGCCAGAGGGAGAGGCTGATCAGAGTGGTCCAATAGGAAAGGGAATGGGTATAGAAGTCCAAGGCAATGGCACTGGGGATAGGGTCAAGAGAATGGTTGGAGGGCTTTGTTTCGCGTATGCACTTGAGAAGGGCATCTTCAGATATGGGGTCAAAGCTCTGCCAAATGGCTAAGGATTTGCGCTCCTCTGGAGGTGTAAGATGAGCAACCTGATCCACAAGTGATTTCACTTTTCCATCGAAGAAAATAGCGAAATCCGCTGCTCTCTTTGTAGAATCCTCCACCTTGGAGGTTGAGGGAGAGCAGCTCGGAGTCTTGATGAGATCGAATAGTTTTTTGGGTCTATTTTTGGCGGAATCAAGGAGGGTTTTGAAGTGCATCGCTTTCTCAAGGAAGATGTGCTTGTGGTACTTGGATCTTGCTGTGTGAAGCATGTCTAAATTGTCAGTGGAGGGCAATTGCCTCCATTGCTTCTCCAGGAATCTTAGCTGCTTCCTTTCCTCATAAAGGGATTTGTTGAACCAAGGAGCTGAGGGAGTGGGCCTTATCCTTTTGCTTTTGAGTGGAGCGACGTTATTAATTTCAGCTGCAAGAACTGTGAGGCATTGGGAGGCGAGATCGTCAACAGCTATGTTCGGGTCTAGCCTTGGAAGTGATAGCAAAGCTGATTCACAGAGGGGACCGACATCAATGTTTTTGGCATCACGGAACCAGGAGATGGCCCTCTTGGGTTGGCCAAGAGTTATAGAGTGTGAAAGTTGAAGAGAGAATGGGATGAGGTGGTGGTCAGACCAATCTACCTGAATTGGGGTAGTAGTAGAAAGCATGCCTGCTTTAGAAATAACAAGGTCCAGGATTGCGCCTTTGGAGTGGGTTGATTCAGTGCAATGTTGGATGAGATCATTTGCAGAGAGGAAGGTGGCCAGTGAGTTCGCAGAGGAGTCTTGCGGTACGCCCCAGTGGAGATTGAAGTCACCCACGATGGTCTGATTGTCACTTTGAGAGTATTGGTCGCTGATGAAGTCTTTGAGATCTTCTATAAACGAAGAGCCACTACGAGGCGGGTGGTAAATGATATGGAATCTGAGCGGTGAACGTTGTTGCAATTGAGGCTCAAGAGAAAGGCATTCAAAGGTGTGGGAGGAGCTGAAAGAAGACGCCTTAAGTTGGAGGGCATTTCTGAAGATGACTGCAACACCCCCGTGTTTTCAGTTTTTGTCATTCCTAAGTATGGAATAACCTGTGGGTAATAGGAGATAAAACATAGAGTGAGAGGTATCTTTGAACCAGGTCTCTGTGAGGAAGAGCATGTCAAGTTTGTGAAGGGTGATGGTGTCGGAGATTTCAAGTTTGTGTTTTACTGCCGATCTGCAGTTGTGAAGCATACAGCGCAGCTCTGTCAGGACTGTTTTGGTGACGGGGGCACTTGGGCTCTGAAGGGTGATCGGGATATTGTACATTTGCGGGGGTGCTCGGGAGGGTTTAGGTGGACGCTTCGTTCTGACAGAGGTGATGGTCGGAATAGTGTAGATAGTGGGGTTGCTAGGGTATGCCTGTTGAAGAAGGGTGGCGTTCAAGGGCTTGTGTGAGTTAACGACGTTTGCAGATGAAAGGTTGAGCTTGGCTGAATTGGGGTGAGGGGGCGAGGTGCATCTCAAGGGAAGTTTGGAGGGAGTAGAGGTGCATGGAGGGGTGGAGATCTTAGAGCATAAAGTGAAATGGCAGCTGTAAACTGGGAGATGGAGGTGATCAGAGAGCCTAGTGTATTTTCCAGTGAGAAAGAGGCAGAGCACGGAAGGTTGGGTGGCTCGATTGAAATAAGGGGGGGGTGGAATTGGTGGTGGAAGGCAGGGAGAGGTGGTGGGACAGGGGGTGAGTTGGGGGGTGGGGTTCACAGGTGGGGAAAGGTGGAGGTTGGGAGCGGGAGTAAGTGACTTGGGAGTTAAGGGAGAGTTGTCATTGTTGGTATTGCAAGAGGGAGAGGAATTAAGGACAAATTTCGAGGGAGAAAGGTGCGGAACACGGCGGTAGGGAAGTAGGAGGGGGGAGGCCTGTGTGGCGTCATGGGAATGTGTGAGGTTTGGGAGGAAAAGAGGTACAGTGGTTGCGGAGGTCCTGTCAGTTAGGAGAGGTAACAGTGAGGGAACGGTCATCTGGCAGAGTGAGGGGGGTTGAGAGAAAGGGAAGTTTAGGAGGGGAAGTGGTTCTGCTGGGCCCGTGGGAGGGAGATGGAAGGGGTTACTAGGAGGGGAAAGGGGGTAGTGCAGCAGTACTGGAGAAGTAGGAGGGAGGAGAGAGATGCAATGGGAATGTGGCAAAAACAGGGTGAATGACGAGGGGATGAAGGGGTGGAGAGGAGGGATGGAAGGAGGGATAAGGGGAGCATAGGGAAAGTTAATTGGGGGAGAGGGTTGGAGGAGAGGTGGCCTAAAAAGGGGGGAGATGGGAAGAAGTATGGGGGCAGAAAAGAGATTGGAGTATCGTGATAGTGCAGAAGGGACGAGGAGCGTGTTAGCTAGTGGTAAGGCTGAAGTAATGTGGGAGGGGACATACTGTGAGGGGGGAGGAATAGGAGATGAGGTAAGTTGGGGGGGAGGGAAGAGGGCCGACCTGCGCTTCTCGAGAGTGCAGCCAACTGGAGTGAGGTGGGGTCGGCGGAGGAGAAAGGGAGTAATGGGTGGAGCTGGAAGGAGAGTCAAGGGGAAACGCGGTTGCAGATGAGGGGAAAAAGGAGGGGAAGAGGTGGTCAAAGAGCGAGAGGCAGGAGTCTTTGCCTTGGATCATGACAGTACCGTTGTTATAGAGTGAGATAGTGAGGTAGCCATTGAAGCACTCAGAGGGGGAAATTTTTAGTTGTTTCCCATAAGGGATAGAGGAAGAGGAGGTGACGTTAAGGGAATTGTAAAAACTGTTGGACCAAGAGGGGGTGTCGCGAGTGAAGAAGATGAAATCGTTTTTGAGCCTCCCAAGACGACCATTGTAAAATTGATCAACAAAAGGGAGTCTGGGAAACGTTCAATAGTGTTATGCTTCAATCGTTTTATTGTAGCTTTAGTCTGGTCGGGCGGATAAATGATTTTGTAGCAATTGGCTCCAGACTTAACTCGAGAGGTGGCCATATGTTGGGAAGATGAGGCGAAGGAGGGTGGGGGAGAGATGAGAGGGGTGTTACTGGGAGAGCGGAAGTGAGGAGAAATAAGATGGCAAAAAGGGGGTGCATAATCCAAACGTTTATGGCGGAATAACCGAGTTAATGTGCCGTCAGGTTGTAGAAAGGCCTAAACGATGCAGCTGGCACTACTTGCTGCGCAGCTGTAAAAGGCCTAAACGGTGCAGCTGGCACTACTTGCTGCGCAGCTGAAAAGGCCTAAACAGTGCAGCTGGCACTATTTGCTGCGCAGCTGTAAAAGTGTTCAAAATAAATACCACACAATTAAAGAGTTAAGCGGATGGCTATTTTGATGGAGGAATGCATTTTTCGCAGACGCCCGCAGCGCTGTCCGATTGCTGCAGGAAGCACTGCCCGTGAAGATGAAACATCTGTGGTATTTGGGTTCTCCAGGCCTACATACTCCGCAGAATACCCTCTACACCATAAGAACTGTTGGCACGGAAACTAGAAAATGCAAAAGACAAGTTTATTAAGACCCCATGGGGTGGTGGTACATTCCTACAGCACCCTTCGGTAATGCAAGAAGTATCACACCGAACATCGGTGTAAGTCCTTCTTTTATACAGTTTTACAGACATTAAAAGATGGGCGGTACATGGTTACAGAGTTTTAGGTACATAAATGGTCATTTTTGGAACACAGCCAACTCATGGGTCAGGGTTACAACACCACTGGTCAGTTTGGCGGAACATTCCTAAACGGTGACTGGTCAGTCGAAACTGCGCATGTGCGAGCTTGACCGTTACTAAAAATAGCCTGTTGCTGGGCAAACTCAAGTGGTCAGTGGTACAGAGAAAGGACCAAAGGGCATGCTGACCACGAGGCGACGCATTCTCCAAAATGGCCGCCGTAACATACAAAATGGCGTTTAACAACTATGGTCAAGATAAGGGAATAATGTGTAGTAAAGCTTAACGCTAACCCAGTCATTTGTCAAATTACGACAGACGACCCTTTTAGCGTTCAGCTGAAGCTACCTCATAATGGACATAATCAGGATACTCATCTTCTATACCAATGGACATAATTTGGGCCACTTCTTTATGAATTATTTGTTTATTTTTGGCAAAAGCTCGTCTGGATGGAATACAGACTGATAGACACATAGAACATAATGCAGGGCCACATTGAATACATAAGCATAAGAATAATAATATCCCAATTAGTATACATAAAATCGTCAGTAACTTCCAGCCCCATGTACTAAGCATTGACCAGAACCACCCCAAAATGGTCCATGTACCATTGTCAGGATGTATCTCAGCAGCAATTTTATGTAATTTGGATATGGCATCATACACAGATGGTGAATTATCTGGCACGTAAATGCAGCAACTACTTCCGATAATGCGGCATGCCCCCCCCTCGGTCGGCTAGAACTACATCTAGAACCATCCGGTTCTGGAGCGTTATAATTCTAGAGATCTGAAGCTCCTCAGTTAAATTCCCTAATGCAAAAGCAGTATCATTGGCAACAGCTTCAACAACACGAGTTAGTCGTCGTATTTTTCGGCTATTCAGAGCAGCTCCCACAAAAGAAAATAAACCCAAATTGAAGTCAACATATTGTTGCAGTGCGGTATCTGTTTGATCAATATCATCAAGAACTACTGCTCTCTTGACTCTGTTCAATATAAAGTCATGGTATAATATGTAATCATTATGATACATGGGCGGAGCAATAAATACAGGGGGCAATACAAAAGAGATGTAGCATGTTCCTAACCATCCTAAAGGGAGACGATGATAACCTTTATTACCACATATAAAGTACGTATTTCGGGAGGCCACAAATGAAATGCCATTCGGAGTATCAAAGGTGAGAGTGGTGTTACATTCGCTTCTGCCTACTGGGATTGTACCTTTATTACGTACACAAAGATCGGCCTTGGTATCAATGACATTAATAACATGAGAATTGGACATGTTAACATTTTGATGATTGCTGTAAACTCGTGGTGCAGACACATTGTCCGGGCGGTACGCTTCCCATTCAAACTTAGTACCTTCAGCTTGTGGATAGCCATCTCGATCATTAAAACAAATTTTATTCAAACGAAAAAGAAGCCCCCCTTTTGTTGGCCAGCGCAAAGTGAACAGGAGAGTGTACCAGGCGTTACAGGACCCATTATGAGAGAACGGGAGTGGGATAAGCGGTGTGCCTCCTTTCTTTTGATGCCCAGGTAACATTCCACATACCCAGCAGTTAGAAGTGTTCTTCATATTGTGAGTGTGATGCAGAATTTGAATGAAGCTATTGTTCAAAGAAGTCTGTCGGTGCTGTTCTTCATGGTATGGTAGGGTGAAATGAAAATGTTCAGATGGAGCCGGGGTAGTCGGCAGCAAATGTTCTCGCACAGGTACCACAAGTTCTACTACCCAGGCTATCACAGCTATTACCACAATTGTCAATACAAATAATACAGCACCAAGAATTATTTTGTCTCGTGCTGCAGAAGACGCCATAGTTCAAAAGTTCACAATGTCTCAAATGTACAACTAAAAATAAAAATATGAGTGCTGAGCTCCGAGGTAGCTGTTGTTTTCTTCTCCGGGGTCAAGACGGGTGTCGCTACACTTGGCAGAACTGATCCCCCCCCCCCCTTGAGATTCCCGGCTTCCGTTTCACAAACCCCAGAGCGGTAACTCAACCAGTCTCGCACCCAAAAAAAATTCTTCTTATCGCGGTCGCAGATTATATCTTTCTCGTCCAGAAACAGTGTGGTCCGGGAAGGCTCCCTCCGATTCGGCAGACGTCACAGCTGGGCTCTTCTCTTCGTCCAAGATGTCTCGGTAGTCAGACAACGCTGTCAGGCTCACCAGATCTGGAGAGACACGACGGCAGTGAGTAGAGTGCACCCACCGCTTCCTGTTGGTAACTCGCACAGCCGTTCGAGTTGCGAGCAATACCTGCTCGGGGCCACGCCACCTCGGTTCCAAGCTGTTCGTTCTCTCAAACGAGCGAATCATCACATGGTCGCCAGGACGAAGATTGTGAGCCTCTCCAATGGAATTGTCAGGGAGCGCTTCTCGAACCTGTTGATGAATGGAGAGTAAATCATTTGTTAATCGTGCACAATAATCGTTCATCATTATACAAGGCACATCATGTAACAATCGAGGCTTAGGAACTCCCCATATGTTCATTGGCCTTCCAAACACCACTTCATAAGGTGTGAGGCCAGTTCGGGAATGGGGCACTGATCTAATAGAGAGTAATGCTAAAGGCAAGGCATCTGGCCACTTCAAAGACGTGGATGCCACAATCTTTGCTAACTTTAGTTTCAAAGTAGCATTGTACCGTTCAACAAGACCTGCTGACTGAGGATGGAACACAGCATGAAACTTCTGCTGGATTCCCAATCCCTTCAGCACGTATTCCACAATTTTCCCAACAAAGTGGGGACCATTGTCGCTCCACAAAAATTTGCAAACACCATATCGAGGGAAGTACTCTTTGAGCAAAACCTTAGCCGTTGTCAACGCTGTATTATCCTTCGTGGGGAAGGCCTCAACCCATTTACTGAAAGCACACACCACCACTAAAACATACTTAAGGTTATTGCAATGCTCAAGCTGGATGTAATCCATTTGCAGTACTTCAAACGGTGCGGTAGGTGGAACGAACCCTCCTTTCTGAGTATGCGTCCCTTTTGCAGGATTGTGCTGTAAACATATCAAACAGGTCTGCACTACTCTCTTGGCCGTGTTGGCAATCTCAGGATGCTCCCAAACTCGTGTTAGCAATCGAGTAATTGCAAGAGCTCCAACATGTGCCAACCCATGTGTCAACTGGATCATCGCTTGCAAGTAAGCTGCAGGCAATTTCCACCGTTCCATATCTTTGCTCCTCCAACAACCCTCATCATCCAGCACTCCCTCTGCTGCCCAGGTTGCAAGTTCTGCTTCAGTCGCTGATTTCTGAATGTCTAATATCTCTGCTCTAGCATCATGCCATCGCTCAGCCTGCGACTTCACCACATACATTGGGGAGTCATTTCGTGACATAGCCGTTTGTCTTGCTATACTGTCTGCAAAAGCATTACCTTGTCCCACTTTATCAGTGACCTTTTTATGTGCACTGCATTTGATTATCGCCACTTTCTTTGGGCAAAGTAACGCATTTAGGAGATCACGCACTAGCTCTCCGTGCATAATGTGCACTCCATGCGAAGTCAAAAACCCACGCTCTCTCCAGAGTAGGCCAAAGTCATGCGCTACTCCGAAGGCGTACCGGCTGTCTGTGTAGATATTCACACATAAGCCAGCACTCAATTCGCAGGCTCTTGTCAGAGCTATCAGTTCCGCTGCTTGGGCCGATTTCTGTGGTATTCGTGCTGTTTCTACCACTGTCTTAAGTGTCGTGATCGCATATGCTGCAGAAGTTGTGCCATCTGGCAGCCTTAAACACGATCCATCAACCCACAGCTCCCCATCCACATCTGGAAGTGGCGTATCCTGTAAGTCGACACGACCCTTTGTTTGGTCTTCAGTCAGGAAAACACAGTCATGGTGTTCTTCCTCTTGGCCCTCTGCAATCGGATACGGCAATAAAGTGGCAGGGTTCAGGGTAGCACATCTTTTTAGTGTGATATGTGGCGCCAAAAGTGTAAGCTCATATCCTGTTAAACGTGCACTCGTAAGATACTGTGTTTTCGTTTGGTTTAGCAGAGCGTCCACTGCATGGGGAACTAACACCAGCAGTTTGTGTGACAAAACTATTCCCTCACTCTGCCGTATAGCTACTGCTGTTGCTGCAACTGCTCGGAAACACCCAGGTAACCCTTGTGCTACAGGATCAAGAACGGCCGAAAAGTACGCACATGGCCTCTGCTTATCCCCGTGTGCCTGCACTAACACTGATAATGCGCACCCATCTTTCTTGGCACATACAACGTGAAAATCTTTGTGTAATCTGGCGTACCTAACATGGGTGCAGAGCAAAGGGCCTGTCTCAATTGTTCAAAAGCATTTTGACATTCATCTGTCCATTCAAGGGGCATTGGTGTAGTTTTGGACAGTAACGCTAACAAAGGTTTTATAATGTGCGAAAACCCCATTATCCACTGTCTACAAAAAGGACGTTAAACCTATGAAGGCACGTACATCTCTCTGAGTGCGGGGTACTGGTGTATCTAAAATTGCTTGAATTCGATCAGATGTTAATGCACGTCCCTCCTTAGACAAAAGATGACCGAGGTAGGTCACCTTTGGTCTACAATATTGCAACTTTTTCCTAGAAACTTTGTGATTATTCTGAGCCAAAAAGAAAAGCAATGCAAGAGTACTCTCCTCACATTGTGCATAGGTGTCTGCAGCCAATAGGAGGTCATCAACGTATTGAATAAGAACTACTCCAGATCGCAATTCAAATGAATCGAGCTGTCTTTTTAAAGCCTGGCTATAAATGCTAGGACTTTCTGTGTAGCCTTGAGGAACACGACAAAATCTATACGATTTATTATTTAACGTGAAGCCAAATAGATATCTGCTGTCAGGATGGATGGGAATGGAAAAGAATGCATTTTTAAGATCAATAACAGAAAAAGTAGTGGCAGTGGGGGGAACCAAAGTAAGTAAGGTGGTGATGTCAGACACCACCGGGTACTGAGGTACTACAATTTTGTTTATTTCTCTCAAATCAATAATAAATCGATAGACTTTGTCGTCAGTATCTTTCTTAAGGATCGGAAGAACAGGGCTGTTACAAACATTGTAGGGAACTTCCTCCACTACTCCTGCAATAATCAAATCCTGAACGATGTGCGTCAGGGCAATCTCACCTTCTCTAGATATCTTGTACTGCGGTACACGTGGCAAAGATACTCCCTCCTTGACAGTAATTCGAATAGGCGGAATGAGCATCTGTCCCACATCCGTTTCTGATGTCGCCCATAACGTGTGTGGGAGAGAGGCTAACGCTTCAATTTCTTGCATGGTACATAGTCTGCCTGTATCTGGATAATTGTCATTCAAAATAACCCGCACTCCTTCAGGAGCGCAGCTTATCGTTGCTCGAAAATATTTGATCAAATCTATGCCCATAATATTGTCTGGGGTATGAGGCGACAACAAAAATAGGCATAGACCAAAAAATTTATCAATGCAAAATGCAAGAGGTTGTGATAATGGGCTTGGAGAGGGTGTGCCATCGAACCCTATACACGTAATCGTTTCGTCAGACAGGGGAGCCCTTGGAACCAAGTTTTTAGATAGAGCACTACGAGTAGCTCCTGTGTCAACTAAAAACTGATCAGTAGAACCCAAAACGCCCGCTGATACATATGGACCTCTTTGATCTACTGGCACTTCAACCGATTCCACACCCCATCCTACGCAATTTGGCTGAGGCAGTGGCAGTACCTCGGCACTACGCTCGAGAAGGGCGAGCAGATTGCGAGGGCTCTCCTCTGCTTGCAATTACCATTGATGCATTTAAACTGATGTGCTTTTAAAATACTGATTTTTTAAAATCTTTTACATTGACTGTGTGATATTGTTTGCTCATTCACTTACTCACCGCTACTTTGCCTGTCACTGACTGTATTCCCCCTAAGCCCCGGTCCACCGCGGCTTCACGTGCCGTTTGCTGTGGAGGGCTAGGTCGGCCGCCATCTTAGGTGTGGGTCGGACCCTGCCGGACCGGAGTTAGCGGTCCAGCCGAGGTTGGGGCTTCAGTCTATAATTAGACCTGATGCTCGTTGGGTAGCGCGTTTGGGCTGAGGCAGTGGCAGTACCTCGGCACTACGCTCGAGAAGGGCGAGCAGATTGCGAGGGCTCTCCTCTGCTTGCAATTACCATTGATGCATTTAAACTGATGTGCTTTTAAAATACTGATTTTTTAAAATCTTTTACATTGACTGTGTGATATTGTTTGCTCATTCACTTACTCACCGCTACTTTGCCTGTCACTGACTGTATTCCCCCTAAGCCCCGGTCCACCGCGGCTTCACGTGCCGTTTGCTGTGGAGGGCTAGGTCGGTCGCCATCTTAGGTGTGGGTCGGACCCTGCCGGACCGGAGTTAGCGGTCCAGCGGAGGTTGGGGCTTCAGTCTATAATTAGACCTGATGCTCGTTGGGTAGCGCGTTTGGGCTGAGGCAGTGGCAGTACCTCGGCACTACGCTCGAGAAGGGCGAGCAGATTGCGAGGGCTCTCCTCTGCTTGCAATTACCATTGATGCATTTAAACTGATGTGCTTTTAAAATACTGATTTTTTAAAATCTTTTACATTGACTGTGTGATATTGTTTGCTCATTCACTTACTCACCGCTACTTTGCCTGTCACTGACTGTATTACCCCTAAGCCCCGGTCCACCGCGGCTTCACGTGCCGTTTGCTGTAGAGGGCTAGGTCGGCCGCCATCTTAGGTGTGGGTCGGACCCTGCCGGACCGGAGTTAGTGGTCCAGCGGAGGTTGGGGCTTCAGTCTATAATTAGACCTGATGCTCGTTGGGTAGCGCGTTTGGGCTGAGGCAGTGGCAGTACCTCGGCACTACGCTCGAGAAGGGCGAGCAGATTGCGAGGGCTCTCCTCTGCTTGCAATTACCATTGATGCATTTAAACTGATGTGCTTTTAAAATACTGATTTTTTTAAATCTTTTACATTGACTGTGTGATATTGTTTGCTCATTCACTTACTCACCGCTACTTTGCCTGTCACTGACTGTATTCCCCCTAAGCCCCGGTCCACCGCGGCTTCACGTGCCGTTTGCTGTGGAGGGCTAGGTCGGCCGCCATCTTAGGTGTGGGTCGGACCCTGCCGGACCGGAGTTAGTGGTCCAGCGGAGGTTGGGGCTTCAGTCTATAATTAGACCTGATGCTCGTTGGGTAGCGCGTTTGGGCTGAGGCAGTGGCAGTACCTCGGCACTACGCTCGAGAAGGGCGAGCAGATTGCGAGGGCTCTCCTCTGCTTGCAATTACCATTGATGCATTTAAACTGATGTGCTTTTAAAATACTGATTTTTTAAAATCTTTTACATTGACTGTGTGATATTGTTTGCTCATTCACTTACTCACCGCTACTTTGCCTGTCACTGACTGTATTCCCCCTAAGCCCCGGTCCACCGCGGCTTCACGTGCCGTTTGCTGTGGAGGGCTAGGTCGGCCGCCATCTTAGGTGTGGGTCGGACCCTGCCGGACCGGAGTTAGCGGTCCAGCGGAGGTTGGGGCTTCAGTCTATAATTAGACCTGATGCTCGTTGGGTAGCGCGTTTGGGCTGAGGCAGTGGCAGTACCTCGGCACTACGCTCGAGAAGGGCGAGCAGATTGCGAGGGCTCTCCTCTGCTTGCAATTACCATTGATGCATTTAAACTGATGTGCTTTTAAAATACTGATTTTTTAAAATCTTTTACATTGACTGTGTGATATTGTTTGCTCATTCACTTACTCACCGCTACTTTGCCTGTCACTGACTGTATTCCCCCTAAGCCCCGGTCCACCGCGGCTTCACGTGCCGTTTGCTACGGAGGGCTAGGTCGGCCGCCATCTTAGGTGTGGGTCGGACCCTGCCGGACCGGAGTTAGCGGTCCAGCGGAGGTTGGGGCTTCAGTCTATAATTAGCCATGCCCTTCAGGACGCGCAGCGGCCACGCGCAACGGGTGCGCCGTCTGCGCCCCGAAGGAGCGCCAAAGGAGGGCCCGTCTGTGCCCGTCCGTGTCCCGGACGCTGCCAGCGCCAGCCCCCCTGCTGCTGCTTCTCCATCCACTGATCGGTCACGTGTCTCTTACTCTCGTGAGTATCTAATAGCACTTAGTGCAAAATCTTGCCCCTGCTTGAATCGATGGGACCTGGTAGATACATCTCAGCGCACTTGTCAAGCATGCACATTTCGCTTTCAACCTACTCTAACTGCTCCCACCCAGTGTTCCACTGATTCGGCATGTCTCCGGGCCGGCTTGATCAATGCCAGATCACTGGTCAAACATTCCAATGACATATTTGAGCTACTAAGTGACAATGAGTTTGATCTTCTTTTTGTCACAGAAACATGGCTCAATGATACATGCAACCCAGTGATTGAACTGGCCATTCCACGCGGCTTCAAAATCATTAGACAAGATCGCCCCTTAGGCAGAGGAGGTGGCATAGCAGCCATTTTCAGAGATAAGTGGACTTTTTCTCTTGATTCTATGGGCCCCTCAATTGACGCCGAGGTGCTCCATTTTTCTCTTACTCTGGGGGCACATTTTACCCTAGGGGGATCTTTGGTGTACCGACCACCCGGCCACGCAGGAAAATTTCTAGAGGCACTAGAGGACATGATAGTCCCACGTGCCCCGAAATACCCCACATATCTCCTTTTGGGGGACTTTAATATTCACGTGGATCAGCTAGATCTACCTGACACAGTTCGGCTAAACGATGCGTTTGCGATGGCCCAGCTAAAACAGTGGATTAAGGCTCCCACCCACTCAGGGGGTCACGTCCTTGACCTATTATGTACCAACTTTGACATAAATATGTCTGACCCTGAAATAGTAAACTGGTCTGATCATATGTTAATAAGATTTTCCTGGCCCCTGTCTCGCCCTGCTGAGACCAATCATTCCGCTGCTCATACACAGAAAATTAACATAGCTATGCTCTGTGATCAGCTTGATACCTCTCGCTCCTCACTTCCCTCAGAAATTGAGTTAGCCGTTAGTTCATTCAACTCATGGATCGAAGGTGGTGTTGCTCTTTCAACTAAAACAGGCCGCGTCTGTAGAGTTCGCTCCACCCCTTCTAAACCTTGGTTCTCCAATACTCTCCGCGATCTCAAATCAGGCTGTAAAAAACTTGAAAGACGTTGGAGACAAGCTTATCTCCCTGAGGCTAAGAAAGAACTAAGAACGGCTCAAAAGAAGTATTATGCAGCAATTAAAGTGGCAAAAAGTTTATACTATGACGGGCGCATTACCAAGGCCAACAACAATAGCGGGGAAATCTTTGCTATTGTTAAAAGCTTTGTCTCCCCTTGTGCCGCTCAACCTCTTTTAGCCTCTTCGGCAAAATGGTGTGAAGAACTTTCTGTGTTCTTTGTGGACAAAATTGCAAAAATCCAAGATGACTTGCTTACTGTATGTAGCAATTTTCCAGTCTCCATGACTATTCCTTCCCCCATTATGCCCATCTCTATGGATCAGTTTGTCCTCTTTACTCCAGTGAATACAACAGAGGTTGTGAAAATTCTGGCTACCTTACAATCGGGTTCCCCCGCTGACCCTTGCCCGGCCAGAGTCCTTGCGGGCCTGGCTAATACAGTCGGTCAAGAGGTGACACATATTGTCAACCTCTCTTTTTCCAGCGCCACTGTTCCAGCCTGCTGGAAACAGGCAAAATTGTTACCACTTCTTAAAAAAAATGGCCTAGACCCGAAGGCCCCCGCTAACTTCCGGCCCATATCTCTACTGCCGGCTCTGGCAAAGATATGTGAAAAAGTTGCATTTACACAGCTGGACAAATTTGTTGAAAGTTCTCAAGCTCTTCACCCTGCGCAATCAGGCTTCAGAGCTGCCTTCAGCACAGAGACGGCTCTAGTCGAGGTTTTTGAGGCTATTCGTGAGTGTTTGGTCGGAGGTGGCAGAGCGGCGCTGATTTTATTGGACCTCTCTGCCGCCTTCGATACGGTCCCCCACTCCCTCTTACTCACCAGACTAGCAGCCATAGGCATAACTGGCTCAGCTCTTGGCTGGCTAACATCTTTTTTAGACAACAGGTCCCAGCAAGTGTGGATGCCGCCTTTCTCCTCCTCTCCCAAAAAACTTTCTACTGGTGTACCACAGGGCTCCACTCTAAGCCCCTGCTTTTTAATATATATATGACCCCCCTCATTTATCTTGCGGAACAGCTAGGTGCCAAAATTATGGCCTATGCCGATGATACTCAGCTTTTGTTTACATGGCCCAAAAACAACTCGGACACGTCGAGAGTTCAATTCTGTTTATCATCGGTTTTTAGCAGGCTGGCCTGTGCCCAACTTAAATGCAATGAGAGTAAATCTGAAATCTTGCTGTACGGCTCCTTTCCAGATAACTTTAGTGATTCTCTCTGGCCCACCGATCTCCCATGCCCCAAATCCATTGGTGGACCTGCAAAAAATCTAGGAGTCTGGTTTAGTAACAATCTCAGATTTGAGGACCACCTGAAAAAACTCACTGGAATTTGCTTCTCTACCCTAAAAACCCTGCGCAGATTTCTACCTTTGCTTCCGAGAGCAGCCAAGGAGACGGTCATTCGCGCTCTGATATTGTCCAGATTGGATTATGCGAATGCCCTCTACTGCGGACTCCCAGCCTATCTGATTCACCGCCTCCAAGTCATTCAAAATGCTGCGGTCCGGCTGCTGTTTAACATACCCAGAAGATCTAGTGTCCGCCAACCTCTTAGAGATCTTCACTGGCTCCCAGTTGCTCAAAGGATCTTATTTAAGATCCTCGTGCTAGCATACCGAGCACTCCATCAAACGGGTCCAGCCTATCTGAGAAAAAGATTTTCCCTCTATGCTCCCAACCGCCCTCTTAGATCAAGCAATCTCCACCAAATGACTGTGCCAAAGTTTAAATATAGCAGGCTTGGCGGCCAATCCATCTCTGTTAGAGCAGCGAGAGCTTGGAATACCCTGCCTCTGCATTTAAGAACAGCCCCATCCATCATGGCGTTCAGGAAAGGCCTAAAAACCCACCTCTTTAACACCACTGCCTAATGGTTGTTTCTCTTTTTGCACATACTGTGATCTGTTCCCCTTTCTCTCGCGCCAGGATACTATATTTTTTAGTAGCAGAGCGCGCTACAAAAGCCTCTATAATAATAATAATAATCCTATGCATGCACATAATCCTGACTCTCCACGTTCTCACCCTCCGATATCTGATACTGATTTCGTCGATCAAAAGTATTTCGTTCATCCTGACTACGACCCATCGCCTCAAACCTACCACGATCACTTCCTCCACCTCTCGCTCCCGAATAACTATTCCGTGTCCTTCCACCTCCTCGACCACGCTGACTACGTTGCTCACGAAGCACCGGACAATCTTCAGCCCAATGCCCAAACTCTTTACAATATGCGCATTGGTCCTCAGCAATATCGGTACGACCATACGACGCATCACCCCCTCCTCGCCTGCCTCTATCATTCCCTCTAGATTGCGCACCGCGAACCTGTGCCAACATCACCTTCGTCTTCAACTCCTTCACCTTCTTATCAACACTTTCTTTAGCCTCCAATTCCTGCCGCTCATAATATTGAGCCATAGTTAACAAAGACGCAGGGGTCGCCATGGTCAAAGAACTTTCACTAGTTTTCAACCGCTTTGCAATCTCCGGTAGGAGATTAGTCACATACTTGTCGACAAACAGATGCCTACCCGTATCATCTGTTAACAATTGTCCACTGTAATCATGGAACGCTGCTTCGAAACGCGTGAAGAAGTCAGAGACCGATTCGTCTTGTTTCTGTTTGCACGAGGCTAACATAGTCCAATCAATCTTTTTAGGGGGAACAAGCGTTTTCAATTTATTCAAAATAGCTGTTGGGAGATCTAAAATCAGCTGACAGGGTTTACATGCAGGCTCCCTATCTAAATCAGCTTGGCTTATATCTTTCCAATTTGCTCCTAACATCGTTTGATCATCAAATTTACGAATTGCTCTCCACATATCCGGTGGGAGTATTAACCCAAAGAAAAGATCTATATCAACTAGTGTCATAACACAGGAAGAAATAGCCCCCTCCACTCCTTCATAAAAAGCTGCCGGATTTTTGCGGGGATCGGGTAAAGCGTTTTTTAATGCCATAACATCCGCTCTATTCCAAGGGGTATACACCCAATTATATATAAAATACCCTTTTGCATCCCCAGACGTGTTATCATCACTGGTACCTTGCCCTTTAGGGGGAACATACAAAGGTGCAGCTTCACGCATAGGCATAATATGCACTTTAGAACTCTTATCTGCTCCAAAGATAGAACACTCTTTGGTTAACTCCGTCGACCCCGGCACTGACTTCTCTGATGCTTTTCGTACTTCCCGCAATCTGGACGCCTCATCCCGTAGCTGGACCAATCGTAAGAAAAAGGCATCCGCATCTGAAAGAAGAAATAAACCTTTACGCATATTCTCATGATGGACTGATATATCCTTAGGTTCTAAATCCTCTGAATTCTTACGAAATCGTTCAATAACTTCGTCTGCAAAGGTATTTAAAAAACACAACTGTTCTCGTTCTGACCATTTATTCCTTTCAGCATTAATCTCTGACATAGTTATCCTATTCAAATTCAGTTTCCTAGCGAAACCGCGCAATTCCGCTGCTCTATTAGCAGTTAAACTCGTACCCGCACTATCTCGATCTTCATCACCGAAATTCTCGTCCGGGGCCGTAGGCTGAACATACAGAGGCGGAGACCGATCTAATAATGAAAAATCATCACTTCATTAGTAAGGACAGGATAAAGCGGACGTCGAATAGGAAATTGACCGCTCGTTTGTAAATTACGTTCCCGTGCCTCCCTCTCTTTCTTCTCCTGCAACTCCTTCTCCTCCAGCTGTAAAGCTTTATCTCGAGCAGCCTTGCGCTGCTCTTTTTCCACCAAGGCAATCTCACGCTTCATTCGTTCACGCACTGCTTTCTCCCACATTCGTACACAGTCAAACATATTCTGTCTAGACCTACGTTGAAACAAACATTGCTCCACAAACTGAACCTTTCGTAAATCAAACGACCCATGTAGTGGCCATTGCAACTCGGGATCAGACTTAGTGTATTTGTTCCATAATTTACTATACAATATAGGGGGAAGACCGAATTTAATATACATTTTGCGGTTAGGAGTCCCCTCTGGGGGAGCCGGCTGAGATTCATTTAATCTGTACGTGGTACCATTCCCAAGACAACACATCCCTCGGAGTGTGCTTAAAACAGGCATGTTCAAAAAGTACCACGGAAACGTGATACCGTAAAAATGGCACTTACTATATTTCACACAAATGTGCCGTTCAAAGTACAAACAAAGTTAGAGAAACATCTCTACATGCCTGCCTATGTGAAGTGCACTATTTATTTATTTATTTATTAGCTTATTGAGCGCCTGAGTCAATACCCGAAGGGATATCTCTGCGCTGTTGCTTACACTGGACAGTTTACTATACGATTTGAGCTGTAGGGGGGGTTTGACTAGCTTTATGGCAGGGTAAAGAGGTAAGTTTTAAGTTTTTTCCTGAATGGTTCAAGATTACTGATCTGTTTCAGTTCAGTGGGTAGGGAGTTCCAGAGGATAGGTCCTTTGTAAGACAGGGCTCGACCTCCCTGTCTGGCTCTTCTTATCTTTGGGACCTGCAGCAGCTGATGGTTGCTTGAACGTAGAGTACGTCCGGGGGTGTATGGTACAAATTTTTCTTTTAGGTATTTGGGGCTAGTTCCAAACAAGCATCTGTGTATCATACTACAAATTTTAAATTTGATACGCTGCTTTACTGGCAGCCAGTGAAGTTGGCGAAGTAGAGGGCGGGAAGGTGTTCTGGGAGGGGCATTGAGAGCCAGTCTAGCTGCCGTATTTTGGACAACCTGAAGTTTATCCAGCTGTTCCTCATTTGCGGATAAGTATAGTCCGTTGCAGTAATCCATTCTGCTTATTATAAGGGTTTGTATGAGTGTTTTCCTATGATTGTCTGGCAGAAATGGAAAGACGCGTCGCAGTAGCCCTACCGCGTGGAGGCATGCACCTGCCACTTGAGTGGTGTGCTCCTTGAGCAGGAGCGCCTGGTCTAGTTTGACGCCAAGGTTTTTTGCTATTGGTTTGGGGTTGGGGACAGGGCCTAACTCCAGGGGCCACCATTCTGGGGACCATAGAAGAGTCGCCCCCCCAAACAGCATGACCTCGGTTTTGGACACATTGCATTGGAGGAAATTTTGAGCCATCCAATGCACTACTGCTCTCATCCCATCCGCAAAGGTTGACTGAATTGCCGGTGTGAGAGTTTGAAAGGGAAACAAGAGCTGGGTGTCATCAGCGTATGACACCGGAGTGAATCCATAAGATCTTATCAGATTTGCTAAGGGGGCCACATAAATTTTAAAAAGCGTGGGGCTAAGGCACGAGCCCTGTGGCACTCCCTTAGTTAACACCCTTGAGGGTGAAGAGTGGGAGCCCAATCTGACACCTTGAGCTCGGCCAGAAAGAAAGCTTTGCAGCCATGATAGAGCCGTTCCTCCTACCCCCACATCACTCAGTCTTTCGAGAAGAAGTTCATGTGATACCGTGTCGAAGGCAGCGGACAAATCTAACAGCACTAGAATCACTGATCCCCCCCTATCCAGTGACATCCTGATGTTGTCGGTCACGGAGAGGAGGGCTGATTCAGTGCTGTGATTGGGCCTGAAACCAGATTGGGATAGGTCCAGGCCCTCCGCTGCCTCGATGTATTCCGACAGGTGGGTGTTAACATGCTTCTCGGTGAGTTTACTGAGGTAGGGTAGGAGGGAGATGGGTCTAAGGTTAGATAGGTCAGACCAGGGTAGTGTGGTATTTTTCCGAATGGGATTGACTACTGCTTGTTTCCACTCAAAAGGTACCTGTCCTTCTCTAAGGGATTGGTTTATGATGGTTTGAATAAATGGGCCTAGGAAGGAGTGTAGAGGAGCCATCATTTTAGCTGGTATGAGGTCATTAGGGGAGCCTGATTTTATGTGGCTGATCAAATTCATAGACTCAAATGTTAGCTAACTCAAAACATATTCATATTCATAGAACCAAAGGTAAGCGTCCGTAGACTACCTTACCAATCACAATTATTACCCAAATCTCAATTATCCAGGTTCCAACTGCCAAGGTCTTTGATCAAATCAGCCAAACCAGCACTGTACGGCAACGCAGACGAGCAGGATCTCAGTCGGGGACCGGCGCCACCTGGAAGGTCAGATCAGAAGGAAGGGAAGAAAACACCGTGGGTGCCAAGACTCGGGTCACTCAGTGGCAGCGTACGCGTCCATGGCGAGTTTCCAATCCTTCGTCACGACCTCTCCTTCGGGCATCCGAGTCGCCGATGAGTCCCTTCGTGGTCGCCAATTTGTGGTATTTGGGTTCTCTAGGCCTACATACTCCGCAGAATACCCTCTACACCATAAGAACTGTTGGCACGGAAACTAGAAAATGCAAAAGACAAGTTTATTAAGACCCCATGGGGTGGTGGTACATTCCTACAGCACCCTTCGGTAATGCAAGAAGTATCACACCGAACATCGGTGTAAGTCCTTCTTTTATACAGTTTTAAAGACATTAAAAGATGGGTGGTACATGGTTACAGAGTTTTAGGTACATAAATGGTCATTTTTGGAACACAGCCAACTCATGGGAGGAGTTACAACACCACTGGTCAGTTTGGCGGAACATTCCTAAACGGTGACTGGTCAGTCGAAACTGCGCATGTGCGAGCTTGACCGTTACTAAAAATAGCCTGTTGCTGGGCAAACTCAAGTGGTCAGTGGTACATAGAAAGGACCAAAGGGCATGCTGACCACGAGGCAACGCATTCTCCAAAATGGCCGCCGTAACATACAAAATGGCGTTTAACAACTATGGTCAAGATAAGGGAATAATGTGTAGTAAAGCTTAACGCTAACCCAGTCATTTGTCAAATTACGACACATCTGGAAGACAGGCTGTAAGCTCACTTTATACAGCTCAGTAATAAAGAATAAGTAATCTGGAAGACAGGCGGTAGACTCACTTAATACAGCTCGGTAATTAGGCGTGCAGGTGCGCGCTTGTGGAAATTGAAGAAATTGATGTACATAAACAGCATTCATTTCCCTTCTTCTCCCACCCCTCTCCCTGTGAGCACCATGAATACCGTAAATTATTGACCGTATCACTCTGCCAGTAAGAGCCCGTACCCATATGCATATGTACAGCCATTCTAGGCACCATGGCCTTTTACCCATTGGAATCCCCGGCTTCCCTCCTGCGCATATCTTAAACCCCCTCTCTCATGCATAAACCATGAAACCCTCTCCCTCTGCGCGACCCTGCCCTGAAAGGCAGCCCTTCTGCTTGACCCACGCAACCCCCCCCCCCCCCCCCCCCCATTCCCTCTTGAAGAGGCATCCTTCGCCTTAGCTGACATAGCCCTCCCCAGCTGCACCTGACTGCCCCCGCTCTCTCATGTACGGGTCATAAGATCTCTCTCTCTCTATGCGACTCTGTCCCTGTGTCCACCCTGGCTCCCCCTCCCTTCTCCTCACATGGGCAAGTCATAAACCTTCTTCTTCTGCAAGACCCTGTCCTTGGGAGTCACGGCCGCGCCTGACCAGCACCTCCTCTCCTTTTCATAAATAACCCCTCTGTTAGTAAACCCTCCCTCCGCGATTGCCTGTCCACACATGTCTGAGGTCATCGCCTAAGCCAGGAGATGCTGTTTACTGCTTATTATATGGAGTCACTCCTCCTCAAAGGACCCACTATTGATCCTGGCCACCCCACCCCCTGGGCTATGATCAGGCGCACACATCCTAAACAGTTGACGGAACACTCAGCTGCGTAATTGCCCTCCCCTCTTATCAGCAGGTCAAGGGTCCCTATTGTGAACACATGTGGGGTAGGATTGACACGAGGATTATGGGGATGTATTTTCCTTGTTTCACAATATCATGATTGTAATGCCAAGTGTTTTGTAAAGTATAAAAGACGGAGTCTCAGCTCACTTGTTAGAGCACCTCCTGAAAGACACTGTGTTTCGTGTCCGAAATGACAGGCTCTCCTCATGAGAAATAAACCCTGTTCTTGTGATTCCTGCTCCCAGCGCCCGTCTCTTTATTTGGTAACTATTCAAAATGGGAACTAAGAGGCGGTTTGCGCCAGCGGCCTGGGCATCGATAGTAATCTGGGCTCACATTTTACAATTGGCATCCCAACGCGGGGTCCATCAGTGACATAAGATCCAGTAAGAGAGATCCAGACGATGAGGTGAATATCTAAATGATCGGAGTATACCTGCCTTGAGAGGGCCCTCGCCCGGCTGCCGATTGAATGAACTTCACCGATTCTGAGCGGACCTCTCTTGAGTGACCTATTGTCCTGACTGGAATCCCACAGGAATGCTACATGGAGTAAGAGAACGATCGGGCGCTGGAGGAGGAAGATGAAGAACTGTCCGTATGGTCCGGTCCGGGTAAGATTACGTAGGGCGTTTTGCGCCTGATTGGTAGGATGGTTTTATCCATCTGATTGATTGATTGATTGTATTGGAATCGGTATTTGTATACTGATATTGTTGGTATTGGTTCATTTAGCTTTGGATGCTACTTGAAATATTGGTTCTCTTCTTGAGAACGAGACATTCTCTGTGTGCAAACAGCGGCGAATAGGAACGTTCGTCCCTCTTTGCAGATAGAGAAGGGTAGGTAATGCAGACTTTTGTCCCCGTTGTAATCCGTCATGCCTACTTTTCTCCCCACTGATTGTTTGAAATCGATTAATAATCGATTGTTGCTCTTTGAGATCTTCCCTGTCTACAAACTGAGACGAGTAGAAATATTCTGTCTTCCTTTTTGGATAGCGAAGGGCAGGTAATGCAGACTTTTGTCCCCGTTGTAATCCGTCATGCCCGTTTTTCTCCCCACTGATTGATTGGTTGCCTGGACATTGTTGTTCCAGGAATTGTTTCGTTTGAGGTATTTTCTGCCTGCAAACAACGTGGAGTAGAAATATTCTATCTAGTCTTTGCAAGTAGTAAAGGGTAGGTTATGCCCCTTTGTGAATTCGTCAGTCCTACCCACTCCCCACTGATTGGTTATTTGGGGGGTAGCTCGCATGGTCCGCCCAGGAGACTACCCTTATGGAGGACATATGCTCCCCGCTCATGGGCCCTTTAGTGGAAGTAGACCATCTGGTCCGTCCAGGAGGCTACCCTAGTAAGTGGAAGTACATCGCTTGGTCTGTCCAGGATGATACCCTAATGAAGGAATATATGTTCCCCTTTTGATTGATAATCTCGTTCCACCCCGGACCATTTATTGGAGGGAACTCGTCTGGTCCGTCCAGAAGTACCCCCTAGTGAAAAGGACACATAAAAATATGAAGTGATCACCGTTCCCTACTAACAGAAAACTTTAGCTCGAAACACGCTAAGGAAAAGAAGGAAAAATAAAAAGAAATCAGGCTAAGTCAGTAACCCCCTGATGAGCTTTTGACTTCACTAAAAATAAGAAACATTAGAAACAGTTCGTAATAAGAAATATAAAATGGCGAAAAATCGACAGCAAGACAGCCACGAGGTAGTTAGGCTCCACCGCCTATTCCTGCTCCCAACATGTCTGCCTCATTGCCCGCCACGCCCAAATAACGGTCACATGAAATAGGAACAAACCAATAGGTACCTACCTCCATTCCGGAAGCTCCCGAAGTGCAACAGGGCCGCGGTTACGCCCATCCGGAAGGCGAGGCCTCGATGCGTGCAAGGCTCGGCTGCCCGCAGTCGAAGGGGGAGGCTGTAGGGCGGACGGCCCGAGGAATCATGGAGGTCTCCCCTTTCCCTCTTCTACCGCCCTGCAGGCCATGGGGAGAGAGGGGGCTGTCTTGCCTCGGCCACCGACCACCCCTCTCTCTCACCTGATCCGGCTTTCGTCGAAGGCCGAAGCCAAAGCGAGGATGGCGGCATTTCTTTGAGCTATAATGGCTGCAACTACACCCAACGCTTGACAGTTGCAGATAGTCCCGCCACATGTCGGCGCCTGGACAATTGTAGGTAGTCCCGCCACATGTCAGCGCCTGGACAATTACAGGTAGTCCCGCCACATGTCAAAAACAGGGGGGGATGTCTTGCCTCAGCCACCGACCCCCCCCCCCATCTCCAATGGCTGGCAAGACCCATACCGAAGCGCTGGAGCCGGAGAACGGCGCGGGGTCGCTGGAAGGGGGAGGCGGCGCGAACGAGCCTCCCCCACCTCCCTCCAGGTGGAGGCTTCCAGCGACACCCCAATGCTCTTACTTAAAGAGGGTCAACATCGAAAAGCGGTCTTTTGCCCAGGACAGGCACACGCCCCATGCCTTCTCTCCTCAACTTTGAAGATTCTATGAGAGCCGGGGGGCACCCCGATCCCTCCGCATGGGCGCCCCCGTCCCCCTCACTGGGAACCGCGACATCGGCGCACTCCTGCCGGCGCCAGCCTCAGTTTGGAAATGGCTAAAACACAGCCAAGGTACAGACTTGTTCAGTTCCGGTGGAACACCAGAGTGACCCGGTAGGAAAATTGTTGCCGCCCTCCCTACTCTTTGACTAATGGTCCATGTTGTTAGACTGTTACCACATTGCACAAAAACTTTTTGAACTACCAACGGAAGGTTCTGGTCCAACCACGAGTCATTGGAGACATTCTGACTATGCTGGAACCTGCCTGACCTCGCCCAAAATGGCGCCGATACACGAAACAAAAATTTCAAACTCCCTGTTCACCCGGATTGCTCGAATCTTGATGCTCTGAGATACGTGTGCATTTTTTGGACAATGAAAGTTGATAAGATGGATAGTGATTATGTGCTTAGAGAAGAAAGCAATACAGATATTGATCATGTGTTTGGACAAAGAACTGATTTAGGGTGGGTACTAATTATGATTTGGAAAATGAATTGGTGTAATTTAGACAGCGAATGAGCATTTGGATAATGAATTAATGAATCAATTGAAAAACTGAATTCTTGACATGCATCATGCTTGCTCTGTAGGGAAGTTTAATACGATTTTATTGCACTGCTGCACTTTATGCAATGAACTGCCACCAACTTCGTTCTTCTTATGTACAGTTTCAACCTGCTCCGTGGCCGGTCCACTGGGTTGTAGGCCTGTATTTATACATCAACACTTTTTATTAAAAGTATTTTGAAAAAGAAAGCATAGTTGTAGCGGTTGCATTAATGAGTTTTGGATGTTTTGCTACTGTGAGCGAAGAATGAGTATGATGAAAGCTGAAGGTTAAAAAGGACCAGATATTTAGCAGCTACATTATGTGTCACAGGCAGCCGGAAAAGTGTTTTAGACGCCCTTAAAACGACACCACAGAAATGCCACCTGACCGCCACCCTTGCACCCAACAAGAGGGGTTGCGACCAAGTAACTCATGTAGATACGCAGATCGTCAATGATTATCTATCTGACATTACTGGTCCCTCTGGGCTTAAACGCCGAGATGGTAAAGAAATGCAGTACGTGGAGATAGGTCGAGTATGTGGTAGGTAAAAACATTTTCGGACTACTGCATGCTGATGTGCTTTGAATGCTGCCCCCCATCCCTTCTTTCTCCTCCCTTCTGCAGGTCACGTCAGAACGTCGGCTGAAGTGTGGGAGAGCGATGGTCGAACCACCGACGAAAAGGGAAGGAGGGAATATGTGCATGGTCCTTATGACGATAAGTTTTAAAAAAAAAAAAAAAGACGTAGACTTAAACATGACTGTTCCTCCTTAGAACATAGCGACTGGGAGGATGTACTGACATAGAAACTTGACGAGTACTGTATGACGAAAATTGACTGGAAATAACACGTTAGATAATGTAACTAGACGTTTGACTAGGTAGGGAAAGGACAAAGAAAAGTGTGTGGGTAAGGGTTACCACGGCACCACCCGTCTGGGAAGTTAGAAATGTTGCTGATGTTCAAAATGCACTGCCCCCCTTCTCACACTCTTATAGATATCGCCAAGCTGTCCGACTGTTCTCCCGATCAATACTTGCCGTGGCCTCAGCCTGGAGAACTTCCCACCAAAGGAAGAAACTGAAAAATGGTTTAAGATCCAACCATGGGTAAATGGCGCGACCAGGTTAATTTCTGATCGACTGACCGAGGTGTAAGTATTGGCAAATTGAGAACGCTCGCAGAAACAACAAGCGAGAGGGAAAAGGAGGGAAAGGGTAAAAAGAGCTAAGCACGTACATAAATAGGATAGTAAAGATACGTAGGATATAAAACAGATCTTGTTGGCTAACAATTGTTTTCTGTTTTGTCGTGAATGTCTTATATATATGTAATGCATGTGCTGTCTTCCTTGTCTGAGTTTGTGTGTATGTGATGTACGGATTTATGTCTTCCCTCTGTCTGTATTTGCGTGTTACCTGACCTCTGCTGTTCTGTGTTGTGAGCGCACTAAATGACCTATTTTCGTACACGTCTCTCTCTTTCTCTATCTTTCTCCCTTTTTCCTATATCTCTCTGTCTCTGTCTCTGTCTGTCTGTCTCTATCTCTCTCTCTACATGTCATACGTGTACCAAATGGCTCGTTTAGATTGCGGACGACTCTCACTCTCTATGAGAGTCTCCCTATTCCCTCTTCCTTTATATGGTAAAACCGTGCCTCGCTGGCTCCAGTCTGATTGGATACTTATTGAACGCGAAGGTGTTCAGCGAAATTGACCGAAACTAAAATGATTGTATCTCGCCATATTACTACCTCTCCTTTCTGCAAAATGAATGAACTCGAATTGGCTGAGAAGGAAAGGACAGGTAAGACGACTAAGATCCCCCAATCTGGCCATTTATAGGGGAACTGCATGTCAATGGCACCCTATTTTTCTGTCCACCAGAAACGAACACCAACGTCTAGATTGACCCCCCCCCCCCAATGCCCAAATTGCCCCACCCTCTTTTGCACCCAAGCGCGAGCGCTCGAAGCATCCCTGCCCCATCTGATAGACCCCAGCTGCTGTCCCGGATATAAACATGATGACCATGAGTAACTGTCATCCCTCGAGAAAAGCCTGTTTTACCTGACACTGGATGATAGCGCCCCTGCCCTGTTTGGAAAGGTTAGCCAGCCTTGAAGGGAAATGTTCCGAAATATTGAATTTGATGAAATGCACAGTTGATGGGAATCTTATTTTTCCACCATTTGAGTTATAAATGGGACGATGAATAAACCTGGCATGAACCCAATAAGAATGCTGACATATGCACTGCTTGGTAATAAACCTCTGACTGTGACCAATGAGCGTATCTCCCAGGTACGGGAGGAATTCACATGCATAGATGTCTTCCCCTGATCAGCTCTCTAAAGCTTGTTTTGTACCTATTTCAAAGATATACGATCACCGGAGGAGAAGGGTCGGACGTGACACACAGCCTGGCCGCAGATCATGGGACACCTGCGACATCGACCAAAGGTGGAGCCCCAGCACGACAAGAATACGGGACGAGACAGCACTCTCCAATGTGGTAAAACGAAAGGATGAAGGGCTGTCCTGAAGCCTTTTTGTCTGCCTACCCACACGTGCCTGGAGCTTCCGTCCCCCTCTTCAAGCCCGGTTGATGGGCTTGCTTGCTTGTTATCATTTGCTCCCTTGGTCCCTTTGGTGTGTCCCAGGAAAATCTGCCCCCACTCTGCCCTCTCACTCCCATCGACTATCGAAACCACACACCCTCTTTTCCACGTGACTTCTTGTCGAAAGGAAGAACAGCATCCAGGTGGAAAAGGGGTGCACCGCAGGAATATAGGTGCCGAGCATAAGGCGCCGCCAAACGGATTGTTTAGGGAACAGGACTGTGGTCTAACAGCAGAGGACTGACCGCACCCTGCAACGCGTAAGGATAGAACCGAGCTGGACCTATAGCTCCACCGCCGGTGCTCAACAGCGCCAACAAAAGTACACGGACTAGAGCCTACCAGTGATGGCTCACTGATAAAAAGACACTGTGACGAAGAAATATTGTGTATTGAACTGAATTCCGCTCTCAACTACTTGGTCAAAACTGTTCATTGGTCACATTTTTAAGTGGGAAACATTTATGCTATGTAGTGCACTTAATTGTTAGGAACTCAACGAAATGCAATTTCCTATGTGCTGCATTCTGCCCATCACATCAACTGTCCATGATTGTATGCCAAATGTTAGCATCGACAAATGCTAATTCTTCAACGATGCCTGTCTATCTGTAACCCCATCAATTACAAAAATGAACGCTGTAATGTAAAAAGGGGCGACTGTGGAAATTGAAGAAATTGATGTACATAAACAGCATTCATTTCCCTTCTTCTCCCACCCCTCTCCCTGTGAGCACCATGAATACCGTAAATTATTGACCGTATCACTCTGCCAGTAAGAGCCCGTACCCATATGCATATGTACAGCCATTCTAGGCACCATGGCCTTTTACCCATTGGAATCCCCGGCTTCCCTCCTGCGCATATCTTAAACCCCCTCTCTCATGCATAAACCATGAAACCCTCTCCCTCTGCGCGACCCTGCCCTGAAAGGCAGCCCTTCTGCTTGACCCACGCAAACCCCCCCCCCCATTCCCTCTTGAAGAGGCATCCTTCGCCTTAGCTGACATAGCCCTCCCCAGCTGCACCTGACTGCCCCCGCTCTCTCATGTACGGGTCATAAGATCTCTCTCTCTCTATGCGACTCTGTCCCTGTGTCCACCCTGGCTCCCCCTCCCTTCTCCTCACATGGGCAAGTCATAAACCTTCTTCTTCTGCAAGACCCTGTCCTTGGGAGTCACGGCCGCGCCTGACCAGCACCTCCTCTCCTTTTCATAAATAACCCCTCTGTTAGTAAACCCTCCCTCCGCGATTGCCTGTCCACACATGTCTGAGGTCATCGCCTAAGCCAGGAGATGCTGTTTACTGCTTATTATATGGAGTCACTCCTCCTCAAAGGACCCACTATTGATCCTGGCCACCCCACCCCCTGGGCTATGATCAGGCGCACACATCCTAAACAGTTGACGGAACACTCAGCTGCGTAATTGCCCTCCCCTCTTATCAGCAGGTCAAGGGTCCCTATTGTGAACACATGTGGGGTAGGATTGACACGAGGATTATGGGGATGTATTTTCCTTGTTTCACAATATCATGATTGTAATGCCAAGTGTTTTGTAAAGTATAAAAGACGGAGTCTCAGCTCACTTGTTAGAGCACCTCCTGAAAGACACTGTGTTTCGTGTCCGAAATGACAGGCTCTCCTCATGAGAAATAAACCCTGTTCTTGTGATTCCTGCTCCCAGCGCCCGTCTCTTTATTTGGTAACTATTCAAAATGGGAACTAAGAGGCGGTTTGCGCCAGCGGCCTGGGCATCGATAGTAATCTGGGCTCACATTTTACACGCTGTGCTGTGCTGTGCGCGGCGTCGAGGTCTCAAATTCTGCCATTTTCAGGTCAGGTGGCATGGGCTGGTCGTGAAACAGCAGTACTGAGCCAATATGGGGACCGTTTGAGGCTGTGTCAGTAAGATTGAGCTAGAGCAGGCAGTTTCAGCAGTGCTGTGCTCGGAGTCGATTCGGAAAAGGGGGTGGTGATGAACAGAGTGTCTGAATTAAGCAGACCACTCTTACCCAGTCCAAAGATCAGGGCTTGATCCATCACCGTTTTTTAGCTCACTGCACCATCCCAGCTCAGAACCTGGCTACATGCAAATTAGTCTGTTCCTCAGAGTCGGGCGGCGCCATTGTGGAGCACATGTGCAAGTGCTGCCAGACTTGTAGTGCTTATCCGGGTGTCAACAGGGGCTCTCCGCTCACCCATCCGCCATTTAAGGTGCCAGTAGGCGGGCCTGCAGGTATGCCGGTGTAACATAAGGGCAGGCGGCACCGGACGCGCATTGAAATCGCGCTGAGTAACAGTTTCACGGGCTCACCGCCGCCATCTTAGGGTCTGGCCGGTCTCTTTAAAGTCAGCGTTAGGGACAACAAGGTGCGCTCAGGTGCGGCGCTTACTTCCTGTACAGATCGAGATGTAGGCAGCTTCTCTTCGGTCGGCCACAGGGGGATTTAGAGCTGGTTGATGTCCCGCAGGGACAGGCAAGTCGGGCGTGCAGGCAAGTCCGGACTGGGCATCCACCAGGGGCCCACGGACCTTGACGTGATCCGCTGTGGTGAAAGATCCAGAGCACCATCCAGGAGAGCTCTCCAACTAGCCACAGATCAGGAGGCGCCGCGTGGAGCCAGCCATCAGCTGCGCTTTGCGTCCCGGGTCTCTCCCAACTGAGCAATCTGCTCCGCAGCACACTTCTTCGGCCCAGGGCAATATAGGGGCTCCGCCGTCCTCACTGGTGATCTCGTAGGGCCTACAGCTTAAAAGTTCACTAGACGCCAAATGGCGCCCGTCGTGTCCCGGGCGCCGCCACAAATACACGAAAGGAGAATAGAAAGGGTGAGACCCTGTTTGTTGAAGTCAGGGTTTTCACTAAGTGAGAAGGAGCTAGACAGAGAGAGAAGAAGAGGAACAAGAAAGTAAATGAGTGGTGTGTGCTTGCTGGGCAGCGGCGGCGAAGCCACGAAAGTGAAAGCATTTGTAACCTGATCCAAAACATATGGCAGGCTGTACACGCTGCTGAAGCGGCTCACTTTGGAGCTTGAGAATAGGGTTCGGCTTGGGCTGCAGTATTGAATTATTTAAAAATAAACAGCGATATCAGAGTGGGGGTGGAGAGAGGCAAATTTAAAAAAATAATAATACACATGAAGGGGGAGACAGGTACAAAAATAAAAAACTGCTCAGAACATGAGTCCCTTGCTCACTTTGACACTGGATTCAAGCAAGCCGGGCTGAAGACGGCTGGAATGCCAGAAACTGGTCCTAGGAAGCTTGTTTCCGGTCCAGGAAAGGCATGGCTTGGCAGTTCGGGCTGTACTGTTCCCATGAAGCACAGGGTCAGACTGATTTGCATATGGCCATGTCGGAACTGTGGTGGCAAAGTGGACTAAAGAACGGTGATGGATTAAACCCAGATCTGTTGACTGGGTGTGAGTGTTTGATTGGTTTAGATCCTCCATCCATCACCACCCCCTTTTGTACCGCTTTATTCAAAATTGCAGCACTGAAACAGCCATGCTGCAAGTGATTGATGATGCGCTGCATATTCTCGATTCTGGATAATCGTGTCTTCTGATCCTTTTAGACCTTTCTGCAGCCTTTGACATTGTTAATCATAACACCCTCCTAAACACTCTTCAACAGAGAATGGGCTTGAAAGGCAAAATGCTTAAATGGTTTGCCTCATTCCTCTCGGACAGATCCCAAATTATCAAGATAGTGAACAGTCTTTCGTTTTCAACTGGTGGTAGGTCATGGCGTCCCTCAAGGTTCTGTGTGTATCCCAACTCTGAGCTTCCACACACTTTACAATGCATCAATGACATCTTCGTCAGCAACGTCTCCCCAGCCTTGCGTGCTGCCACCAATGCCACTGGATTCCAGCTAACTTGGCTAAAGAATGGTGACATACCCTGAAAATCATCCCAGGATGCTAGTTTCCAGTCAAGGGAGGACCTGGCCTGGCAGTTCGGTCTGGACTGTTGCCATGGGGCACAGGGTCAAGACTGATTTGCATATGGCTGGGTCCAAACTGGGGTGGCGTAGTGGGCAAAAGTAGGCAAAACAACGATGAATTTAACCCAGATCTTTTGACTGAGGTGAATTTTTGCATTGTCAGCATTCCATCCATAATTTGTTTGCTGTAACACTTTTCGTCCTAAGTGGGATGGGTATGCCCAGATGTGGGTCACTTGCTCACTGTGCCACTGGATTCAAGCTAGCCTGGCTGAAGAAGGGTGGCATACCCTGAAACCGGTCCCATGATGCTTGTTTCCAGTCCAGGGAGGACCTGGCCTGGCAGTTAGGTTTGGACTGTTCCCATGGGGCACAGGGTCAAGACTGATTTGCATATGGCTGGGTCCAAACTGGTGGCGTAGTGGGCAAAAGAACAATGGCTTTTGCCCAGATCTTTTGACTGAGGAAGAATGTTTGCATTGTCAGCATTCCATTTGTTTGCTGTAACACTAATACCAAGATGGCGGCACACAGAGGACCCTGCTCTGGATAGCTCCAGCCGTCACAAAGCTGCTTAGCATCCTGCAGCCACAATTAACTGCAGACTGACAGGGACGTCACAGGAAACCCCTCAGGAGCCACACACGACTCCAAAACAATGGTGAGTAAATTGTGAATTTTTAAATTTTCAAACCACTGGGTAGCGGTTAAATGAGTCACATTAGAGATACTCGTTCTGATAGAGCTTGTAATTAATACAAAAATTCACCATACATCTCTACTGTGGCCATTACGATAGCACCCTTTATCCTCCAGTGCGAAGGGCACCCAGACAAAGCATCACTTATAAAAAAGAATACCAGCTCTTGTGTAATGCAAGGTGTAGTCGGCATAACACCAAAAAGCACTTCGAGCCGGATCCCCAGCGTGAGGAGTACTGTTCCATACAAGTTGGTGGCAATAAGGTTTATCCTTTGATCCCACGCTGTCCCAGACAATGTGTAGGGCAGACCGGCTACAATTTGAAAGCAACAACCTGAAAATTAGTCACAGCTGTGACACTCCTCAGACCTAGTGCTTGCACTTTCCATGCATCTCCAAAGCACTAATGAACACAATCACACCGCTCTTGTGTGGCGCCCTTGAAGTCCTCTGATTGATCCAGTCTAAGCAACCCAAAAGCAAAGTAAAAAGAATCCATATTCCGCTTCTGTGCAGCCACAAATTTCTTTCACATCAGATGCATCAAATTGGCAGATAAGTTAGGCTGTGGAATTAGTGAGCATCAGACCTAACATCCACTAGCATAAACGTCCTTATAAGAATGCCAATGAAGCATATCCAGACTTGGGCTGTCCATTGACAAGGACACTGGTAGGGCTATTTTGGCTGGAGCTCCATTCTTCACGCGTTATTCTTTGTTTCTCTTGGTTTCTTTAGTTTCTCCTTGTGCAAATCATAGATACTTCCTTTAAGGCCAGAAGTACGTTTGAGTCCAGCTCCAGTTTGTCACCAAAAATATGTTGTGCCTTACCAGACGTAGCTGAGTTGACTTTTATGAATACGTTTATTACCTTCTTGGTTGCAGGATGCTATATATATACACATTAGTCCTTAATCCTGGTAATCCGGTTACACCAGCCACTTCAACTCAAGTCCCAGCCACACCAGGAGCAGCCTGCCTGCTGCTCAGCCCATCTCCAACTGCACCACTCATCCACTCCAGCACCCAGGCATTCCACTCATCACAGTCACACCAACATTCCAATACCATCTCTCACTCTGGCTGAGCAGCTGGAAGACAGCTAGGCTGGAAAACATATACTAATAAAATCAGGATAGAACAGTGTCTCTCTGTGTCAATGCCTCCCTGTGCCAAGTGCTTACTTAAGTCCTCGTATTTCCCTGTTCAGATCTTCTTTGGAACACCTTCCTCTAGTTCCACCAGACTCAGTATCACCCATCGCCTCTTCCTACTGTAACCGTGTCACCATTGCATAGGTGGGTGCGCCCCTAAAGGAGAGGGAAGACGGTCTGCTGGGGCATCATTAACATCACCGGGAGCATAGGAGTCCAGACAGTGAGCCCGGGGGGCTGGGGCTCCTGTCCATGTCCTCTTTAAGACCTTTTGGACAAAATATATTTACTCGAGTGCCTCTTGTTTATCGTGCCTGCCTCCGAAATGGCGCCTGTACTCTTTCATCGGGAGGGGCCAAAACAACTCCCAAGGGTGTCCCCCCATTTCCAGCTACAGCGTAAAGGCTGCAAAATCGAGCTGGATACGTAACTACTGTTTTGACATTGAGGGAGAACCTGATTAGCACTCTGATCAAGGGAGATTGACCTGCCAATGGCGGCTGTCTCTCCAGCTGGCAGTTATTTATTGACATCACACACCCTCTTTGAAGACTGGCGGTCCTTGGCTCTATCCTGATGCTGAGTCACTGCTTAGCTTACAGTCCCTGTCCTCTGGGTTATAGACATTTTTGGGGACCGTTTGGAATTCGAACTTCAAGAACTCATCCCCCTTTGCCTGACCTCATGATGGCCACCTCAGTGTAACCTTCCTCAGTGTTCTATCTCGCCTGGACTATAATAATTGGTCATCATCCTGATCCCGTTCAGCCATCACCCAAGCCTGTTCCTGCCCTCCCACCAGGACATTTACTCTGGGAACCCTCCCTCGACTGTTGAGACCTCGCTATTTTGACTGATGCCCGGTGGAGCTACCCCGATAGCTATAGGGGAGATGGGCTGTTGATTCCCTCCTCGGCAGTCTCCTACCTAGCCGGTCTTTGAGCAGACTCTCCTTCGTCTCTCCTGACCTTATCTCCCTCTTCCCCCCTCATACTACTCCCTACCCCTATCCACTCTACTTATCTTCTTTCCAGTTCTTGACCTTTGCCCTCACCCACTCTGTTATCAGTTCCCATCCTGTTTCACATCTGGACATTACTCTGTGAATTTTTCCTCATCAGTTGAAGCCCGATGGAGCTACCTTGAGAGCTATAGGGGAGACTGGCTGTGGATTGCCTCCTCGGCCGTCACCTACCCAGTCCGTCATTGGGCAGACTCTCCCTTCGTCTCTCATACCGTCTACCCCCTCTTCCTTCTCACTCCCCCTCTCCCCCTATCCTCTCTATTTGTCTCTCCTTCTCGCTCTTTATTGTGTCGCATATATTTGATGTAACTTGTAATTGTTATCATTGTTGTAACATTCTTGAACCTTTTGTAAAGCGCTCTGATACCTACGGGTCTAGCCAGCACTATATAAAAATCATTAAATAAATAAATAAATATGCCAGTCTCTCCCCGTGTCCATGTCTCTCTATGCCAGTCTCCCCCGTGTCCATGTCTCTATGCCAGTCTCCCCCAGTGTCCATGTCTCTATGCCAGTCTCCCCCGTGTCCATGTCTCTCTATGCCATTCTCCCCCAGTGTCCATGTCTCTATGCCAGTCTCCCCCGTGTCCATGTCTCTCTATGCCAGTCTCCCCCCGTGGCCATGTCTCTCTATGCCACTCTCTCCCCGTGTCCATGTCTCTCTATGCCAGTCTCTCCCCGTGACAATGTCTCTATGCTAGTCTCTCCCCGTGGCCATGTCTCTTTATGTCAGTCTCTCCCCGTCTCCAGTGAGCCTTGACCTTCAACCTTTTGTGCTTCGGTTCGGGCCCTCTTTCAGCTGTTGTGGGAGAGAGGGCCGCCACATGTGGAAGGAGATTAGAACATCTGGTGAATGTGCGATCACAGGTCAAATACGAAAAAAAATCGATCTCGTAATTGATTCAAAATCCGTGAACTTCTGTGTACCAGCCCCCCTCGTTGGCATGACATCAGCGCGCACGCTGCTCGCCTGAAGCTTGAGAGACTTTTGGTGATGTCATAAAGGTAATAATGTGTTTCTCACGGTGACGTTTCCAGTCCTCCCGCGTTGCCATTACATCACTGCTAGCCCGAAGCACCACCAAAATCATGTTTGGGCCCTCCCTAAAAAAAAGAACACGTGCATTAATTGACCCAATTCGTTTGACTACAAGCCCTTCTCTCAGCAGACTGCTCCATGACCCAGCCACGACGTCAGCCTCACGTCCTGTGCCCAATGGAGGAACAAAACTTGAGCCCCCCCTCCCCCCGCAAAATACACGGAAGGGGTCCCCCATGCCCTGGGCACAGTCGGGGGCTATCAGTCCAGGGGCCTGCAGCCCCTGCACAGTGCTGGAGGCCCCCCCCCCCTGGAGTGCTAGAGGGGGGGCCCGCATCGCGGGAGCTAGAGGACGATTGTGACGTCACTGCCTGAGCCTCTGGCAGGGTCCCGCGCGGGGAAAGGGCCACACCCTTGTTCCCCTCCCGGGCACCGCAGCTTCTTCCGAAAGATCCCCGCCCACCCCCTCCCTCTTTCTGCAGCATGCTCGCCTGCCACTGCCCACGTCACTGTCCCCTCGGCCCTGTCATAGCTGTTGCCACCCTCAGTGGGAGAATCTACCCCTCTTAATCTCTGTCTACTACGGCTCGGAAACGGCGAGCGGCCAACCAGCTAAGAGATGCCGAAACCCTGCGGGCCCTGCCCCAACAATGCAGAATAGCCGCCCGTCGACTTCGAAACACCGCTCCGCCTCCAATACAAGATCTTGCCTGTAAGTGAGTAGGGATGCCACCATTCCATGAGACAAATAAATACAGGATGCATTTTAAGATTCTGCAAAGGCCCGAATGTGATTGAAGTAGAGCTTTATCTGCATTCGCATGTATTCCTTTTAACATTCTTTGCTTACTTTAACAATCAGTTCAGAGTCATTGAGGCAGCGGTGGAACCCATTTAAAGTGATTTCTTCTTATGTTACCTGTTTAGAGTGTCTTCTGATGAGGGGAAATACTCTGGTGATTTTCTTACATTAGTATCTCCCTGGACTTAAGAATACTGGTATAAAACGAGCCAGGTAGCAACCCTACAAGTGACTCCCTTTGATCCACCTTGACTCCCCGTCTTCCTGAGTGGCTGTGACCCCAGTGGGAGGGGAATGAATGGAGGCATGGGAGACCTCCCCACATGGCCTGTCCCTGCGGTCTCCTTGACACTTAAGCGATGGATCCAAGCAGCTCGGACTCCAGCACCAGTCTGACCATGCTTGCATGGCTGTGATGGCTTCTGCCTCCAGGATTCACTTTCGCTTACATCTAAAGTGGGTGATTCCATAGGTTTGAAGATTCATACTGTTTTTATTACTTGTTTACCTTGATGGTACACATTTTTCTTGCCAGTATTCGAACCGTGGGCCTGGTGACTAGACTGGGCAGACATGTCAGAAGCTGGTGTTGGGGTCGGGGTGAGTTTTGTTGATAGGAGTGGTGGGAGAGACGGGTTGAGTTGTTATGTTACTGCGTCTGCAATAAGATTCTGTGTCAAGGATGAAGAGCGCACTTCTTTGCGAATGTCTCCTCTTTCCTTTCACGGGCTTCTCTTGGCTTTTCATAGCTCCCCAGGTCCTGAATGCCTGGACCCAATCACTGCAAGTCCACCTACCTCCCCTACATCTTTGGCGTATTCCTGAAGCCTGTTAGACCCTTCCATGGACCTCTGGCGAGCTGTGTTGTGTCAAAGGATCACTCCCACCCCTCTGTCCAAGGATCCTGACACTCCCTGTGACCTGAGACACACATTGGCGTATTCAGTCTTCTCCATAAGGGTGAAGTATCGGTCTTTGAAACTGGGCATGCGTACACGTGTCCATCAGACCTCTGATCTTTCAATGAGTTATGGTATTGTACACACATCGCCACTCTGTGCTCGCACACTTTGTTTTATACACTGAATGCCTGCACCCCTACACACTTTTCACTCCTACCTCTGCTCCTTAAAGAGAAAGAAGTGAGGTGGCCAGACTGTGAAGTGTCATTATGCAAGCAAATGAAAGTGGCTCTGAGTGCCTCTGGGATGTGTGATAAAGGCATCCAGGGTGGGTGATGTGAGTCCCTCAGAATACTGGAGACAACCCTGGTTGCACTTATGATCTACCCTCCCCTGAAGAGGAGCAGCAAACACCACAGCCAGGGAACCCGGGAGCCATGACCCCTGCTGCACCCATGATAGCCCCTCCCCTGAAGAGAGGCAGCAAACACCACAGCCAGGGAACCCGGGAGCCATGACCCCTGCTGCACCCATGATAGCCCCTCCCCTGAAGAGGAGCAGCAAACACCACAGCCAGGGAACCCGGGAGCCATGACCCGGCTGCACCCATGATAGCCCCTCCCCTGAAGAGGAGCAGCAAACACCACAGCCAGGGAACCCGGGAGCCATGACCCCTGCTGCACCCATGATAGCCCCTCCCCAGAGGAGGCGCAGCAAACACCACAGCCAGGGAACCCGGGAGCCATGACCCCTGCTGCACCCATGATAGCCCCTCCCCTGAAGAGAGGCAGCAAACACCACAGCCAGGGAACCCGGGAGCCATGACCCGGCTGCACCCATGATAGCCCCTCCCCTGAAGAGAGGTAGCAAACACCACAGCCAGGGAACCCGGGAGCCATGACCCCTGCTGCACCCATGATAGCCCCTCCCCTGAAGAGAGGCGGCAAACACCACAGACAGGGAACCCGGGAGACATGACCCGGCTGCACCCATGATAGCCCCTCCCCTGAAGAGAGGCGGCAAACACCACAGCCAGGGAACCCGGGAGCCATGACCCGGCTGCACCCATGAGAGCTCCTCCCCTTAAGAGGCGCAGCAAACACCACAACCAGGGAACCCGGGAGCCATGACCCGGCTGCACCCATGATAGCCCCTCCCCTGAAGAGAGGCGGCAAACACCACAGCCAGGGAACCCGGGAGCCATGACCCCTGCTGCACCCATGAGAGCTCCTCCCCCGAAGAGGAGCAGCAAACACCACAGCCAGGGAACCCGGGAGCCATGACCCCTGCTGCACTTATAATAGCCCCTCCCCTGAAGAGAGGGAGCAAACACCACAGCCAGGGAACCCGGGAGCCATGACCCCTGCTGCACCCATGATAGCCCCTCCCCTGAAGAGAGGCAGCAAACACCACAGCCAGGGAACCCGGGAGCCATGACCCCTGCTGCACCCATGATAGCCCCTCCCCTGAAGAGGAGCGGCAAACACCACAGCCAGGGAACCCGGGAGCCATGACCCCTGCTGCACCCATGATAGCCCCTCCCCTGAAGAGAGGCAGCAAACACCACAGCCAGGGAACCCGGGAGCCATGACCCCTGCTGCACCCATGATAGCCCCTCCCCTGAAGAGGAGCAGCAAACACCACAGCCAGGGAACCCGGGAGCCATGACCCGGCTGCACCCATGATAGCCCCTCCCCTGAAGAGAGGCAGCAAACACCACAGCCAGGGAACCCGGGAGCCATGACCCGGCTGCACCCATGATAGCCCCTCCCCTGAAGAGGAGCAGCAAACACCACAGCCAGGGAACCCGGGAGCCATGACCCCTGCTGCACCCATGATAGCCCCTCCCCTGAAGAGGAGCAGCAAACACCACAGCCAGGGAACCCGGGAGCCATGACCCGGCTGCACCCATGATAGCCCCTCCCCTGAAGAGGAGCAGCAAACACCACAGCCAGGGAACCCGGGAGCCATGACCCCTGCTGCACCCATGATAGCCCCTCCCCTGAAGAGAGGCAGCAAACACCACAGCCAGGGAACCCGGGAGCCATGACCCGGCTGCACCCATGATAGCCCCTCCCCTGAAGAGAGGCAGCAAACACCACAGCCAGGGAACCCGGGAGCCATGACCCCGGCTGCACCCATGATAGCCCCTCCCCTGAAGAGGAGCAGCAAACACCACAGCCAGGGAACCCGGGAGCCATGACCCCTGCTGCACCCATGATAGCCCCTCCCCTGAAGAGGAGCAGCAAACACCACAGCCAGGGAACCCGGGAGCCATGACCCGGCTGCACCCATGATAGCCCCTCCCCTGAAGAGGAGCAGCAAACACCACAGCCAGGGAACCCGGGAGCCATGACCCCTGCTGCACCCATGATAGCCCCTCCCCTGAAGAGGAGCAGCAAACACCACAGCCAGGGAACCCGGGAGCCATGACCCGGCTGCACCCATGATAGCCCCTCCCCTGAAGAGGAGCAGCAAACACCACAGCCAGGGAACCCGGGAGCCATGACCCGGCTGCACCCATGATAGCCCCTCCCCTGAAGAGGAGCAGCAAACACTACAGCCAGGGAACCCGGGAGCCATGACCCGGCTGCACCCATGATAGCCCCTCCCCTGAAGAGAGGCGGCAAACACCACAGCCAGGGAACCCGGGAGCCATGACCCGGCTGCACCCATGATAGCTCCTCCCCTGAAGAGGAGCAGCAATCACCACAGCCAGGGAACCCGGGAGCCATGACCCCTGCTGCACCCATGATAGCCCCTCCCCTGAAGAGGAGCAGCAAACACCACAGCCAGGGAACCCGGGAGCCATGACCCCTGCTGCACCCATGATAGCCCCTCCCCTGAAGAGAGGCAGCAAACACCACAGCCAGGGAACCCGGGAGCCATGACCCCTGCTGCACCCATGATAGCCCCTCCCCTGAAGAGAGGCAGCAAACACCACAGCCAGGGAACCCGGGAGCCATGACCCGGCTGCACCCATGATAGCCCCTCCCCCGAAGAGAGGCAGCAAACACCACAGCCAGGGAACCCGGGAGCCATGACCCCTGCTGCACCCACGATAGCCCCTCCCCTGAGGAGGCGCAGCAAACACCACAGCCAGGGAACCCGGGAGCCATGACCCCTGCTGCACCCATGATAGCCCCTCCCCTGAAGAGAGGCAGCAAACACCACAGCCAGGGAACCCGGGAGCCATGACCCGGCTGCACCCATGATAGCCCCTCCCCTGAAGAGAGGCAGCAAACACCACAGCCAGGGAACCCGGGAGCCATGACCCGGCTGCACCCATGATAGCCCCTCCCCTGAAGAGGAGCAGCAAACACCACAGCCAGGGAACCCGGGAGCCATGACCCGGCTGCACCCATGATAGCCCCTCCCCTGAAGAGAGGCGGCAAACACCACAGACAGGGAATCCGGGAGCCATGACCCGGCTGCACCCATGATAGCCCCTCCCCTGAAGAGAGGCGGCAAACACCACAGACAGGGAACCCGGGAGCCATGACCCGGCTGCACCCATGATAGCCCCTCCCCTGAGGAGGCGCAGCAAACACCACAGCCAGGGAACCCGGGAGCCATGACCCCTGCTGCACCCATGATAGCCCCTCCCCAGAGGAGGCGCAGCAAACACCACAGCCAGGGAACCCAGGAGCCATGACCCCTGCTGCACCCACGATAGCCCCTCCCCTGAGGAGGCGCAGCAAACACCACAGCCAGGGAACCCGGGAGCCATGACCCCTGCTGCACCCATGATAGCCCCTCCCCTGAAGAGAGGCAGCAAACACAACAGCCAGGGAACCCGGGAGCCATGACCCGGCTGCACCCATGATAGCCCCTCCCCTGAAGAGGAGCAGCAAACACCACAGCCAGGGAACCCGGGAGCCATGACCCGGCTGCACCCATGATAGCCCCTCCCCTGAGGAGGCGCAGCAAACACCACAGCCAGGGAACCCGGGAGCCATGACCCGGCTGCACCCATGATAGCCCCTCCCCTGAAGAGGCAGCAAACACCACAGCCAGGGAACCCGGGAGCCATGACCCCTGCTGCACCCATGATGGCCCCTCCCCTGAAGAGAGGCAGCAAACACCACAGCCAGGGAACCCGGGAGCCATGACCCCTGCTGCACCCATGATAGCCCCTCCCCTGAAGAGAGGCAGCAAACACAACAGCCAGGGAACCCGGGAGCCATGACCCGGCTGCACCCATGATAGCCCCTCCCCTGAAGAGGAGCCGCAAACACCACAGCCAGGGAACCCGGGAGCCATGACCCGGCTGCACCCATGATAGCCCCTCCCCTGAGGAGGCGCAGCAAACACCACAGCCAGGGAACCCGGGAGCCATGACCCGGCTGCACCCATGATAGCCCCTCCCCTGAGGAGGCGCAGCAAACACCACAGCCAGGGAACCCGGGAGCCATGACCCCTGCTGCACCCATGATAGCCCCTCCCCTGAAGAGGCAGCAAACACCACAGACAGGGAACCCGGGAGCCATGACCCCTGCTGCACCCATGATAGCCCCTCCCCTGAAGAGAGGCGGCAAACACCACAGCCAGGGAACCCGAGAGCCATGACCCCCGCTCCACCCATGATAGCCCCTCCCCTGAAGAGGAGCAGCAAACACCACAGCCAGGGAACCCGGGAGCCATGACCCGGCTGCACCCATGATAGCCCCTCCCCTGAAGAGAGGCAGCAAACACCACAGCCAGGGAACCCGGGAGCCATGACCCCTGCTGCACCCATGATAGCCCCTCCCCTGAAGAGAGGCAGCAAACACCACAGCCAGGGAACCCGGGAGCCATGACCCCTGCTGCACCCACGATAGCCCCTCCCCTGAGGAGGCGCAGCAAACACCACAGCCAGGGAACCCGGGAGCCATGACCCCTGCTGCACCCATGATAGCCCCTCCCCTGAAGAGAGGCAGCAAACACAACAGCCAGGGAACCCGGGAGCCATGACCCCCGCTCCACCCATGATAGCCCCTCCCCTGAAGAGGAGCAGCAAACACCACAGCCAGGGAACCCGGGAGCCATGACCCGGCTGCACCCATGATAGCCCCTCCCCTGAAGAGAGGCAGCAAACACCACAGCCAGGGAACCCGGGAGCCATGACCCCTGCTGCACCCATGATAGCCCCTCCCCTGAAGAGGAGCAGCAAACACCACAGCCAGGGAACCCGGGAGCCATGACCCGGCTGCACCCATGATAGCCCCTCCCCTGAAGAGAGGCAGCAAACACCACAGCCAGGGAACCCGGGAGCCATGACCCCTGCTGCACCCATGATAGCCCCTCCCCTGAAGAGAGGCAGCAAACACCACAGCCAGGGAACCCGGGAGCCATGACCCGGCTGCACCCATGATAGCCCCTCCCCTGAAGAGAGGCAGCAAACACCACAGCCAGGGAACCCGGGAGCCATGACCCGGCTGCACCCATGATAGCCCCTCCCCTGAAGAGGAGCAGCAAACACTACAGCCAGGGAACCCGGGAGCCATGACCCGGCTGCACCCATGATAGCCCCTCCCCTGAAGAGAGGCGGCAAACACCACAGCCAGGGAACCCGGGAGCCATGACCCGGCTGCACCCATGATAGCTCCTCCCCTGAAGAGGAGCAGCAATCACCACAGCCAGGGAACCCGGGAGCCATGACCCCTGCTGCACCCATGATAGCCCCTCCCCTGAAGAGGAGCAGCAAACACCACAGCCAGGGAACCCGGGAGCCATGACCCCTGCTGCACCCATGATAGCCCCTCCCCTGAAGAGAGGCAGCAAACACCACAGCCAGGGAACCCGGGAGCCATGACCCCTGCTGCACCCATGATAGCCCCTCCCCTGAAGAGAGGCAGCAAACACCACAGCCAGGGAACCCGGGAGCCATGACCCGGCTGCACCCATGATAGCCCCTCCCCCGAAGAGAGGCAGCAAACACCACAGCCAGGGAACCCGGGAGCCATGACCCCTGCTGCACCCACGATAGCCCCTCCCCTGAGGAGGCGCAGCAAACACCACAGCCAGGGAACCCGGGAGCCATGACCCCTGCTGCACCCATGATAGCCCCTCCCCTGAAGAGAGGCAGCAAACACCACAGCCAGGGAACCCGGGAGCCATGACCCGGCTGCACCCATGATAGCCCCTCCCCTGAAGAGAGGCAGCAAACACCACAGCCAGGGAACCCGGGAGCCATGACCCGGCTGCACCCATGATAGCCCCTCCCCTGAAGAGGAGCAGCAAACACCACAGCCAGGGAACCCGGGAGCCATGACCCGGCTGCACCCATGATAGCCCCTCCCCTGAAGAGAGGCGGCAAACACCACAGACAGGGAATCCGGGAGCCATGACCCGGCTGCACCCATGATAGCCCCTCCCCTGAAGAGAGGCGGCAAACACCACAGACAGGGAACCCGGGAGCCATGACCCGGCTGCACCCATGATAGCCCCTCCCCTGAGGAGGCGCAGCAAACACCACAGCCAGGGAACCCGGGAGCCATGACCCCTGCTGCACCCATGATAGCCCCTCCCCAGAGGAGGCGCAGCAAACACCACAGCCAGGGAACCCAGGAGCCATGACCCCTGCTGCACCCACGATAGCCCCTCCCCTGAGGAGGCGCAGCAAACACCACAGCCAGGGAACCCGGGAGCCATGACCCCTGCTGCACCCATGATAGCCCCTCCCCTGAAGAGAGGCAGCAAACACAACAGCCAGGGAACCCGGGAGCCATGACCCGGCTGCACCCATGATAGCCCCTCCCCTGAAGAGGAGCAGCAAACACCACAGCCAGGGAACCCGGGAGCCATGACCCGGCTGCACCCATGATAGCCCCTCCCCTGAGGAGGCGCAGCAAACACCACAGCCAGGGAACCCGGGAGCCATGACCCGGCTGCACCCATGATAGCCCCTCCCCTGAAGAGGCAGCAAACACCACAGCCAGGGAACCCGGGAGCCATGACCCCTGCTGCACCCATGATGGCCCCTCCCCTGAAGAGAGGCAGCAAACACCACAGCCAGGGAACCCGGGAGCCATGACCCCTGCTGCACCCATGATAGCCCCTCCCCTGAAGAGAGGCAGCAAACACAACAGCCAGGGAACCCGGGAGCCATGACCCGGCTGCACCCATGATAGCCCCTCCCCTGAAGAGGAGCCGCAAACACCACAGCCAGGGAACCCGGGAGCCATGACCCGGCTGCACCCATGATAGCCCCTCCCCTGAGGAGGCGCAGCAAACACCACAGCCAGGGAACCCGGGAGCCATGACCCGGCTGCACCCATGATAGCCCCTCCCCTGAGGAGGCGCAGCAAACACCACAGCCAGGGAACCCGGGAGCCATGACCCCTGCTGCACCCATGATAGCCCCTCCCCTGAAGAGGCAGCAAACACCACAGACAGGGAACCCGGGAGCCATGACCCCTGCTGCACCCATGATAGCCCCTCCCCTGAATAGAGGCGGCAAACACCACAGCCAGGGAACCCGAGAGCCATGACCCCCGCTCCACCCATGATAGCCCCTCCCCTGAAGAGGAGCAGCAAACACCACAGCCAGGGAACCCGGGAGCCATGACCCGGCTGCACCCATGATAGCCCCTCCCCTGAAGAGAGGCAGCAAACACCACAGCCAGGGAACCCGGGAGCCATGACCCCTGCTGCACCCATGATAGCCCCTCCCCTGAAGAGAGGCAGCAAACACCACAGCCAGGGAACCCGGGAGCCATGACCCCTGCTGCACCCACGATAGCCCCTCCCCTGAGGAGGCGCAGCAAACACCACAGCCAGGGAACCCGGGAGCCATGACCCCTGCTGCACCCATGATAGCCCCTCCCCTGAAGAGAGGCAGCAAACACAACAGCCAGGGAACCCGGGAGCCATGACCCCCGCTCCACCCATGATAGCCCCTCCCCTGAAGAGGAGCAGCAAACACCACAGCCAGGGAACCCGGGAGCCATGACCCGGCTGCACCCATGATAGCCCCTCCCCTGAAGAGAGGCAGCAAACACCACAGCCAGGGAACCCGGGAGCCATGACCCCTGCTGCACCCATGATAGCCCCTCCCCTGAAGAGGAGCAGCAAACACCACAGCCAGGGAACCCGGGAGCCATGACCCGGCTGCACCCATGATAGCCCCTCCCCTGAAGAGAGGCAGCAAACACCACAGCCAGGGAACCCGGGAGCCATGACCCCTGCTGCACCCATGATAGCCCCTCCCCTGAAGAGAGGCAGCAAACACCACAGCCAGGGAACCCGGGAGCCATGACCCGGCTGCACCCATGATAGCCCCTCCCCTGAAGAGAGGCAGCAAACACCACAGCCAGGGAACCCGGGAGCCATGACCCGGCTGCACCCATGATAGCCCCTCCCCTGAAGAGGAGCGGCAAACACCACAGCCAGGGAACCCGGGAGCCATGACCCCTGCTGCACCCATGATAGCCCCTCCCCTGAAGAGAGGCAGCAAACACCACAGCCAGGGAACCCGGGAGCCATGACCCCTGCTGCACCCATGATAGCCCCTCCCCTGAAGAGGAGCAGCAAACACCACAGCCAGGGAACCCGGGAGCCATGACCCGGCTGCACCCATGATAGCCCCTCCCCTGAAGAGGAGCAGCAAACACCACAGCCAGGGAACCCGGGAGCCATGACCCCTGCTGCACCCATGATAGCCCCTCCCCTGAAGAGAGGCAGCAAACACCACAGCCAGGGAACCCGGGAGCCATGACCCGGCTGCACCCATGATAGCCCCTCCCCTGAAGAGAGGCAGCAAACACCACAGCCAGGGAACCCGGGAGCCATGACCCCGGCTGCACCCATGATAGCCCCTCCCCTGAAGAGGAGCAGCAAACACCACGGCCAGGGAACCCGGGAGCCATGACCCCTGCTGCACCCATGATAGCCCCTCCCCTGAAGAGGAGCAGCAAACACCACAGCCAGGGAACCCGGGAGCCATGACCCGGCTGCACCCATGATAGCCCCTCCCCTGAAGAGGAGCAGCAAACACCACAGCCAGGGAACCCGGGAGCCATGACCCCTGCTGCACCCATGATAGCCCCTCCCCTGAAGAGGAGCAGCAAACACCACAGCCAGGGAACCCGGGAGCCATGACCCGGCTGCACCCATGATAGCCCCTCCCCTGAAGAGGAGCAGCAAACACCACAGCCAGGGAACCCGGGAGCCATGACCCGGCTGCACCCATGATAGCCCCTCCCCTGAAGAGGAGCAGCAAACACTACAGCCAGGGAACCCGGGAGCCATGACCCGGCTGCACCCATGATAGCCCCTCCCCTGAAGAGAGGCGGCAAACACCACAGCCAGGGAACCCGGGAGCCATGACCCGGCTGCACCCATGATAGCTCCTCCCCTGAAGAGGAGCAGCAAACACCACAGCCAGGGAACCCGGGAGCCATGACCCCTGCTGCACCCATGATAGCCCCTCCCCTGAAGAGGAGCAGCAAACACCACAGCCAGGGAACCCGGGAGCCATGACCCCTGCTGCACCCATGATAGCCCCTCCCCTGAAGAGAGGCAGCAAACACCACAGCCAGGGAACCCGGGAGCCATGACCCCTGCTGCACCCATGATAGCCCCTCCCCTGAAGAGAGGCAGCAAACACCACAGCCAGGGAACCCGGGAGCCATGACCCGGCTGCACCCATGATAGCCCCTCCCCCGAAGAGAGGCAGCAAACACCACAGCCAGGGAACCCGGGAGCCATGACCCCTGCTGCACCCACGATAGCCCCTCCCCTGAGGAGGCGCAGCAAACACCACAGCCAGGGAACCCGGGAGCCATGACCCCTGCTGCACCCATGATAGCCCCTCCCCTGAAGAGAGGCAGCAAACACCACAGCCAGGGAACCCGGGAGCCATGACCCGGCTGCACCCATGATAGCCCCTCCCCTGAAGAGAGGCAGCAAACACCACAGCCAGGGAACCCGGGAGCCATGACCCGGCTGCACCCATGATAGCCCCTCCCCTGAAGAGGAGCAGCAAACACCACAGCCAGGGAACCCGGGAGCCATGACCCGGCTGCACCCATGATAGCCCCTCCCCTGAAGAGAGGCGGCAAACACCACAGACAGGGAATCCGGGAGCCATGACCCGGCTGCACCCATGATAGCCCCTCCCCTGAAGAGAGGCGGCAAACACCACAGACAGGGAACCCGGGAGCCATGACCCGGCTGCACCCATGATAGCCCCTCCCCTGAGGAGGCGCAGCAAACACCACAGCCAGGGAACCCGGGAGCCATGACCCCTGCTGCACCCATGATAGCCCCTCCCCAGAGGAGGCGCAGCAAACACCACAGCCAGGGAACCCAGGAGCCATGACCCCTGCTGCACCCACGATAGCCCCTCCCCTGAGGAGGCGCAGCAAACACCACAGCCAGGGAACCCGGGAGCCATGACCCCTGCTGCACCCATGATAGCCCCTCCCCTGAAGAGAGGCAGCAAACACAACAGCCAGGGAACCCGGGAGCCATGACCCGGCTGCACCCATGATAGCCCCTCCCCTGAAGAGGAGCAGCAAACACCACAGCCAGGGAACCCGGGAGCCATGACCCGGCTGCACCCATGATAGCCCCTCCCCTGAGGAGGCGCAGCAAACACCACAGCCAGGGAACCCGGGAGCCATGACCCGGCTGCACCCATGATAGCCCCTCCCCTGAAGAGGCAGCAAACACCACAGCCAGGGAACCCGGGAGCCATGACCCCTGCTGCACCCATGATGGCCCCTCCCCTGAAGAGAGGCAGCAAACACCACAGCCAGGGAACCCGGGAGCCATGACCCCTGCTGCACCCATGATAGCCCCTCCCCTGAAGAGAGGCAGCAAACACAACAGCCAGGGAACCCGGGAGCCATGACCCGGCTGCACCCATGATAGCCCCTCCCCTGAAGAGGAGCCGCAAACACCACAGCCAGGGAACCCGGGAGCCATGACCCGGCTGCACCCATGATAGCCCCTCCCCTGAGGAGGCGCAGCAAACACCACAGCCAGGGAACCCGGGAGCCATGACCCGGCTGCACCCATGATAGCCCCTCCCCTGAGGAGGCGCAGCAAACACCACAGCCAGGGAACCCGGGAGCCATGACCCCTGCTGCACCCATGATAGCCCCTCCCCTGAAGAGGCAGCAAACACCACAGACAGGGAACCCGGGAGCCATGACCCCTGCTGCACCCATGATAGCCCCTCCCCTGAAGAGAGGCGGCAAACACCACAGCCAGGGAACCCGAGAGCCATGACCCCCGCTCCACCCATGATAGCCCCTCCCCTGAAGAGGAGCAGCAAACACCACAGCCAGGGAACCCGGGAGCCATGACCCGGCTGCACCCATGATAGCCCCTCCCCTGAAGAGAGGCAGCAAACACCACAGCCAGGGAACCCGGGAGCCATGACCCCTGCTGCACCCATGATAGCCCCTCCCCTGAAGAGAGGCAGCAAACACCACAGCCAGGGAACCCGGGAGCCATGACCCCTGCTGCACCCACGATAGCCCCTCCCCTGAGGAGGCGCAGCAAACACCACAGCCAGGGAACCCGGGAGCCATGACCCCTGCTGCACCCATGATAGCCCCTCCCCTGAAGAGAGGCAGCAAACACAACAGCCAGGGAACCCGGGAGCCATGACCCCCGCTCCACCCATGATAGCCCCTCCCCTGAAGAGGAGCAGCAAACACCACAGCCAGGGAACCCGGGAGCCATGACCCGGCTGCACCCATGATAGCCCCTCCCCTGAAGAGAGGCAGCAAACACCACAGCCAGGGAACCCGGGAGCCATGACCCCTGCTGCACCCATGATAGCCCCTCCCCTGAAGAGGAGCAGCAAACACCACAGCCAGGGAACCCGGGAGCCATGACCCGGCTGCACCCATGATAGCCCCTCCCCTGAAGAGAGGCAGCAAACACCACAACCAGGGAACCCGGGAGCCATGACCCCTGCTGCACCCATGATAGCCCCTCCCCTGAAGAGGAGCAGCAAACACCACAGCCAGGGAACCCGGGAGCCATGACCCCTGCTGCACCCACGATAGCCCCTCCCCTATTTAGGCGCAGCAAACACCACAGCCAGGGAACCCGGGAGCCATGACCCCTGCTGCACCCATGATAGCCCCTCCCCTGAAGAGAGGCAGCAAACACAACAGCCAGGGAACCCGGGAGCCATGACCCGGCTGCACCCATGATAGCCCCTCCCCTGAAGAGGAGCAGCAAACACCACAGCCAGGGAACCCGGGAGCCATGACCCGGCTGCACCCATGATAGCCCCTCCCCTGAGGAGGCGCAGCAAACACCACAGCCAGGGAACCCGGGAGCCATGACCCCTGCTGCACCCATGATAGCCCCTCCCCTGAAGAGGCAGCAAACACCACAGACAGGGAACCCGGGAGCCATGACCCCTGCTGCACCCATGATAGCCCCTCCCCTGAAGAGAGGCGGCAAACACCACAGCCAGGGAACCCGAGAGCCATGACCCCCGCTCCACCCATGATAGCCCCTCCCCTGAAGAGGAGCAGCAAACACCACAGCCAGGGAACCCGGGAGCCATGACCCGGCTGCACCCATGATAGCCCCTCCCCTGAAGAGAGGCAGCAAACACCACAGCCAGGGAACCCGGGAGCCATGACCCCTGCTGCACCCATGATAGCCCCTCCCCTGAAGAGAGGCAGCAAACACCACAGCCAGGGAACCCGGGAGCCATGACCCCTGCTGCACCCATGATAGCCCCTCCCCTGAAGAGGAGCAGCAAACACCACAGCCAGGGAACCCGGGAGCCATGACCCGGCTGCACCCATGATAGCCCCTCCCCTGAAGAGAGGCAGCAAACACCACAGCCAGGGAACCCGGGAGCCATGACCCCTGCTGCACCCATGATAGCCCCTCCCCTGAAGAGAGGCAGCAAACACCACAGCCAGGGAACCCGGGAGCCATGACCCGGCTGCACCCATGATAGCCCCTCCCCTGAAGAGAGGCAGCAAACACCACAGCCAGGGAACCCGGGAGCCATGACCCGGCTGCACCCATGATAGCTCCTCCCCTGAAGAGGAGCAGCAAACACCACAGCCAGGGAACCCGGGAGCCATGACCCGGCTGCACCCATGATAGCCCCTCCCCTCAAGAGGAGCGGCAAACACCACAGCCAGGGAACCCGGGAGCCATGACCCCTGCTGCACCCATGATAGCCCCTCCCCTGAAGAGAGGCAGCAAACACCACAGCCAGGGAACCCGGGAGCCATGACCCCTGCTGCACCCATGATAGCCCCTCCCCTGAAGAGGAGCAGCAAACACCACAGCCAGGGAACCCGGGAGCCATGACCCGGCTGCACCCATGATAGCCCCTCCCCTGAAGAGAGGCAGCAAACACCACAGCCAGGGAACCCGGGAGCCATGACCCGGCTGCACCCATGATAGCCCCTCCCCTGAAGAGGAGCAGCAAACACCACAGCCAGGGAACCCGGGAGCCATGACCCCTGCTGCACCCATGATAGCCCCTCCCCTGAAGAGGAGCAGCAAACACCACAGCCAGGGAACCCGGGAGCCATGACCCGGCTGCACCCATGATAGCCCCTCCCCTGAAGAGGAGCAGCAAACACCACAGCCAGGGAACCCGGGAGCCATGACCCCTGCTGCACCCATGATAGCCCCTCCCCTGAAGAGAGGCAGCAAACACCACAGCCAGGGAACCCGGGAGCCATGACCCGGCTGCACCCATGATAGCCCCTCCCCTGAAGAGAGGCAGCAAACACCACAGCCAGGGAACCCGGGAGCCATGACCCGGCTGCACCCATGATAGCCCCTCCCCTGAAGAGGAGCAGCAAACACCACAGCCAGGGAACCCGGGAGCCATGACCCGGCTGCACCCATGATAGCCCCTCCCCTGAAGAGGAGCAGCAAACACCACAGCCAGGGAACCCGGGAGCCATGACCCGGCTGCACCCATGATAGCCCCTCCCCTGAAGAGGAGCAGCAAACACTACAGCCAGGGAACCCGGGAGCCATGACCCGGCTGCACCCATGATAGCCCCTCCCCTGAAGAGAGGCGGCAAACACCACAGCCAGGGAACCCGGGAGCCATGACCAGCCTGCACCCATGATAGCTCCTCCCCTGAAGAGGAGCAGCAAACTCCACAGCCAGGGAACCCGGGAGCCATGACCCCTGCTGCACCCATGATAGCCCCTCCCCTGAAGAGGAGCAGCAAACACCACAGCCAGGGAACCCGGGAGCCATGACCCCTGCTGCACCCATGATAGCCCCTCCCCTGAAGAGAGGCAGCAAACACCACAGCCAGGGAACCCGGGAGCCATGACCCCTGCTGCACCCATGATAGCCCCTCCCCTGAAGAGAGGCAGCAAACACCACAGCCAGGGAACCCGGGAGCCATGACCCGGCTGCACCCATGATAGCCCCTCCCCTGAAGAGAGGCAGCAAACACCACAGCCAGGGAACCCGGGAGCCATGACCCCTGCTGCACCCACGATAGCCCCTCCCCTGAGGAGGCGCAGCAAACACCACAGCCAGGGAACCCGGGAGCCATGACCCCTGCTGCACCCATGATAGCCCCTCCCCTGAAGAGAGGCAGCAAACACCACAGCCAGGGAACCCGGGAGCCATGACCCGGCTGCACCCATGATAGCCCCTCCCCTGAAGAGAGGCAGCAAACACCACAGCCAGGGAACCCGGGAGCCATGACCCGGCTGCACCCATGATAGCCCCTCCCCTGAAGAGGAGCAGCAAACACCACAGCCAGGGAACCCGGGAGCCATGACCCGGCTGTACCCATGATAGCCCCTCCCCTGAAGAGAGGCAGCAAACACCACAGCCAGGGAACCCGGGAGCCATGACCCGGCTGCACCCATGATAGCCCCTCCCCTGAAGAGAGGCAGCAAACACCACAGACAGGGAATCCGGGAGCCATGACCCGGCTGCACCCATGATAGCCCCTCCCCTGAAGAGAGGCGGCAAACACCACAGACAGGGAATCCGGGAGCCATGACCCGGCTGCACCCATGATAGCCCCTCCCCTGAAGAGAGGCGGCAAACACCACAGACAGGGAACCCGGGAGCCATGACCCGGCTGCACCCATGATAGCCCCTCCCCTGAAGAGGAGCAGCAAAGACCACAGCCAGGGAACCCGGGAGCCATGACCCGGCTGCACCCATGATAGCCCCTCCCCTGAAGAGAGGCAGCAAACACCACAGACAGGGAATCCGGGAGCCATGACCCGGCTGCACCCATGATAGCCCCTCCCCTGAAGAGAGGCGGCAAACACCACAGACAGGGAATCCGGGAGCCATGACCCGGCTGCACCCATGATAGCCCCTCCCCTGAAGAGAGGCGGCAAACACCACAGACAGGGAACCCGGGAGCCATGACCCGGCTGCACCCATGATAGCCCCTCCCCTGAAGAGGCGCAGCAAACACCACAGCCAGGGAACCCGGGAGCCATGACCCGGCTGCACCCATGATAGCCCCTCCCCTGAAGAGAGGCAGCAAACACCACAGCCAGGGAACCCGGGAGCCATGACCCGGCTGCACCCATGATAGCCCCTCCCCTGAAGAGGAGCAGCAAACACCACAGCCAGGGAACCCGGGAGCCATGACCCGGCTGCACCCATGATAGCCCCTCCCCTGAAGAGAGGCAGCAAACACCACAGCCAGGGAACCCGGGAGCCATGACCCCTGCTGCACCCATGATAGCCCCTCCCCTGAAGAGAGGCGGCAAACACCACAGACAGGGAACCCGGGAGCCATGACCCGGCTGCACCCATGATAGCCCCTCCCCTGAAGAGGAGCAGCAAACACCACAGCCAGGGAACCCGGGAGCCATGACCCCGGCTGCACCCATGATAGCCCCTCCCCTGAAGAGGAGCAGCAAACACCACAGCCAGGGAACCCGGGAGCCATGACCCCTGCTGCACCCATGATAGCCCCTCCCCTGAAGAGGAGCAGCAAACACCACAGCCAGGGAACCCGGGAGCCATGACCCCTGCTGCACCCATGATAGCCCCTCCCCTGAAGAGGAGCAGCAAACACCACAGCCAGGGAACCCGGGAGCCATGACCCGGCTGCACCCATGATAGCCCCTCCCCTGAAGAGAGGCAGCAAACACCACAGCCAGGGAACCCGGGAGCCATGACCCGGCTGCACCCATGATAGCCCCTCCCCTGAAGAGAGGCAGCAAACACCACAGCCAGGGAACCCGGGAGCCATGACCCGGCTGCACCCATGATAGCCCCTCCCCTGAAGAGGAGCAGCAAACACCACAGCCAGGGAACCCGGGAGCCATGACCCGGCTGCACCCATGATAGCCCCTCCCCTGAAGAGAGGCAGCAAACACCACAGCCAGGGAACCCGGGAGCCATGACCCCTGCTGCACCCATGATAGCCCCTCCCCTGAAGAGAGGCGGCAAACACCACAGACAGGGAACCCGGGAGCCATGACCCGGCTGCACCCATGATAGCCCCTCCCCTGAAGAGGAGCAGCAAACACCACAGCCAGGGAACCCGGGAGCCATGACCCCGGCTGCACCCATGATAGCCCCTCCCCTGAAGAGGAGCAGCAAACACCACAGCCAGGGAACCCGGGAGCCATGACCCCTGCTGCACCCATGAAAGCCCCTCCCCTGAAGAGAGGCAGCAAACACCACAGCCAGGGAACCCGGGAGCCATGACCCGGCTGCACCCATGATAGCCCCTCCCCTGAAGAGAGGCAGCAAACACCACAGCCAGGGAACCCGGGAGCCATGACCCGGCTGCACCCATGATAGCCCCTCCCCTGAAGAGAGGCAGCAAACACCACAGCCAGGGAACCCGGGAGCCATGACCCCTGCTGCACCCATGATAGCCCCTCCCCTGAAGAGAGGCAGCAAACACCACAGCCAGGGAACCCGGGAGCCATGACCCGGCTGCACCCATGATAGCCCCTCCCCTGAAGAGAGGCAGCAAACACCACAGCCAGGGAACCCGGGAGCCATGACCCGGCTGCACCCATGATAGCCCCTCCCCTGAAGAGAGGCGGCAAACACCACAGCCAGGGAACCCGGGAGCCATGACCCCTGCTGCACCCATGATAGCCCCTCCCCTGAAGAGGAGCAGCAAACACCACAGACAGGGAACCCGGGAGCCATGACCCCTGCTGCACCCATGATAGCCCCTCCCCTGAGGAGGCGCAGCAAACACCACAGCCAGGGAACCCAGGAGCCATGACCCCTGCTGCACCCATGATAGCCCCTCCCCTGAAGAGAGGCGGCAAACACCACAGCCAAGGAACCCGGGAGCCATGACCCCTGCTGCACCCATGATAGCCCCTCCCCTGAAGAGAGGCAGCAAACACCACAGCCAGGGAACCCGGGAGCCATGACCCCTGCTGCACCCATGATAGCCCCTCCCCTGAAGAGAGGCAGCAATCACAACAGCCAGGGAACCCGGGAGCCATGACCCGGCTGCACCCATGATAGCCCCTCCCCTGAAGAGGAGCAGCAAACACCACAGCCAGGGAACCCGGGAGCCATGACCCGGCTGCACCCATGATAGCCCCTCCCCTGAAGAGGAGCAGCAAACACCACAGCCAGGGAACCCGGGAGCCATGACCTGGCTGCACCCATGATAGCCCCTCCCCTGAAGAGAGGCAGCAAACACCACAGTCAGGGAACCCGGGAGCCATGACCCGGCTGCACCCATGATAGCCCCTCCCCTGAAGAGGAGCGGCAAACACCACAGCCAGGGAACCCGGGAGCCATGACCCCTGCTGCACCCATGATAGCCCCTCCCCTGAAGAGAGGCAGCAAACACCACAGCCAGGGAACCCGGGAGCCATGACCCCTGCTGCACCCATGATAGCCCCTCCCCTGAAGAGGAGCAGCAAACACCACAGCCAGGGAACCCGGGAGCCATGACCCCTGCTGCACCCATGATAGCCCCTCCCCTGAAGAGGAGCAGCAAACACCACAGCCAGGGAACCCAGGAGCCATGACCCCGGCTGCACCCATGATAGCCCCTCCCCTGAAGAGGAGCAGCAAACACCACAGCCAGGGAACCCGGGAGCCATGACCCCGGCTGCACCCATGATAGCCCCTCCCCTGAAGAGGAGCAGCAAACACCACAGCCAGGGAACCCGGGAGCCATGACCCGGCTGCACCCATGATAGCCCCTCCCCTGAAGAGGAGCGGCAAACACCACAGCCAGGGAACCCGGGAGCCATGACCCCTGCTGCACCCATGATAGCCCCTCCCCTGAAGAGAGGCAGCAAACACCACAGCCAGGGAACCCGGGAGCCATGACCCCTGCTGCACCCATGATAGCCCCTCCCCCGAAGAGGCAGCAAACACCACAGACAGGGAACCCGGGAGCCATGACCCCTGCTGCACCCATGATAGCCCCTCCCCTGAAGAGGCAGCAAACACCACAGCCAGGGAACCCGGGAGCCATGACCCCGGCTGCACCCATGATAGCTCCTCCCCTGAAGAGGCAGCAAACACCACAGCCAGGGAACCCGGGAGCCATGACCCCTGCTGCACCCATGATAGCCCCTCCCCTGAAGAGGAGCAGCAAACACCACAGCCAGGGAACCCGGGAGCCATGACCCCTGCTGCACCCATGATAGCCCCTCCCCTGAAGAGGAGCAGCAAACACCACAGCCAGGGAACCCGGGAGCCATGACCCCTGCTGCACCCATGATAGCCCCTCCCCCGAAGAGGAGCAGCAAACACCACAGCCAGGGAACCCGGGAGCCATGACCCCTGCTGCACCCATGATAGCCCCTCCCCTGAAGAGAGGCGGCAAACACCACAGCCAGGGAACCCGGGAGCCATGACCCGGCTGCACCCATGATAGCCCCTCCCCTGAAGAGAGGCGGCAAACACCACAGCCAGGGAACCCGGGAGCCATGACCCGGCTGCACCCATGATAGCCCCTCCCCTGAAGAGAGGCAGCAAACACCACAGCCAGGGAACCCGGGAGCCATGACCCCTGCTGCACCCATGATAGCCCCTCCCCTGAAGAGGAGCAGCAAACACCACAGCAAGGGAACCCGGGAGCCATGACCCCTGCTGCACCCATGATAGCCCCTCCCCTGAGGAGGCGCAGCAAACACCACAGCCAGGGAACCCAGGAGCCATGACCCCTGCTGCACCCATGATAGCCCCTCCCCTGAAGAGAGGCGGCAAACACCACAGCCAAGGAACCCGGGAGCCATGACCCCTGCTGCACCCATGATAGCCCCTCCCCTGAAGAGAGGCAGCAAACACCACAGCCAGGGAACCCGGGAGCCATGACCCGGCTGCACCCATGATAGCCCCTCCCCTGAAGAGAGGCAGCAAACACCACAGCCAGGGAACCCGGGAGCCATGACCCGGCTGCACCCATGATAGCCCCTCCCCTGAAGAGGAGCAGCAAACACCACAGCCAGGGAACCCGGGAGCCATGACCCGGCTGTACCCATGATAGCCCCTCCCCTGAAGAGAGGCAGCAAACACCACAGCCAGGGAACCCGGGAGCCATGACCCGGCTGCACCCATGATAGCCCCTCCCCTGAAGAGAGGCAGCAAACACCACAGACAGGGAATCCGGGAGCCATGACCCGGCTGCACCCATGATAGCCCCTCCCCTGAAGAGAGGCGGCAAACACCACAGACAGGGAATCCGGGAGCCATGACCCGGCTGCACCCATGATAGCCCCTCCCCTGAAGAGAGGCGGCAAACACCACAGACAGGGAACCCGGGAGCCATGACCCGGCTGCACCCATGATAGCCCCTCCCCTGAAGAGGAGCAGCAAACACCACAGCCAGGGAACCCGGGAGCCATGACCCGGCTGCACCCATGATAGCCCCTCCCCTGAAGAGAGGCAGCAAACACCACAGACAGGGAATCCGGGAGCCATGACCCGGCTGCACCCATGATAGCCCCTCCCCTGAAGAGAGGCGGCAAACACCACAGACAGGGAATCCGGGAGCCATGACCCGGCTGCACCCATGATAGCCCCTCCCCTGAAGAGAGGCGGCAAACACCACAGACAGGGAACCCGGGAGCCATGACCCGGCTGCACCCATGATAGCCCCTCCCCTGAAGAGGCGCAGCAAACACCACAGCCAGGGAACCCGGGAGCCATGACCCGGCTGCACCCATGATAGCCCCTCCCCTGAAGAGAGGCAGCAAACACCACAGCCAGGGAACCCGGGAGCCATGACCCGGCTGCACCCATGATAGCCCCTCCCCTGAAGAGGAGCAGCAAACACCACAGCCAGGGAACCCGGGAGCCATGACCCGGCTGCACCCATGATAGCCCCTCCCCTGAAGAGAGGCAGCAAACACCACAGCCAGGGAACCCGGGAGCCATGACCCCTGCTGCACCCATGATAGCCCCTCCCCTGAAGAGAGGCGGCAAACACCACAGACAGGGAACCCGGGAGCCATGACCCGGCTGCACCCATGATAGCCCCTCCCCTGAAGAGGAGCAGCAAACACCACAGCCAGGGAACCCGGGAGCCATGACCCCGGCTGCACCCATGATAGCCCCTCCCCTGAAGAGGAGCAGCAAACACCACAGCCAGGGAACCCGGGAGCCATGACCCCGGCTGCACCCATGATAGCCCCTCCCCTGAAGAGGAGCAGCAAACACCACAGCCAGGGAACCCGGGAGCCATGACCCCTGCTGCACCCATGATAGCCCCTCCCCTGAAGAGGAGCAGCAAACACCACAGCCAGGGAACCCGGGAGCCATGACCCGGCTGCACCCATGATAGCCCCTCCCCTGAAGAGAGGCAGCAAACACCACAGCCAGGGAACCCGGGAGCCATGACCCGGCTGCACCCATGATAGCCCCTCCCCTGAAGAGAGGCAGCAAACACCACAGCCAGGGAACCCGGGAGCCATGACCCGGCTGCACCCATGATAGCCCCTCCCCTGAAGAGGAGCAGCAAACACCACAGCCAGGGAACCCGGGAGCCATGACCCGGCTGCACCCATGATAGCCCCTCCCCTGAAGAGAGGCAGCAAACACCACAGCCAGGGAACTCGGGAGCCATGACCCCTGCTGCACCCATGATAGCCCCTCCCCTGAAGAGAGGCGGCAAACACCACAGACAGGGAACCCGGGAGCCATGACCCGGCTGCACCCATGATAGCCCCTCCCCTGAAGAGGAGCAGCAAACACCACAGCCAGGGAACCCGGGAGCCATGACCCCGGCTGCACCCATGATAGCCCCTCCCCTGAAGAGGAGCAGCAAACACCACAGCCAGGGAACCCGGGAGCCATGACCCCTGCTGCACCCATGAAAGCCCCTCCCCTGAAGAGAGGCAGCAAACACCACAGCCAGGGAACCCGGGAGCCATGACCCGGCTGCACCCATGATAGCCCCTCCCCTGAAGAGAGGCAGCAAACACCACAGCCAGGGAACCCGGGAGCCATGACCCGGCTGCACCCATGATAGCCCCTCCCCTGAAGAGAGGCAGCAAACACCACAGCCAGGGAACCCGGGAGCCATGACCCCTGCTGCACCCATGATAGCCCCTCCCCTGAAGAGAGGCAGCAAACACCACAGCCAGGGAACCCGGGAGCCATGACCCGGCTGCACCCATGATAGCCCCTCCCCTGAAGAGAGGCAGCAAACACCACCCGGGAGCCATGACCCGGCTGCACCCATGATAGCCCCTCCCCTGAAGAGAGGCGGCAAACACCACAGCCAGGGAACCCGGGAGCCATGACCCCTGCTGCACCCATGATAGCCCCTCCCCTGAAGAGGAGCAGCAAACACCACAGACAGGGAACCCGGGAGCCATGACCCCTGCTGCACCCATGATAGCCCCTCCCCTGAGGAGGCGCAGCAAACACCACAGCCAGGGAACCCAGGAGCCATGACCCCTGCTGCACCCATGATAGCCCCTCCCCTGAAGAGAGGCGGCAAACACCACAGCCAAGGAACCCGGGAGCCATGACCCCTGCTGCACCCATGATAGCCCCTCCCCTGAAGAGAGGCAGCAAACACCACAGCCAGGGAACCCGGGAGCCATGACCCCTGCTGCACCCATGATAGCCCCTCCCCTGAAGAGAGGCAGCAATCACAACAGCCAGGGAACCCGGGAGCCATGACCCCGGCTGCACCCATGATAGCCCCTCCCCTGAAGAGGAGCAGCAAACACCACAGCCAGGGAACCCGGGAGCCATGACCCCTGCTGCACCCATGATAGCCCCTCCCCTGAAGAGGAGCAGCAAACACCACAGCCAGGGAACCCGGGAGCCATGACCCGGCTGCACCCATGATAGCCCCTCCCCTGAAGAGAGGCAGCAAACACCACAGCCAGGGAACCCGGGAGCCATGACCCGGCTGCACCCATGATAGCCCCTCCCCTGAAGAGAGGCAGCAAACACCACAGCCAGGGAACCCGGGAGCCATGACCCGGCTGCACCCATGATAGCCCCTCCCCTGAAGAGGAGCAGCAAACACCACAGCCAGGGAACCCGGGAGCCATGACCCGGCTGCACCCATGATAGCCCCTCCCCTGAAGAGAGGCAGCAAACACCACAGCCAGGGAACTCGGGAGCCATGACCCCTGCTGCACCCATGATAGCCCCTCCCCTGAAGAGAGGCGGCAAACACCACAGACAGGGAACCCGGGAGCCATGACCCGGCTGCACCCATGATAGCCCCTCCCCTGAAGAGGAGCAGCAAACACCACAGCCAGGGAACCCGGGAGCCATGACCCCGGCTGCACCCATGATAGCCCCTCCCCTGAAGAGGAGCAGCAAACACCACAGCCAGGGAACCCGGGAGCCATGACCCCTGCTGCACCCATGAAAGCCCCTCCCCTGAAGAGAGGCAGCAAACACCACAGCCAGGGAACCCGGGAGCCATGACCCGGCTGCACCCATGATAGCCCCTCCCCTGAAGAGAGGCAGCAAACACCACAGCCAGGGAACCCGGGAGCCATGACCCGGCTGCACCCATGATAGCCCCTCCCCTGAAGAGAGGCAGCAAACACCACAGCCAGGGAACCCGGGAGCCATGACCCCTGCTGCACCCATGATAGCCCCTCCCCTGAAGAGAGGCAGCAAACACCACAGCCAGGGAACCCGGGAGCCATGACCCGGCTGCACCCATGATAGCCCCTCCCCTGAAGAGAGGCAGCAAACACCACCCGGGAGCCATGACCCGGCTGCACCCATGATAGCCCCTCCCCTGAAGAGAGGCGGCAAACACCACAGCCAGGGAACCCGGGAGCCATGACCCCTGCTGCACCCATGATAGCCCCTCCCCTGAAGAGGAGCAGCAAACACCACAGACAGGGAACCCGGGAGCCATGACCCCTGCTGCACCCATGATAGCCCCTCCCCTGAGGAGGCGCAGCAAACACCACAGCCAGGGAACCCAGGAGCCATGACCCCTGCTGCACCCATGATAGCCCCTCCCCTGAAGAGAGGCGGCAAACACCACAGCCAAGGAACCCGGGAGCCATGACCCCTGCTGCACCCATGATAGCCCCTCCCCTGAAGAGAGGCAGCAAACACCACAGCCAGGGAACCCGGGAGCCATGACCCCTGCTGCACCCATGATAGCCCCTCCCCTGAAGAGAGGCAGCAATCACAACAGCCAGGGAACCCGGGAGCCATGACCCGGCTGCACCCATGATAGCCCCTCCCCTGAAGAGGAGCAGCAAACACCACAGCCAGGGAACCCGGGAGCCATGACCCGGCTGCACCCATGATAGCCCCTCCCCTGAAGAGGAGCAGCAAACACCACAGCCAGGGAACCCGGGAGCCATGACCTGGCTGCACCCATGATAGCCCCTCCCCTGAAGAGAGGCAGCAAACACCACAGCCAGGGAACCCGGGAGCCATGACCCGGCTGCACCCATGATAGCCCCTCCCCTGAAGAGGAGCGGCAAACACCACAGCCAGGGAACCCGGGAGCCATGACCCCTGCTGCACCCATGATAGCCCCTCCCCTGAAGAGAGGCAGCAAACACCACAGCCAGGGAACCCGGGAGCCATGACCCCTGCTGCACCCATGATAGCCCCTCCCCTGAAGAGGAGCAGCAAACACCACAGCCAGGGAACCCGGGAGCCATGACCCCTGCTGCACCCATGATAGCCCCTCCCCTGAAGAGGAGCAGCAAACACCACAGCCAGGGAACCCGGGAGCCATGACCCCGGCTGCACCCATGATAGCCCCTCCCCTGAAGAGGAGCAGCAAACACCACAGCCAGGGAACCCGGGAGCCATGACCCCGGCTGCACCCATGATAGCCCCTCCCCTGAAGAGGAGCAGCAAACACCACAGCCAGGGAACCCGGGAGCCATGACCCGGCTGCACCCATGATAGCCCCTCCCCTGAAGAGGAGCGGCAAACACCACAGCCAGGGAACCCGGGAGCCATGACCCCTGCTGCACCCATGATAGCCCCTCCCCTGAAGAGAGGCAGCAAACACCACAGCCAGGGAACCCGGGAGCCATGACCCCTGCTGCACCCATGATAGCCCCTCCCCTGAAGAGGAAGCAAACACCACAGACAGGGAACCCGGGAGCCATGACCCCTGCTGCACCCATGATAGCCCCTCCCCTGAAGAGGCAGCAAACACCACAGCCAGGGAACCCGGGAGCCATGACCCCGGCTGCACCCATGATAGCTCCTCCCCTGAAGAGGCAGCAAACACCACAGCCAGGGAACCCGGGAGCCATGACCCCTGCTGCACCCATGATAGCCCCTCCCCTGAAGAGGAGCAGCAAACACCACAGCCAGGGAACCCGGGAGCCATGACCCCTGCTGCACCCATGATAGCCCCTCCCCTGAAGAGGAGCAGCAAACACCACAGCCAGGGAACCCGGGAGCCATGACCCCTGCTGCACCCATGATAGCCCCTCCCCCGAAGAGGAGCAGCAAACACCACAGCCAGGGAACCCGGGAGCCATGACCCCTGCTGCACCCATGATAGCCCCTCCCCTGAAGAGAGGCGGCAAACACCACAGCCAGGGAACCCGGGAGCCATGACCCGGCTGCACCCATGATAGCCCCTCCCCTGAAGAGAGGCGGCAAACACCACAGCCAGGGAACCCGGGAGCCATGACCCGGCTGCACCCATGATAGCCCCTCCCCTGAAGAGAGGCAGCAAACACCACAGCCAGGGAACCCGGGAGCCATGACCCCTGCTGCACCCATGATAGCCCCTCCCCTGAAGAGGAGCAGCAAACACCACAGCAAGGGAACCCGGGAGCCATGACCCCTGCTGCACCCATGATAGCCCCTCCCCTGAGGAGGCGCAGCAAACACCACAGCCAGGGAACCCAGGAGCCATGACCCCTGCTGCACCCATGATAGCCCCTCCCCTGAAGAGAGGCGGCAAACACCACAGCCAAGGAACCCGGGAGCCATGACCCCTGCTGCACCCATGATAGCCCCTCCCCTGAAGAGAGGCAGCAAACACCACAGCCAGGGAACCCGGGAGCCATGACCCCTGCTGCACCCATGATAGCCCCTCCCCTGAAGAGAGGCAGCAATCACAACAGCCAGGGAACCCGGGAGCCATGACCCGGCTGCACCCATGATAGCCCCTCCCCTGAAGAGAGGCAGCAAACACAACAGCCAGGGAACCCGGGAGCCATGACCCGGCTGCACCCATGATAGCCCCTCCCCTGAGGAGGCAGCAAACACCACAGCCAGGGAACCCGGGAGCCATGACACCTGCTGCACCCATGATAGCCCCTCCCCTGAGGAGGCGCAGCAAACACCACAGCCAGGGAACCCGGGAGCCATGACCCCTGCTGCACCCATGATAGCCCCTCCCCAGAGGAGGCGCAGCAAACACCACAGCCAGGGAACCCGGGAGCCATGACCCCTGCTGCACCCACGATAGCCCCTCCCCTGAGGAGGCGCAGCAAACACCACAGCCAGGGAACCCGGGAGCCATGACCCCTGCTGCACCCATGATAGCCCCTCCCCTGAAGAGAGGCAGCAAACACAACAGCCAGGGAACCCGGGAGCCATGAGCCGGCTGCACCCATGATAGCCCCTCCCCTGAGGAGGCAGCAAACACCACAGCCAGGGAACCCGGGAGCCATGACCCCTGCTGCACCCATGATAGCCCCTCCCCTGAAGAGGAGCAGCAAACACCACAGCCAGGGAACCCGGGAGCCATGACCCCTGCTGCACCCATGATAGCCCCTCCCCTGAAGAGAGGCGGCAAACACCACAGACAGGGAACCCGGGAGCCATGACCCGGCTGCACCCATGATAGCCCCTCCCCTGAAGAGGCGCAGCAAACACCACAGCCAGGGAACCCGGGAGCCATGACCCCTGCTGCACCCATGATAGCCCCTCCCCTGAGGAGGCGCAGCAAACACCACAGCCAGGGAACCCGGGAGCCATGACCCCTGCTGCACCCATGATAGCCCCTCCCCTGAAGAGGAGCAGCAAACACCACAGCCAGGGAACCCGGGAGCCATGACCCGGCTGCACCCATGATAGCCCCTCCCCTGAAGAGAGGCGGCAAACACCACAGCCAGGGAACCCGGGAGCCATGACCCGGCTGCACCCATGATAGCCCCTCCCCTGAAGAGAGGCAGCAAACACCACAGCCAGGGAACCCGGGAGCCATGACCCCTGCTGCACCCATGATAGCCCCTCCCCTGAAGAGGAGCAGCAAACACCACAGCAAGGGAACCCGGGAGCCATGACCCCTGCTGCACCCATGATAGCCCCTCCCCTGAGGAGGCGCAGCAAACACCACAGCCAGGGAACCCAGGAGCCATGACCCCTGCTGCACCCATGATAGCCCCTCCCCTGAAGAGAGGCGGCAAACACCACAGCCAAGGAACCCGGGAGCCATGACCCCTGCTGCACCCATGATAGCCCCTCCCCTGAAGAGAGGCAGCAAACACCACAGCCAGGGAACCCGGGAGCCATGACCCCTGCTGCACCCATGATAGCCCCTCCCCTGAAGAGAGGCAGCAATCACAACAGCCAGGGAACCCGGGAGCCATGACCCGGCTGCACCCATGATAGCCCCTCCCCTGAAGAGAGGCAGCAAACACAACAGCCAGGGAACCCGGGAGCCATGACCCGGCTGCACCCATGATAGCCCCTCCCCTGAGGAGGCAGCAAACACCACAGCCAGGGAACCCGGGAGCCATGACACCTGCTGCACCCATGATAGCCCCTCCCCTGAGGAGGCGCAGCAAACACCACAGCCAGGGAACCCGGGAGCCATGACCCCTGCTGCACCCATGATAGCCCCTCCCCAGAGGAGGCGCAGCAAACACCACAGCCAGGGAACCCGGGAGCCATGACCCCTGCTGCACTCACGATAGCCCCTCCCCTGAGGAGGCGCAGCAAACACCACAGCCAGGGAACCCGGGAGCCATGACCCCTGCTGCACCCATGATAGCCCCTCCCCTGAAGAGAGGCAGCAAACACAACAGCCAGGGAACCCGGGAGCCATGAGCCGGCTGCACCCATGATAGCCCCTCCCCTGAGGAGGCAGCAAACACCACAGCCAGGGAACCCGGGAGCCATGACCCCTGCTGCACCCATGATAGCCCCTCCCCTGAAGAGGAGCAGCAAACACCACAGCCAGGGAACCCGGGAGCCATGACCCCTGCTGCACCCATGATAGCCCCTCCCCTGAAGAGAGGCGGCAAACACCACAGCCAGGGAACCCGGGAGCCATGACCCGGCTGCACCCATGATAGCCCCTCCCCTGAAGAGAGGCGGCAAACACCACAGACAGGGAACCCGGGAGCCATGACCCGGCTGCACCCATGATAGCCCCTCCCCTGAAGAGGCGCAGCAAACACCACAGCCAGGGAACCCGGGAGCCATGACCCCTGCTGCACCCATGATAGCCCCTCCCCTGAGGAGGCGCAGCAAACACCACAGCCAGGGAACCCGGGAGCCATGACCCCTGCTGCACCCATGATAGCCCCTCCCCTGAAGAGGAGCAGCAAACACCACAGCCAGGGAACCCGGGAGCCATGACCCCTGCTGCACCCATGATAGCCCCTCCCCTGAAGAGAGGCGGCAAACACCACAGACAGGGAACCCGGGAGCCATGACCCGGCTGCACCCATTATAGCCCCTCCCCTGAAGAGAGGCGGCAAACACCACAGCCAGGGACCCCGGGAGCCATGACCCCTGCTGCACCCATGATAGCCCCTCCCCTGAAGAGGAGCAGCAAACACCACAGCCAGGGAACCCGGGAGCCATGACCCCTGCTGCACCCATGATAGCCCCTCCCCTGAAGAGAGGCGGCAAACACCGCAGCCAGGGAACCCGGGAGCCATGACCCGGCTGCACCCATGATAGCCCCTCCCCTGAGGAGGCGCAGCAAACACCACAGCCAGGGAACCCGGGAGCCATGACCCCTGCTGCACCCATGATAGCCCCTCCCCTGAAGAGGAGCAGCAAACACCACAGCCAGGGAACCCGGGAGCCATGACCCCTGCTGCACCCATGATAGCCCCTCCCCTGAAGAGAGGCGGCAAACACCACAGCCAGGGAACCCGGGAGCCATGACCCGGCTGCACCCATGATAGCCCCTCCCCTGAAGAGAGGCAGCAAACACCACAGCCAGGGAACCCGGGAGCCATGACCCCTGCTGCACCCATGATAGCCCCTCCCCTGAAGAGGAGCAGCAAACACCACAGCAAGGGAACCCGGGAGCCATGACCCCTGCTGCACCCATGATAGCCCCTCCCCTGAGGAGGCGCAGCAAACACCACAGCCAGGGAACCCAGGAGCCATGACCCCTGCTGCACCCATGATAGCCCCTCCCCTGAAGAGAGGCGGCAAACACCACAGCCAAGGAACCCGGGAGCCATGACCCCTGCTGCACCCATGATAGCCCCTCCCCTGAAGAGAGGCAGCAAACACCACAGCCAGGGAACCCGGGAGCCATGACCCCTGCTGCACCCATGATAGCCCCTCCCCTGAAGAGAGGCAGCAATCACAACAGCCAGGGAACCCGGGAGCCATGACCCGGCTGCACCCATGATAGCCCCTCCCCTGAAGAGAGGCAGCAAACACAACAGCCAGGGAACCCGGGAGCCATGACCCGGCTGCACCCATGATAGCCCCTCCCCTGAGGAGGCAGCAAACACCACAGCCAGGGAACCCGGGAGCCATGAACCCTGCTGCACCCATGATAGCCCCTCCCCTGAGGAGGCGCAGCAAACACCACAGCCAGGGAACCCGGGAGCCATGACCCCTGCTGCACCCATGATAGCCCCTCCCCAGAGGAGGCGCAGCAAACACCACAGCCAGGGAACCCGGGAGCCATGACCCCTGCTGCACCCACGATAGCCCCTCCCCTGAGGAGGCGCAGCAAACACCACAGCCAGGGAACCCGGGAGCCATGACCCCTGCTGCACCCATGATAGCCCCTCCCCTGAAGAGAGGCAGCAAACACAACAGCCAGGGAACCCGGGAGCCATGAGCCGGCTGCACCCATGATAGCCCCTCCCCTGAGGAGGCAGCAAACACCACAGCCAGGGAACCCGGGAGCCATGACCCCTGCTGCACCCATGATAGCCCCTCCCCTGAAGAGGAGCAGCAAACACCACAGCCAGGGAACCCGGGAGCCATGACCCCTGCTGCACCCATGATAGCCCCTCCCCTGAAGAGAGGCGGCAAACACCACAGCCAGGGAACCCGGGAGCCATGACCCGGCTGCACCCATGATAGCCCCTCCCCTGAAGAGAGGCGGCAAACACCACAGACAGGGAACCCGGGAGCCATGACCCGGCTGCACCCATGATAGCCCCTCCCCTGAAGAGGCGCAGCAAACACCACAGCCAGGGAACCCGGGAGCCATGACCCCTGCTGCACCCATGATAGCCCCTCCCCTGAGGAGGCGCAGCAAACACCACAGCCAGGGAACCCGGGAGCCATGACCCCTGCTGCACCCATGATAGCCCCTCCCCTGAAGAGAGGCGGCAAACACCACAGACAGGGAACCCGGGAGCCATGACCCGGCTGCACCCATTATAGCCCCTCCCCTGAAGAGAGGCGGCAAACACCACAGCCAGGGAACCCGGGAGCCATGACCCCTGCTGCACCCATGATAGCCCCTCCCCTGAAGAGGAGCAGCAAACACCACAGCCAGGGAACCCGGGAGCCATGACCCCTGCTGCACCCATGATAGCCCCTCCCCTGAAGAGAGGCGGCAAACACCGCAGCCAGGGAACCCGGGAGCCATGACCCGGCTGCACCCATGATAGCCCCTCCCCTGAGGAGGCGCAGCAAACACCACAGCCAGGGAACCCGGGAGCCATGACCCGGCTGCACCCATGATAGCCCCTCCCCTGAGGAGGCAGCAAACACCACAGCCAGGGAACCCGGGAGCCATGACCCCTGCTGCACCCATGATAGCCCCTCCCCTGAGGAGGCGCAGCAAACACCACAGCCAGGGAACCCGGGAGCCATGACCCCTGCTGCACCCATGATAGCCCCTCCCCTGAAGAGGAGCAGCAAACACCACAGCCAGGGAACCCGGGAGCCATGACCCCTGCTGCACCCATGATAGCCCCTCCCCTGAAGAGAGGCGGCAAACACCACAGCCAGGGAACCCGGGAGCCATGACCCCGGCTGCACCCATGATAGCCCCTCCCCTGAAGAGAGGCGGCAAACACCACAGCCAGGGAACCCGGGAGCCATGACCCCTGCTGCACCCATGATAGCCCCTCCCCCGAAGAGGAGCAGCAAACACCACAGCCAGGGAACCCGGGAGCCATGACTCCTGCTGCACCCATGATAGCCCCTCCCCTGAAGAGGAGCAGCAAACACCACAGCCAGGGAACCCGGGAGCCATGACCCCTGCTGCACCCATGATAGCCCCTCCCCTGAAGAGGAGCAGCAAACACCACAGCCAGGGAACCCGGGAGCCATGACCCCTGCTGCACCCATGATAGCCCCTCCCCTGAAGAGGAGCAGCAAACACCACAGCCAGGGAACCCGGGAGCCATGAACCCTGCTGCACCCATGATAGCCCCTCCCCTGAAGAGGCAGCAAACACCACAGACAGGGAACCCGGGAGCCATGACCCCTGCTGCACCCATGATAGCCCCTCCCCTGAAGAGAGGCGGCAAACACCACAGCCAGGGAACCCGAGAGCCATGACCCCCGCTCCACCCATGATAGCCCCTCCCCTGAAGAGAGGCAGCAAACACCACAGCCAGGGAACCCGGGAGCCATGACCCCTGCTGCACCCATGATAGCCCCTCCCCTGAAGAGAGGTAGCAAACACCACAGCCAGGGAACCCGGGAGCCATGACCCCTGCTGCACCCATGATAGCCCCTCCCCTGAAGAGAGGCGGCAAACACCACAGCCAGGGAACCCGGGAGCCATGACCCCTGCTGCACCCATGATAGCCCCTCCCCCGAAGAGGAGCGGCAAACACCACAGCCAGGGAACCCGGGAGCCATGACCCGGCTGCACCCATGATAGCCCCTCCCCTGAAGAGGAGCAGCAAACACCACAGCCAGGGAACCGAGAGCCATGACCCCTGCTGCACCCATGATAGCCCCTCCCCTGAAGAGAGGCGGCAAACACCACAGACAGGGAACCCGGGAGCCATGACCCGGCTGCACCCATGATAGCCCCTCCCCTGAAGAGGAGCAGCAAACACCACAGCCAGGGAACCCGGGAGCCATGACCCCGGCTGCACCCATGATAGCCCCTCCCCTGAAGAGGAGCAGCAAACACCACAGCCAGGGAACCCGGGAGCCATGACCCCTGCTGCACCCATGAAAGCCCCTCCCCTGAAGAGAGGCAGCAAACACCACAGCCAGGGAACCCGGGAGCCATGACCCGGCTGCACCCATGATAGCCCCTCCCCTGAAGAGAGGCAGCAAACACCACAGCCAGGGAACCCGGGAGCCATGACCCGGCTGCACCCATGATAGCCCCTCCCCTGAAGAGAGGCAGCAAACACCACAGCCAGGGAACCCGGGAGCCATGACCCCTGCTGCACCCATGATAGCCCCTCCCCTGAAGAGAGGCAGCAAACACCACAGCCAGGGAACCCGGGAGCCATGACCCGGCTGCACCCATGATAGCCCCTCCCCTGAAGAGAGGCAGCAAACACCACAGCCAGGGAACCCGGGAGCCATGACCCGGCTGCACCCATGATAGCCCCTCCCCTGAAGAGAGGCGGCAAACACCACAGCCAGGGAACCCGGGAGCCATGACCCCTGCTGCACCCATGATAGCCCCTCCCCTGAAGAGGAGCAGCAAACACCACAGACAGGGAACCCGGGAGCCATGACCCCTGCTGCACCCATGATAGCCCCTCCCCTGAGGAGGCGCAGCAAACACCACAGCCAGGGAACCCAGGAGCCATGACCCCTGCTGCACCCATGATAGCCCCTCCCCTGAAGAGAGGCGGCAAACACCACAGCCAAGGAACCCGGGAGCCATGACCCCTGCTGCACCCATGATAGCCCCTCCCCTGAAGAGAGGCAGCAAACACCACAGCCAGGGAACCCGGGAGCCATGACCCCTGCTGCACCCATGATAGCCCCTCCCCTGAAGAGAGGCAGCAATCACAACAGCCAGGGAACCCGGGAGCCATGACCCGGCTGCACCCATGATAGCCCCTCCCCTGAAGAGGAGCAGCAAACACCACAGCCAGGGAACCCGGGAGCCATGACCCGGCTGCACCCATGATAGCCCCTCCCCTGAAGAGGAGCAGCAAACACCACAGCCAGGGAACCCGGGAGCCATGACCTGGCTGCACCCATGATAGCCCCTCCCCTGAAGAGAGGCAGCAAACACCACAGCCAGGGAACCCGGGAGCCATGACCCGGCTGCACCCATGATAGCCCCTCCCCTGAAGAGGAGCGGCAAACACCACAGCCAGGGAACCCGGGAGCCATGACCCCTGCTGCACCCATGATAGCCCCTCCCCTGAAGAGAGGCAGCAAACACCACAGCCAGGGAACCCGGGAGCCATGACCCCTGCTGCACCCATGATAGCCCCTCCCCTGAAGAGGAGCAGCAAACACCACAGCCAGGGAACCCGGGAGCCATGACCCCTGCTGCACCCATGATAGCCCCTCCCCTGAAGAGGAGCAGCAAACACCACAGCCAGGGAACCCGGGAGCCATGACCCCGGCTGCACCCATGATAGCCCCTCCCCTGAAGAGGAGCAGCAAACACCACAGCCAGGGAACCCGGGAGCCATGACCCCGGCTGCACCCATGATAGCCCCTCCCCTGAAGAGGAGCGGCAAACACCACAGCCAGGGAACCCGGGAGCCATGACCCCTGCTGCACCCATGATAGCCCCTCCCCTGAAGAGAGGCAGCAAACACCACAGCCAGGGAACCCGGGAGCCATGACCCCTGCTGCACCCATGATAGCCCCTCCCCTGAAGAGGCAGCAAACACCACAGACAGGGAACCCGGGAGCCATGACCCCTGCTGCACCCATGATAGCCCCTCCCCTGAAGAGGCAGCAAACACCACAGCCAGGGAACCCGGGAGCCATGACCCCGGCTGCACCCATGATAGCTCCTCCCCTGAAGAGGCAGCAAACACCACAGCCAGGGAACCCGGGAGCCATGACCCCTGCTGCACCCATGATAGCCCCTCCCCTGAAGAGGAGCAGCAAACACCACAGCCAGGGAACCCGGGAGCCATGACCCCTGCTGCACCCATGATAGCCCCTCCCCTGAAGAGGAGCAGCAAACACCACAGCCAGGGAACCCGGGAGCCATGACCCTGCGGCAAACACCACAGCCAGGGAACCCGGGAGCCATGACCCGGCTGCACCCATGATAGCCCCTCCCCTGAAGAGAGGCGGCAAACACCACAGCCAGGGAACCCGGGAGCCATGACCCGGCTGCACCCATGATAGCCCCTCCCCTGAAGAGAGGCAGCAAACACCACAGCCAGGGAACCCGGGAGCCATGACCCCTGCTGCACCCATGATAGCCCCTCCCCTGAAGAGGAGCAGCAAACACCACAGCAAGGGAACCCGGGAGCCATGACCCCTGCTGCACCCATGATAGCCCCTCCCCTGAGGAGGCGCAGCAAACACCACAGCCAGGGAACCAAGGAGCCATGACCCCTGCTGCACCCATGATAGCCCCTCCCCTGAAGAGAGGCGGCAAACACCACAGCCAAGGAACCCGGGAGCCATGACCCCTGCTGCACCCATGATAGCCCCTCCCCTGAAGAGAGGCAGCAAACACCACAGCCAGGGAACCCGGGAGCCATGACCCCTGCTGCACCCATGATAGCCCCTCCCCTGAAGAGAGGCAGCAATCACAACAGCCAGGGAACCCGGGAGCCATGACCCGGCTGCACCCATGATAGCCCCTCCCCTGAAGAGAGGCAGCAAACACAACAGCCAGGGAACCCGGGAGCCATGACCCGGCTGCACCCATGATAGCCCCTCCCCTGAGGAGGCAGCAAACACCACAGCCAGGGAACCCGGGAGCCATGACCCCTGCTGCACCCATGATAGCCCCTCCCCTGAGGAGGCGCAGCAAACACCACAGCCAGGGAACCCGGGAGCCATGACCCCTGCTGCACCCATGATAGCCCCTTCCCAGAGGAGGCGCAGCAAACACCACAGCCAGGGAACCCGGGAGCCATGACCCCTGCTGCACCCACGATAGCCCCTCCCCTGAGGAGGCGCAGCAAACACCACAGCCAGGGAACCCGGGAGCCATGACCCCTGCTGCACCCATGATAGCCCCTCCCCTGAAGAGAGGCAGCAAACAAAACAGCCAGGGAACCCGGGAGCCATGAGCCGGCTGCACCCATGATAGCCCCTCCCCTGAGGAGGCAGCAAACACCACAGCCAGGGAACCCGGGAGCCATGACCCCTGCTGCACCCATGATAGCCCCTCCCCTGAAGAGGAGCAGCAAACACCACAGCCAGGGAACCCGGGAGCCATGACCCCTGCTGCACCCATGATAGCCCCTCCCCTGAAGAGAGGCGGCAAACACCACAGCCAGGGAACCCGGGAGCCATGACCCGGCTGCACCCATGATAGCCCCTCCCCTGAAGAGAGGCGGCAAACACCACAGACAGGGAACCCGGGAGCCATGACCCGGCTGCACCCATGATAGCCCCTCCCCTGAAGAGGCGCAGCAAACACCACAGCCAGGGAACCCGGGAGCCATGACCCCTGCTGCACCCATGATAGCCCCTCCCCTGAGGAGGCGCAGCAAACACCACAGCCAGGGAACCCGGGAGCCATGACCCCTGCTGCACCCATGATAGCCCCTCCCCTGAAGAGGAGCAGCAAACACCACAGCCAGGGAACCCGGGAGCCATGACCCCTGCTGCACCCATGATAGCCCCTCCCCTGAAGAGAGGCGGCAAACACCACAGACAGGGAACCCGGGAGCCATGACCCGGCTGCACCCATTATAGCCCCTCCCCTGAAGAGAGGCGGCAAACACCACAGCCAGGGAACCCGGGAGCCATGACCCCTGCTGCACCCATGATAGCCCCTCCCCTGAAGAGGAGCAGCAAACACCACAGCCAGGGAACCCGGGAGCCATGACCCCTGCTGCACCCATGATAGCCCCTCCCCTGAAGAGAGGCGGCAAACACCGCAGCCAGGGAACCCGGGAGCCATGACCCGGCTGCACCCATGATAGCCCCTCCCCTGAGGAGGCGCAGCAAACACCACAGCCAGGGAACCCGGGAGCCATGACCCCTGCTGCACCCATGATAGCCCCTCCCCTGAAGAGGAGCAGCAAACACCACAGCCAGGGAACCCGGGAGCCATGACCCCTGCTGCACCCATGATAGCCCCTCCCCTGAAGAGAGGCGGCAAACACCACAGCCAGGGAACCCGGGAGCCATGACCCGGTTGCACCCATGATAGCCCCTCCCCTGAAGAGAGGCAGCAAACACCACAGCCAGGGAACCCGGGAGCCATGACCCCTGCTGCACCCATGATAGCCCCTCCCCTGAAGAGGAGCAGCAAACACCACAGCAAGGGAACCCGGGAGCCATGACCCCTGCTGCACCCATGATAGCCCCTCCCCTGAGGAGGCGCAGCAAACACCACAGCCAGGGAACCCAGGAGCCATGACCCCTGCTGCACCCATGATAGCCCCTCCCCTGAAGAGAGGCTGCAAACACCACAGCCAAGGAACCCGGGAGCCATGACCCCTGCTGCACCCATGATAGCCCCTCCCCTGAAGAGAGGCAGCAAACACCACAGCCAGGGAACCCGGGAGCCATGACCCCTGCTGCACCCATGATAGCCCCTCCCCTGAAGAGAGGCAGCAATCACAACAGCCAGGGAACCCGGGAGCCATGACCCGGCTGCACCCATGATAGCCCCTCCCCTGAAGAGAGGCAGCAAACACAACAGCCAGGGAACCCAGGAGCCATGACCTGGCTGCACCCATGATAGCCCCTCCCCTGAGGAGGCAGCAAACACCACAGCCAGGGAACCCGGGAGCCATGACCCCTGCTGCACCCATGATAGCCCCTCCCCTGAGGAGGCGCAGCAAACACCACAGCCAGGGAACCCGGGAGCCATGACCCCTGCTGCACCCATGATAGCCCCTCCCCAGAGGAGGCGCAGCAAACACCACAGCCAGGGAACCCGGGAGCCATGACCCCTGCTGCACCCACGATAGCCCCTCCCCTGAGGAGGCGCAGCAAACACCACAGCCAGGGAACCCGGGAGCCATGACCCCTGCTGCACCCATGATAGCCCCTCCCCTGAAGAGAGGCAGCAAACACAACAGCCAGGGAACCCGGGAGCCATGAGCCGGCTGCACCCATGATAGCCCCTCCCCTGAGGAGGCAGCAAACACCACAGCCAGGGAACCCGGGAGCCATGACCCCTGCTGCACCCATGATAGCCCCTCCCCTGAAGAGGAGCAGCAAACACCACAGCCAGGGAACCCGGGAGCCATGACCCCTGCTGCACCCATGATAGCCCCTCCCCTGAAGAGAGGCGGCAAACACCACAGCCAGGGAACCCGGGAGCCATGACCCGGCTGCACCCATGATAGCCCCTCCCCTGAAGAGAGGCGGCAAACACCACAGACAGGGAACCCGGGAGCCATGACCCGGCTGCACCCATGATAGCCCCTCCCCTGAAGAGGCGCAGCAAACACCACAGCCAGGGAACCCGGGAGCCATGACCCCTGCTGCACCCATGATAGCCCCTCCCCTGAGGAGGCGCAGCAAACACCACAGCCAGGGAACCCGGGAGCCATGACCCCTGCTGCACCCATGATAGCCCCTCCCCTGAAGAGGAGCAGCAAACACCACAGCCAGGGAACCCGGGAGCCATGACCCCTGCTGCACCCATGATAGCCCCTCCCCTGAAGAGAGGCGGCAAACACCACAGACAGGGAACCCGGGAGCCATGACCCGGCTGCACCCATTATAGCCCCTCCCCTGAAGAGAGGCGGCAAACACCACAGCCAGGGAACCCGGGAGCCATGACCCCTGCTGCACCCATGATAGCCCCTCCCCTGAAGAGGAGCAGCAAACACCACAGCCAGGGAACCCGGGAGCCATGACCCCTGCTGCACCCATGATAGCCCCTCCCCTGAAGAGAGGCGGCAAACACCGCAGCCAGGGAACCCGGGAGCCATGACCCGGCTGCACCCATGATAGCCCCTCCCCTGAGGAGGCGCAGCAAACACCACAGCCAGGGAACCCGGGAGTCATGACCCGGCTGCACCCATGATAGCCCCTCCCCTGAGGAGGCAGCAAACACCACAGCCAGGGAACCCGGGAGCCATGACCCCTGCTGCACCCATGATAGCCCCTCCCCTGAGGAGGCGCAGCAAACACCACAGCCAGGGAACCCGGGAGCCATGACCCCTGCTGCACCCATGATAGCCCCTCCCCTGAAGAGGAGCAGCAAACACCACAGCCAGGGAACCCGGGAGCCATGACCCCTGCTGCACCCATGATAGCCCCTCCCCTGAAGAGAGGCGGCAAACACCACAGACAGGGAACCCGGGAGCCATGACCCGGCTGCACCCATGATAGCCCCTCCCCTGAAGAGAGGCGGCAAACACCACAGCCAGGGAACCCGGGAGCCATGACCCCTGCTGCACCCATGATAGCCCCTCCCCCGAAGAGGAGCAGCAAACACCACAGCCAGGGAACCCGGGAGCCATGACCCCTGCTGCACCCATGATAGCCCCTCCCCTGAAGAGGAGCAGCAAACACCACAGCCAGGGAACCCGGGAGCCATGACCCCTGCTGCACCCATGATAGCCCCTCCCCTGAAGAGGAGCAGCAAACACCACAGCCAGGGAACCCGGGAGCCATGACCCCTGCTGCACCCATGATAGCCCCTCCCCTGAAGAGGAGCAGCAAACACCACAGCCAGGGAACCCGGGAGCCATGACCCCTGCTGCACCCATGATAGCCCCTCCCCTGAAGAGGCAGCAAACACCACAGACAGGGAACCCGGGAGCCATGACCCCTGCTGCACCCATGATAGCCCCTCCCCTGAAGAGAGGCGGCAAACACCACAGCCAGGGAACCCGAGAGCCATGACCCCCGCTCCACCCATGATAGCCCCTCCCCTGAAGAGAGGCAGCAAACACCACAGCCAGGGAACCCGGGAGCCATGACCCCTGCTGCACCCATGATAGCCCCTCCCCTGAAGAGAGGTAGCAAACACCACAGCCAGGGAACCCGGGAGCCATGACCCCTGCTGCACCCATGATAGCCCCTCCCCTGAAGAGAGGCGGCAAACACCACAGCCAGGGAACCCGGGATCCATGACCCCTGCTGCACCCATGATAGCCCCTCCCCCGAAGAGGAGCGGCAAACACCACAGCCAGGGAACCCGGGAGCCATGACCCGGCTGCACCCATGATAGCCCCTCCCCTGAAGAGGAGCAGCAAACACCACAGCCAGGGAACCGAGAGCCATGACCCCTGCTGCACCCATGATAGCCCCTCCCCTGAAGAGGAGCAGCAAACACCACAGCCAGGGAACCCGGGAGCCATGACCCCTGCTGCACCCATGAGAGCTCCTCCCCTGAAGAGGAGCAGCAAACACCACAGCCAGGGAACCCGGGAGCCATGACCCGGCTGCACCCATGATAGCCCCTCCCCTGAAGAGAGGCAGCAAACACCACAGCCAGGGAACCCGGGAGCCATGACCCCTGCTGCACCCATGATAGCCCCTCCCCTGAAGAGAGGCGGAAAACACCACAGCCAGGGAACCCGGGAGCCATGACCCTTGCTGCACCCATGATAGCCCCTCCCCTGAAGAGAGGCAGCAAACACAACAGCCAGGGAACCCGGGAGCCATGACCCGGCTGCACCCATGACAGCCCCTCCCCTGAGGAGGCAGCAAACACCACAGCCAGGGAACCCGGGAGCCATGACCCGGCTGCACCCATGATAGCCCCTCCCCTGAAGAGAGGCAGCAAACACCACAGCCAGGGAACCCGGGAGCCATGACCCCTGCTGCACCCATGATAGCCCCTCCCCTGAAGAGAGGCGGCAAACACCACAGCCAGGGAACCCGGGAGCCATGACCCCTGCTGCACCCATGATAGCCCCTCCCCTGAAGAGAGGCAGCAAACACCACAGCCAGGGAACCCGGGAGCCATGACCCGGCTGCACCCATGATAGCCCCTCCCCTGAGGAGGCGCAGCAAACACCACAGCCAGGGAACCCGGGAGCCATGACCCCCGGCTGCACCCATGATAGCCCCTCCCCTGAGGAGGCGCAGCAAACACCACAGCCAGGGAACCCGGGAGCCATGACCCCTGCTGCACCCATGATAGCCCCTCCCCTGAAGAGGAGCAGCAAACACCACAGCCAGGGAACCCGGGAGCCATGACCCCTGCTGCACCCATGATAGCCCCTCCCCTGAGGAGGCGCAGCAAACACCACAGCCAGGGAACCCGGGAGCCATGACCCCTGCTGCACCCATGATAGCCCCTCCCCTGAAGAGGAGCAGCAAACACCACAGCCAGGGAACCCGGGAGCCATGACCTGGCTGCACCCATGATAGCCCCTCCCCTGAAGAGAGGCAGCAAACACCACAGCCAGGGAACCCGGGAGCCATGACCCGGCTGCACCCATGATAGCCCCTCCCCTGAAGAGGAGCGGCAAACACCACAGCCAGGGAACCCGGGAGCCATGACCCCTGCTGCACCCATGATAGCCCCTCCCCTGAAGAGAGGCAGCAAACACCACAGCCAGGGAACCCGGGAGCCATGACCCCTGCTGCACCCATGATAGCCCCTCCCCTGAAGAGGAGCAGCAAACACCACAGCCAGGGAACCCGGGAGCCATGACCCCTGCTGCACCCATGATAGCCCCTCCCCTGAAGAGGAGCAGCAAACACCACAGCCAGGGAACCCGGGAGCCATGACCCCGGCTGCACCCATGATAGCCCCTCCCCTGAAGAGGAGCAGCAAACACCACAGCCAGGGAACCCGGGAGCCATGACCCCGGCTGCACCCATGATAGCCCCTCCCCTGAAGAGGAGCGGCAAACACCACAGCCAGGGAACCCGGGAGCCATGACCCCTGCTGCACCCATGATAGCCCCTCCCCTGAAGAGAGGCAGCAAACACCACAGCCAGGGAACCCGGGAGCCATGACCCCTGCTGCACCCATGATAGCCCCTCCCCTGAAGAGGCAGCAAACACCACAGACAGGGAACCCGGGAGCCATGACCCCTGCTGCACCCATGATAGCCCCTCCCCTGAAGAGGCAGCAAACACCACAGCCAGGGAACCCGGGAGCCATGACCCCGGCTGCACCCATGATAGCTCCTCCCCTGAAGAGGCAGCAAACACCACAGCCAGGGAACCCGGGAGCCATGACCCCTGCTGCACCCATGATAGCCCCTCCCCTGAAGAGGAGCAGCAAACACCACAGCCAGGGAACCCGGGAGCCATGACCCCTGCTGCACCCATGATAGCCCCTCCCCTGAAGAGGAGCAGCAAACACCACAGCCAGGGAACCCGGGAGCCATGACCCTGCGGCAAACACCACAGCCAGGGAACCCGGGAGCCATGACCCGGCTGCACCCATGATAGCCCCTCCCCTGAAGAGAGGCGGCAAACACCACAGCCAGGGAACCCGGGAGCCATGACCCGGCTGCACCCATGATAGCCCCTCCCCTGAAGAGAGGCAGCAAACACCACAGCCAGGGAACCCGGGAGCCATGACCCCTGCTGCACCCATGATAGCCCCTCCCCTGAAGAGGAGCAGCAAACACCACAGCAAGGGAACCCGGGAGCCATGACCCCTGCTGCACCCATGATAGCCCCTCCCCTGAGGAGGCGCAGCAAACACCACAGCCAGGGAACCAAGGAGCCATGACCCCTGCTGCACCCATGATAGCCCCTCCCCTGAAGAGAGGCGGCAAACACCACAGCCAAGGAACCCGGGAGCCATGACCCCTGCTGCACCCATGATAGCCCCTCCCCTGAAGAGAGGCAGCAAACACCACAGCCAGGGAACCCGGGAGCCATGACCCCTGCTGCACCCATGATAGCCCCTCCCCTGAAGAGAGGCAGCAATCACAACAGCCAGGGAACCCGGGAGCCATGACCCGGCTGCACCCATGATAGCCCCTCCCCTGAAGAGAGGCAGCAAACACAACAGCCAGGGAACCCGGGAGCCATGACCCGGCTGCACCCATGATAGCCCCTCCCCTGAGGAGGCAGCAAACACCACAGCCAGGGAACCCGGGAGCCATGACCCCTGCTGCACCCATGATAGCCCCTCCCCTGAGGAGGCGCAGCAAACACCACAGCCAGGGAACCCGGGAGCCATGACCCCTGCTGCACCCATGATAGCCCCTTCCCAGAGGAGGCGCAGCAAACACCACAGCCAGGGAACCCGGGAGCCATGACCCCTGCTGCACCCACGATAGCCCCTCCCCTGAGGAGGCGCAGCAAACACCACAGCCAGGGAACCCGGGAGCCATGACCCCTGCTGCACCCATGATAGCCCCTCCCCTGAAGAGAGGCAGCAAACAAAACAGCCAGGGAACCCGGGAGCCATGAGCCGGCTGCACCCATGATAGCCCCTCCCCTGAGGAGGCAGCAAACACCACAGCCAGGGAACCCGGGAGCCATGACCCCTGCTGCACCCATGATAGCCCCTCCCCTGAAGAGGAGCAGCAAACACCACAGCCAGGGAACCCGGGAGCCATGACCCCTGCTGCACCCATGATAGCCCCTCCCCTGAAGAGAGGCGGCAAACACCACAGCCAGGGAACCCGGGAGCCATGACCCGGCTGCACCCATGATAGCCCCTCCCCTGAAGAGAGGCGGCAAACACCACAGACAGGGAACCCGGGAGCCATGACCCGGCTGCACCCATGATAGCCCCTCCCCTGAAGAGGCGCAGCAAACACCACAGCCAGGGAACCCGGGAGCCATGACCCCTGCTGCACCCATGATAGCCCCTCCCCTGAGGAGGCGCAGCAAACACCACAGCCAGGGAACCCGGGAGCCATGACCCCTGCTGCACCCATGATAGCCCCTCCCCTGAAGAGGAGCAGCAAACACCACAGCCAGGGAACCCGGGAGCCATGACCCCTGCTGCACCCATGATAGCCCCTCCCCTGAAGAGAGGCGGCAAACACCACAGACAGGGAACCCGGGAGCCATGACCCGGCTGCACCCATTATAGCCCCTCCCCTGAAGAGAGGCGGCAAACACCACAGCCAGGGAACCCGGGAGCCATGACCCCTGCTGCACCCATGATAGCCCCTCCCCTGAAGAGGAGCAGCAAACACCACAGCCAGGGAACCCGGGAGCCATGACCCCTGCTGCACCCATGATAGCCCCTCCCCTGAAGAGAGGCGGCAAACACCGCAGCCAGGGAACCCGGGAGCCATGACCCGGCTGCACCCATGATAGCCCCTCCCCTGAGGAGGCGCAGCAAACACCACAGCCAGGGAACCCGGGAGCCATGACCCCTGCTGCACCCATGATAGCCCCTCCCCTGAAGAGGAGCAGCAAACACCACAGCCAGGGAACCCGGGAGCCATGACCCCTGCTGCACCCATGATAGCCCCTCCCCTGAAGAGAGGCGGCAAACACCACAGCCAGGGAACCCGGGAGCCATGACCCGGTTGCACCCATGATAGCCCCCTCCCCTGAAGAGAGGCAGCAAACACCACAGCCAGGGAACCCGGAGCCATGACCCCTGCTGCACCCATGATAGCCCCTCCCCTGAAGAGGAGCAGCAAACACCACAGCAAGGGAACCCGGGAGCCATGACCCCTGCTGCACCCATGATAGCCCCTCCCCTGAGGAGGCGCAGCAAACACCACAGCCAGGGAACCCAGGAGCCATGACCCCTGCTGCACCCATGATAGCCCCTCCCCTGAAGAGAGGCTGCAAACACCACAGCCAAGGAACCCGGGAGCCATGACCCCTGCTGCACCCATGATAGCCCCTCCCCTGAAGAGAGGCAGCAAACACCACAGCCAGGGAACCCGGGAGCCATGACCCCTGCTGCACCCATGATAGCCCCTCCCCTGAAGAGAGGCAGCAATCACAACAGCCAGGGAACCCGGGAGCCATGACCCGGCTGCACCCATGATAGCCCCTCCCCTGAAGAGAGGCAGCAAACACAACAGCCAGGGAACCCAGGAGCCATGACCTGGCTGCACCCATGATAGCCCCTCCCCTGAGGAGGCAGCAAACACCACAGCCAGGGAACCCGGGAGCCATGACCCCTGCTGCACCCATGATAGCCCCTCCCCTGAGGAGGCGCAGCAAACACCACAGCCAGGGAACCCGGGAGCCATGACCCCTGCTGCACCCATGATAGCCCCTCCCCAGAGGAGGCGCAGCAAACACCACAGCCAGGGAACCCGGGAGCCATGACCCCTGCTGCACCCACGATAGCCCCTCCCCTGAGGAGGCGCAGCAAACACCACAGCCAGGGAACCCGGGAGCCATGACCCCTGCTGCACCCATGATAGCCCCTCCCCTGAAGAGAGGCAGCAAACACAACAGCCAGGGAACCCGGGAGCCATGAGCCGGCTGCACCCATGATAGCCCCTCCCCTGAGGAGGCAGCAAACACCACAGCCAGGGAACCCGGGAGCCATGACCCCTGCTGCACCCATGATAGCCCCTCCCCTGAAGAGGAGCAGCAAACACCACAGCCAGGGAACCCGGGAGCCATGACCCCTGCTGCACCCATGATAGCCCCTCCCCTGAAGAGAGGCGGCAAACACCACAGCCAGGGAACCCGGGAGCCATGACCCGGCTGCACCCATGATAGCCCCTCCCCTGAAGAGAGGCGGCAAACACCACAGACAGGGAACCCGGGAGCCATGACCCGGCTGCACCCATGATAGCCCCTCCCCTGAAGAGGCGCAGCAAACACCACAGCCAGGGAACCCGGGAGCCATGACCCCTGCTGCACCCATGATAGCCCCTCCCCTGAGGAGGCGCAGCAAACACCACAGCCAGGGAACCCGGGAGCCATGACCCCTGCTGCACCCATGATAGCCCCTCCCCTGAAGAGGAGCAGCAAACACCACAGCCAGGGAACCCGGGAGCCATGACCCCTGCTGCACCCATGATAGCCCCTCCCCTGAAGAGAGGCGGCAAACACCACAGACAGGGAACCCGGGAGCCATGACCCGGCTGCACCCATTATAGCCCCTCCCCTGAAGAGAGGCGGCAAACACCACAGCCAGGGAACCCGGGAGCCATGACCCCTGCTGCACCCATGATAGCCCCTCCCCTGAAGAGGAGCAGCAAACACCACAGCCAGGGAACCCGGGAGCCATGACCCCTGCTGCACCCATGATAGCCCCTCCCCTGAAGAGAGGCGGCAAACACCGCAGCCAGGGAACCCGGGAGCCATGACCCGGCTGCACCCATGATAGCCCCTCCCCTGAGGAGGCGCAGCAAACACCACAGCCAGGGAACCCGGGAGTCATGACCCGGCTGCACCCATGATAGCCCCTCCCCTGAGGAGGCAGCAAACACCACAGCCAGGGAACCCGGGAGCCATGACCCCTGCTGCACCCATGATAGCCCCTCCCCTGAGGAGGCGCAGCAAACACCACAGCCAGGGAACCCGGGAGCCATGACCCCTGCTGCACCCATGATAGCCCCTCCCCTGAAGAGGAGCAGCAAACACCACAGCCAGGGAACCCGGGAGCCATGACCCCTGCTGCACCCATGATAGCCCCTCCCCTGAAGAGAGGCGGCAAACACCACAGACAGGGAACCCGGGAGCCATGACCCGGCTGCACCCATGATAGCCCCTCCCCTGAAGAGAGGCGGCAAACACCACAGCCAGGGAACCCGGGAGCCATGACCCCTGCTGCACCCATGATAGCCCCTCCCCCGAAGAGGAGCAGCAAACACCACAGCCAGGGAACCCGGGAGCCATGACCCCTGCTGCACCCATGATAGCCCCTCCCCTGAAGAGGAGCAGCAAACACCACAGCCAGGGAACCCGGGAGCCATGACCCCTGCTGCACCCATGATAGCCCCTCCCCTGAAGAGGAGCAGCAAACACCACAGCCAGGGAACCCGGGAGCCATGACCCCTGCTGCACCCATGATAGCCCCTCCCCTGAAGAGGAGCAGCAAACACCACAGCCAGGGAACCCGGGAGCCATGACCCCTGCTGCACCCATGATAGCCCCTCCCCTGAAGAGGCAGCAAACACCACAGACAGGGAACCCGGGAGCCATGACCCCTGCTGCACCCATGATAGCCCCTCCCCTGAAGAGAGGCGGCAAACACCACAGCCAGGGAACCCGAGAGCCATGACCCCCGCTCCACCCATGATAGCCCCTCCCCTGAAGAGAGGCAGCAAACACCACAGCCAGGGAACCCGGGAGCCATGACCCCTGCTGCACCCATGATAGCCCCTCCCCTGAAGAGAGGTAGCAAACACCACAGCCAGGGAACCCGGGAGCCATGACCCCTGCTGCACCCATGATAGCCCCTCCCCTGAAGAGAGGCGGCAAACACCACAGCCAGGGAACCCGGGATCCATGACCCCTGCTGCACCCATGATAGCCCCTCCCCCGAAGAGGAGCGGCAAACACCACAGCCAGGGAACCCGGGAGCCATGACCCGGCTGCACCCATGATAGCCCCTCCCCTGAAGAGGAGCAGCAAACACCACAGCCAGGGAACCGAGAGCCATGACCCCTGCTGCACCCATGATAGCCCCTCCCCTGAAGAGGAGCAGCAAACACCACAGCCAGGGAACCCGGGAGCCATGACCCCTGCTGCACCCATGAGAGCTCCTCCCCTGAAGAGGAGCAGCAAACACCACAGCCAGGGAACCCGGGAGCCATGACCCGGCTGCACCCATGATAGCCCCTCCCCTGAAGAGAGGCAGCAAACACCACAGCCAGGGAACCCGGGAGCCATGACCCCTGCTGCACCCATGATAGCCCCTCCCCTGAAGAGAGGCGGAAAACACCACAGCCAGGGAACCCGGGAGCCATGACCCTTGCTGCACCCATGATAGCCCCTCCCCTGAAGAGAGGCAGCAAACACAACAGCCAGGGAACCCGGGAGCCATGACCCGGCTGCACCCATGACAGCCCCTCCCCTGAGGAGGCAGCAAACACCACAGCCAGGGAACCCGGGAGCCATGACCCGGCTGCACCCATGATAGCCCCTCCCCTGAAGAGAGGCAGCAAACACCACAGCCAGGGAACCCGGGAGCCATGACCCCTGCTGCACCCATGATAGCCCCTCCCCTGAAGAGAGGCGGCAAACACCACAGCCAGGGAACCCGGGAGCCATGACCCCTGCTGCACCCATGATAGCCCCTCCCCTGAAGAGAGGCAGCAAACACCACAGCCAGGGAACCCGGGAGCCATGACCCGGCTGCACCCATGATAGCCCCTCCCCTGAGGAGGCGCAGCAAACACCACAGCCAGGGAACCCGGGAGCCATGACCCCCGGCTGCACCCATGATAGCCCCTCCCCTGAGGAGGCGCAGCAAACACCACAGCCAGGGAACCCGGGAGCCATGACCCCTGCTGCACCCATGATAGCCCCTCCCCTGAAGAGGAGCAGCAAACACCACAGCCAGGGAACCCGGGAGCCATGACCCCTGCTGCACCCATGATAGCCCCTCCCCTGAGGAGGCGCAGCAAACACCACAGCCAGGGAACCCGGGAGCCATGACCCCTGCTGCACCCATGATAGCCCCTCCCCTGAAGAGGAGCAGCAAACACCACAGCCAGGGAACCCGGGAGCCATGACCCGGCTGCACCCATGATAGCCCCTCCCCTGAAGAGAGGCGGCAAACACCACAGCCAGGGAACCCGGGAGCCATGACCCGGCTGCACCCATGATAGCCCCTCCCCTGAAGAGAGGCAGCAAACACCACAGCCAGGGAACCCGGGAGCCATGACCCCTGCTGCACCCATGATAGCCCCTCCCCTGAAGAGAGGCAGCAAACACCACAGCCAGGGAACCCGGGAGCCATGACCCCTGCTGCACCCATGATAGCCCCTCCCCTGAAGAGGCAGCAAACACCACAGACAGGGAACCCGGGAGCCATGACCCCTGCTGCACCCATGATAGCCCCTCCCCTGAAGAGGCAGCAAACACCACAGCCAGGGAACCCGGGAGCCATGACCCCGGCTGCACCCATGATAGCTCCTCCCCTGAAGAGGCAGCAAACACCACAGCCACGGAACCCGGGAGCCATGACCCCGGCTGCACCCATGATAGCTCCTCCCCTGAAGAGGCAGCAAACACCACAGCCAGGGAACCCGGGAGCCATGTCCCCTGCTGCACCCATGATAGCCCCTCCCCTGAGGAGGCGCAGCAAACACCACAGCCAGGGAACCCGGGAGCCATGACCCCTGCTGCACCCATGATAGCCCCTCCCCTGAAGAGAGGCGGCAAACACCACAGCCAGGGAACCCGGGAGCCATGACCCGGCTGCACCCATGATAGCCCCTCCCCTGAAGAGAGGCAGCAAACACCACAGCCAGGGAACCCGGGAGCCATGACCCCTGCTGCACCCATGATAGCCCCTCCCCTGAAGAGAGGCAGCAAACACCACAGCCAGGGAACCCGGGAGCCATGACCCCTGCTGCACCCATGATAGCCCCTCCCCCGAAGAGGAGCAGCAAACACCACAGCCAGGGAACCCGGGAGCCATGACCCCTGCTGCACCCATGATAGCCCCTCCCCTGAAGAGAGGCGGCAAACACCACAGCCAGGGAACCCGGGAGCCATGACCCGGCTGCACCCATGATAGCCCCTCCCCTGAAGAGGAGCAGCAAACACCACAGTCAGGGAACCCGGGAGCCATGACCCCTGCTGCACCCATGATAGCCCCTCCCCTGAAGAGGAGCAGCAAACACCACAGCCAGGGAACCCGGGAGCCATGACCCCTGCTGCACCCATGAAAGCCCCTCCCCTGAGGAGGCGCAGCAAACACCACAGCCAGGGAACCCGGGAGCCATGACCCCTGCTGCACCCATGATAGCCCCTCCCCCGAAGAGGAGCAGCAAACACCACAGCCAGGGAACCCGGGAGCCATGACCCCTGCTGCACCCATGAGAGCTCCTCCCCTGAAGAGGCGCAGCAAACGTCACAGACAGGGAATCAGGGAGTCGTGAGCCCTGCCGAACTCATGATAGCCCCTCCCATGGCGAGGGGTATCAAACGTCACATACAGGGAATCTGGGAGCATGACCCCTGTTGCACTCGTGATAGAGCCTCCCCTGCTGAGTCGCAGCAAACGCCACAGTCAGGGAATCCTGGATCCGTGACCCCTGCTGCACCCATTATAGCTCCTCCCGTGAAGAGGAGCAGAAAATGCTACAGACAGAGAATAAAAAATTAGCTAGCTATCGCGCCAAGAATTTACAATTCTATTAGGGACACGGAGGCGAGGATTATGCTTCTCTTTCTCTTTAATGCTACACACAACAGCCAATGTAATTAGTATTATGCAACAAAAACGACATTTCCCATGATGCAAAACAGGACATCACATCCTGTAATAGCCCATAAGAGCCAGACAATACCGGATATCCCCCTCTTTCTTTGCTTCGAACAATAAGTCCATCAATAACTTTAAGTCCAACAGAAAACATCCTCCAACGTGGAAGAACAGCCAACTGGAATGAAAACTCTTCAACTTGAAGCGTATTTAGTCCATCTTTTTCTCAGAACCTGGAAGAATGAGAAATAAAGCCCGTAAATTCTGCTTAAACAGACCATAAAACATGGGTGGGCCAATTTATTACAATACATGTAATATAACCGGGTGGGATAATTCTCGCCTCCGTGTCCTTAATAGAATTGAAAATTCTTGGCGCGATAGCTAGCTAATTTTGTATTCTATTACAGAACCGGAGGCTTCGTATTATGCTAGCTTAACGCTGAAATACTACAGAGGAGTATACTTGTAGACTTGAGTTTGGCCTGCGCAGCAGTTGGGTGCAGGGCCTGGCAGCTGTAGTGCGTTGGGTCGCAAGCTTAGCCAGAGGAGAAGCGGGGACTATGAGAAACCTTATGAAGGCGGAATTATTGGGAAGTTTAAGAGAATACTCCCTAATTGTTAAAAATTTTAGAAAGGCTGTTTCGCTTCTGCAGTTGGAGGAGAGTACTCTCTTTTCCTTATCTGCAGCTCAGTTAAAGTCTCTCTTGAAACAGGCCTCCTGGGACCTTAGCTTCAGGTTGGACAGTGCCTCTATCCTTGTTAAGAAAGGTGTTAATCCCCTCACCGACTCATTTGCAAGGAAATTTGTGCAACCCTATGTCGCCTGGGATTTGCCTCATGGCGTCCGGAGATTTTGGTTTCTCTTGAGGCAGGACTTGTTACCCCTAAATAATCTTTTGTCTAGATGGTACGGAGTCCCTGCAATCTGCGACCTTTGTCACTTGTCCACTCAAGATCGAATGCATGTACTTTTTATATGTCCAGTGCTGCGTCCATTTCGCCGTAAGTGGTTAAGGCAAATATGCTTGCAAATGGGTATCGTAAATGCCAATTCTTTTATGCTTGCCTTACATAACCCCCCAAATGAAAGATTCTGTTTTAACATTTTTAACTTTTTAAAATGTTTCTTAGCTATTTATTGATGGCTTGCTTATGAAGTATGTATCAATGAATTATTTTGTATTGCGGTAAATTGTTGTAAACTGTCTTTTTGGTATTGAATGGATTTTTGTATTGTGTGTATTCTTTTATGTGGACCTCCACGGAGTTCCAAAACATAATAAAAATTGAACTGAACTTGAACTGAACTACAGAGGAAATATCACCCACCGGTTTGTAATAAAACTGTTTGAAAGTAGATTCTGAAGACCAATCAGCAGAATGCACAATGTCTTGAACAGTAGATCCTAACAGTGGAGAAGTGTGGCTCAATGGTTAGAGCGGCAGACCCTGATGCAGAGGTCTAGCCCGGGACTAGGGTTCAATTCCCCACCTCGGCGGGTCTTGGGCTCAAATATTCCACGGACCTGATAATTCTCGCCTCGGTTCCTATTCCAATTATGGAGTCCCACTCTGCAACTCTGGGCAATAGCTTGCTTAATCTCCATAACGGCCCCCACAACACTAAGGATGCCTGGCCTCCACCTTGTTGGTCCCCAGGAGTGGACGCCTCACAGGGAAAGCCAGGATGGGTTCCACAGCGGTATTCGTACAAGCGCCTTGAGACCCTTGCGGGTGAGTAGTGCGCTATACAAGTATCAATTTACATTTACAACATAAAGCTCTTAGACACGAACAGAATGCTCCTCAAAAACCTGGGTATCAACACCTGCCTCTTGCATCACATATTTCAGCCATCTGGCTATAGTAGCCGCAGTAACAGGTTTGAATGGCTTCTGCAAATCCAGCAACAATTGCGTTACCCCCGGAGGCCGAGAAGACCTCGTACATTTTTCATAGGCCTTACGGCATTGCACCTCACCAGCTTAACATTACTTGGAAAGGCATGATAATCAATACTTCTGGACATTGTCTCAGTCCTGCCAGTAAAATTGAACAAAACTCACTCTGGAGTAAATACTCTACCTGTAATGTCCAAGGCCTTGACATCTGATGACCGTCTACATGCCGCAAGACATAACAGTATAGCTAACTTGGCTGACAGTTGTTTCCTCGTTAATAAATCATTTTGGGGCCAACTGTTGAATGGGGAAAGAACTAGAGAGACATCCCATAATGAAGTATATTTGGGTCTGGGCGGATTCACTACCCTAATACCTTTCAGAAGTTTGCAAACCAGCGGATGCATACCTACTGGTGTACCTTCAATTTCAGAGTGACCCGCCGAGATCGCGGAACGGAAATTATTAACGGACCTATACGCTAAACCTTCCGAAGCTTTTAGGGAAAGGAAGTTCACAATGCAGGGTAATCCTGCCCCAACGGGATCCACATGTTGTTCCACGCACCAACAAACCCAGCTTTTCCAGGCTGAAGTGTATCTCTTTCTGGTGGAAGGACCCCAAGCTTGATCGATAAAGGCTGAAGCTTGTTCCAAAAATTCTGGCATTTGCCAACGGTGCCGGAAAGTCTCCAGGCCATCAGAGACAGACGCCCCGACATTACCATCGGCTGCATCTCTCCATGAGGGCCCTGGAGCATCTTAGGGGACTCTGGAATCCTCCTGGGAAGGTCGCAGCTCACCTCCAGAAGGCTCGGAAACCAAGGCTGCGATTTCCAGAGGGGAGTCACTAGTATCACCTCCGCCTTCTGTCCCACTATCTGTGAATACGTTTGAGGGATCAAAATGAACGGGGGAAAGGTGTAATTCAGGAACTGAGACCAGCCCTGAGTGAAGGCATCCGTCTCCAGAGCCAACGGATCCGGTCTCCAACTGAAGAACTGAGACATCTGCCGATTCAACCTGGAAGCAAAAAGGTCGATCTGGCATGTCCCCCAGATCCTTTGTAACCAATGGACTACCTGCGGCTGGAGTTTTCAATCGCTGTAGTCCTTGAGGTGGCGAGAGTGCTAGTCTGCCACCACATTCGACTGACCCGAAATGTATTCGGCTATAACCGATATCTGATGACTTAGGCAATAGTGCCAGAAGTCCTTTGCTATCTCTACTAACATGGAGGATCTTGTGTCTCCCAGTTTGTTGATGTAGCGACCTGCTGAGATGTTGTCCATCATTAACAGGATGTAACATGATACTTTCTTGGGAGATAGAATCTTGATCGCGAATGAGCCTGCGAGCAGCTCTATGCAATTTATATGAAGATATAGTTCTTGAAGGGACCACCTTCCTCCCGTGGAAATATTTCTGCAACGCGCCCCCCAGGCCCAACGGCTGGCGTTGGACTTTATGACAACTTCTGGAAGGGAGACAAAAATGACCCGACCGTTCCAAGCTTCCACTTGACTGAGCCACCACTGAAGCTCCTGACGGACCTCCGAGGACAGAGGAACCAGGTCCATGTACGAGAGACCCTTCTGTAGGTGTTGAATCTTTAATCTCTGAAGGGCCCGATAAGGAAGGGGGCCCGGGAATATCACCTGAATGGACCCACTATCCTGGCAGTAGCCCTCAGTGAGACTATTTGTTTAGCCAACAGGGCACGTAGTTCTTTCTGTATGTCGCGCAACTTCGAGCGTGGAAGGCTCAACTGAGCCGCGTGAGAGTATATAACAAAACCCAGAAAATCTATCCTTTGTGCTGGACACAGAACGGATTTGGTTTTGTTGACCACAAACCCAAGATTTTGCAGCGCAGATGTTGCACCACCATTTCCTGCGTCTGTGCCATGATCAGTATATCGTCTAAATGTACTATCATGCGAAGCCCTTGCTCCCTGAGGTAGGCCACCACCGGTTTCAACACGTTGGTGAAACACCATGGAGCCGATGAAAGACCGAAAGGAAGGACCAAATATTTGTACTACCGGTCTCTCCACTGGAATTGCAGGAACCTCCGATGTGGAGGAAAAATCGGCACAGATAAATAGGTGTCCTTCAGATCCAGACGGACCATCCAGTCCCCCGGTTTCAGAAGATCCGCCAAGTGATGGATAACCTCCATCTTGAAATATTTGTAAACCATGTAGCAATTGAAATCCTTCAAATTGAGTACCAACCTGTAACCTCTACCTTTCTTCTGGACCAGAAAAATATTGCTGCAGAAACCGTGAGGGCCCTCGTCGCAACGTGCTATCGCATGTTTCTGCAGCAATTCTTCTATTTCTGAATCTATGAAAACGCATTCTGTTTGGGAAAAATACAGCTGCCGGGGACAACTGTTCTGAGCAGGGACCTGAAAGAAATATAGATGAAAACCCTGAACAGTTTCTAAAATCCAAGCATCCTCTTACAATTGAAACCAATTTTGAAAGAAATAATGAATACAACCCGCTAAAGGGAGTGGGGAAGTATCTGGAGCACTCACCTGATGATTCAGTGGCTTGGAAGCCACCACGGTAGACTACCCTGTTGAACCGCCGCTTGTTGAAGCCCTGCCTGGTTGGGTAGAACGTTCCTCCAAGGGTGGAATCCCAGTCGCCTCTGCCTCGGCCAAAATCGCCTCTCTGGGGGCCTTGGAAAGACTGGCAGTCAAACGAGCATCCCAGGCCTCGTCCGGCCCTGTTAAAAACACCCGCCTGAAAGACTCTCTTTATTCCCGACTGGGCTTTGTCGAGAGTCGTGAAGGTACCCACGTAGTTAGCCACGTCCTTCACAAAACGCTCACCAAATAAATTGCCGTCCGCCAGGGGCCCAGGTTCCGCCGCTACAATCTCGGTGAGGTTGGAGTCCATCCTCATAAGGAGGGACTTACGGCGGTCCGTTGATATAGCGCAATTAATATTACCCAAGAGGCATATCGCCCTCTGGGTCCAGCTGGCCAGAACGTGCGGATCCATCGCCGTACCTGATTCTTGTGCCTCCAAGGCCATCTCCAAAATTTTGGCCAGTCCCCACAACATCCAGGGGCATAACCTGGCATCCCATCCATGCGTGATCAATGCCCTTCTTAGGGTCCTTTGCAAACTTTTTCAGAAAGGCCAACATGCTAGAATCTATGTTGGGTGTTTCCGCGACCTTATCGGCAATGTCCGGCCTAGGGCACTCAGACCTGAGTCTATTCCTGACCTCTTTGTCAAAGCTCCTACGGAGGTTGTCATGAATATAGACGGCGACCCCTGGCGCCGGGAGCCAATCGGATGATCTGGAGTGAACAATGTCTGCAGGGTTGAAGGTAAAGGGGGTGGATACAGGCTCGGCGGGTTCCACATTCTTGGACTTCTTAGCCTTTTTCCTGGGAGGAGACTTGTCAGGAGTGTCGGTGGTTGTAGTGTCAGTGTCAGTATCTGTGTCCGGAACCTTGGACTTACTGGGATCAGAGACAGGTAGTGAGGACAAGATATAGGAATGTGGCCACGATTCAGTTTGTGAACCAGAAGATGCACCGTTCTTCTTAGGGACTGTAGGAGGTAAACTCATGGCGCTTAGCGAATTTCTCCAACTGCTTAATTATAGGCTTTAAAGCAGTCGCCAAGGCTTGTTGAACAGTTCCCGGAACTGCCTTCTCCAGGGCCTTGTTGACGGAATCCTGGACCGAGGCGTCCAGGGCCTCAACAATATTGTCTTCAATGGAAGGAGTAGCCACTTCCTCTACATAAACATCATCCTCCTCATAGGTAACCCAATCATCCATGGTGTCACCAAATTTATACATGGACTTGCTCATAAGGTAAGTTTTAATAGATCGCGAGAGGAGAACAGGGCGGAGCTAACCCACAGCACAAAACAATCACCAGATACCTGGCTCCTCAGCCAAACCTGTAGTCAAGTTATTGCAGCCCTCAGGGCGTAAAATGGAGCAAAGAGCAGTACATAATACACAGGAGGTGTGCTTCCTCCAGGCCCAGCGTTTTTGCAGCTTGCCAAGCGCAGGGGTCCTGCTCAGGAGAGAATCCAAAGTGGAATGGCAGAAAAACCTATGAAAAAACGGGTAGTAGCGATGTGCATAGCCCAATCCTACCAAAATCAAGCCCAATTGGGCTACGCACATCGAACCCGACTAAAAACTAAAGTGAAAGCTCCCAGCGTCTTTGGCCAATGAAGGGGGCCTCCGCGCTCACATTATATAATTATTATTGTTCCCGCCGTCGGCGGGTCGGTACCGGTGATTAATAATTATTAAATTCAGCCCGCAGCACCTCTGCAATGAAGACGCCCGCCGCACGGGTAAACGAATACCACAGCTGTTGGAGCAAGATGCTCTCCCCCGTCTAGCGAGCAGACGCTGTCGGGGAAGCCCAGCACGATGCTCGAGGTCGCGGAAGCCCTGCGCGATGCTCGCGCTGCTCACTTGCTCCAGACCCCGCAGGAACGCACCAGCAAGACGCGCGCACACCCCCGATGGCAGTGGGGTGTCGCGGTCGGCTGAATTCACCAGGCAAAGTTGCAATAAATCAAAAAACAGTACAACAACAGTAAATAAACAACGCGAAAACGCATGAAATAGCGCACAGGCCTTACACATCAAATGCATTAGCATAATTACACGAATCAAGCAAAAGGCACTTAACTGGCTGCGTGAGCAGCAAAGAAAGAGGAGGATATCCGGTATTGTCTGGTTCTTATGGGCTATTACAGGATGTGATGTACTGTTTTGCATCATGGGAAAAGTAGTTTTTTGTTGCATAATACTAATTTCATTGGCTGCTGTGTGTAGCATTAAAGAGAAAGACAAAGGGATTTGGAGCACCCTGCTGACACGTCACAAATGAATTACCTCATGCATCATGGAAATCACTGTGAACTGCATTTACCACAATGCTAAGGGGCGAACTGTGCTGAGAGGTGAGGCAGTGTGCTCCCATCCCCCATTCATTAAAGAGAAAGAGAAGCATAATACGAAGCCTCCAGTCCTGTAATAGAATCTTGGAGCCATGCCCTCTGCTGCACTCATTATAGCTCCTCCCTTGAAGAGGCACAGCAAACGTCACAGACAGCAGGTTTTGTACTTATCGTATTGACTCTAGAAATCCCCCAGAAAATTAGCTGGACGTCTGTGTTTTCAACTGATGACCTTCAGGTTCTCTGCAGCAGATGCATGGACCCTCTGAGTAATCCTTGTCTGTTTTTTATCTTCATAGTTTCTGTAAAGAGTGTTTTGTCCCAGTGCCTTGTTGGCGGGGCTCTGTGCATTATGAGGAAAGTGCTCTGCAGACCTGCATCTCTATTACCTAGCAGGACATAATCTCTCTCTTCTCTGTAAAGTGCTATATACTTTTATACTGTATCCACCTCAAAACTGTATTATCAACATATATTGATATCTTCTGTGTAGTTTGTTTACATACTTTCACTATGTATGTTTACTCCAAATGTAACTCATGTAATTGCTGCTATGAAAACTCTGTGTAGCACTCTGATACCTTTAGGTCAAGTTCGTGCTATACAAAACTCGATAAATAAATTCATTAACATGACAAACAAATAAAACACCTACTTCCTGTGTTTCAAGAATCCTTCCAACAGGGAGCATGCACTGCAGCTGCAGGATGGACCTTTATCCTGGACCTAATTCAATACCAATAAAGGGTCAAAGCTACCTTTGCACAACACAAAGAATAAAAAACCATAGTTAGCCTTAAATAGCCGTTAGTGAGGTGATTTCCACTGTGCTCCTCTTCACATACATACATGGTATGCAGCTGCTAGAGGAAAGTCAGACGAACATCAGTTTGCCTTTGATCACTCTGTGTGAGTTGATATCTTGCTGAGCCTGCTTGGGTATGTCTGTGAAGTCTCCGAAAGAGACCTAGCGTGTCCAATCACTGGGTTCATTCATCAAGGCTGAGCATAGATACTACATGCATGATGTTAATGCATTATAATTCTTTCAGCATGGCTAAACAATGGGGTCATCGCTGGCTCTTGTGTCTCAGTGGACTATTGCCTTCACTGCACTGTAAGAGTCTGTGTTTGACCAGGTGATCTCTGGGTCAAGTCCAAGTTGGGATGTAAGAGTCCTATGCATGGTCATGGACGTGCATCCCCTACCCTGAATGCCCATAATGTACTGATATCTGGATCCCTAATGCTGATTTTTGTTGTCATAGGAAAACACGGATCATGCTTGTGCATCATGACATAATTGTGTCTGACAGTTTGTGGTTTTGTTGGTCCGAGTGGGATACCCAAAGCGCCCCCCCTGAGTGGTGAGAGGCTGCTGCTTTCACCAGGAGTTAGGCACAGCTGTGGTGGCAGCAAACCATGTAGTGATCAGTAGGAGTGAGCCTGTCCTTTTTAACCCATGTGGCTTGAGTGAAGCCTACAAGCTCCACCACTTAATGTTCCGCTGTTGTGTGCCTAACTGACTCTTGGCCTACATCAGTTTGGTGTTTAGTGCTGTGCAGCACATAAATGGTGTATCTGCGCTGGGTGTATGTGTGCCTGGGAAGGCTACAATTCAGGGATAATGCAGAGCTGTGCAGTGTGTGCATGCTGAATGAATGTGATGTATGAATGTGTCTGTGTGCCTATGAGTGGTACAGTACATGAGGGATGCAGTGCGGTGCAGTGCAAGTTGTGTGTATAAAATCCTAGGCAACAATATAACAATGAAAAGGACAAGGTTGCAAAAAGAGACATGCAATGAAACAATCTATCATCAAAAAGGGTTCATATTTATTAAACACATATAATAAAATTATCAGATCATATATTGCATAATAATCATCAATGAATACAGTACTAAGTTAAAAACATACAATAAATTATAAACAAATCAAATAACAACCATATGAATTAAAAAAAGGAGACAGTTAATATACTCGACGCGTGTTTCGGCGTTAAAAGAACGCCTTCTTCAGGAGCCACAAAGTATTCTGAAATACATAATAAGGAAAAAAAGGAAAATAATCAATATATAACATTTAGTTAAAATCTATACATTCATTAGAAAAACATATTAACTGTATTTGCTGGGTGCATGTGTGACTATGAGTGGTACAGTGCAAGGAGAATACAGGCTGTGCAGTGTGTCTACGCTGTTTACCTGCACTGGTTATATGTGTGCCTGTGAATTTATTTATTGAGTTTCATATAGCGCAAACTTGACCCAAAGGTATCAGAACGCATCACAGAGTTTGCATAGGAGCAATTGCATGAGTTACATTTGGAGTAAATATAAATATATAGTGAAAGTATGTAAACAAATTATACAGAAGACATCACTATATGTTGACGATACAGTTTTGAGGTGGATACAGAGTTAGCAATTTGGATTTGGCCTGTCAATGGTATAATACATGGAGGACCCTGGGTTCTGTTTTGGGAGATTCAGCCAAGCATGGTGATACACGAGGAGGGGAGGTAGCAAAATCCCCCCCCAGTCGGAGGTGTGTATTGCTGTATTCCTATGAGCTGGGTGGGACACCCATTGGAGAGAGGAGAGCCAGTGCACTTCAGAAGGGTACTCTGATTCAGAGAGATGTCAGAAGAAGGGGGCTGGGCACATCTCAGGAAGGGGATGGGGCTGATCAGAGAGTCATAAAGACTAAGGTTGGGGCTTTAGGCTAACCTTTTGATTAACATATCACTGTGTCTAACATCCAGGTGTGAACACTAGTCCCTCCCATAGCCTGTGTTGTGGGGCTCTAGAGTCACTCCAGATGTGACAGACTGCTTTCAAGAACAAGAGAGCACAGAGAAGTGGGCAGTTCAAAAGAAGCAGACCCCCAACATAAACCTCCAAGACTCAGACTCTAAATCACAATTGGTGTCTGGAAACCGACTATAAGGAGGGGAGCTTGAGACCTCAAAAATTGACAAGCAGCCAGACAGGTTGTTCAAAGAAGAAAAGCTCTGCAAAACATCTGCCTGTGACCAGGACTGGGGCGAAGGCCTGCTAGTCTCCCTACTGAGTGAGGTGAAATCATCCAGGGAATTCAAGACCATCTAGCCTAGAGCGCCAGTACCTGCCTGCTTGCCTAGACCAATGTGCCCTGTTAAGAAGAGGAAAGCGTTGGTGGGAGTGAGTTGTAGTGGGGAGCCCTCTGGAGTAGACTCCCTTTGCGAGGAGACAACTGTTGCACAGATCGGGTCATTGCTCATGTGAAGGATGAAGTCAGGCCACCCTGAGAAGATTACACGTCACTGGGTATGGGCTCCCAAGCAGCCTTCAGTATACTACACAAACAAACTGCCAATGCTGCTAGTATTATTCAAAATTCTCTATATATTTACCACATACGAATTAAACACTATGGGGCAAAGTATACTTTTGAAGAATCAATCCTTTTGATTTTATTTTTCTTTTAAGTTTTCATATTTTCATATATTTTAGCGGATTTTTTCACTTTTTCAAAAAACAAAACATTTAAAAAAAACATAATATCGACACACACATACACATTATATACAATTTTTACCGAACCATAGAGTACAATTTGTGAAATGAATCAATACAATGTAGGTTTATTTTGTTTTTCTTATGGTTCAAAACTAATATTATTAGCTTTGAACCATAAGAAAAACAAAATAAACCTACATTGTATTGATTCATTTCACAAATTGTACTCAATGGTTCGGTAAAAATTGAATATAATGTGTACATATAAAGAATATGTTTGCTACTAGAATGTTAGAGTGTGAATGTGTGTGGAGTGTGATAGATAAAGATCTTTGAGATAGTGTGTATGAATGGTAGAAGGGGTATAATAGTGACTAAGTACATGTATGTAGATATTATGCTTGTTTAAAATGTTTTGTTTTTTGAAAATGTGAGAAAATCCGCTAAAATATACGAAAATATGAAAACTTAAAATAAAAATAAAATCAAAAGGATTGATTCTTCAAAAGTATACTTTGCCCCATAGTATTTAATTTGTATGTGGTAAATATATAGAGAATTTTTATTAATACTAGCAGCATTGGCAGTTTGTTTGTGTAGTATACCCTGAGAAGATTGGCATACTGTGAGAGCCATAGCCCTTGAGCTGTGGTGAGCCCTGAAACCGTATGTCAGGAAGGGCCACAGCTGATCACTTTGCCGTACTCAACCGCCGTAGCCCAAGTATAGGGAGGATACGGTGACCCCATTTGCTGGGGGATGGGTCACCGGGAGCCACAAGAAGTGCGACCTGATTGGCAACCCCTGCTGGGGAAGTGAGACCACCAGGTTAGCACCTGTGCATCATCATCAAGGCGATGCAACCGCTTCAGCATTGTCGCATCACTCCCCCTGGCCATGGGATGGATCAGACAACTATCTTGCAAGGATAAGCTGCAAAGAACTTCTGGTCGCTCTGGTGATGCAACCCCATGTGAGCAACTCTGCGACCACTGAGTGCAGACTGCCGGGGCCACGTGCAGAAAACTCTCTTGATTCAGCTGCTGCTGCTCTAAGTGCCAGCATATTGGCCTTGCTCAGGAACTTCAGATGTTCAAATGCTGCAGATTTCGGACCAGTCAGCCCTGGGAACGTGCTTGCTGCAGAACTGGAGCACTGACTTTAAAATAGAGCCAGAGTAAACTCCTGAGTCTCGGACTATTAGTAGGGCTTTCACTGAATTTTGCATATAGTGCATGGGGAATAACCAGTATCCCAAACAGGTAGTGAATCCTTGGGGACCACCTAAAAAATCAGGGGGATTGTGTAGTTGGTTGTGCATGCTCTATACTTCCTTTGTGTTGTTAGCAGTAGAAATAAATAAAGGCATTGGTATAGCCAATAGGTCTTGCCTTACGGACCTTTTAATAATTTAGCAATTGCACATAAATAATGAAATGAAAAAGCAGCATTTTACCATAACACAGTTAGGCAGAGGGAACCAGGAAAATACACCACACACTGCACGCCGCTACAGCCTACAGAGTTGTATATTTTGTAAACTGATTCCGGCAAGCGTGGCATACAGAAAGGGGCGTAGCCGCCTTTAAAGTTAAAGCATAGCACAAAAAAACAAGGGGCATATTAGCAAGAACCTCGTTAAAATTATCACTGTTTTAGCAGCAGGAAACTGCCGCTAAAACGGTGATAATGGGCTTGCGTTATAGAATTCCAATAGAAGCCCAGGCAAAATGTCCTGTACATCTAACCTGGGCTTCTATTGGAATTCTGTAACGCATATTAGCAAGCCCATTATTGCCGTTTTAGCAGCAGTTTCCTGCCGCTAAAACGGTCATAATTTTAACAAGGTTCTTGCTAATATGCTCCCAAATGTGTTAAAAGAAATACAGTGAGCCGCTATTAAGAAACTTATCTTTTTCCTCGGACTATTAAAGTGCAGCAAAACTGCATTTGAAGCTCAAAGACTTGCGCCCACCAGTGTCGACTTTAGATAAAAAGTTCCCATTGATTGGGTGGAATTCAGGTTTTATTCTTGTCCATCGATTCCCCCAGTGACCTTCTGGAGGCATCAAAGCCCCTGCGCGAACCTAGCCTGACCCCTACTTCCCGCGCATTATTATTATATTGTGAGACGGGGCTACTACCAGTCCAGGCCATTGTCTTGCTCTGTAGACATATAATAACGTATTCTGGGACTGCGTCTGCTGTGAACACTTCATGCACTCCTCGCTGCCTCAAACTGCTCCCCGTGCCTGTGCTGAATGTCTTTGTTTCCCTCCCTGCTGAGGACTGCTCAAGTAAACAACTTTAATCAAATGTTGCGTGACTCACTGAAAACCGCATCCTTCACGCTTAAATCCAGAGTTGCAGGATGGCTCCCTGTTAAGCGCGCCTTTGAAACAATATGTCTTGGAAAGAAAAAAAGGCCCTTCTCAGCATGGTTTCATTTATCCCGAATGGCCCTCATTATGGATGTGCAATGTGGCTTAACCTGTGCAATGCTTAGCTACCCAGGATGCTGCTATAATGAGGCCAGGAGCAGACACTTCTCTAGGAAAGTTATTTAAGCGCACGCTGAAGATTTTCTTCAGAATCCCCCTCTTTCAAACATGAATTTTACCAACTTTTATCTCCCCTAGAGAAAAAATAATAACCACGCTGGAGAGATGCTGTTTACCAGGGCACAAGTCCTAAAAAAACAAGTGGGGGGACGCCGTCACCGGAAGTGACGTCACGACAGGAAGTGATGTCACGAAAGGTGGCTTGCACCATCGGGCTCGTTGCCTCCCCTCGCTTATCCCTTAGATGTGATTGCATCTGAGAAGTCAGCGCGTGAGCAGTGTGCTGTGAGCTCCGATTTCGTCCCAGAGAGGCCAAAGAGTGAAGTCCAGCTGTTTGGCAGGGGGGGACGACAGCCACCCGGTAAAATAAGTGGGGGGACGCCGTCCACCCGCGTGGTACCCTGACTCGAGCCCTGCTGTTTGCACAAATAACACTGTGCATAATGCAAAGTGCACATGCCAGCTCGGGATAATATTCGGGAGTGGTGCAGGGGAGGAGGCACTGCAGCTGCTGCCCTGCGTGCCACTGCTCACTTCAGCAGGCAAAACGTAGTGGGAGTGAACCTTTTAGAAGAGGTGGGACATGCACCCACCTTTAGCCATTTGCAGGCTTTGATTCGAAAAAGATGCATGCAAAAGCCAACCCAATGCGTGGGAGGCGTCAGACCCACAGAGTAAACACAAGAAGCCTCGGAGAGCAGCGCATGCGTGCTGCTAGGCTTGACCTAATAAAAATTAGTGTTTGCCTGGAAAATTATTTATTACTGTGGCTGCATGAATTTTGAGCCCTGTATGTGCCCTCTCCCCCAGAGGGAGCCTTGTACTGCTCGAACAAAGCTATTCCTGAGAATCAAGTGCTGAAGGGGTTCTTGGCCCAATTGCTCAGTATCCATAGTATTAGGGGCCCTGGGACATCAGGAGTAAAAAGCATCTACTGCCATTGCCTGGTTTAGTAACCCCTATGTGCCTTTGCCCCTCTGAAAGGGATTCTGAGTGTCCACATAGCTTTCTATTCTCATGAGGATGAAAAGCTGAGCTTGATAAAAATAAGTGCCACTGAGTTGTCTAATATAGCCTTATAGCCCACCGTAGCTGGGCTATACTGGCTATTAAAGGCCCGATCCAGTGTTAAAAGCCTGAGCCGAAGACAAGGCCCTTTACCCAGGGAGTGGGCCTTTAATGGACGGTATAGCCCAGCTATGGCACGCTATAAGGGCATTAGAACATTCCACACCATGAGGGCAGAATGTTCTAATTAAAGATCACAAAGGTATCGGAGCTCAAGGGGTTGAAATCTCTCTTGGCCTCCAAAGCGTTTCTTCACAGCTGTTGCTATGAATGTCCCACAGATAACAGCACATGCAGGGCCACAGCTGTTATCTGCAGAACATTCACAGCAAGAGCTGTGAAAGGGGGCCACAGTCAGGCCCTGGTTCTTCCCGGTTTGGCTGAACTGCTTTTCGTAGTTCACTCAATCCAGGAAGACCCATGATCTTAGCAGCATTACTCCTGCCTCCCCTTGAGGCTCCAGTGACTCTGAGCTAGGGAGGATGTAGGGGGAAGGCTCTGGTGTGCCCCTCAGCACAGCTTCTGTCTTTCACTTTCCCCTGCCCACTCAATGTATTGTGGAAAGACAGGGAAAGAGAAAAGCAGAGGCTGTTTATTAGGGCATTGAAATGTTGAGAACTCCGGGTTTCTACCAGCCATTATAAGCCCAGAGCAAATTTATTGTCTTTACTGGAGCTCTCAACATTCCAGTGTTCTAATATAGTCTTAGAGCCGACCTAGCGAGCTCTACCGGCCATTAAAGTGCCCGCTCCTGTGTTAAAGGCCTGAGCCGAAGGCCGGTAGAGCCCACTAGGAGGGCTCTAAGGCTATAAGAACATTCCGCCCCTGAAGGGCAGAATGTTCGAATTACTAAAAACAAAAGCCTCTTTGAACTCCAGTGAGTTTAAATCCCCTCAGGCTGCGAGAGGCCTTTGTTCACAATAGCAGCTGTGAACAAAAACAACATTGGAATGTTGCTCTGCTAGCTTCTGCCGGCCCTGAGAAACCCGAAGCACTCTATTGTAGTTAATGGAGTGCCCCACATTCCAATGTTCTAATAAACATGTTATTTTGCTTCAAGACATTAATGGGTGACTGTGTGCTTTACTAACACATGTAAGTGTTGTTAATGTTTATGGCCAAATATTCAAAATCTTTTTGCACTTGCGGTTTGCAAAAACTCTGAATTTAAGACCAAACAAGTGTGTTATGATATAAAAAAACGTAATTTATAAGTCTATAAACTGTTTCCACCTTATGAAGTGCCCTTTGAATCCCAAAGGACAGGGAGATGATGTGGTGAAAAAGAACACTGGTGTGAGTAAAATCCCTGAATCTCAGCTATTTGACATTAGATAGGTCGCATTCCAGCCCATTAGTTCTTCCCACTATGTTATTCTAGACATAGATGAGCTATGTGTAAATCAGCCTTGATCCTACTCCCAGTCTCTGAATCAATTAAAGATTCCAGTCCATCAAAAACTGCCAAGTCTGACTGCGGTTGGCCAACTCTGTCTAGGTTGGCAGCTTGAGTGTTTGCCAGTGGTTGACATTAATTCATACATTCCTACAGTTGGACCTGACATCCTAGGTGTGGTTTATTCCCCCAACATTTTGCCTTCATTCCTACTCTTTTTGCAGGCCTTAGAACTCTGCACACTTTACAACTGCTATCCAGAGACAACATGCTTGTGCTCTCCCTCCCTAAAGCATAATAGCACTGGCTTACCTCCAAATTAGAAAATTTAATTTACTTGTAAGTCCCTAGTAGAATGGTTCTGCATGTCCTTAGAGCCTATAAATTAAAATCTTCTAGTAGGCCCTGGAGTACTCATGGTTTCACCCACTTAACCCCTTCCATGCTCATGACAAGGTCAGCTCGTCATGCGCTGTGCGTTTGACGAGTTGACCTTGTCATGAACAATGGGGATCATGCATATCCAGCACAGGAGGGGAAAACCCCCTAGCAGCCAAGGTGTTAAGTAGCCTTTAAACCATGTCTGAGGCCTGCTTTGTAGTCTGTGAGGGCTGTTTGAAACTGCCATTTTGACCTGGCAAAATAAACCTTTTGCCAGGCCTAGCCCTTCCTTAATGCCTAAGAGGGGAGTGGTAAAGAGGCATCAGAGGGGAATGCCAGGACTCTGCTTCAGAGGGGACTGGTATAGGAATCCAAGGACTAGGCATCAGAGGGAAGTGGTATAGGAACCCAGGACTCTGCACCAGAGGGGACTGGTATAGGAATCTTCAGGCTTAGCATCAGAGGGGAGAGCGGTTCTAAGACCTGTCAGACCTAGGGTGGTCTTCCCCTACATTTTTTCCCTTTTTGCCTCGTTATTGTTCGCCATTTTTGTTGGACATAGGACTCTGGGCGCCTTACCGCTGCTAAACAGTGCTGAGGTGCAGGTGTTCTCTCATAAAAACATGGTTGCCACATGACCCTGCTACTATGGTGAGGCCACTGTCCGGTCTGTGCACGAGTAGTTGGAATAAGGCTGGGACTTAATGCTACTGTAACCTTGCCCGTCCCTCCTCTTGTCACCAGAGACAGGCACCACAAGTCCCTAGACTCTCCCAGAACCTTCCAACTCCCCCTCCAGCTTGCCGCCAGAACTGGCCGCCTTTTTGGGAGGGTCACCTGACTTAGGGGTATAAAAGACAGGGAGTAAAGCCCATCTGACAGTTACACTAATGGACCTGGGGACTCTCCGCTGGAGTGAAGGGTGCTGAGCTAGGGGGATAGCTACACTTCTGAGGCTGACTGCTTCTAGGAACTGCTGCCCCAAGTTAGCTCAGTGACCCTGCCTGCCTGTTGACCTTGCCCTGTGGAGGAGAACCACGGTCACCATTTCCAGTGTGTCTCCACAATAACTTTTTCTCCTGCGACTGGCCCCCTGCCTACTTACTGCAAAGATATCTAAGGACTACCACTATCTGTTCTTCTGTAACCTGGCCTGTCAAGCGCTGAGTGGAAAAAGCGGTGTGAGCCTGAAAGTACCGCTGCTGCCTGGGGACCCCTGAGGTACTGTAGAGCTCTGGGAGCTGAATGTGCTGTAGGCTGAACGTGCAGTGGTCTGACCGCGCTGGGAGCTGAAAGCGCTGTGAGCTAAGAGCGCTACTGCGAGCCAAGATCACCGCCGCGGCCCCTGCGCTGTGATAGAAGAAGCGCTGTGCACCAGCTCACCAATGCGGCCCCTGCACTGAGAGAGGCAAAGCACTAGGCGTGGGGACTCACTGCCGCTGGCCAGGAAACCTCCTAAGAGCGCTGAGCAAGAAGAGGGCTATTGTGGCCCAAATCACTGCTGTGGCCCCTGAGTCAGAGTGAGGGCCACCGCGTTCGCCGTCGAGGCCAGAAGGCGCAAAGGAACACCCGTTCCGGCCAGAGAGTGCCGCGCTGGAATTGCGCATGGTAAGGGGAGCGTCGCCTGGCAACCGGGACTCTGCCATTTTTGTTGGACATAGGACTCTAGGCACCTTACCGCTGCTAAACAGTGCTGAGGTGCAGGTGTTCTTTCCTAAAAACATGGCTGCCACAGGCCCCTGCTACTGCGGTGAGGCCACTGTCCTGTCTGTGCACTAGTAGTTGGAATAAGGCTGGGACTTAATGCTACTGTAACCTCGACCGTCCCGCCTCTTGTCACCGTCTTCGTCCGCACCCCCGGGAAGCTGCGCCCTGATTGGTTCCTGGACAAGGAACCATCCTGGAGATCCAGGACTTGCCCCAGGCACTCGCTAGAGGTGCTCCGAGGAGTGCGGGAGCCCCTGAATTCCTCAGACCGGTTTACCAAATTTTGACCACCAATCTTACTGTGTACTGAAGGTATTCCCTTGCACCTGGTTAGATCATTTTCTCTTGACCTTCTCGCTTAACAATTTGATCATAACCAAACCCTCTGTTAAAAAGAGTCCGATGACACAGTCGTGGAACCATATTAATTTCAGTGCTTTCTGTAACTTGTTGAAATCCTCTACACTCACACATCAGTCCTCTATTAATCTAATAAAAGAAAACATTAGATCCTGGCTGTCAGCTGTCAGTAACACCTTTGCCCCCCTGAGGAAAGTTAAAATGGCCAAGTGTCACGATGCCCAGAGGTGGTTCTCTGATGATTTGAAAACTCAAAATTGGCTCTATGTCGAACTGAATGCACCTGGAGATGTAATTACAGCACTGATAAAAAAGATATCTTTCAAATTCAGCTTAAGCAACATAAAAAATCCATTCTACAAACTCAAAGCCCATTTTTCGAACAAGATTCTCAATTCTATAAATAAATCTAAAGATATATTTGGGATTGTGAATGAGCAGTCCAACCCCGACAGAATCACTACTAAACTACCCCCCATCCAAGCGTTGTGTGATTTCCTGAATACCTTCTTCATCAATTAAAATCAGTTCCATCACATCTAGCATTCCGGATGATCCACCCTCTGATAATCAGAATGTGACACCGAGGAATACTCACTTGTTACATCAGTTTCCAGTTATTAGTAAAGAATCCATTCCTGACCTTTTAACCAAAGTAAAATCAGACTCTCCAGCTGACAGTTGCCCCACATATTTTTGGGGAAATCCTCCTTGCATGTCCAGAGCCGGCTATAACCCTCCTAAATTGCTCACTTAATCAGGGTTTGGTCCCAGATTCGTCAAGGAAGCTGTGATAGGCCTACTGATTAGGACAACTGGTGCAGATCTTTCAGTTCCCTCGAACTACTGCCCCATGTAATTATTTCCTTAGCTGGAAAAAGTGCTAGGAGCCCATGTGGCTAACTGCCTTTGCTCCTTCATAGAACAATCCCACTTCTTACATCCACGCCAAGTAGGCTTTTGCCTCTCCCACTCTACTGAGAGGGTAATCTTGAGTGTACTGGATGAAATAAAGAGGGAGACTGATAAAGGCACCACCCAGGCATTAGTGCTCCTCGATCTCTCGGTGGCCTTTGACACGGTCGACCATAACATTTTAGTGGACCGTGTCAGGGACACAGGGGTGTACTGAGAAGCCCTCCAATGGCTGACATTATTTTTAGACGATCGCTCACAATCTGTCAGTTTTTCCCAATACGGCTCCAAGAGTTAAACTAACTTTTGAGGTCCCGCAAGGTTCCTCCCTGTTTCCACACCTGTTCAATCTGTATCTCCTTCCCCTCATTTAGTCCTTGGTGGAAGGCAAGGTGCCTATCTTCAACTATGCAGATGATCTGCAACTGATCTTCACAATTGATAATACTCCTGCCTACATTTTTAACTTTCAGACCACTTCTGCAATTGGATGAATAAAAATCACTTAATATTAAATCCTGATCCTAACCGGTGGCTCTCAAAACCCTTCTAGTAACCCAACACTGCACATTCAAGGTCGGATGCCTGATATTCAAATCACTTCATGGCACATGCCCGGAATTTATCTCCAATCTTATTCAGAGGTATGTCCCTGTCCGGGCCCTCCGGTCCTCCCAACAGTATCTGTTAGCCATTCCCTCTTTCAGGTGGAAAAGAACTGGTGGATCCCACTTTGCGGTATTGGCCCCCTCTTTTTGGAACACAAACCCTCTCAACATTATATCTTCATGCTACTCTTATTTAAAGAGGCAATTAAAAACCTGGCTGTTCTCTCAGGCCTACAAATGAACGATCTTATGAGTGCCATGAAACCGTATGGTGTACATGCGTTATACAAATTCTTTTAACATAACATAACATTAACTGGTATAGGAATCCAAGGACTCAGCATCAGAGGGGAGTCGTATAGGAATCCCAGGAATCGGCATCAGAGGGTACTGGTGTAGGAATCCCAGGACTCCCCATCAGAGGGGAGCGGTAAGGATCCTCATCGGAGGGGACTGGTATAGGAATCAAAGGACTCCGCATCAGAGGGGAGTGATATAGGAATCCCAGGACTCAGCCTCAGAGGGGGGATCAGTATAGGAATCACAGGACTCAGTGTCAGAGGGGCGTGGTGCGTTCCCCCAGCACCAAATGTGCTCCGCGTGGCAAAATGAGGGATTCCTTGCAATTGGGAATTTATACCTCAACTAGCGGCCCGTCCCGACGTTGTCCGGGTAAAAAAAGGCTAGGCAGCAATTGTTTTAGTATCATTGTACATTCGTCCCACATGATAAGAGAAACATTTTGAAGCAGTGTCCCCAAAGGTCAGTTTTTGCGAATAGAGCATATTGAATCCCTTTCAAGGGAAACTGTTAGAGGCAGTTCAAAGGTAGAATGTGCTCTTTTCCCAGCTGTTAGCAAAGTGGCAGCTATTCCAGATGAAGCAACAGCTAGAGCCAAATTCCCAGAAGATCGAACTTTGGCAAGTATGAGGTTGATTAGGTAAGTCTTTCCTGTGCCACTGGGGGCGTCTATGAACAATAGTTTGCCTTGCTTCTTTTCAACACTATCAACTATGGTGTTGTAGGCGAGTTGTTGATCGGGAACTAAGTTAGGCAAGTGTTGAGCAAGGTAGTTATTTAGCTGTGGAATATTGTGTGCGGTAGCGATATTGTGGTATCCAGTTAGGTTAGTTCGGACCGCTGGCGGCAGGCTGAAATCTTGTAAGGACTTCTCGCTTAATAGATACAGTGAGTCTTCAATTTCTATAAGTCCTTGGTTTATGATTTCATTGTTGATAGCAGCCCGTGCCAACGTTGTCCGGGTATGAATTGTTGCCGGCCAGTAGTATATTGTTTTGTAGGATTTCGTTTTGATAGCATTTCTTATCTGTGACAGGCCTGTGAAACGCTCCGATTCACAGTGCACTGCTGATGCACTTATGAGTGCGCGTTCAGTAGTGTGTGAACTCGAGTTTCCCTACTTTATATTTCTTTGTAATATTATATAATAGCGCAAACTCGACAACATGGCATGAGCACAATTTACATTACAGAAGAACACATTCATTTGTGGTAGGCACGGGGAGACAAAGCGATTTGCCTGGAATCACAGGATGTTGAGCTGATGCCGAGATTCGAACGTAGCTCCCCAGCTCTAAAGTTCGCAATTCTAGAACTTGTGGCGGGAGGTGTGTCTAAAAATGTATGTTGGTGCTGGCCATCAATGAGAGAGACCTGTGCATTTTTCAAATGGGTGGTGAAAAAATATGAGTATGTTGCTGGAGATGTGGGCCGCCGTGCCACCAATGTACTTACCGGGGGAGGGTAAACACCGATTATTCCGCAACTTTCTTTCCGCATACCATCACTCCGCATACTTTCATTACGAAAGTACCATGACTCCGCAATGCCATTATAACGCATGGCATTACATTTTATATGCTTTTACTACGCATACATTTACAACAAAATTCGTTGTAAATCCATGTATGGTAAAAGCATGTTTTTTTAAAATGTTTGGATAAGGTAAGTATGGGTATAGGGGTATATGTTTTGGGGTACTGAGGTATATGTTTTGGGGTGTTTGGGTATTTTAAGGGTTCAGATATAGTTTTGGGTTATGGGGTACAGGGGTAGTTTTAGGGTTTAGGGATAGGTATGGGTTTTGGGGTACAGGGGTATTTTTAGGGTTCAGGGCTAGGTTTAGGTTTTGGGGTATAGGGGTATTTTTAGGGTTCAGAGGTAGGTTTGGGCTTTGGGGTACAGGGATATTTTAAGGGTTCAGGGCTAGGTTTTGGGGTACAGGGGTATTTTTAGGGTTCAGGGCTAGGTTTGGGTTTTGGGGTACAGGGGTATTTTAAGGGTTCAGATATAGTTTTGGGGTATAGGGGTATTTTAGGGTTCAGGGGTAGGTTTGGGGTTTGGGGTACAGGGGTATTTTAAGGGTTCAGATATAGTTTTGGGGTATAGAGGTATTTTTAGGGTTCAGGGGTAGGTTTTGGTTTTGGGGTACAGGGGTATTTTAAGGGTTCATGGGTAGGTTTGGGTTTTGGGGTACAGGGGCATTTTAAGGGTTCAGGGCTAGGTTTGGGTTTTGGGGTACAGGGGTATTTTTAGGGTTCAGGGCTAGGTTTGGGGTACAGAGGTATTTTAGGGTTCAGGGGTAGGTTTGGGTTTTGGGGTACAAGGGTATTTTTAGGATTCAGGGCTAGGTTTGGGTTTTGGGGTACAGGGGTATTTTTAGGGTTCAGGGCTAGGTTTGGGTTTTTGGGTACAGGGGTATTTTAAGGGTTCAGGGCTAGGTTTGGGTTTTGGGGTACAGAGGTATTTTAGGGTTCAGGGGTAGGTTTGGGTTTTGGGGTACAGGGGTATTTTTAGGGTTCAGGGCTAGGTTTGGGTTTTGGGGTACAGGGGTATTTTAAGTGTTCAGGGCTAGGTTTGGGTTTTGGGGTACAGGGGTATTTTAGGGTTATGGGGTATTTTTGGGTTCAGGGGTAGGTTTGGGTTTTGGGGTACAGTGGTATTTTTAGGGTTCAGGGCTAGGTTTGGTTTTTGGGGTACATGGGTATTTTTAGGGTTCAGGGGTAGGTTTGGGTTTTGAGGTACAGGGGTATTTATAGGGTTCAGGGCTGGTTTTGGGGCATAGGGGTATTTTTAGGGTTTAGGGCTAGGTTTGGGTTTTGGGGTACAGGGGTATTTTTAGGGTTCAGGGGTAAGTTTGGGTTTTGGGGTACAGGGGTATTTATAGGGTTCAGGGCTGGTTTTGGGGTATAGGGGTATTTTTAGGGTTCAGGGCTAGGTTTGGGTTTTGGGGTACAGGGGTATTTTTAGGGTTCAGGGGTAGGTTTGGGTTTTGGGGTACAGTGGTATTTTTAGGGTTCAGGGCTAGGTTTGAGTTTTGGGGTACAGAGGTATTTTAGGGTTCAGGGCTAGGTTTGAGTTTTGGGGTACAGAGGTATTTTAGGGTTCAGGGGTAGGTTTGGGATTTGGGGTACAGGGGCATTTTTAGGGTTCAGGGCTAGGTTTGGGTTTTGGGGTACAGGGGTATTTTTAGGGTTCAGGGGTAGGTTTGGGTTTTGGGGTACAGGGGTATTTTAAGGGCTCAGGGCTAGGTTTGTGTTTTGGGGTACAGGGGTATTTTAGGGTTCAGGGGTAGGTTTGGGTTTTGGGGTACAGTAGTATTTTTAGGGTTCAGGGCTAGGTTTGGGTTTTGGGGTACAGGGGTATTTTTAGGGTTCAGGGGTAGGTTTAGGTTTTGAGGTACAAGGGTATTTATAGGGTTCAGGGCTAGGTTTGGGTTTTGGGGTATAGGGGTATTTCTAGGGTTTAGGGATAGGTTTGGGTTTTGGGGTACAGTGTGTATTTATAGGGTTAAGATGGGTTAGTGTTTAAGGGTGTTGGGGTATTTTAAGAGTAAGGGTGGGTTATGATCATGGGGTGCAGGGGTATTTAAAGGGAGCAGGGTGGGATTAGCACACAATATGAGGCATGGCCAACACGCCGCCAGTGTTTGTCACGTCCCCAGCACATGTCCCTCCAGCACACGCCCACAGCACAACGCAGACACGCCCACAAGGGACTACTTTGCTGGCACGGTTCTTTTACCTTTTAAATGTTTATGGTGGGCGTCTGTATAGCCTATGTCCTTCTGCAGCATCTGCCCTTTCCAACGCTGTATTGGGTGTTGTGATTGGCGCTGTGGTTCCCGAGTTTACCTTGCCTAAAGGTGCAAGTTCTCTCTTTATAATAGTAGTATAGATTATGCACTTGATATTGCAAGTGTTTCTTATTTTTACACATATTAATGCATTGACTATTTCCAAATGTAGCAATTTATACTTGGGGTGTGTCTACAAACAGCTATGATATGTATTGATCAATTTCTAGTCTTATTTCTCAAAGAAATTTACTTTCAATTGTGGAGTCCTGCTACGACACATGCATTTATAGTTCAGGGCATTCTTGGTCTTCTCTGATTTAAAGCCGTCTGAAACTGAACTCAGACAAAACAGAAGTCCTCATCTTAGGTAAATCCCCCTCTGCATGGGACGACTCCTGGTGGCCGGAAGCCCTCGGAAATGCACCCAACCCGACAGACCACGCACGGAACCTTGGCGTCATCCTGGATTCTTCACTCTCAATGAACAGACAAGTCAGCGCCGTATCCTCTTCCTGCTTTAACATTCTTCGCATGCTCAGAAAAACATTTCGCTGGATCCCTTCCGAAACAAGGAAAACAGTCACCCACGCTCTAGTCACGAGCCGACTGGACTACGGAAACACCCTCTACGCAGTTACCACCGCTAAACTCCAGAAGAAACTACAACGAATCCAAAACGCCTCAGCCAGGCTCATATTAGACATCCCACGCAACGAACACATCTCTGGTCACCTTAAAGACCTCCACTGGCTACCCGTCAATAAGAGGATCACTTTCCGACTGCTTACCCACGCACACAAATCACTCTACGACATCGGACCAGATTGCCTCAACTCTCGACTATCCTTCTACACCCCCTCCCGCCAACTTCGCTCTTCCAGCCAAGCCTTCGCCACTGTACCTCGCATCAACAAGACCACCATGGGAGGCAGATCCTTCTCATACCTGGCTGCCAAAACATGGAACTCACTCCCCGCTTACCTTCGCCTCACCCAGAATCACCTAGCGTTCAGAAAGCAGCTTAAAACGTGGATATTTGACAAATAATCCACCTCCCCTTCCTAAGCGCCTTGAAACCCTCTGGGTATGTAGTGCGCTATATAAATGTTATGACTTGACTTGACTTGACTACTACAAGTCTACAGGCACCTATAAGGAAATGTAGCTACTCCCTCTTCCCTAAGCATGTTTCAAGGAGATAGCCATATTAGGATTATCAATGTTAGCAAAGTGGTGATTACTCAGCTCACAGTGGTACTAATATACAGATGTCCAACAAAGGTCCAGGAGGACCGAATCCTTGCCAGATCTTCAGGATATCCACAGAGGCAGGATTACATACAGTGATATTTACTAGAACTCATGTACCTATATAATGATTATCCTGAAAGTCTCTCTTTGTTCCTGCCCTCTTAGACTGACATTGGACACCCTCTGATAACATGCTTGTCGAAGTCTGTCCTACTTTGGTTTCCTTACAGTAAATAGTTCTTCCTCTGTATTGCCACCGCCCCATGTTTTTACACCTGGGCATTTTAATTCCTAGCACCAGGAGACCAGTCCTCTGGTCTTGGACACAACTGGAAGGCTTTTAGTCAGTAAAGGACAATGGTTGCGCAACCTAAGGTGAACACACTGATATTGACTTGGCCTATGGGGCGGTGCACCTGGGTGAGTGGAGAGCCCTAGAACCACTCGAAGTTTGGTAGTAAACTACCAAATTACATGAAAAACAAGTATATCCAATGCACTCAATAGTAAACAATGTTCACTGTGTTGCATCAGTAGGTCGCTCTGCTGGTGATACTTCCGACCCAGCCGGGCCCGTGACCGTGGATAAAATAATATCAATAAAGCTGCTAACGACCCTTGTGTGTGTTAATGAATGAACTTCAATCGGTATTCATCTGTCAAAGTATTCGGGCGTAAAAGATCTTAAAATCTCTCAGGGTGAAACACTATTGTACGACCCACTTCTGTGTTTAAAAGCCCGAATCCGCTGTGTATGTTCAGCGCCGCCGCGTATTATTCACGGTAGTACTACCGAGAAATAATGCGCGGCGGCGCTGAACGTACACAGCGGATTCGGGCTTTTAAACACAGTAGTGGGTCGTACCCAACCCGGAGCTGCAAAAGAATCGTGTTTTACCCCGAGAGATTTTATGATCTTTTACGCCCGAATACTTTGACAGATGAATACCGATTGAAGTTCATTCATTTACCTAGACCAAAGGAATATTCACAAACACAAGGGTCGTCAGCAGCTTTATTGATATTATTTTATCCACGGTCACGGGCCCGGCGGGGTCGGAAGTATCACCAGCAGAGCGACCTACTGATGCAACACAGCCACTTATAGCCCTGAGGATTCGCAATAGCGATGAAACACGTGTCGGCTGGCTGTTTTACTAAATAAAGGACTCCACCGGACTACTCAGCCACTGGAGATTCCTACATCCCTCTGTCGCTTTGTACATTATTTTTTTGATTGAATGTCATTGAACATTGTTTACTATTGAGTGCATTGGGTATACTTGTTTTTCAGTCCTCTGGTCTTGGCAGCGCTATATAGGTACTCCAACTGCAGTAATAGTTCCTTGTGTTCTTGTGTAAGTGTGCACCTCCTCTGCTGCATTCATGCTTTTTTCCAATTGACCCACTCATAGACATGTGAGTTTGGTGTGTGTGCTTGGGTGCTTTGTCCTTAGTACCGCATGAGAAAATCAATGTTATAACAATTGAAAGCACAAAAAAACCATTGTAAGTGAACATTCTAACAGAGTATGATATTCATGTAACTATCTCAATTAGCTAAGAATAAATAATTGTTTTCTCATCACATTGCATGTACTGCCAATGTTTTTGATTCTCATGAAAAAGTTACAATGAAATGTATTATGCACAAAACTTTGGAACTCTGGCAGTCATATTAAAGTTTTGTTTTTCTAATTCCAGGTTAAATCCTTACAACATAGAGCCGGCCATGGGGTAAGTGGAAGGACAAAGGGCAACGCATGTGAGATTGGAGGGCATGAGAGGGGGCTGGACAGCAGGTGAGAGGACAAAGGGGCGACATTCATAGGAAGAGCATACAGTGGAGGGGCTTACAGTGGAGTCACATCCATTTGAATAGTGTAGATTGAAGTACAATGGAGTGCTGTAAAGTGGGGAAGTTTGAAGTTGCATACAGTGTAATAGCGTAGAGTGGAGTGAAGTACATTGGAGTGGTAGTGTAGAATAGCATGGAGTGTAAAAGTGTGTAGTAGATTGGCATTGACTGGAGTAGCGTACAGTAAAGAGGGGTGGAGTGCAATATCATATAGTGGAGTGGTGTCCAATTGACTAGCAACATAATGGAGAGGCATGGAGTGGAGTACACTGGAGTGGCATAGAGTGGAGTAGTGTTTAGTGGAGTGGCATACAGTGGAATAGCTTAGAGTAGAAGGGCATACAGTGGAGTGGCGTAGAGTGGAAACGATTTTAGAGAAGTTGTATACAGTGAAGTAGTGTAGACTGGAGTTGCCTACACTGGAGTGCGGTACAGTGGAGTGGCTTACAGTGAAGTTACATCCAATGGAATAGTATAGAATAGGGTGGCCTAAAGTAGAGTGGCATACACTGGAGTGAAATAGAGTAAGGTGGCATACAGTGTAATGGTTTACAGTGAAAAAGCATACACTCAAGTGCTGTACAGTGGATTGATATACAGAGGAATAGCATACAGTGGAAAGGCATAGACTGGAATGGTAAACCGACATAATATTGATTCCAAAATATCGATTGGACAAAATATCGAGTAAAAAATATAGACTGGACAAAATATAGACTGGACAAAATATAGACAACAAAAATATTGAGTAATATCGACTAGAATAGCCAAAATATCGAATCAAAAATATAGACTAGACATAATATAGACTAGATAAAATATACACAACAAAAATATCGAAAATAAGGTAAGTTATTAATATTTAATAATATTTGTGTAATATAAATCTGTAGCGGGTTGTAGGTTTATAGGGGAATAGGGTGGGAAGTAATTTAATTATAAATAATTAATTATGTAAATGTATTCTAATTGTTAATTAAATAATAATTGGTAATTAATTAAAATATAATTGTTAATTAATTAAAAATGAATAATTGATAAATAAATAATTTTTAGTAAGTTATTTTCTGTAGCGGGTTGTGTGTTTATAGGGGAATAGGGTGGGAAGTAATTTAATTTTAATTAAATAATTATGTAAATTAATTATATCTTTTAAATTAATTATTAATTGGTAAATAATTAAAATATAATTGGTAATTAATTTAAAATAATTAATTGGGAATAGTAATTTTCACCCCTACGCTATCCAATGCTTTCCCTACTGTTGCACCCACTGGAGTGGGAATAGTAATTTTTACCCCTACGCTATCCAACGCTTTCCCTACTGTAGCACTAAGCATGGGCGAATTTTGCGAATCTCGCGTTCGCGAATTTTGCGGATTTGCGAACTCGCAATTCGCAAAATCCGCGAATTCTCGCGAATTTGCGGATTTTTTTTTGTGTGTTCGCGCGGGTTTCTACCAGTTCGCGAGGGTTTTGTACAATTTCGCAAACGCGAACTTACCTGTCGGGTCGCAAGTTTCGCGAACTTGTTGTTTCTACGTGTCCAGCCTGTTTGGGACACTCTTCTTCATCACTGCCACTCTCTGTCACCACTGCCACTCTCTGACTACTCATGCCACCCTCTGGCCCACCCATGCCACCCTCTGTTTCATCACAGCACCCTCTGGTTGTCCAGTCAGTGTACATTATTGTGGCAAAGCAAGCACACCTTCCCTGCCTCAAGTGACCTGAATTAATTTGGGGCTGATTAATGTGTCACAGAATATTTTTTTAGCTGGCACCTGCTTCCTTAGTGCTTCCTGATTAGTGATCTTTTGCACTTGCTAAGTGCTTTCATTGTTGCAAAATTAGTTACAACACCTGCCCTGCCCCAACTGACAATAATGAATTAGGGGCTGATTAATGGATTTGAACTTCCAGCCTGGCTCCTGCTTGTCTCCCTTAGCTGTAATTCAGGACCTTTGTGGCATATGTGTAACTATTCTGAGGTTCAGAGCAGGGTCACCTAATAGTTGCAACTGGCAACTGAACTCTGGAGGGGCCCCTCAGGAAGCACTACAGGAAATGGCTACTAATGATGAGCCTGAACTTTTGAACCTGGTAAGTAGTTTCAGTTTTGCTAAGATCGTTTTCTGCAATTTTGCGCTTATTCGCGGGGCGCAAAGTTGTACTGGGAAGCCGCGAACTCACGCGAACAGTGCGAGCAAAATCCGCTGCTCGCGGATTTGTGGATTTTGCGGGAGATTCGCGAATCTCGCGGATTGCGAATTTACCGAAAATCCGCAAAATCCGCGAGCGAAACAGATTTTCCGCCCATGCTTATGTAGCACCCACTGGAGTGGGAATAGTAATTTTGACCCCTACGCTATCCAACGCTTTCCCTACTGTAGCACCCACTGGAGTGGGAATAGTAATTTTTACCCCTACGCTATCCAACGCTTTCCCTACTGTTGCACCCACTGGAGTGGGAATAGTAATTTTTACCCCTACGCTATCCAACGCTTTCCCTACTGTAGCACCCACTGGAGTGGGAATAGTAATTTTTACCCCTACGCTATCCAACGCTTTCCCTACTGTTGCACCCACTGGAGTGGGAATAGTAATTTTTACCCCTACGCTATCCAACTTTTTCCATACTGTAGCACCCACTGGAGTGGAAATAGTAATTTTTACCCCTACGCTATCCAACGCTTTCCCTAATGTAGCACCCACTGGAGTGGGAATAGTAATTTCTACCCCTACGCTATCCAGCGCTTTCCCTACTGTTGCACTCTCTGGAGTGGGAATAGTAATTTTTACCCCTACGCTATCCAACACTTTCCCTACTGTTGCACCCACTGGAGTGGGAATAGTAATTTTTCCCCTACGCTATCCAACGCTTTCCCTACTGTTGCACCCACTGGAGTGGGAATAGTAAATTTTACCCCTACGCTATCCAACGCTTTCCCTACTGTTGCACCCACTGGAGTGGGAATAGTAATTTTTACCCCCACGCTATCCAACGATCTCTTTAATGTAGCACCCACTGGAGTGGTTACATTAAATGTAAACCTTTTGCTATGCTACGGTAAATATATTCTATATGTTTTATTAATAACATGTATTTATATATATATGTATTATTATTATTCATTTTTAAAGTTACATTAATTATGTAATAATGTTACATTTATTTAATAATTTTAACAATGTTTATATTAAATATATTTAATATTATAATAGTTTTAACTTATTCTAAAGACATAAAAAAATCGATATTTTGACAGTCTATATTTTTAACACTCGATATTTTAAACTCGATATTTTTGTACTTACCTTAGTGAAGATAGAAAGTCGATATTATGTCCCTCGATATTTTTTCATCGATATTATGGGAACTCGATATTTTGGTAGTAGATATTATTTCAGTGATCCGAGTGGAATACCATGTAATGAAGTAGCGTATAGTGGAGTGGCATACAGTGAAGTGGCGTACAGTGGCATGGCATAAAGTGTCACAGAGTACAGTGGACTGGTGTACAGTGGAGTTGTGTACAGTGCATTAGCATACAGTGGAGTGTTGTACAGTGGAGTGATATAGAATGTAATAGTGTATAGTGGTGTAGCATACACTGGAGTGGAGTACAGTGGGGTGGTGTAGACTGGAGTCGCGTACTGTGGAGTGGGGTAGAGTTTAATAGTATACAATGGAGTGGCATACATTGGAGTGGCTTCCAATGAAATAGCATAGAATGAAGTAGGTTAGAGTGGAGTGCCATACACTGGAGTGGCGTAGAGTGGAATAATGTACAGTGTGGTGCCATACAGTGCAATAGTGTGGAATAGAGTGTTGTAGAGTCGATTGGCATTCAGTGGAATAGCACAGAGTGGAGTGGTGTATAGTGGAATGTCGTAAAGTGGGATAGTGTATAGTGGAGTAGTGTCCAGTGGACTGGTGTAGACTGGAGTGGCATAGAGTGGAGGTGCGTTCAGTGTACGAGCATAAAGTGTAATTGCGTATAGTGGAGTTGCATTACAGAGTAATGGCATAGAGTGGAGTGGAGTAGAGTCTAGTCTCATGCAGTGGAGAGGCGTGGAGTGGAAGAGCATATAGTGGATAGGCAGCATACAGTAGTGTGGTGTTGAGTGGAGTGTTGTAGAGTGGAGTGATTTTCACTAGAGGTGCGTATACTTAAATACTGTAAAGTAGAGTGGTGTTTAGTGTTTAGCATAGTGGAGCACAGTTGAGTGGCCCAAAAAATGTATGTAAAATTTAGCAGCAATGTAGATTATAGTGTGCAGACTAACGCAAGCAGTGAATTGTGCTGTCTTGCGTTTCTTCAAATTTACCAATCACCTCAGGGCCATGCATGGTGGCCTTGCTTTGCTTTGTCATCACTCGGATTTTTCTCAATATATAATGCAAATTTAAACCACCCATTCATCATCTAGCATGCTCACTGGTGACATGCAAAACCCAAACGGCAGGTAATGAACTAAACAACGTTAAATTGAGGCTACTTTTTGCCCCAAAACCAGTGGTGACAGCCTTTACTACAGTTGCAGATACGCTTGATTCTTCATCCTTATGAATTAATTTAAACTCCTTTTATACCATGTTTTTTACACTACTGTGACTTTGAACTTTCAGCTTTTCATGCAAGGAAATGCAATTTCCAACATTTCCAACATTTCTCATGCATTTCCTTGCATAGAAAGCTGACAGTTCAAAAGTGATACTGCTAGTCCTTAGTTATATTTTGCTCCACGATATACTGCTGTAACATTGCGATATACTGTGGTGCATGGAGATGACAAACCAGTATGTAATTGGGCATTGTTTTTAGAGGTGGCCATATTGTTTTTACTACACTTTGGGAAATGTCTGAGTTAGGGCCTTACATATCGTATCGTATCGTATCGTAAGGGGTGCTTATAGAGCGCACTGACACCATGGGTTTCCTGGCGCTGGTTGGAAGTAGAGGGGACAGAAAGACTAGCCAGATTGGGGGAAGAGCCAAGTTTTTAAAGACTTACGAAAAAGAGTTAAAGAGTTAGAAGTTTTAAGGGAGAGGGGGAAAGAGTTCCAAAGCTTGGGGGCCAGGTAAGCAAATCTCCGGCCACCAGATCTACAAAGCTTATAGGGTGGAACAGTCAAGAGATGGAGGTGGGAGGATCTCAGATTGCGGGATGAGCAATAGGGTCTGATGAGGGATTTGATGAAGGCAGGGCAGGGGCCAGCTAGCGACTTAAAGATAAGGCAGCCGATCTTAAGGTAAGTAGTAGGTTTTATTGTAGTTACCTACCCTGTACCACTTAATTAAAGTGATAATATGAAGGTAAATGTATTTATTTTTACATATTTAAAATAATTTTACAGAGTACTAAGCTAGCACCTTGGAAGTATCTTATTTTTTAAGAAATGTTTTCGCTATTTCCTCTGTACTCCATACTTTCTTTTTTTTACAGAATTAAATATGTTATCAGTTGTAATTACACTGTACTACACCGTATTTGAGAAATATAGATGACTACAGTGTTTTTTTTACAATTTCTTAAGATACGTATTTATATATACATTTTTTTTTTAGCCGTACTGCTGTACTTCTTAGATAGCACTGCAGTACTCTGTAACATTTCTTTTAAATAAATACAAACTAATATTTATTTTCCCTCCACTTTACTAAAGTGGTAATAGGTAGAAAAACTGTAAATCTTAAAACTTACCTATATCTAAGACCCTAAGAGCAAACAGTGGCAAACTGGCCTTGGAAAAATATGTCTGCCTTAAAATTTTATAAAGGCAGTCATTATTCAATCAGATAATAACTTGTCATCGGCATGTACCTCAGTAGTTTCAGAAACTTTTGCGAACTTCCGCAACACATCAGCGGTCACAGATATCACTACGCTGAAATGCTTTATAATTTAACAAAAATACTTCCCCATAAATAATAATCTGCACACCATTATGTATAATCCTGCCAAACCTTTTGCGCTACGTCAAATGCAATAGTGTATGAAAAATGCATTTGTGTTTTGGGACCCCCTTTTATCTTTACATCCACTTAACGATTCCCCACAAAAAGGGTCCGATTCCGATTCAGTAAAATCCTGTACGAATAGCCGTACGGAGCATATTTCCTGTATGAATCGTACCCTTAAACGTCCCCGTACGTACGATGAAGTACGATCCAAACCAAAAGCAGATCTCCGTACGAATCACACGAAAGACCATATGACTTAAAAATCCGTACAAATCGCATTCGGAACACGCAGTACGCGACGTCCATACGGATTAAAGCAGCATTTTCCGACCCAGCAAGTACGATTCGTCACGTCAACACTCCGTACGACTCTTTTTCTATGGGAGCTCAAAATGTCCTTAAAAGCAGATTTCGACTCGAACCACGTACGAATCAGACCACCCCAGGTACGCGAGTACACCCCATGATTGCAGGGGTACGGTGAGTATGGGTACGGTGTGTAGGGGTACGGTGCATAGGTGTTCGGTGCGTAGGGGTACGGTGCATAGGTGTACGGTGCGTAGGGGTACGGTGCATAGGGGTACGGTGCGTATACCCCATGATTGCAGGGGTACGGAGCGTATGTGATTGTGTGGCCCTCCGTATGAATTGCTCAAACAACGTTTTCCGTACGAATCGCTTTCTCGTTCCCCGGTCCGGATCGTACTTGTCCGGTCGTACAGCATGTTTACAATTCATACGGTTCACCATGAGGGTCCGTATCGTACGGATTTTCCCTTGCTTTTCGTACAGTTCGCAAAGATTTCGGACGTATTTTTTTTACGTGATTCAGACGGATTTGAACGATTCGTACGGAAAGGGCTACGAATTTGAATCATCATACGGATTGGTTTCCCGAATAGGAATCGACCCCAAAATGTGCATTATTATAAAATGTAGAAAATGTTATAGGTCTGGAAAGGTTTGCTGCAGTTCATCTGGAGCAAAAATCAGAGGTATTCCCATCTCTGGGAATCCTAGATTACAGCACACTGAACTGCCAGGTCGCTATTATTTTATTTGAATCTGCTTAAATTTGCACAGTTTGTTTTTAAAATAGTTTTATTCTTGCATTCCCCGTATTTCCTGTGTCTTCTGAATGAGGCTTACTTGCACACACGCCACATACTGTTCTCCTCCCTTCTGATTTCAGTCCACCGTCGCATCAGTGAAGAGACATGGCTCCACCGCCCCACTCATTTCCGCTACCAGGGGCATTATTAAACACCATGAGGTCCCGGCCTCGCAGCGGACGCCCGCAGCGGGCGCCTGCCGGCGTGCCTAAGCCGCGCTAAAGGCAAGCCCATCTGCGCCTTTCGCCCGACATGCTGTCAATTTTAAAATAAGCTATTTATATGCCCGACTGAGCTGCTTGCTATTGGGAGGTGTATGGTTGAGTGCAAACAACCATGGTTGCATGGTTTAGAGGGTCTCTTTGGCTGTAAGTGCTGTGGCTTTGTTTCTGTGACCCCGGCTAAGATCAGCAGCCTCCCCCCCTGCAACTCTACGATTTTTCTACTTCTCAAATGCCGTTCACTGGCAAAACATTTTGCTGATGTATATGACCTTCTGGAATCTGAGTCCCCTGATTTCTTGTTCATCACTGAGACTTAGCTCTCGGAGGACATGGTAGCGGAGCAAGTACTTGCACTCCCGGAAGGCTATGCGATCCATACCCTCAACAGGGCAACGAGAGGTGGGGGCATTGCGGTTATCCTTAAAACCGGGTACCCCTGCACTTTTGTCAAGCAACCCGCTGCCGAATGTGCCCTTTTTAAAATCACTCTCAATCCCAACTATACTATGACGGGCTTATTGATCTATCGACCCCCAGGTCCTTCCAGAGTGTTTAGAGAAGCTCTATCTGAGACATTCAGCTCCCTGGCGGTCAACGCTTCTAATTTCTCAGTTATAGGGGACCTTAATTTGCATCTATACATCTCTCTGATCCTGAAGTGTTGACCTTCCTGGTCGATCTCACTGCGTGTCAGCTTGAACAACGAGTATTAGGCCCTACGCATTCTGCTGGTCACCTACTAGATCCTATTTTTACAAATATATCTTCCCTCACTGTTCCACCCCCGTTCTTATGGGCTGGTCTGATCACTATTTAGTTCCCATGTCGATTCATGATATCAAGCCGGCATGCAATTTAGTGAAAACTTTCTCTCTTAAAAGTCCCTGGCATAAACTGATTTGGGACCAGTTTCAAATCCATCTTGCCGCCACCTCTCCTGTCGTCCCGGCCAACCCTAATGAGGCCAGTTCGGTCTTCTCTAACTGGATCAATCAGCCTTTGGATAGCCTTATCCCAGCCAAACTGTCCGTAAATCATTAATCTAAATCTAACCCTTTTCAGCGCTTTTGGCCATGTCTGAACAGCCTTAGATGCGGAGCAAACATCAGCACTGATCCTTTTGGATCTTAGTGCCGCGTTTGACACGGTTTCTCATGCCATTTTGCTGAGTCGTCTGGCGGTGGCTGGAGTCATTGGCTCAGCATTGAAGTGGCTGGTATCCTTCCTTGCGGACAGGACGTTTCAGGTGAAAGCCCCCCTTTTTCGCCTCCAGTATCTTTTCTACAGGTCTGGCCAGAGAAGCCAAGAGCAGAAGGCTGACCATGGTGTCTTATGCCGACGATGCACAGTCGGTGGTGGATCTCTCGAGTGACTCTGAGCGGGACGCCATGAAATTTCAGGGCGATCTCGTGGCCGTCGCTGAGTGGATGACCAGCAACTGTCTCCAACTGAACGTCAGCAAGTCGGAGGTGTTGTTGATGGGAGGGAACCACGACCGCTGGAACGAGCTCTGGTGGCCAAAGAGTTTAGGCACGGCCCCTGTCCCCAAGCCTGCAATGAAGAACCTGGGGGTCTGGATGGACGCTTCACTTAACTTTCTGACTCAAACCAGAAAGGTGTCGGGAACCTGCTTTGGTCTGTTGCGCAGTCTTAAACCCATCCTGCGCTACTTTGATGTCCCAACGAGGAAGATCATTTCCAGGCTCTGATCATGTCAAGACTCGACTATGCCAGTTCATTGTATCTGGGAGCCAAGAAGTCAGAAATACAAAGGCTACAGAGAGTTCAGAATGCGACCGCAAGATCCCTCTTCGGTCTGCGTAGAACCTGCTCAGTGACTTGTGCCATTCGCCGTCTCCACTGGCTGCCTGTGGCCAGGCGAATCGAGTTTGAGGCACTGTATAGCCTATAAAATCCTAAAACTGGCATCTCCGCATATCTTGACTGATCTACTTTTACCTTACACCCCCAAGTGATTGCTCCGTTCCAAGGGACAATGCCTGGTAGTGATTCCCCCCATGAGAAGGGTTCATGCCGGAGGTTGTTCCTTTCGGTACAGAGCTGCCATCCTTTGGAATCCCTTGCCGGCCCACATTTGGGGGCTCTCTATCTACCTCCAATTCAGGAAAGCTTTTAAAACTTTCCTTTTCCTCTCTCTGTAGTCCTTCCTGTGCCTTCCGGGCGTGGCCATTTTCCTCCTGTTCAGCGCTGGGACGCCTCTTTGCTGGGGCAGCTGTTGCGCTTTATAAATCTTTTATAATTACAATTACAACTGCAGAGTGACAATGAGATTTAATGTGATTTCTTTGTTTTATCTATTATACTTGTTATGTATTTGTTTATTGGTTCACATAATCATGTGACCAGAAATGTGTCTTTTAGTAGTTCATGTAGCAAATCTGAAACTTTACTTAGGCAGTTTATTTTATTTTCTGGGCTACTGTGCTACTTTTGTAGGATTATGCAACATATGAAGCCCAGTGTGAATGAAAGTCAGTCATTGAGATTACTATTTCGTTTTTCTAGTGGCTAATTATCGTGTCCTCCATATAGTTATTTGTGTAGCTCACTGCTTGGTTGCTTTTCCATTTTTTGCCCAGGAGTGCATAGTTTTTGTTTGGTTTGTTGCCCACAGTTTTATTTTTTGAGCCAGAGAGCATACAAAACAAACATTTGCAATGCAATCGGTCTCGCCTTTTGGACCTTATATGTATTTAGCTATGCAGCACATTAGCCTGGGTGCTGAAACATCTACTGTTCTTTAACATGGAGGGAAAGTAAGCACCAAACTGCATGACATGCCAGGTATGGAAACACATGGAGAGAAATATTGCCTTTTCAGCTGGAAATTGTATATTCCAAAGCTCTGTTTTCAATATAAAAGCAGGGCCTTCGGTGGTCATATCACTGAAAATACAAGATTTTATTTTTTTTATTGTCTACGGGTGCTCATGGTAGACAATTACTATGGACTGGAATCTAGAAAATGCTAAAGTGATTCTTGTATTTTACTGACCTCTGCTTTTTCTATCAAGAAAGTTAAAGAGGCAGTTGCCAGAAAAATTAAAAAATTAAAGTCCCACAGCAGAAATCAATTCTGGTATTTTACTGGTGGTCGTTTTCTATCAAGACAGTTAAATAGAGGCATTTGAACAGAAACAAAGTCCCTAAGCGGAAGCAGACAAGGCCTAGGGCTGATCTCCAGAGTCCAAGTATAAGAATATACTAAAGTATATCTGCTAAAGTATATACTATAGCCTTATAGCCCACCGTAGTGGGCTATACCGGCTATTAAAGGCCCGCTGAATCGTTAAAGGCCCGAGCCGAAGGCGAGGGACTTTAACGAGACAGCGGGCCTTTAATTGCCGGTAAAGCTTTGCTACGAAGGGCTATAAGGTGATTAGACCATTCTGCCACTAGAGGGTAGAATGTTCTAGCAAATTAAACAAAGGGTTCTCGAAGCTAGAGGGGATATAAATCCCCTCGAGCTTCGAGAAGCCTTTGTAGAACATTGGAATGTTGCTCTGCGGGCCTTTACCGGCCCGTAGAAGCAGGGAGCACTCCATTGTCTGCAATGGAGCTCCCAACATTCCAATGTTCTAATAAAGTATATACAGGAGGTCTTGAATGCTCAACCTAAAAACATATATAGGTTAAGATGTCTTGTATTTGTTTATTGGTTTGCATTCAATTGTTCATGTAGTAAAACTGAAATTCTACATATGCAGTCTGGTTTTATTTTTTGGGGGCTACCTGGGTACTTTTAGTAGATAAGATAAGATAACTTTATTTGCATGATTACTTAAAACCATTGCAATCAAATAAATAACAAAAGTGTTTTTCCACAGTTTGGACTCAAAGTTGCAGTTTGAATTTAACAAAATTATGCTGGTTCTGCACTCTATAGAGCAAAATCGGTAAAATTAGTTTCTTTGTGCTTACAAGTTATAGAAAGGGATATATAGAAGGTTCACAAAATTCAGACCAAAAGCTGCAATTTGATTTTTATACAAAAAGTATGCTAGATTTGCACCCTGTATAACGCAAGATTGATAAAATGGAGTTTGTTGTGCTTTAGAAGTTGCATGAAGAGATAAAATAGAACGTCATGAAATTCAGTTATGTAAAAGTCAATAGTTGACACTCCAATAAGAAGAGAACCCACAGCATGCAAAGTTGTTCTCTAGACAGCCCAGGTGTTGTTTGCTGGTGACCACAGTGCAATTAGTCTTTGGTTACGAATCCAGATGTATGGTTCTAATGCTTGGAGTGATGAGTAAAGGCATAAATATGCAGACAGGAGACTAAGGGGACATAAGTGCTGAGGAAAACCGTTTTCAGCTGTATAGTGGATGAGTTGACAAACAGGGTTGTGCAGCATCTCTACAAAGGCCTTTTGTTTGCACTGCAGGATATTGTTGACTGTTGGTTATTGCAGTTTTTTCCCCATTATCTCCATAAATCATACGGTGCGGCAGATGAACTGAAGGATGAAGAGGAAGTAAAACAGGGGAACAAGGACAATTCCAGGGGCATAAAGTGTTGAGACGCATCGGGCCACGAGAAACTTTGTGGGTGTCAATGCATAGTGATTTTGAAGAACATATGGAGCGATGATTACAACTAGAGTTTGTAATCCACGCTTGCACAAACGTATTCACCAAGTACATGTATTTCAATGTTAAGTAGATGTACATGTACCTTCTGAGTTTCCCTTCTGCGTTATCTGTCATCAGCATGAAAACAACAAACTTTACCATGTGACAGTAATTATAGGTTGGACACTGCTAGGCATGCAGTAATGGAGTATGCAGTGGAAGCTCAACCCACTCTCCGCCCATGTTTTTAATTGGCTTGTGTCATTGTCTTTCGTAAATGCTTGTTAGTCCCTCCTTATTATGGCCATGTCTTCATTTGTACCATCCCATGGCTACTGGCCCCTTTACTTTGAGTGTTACACGGTAGGGTACGTGTTATTTAGACTGTGAGCACTACTTTGTCCATGCTTTCTCGCCCACTTCTCCCCCCTCCCGTGCCCTCCCATTGTGCAGGCTTTCCACCTCCATTTGTCCATGATGCAATGCAATAGGTCTTGTGTAAATGCGAGACCTATTGCAGTGCAAATACTTGTTTTGGTTTAAAGTTCAACTCAGTGGTGTCTTCGTATTCCGTCTCCACACCGCGCAAGCTGGACAGTGGTGGTGCTCGCAGACACAGAGGTGATGCCAGGTGGAGGGCATGTGAGGGCTGAGCTATTGATTTTCAGGGCAAAAGCCCTCCTGTCTGCACTGGATAGGGTGGCCATAAGGTTGGTGCCAAGCCCTGTGCGGTAACACGGTCTCAATTAGCTGCAGTGGCTTCCCCATGAGTTGTCACTTCATCTGAACGAGGTTTTTCAAATGTGTTACCTCCACCAGCAGCAAGGGAGAGGGCCTGGGGAGGCGGCAACTTGTTGCCAGTGCCCGGGGCTGAAGCCCTTCGCCTCTGCTCTGCCAGGATATAAGACTTGTAATATATGCATGCGCCGAAAGTTCCCAATGTTGCCAAGGATGTAATGTGAGTACTTGGTGATTCATTTACAAGATGTTTTCAGGTGCTCCTGCTAATAAAATTAGCCTGTACTACAGTTCCCAGAATACATTAGCTTGTCTAAATAAAAGCTCTGGAGTGCCGCGCTGGCTCGTTAGTGGTGACGTCATGCAGCACCCTTACTTCCATTAAACTAATCATTGAAGTAAGATCCTGGGAAGCATGATCTATAAAGTAAGCAAGTGACTGACCTCCCCTCTTCATATAGAGTCACCTCCGTTGATGCTAGGGAGGAGGGTGCTCCTATTCCTGCTGAGGAAGGGTAAATGGTGATGTAATGGGTGTGCTGTGCTGTGCACCAGTCCCAGACACTGGCCTTTTTCTCCTTGATTTCAGCGGCTTCTGCTCCATGGCTTCAAGCACGGATAGATCCTAGTTTCACATGCTGCCGCTGCACCTGTGCGGCCAATGAATGCACCGCACACGGACTCTACTTTAAGACTCGTCCTAACGTTGAGCACCAGTGGAGCAGAGCTCCTTTCTCCTGAATATCAGCTGCACAGTCTCAGTCTGTGCAGTGTGGTTGGGGGCACTAGACACAGTGCTTCCTCCTACCTCTCAGAATAAATCAGAATACCTCTGTCATGGAGTGATGATAGGAGGGAATATATCAATCATACAATGCATTATGATAACTTGTTTTATATTGCAGTAACTAAAGACACATGTGCTAACGTATATGGGATGCATAGAGTATTTCTAAGTAACTAAGGATTCCCTAGTTGAGGGCACCCTGAAGGCAGCCTCCTTAACGCACAGAAGAACAGGAAGAAACTCACAAAGCGTGATTGTAACTAGATAACGTTTGTTGTAATAACGGTACAAATGCACACTGATAACATATATTTAGCACATCACCAATCTCTCATATTTAAACTTTATGCTATAGAATAGTAAAACAAGAACTCTTCATGTTGCTTAAAATGTTCAATATTGTGGAGCAACAACAAAGGAACAAAGGAACATGTGTACAATACACACTATCGCAATGAGTTAAACACTCCAAATAGATCATCTTCTGTAGACCAGCAGCACACATGAGACAAGTCTTATTTAGAGCTCATCCTGTTCGACAAGTAAGACCATGCAGAGAGTGCTCAATGGCTGAACTTCGCGAGTAGCACTTATGGGGCCAGATGTATCAAAGGATTTTATCCATTCTGTGTCTGAGGGAAAAGGTGTTTGTACATATGGCTCATGGTTTTGGAAGCAGACTCCAGTACTCTGAAGCCCTAACTAGTACAACAAACCTACATCCTGAAAGAAAGTTTGGCATCTATTTTTAAATAATTACATAATTTCTCTGGGCTGCTTTGGGTAACTAGACATATTAACGAATACAAAATATAGAATGGACAGAATAGCGAAGTAAAAATATCGAATGGACAAAATATCGAATGGATACAATATAGTGGTTACAAATATCGAATTGAAGGTAAGTAATATAATATCCATTGTCAAAATATAGAAGTTTAAAATATTGAAGTATATAATATAGGCATTAAAATATATTGAATTTTTAATAATATCTAATTTTTTAAAGTGTTTTGTATGTTAGTATATGTGTGAAAAGTGTGTATTATTTTTGTAATGTATGTTTAATTTATTTTAAGTAATTAATTTTGTGTTATTTATTTTGTGCGTAATTTAATTCTGTAGCGGGTTGTGGGTTTATAGGGGAATAGGGTGGGAAGTAATTTAATTATATTAAATTAAATATTATTTTTAAGTAATTATTAATTATTTTTAATTTAATTTTGCTTTTTAGTTCTATAGCAGGTTGTGGGTTTTTAGGCGAATAGGGTGGGAAGTAATTTTATTGTAATTAATTAAATATGTGTATTTATTTATTGGTATTCATTTTGAATTTATTGTTAATTTTTAATTGGTGATTCATTTTTATTAATTGATTAATCGACAATTATGTTAATTTTATTAATTTATTTTCCGTAGCAGGTTGTGGGTTTGTAGGGGAATAGGGTGGGAAGAAATTTAATTGCAATTAAGTAAATAATTTATTTTTATTTATTGGTATTGATTTTTAATTTATTAATTCATTTTTAATTAGTAATTAATTTGCATTAATTGGTTATTAATTTTGATTAATTAATTATTTGATAATTATGATAATGTTAATAATGTATTTTCTGTAGTGGGTTGTAGGTTTATAGGGGACTAGGGTGAGAAGTAATGTAATTGTAATTAATTACATATTAAAAATACTTATTGTGTATTGATAATTCATTTCCTGTTAGTTATTAATTGGTATTCATTTGTATTATTAATTATTTTTTGTCATTGAAAATTAGTTGTTAATTAATTATGAATAGGTAATTAATGTTTAATAACTAATATTTATTTGTATTTCTAATTGATTCATTTTATATATTAAATTGGTAATTAATTGTAATTAATGTTTTATTGGTATTGATATTTCATTTATTTTTATTAATATATTAAATCATTACTTTCCCTACTGGTAAACTCTCTGGTGTAATTATTACTCCTACGCTATCCAACGCTTTCCCTACTATTGCACTCTTTGGAGTTGGAATAGTAATTTTTACCCTCCCGCTATCCAACGCTTTCCCTACTGTTGCACTCTCTGGAGTGGAAATAGTAATTTTTACCCTCCTGCTATCCTACGCTTTCCCTACTGTTGCACTCTCTGGAGTGGGAATAGTCATTTTTACCCTCCCACTATCCAACGCTTTCCCTACTGTTGCACTCACTGGAGTGGGAATAGTAATTTTTACCCTCCTGCTATCCAACGCTTTCCCTACTGTTGCACTCTATGGAGTGGGAATAGTAATTTTTACCCTCCCGCTATCCCACGCTTTCCCTACTGTTCCACTCTCTGGAGTGGGAATAGTATTTTTTACCCCTACGCTATCCACCGCTTTCCCTACTGTTGCACTCTCTGGAGTGGGAATAGTAAATTTTACCCTCCTGCTATCGTACAGTAAAAATATTGTATATATGTTTTTAATATTACGTTAATATATATGTATTAAAAAATAATATTGTATGTTTTTTTAACTTAAATTAATTATTTATTAATTTTAAGGGTATTTAAGTTATTTTAAGTATGTTTCAGTTAATTATATTTATTATTTCATTAATTTTAACATTTAAAAAAATACGATATTTTAACTAACTTAGGGGCCGATTAGGATGGAGGTGAACCCGCACCCTCCGGGCCGGCGGAAGCCACCGCCGGCCTGGAGGATGCGGATTCACCGCAGCGGCCACAGAAAGGTGGGATTGCGGTGGAACCAGCGGCGGACGGCAGGTCCGTCCGCCGCTGATCCGCGGGGTGTGGAGGGCTATTGGTGGCGGTGTCTGCAAGATACCGTCAGCCAAATTACGATGTGCATTGCAACATGCTTTTCCGCGGCGGCTTTTCCGCCGTGGAAAGCATGTGGTCTTTGGTGTTTGGGGGCCCGTCGCGGGCCCCCAGGGTGTCGGGTGTGGGGGGTGCACATGGGGGGTACCTATGGTGGCGGTCACATCCTAATTGCACCGGAGGTACCGCCGCTGCCCATGCAGACGGTCCCTCCACCTCGGGGTGGCGGACGGACGCAGGTCCGTCCGCCATCCTAATAGGCCCCTATATTTTTTACAACGATATTTTCGATTCGATATTTTTGTACTTACCTGTTTTCAATATTTTTGCATTCTATATTTTGTCAACGATATTTTGGTAAGTCTATATTTTTGTATTCGATATTATGTCAATGATCCGCTGCTTTGTACATTAAATTTTTTGTGATTGTCATTTCTCATATCAATCAAGGATTGTTCGCTAGTGGCATGTTCCTGTATATTTTCTCTCCACTATGCACATCTTCGTTCTTCTGTTTGCAGCAGCTTTAGTATGGCTCGCAACGTTCTATGTTTCTGCAGTTAAAATAATTAATGTTGGGCGCCAGGAGGGTTTGCCAAACTCCATGTTCGAAGCAGAGTGCAGAGTGCAGAGTGGCAAAACTCCATGACCTCGGCCAGCGTAGCGGAGTTTACCTCCCACGCCTGTAACTCTGCTGAATTCTGCAAAGTAAATCTCCATGAGCTCTGCCCACCCCTAGTCAAAACACCCCTTTAGTGCTTTCAATCATCATTGGAATTAAATTCAATCCATAGTCAGGCCTCCTTCTTTGGTAAGTTCCCTCCAACCCAAAAGGTGCACGGCTTACAGTCTGGAGTGAAGTCTAGTGGAAGCTCTCACGTCTCACCGTGGTGCTGAAATGAAAGCCTGCAGACTCACTAGGTGGCTAACATGCTAAGACCCAATTTTGCATGCTTTAAGCATTATCCGTTTTATAAATGGCATCACCCGAACTGAACCAATGGGCCCAGATCCAAGTGTGACCACTGGTGTCTTAAATGGTCTGAACCATGGTGCTGCACATGCACAGTTGCACCATCAACATTTCATTCTTCTAAAATTCTAACCACAAACAACAACAGTTCAGTACGAGCTGACTGTTGCTAATAGTCTTTGCAGTTCAGAGAGGTGGCAGGATTCACCCAGAAATGCATCTTAGCAGCACCCACCTTACTATTACCGTTGACCCTGTGTCACGCACCTCTCTACTCACCCCGCTGTCTCTGGTGCCTGAACAATATCTTTCAAACAGATGACCCACATTGGGAGCCTTACAGTCTTTACCAAGCTCAGACTCTTTTGGCAAGGTAAAAGAGATGTGAAACCTGCAAAAGAAAAGAACATTTTATGTCACCTCTTATCCTCATTTCCCTGTCGCTACAATTCATTGAACTCGGGTGATCCACCAAGGAGTCAGTTCATCAGGGAGACAGAGCTTGATCCCCAGATGTCAGTCCTTGACTAGCACCAGATCTTCCGTACACAGAATTTAAGGGTGGGCAGAGTTCGCGGAGTTCCACTTTGCGGAATTATGCGGAGTTATCAAAAAACTCTGCCAAATTCTTGGGAGTTCTGCAAGTGGAGTATCTTATACAAAAAATTAATAAACCATGCGTCTGTGGCACCTTGCCCCGCCTAATGCCTTGAGTCGACATGTAGTGCCTCAAGTCATGACGAGTGGCCAATAGACCAGTCCTCCCACACTGTCCTCCCATGTGGCTAACAAGGGGCGGTCCAAAGAAGGGAGGCAGGAGTAAGTAGTACGGTGGACACCTCTCCGTCTGCGGTGTAGCAGTGCAGATGGGGTTTCTTTCCTATTCGCTCTCAGTCTCAGTCTGACTCAAATACCTTGGTGGTACGTGATTCAACAACCCAGTTTCCCTAGTTGGACTTGGTACTCAGAGCTCAGGCGGTTGAGCCAAAATTAGAGAGATGAAGTAAGACACAATGAGCACGAAGGGAACATTAACAAGCATTTGCTATGCAATAGGTCTCGCATTTACGCATGACCTATTGCATTGCAAATAGTATGTTTCACGGATAACAGGAGGGAGGATGGGAGGGAGAAGGCACGGATTACGGGAGGGAGGGTAGGCGGGGGAGAAATCAAGGACAATGGCAATGCGGGCAGGAGAAAGTACAGACAAAGGGAGGGAAAAGAAGGCACCGCAACCGTAGGGAGCAGGGGAGTAAAGAAGGCTCCAAAGCATGTTGTGCCTGCAATAGGAGAACCTGATTAAAGAAAATTGTGCTCACAGTCTAAATAACACATACAGCGTAACAACCGAAGCAAAGGGGGCAGTCGCCATGGGAGGTGACAAATGAAAAGTAGGAGGTACTAAGGAGGGACCAACAAACCTATTGACTAATCAGAAGCCAACATTTAGGACAGACAATGACACAAGCCAATAGCCAATATGGGCGGAGAGTGGGCGGGGCTTCTATTCCCTACTCCTCCACAATAAGTCTTGCAGAGCAGCGAATGCATGCTACTATAGGCTTGACCTAAAAAGGAACATTTGTGCTCCAACTGAAACAACAAACCAATTCCAACACACATACTTCAAGATGGCCTGTGGTGACTTCACCAGTTAATTACAGGAATGGACCAGCTGAAGTCATTGATGACTTTAGAATGACTCTGGGAAGATCTCCCTAAATTCATTTGATGCAGACAGCGACAGACATGTTAAATATGGGTAACGGAGGAAACTTGATTGCGTCAGGAATTATAATATCGATTTAACAAATTAAATACAATACATAAATGGAAATATATTTTATTAAAATTGATTATAGAACGGTGGCGATTCTACTGCTTACTCTATGGTTGGTAGCGTTTATGGAGTATATTCAGCCCTCTACTCAAGCAGGGCCTTTCTTTCAGTACAATAGACAGTGCTGGCCTGCTCAGAGACACTGCAGCGAATCAATCCCACGTCTCAGATTCCTAAAGCACAGAACTAAGGGAACGGAAGGCAGTGGTGAGAGGACCTCTCAGAACTAACACAAAATTATGTGGTGTGCCACTCAGAGACCACCATCCCCCGTGTACATGATACCAGGAACGGCATGTGTTGTGCGTGCACTGAGGCCAGGGAGCTAACCTGTCAGACATCCATGGCGCTATAAAGTAAAGGACTGTGGGTATGATGAAAATGAAGGGATACATCATGCATTTCCAAGTTCAGGGAACTGCAATGTGAGGAGGGTTCAACTAAGTGAACAGCGAGCAACTGTTTCTGCGCGGTTTGTCAACAAAAGCAATATGTTTAGATAGTACTTGCAAGTCAAAGGAATATGAGAAATAAAATTCCCTGAAAAAGGGTTAAGGTAAAATATATATATACATATGCAATATTTATTGTGGGCAGGTATCGCTAGATAGCAAAAGGGCACTGCACACAGGTCAAAATATCGAAGTACAGGGACAGTTAACAATTAAAGAGTGAGTAAAAAGGGTCGGATGGATTGCTATAATGCCAGGGAGGGCCCGGGCGGTGAAAGTGCCCGAGGCGGTCAAAGGGCCCGGTGCGGTGAGAGGGCCCGGTGCGGTGAGAGGGCACTCGGCGGTAAGAGGGCTCAGGTCGGTGAAAGGGCCCAGGGCAGTGAGAGGGCTCGGGCAGTGAGAGGGCTCAGGGTGGTGAGAGGGCCTGGGGCGGTGAGAGGGCCCGAGGTGGTGAAAGGGCCCAGGCGGTGAAAGGGCCCTTTTACAGACGCATCCTAACACAGCTCAATCCACAAGGCTCTGTATTTAAAATTCAAGTTCCCTTATTAATGTCAATTTAGGTTTTAGCCAGAAGCGTTGTCTCTCAGTCTTGTATGGACACAGAGCTTTAACATTCACTTCAGGCTACTACACTTTGGTCCGTGAAACTGCAAACATCGCCTACTTGGCATAGCAAATACGTGCAAATTCAGTGCACAGTAGACACCAACGCCGAGTTAGAATAAAAGCAATAAGCACACTACATAAGTAAATTGTGGCTGCTTCTCTGATACTGTAGTTAGGTTGGTATAGTGCACACACAACAAAAAGACAGTAGAGGGTGCTCGTGGTAAATGTCGGCATTTGTAGAGTGCACAGCTACCTCCAACGGAAGTGTCCTGGCGCTGTCCGTATACCGCTTAGGAACCCTTCCTGGCTTTTGTCTGTGAAATGTCCACTCCTGGGCACCCCCAAGGTGAAGCCAGGCATCCCAGCGCTGTTGGGGCCGTTGTGGAGATTAAGCAAGCTATTGCCCAGAGTTGCAGAGTGGGGCCCATAGTTTGATACAAAAACTTAAGTTACAAAGCTTGAGCGGCAGCAGGAGGAGGCGTGGCAGCAGGGGGGAGGATAATTGCTGCCATTTGGCGGCGCGCGCTCCCGCAAGTAGATCGCTTCACGTGCACGCGTTGCCATTGATGGCAATGCAACGCGTGCACATTTTTGGCCCAAAAAGCAAGTCGATTACATGAGGTCCCCTCCTATGCAACGCAGGCGCGTTGCGTAGGCAAGACCTAAAAAGAGAAATGCGCTAGGTCAACCCTAATACTCTAGTCTTTCTTGTTGTACACCGATAGTCCCTCGTACCTCCTGGCATTGTTGCTTGCCGCTCAGCTCTTACCCAGCATCACTCAGGAGTCACCACAATAATCCAAAGTACACCGCCTTTGCCTGCTCTGCTCTCAGGAAAATGGAGTCTGCCGTTGCTTGAGCAGACAGAAAAAAGCAGTAGATGCCTGAGCTTGAACAGCAGTGTGTGCATGCGTGCAAAGCAGCAGCCCAAATTGGAGCGCTGCCGCTTCTGCCTGCAGCTGTTACCTGTGACTTCATGTGGTTGACTTGAGAAAGAATCAGCTGTGCTTGCAGATGGTGCACAGCTACAGAATTTAACACAGGGGTTGGCAGCGGCACTGTTAAACTCGGCTCTGCTACATTTGATGGAGATTTTTGTAAAACTCTGTGCTGCAACTGGGGCGTAGAGTGGAGAATCTCCGCCTATTCCGTCAGCAGAGCGGAGCCTGCCGCCCACTGTTAACACAGATTAGAGTCACTGGCCTTATGTCTACAACTGGTTTCCTTGTTGAGATGGTTCTTGTATGCTTGACGGAATCGTCGTCTGCCGAGGTTGAAGTCCACCTTGAATGGCAAGGAACAATGTACTCCACTGTTCTTCCCACACACAATTGGCTTGGAACTTGCTTTATCATGGTTGAGGATTCATCCCATTTATTGCATTCACAAGTCAATCAATCCATCAGTGTTAAGATGTTCTGCCAGTGCAATTCATATTACTTTTGTCAGGGTCCGCAAAAGCCTTTCAGAATTCCCTTTTTCTTGGGATAGTGAGGTGTCACTTTTAGATGCTTCTTGTGAAAGTCTGTAAGGTAATCCACCATTACTTTTCACTGAAATTGTAGGCCTATGTCTGCTTTCAATTTACTAACATGCCATTAACTACACAATTTATTAAAACGTTCGCATCACTTTCCCCACTGACATGGTATTCACTACTTCAACCACAAGGTATTTTATTGCCTTTGATCGCCATTGTGTGCCGCCTGTCGTTGAAACTCTCATAGAGACCTGCACCAGATCACCCGTGATCCACCAATCCCTCTGCAGTCAATCTAGCCAGGCCAGGTCCAATCAAAAGCAGGCAAGACAAGGAGAGAACGAGAGGGAGAGATAAAGCAAGTGAGAAACAGAGTGGGAGTGTAGGTGGGTAAGGAAGGTAGTGAGACCAAGATGGAGAGAGGGGGCAGAGAAAGATAAAGACAAGTCAAAGAGAGGGGAGAAATTGAGAGAGGGGAAAGCAGAAATAGAAATGAACGCAGGAGACAAAAAGGAATATATATATAGAGAGAGAGGGCAGGGAGCAATAGAGACACAGAGAAGGTGGGACACAGGTAAAGGGGAAAAGGAAGAGAGACAGTAAGAGAGGGATAGAGTCAAGAAGGAGAAAGTGAATGGGAAAGAGACTGTATGTAAGGCTATGTTTCAGGATGAACTAATATTTCACAGTTTAGTAAAGGCAAGAGCCATGGGACGCTAGGATCTTGAGCCTTCTGGTCAACAGCCTCAGTGGACCTAGGCACTCTGGTCAGCAGCTCTAATATGCATGAACTAACTGGTCACAGCAAAACTTCTGTGTCTCGTTGGACCAGATGGTCATCCCAGACCAGATGGCTAGTCCTTGTTGTGGAAACATGGTTTCTGACCACTGACCTCATCGTGAATGTCCACTCGCAAATTGGTCTGTGGCTCAGGGAACAGATGGCTGGAAAACCAGATGATGCAGTTCCAGGAAGGCAGATTTGACTACTGGGCATCCAGGGCCAAACAACTGGATTGAAGTCCAGAGAGGGGGAGGGTGCGACCCACCTGAATTGTCATGTTTGCAAGGACTTTTTGTATAAAAATACAGTTACAAGCGAGGCCGATTGAAGACCAACATGAAAGCACTAAATGTCCCTATTTGTGTATCAGTGTGAGTCCGTGGGTACGTGTATGTGATATATATTTATAAGCTTGTCATCCTTGACAGTTGTCATGCATGACAGTTGTGTCATGCTGCTACTACCTTCCAATGTCTGGCTGCTCCTGCCTTACTGCGGCATGCGGTTCTTGTCCTAAGATGACCACATACAAACTTTGCTCTCTTTTCTAGAAAGGGCATCCTAAGATTTCTGCTGCCGACCAACTCTCAGGAGGGAGCTGGGAGGAGGGGTCTTCTAGTTCCGTTGTATCTTCTTCTGGGTTCACACTGGGTCTCTCTGTTACCCCCCTTTGGTTGCACCAGGCCTGGATACATTGTCCGTCTCAGGTCACACAGTCTCAATCTGCTGCACCCCCTCCTCCCTGGGCCTGACTTTTCTTTTGCCTCCTTTGGTTTCATGAGGACTTGGTTTTGATGACGTCTGGTGGCCTCACATGGTTTGGCTTCATTGTATCCTCTTCTGGGGTCACACGGATGCACTCTGCTGCTCCCTCCTGTAGTCTCTGTGGTCACTCTGTTCTCATTAGCCTAGCTTTTCTTTCTCCTCCTTTGGTCTCTCAATGCCTTGCTCTTGTACCACCTCTGGTGGCCCAACAAGATTTTGGTCTGTTCTGTTATGTTTCAGAAGCATTATAGAGCACGCTATCATCGGAGGGCCTCTTTGAGCTAAGGACCTGTTATGATGAAGAGATGACTGATGAGTTAGCCAAGAAACTGGCTGAAAAGAAGGCTTTTTAAGTTATGTCTAAGGAACAAATGTGAAGGAACTGAGCTAAGATGTACAGGAAGAGGGTTCCAGAGCTTCGGGTCAAAACAGGAAAATCACATCCACCTTTACAAGCTTTTCTAATCTGGGAATAATAGTTTGTGGGAGGGTGAACAAAGAAAACTGGAGGTAGAATAGGTTCTCCTGGGTTGATAGATATGATATGGAGTGGTACCGTGTAGGTGATACAGGCTTGAACAGGGTGTCAATGTCAAGATCTCAATGAGGGGTAAGTTGCCACTGATCGGGTGCCAGGTAGGTATAAGGGATACTTGGTTTTAAATTAAAAGTGGAAGACCACAGAGAAAAGTCCAAATGTGGGGAGGATTTCCCAGTAATCAGAACTTCAGTTTTGCTGGTGTTTGATGACCCATGCGTTCTCTTATATGAGCGGTTCTTGCCACGTTGTCTGCTGAATCTAAATAATATTTGTGTGTCATGGGTGTATATTATAAGCCTTTGAGATTGTATAATGGTAGCCACGAATCTAACAAAAACAGTTTAAAGATTCAGAAAGAAAAAGGCCAAGGGACACTTTTTTGGATTCTGCTAGAAATAACAGAGCTAGACCACTTGACCACCGTCCCACCTATACTTGCTTCATGAAGTTCCTGAATCAGTAGATAATGGTTCACAGCGTTGAATGCTGCTGCTGTAGTAAAATCAGGTCGTTTACACTGTCGAAATCCGCAGCCATGCTAAGATGATCAATAATGCAAGGATAACAGTCCTGGTGCTCCTGTTTGGGCGAAATGTGCTATCTCTGTTGCTATTAGGTACTAGGAAACCGCAGAATTGCTTTGCCACACAGGATTCAATCATTTTTGCATTGTTTCGGGGATTCTGCTCATGCACAGAACTATGCGCAGGAAACCAGGACCTCAGTGAATTGTGGTGTACCAAAAAACTCACCTCAGTACCCAGAACCCCTATCCGACTAGCATCAGTGTCTCATTAGCTCTCCGTCCTGAAGTGAAGCTACCAATGATTAGACAACCCAGAACATGCGACTTAGGGTACTCTCAGGAATGGTGGGAATCTAGAACACTTTCATTTTTATTCTCACAACGTGAGTAATAAGAGACACGGAAATGTTTAAAATGTTTATTTTTAACTATATGGTCTAAGATGCAGTATTTTGGCTAACATAAGTAGGCATATGATTAGAAATAAAACAATCAGCATTGCTACAATTCCATAAAATACAAAGGGAGAAATCATGTTACAATGATAGTGGAAACAGGTCTTATAGCGCCTTGTGAACCACCCTCCCCTTGCCAGTAACTAGGTTTTATAGCAATGGGAGGTCTCTTAGGCTTAAATGGGGAACCCCATACCTCCAAGATCAGCAGAGGTAAATCACATCTCAGGATCAGCAAAGCTCTATGTCTCGGGAAAGGATATTCTTCCAAGTGCCCGAATCATGCATGCAATGCAATATTAAAGGCACTAGGATTTTGGTTCGGTGCAGCTGTGTGCGTGTTATGTCTAAAGCCTGGGCCGATCAACCTGAATCACAGCATACATTGTTATTCTGACATTGAAGACTTCTGCACGCAGTGTACAGACTAAGGTTGCGGTGTGATTCTAGGGATGTGAACAACAGACCGTTCTCATGTGAAGAAAATCAAGCAATTTAACTTACAACAACAGCTACCTATAGTGTTGTGTGCAAAAGCAGCAAAGTGGCAAAATGGCGTTTAAATTAAATTCTAATACGATTATGCTAACATAGCAATGTGTGCAAGCAGAGCCCTGCCCACCCAACACCCTCCCCTGATCGGACCACGAACAAAAAGGGAAGCAATTTAGGAATGCATAGTTCAATTTCGAGTGAGACAGAATCAAGTTTATAATTTGCCAAACTGAATAGTTGGAAGTGATAAGTTCGAAATAGATAAAAAGCAAAAAACAATAAAGGGACGTATACTGCCCATCAAGGAGATGGAAACAAATGGTACAAAAATATTTTCGAGAACATTACGCGTTGAAGATGGACAAGTGCCAATTCAATCCATCAGCGTATAGGCACAGTATGTTGCAACAGCCTCCAAGAGTAAGTCATTATTATCATCAGCAAACGAGTCAGCCATCCAATTTAATAAAGTGAATGAACATACATGTTCTGCGTTAGCCGTAGTCTCTAGCACCATCAGAGGACAACTTGCGTGTTCTTCAAGGTAACTTTGTGCCAGGAAGCCATGGGCTTCTGCACATACGTCCAGATTACCTAGAACTCTGTGAACAGCTGCAAAGGCCATAATCCCAGAACAGTCCAACTCATGGGCCACTAAGGGACTCATCAGTCGATCATAATCCAGGGCAGGATACGCCGTCTTTGTTAGACACAAATCCAAAGCCCCTTCAAAGTGACAATCCAGGCAATGGAAAATGGGTTGTACGCAAGTGAAGTACGAGAATCGGAAAGATAATCCATAGGCTACACTCAAGGTGGCTAGAGGTAGCGTTCCATAATATTCAAGCATCCGGTTGTGAAGCTGGAGCAGTCGGAGCAGGTTGTCTTGTGACACAGATTGTGCAGCCATTTCTGAGCAAGCAAATCAACAGCAGCACACCGGTAGCCAAGATGAAATGGTAACTCTACGAAGATGCTGGAAAAAATAGAATGAGAAAATGCTGGTATCACACCAAAACATTTTTGGGAATGAGTTTGCAAGGCCGGAACTTACAACTTTGAAAAAATGCGCCAGGCCAGCTGTTGAAGAGGCATTGAATATAGTATAAATCAAAGCGCCAAAATGAAGTGGGAGATCAGTATTTAAAAGCGCATGCACCTCGGTGCGGGTGTTAGCCACGTGAAGGACAAATGTTTCACGGGAAGAAGTAAAGGCGACTTCTCTCTGGGACAATAGAGCCCTTATTCTGCTCATCTTGTTGAACTCTGCTTTCAAGGTCGGAAGTGAAGGCCAGATGGATATGTTGAGTCTCCCATGCGGGGTGCAGGAAAAGCACATTTTTACAGCAAACTACACGTTGGGAGACGGTTACAATGTATGGAATCCCTGCCAGCATACCACAGCAATCTTCATTATTTAAAAGCAAATAACTACCGTTAGCTAACAGTGTGAGAGTTGGTGTTATAGCTGGCACTGGATTCCCTTTTAAAATGCAAGCTAAATTCGGGGCCTGAGTGTTACAAGAGCTCTGCAATTGTATGTTCTTGCAAACCAGTGAGTGATCAGGTGTGGATGTGCACTCTTCACCAGTTAAATAAACCTCTATTCCCTCTCTCAGGCACCTATTTGTGAATGGAAGAGACCAAACTTCATGGAGGTAGGCGCTACCCAATGGTTCATATCTGCCTAGGGCATAGTGTTTCATACCTTAACTGAATTTAAACAAGGGAAACAGGAGTGTTATTAACCCATGGATCAGCCAAACAGCAGAATTAGATTCAGCAACAGAAAATGATAAAGGTTCCAATTTTTCAATATGCAGTAATGAATATGTTGCATCCTTCATGGACATGAACTGTTGTTTTTCAGTTAAATTAAACAGTAAAAATAGAGAAGAGGTATTCATGTAATCCCAAAGAACTTTCCCAGATTTTAAAATGTGTAAAGTCCATGCAAACTGCATTATAGATCGTAATTGATTTTGACCATGGTACAAAACAGACACTTCATCTTGTACAATATCAACAACAGAATACATAATGTTATCTAATGTGTAAATTGTGGAAGAACGAGTATTAATGCTATTATCAACAACAGCAAGCACTTTTTCTAAATTAGCTTGATCAATAGCCCTCAGTCTAGAAGCAGTTCAACCTGAGACAATTTCCAAACTTCGTTGTAAATAGCATATATCCATCTTTTGGACCTGCCTCCTTCAGGGCCTTCAACAAAGTCATTCAAATCAACATTGTCAGTCAATTGTGATAAATGATGTTTAACTGACGCTCAAGTGGAATGTTTAAGCCACTTTTGACACAATTTACCTACAGAACAGGTAGTAACAGAATGGGAGCTTTCAAAACGGGGGTCCGCCCTAACCTCTGTGTCGCCTGGAGTGAGACCCAGAAAACGATGTTGGCAGGAATCTGAACTTTTTTGCCATAATAACCAAACATGGGGATCCAAGCCGGAAATATTGAAGGAGGTATTAGTAATTAGGGACTACAATTCATCAATAGACATGTCTGTGTGATTGTCCCATTTGGGATAAGCACCTAGATCAGGAATGGTAATAGGATTAATTTTTTAGAAGTAGCCAATCCAAAGCAAGTTGTGTGTGAAATCGTCAAATTTAAATACAACATGTGGTTAGGGATGAGACATGCAAAATTCAAAGCTTCAGTTCCTTGCATCTGCCAGCTTTTTGAACCCCAAACAGATTTAAGATCAATGGTATCTTTCCACAGCTCATAGCCCCCTATACCTAATTGATCCATAAAGAACTTCGAATAAATTACATTTGTGTGGAAGAGTCTAACCTTGGAAGTTGACTTTGCAGTCATTTTGAAATAAAAGGCTTCGGGATCAGTTTGACTAAAATCAGTAAAATAAGTAAATGTTTTCAATAGGGTTTTAGAACTACCTTCAATGGGAGCTGGGCAATCTTCCCATTGTGTAAAATTAACCACATTTCTAAATGTATTTGCTTCATGCAGGAAATGATTGCCATAGTGCTGATCGCAGAATAGGTCTGCATGACTAGCAGAATTTAAATACAAATCTTTAGCATCAAATGCAGCATAATATTTCAAATCAGAAAAAAGGGCCTCTACGGCCTGGATATCCCAATCATCAGAGCATATGTTTTGTTTAACCACATCCCCCATTGAAACACGAAGTACATTGGGGACATTTATCACCTCCTTTGGGCCAGGAATTTGACATTTTACAGCATCCCAAACAATCCCATCCAACACAGGCTAGGCAGTGATGTTAACAAAAGTCTCGTCCCTCTTCATTCTGTGTGATGAAGAGTGGGGTGCCAAAGTTCCATCAATTAATCTAATTGAAGATCTTTCTTTAAGACAAAAAAACATAACTACAAATCCAATCGATATGATCAAAAAAATGGAGAAGAGCACCAGCCAATTGTAAGTCCAAGGGGAAATTAAAAAGTGTCTTTTACACCTAACAGAAAAAATAGAAATGTTTGATGGGGCTCTAGAAGTTGTCGAGTCAGAGTCAAATGAAAAATGTGACTAGTCCATTGCAAGTGTCTGCACACCAGACAATGACACATCTGTGGGATAAGTATACTCAGTATCTTCTTGGGGACCACCAGTCGGTGGATTCAATATTGGATTAGTAACTGTAGTCATCTCAATGGCAATGTATTGCCTGTTGGTGTTAGCTGGGGCCAAAACAGAGTTTCTCATCATTGCTTGACAAGAGACCCCTAGAGTCATACTAAGAAGAATCAACCACTTGTTGTAGTTTGACATTGTCAATGGATATGTACCTGTTATCATTGCGACCAGGAAGTGGAGGTAAAATGACTGTTATTGTATCCTGCACGCCAAGAACTGGAACAGGTGCACAATAAGAGGAAGAACTCCTCCTTGTTCTCCACCTTCTCACGGACCAGGTCATCGACTCGAGGTAACCAGACAACTACCGGAATCTGAAGTACAGCATCAGTTGTGGAGGGCAAGTGTTCCTTTGCAAGACTGTCTCGAGTCTCTTGTAGGTTCTGTAATACAGCAGCATGATCATCTACGTCAAAGGGTTCGTTTGACGCCGCCATGTCTAGACCCATGTCTAGACCCTCAAGGTCCTGGACAAACATCTTCATGTCAAAGAGCATTTCGTATGGGGTCCGCCCACCCAGAGACCTTCTAGGGAGATAATTAAGTGCACGTTGTTTGCTATACACATGGGACATCCAGCTCCTGCCAGTACCTAAATCCCTAGCTGTCAAGGATTGCTTTAAGTCAAGGTTCATCCGCTCCACAACGGAATTGCCCTCAGGCCGGAATGAAGACAAAAATTTGACCTGCAACCCCAAAGACCTCATGACTTCTTTTTATGCCTTAGAGGCTAACGCCTAGCCTTGGTCAGAATGAAGGGTGCCACATGCAAAAATTCCCACAAAGACACGCAAATCCCTGATGACGGTTTGAGCATCAGCGCTGCGTTGTGGCCAGACCCATAAAAAGCATGTGCATGGATCCACTGCAACTAAGACGAACTTATACGCAGTATCAAAAGAAAAAGGACCGCATTGATCTAATTAAACATACGCAAGTGGTTTATTAATCAATCAATCAATTAATCAAGGCACTTTTAAAGTGCACTACATGCCCGTGAGGGTCTTAAGGCACTGGGGGGGCTACTGATCGAAGAGCCAGGTCTTGAGGAGTCTTCTGAAGGCCAGTAGGTCTTGGGTCTGCCGTAGGTTGGTGGGGAGGGTGTTCCAGGTCTTGGTGGCGAGGTGGGAGAAAGATCTGCCACCAGAGGTCTTTCTTCGGATGTGGGGGACTGTGGCGAGGGCGAGGCCAGGGGAGCGGAGCTGGCGGGTGGGGGTGTAGAAGCTGAGTCGTCTGTTGAGGTATGCTGGTCTGGTGTTGTGGATTGCTTTGTGTGCGTGGATGAGGAGCTTGAAGGTTATCCTCTTGTTGACAGGAAGCCAATGCAGGTCTCTCAGGTTGGGTGTGATGTGGCTGTGGATATAGAGGAGCAGACGTGCAGAGGCTTTCTGGATGCGTTGCAGCTGTCTCAGGAGCTTGGCCGATGTACCTGCGTAGAGGTCATTGCCATAGTCCAGCCTGCTGGTGAGGAGGGCCTGGGTGACTGTTCTTCTTGTTTCAGTGGTGATCCACTTGAAGATCCTGTGGAGCATTCGTAGGGTGTTGAAGCAGGATGAGGAGACCGTTGACCTGATTAGTCATGGAGAGGGTGGAGTCGAGATTGACACCTAAGTTGCTGTTCCCAGTGTTGTTGGCCACCAGTAGCCATCCCAGGCAGTAGGGATGGAGCCGAGGATGAGGACCTCCGCCTTGTCCGAGTTCAGCTTCAGTCAGCTGTTCCTCATCCATTCTTTAAGGTTGGTTTTGGCGGTGTGAGGGTCTTTGGTGAGGGAGAGGATCAGCTGGGTGTCGTCGGCGTAGGAGATGATGTTGAGGTCATGCTGGTGAGCGACGTGGGCAAGGGGTGCCATGTAGATGTCTAACGGTGTTGGGCTGAGAGATGAGCTCTGGGGTACGCCGCAGATGATCTCTGTGGCATTGGAGCAGAAGGGGAAGGCGGACGCTCTGAGTTCTACCAAAGAGGAAGGATGTGGTCCAGTCCAGGGCCTCCTCTTGGATCCCGGCATCGTGTAGGCGTGTTCGTAGTGTGCGATGGCAGACCGTGTCGAAGGCGGCTGACAGGTCCAGGAGGATAAGGGCCGCTGTTTCTCCATTGTCTAGCAGGGTCCTGATGTCATCTGGGACGGCAATGAGGGCGGTTTTGGTGTTGTGGCTGCTGCGGAAGCCGGACTGGGAAGGGTCCAGGATGTTGTTCTCCTCGAGGTATCGGGTCAGTTGTTTGTTGACGATTTTCTCGGTGACCTTCACTGGGATCGGGAGCAGGGAGATGGGTCGGAAGTTCTTGAGGTCCTTGGGGTCCGCCTTGAGGTCCTTGAGTAAGGCATTGATCTCAGCGTGCTTCCAGCTTTCCGGGAAGGTTGCTGTCTCGAAGGAGATGTTGATTACTTTCCAGAGATGGGGTGCGATGGCTGTGCTGGCTTTGTTGAAGATGTGGTGAGGGCATGGGTCTAACGGTGATCCGCAGTGGATGGTGTTCATGATCTCGCTGGTGTCCTCGTCGTTGATGTTGGTCCAGGAGAGTAGGCGGTTGGTGCAGGTGGTGGTCATGGGGGTGGTGGTTGTTGGGGAGGTCGTGGCGTTGCAGCTGTTGTGGATGTTTGCGATCTTGCAGTGGAAGAAGGTGGCCAGCGAATCGCACAGGTCTTGTGAAGGTGGGATGTCGTTGGTGTTGGAGCTTGAGGTTGGAGAGTTCCTTCATGATGCTGAAGAGCTCTTTGCTGTTGTGTGCATTGTTATTTAGGATGTCTTTGAATGAGGTCCTCTTGGCGGATCTGATGAGGTGAGAGTGTCTGCGGGTGGCGTTCTTGTGTGCTGCGTAGCTGTCCGTTTTTCATTCACGGAGCCAGTTCTTCTCCAGTTTTTAGCATATTCGATTGGAGGCCTGGAGGTCTTCAGTGAACGAGGTGGCTTTCTTGCTGGTGTGGCTGTTAGAGGGTGTCTTGAGTGGGGCGAGGGTGTTGGTGCAGTCGTCGATCCACTGAGGTTGCGGGCGGCGGTGTTGGGGTCGGGGAGTCGGCAGGTGGGATCTGGGTGAGGGTGGTGGTTAGCTGGTCTTCGGTGACTTTGCTCCAGAAGCGTCGAGGCATCTTTTGGGTGCGGTGGTGCGTGGTTGGTTTCCTGAAGGTGAAGTGGATGCAGTGGTGGTCGGTCCAGTGGGGTTCGGTTGTGTCGTTGAAGGAGATGTGGGGGCTTGCAGTGAAAATGGGGTTGAGCGTGTGACCGGCGTGAGAGTTGTCACAAGCTGTCTAAGTCCGAGTTTGGCGAGATTGCCTATCAGGGTGGTGGAGTTGGTGTCGTTGTTCTTGAGGTGGAAGTTCAGGTCTCCGCGGAGGATAAAGGGGAGGGCGTGTGTGCTGACGAAGTCGGCAATGGAGTCGCTGAACTGTGGTTGGGGTCCGGGGGGTCTGTAGACGAGGGTTCCTCTGAGGGTCGTGTTGGGATCTGTGTGGATCTGGAAGTGCATGTGTTCGGCAGTGCTAAGAGTGTCATCGGTGAGTCAAGACTCTGAGGGTGTTCCTGTGGACGATGGTGAGTCCTACTCCTATGGTACTTTCCCTGCGGGTGATCTTGTAGCCATCCGGGATGGCTATGGCGATGTCAGGTGCTGAGGCAGGGTTCAGCCAGGTTTCTGTCAGGAAGGCTACGTCTGGGAAGGTAGCGTTGAGAAGGTCCCAAGCGCGACGGCGTATTTCCGGGCTGAACAGGTGTTGAGGAGGATGCATCTGAGGTAGTTGGGTTCTTTGGTTGGCGGTTTGGAGGGCCGGATGCTTGTGAAGCTGCAGTTCTGGCAGGTGAAGGGTCCCTGGGTGCCCTTCGGGGTGGCCCATAGCAGTTGTGATCTCGTCCGGGGTTGAGTGCATGGAGGGTGCTGGCATCATAGCTGAGTCGGATGTTGTGGTGTTCATGGGGGTCAGGGGTTCTGGCGCTGGGCGCGGTCCAGGCGCGGATGGGCGCAGATGGGTTTGCCTTAGGCATGCCACAAAATCACCTGGGCTGTTATTGTAGCCCATGGCTAACCTTTTGAACTGTCTTTGTTTGCCGCCGGAGGTAAAGGCTGTCCATTGGCTACTAATCGAGGACAGGTTATGGCTAAAAAAGTCATTGGAAATGTTGTGTGGTTTTAAACCTTTTTCTCATGAGACTATCGACCAGGGCAGAACTGTGAGTATTCTGTATTGGGCATGTCCGATAATGAGAGTTCAAATGACAGTAATCCAAAACTAGGCGGTACCACCCATCTGGCTAGGTCACAGTGAATAGAGGATTATTCATGGAATACACACGTTTCAATTACACCTTGATATTCCAATTGTTCAAGGATTTCCGTGATGGGAGCCTTCATTTCCAACCGCATGAGATATCGGGGTTGTGGCTGTGGCATCGACCGCAATTGAATCTCGTGTCTGGGCGAAGGTTTATCCAACCCCACTTGAGTACTGTACAAAGCCTGAGCAAGTCCCAGAGCCCATGCTTATGGAACATTTTGTGCCTGATTCTTGGGCACTGTGTGTGCGAAACTAGGGAGGATTACCTCCTCCCCTCTCAGAGCTACCAAAACGAAAGGTGGCGGCCAGTCTGTTTCCGCTAACAAAATGTCATATGTGGAAGTCAGATTTTCCCAAAAAATCCCTTTCATTGAACGCTGTATGTCACCCTCAATTAAAAGGACTATTTCATATAGTCTGTAATGGGGAGCCACTCTTTGTGTCATCTGTCTTTACGGTGATGAACGTTTCAGTTGCTGTCGCCTTCAGATACGGACGCAGTGCTTGCTGCACTATTGTAATCTCCGCTGCGCTGTCTAGCAGGGTTAGTGCCCATGTCTGGTTCCGAAGCTTATTTTTCTGAAACTGAGGTCGTTGATGCTTAAAGTCGTCCTGCTTTCCTTCACTATTAGCTTGGCAGGGCTGCTCATGTCCTTGTGGGGTACCCCGACCGCTGCCACGTTCTCCTCCACCAGCTTGTGAGACCGATGTTTCCTGTGAAGAATGAGGAGAACGTTGATCAGAAACCTGAAATCTATCAGGAGACCTAATTCTCGCACGGTCGTGCAAATCATATGGGCGCTCAGTAGACACTGGTATTGGTGATGCAGGACGCGACCCTTGTTTCTGTTGCTTTTTCCTCCGTTTTAAATTTTTACTTTATAACTTTGTGTAGGAAAAACCCGACAGTTGTCTTTAGCAGCTTTAGCATCTGAGTTTGTGGTTGAGCTGCTGTTTTAGCAAACGGCTTAACACCCATATTACTGTAGTGAAGTGTGGCTCAATGCTTAGAGCGGCAGACCTTGATGCAGAATGCTGGCCAGGGACCAGGGTTTGATTCCCGCCTCGGCGGATTTCGGGCTTAAATTCCTCTGACTGGATATTCTCGCCTCAGTGCCAATTCTAAGCATGGGTCCCACGCTGCAACTCTGGGCAATAGCTTGCTTAGTCTCCACAAAGGCCCCCTGATACACAAGGGATGCCTGGTTTCACCATGGGATGCCCAGGAGTGGACACCCCACAAGGAAAAGCCAGGAGGGGTTCCCTTGTGGTAGGAGTACAAGCGCCGGGATGCCTCCGGGTCACTGTTCGCGCTATACAAATACGCCACATTTACATTTACATTTACTGCTGCCAATGGTCTTATAAGCCTCCGCAATAATTTTCGGTAACTGCCGGGGTTTATCGGCATCGGGGACATTGCGTAAAGCATTAGACACCTGAAAGTTAACCGCATCTCCATTGACGTTAGCAAGGATGAGATCAGAAACTACGTCAAACACTCGGACAAGTCTCATTCCCAACTCTACAGCCGCCTCCGGACAGTGTTGATCCTGAACATGCTTGATCATGGAGGGCAGAACAGTCATTGACGGTTTGCCGAAGCACTATGCATAGACTGCTGCAAATACTTTACCCCAGCTCTCACAATCTGTTACCTCTAGTACTAAGTCTTTCTGCAAACTACTTCTTAGAATCCTGTGTTTCTCCACAGGAGACGAATTAGGAAATACTGCTTCCAGTAGGTCAAATTTCTCGGCAAGCCAAAAAGGCATCTCGCCTTTTTTCCTGGGGGCGCTTGCCCATAACCAAATTTACCATGACGGGACATATTTGTATCCCGGCCAGTCCAACTGGTTGCCCCACAGCTCCAGATGCCCCCACCTGGATGTTGCGTGAAACCTATTGCACAAAAACCCTATGTACCCCAACAACGGAGAAATAGAGTTGGCGTAACTCAGCCACAGGGACTGTTAGAAAACACGGAAGCGGAGTAAACCCGGCCAGAACTGGCCAAGTGGCCCCAGGAATAGACAAGGGACCTAACTGAACCGCATCCACGGTAATGAGAAGGGCACCATTAAACCAAACTTGATGCTGCCAAGCCAAAATCGGAATTTCCTGTGTAATATATGGTGCATACACTGCAGGCACGGTTGAGTGAGTGTAAGTATGGAACGTACCATCATCCGCATTTGCAGCAGGAAACGTAACCCAAAAGTAGAAAAGCTCTAATAGGTGTGCTGCATCAGCACTCACTAAGAAAAGCACTGCAATGCCTTCAGCGGGCACCCCAAACGTTGTCAAATGATTACGAAGGGGCACTCGACTATGCGCGGCTATATCAACATCACCCATCAGGACACAGTACAGGAAAACAATCTATATAAGGAGTAGCACAAACGGGTAGTAATTAAAAGTACGAACCTTTTTTTTAAATCTTAAGCTTGAATAAACCTATGAATTATCCATAGAGGTAGGTTCATCTGTCACTGCTGTTAACCAGAAACAGGTGAGGGTGCTGTGGAGTAGTATAGATAAGATATGGAGGTGAGCAACCCAATATACCCTTGCGGGCTCGGGCAATACTTGTTATAAAGAAAAGGCCAGCAAGGGATTTTGTTTAATTGCTTATTGGTCAGCAATGTTAGGACTTGTTATGAAAATCAAGGATCCTGAAACTGTTATTAATCAGTTGCTGTAATTGATTGTTGATTTGGAATAAAGAGTCAAATAAGATCAGTATCTACCATGTTACCACACTAACATAGTAAATAACTTCAAAAACCAGGATTTTGTTTTGTCTGAAAATTATTATTTGTTTTCAAGGCAAAAAGTATATACAAAACAGAAATATTTATATAAAATAGGGTGCATACACAGATATTGTTTAGATATTCAAGGTACAGGTTATTATCACCTTTGGTCTATCTAAACAGAAGATCCAAACTGCTAATACAACATAACATAATGATTCCAACTAAAAAAGAAGAAAATCAAAAAATGGTACATTGAATCATGTGCAGAATTGGACTAGAATGTCGACGTTTCGGTCTTTATAGAGTTTTCATAAGACCATCATCAGGACGATATAATTCAACATACAGTAGATGACCCTTTTTAGTCAGAATATAAAGGTCTTCCCTCTGTTTCAAGGAACGTTAGTGGTTCCAATGGTTTTGGATAGCAGGAAGGGTAAGTCTTTTTATACCCGGAATACTTGTGCTCTTGAGTTGATAGAAATTCAAGTAGTAGCTGGACCGCAACCTATTCGAGTTAAGCTAACCTTAACTCGAATAGGTTGCGGTCCGGCGCTTTCTTCATTAACTGAGATTTTCCTGCCTCGCCTTGCTAATTTTGGAAATTCGAATTGTGGTTTTCCCAGTGATCTACAAACATTGGATCCCCAGCTACTACTTGAATTTCTATCAACTCAAGAGCACAAGTATTCCGGGTATAAGATCCATTAGATCCATTAGAGGATAGAATTCATAGGCAGATCATGTTGATCCATCACAGGAGGAATCAACATACACATCCTATAGATGCCAACAGATTATTTCTACAAAAAAAGTAAGAAATCCTAAGCAGTAAGAGTGCCTCGAGGTTACAGCATATAGTGACATTACTTCTCCTCTGTGCAGAGGTAGTACGGTGCACTAATCCCTCCAGAGTTGTAGAACGTTGAAGATGGACGGAGGCAGGGACTGTGTGTCCATTGATCCAAGGTTCTGGAGTAATGATGTGTTTTTAAAGTTGCAGATGTATTGTGTGCTAATCCCACCAAGGTTCTAGAGCAGTGATAATTGTGATTACAGTGTTAGCAGTTGCGTGCTAATCCCACCAAGGTTCTAGAGCAGTGATGATGGTGATTGCAGTGTTAGCAGTTGTGTGCTAATCCCACCAAGGTTCTAGAGTGGTGATGATGGGGCTTGCAGTGGTATGTGTTAATCACAGCTAGGTTCTAGAGCAGTGCTGCAGCTTGTAGGCAATTTATCATTGTTGTAAATAAAACTGACAATACCCATTTTAATGGTACACGGTTTAATGACCCTAAAAGGATGAGTTTGCCTGGCTGGAATTCACAGTTCGGTCTTGCAGGTTACACAGATGCCACCAGTGAGCACTTTCCTCACTGAACCCTCTACAGGCAATAACATTACAAACATATATATATTTTTTTGGGGGGGTGGGGGGAGAAAGTGGTTTGGTGTTCCAGAGTTCTACAGCAGTGATGGTGGGGTTTGCAGTGCAGAGATTGTCTGCTAATCCTTCCAAGGTTCTAGAGGATTGGCGACAAGGTTTGCAGGTGTGCTAGTGTTGTGGGTGCTGGCAGGAATACACTTGACGCCAATTAAGAAGGTATTTAATAAGTTTGTAGTACATACCCCACCTGGAGTAGATATAACCTGTTAGTCAGCCCGGAGCTCCATTAACTAACCATTGTGCCTAGAAGACCGGCGCCTTGGCACTTCATGGCCTCCCGTGGTGCATGCTGGTCTCACTGAGCTATCTGCCTGCCTTAGAACCTCCACATGCCTGGCATAAAATATGAAAGGCACTTTCGGATATCGTTAGAGCTGTGACTGTTGTGTATGAACAGTAACTCACACTGAGCACTAATCTGCAGTCGCTGTTCTTTATATGGCACCTTATGTCAAATGCAGGCCTTATGTGATTTTCATCCTTTGTTCCTGTAGCTGTCATTGCTCTTTAATACAAAGATGATTTTTGTATTATTACAGGTGTAAAAGTGGTAAGGCTCAGGGCCCAGAGGTGAAGAAATATAAAGGTAAATATCACTGTGATGATTATCTGTTTATGTTACAGTTCATGAAAATGGTATGGATGGTTATATGCTGTATAAAGCACACAGGTGCTTCTATAACAAAATATTAACCTATGATCACAGAAAAGACAAACTATTATCCAATTTAGCTCAAGCCACTACAAACAAAGTTATAGAATCACTTTTCTGATGGATACTTCTAAGTGAATTTTCCTAACTGTTTCAATATTTCCCATCGTCAGACTGGATCTAGAAAATTACAAACATTACCCTGCTGTGCCGGTAGGAGTTGCTGTGCGGCTTCTCACCAACATCGGTGCGCTCCAGAAGTAACATGCAGAGTTGCATGCAAGTGTACCCATGCATGCTGATGTTCTGTCTGTTTACAAGACCAGTCAATCAAAATTCTAAAGTAAATCCACTGTACAAGGGAAAATGTCACCCCCTAAAACTACAGGATTCAAGTCCTGTAGGGATTGTCGCAATCAAATGTTCAGGCTGGACTGTTCCCACAAGTAACAGGGTCAAGACTGATATGCATATGGCTGGGTCCCAACTGGGGTTGTGTGGTGAGCAAAAGAATTATGGATTAAACCTAGGGGCATATTATCAAGGGGGGTTATCTCCGCTTTTTTGGCTTTAAAAGCCAAGAAAGCGGAGATAAAATTATCTCCCTATTACCTAGCAGTCGCTAACACCAGTTAGCGACAGCTAGTAGGAGATAGCGACCATCTTGGACCCCACTTTGCATGTCAGTGATATTTATCACTAATGACATGCAAAGTGGGTGTGCCAAGATGTTAGCGACTGAAAACAGTCGCTAACATCCCTATCTCCTATTACCAACTTTTGGAGATGTTCGCGCTAAGCGCGAATATCTCCAAAAGCTAACACCTGCCCTGAGCAGTTCTTAGCCATGTTATCCAATGGGAGGTGGATAACATGGCTAAGAGCATTAGCTCGGTAATGCATGAATATCGCTGACTTTTCAGCGATATTCATGCATTACGGCAATTTTTATCGCATTTGCGATAAACATTGGTAATACCAAGGTTTATTTGCGGTAAAAATCGCCACAGCTCGGCGGTAAATTTTTGTCTCTAACCAAGCAATAGCGATAATTATCGCTATTGCTTGGTAATATGCCCGCTAGATCCTTGTGACTGGGGGTGAATGTTTGCATTGTCCAGCATTCCGTCCATCAATTGTTTCTCTTGCATATCTGTAAATCCTGGGCATGGTTTGGGAGGATCTTTTGTCACAGCAGCATAGCCGGGTCCTGTAACCAAGCATGCACAAGCTTTATCTTCATGCTTAGAGAATGAGCTGCGTCAGTTGACTGCATTTGATCTCCCTCCTGAAGTTGTTGATGTTATCTAGACAGCCAGGCGTCCCTCCACGCAATCAGTATCTGCCTGCCATTGGGACAGGTTTGTTGTGTGGTACTCAGCAGATTGACCCACTTCAAGCCAAATTATCCAAAGTATTGCTTTTTGTGTTGTCCGTAGCCCAGCACAGACTTCTTTTGGCACAGTTAAAGGTTATTTATCAGCTCTTTCGGATGTTTTGGATTTGCCAGATCAGCTCTCTTTATTTCAACCACCTGTTGTGTTGCGTCCTTAAAAGGTTTATCTTTACCTTTCATCATGCCTCAGTGGGATCTGATCTTGAGGGCAGATTTACTAACATTTCACTTTATGAAGTGGTGCAAGGCTGCTTTGCGTTAAAGTTAAATGCTCCATATTTACAAAGGTATGACACATTTCTGCTGCCTACTTGTACTGGTCCACTGTATGCTGCCTAGAATCAATGCAGATCCCCTTGCACCATGGTGCAATTGTGTCTGCATTACAACAATATTTAAAGGCATTTCCTTTTTTCTATTTGTGATGCAGACTGTATCATACGTAGAAATAGGAATTAACCAAAAGAAATAAGGATATTTTTCCTCGTTATGCCTAGGTCTGGGAGGTGCACGATATTGACCCATTCTCAGGTTTACAACTCCCTTTAAATCTGGGATTTAGCTCAAATCTGTGGGTTGATGCATGAGAACATCCATACTCCACCCATGGAACGCCTCCCTACCACAAGGTAACGCAAGGCAGTGATATGCACTACCTTATGTTACTTTGGGTTTGCGTGGTTCAGGAAATCCCACTAAAAGACCTGTGTTGCCTTGAAAGAACTTGAGTCACATAAGGGCAACACAAACCCTTAGTAAATCTGCCTCTTAGTTCTCACATTCCTATTGTGTACTCCCTTTGAACCGCTGCAGTTGTCCACTGTGGCTTTTCAGTCTGAAGACAGGTTTCCTCATTGCCATAACATCAGCACGAAGCAAGAAAAAGCTACAGGCTCTCTCTGTCAACCCGCTTCATAAAACATGCGACACGGCCAAGCTTGCATTGAGGATGCAAGCCTCTTTTCTCTTCTTTTGCTGTTGGGTAAACATCATCCATCCGGCATTCTTTCCTCCACCTTCCCACATTAAAGAAGAGGAGAGGCTCCATCTGCTGCACCCAAAAAGAGCCCTCAGCTTTTAAATTGATTGTACCAGGGAACTTTGCATGGACAATCAGCTCTTTTTTGGATTTATTGGAACAAAGAAAAGAAAAGCAGTGAGCAAGAGGGCCATCTCTCACTGGATTGTTCTCTGCATCACAGTCTGCTAATCACTGGCTAAGAATCAGACACTAGAAAGATTGCTGGCTCATTCCACCATAGCCAAGGCTGCTGCTACTACTGCGCTGACACACAGAGTGCCTGTATAGATATTTGCCAGGATCTTGGGATTCACCTCATACATTCATGAAGTAATACTCTCTGGACAGCCAGGTCTGTCGAGAAGGGCACTTTGCCCGATAGTCCTGCAGGACTTTATGGTTTGAGCCAGTTCAAGACCCACCACCTGGGAAGTATTGCTTGGTTATCTACAGGTGAGGAATCTGTGATTAAAAGTATAAATCAGAAGAACAAGTTACTTACCTTGGGTAAGTCTTTTCTGGTGGAAACTCTGTAACCACAGATTCCTCATCGACTCTCCCAGATCCCTGTTATTTTAATTAAGTTTTATTAGATTTTGTCACAAAACATACATCAATTGAAACAATTCCCATCTCCCCCAATCGTACACCAGTGGGTTCTTACAATGGAATGCTAGGTACTGACCCCAGAATGATCATGGTCGACATAATACAACCTTGTAAAGGCCAATTCTATCCGCTGAGTCCGAAGTGCACTAAGGGAATATGGAAGTGAAATTTAACTCCCCCCCCTCCTCCCGGTTCCCACCATTGGTGCATTGTTATCAGGACAGTCGTTGTGGGTCTGAAACACAGGAATCGTCAGTCAAGGAATCATGCAGTGTACCTGTCGTGTTATAGGGATGTATTGCAGTCATTGTGTCAGTCTTCCGGGTCGCGTCGTATATCGTAGTCACGTAATGTTTGTACCAGGGGCTCCCATGCATGCGCAGTCTCTAAAGCCCTGTCGTTCTGCTGCCGCCGTGCCAATTGGAATCTCAATGTGCTCTCTCCACCAGCCCATTTAAGGAACTCATTGCGCCACTTAGCATCTGTTGGACCTGTTTGTGCCTTTCAGTGCCGTGTGATTTCATGCTTCGCTAGGATAAGTCCCATATCTATGAATTTGCTAGTGACCTTGTTTTAGGGGTATACGGGAACCAGTGGAGGACCCCAACAGCCATGTCAAACTGTAATTTGCGCTCTGTCACCTTGTTAAGAGTATCCCCCACTGATTTCCAATAGAGGGCCAAGCTAGGACAGGTCCATAGCATGTGGTCAAGCTCCACTCCCACTGCTTTACATCTGGGGCAAGCCGCGGAATCTACAGCAAAGTATTTTTTGATCTTTCCCGGGGTCAAGTATGCCCGGTGAAGGAGATAAAAGTGAACCAGCTGAAATCGCGGATTGGGCGTGCTCTTCCAGGCCCGGCGCATCAGCTGTGCCCATACTGTCTCGGGAATTTCTTTCCCTAAGTCAGCTTCCCATTTATTCCTAAGCGTCTCTAGTGGTGGCAACCCCTCATTAAGCTCCCAGATCCCTGTTATGTGAACTGGATGCCTTTCTCCCTCTTAAAAGGTCCCTAGTCTAGAGATATGCACACTGGTCAAACAGTCTGCTATTAGGTATGTATCTGGGGTGCACACAGCCTAGAAAGCAACTGGCTTCAGTACGTATGGGTAGGGCTTATATGCAGATATGCATGCCACTTCCGGAGGGGAATGTTATTGGTGAGGAGCTGTACGATGCGACATACTGACGTTGAGGAGTACTATATGAAAATGTGCAGATTTAGTCTGACGCCTATGGAATATTCAAAAGGTAATCAATCTGCAGTCAGACAGAGTATCCACCAGAAAGAGTGTTACCGAAGGTATGTAACTTGTTCTTTAATATTAATGTGCACTCAAGTCCAGTATATTACTTGATTTGTGTCTGAAACCTTTGTCTTTTTCTGCCTTTCAAATAAAGCTTTTTATTCTTCTCTTTCTGTTTAAATCATTCTTTCCCCTTGTACATTCATTCTAAGTTTATCAGAAATTCCAATGCAGTAATTTCACACCTGAATTTACTGATAATGCTAAGAGCGGTAACTGCGGGTATTCAGGTATTGCAGTATTCTAAAATTTTTCCTATGGAATGCGACCTTACTTCAGATATTGGTCTTTGCTGCATTGAGAAGTCCAACATAATTGCAACGTAGTTTATTCAATTAGGGGAAGCATAAATTAGCAGTGAAAGGACCATGTGTAACGTAAAGCGCACAAGTACTAACCAATAGGTTACAGTACAAACACCATAACATAATCTACTTTCCGCAGATCTAGAGCCTACACTAACCTAGCACATTCTCTCTCTCCCCCTCCTGGTTTGAAATGGGGACCTTTTTGACTTGGCAGTAGAGTTCAGCAAGATATTCTGTCCTAGTGTTTCTACCCGCTACATGAACCACACACTCATCCTTTTGATTTTGCTATATACTGGATCAGGTAGGGCCCTTCTCCTTAAAAATTGGTTGCTCCTGGCATCGCTCTCTCAGGCAGCTGCATGTCTCTGGTAGATACTCAGGCAATCATCACCCTGGGCTTCTCCTTCTGGACAGTTGTTTTCTCTACAGAACCATGAAAAATACTGGTTCACCGATAGAATATTGATGTTGAAAATATTGCTGTTCAAAAAGTCGGAAAAAATATAGACTACAAAAATATCGACTCCCATAAGTACAAAAATATTGAATCAAAAATATTGATGTAAAAAAATGGAGATGTAAACAATATCGATATATATATATACTAGCAGCCCGTCCCGACAATGTCCGGGTATGAATTGCTGCCGGCCAGTAGTATATTGTTTTGTAGGATTTCGTTTCAATAGCATTTCTTATCTGTGACATCCCTGTGAAACGCTCCGATTCACAGTGCACTGCTGATGCACTTAACTCCTTAAGAGCGTCGAACGTTCAGCGCCCAGTGCTGAACGTTCGAATAACGAGTGGTGGCCCGTCGGCCAACGGTCGTGCGCAGCACTGGCAAAGTAGTGCTCGCGACGACCGTTGGCCGACGGCAGCACTTAAAGGGTTAAGAGTGCACGTTCAGTAGTGTGTGAACTCGAGTTTCCCTACTTTATTTTTCCTTGCAATATTATATAGCGCGAACTCGACAACATGGCATGAGCACAATTTACATGTCAGAAGAACACATTCATTTGTGGTAGGCACTGGGAGACAAAGCGATTTGCCTGGAATCACAGGATGTTGAGCTGATGCCGAGATTCGAACGTAGCTCCCCAGCTCTAAAGTTCACAATTCTAGAATTTGTGGCGGGAGGTGTGTCTAAAAGTGTATGTCGGTGCTGGGCATCAATGAGAGAGACCTGTGCATTTTTCAAATCGGTGGTGAAAAAATATGAGTATGTTGCTGGAGATGTGGGCCACCGTGCCACCAATTTACTTACCGGGGGAGGGTAAACACCAATTATTCCGCAACTTTCTTTCCGCATACCATCACTCCGCATACTCTCATTACGGAAGTACCATGACTCCGCAATGCCATTATAACGCATGGCATTACATTTTATATGCTTTTACCACGCATACATTTACAACGAAATTCGTTGTAAATGCATGACTGGTAAAAGCATGTTTTTTTTTAATGTTTGGATAAGGTAAGTATGGGTATAGGGGTATATGTTTTGGGGTACCTAGGTATATGTTTTGGGGTGTTTGGGTATTTTAAAGGTTCAGCTATAGTTTTGGGTTATGGGGTACAGGGGTAGTTTTAGGGTTTAGGGATAGGTATGGGTTTTGGGGTACAGGGGTATTTTTGGGGTTCAGGGCTAGGTTTGGGTTTTGGGGTATAGGGGTATTTTTAGCGTTCAGGGGTAGGTTTGGGTTTTGGGGTACAGGGGTATTTTAAGGGTTCAGGGCTAGGTTTGGGTTTTGGGGTACAGGGGTATTTTTAGCGTTCAGGGGTAGGTTTGGGTTTTGGGGTACAGGGGTATTTTAAGGGTTCAGGGCTAGGTTTGGGTTTTGGGGTTCAGGGGTATTTTAGGGTTCAGGGGTAGGTTTGGGTTTTGGGGTACAGGGTAATTTTTATGGTTCAGGGCTAGGTTTGGGTTTTGGGGTACAGGGGTATTTTTAGGGTTCAGGGGTAGGTTTGGGTTTTGGGGTACAGGGGTATTTTAGGGTTCAGGGGTAGGTTTGGGGTACAGGGGTATTTTTAGGGTTCAGGGCTAGGTTTGGGTGTTGGGGTCCATGGGTATTTTTAGGGTTCAGGGGTAGGTTTGGGTTTTGGGGTACAGGGTATATTCATAGGGTTAAGATGGGTTAGTGTTTAAGGGTGTTGGGGTATTTTAAGGAGTAAGGGTGGGTTATGATTATGGGGTGCAGGGGTATTTAAAGGGAGCAGGGTGGACACCCGGAGCTGGAATGTACAGAACCTGGGAAGAAAAAACTATGAAATATTGGGTACAACGCTCGCTTTTTTTCCGTAATCCCGCGCCCTCACACACCCACGCCCCCAGCACATACCCACAGCACACGATATGAGACATGGCATGAAGGGCGGAACGTACCACACCCCCCCAGCGTTTGTCACGCCCTCAGCGCACGCCCACAGCACAACGCAGACACGCCCACAAGGGACTAGTTTGCTCGCACGGTTCTTTTACCTTTTAAATGTATATGGTGGGCGTCTGCAGAGCCTATGTCCTTCTGCTGCAACTGCCCTTTCCAACGCTGTATTAGGTGTTGTGATTGGTGCTGTGGTTCCTGAGATTACCCGCCTCAAAGGGTTGGGCTTTCTCTTTATTATATTAGTATGGATATATATATATATATGATCGAATCAATTTCATTTTGATAAATCTGAGGGCCCTTCCCAGCCCCTGGATGCCTGATGGATGTTCTGTTCTCTTCCAGGATCCTATCAGAAGGGGGGCTGCTGCTGCTGCTGGCGCCAGTAGGAACCACCACTTGGAACTACCTTCCTGCCTGGAGGGCCCAGTGAGCTGGCCCCTGGCCCAGCCTTGCCCCCCCCCCCATCTTGCTGCATTCTTGCAAGGACTTTTTGCTGGACCTTTGTTTGCCTATAGCGCTGGGAGCGCTTTAATTTCCCCTTATTGTGCTTGGGAGTGCCGTAATCAGTCCTCAAGCGCTGCATTTGCTTTCTAAGCACCTGAGAGCGCTGTAATTATCTGTCAAGCGCCTGGGAGTGCTTCGATATGCCACAAGCGCTTGGGAGCGCTTTATCGTGTCAGTAGCCCTGGGGGCCGCCCGCCGCCCAAACCGGAAGTCAGGCAGGCCGGGGGCGGGACGACTCGACAACAGGAAGCCCTGGCGGGAGCCCACCCCGCGCTGGGACGTGCTGGCGTAAGGAGGAAGGCTGCCGGCGCTCGCGGGGCTCCCGAGAGGAGAGCCCCGCACCAAAGAGAGAGACCTGCCGCTGAGGAGAGGAGCCCCCGCCACAGCAGCCCGGTGAGTGTGGGCCTCTGGGGGCTCAGCAGTGGTTCAAGAGCGGCCCCGGATGGTAGAGGGCCGCTCCATCATTCAGTAGCAGCACTCCGTGGGCATTATTGCTTAGAGCCACGAGAGACTCTCCAGTTGTTCACGGGTCCCCCGAGAGGGACCCCACCGCTCCCCCCACACCGGGCACGATCCTTGAAGAGCCCCAGGGGGCTCAGGGGGCATATTGTTGACGAGCCCCGAGAGGCTCGTAGCGGCATATTTATTTGGAGAGCCCAAGAGGCTCCTGGGCACCACTGGAGTTTCGAGCCCCCTAAGCGGGGCTCCTACATTGCGGGGGCGATTTGGTTAGAGTCCACGAGGCTCTTGGGGGTGCATTTTGGCCATTTCCAGAGTTGCTCTGCGAGAAAGCAGGCAACTCCAATGACGGCGCATTTGTTCTTCGAGCCACGAGGGGCTCAGCCGCCGTTATTGTTTTTGAGAGCCCAGGGAGGCTCAGGGGGGCATTCGTCTGGCGGGATAGAGCGGCCCCGGAAGGCAGCGGGCCGCTCCCACCTTGCCCCACCTTGTTGTACAGAGGCAGGGAGGCTCTAGGGTGCATCACTTTGTTTAGAGCCCAAGAGGCTCCCCCGTGGCCCCCATCATTTTCACACAGCTGCCCAGCACTTGGTGGGCAGCTGCCACGTTTAGGCACCCCTGACTTTGGGACACAGGGCGTCCAAGCCCCAGAGAGGCCAGTTGGCCTAGGGACTACCACAGGTTGTGGCTAATGTGATTTTTGCGCAATTGTGTTCTTTGATACACCGCTTAATGTATGTTATGCATCATGTGTTTTCCTTCCCTACACCTCTGAATGTGTTGTGATGCATCATGTGTAATGTGCTTATTCCCCTATAGGTATTGGGATACTTAGGTGGTTGTTCTTGCTAGTACAGGTGGTGCTAGTGAGGTCCTGGTTCCCTGCGGGACCTTTTCCTAAGATGGGTAGGGTTGCCTAGGTGGTACTTACCTGTTACCAGTGATTACTGGTTGTGTGCTTTATGTTCTATTTTGTGCTACAGTGATTATTATTATTTCTACAGGTGCTAATTCTACCAAGTACTAAGTTCTAAAAGTGCTGATTCCTGACAGTGGTCCAAGTAGCCCTTTCTTGTACATATCCCCTGTAAATTCTGCCCGTGCCTGTTGGCACATTGTAAAGTGTGTGTTTTATCTAATGTGTTTTGGTGTAATACAAAGGCTATTTTTATACATAACCTTGTGTGGAGTTTCCTTTGTGGTGGGCCTTGGGTGTTGTTGCTGGGGGTGCGTGCGCAAACACTTAACTCATATTGGCTCCAAGTTTAGCCTTACTGCTTGTGCTAGGTTGCCAAGGGGGTGAGCAGGGGTTATCTTGGCGTGTACCTCCCTTGCCCTGACGTGGAAGTGGTGGTCTCTGACTGACTTTGGCGCAAGCCCTGGCCAGCCAGGGATCCCATTTCTAACATTGGCAGCAGCGGAAAGGATAAGGATTCGTGTTTACGTTGTACCGCAGTGGCAACTGGCCGCACTACAAAACTCTGCATTTTAGATAAATCACATTTTGGGGATTATTGTTTCTAAATTGTTCTTAATGTCATTTCTTGGGAAATGTGTTTCTTGTACACTGTGAGTTAGGTGTCACTAGCTCTGGGTGGTTTTTTATCCCCTAAATGCAGTTTGAAATTTCTGGATTCACCAGAGGGTGGGATCCAGTGGTAGCAGCGTAATAGTGTCCAGTACATTTGTTCCCCGCCCCACGCCCAGAGTTTGGTACCTGTGTCACGTGTGGTCAGGTTGAGAAATAAGGGGTGGTAGAAACTGCCTTACTAGTCCGAGGGGTGGGTTGTGTGTGGATGAATGGTGTGTGGCACTAGACAAGTGAGTGTGAGTTCTCTGGGATGGGGAGCTTGCCGAATAAATGGATGTGTATTGGATTTCAGGGGTGTGCCTGAAGCTCAAGGGAGTTCCCCTGCCCCTGTGCCATTGTGTTATTTGTTGGGGAGTGACCCTAAGGAAAGTTCTGGTCTTCCAGCCCGGTGGTGGAAGTGGCTCAGAGGAGCACAAGCCTGGTCTCCGTAGTCTGGGTGTTTTTTTTGGGGAACACCAGGTGAGGGAGCCTAGCATGTCCTTATGGAGCGTCCTTTAAGGGAGATCTCCCAGTGTGGAGAGAACGTGGAGCGCCTGTAAGCAGGACTCAAGTAGTTCTGTTGTCTGGCCGTACAGCTCCAGTTGGGAGGGTGCAGAAGTCCAGATGGAGGGGTGCAAGGAGGATAGGTTCCCCAGTGGAGTAACCAATGGGTCAGGGGCCAGCCAGAAGTGTTGTGTCGCCAAGGAGTGACCATGGGGATGCCACTTCTGTCCTAAGTGTCAGGCAGACTTGTACACGACACATTAGTCATGTGTCACCCTCAAGGAAGTCCTGGTGCGCCAGGCATCTGACCAAAGGGTACGTCCCTCGGTTGGGGAGCTTGCTGAATACTTGTGTGCTCTTGTTTTGCTCAGATACCTAAGTCCCGTCTGTTGAACTTTTCCCAAGAACGTCTGCAGAAGTGGAGCCTGCTTTTGATTTCTGTGGTCTGTTTAGAGACAGAATTTTGGAGTTGGTAAGGTTCTGGGAGAAGAGAGGCATAGGGGATGGAGTGATTCCAAAAGGAGGGGCTGAGGTGTCTTCCAGCCCAGTGTGGTGGAAGAGGTTCAGTGTAGCCCAGCTAGGTCTCGGTGTAGGGGCTCACGTCTTGTCTCAGAGGAGTGGGTGGGACTGCGTGTCTCCAGGTGCCCGAAACCCAGTCTCAGGGCCCGGAATGTTTCTGAAGGGAACGTCAGGTCGGGGGCCTAGGCTGTACCAATAGGTCATTTGAGGAAGATCTCTCAGAGTGTTTGAAGATCGTGGAACATCGGTGAACAGGGTTTCAGTAGTTCTGGTGTCTGGCAGTACTGCTCCAGGTGGGAGAGTTGTGTTCTGGAGGGTGCTTCAGAAGTAGATGTAGGGTGGGGCATTCTTGCCCGTGACCCCTGGTCAGCCTGAGGGTGCAGACCCTAGGTTGAAGGATCAGTGGTAGTTTGGAACTACACTGAGAAGAAGGGTGGAGAATGGCTATTGTATGCCAGGGGTTACACCCCCCCACTCTGTGGATTGGCAGGGACCAGTGATATCTGGGTGGCCTAGGGCCTGGTCCTAGCCGTGGACAACTAAGGAGTACCAGTGGGGTAGCCTAGTTTGGCCTGTTTTTTTTAAGTATGTGCTAGTCTTATGGATCAACGTGGCGTAGAACCAGAGGGTGTCCCTGCTGTGCGGGCCCGCATCCGTGTTCTATCGCCCCAAGCAGGGAAGTCCATCACGGTGGTGATTGGTCTCCCCTGCGTTTTTGGCTGGAAGGGGGTTGTGTTGGACTTGGCCCTTCTGGCAGGTTCACCCCTAAACCTTTTGCTTTTAATGGTGACCCTGTAGTAGTGAGTTTTGGGTTCTGCTCACTTTCACTGTGTCCCAGTGGAAAGTGCGTGCGCACTCTGAGTGCGTGGAGTAAGGTTGGCCTGCCGTCCCATAGGAATGCATGGGGAATGTCTGTGTCCCTGGTAGTTCCTGATGCGTGGTATGTGCTAGTCTTATGGATCAACGTGGCGTAGAACCAGAGGGTGTCCCTGCTGTGCGAGCCCGCATCCGTGTTCTATCGCCCCAAACAGGGAAGTCCATCACGGTGGTGATTGGTCTCCCCTGCGTTTTTGGCTGGAAGGGGGTTGTGTTGGACTTGGCCCTTCTGGCAGGTTCACCCCTAAACCTTTTGCTTTTAATGGTGACCCTGTAGTAGTGAGTTTTGGGTTCTGCTCACTTTCACTGTGTCCCAGTGGAAAGTGCGTGCGCACTCTGAGTGCGTGGAGTAAGGTTGGCCTGCCGTCCCATAGGAATGCATGGGGAATGTCTGTGTCCCTGGTAGTTCCTGATGCGTGGGGTATGCAGGCTCGAGTCTGGTATGTGTGGACTCGTGTGATTGAATGCTGCGAAATGATGTATGCGGCGTGTATGTGTCTAGTGTGGAAGTGCCACTTCTAGACATGGCTGTGCATGTGCTGTAAAGGTGCTGTAAAGGTGCTGCGTGTGATTGGCTGGAGCTGGCTGGGATGCCAGGCTCCATGAGTCATGATGGGTCTGCCCGGTGGTGAGTGTGGAGATCTGCATGCTGATGGCTGGGGAGGAGTGCACCTGGGTCCTGAATGGGGCTGGGCTTTCCCCACACAATGCTGGCTCCGCCCCCTGTGGTGCGTCTAATGTCCCTAGCCCTGCCAGTGAATAGAGTGAATAGAGTGAGGGGCTGAGCACATCAAGAGTGCTCACAAACCAGCTGCGACTGGTTTTTCCCCTTACCCTAAGCAAAGACAAAGGGATTTGCTGTATAAAAAGGGGCTGTGTCCCCTTACAAAATGTTCCTGTTTACCAACTTGAATCCTGCCAGGGGCGTGCTGCTGCTTGGGCCCAGGGGAAGGCTTGCCTCCCTGGGCCCTGCCCAGCCCCTGGATGCCTGATGGATGTTCTGTTCTCTTCCAGGATCCTATCTGGAGGGGGGCTGCTGCTGCTGGCGCCAGGAGGAATCGCCACTTGGGACTGCCTTCCTGCCTGGAGGGCCCAGTGAGCTGGCCCCTGGCCCAGCCTTTCCCCCCCCCCATCTTGCTGCATTCTTGCAAGGACTTTTTTAGCCATGTCTGAACTGGGGTGGCAGAGTGGGCTAAAGAACGGTGATGGATTAAACCCAGATCTTTTGAATTGGTGTGACTGTTTGATTGATTTAGATGCTCCGTCCATCACCGCCCTCTTTTGTACCGCTTTTGGCCGCCATAAGTGTGGCAGGGTAGGCTCAGACGTGAGTCCCTTGCCCACTTTGCCACTGGATTCAAGCAAGCCGGGCTGAAGAAGGCTGGAATGCCAGAAACCGGTCCTCGGAAGCTTGTTTCCGGTCCAGGGAAGACATGGCTTGGCAGTTCGGGCTAGACTGTTCCCATGAGGCACAGGGTCAGACTGATTTGCATTTAGCCATGTCTCAACTGGGGTGGCAGAGTGGGCTAAAGAACGGTGATGGATTAAACCCAGATCTTTTGACTGGGTGTGAGTGTTTGATTGATTCAGATGCTCCGTCCATCACCACCCCCTTTTGTACCGCTTTTGGCCGCCATAAGTGTGGCAGGGTATGCTCAGACGTGAGTCCCTTGCTCACTTTGCCACTGGATTCAAGCAAGCCGGGCTGAATACGGCTGGAATGCCAGAAACCGGTCCTCTGAAGCTTGTTTCCGGTCCAGGGAAGAGATGGCTTGGCAGTTCGGGCTAGACTGTTCCCATGAGGCACAGGGTCAGACTGATTTGCATTTAGCCATGTCTCAACTGGGGTGGCAGAGTGGGCTAAAGAACGGTGATGGATTAAACCCAGATCTTTTGACTGGGTGTGAGTGTTTGATTGATTCAGATGCTCCGTCCATCACCACCCCCTTTTGTACCGCTTTTGGCCACCATAAGTGTGGCAGGGTATGCTCAGACGTGAGTCCCTTGCTAACTTTGCCACTGGATTCAAGCAAGCCGGGCTGAAGACGGCTGGAATGCCAGAAACCGGTCCTCGGAAGCTTGTTTCCGGTCCAGGGAAGACATGGCTTGGCAGCTCGGGCTGGACTGTTCCCATGAGGCACAGGGTCAGACTGATTTGCATCTAGCCATGTCTGAACTGGGGTGGCAGAGTGGGCTAAAGAACGGTGATGGATTAAACCCAGATCTTTTGACTGGGTGTGAGTGTTTGATTGATTCAGATGCTCCGTCCATCACCACCCCCTTTTGTACCAGCCTTGCCCCCCCCCATCTTGCTGCATTCTTGAAAGGACTTTTTGCTGGACCTTTGTTTGACTATAGCGCTGGGAGCGCTTTATTTTCCCCTTATTGTGCTTGGGAGCGCGGTAATCAGTCCTCAAGCGCCTGTGGGCGCTGTAATTATCTGCTAAGCGCCTGGGAGCGCTTTGCTATGCCACAAGCGCCTGGGAGTGCTTTATTGTGTCACTAGCGCTGGGGAGCGCTGCCCTTCCTTTGGCCGGTGCCCACCCAGCATTTCTCGCCCCGTAAATTGTGGCCGAGATTGTCCCCGCCGCCGCCCGGTGCCCGAACCGGAAGTTAGGCAGGCGAGGGGCGGGACGACCCGACAACAGGAAGCCCAGGCGGGAGCCCACCCCGCGCTGGGACGTGCTGGCGGAAGTAGGAAGGCTGCCGGCGCTCGCGGGGCTCCCGTGAGGAGAAGAGAGCCCCGCAGCAAAGAGAGAGACCCGCCGCTGAGGAGAGGAGCCCCCGCCACAGCAGCCCGGTGAGTGTGGGCGTCTGGGGGGGCTCAGCAGTGGTTTGAGAGCGGCCCCGGATGGTAGAGGGCCGCTCCATCCTTCAGTAGCAGCACTCTGGGGGCATTATTGCTTAGAGCCACGAGAGGCTCTCCAGTTGTTCATGGGTCCCCCGAGAGGGACCCCACCGCTCCCCCCACACCGGGCACAATCCTTGAAGAGCCCCAGGGGGCTCAGGGGGCATATTGTTGACAAGCCCCGAGAGGCATATTTATATCGCGAGCCCAAGAACGCTCCTGGGCACCACTGGAGTTTCGAGCCCCCCAAGCGGGGCTCCTACATAGCGGGGGCGATTTGGTTAGAGTCCACGAGGCTCTTGGGGATGCATTTTGGCCATTTCCAGAGTTCCTCTGCGAAAGAGCAGGCAACTCCAACGACGGCGCATTTGTTCTTCGAGCCACGAGGGTCTCAGCCGCCATTATTGTTTTTGAGAGCACAGAGAGGCTCAAGGGGGCCTTCGTCTGGCGGGATAGAGCGGCCCCAGAAGGCAGCGGGCCGCTCCCACCTTGCCCCACCTTGTTGTGCAGAGCCAGGGAGGCTCTAGGGGGCATCACTTTGTTTAGAGCCCAAGAGGCTCCCCCGTGGCCCCCATCATTGTCAAACAGCTGCCCAGCACTTCGTGGGCAGCTGCCACGTTTAGGCACCCCTGACTTTGGGACACAGGGCGTCCTAGCCCCAGAGAGGCCAGTTGGCCTAGGGACTGCCACAGGTTGTGGCTAATGTGATTTTTGCGCAATTGTGTTCTTTGATACACCTCTGAATGTTTTTAGGCATCATGTGTTTTCCTTCCCTGCACCTCTGAATGTGTTTTAATGCGAATTTGCGCCACGGTCAAAGGGTTAAAGGAGTGCCGGAGCTCTCCCTTTCACATTAAAGAGGTGCTGGTGCTCTTCCTTTCACATTAAAGAAATGCTGGTGCTCTTCCTTTCACATTAAAGAAGTGCTGATGCTCTTCCTATCACGTTAAAGAAGTGCCTGTGCTCCTCCTTTCACATTAAAGAAGTGCTGGTACTTTTCCTTTCAAATGAAAGAAGGGTCAGTGCTCGCCCTTTCACATTAAAGAAGTGCTGGTACTCTACCTTTCAAATCAAAGAAGTGACAGTGCTCTTCCTTTCACATTAAAGAAGTGCTGGTGCTCTCTTTCACAATAAATAAGTGCTGGTGCTCTTCCTTTTACATAAAAGAAGTGCTGGTGCTCTTTCTTACACATTAAAGAAGTGCTGGTGCTCTTCCTTTAACATTAAAGAAGTGCTTGAGCGCTTCCTTTCACATTAAAGAAGTGCTGGTGCTCCTCCTTCAACCTTAATGAAATGCTGGTGCTCTTCCCTTTGCCTTTAAGAAGTGCTTGTGCTCTTCCTTTCACATTATAAAAGCGCTGATGCTCTTCCTGTCATATTAAAGAAGTGCTGGAGTGCTTCCTTTCACATTAAAGAAGTGCTGGTGCTCTTCCTTTGACATTAACCCGTTCCGTTCGTCGGCCGGCCCCCAGCCATCCGTTGTCACAGTGGGGGAGTACGGAGGACGGCCCGGGGCCGTCCGAACCCCGCTCACTCATTAATTCACCCGCACCCCAGCAGAATTTGCGCCATGGTCATCAGGTTAAAGGAATGCCGGAGCTCTTCCTTTCACATTAAAGAGGTGCTGGTGCTCTTCCTTTTGCATTAAAGAAATGCTGGTGCTCTTACTTTCACATTAAAGAAGTGATGATTCTTTTCCTTTCACATTAAAGAAGTTCTGGTGCCCGTCCTTTCACATTAAAGAAGTGCTGGTACTCTTCCTTTCACATTAAAGAAGTGCTGGTACTCTTCCTTTCACATTAAAGATGCGCCGGTGCTCTGCGTTTCATTTTAATGAAGTGGTGGTTTGCTTTCACATTAAAGAATTGCCAGTGCTCTTTCACATTGAAGAGGTCCTGGTGCTTTACTTTCACATAAAAGATGTGCTGTTCCTCTTGCTTTCACATTAAGGAAGTGCTGGTGTTCTTCCTTGCACATTAAAGGACTGCTGGTGCTCCTCTTTTCACCTTAAAGATGTGCTGGTACTCCTCCTTTCACATTAAAGAAGTGCTGGCACCCTTCTTTTCACATTAAAGAAGAGCTGTTTTTCTTCCTTTCACAATAAATAAGTGCTGGTGCTCTTCCTTTCACATTAAAGAAGTGCTGGTGCTCTTTCATTCACATTAAAGAAGTGCTGGTGCTCTTCCTTTAACATTAAAGAAGTGCTTGAGCGCTTCCTTTCACATTAAAGAAGTGCTGGTGCTCCTCCTTCAACCTTAATGAAATGCTGGTGCTCTTCCCTTTGCCTTTAAGAAGTGCTTGTGCTCTTCGTTTCACGTTATAAAAGCGCTGATGCTCTTCCTGTCATATTAAAGAAGTGCTGGAGTGCTTCCTTTCACATTAAAGAAGTGCTGGTGCTCTTCCTTTGACATTAACCCGTTCCATTCGTCGGCCGGCCCCCAGCCATCCGTTGTCACAGTGGGGGAGTGCGGAGGACGGCCCGGGGTCGTCCGAACCCCGCCCACTCATTAATTCACCCGCACCCCAGCAGAGTTTGTGCAATGGTCAACGGGTTAAAGGAATGCCGGAGCTCTTCCTTTCACATTAAAGAGGTGCTGGTGCTCTTCCTTTTGCATTAAAGAAATGCTGGTGCTCTTCCTTTCACATTAAAGAAGTGCTGATTCTTTTCCTTTCACATTAAAGAAGTTCTGGTGCCCGTCCTTTCACATTAAAGAAGTGCTGGTACTCTTCCTTTCACATTAAAGAAGTGCTGGTACTCTTCCTTTCACATTAAAGATGTGCCGGTGCTCTGCGTTTCATTTTAATGAAGTGGTGGTTTGCTTTCACATTAAAGAATTGCCAGTGCTCTTTCACATTGAAGAGGTCCTGGTGCTCTCCTTTCACATTAAAGAAGTGCTGGTACTCTTCCTTTCACATTAAAGAAATGCTGGTGCTCTTCCTTTCACATTAAAGAAGTGCTGATTCTTTTCCTTTCACATTAAAGAAGTTCTGGTGCCCGTCCTTTCACATTAAAGAAGTGCTGGTGCTCTTCCTTTCACATTAAAGAAGTGCTGATTCTTTTCCTTTCACATTAAAGAAGTGCCTGTGCTCCTCCTTTCACATTAAAGAAGTTCTGGTGCCCGACCTTTCACATTAAAGAAGTGCTGGTACTCTTCCTTTCACATTAAAGATGTGCCGGTGCTCTGCGTTTCATATTAATGAAGTGGTGGTTCGCTTTCACAACAAAGAATTGCCAGTGCTCTTTCACATTGAAGAGGTCCTGGTGCTCTCCTTTCACATAAAAGATGTGCCGTTGCTCTTGCTTTCACATTAAGGAAGTGCTGGTGTTCTTCCTTGCACATTAAAGGACTGCTGGTGCTCCTCTTTTCACCTTAAAGATGTGCTGGTACTCTTCCTTTCACATTAAAGAAGTGCTGGCACCCTTCTTTTCACATTAAAGAAGTGCTGTTTTTCTTCCTTTCACAATAAATAAGTGCTGGTGCTCTTCCTTTCACATTAAAGAAGTGCTGGTGCTCTTTCATTCACATTAACGAAGTGTTGGTGCTCTTTTTCACGCTAAATAAGTGCTGGTGCTCTTCCTTTTACATTAAAGAAGTGCTGGTGCTCTTTCATTCACATTAAAGAAGTGCTGTTTTTCTTCCTTTCACACTAAATAAGTGATGGTGCTCTTCCTTTTACATTAAAGAAGTGCTGGTGCTCTTCCTTTCACATTAAAGAAGCGCTGGTGCTCCTCCTTCAACCTTAAAGAAGTGCTGGTGATCTTCCTTTTACCTTAAAGAAATGCTGTTGCTCTTTCTTTCACATTAAAGAATTGCAAGTACTTAGTACATATCAGGAGTGGCCCATTTAAAGCTCTAGCTCATTGGAGCACAGTTTGTGTTCTAGTTTAATGTGCCAACTAGTATAGTGTGTTATGTAGCATTGGCATTATCTATTACAATGTGCTATCAGTGGTCTTGTGCAGTGCACTGTCTAGTACAGTGTGCAGTCTGTTACTGTGTTGTGTCTGATGTACTGTGCTGTCTAGTGTAGTATGTTTTGTAGTAAAGTTACTATTTAATGCAGCGCGCTTCAAAGTTTAGTATCCTCTCTAGTGAACAGTGCTTTTAAACCAGTGTGCTACTGAGGGCAACTTGCTCTGTAGTTCAATGTGCTGTACAGTCTAATGCACGTAGGTTCTAAGACAATTAGGGACATATTTACAAACCCATATCGCCACCACAACGTCACTTTTCACAACGCTGTAGTGGCAATAGGGGCTTTGCCTTATTTACAATGCAGTGTTAGGCCACTTCACATGGCTTAACGTTGTCTTGTAAATAAGGCACACAAACATGCTGTCCACCGCAACACCCATTGATTTTGGCACTGCCCCATATATATGCCACCCTTGTAAATATGGGGCAGTGCCAAAATTAGGACCTGGTCTTACCCTGGCGTAACGAGGAGAAATGTTTAATTTCCCCTAGTTTTTGCAGTTTCCATTTGTGCTGCGTTGTGCAGCACACATGGAAACAGCAAAACGCCATTGATTGTTTATGTGCAGGAAGGTGTCCATTCCTGTGCATAAACATCATTAAAAAAAATTAAGCAGCACACATAGAAGTTGCAAAACACCATTTAAAGATTGTTTATGTGCAGCAAGAGACACCTTCCTGCACATAAGCAATCTTTCCTGCAACGCAGATGCCTTTGCACTATGGTGCAAGGGTGCTTGCATTGGCGCTAGGCTGCTAAATTTAGCGCAGTGCAGGGGAAATCACTGGTCTGCACTATATTGTTGTAAATATGGTGCAGCTCTATGTTTTAGACGTGGTGGAGCGCAGTGTTAAGCCAATGAGGCTAACCCGGCGCTCTGCCACTTCTATGGTAAATATGCCTCTAAACTGTCTAATCCAGTGTGATCGCTACGGCAGTGCATTGTTTAGTATCTTGTACTACCTAGTGCAGTGTTCTAGCTAGTTTAGTGTGTTATCATATAGGATGTACCATGTAGGTCAGTGTAATGCAGTGTGCTTTCTATAGCTGTGGTCACTGTAGTATGCTGCCCCAATATGTGGAGTAGAGTAGTATCCATCATTTGTTGTAATGTGGTGTGCTGTAGAATGCATCATCTGTGGTAGTGTAGTGTAGTTTAGTTCATGTATGGTGTAGTGTAGTGTAGTATGCCGTGTGGGATAGTGTAGTCTGGTGTAGTGTAGTATGTGACATGTGTGGTAATGTGGTGTAGTGTAGCATGCATCATGTGTGGCACTGCAGTGTAATGTAGTATGCTTCATGTGTGGTATTGTGGTGTAGTCTAGTATGCATTATGTGTGGTAGTGTAGTCAGGGCCACTTGAATTATTTGGCAAGGGAGCACCAAATTATGCTGCGGCGTTGACTAAATTATGCAGCAAGAAAAGGCAAATTATGCAGCATAATGCAGTAAAAAAATGTATAGTATATTTTCATTATTTTGTCATTTTTGCAAATGGTAATACTGTCTGGGTAAAGCTTTTACCTCATTAGTGTCAGTTTAACAACTACATATAGAAATAAGCAAATTAAAGATGACCAGTTAACCTTTGTGAAGAACCTTCCATTATGAGCAAAGACATGTTGCTGTGTTTTTTCGTAAAGTTTGATTTGTTTGAGCTTGAAACAATTTTTTTCATTAACATCTGCTGATTATGCTCCAGTTGAGTAATTATTTGGTATCTGTGGCAAATCCATAATCATGCCGAAAAAAACATGGCTGCAGAATCGCATAATTCCAGTGGCCCTGGGTGTGGTGTAGTATTACTTAATTGTTGATGTCTGATGCAGCTGTGGCCCTTGCAGATAAGACTGGTGGGGCGGTGTGGGGGATATTCCATCGAAATAACCCCTATACGACCCCATCGCCCCTCGGCTCCTATGTGAACGGGACGCTTCTTTTGTGGTGTAGTGTAGTATGCCTCTTGATGTGGTGTGAAGTAGTGTAGTATGGGGCGTGGTGCAGTATAAGGTGTAATAGAATGTCCTGTCTATTTAGTGAGGTGTGCTGTTCGGTGTAGTGTTGTGTGTGGTCTAGATGAATGCACGCTTTATTGTAGTGAGCAGTATAGTGAGCAGCATAGTAGTGATGTGCGCATTCTCTAGTGCTGTGTGCTCCTTCCAGATTTGGTTTAAATTAATCAAATGTAAAACAGAAAGCATTAATTACAGCCTTTATTTGTGTCATTAAATCTCTAATTCTGAATCTCTTCTCTGCAGTGATGGTGACTCTGGATCCAGACACGGCTCATCCTTTTCTCTTACTGTGTGAGGAGGGGAAACATGTGCAAGACACAGACACATCACTGCACATGCCAGACTCCCCCAAGAGATTCACCCTCTACTCCTGTGTGCTGGGGGACGAGGGGTTCACCTCTGGCAAACATTACTGGGAGGTGCAGGTGCTGAAGGATGGAGTTGCATGGCTTGTGGGGGTTGCAGCAGAGTGTGTGGACAGGAAGGGAGTCTTCACATCATCACCTAAGGAGAAGGTCTGGGCTTTACAACGGTGTAATAGTGAATACTCAGCTCTCACCTGCCCTCCGACCCCCCTGTCCCCCTGTGGGAAGCCACTGAAGGTGGGGGTGTATCTGGACTACGAGGCGGGCCAAGTGTCCCTGTACAATGCTGACTCCTTGGACCTTCTCTTCACCTTCCCGCCAGCCACTTTCAAAGAGAAGCTCTTCCCGTTCTACCAGCTCTGGGGAGGAGCGGAGATGAGGATGGTGTGAGAGCTGCAGGGAGCTTCAGCCCCTCATCCTTCCCTCCCACCCCCCTACAGGGGAGGAGCGGAGCTAAGACTGGTGTGAGATCTGCAGGGAGCTTCAGCCCCTCATCCTTCGCTCCCACCCCCCTCTACAGTGATGACAATGTGACCAGGAGCACAAGCAGAGACGCAGAGACTCCCTTTGGGGATAAGTCTCTTGGGAGGGGGCAGTTATTAGCATGTTTATTTCAGCTTTAAAGTCTCCTCCTTCCCTGCAGTCTGTATAGCGCCCCCATCAGGATTGTTCTCAAGGTGACAGAGATGGTGTCTCCCAGCAAACAGGCCGCTCTGTGAATTGTAATTATTAATAAATAATTGACCTCGTATTACCGCACTTACTTACGTCCCACAGTTCCAAACTCCTGTGCTCTGCCTCCGTCTCTCATGATTTCTGCGATGTATGTGTTGTTTGCAATGGAGCTCTATGTACAGTGTGCTGGCTCAGATTCAGGGCCGGCTTTAGGGCAGTGCAACCGGTGCAGCCACACCTGCGCTGACCTGGGAAAGGCGCTATGCTCAAAATAACTGCTGGGTCTTGGTGTGTCCAGTTGTTTTCAGCCAATATTAAAAATACCAAGATAACGCAGGCGATTAATGTTTCCGTTGGAGAGAGATGGAAGTTTTGTCTAGTGACACTTTTGACTCATCAGACGGCTTAGAGGGTTAATATGCCGACTGCAAAGAATGTGTACATACAGATCACAAAAGGTAAGCCTCACTGGTTTGTGCAACATTTCCTATAGACTGATTTACACATGTAGGATTATTTGCCTCTGTATAACGGGTGTGTGATGTAAAGTGCTCTGACCTCCGAAGGTTGGTATGAGTAGCGCTATAAAACAAAAGAAACGCATGTGAAAGAGGCGCTGTGGAGAGATGAGTGGCACTGTTGGAAGTTGGTAGTGGAGAAGGAGGTCATGGGGGGAGGGGCACCAAAAAAGATTGTCACAACAGGCTTCTCTAACTCAGAAGCCAGCCCTGCCCAGATTCTGATGGGTTAAAGCAACAGTATAGTCTTTTAAATCAAACACAATAGGTTTTTGTAGCACTGGTACTCATTGATTTGAATGTTCTTTCATATATGATAGTGAAGAAAATGGAGGATCAGTCAAGTTGAATAGTTGGTTAAGCAGGGAAGCTGCGATGAATACAGGTTTTCTGGTTTTGCTTTGTACATATCAGCCACTAGATTAGTTTCTATTTGTATCTCCTTTTTACCTCAAATGTTAATACTTTTGTGTTCCATCACCAATTAATTAAGCTGATATTTCTTTCTCAGGGTTTAAAACTTCTTTCTGTGGACAATCAATCAGGGGTTTGTAAAGCGCACTTCTCACCCTTTGGGTTCTCAGGCATGGGGGGTGCAGTTCTGTTGGGGTCATTCTAAGAGACAGGTCTTGAAGTCTTTGCTGAATTGGTGCAGTGAAGGGGGAGCTCGTTCCAGGTCTTGGCTGCTAGGTAGGAGAAGGACCTTCCACCCGCTCTGTTCCTGTACAAATGCAACCCACTCTCATCCTTCTGCAGTGCTTTCATGACTCCTCACACCGCTCCAGGTTGCACAGGCATATTAGGTAGACTTATCATGTGTCTGCACATATTTTTTCCACATATTATTGTGTTCATGCAGGCCAAACTGTATTAAAAGAAAAATAAAAATTGTTATGAAACTTTAAGAACAGCAGGTAGATGTGTGACACTCGGAAGCAAATCTGCCTTTCAACCCAACGCCATGTGCATGCTGGGACTGAGATGACAAAGTTCTTAATAGAAAGCAACAAAACAACTTGTACCAAAGTGTTATTAACACAAAAGTTGAGGAGTGTGGAATCACTTAGGGTGAAGCTCTGACACCAGGGCAAAGAAACCAAAATGATTTTGATGCTGAGTTTTAAATGCTGCTCTTGGGAAAGCAGTAATCAATCAATCAATCAGAGAATTTGTAAAGCGCGCTACTTACCCGTGAGGGTCTCAAGGCGCTGAAGGGGGGGGGGGGTGCTGCTACTGTTCCAAAAGCCAGCTCTTGAGGAGCCTTCCAAAGGTGAGCAGGTCTTGGGTCTGCCGTAGATGGGTGGGGAGGGTGTTCCAAGTCTTGGCGGTGAGGAAGGAGAAGAATCTGCCGCCGGAGGTTGTTCGTCGGATGCGCGGGACGGCAGCAAGGGCGAGGCTGGCGGAGCAGAGCTGGCGGGCGGGGGTGTAGAAGTTGAGTCTGTTGTTCAGGTAGTCTGGTCCGGTGTTGTGGATTGCTTTGTGTGCGTGAGTGAGGAGTTTGAAGGTGATCCTCTTGTTGACGGGGAGCCAGTGCAGGTCTCTTAGGTGGGAGGAGATGTGGCGGGGGACGTTGAGGGTCAGATGGGCTGAGGCGTTCTGGATGCGTTGTAGTCGTCGTAGGTGTTTGGCCGGGATTCCTGCATAGAGTGCGTTGCCGTAGTCTAGCCTGCTGCTGACGAGGGCTTGGGTCACTGTCCTTTTTGTTTCGGTCGGGATCCACTTGTAGATCCTGCAGAGCATGAGGAGATGGCGTTGACCTGCTTCGACATGGAAAGGGAGGAGTCGAGGATGAATCCCAGGTTGTCTGCGTGGTCCATGGGCGTCGGAGCTGCTCCCAGTGCGGTCGGCACCAGGTGTCGTCCCAAGCAGAGGAGGCGGGACCTAGGATGAGGACTTCCGTCTTGTCCGAGTTCAGTTTCAGATGGCTGCTCCTCATCCACTCGGCAACGGCCTTCATTCCCTCGTGGAGGTTGGTTTTGGCGGTGTGCGGGTCCTTGGTGAGAGAGAGGATGAGATGGGTGTTGTCGGCGTGGGAGATGATGTTCAGGTTATGCTGGCGGGCCACTTGTGCGAGGGGGGCCATGTAGACATTGAACAGGTCGGGCTGAGGGATGAGTCCTGGGGTACGCCACAGATGATGTCGGTGGCTTCGGATCGGAAGGGCGGGAGGCGGACTCTCTGGGTTCTGCCGGAGAGAAAGGATGTGGTCCAGTCCAGGGCCTTCTTCTGGATTACGGCTTCTTGGAGGCGTGTTCTCAGTGTGCGGTGGCAGACCGTGTTGAATGCGGCTGACAGGTCCAGGAGGATGAGGGCTGAGGTTTCGCCGTTACCTAGCTTGCGCCTGATGTCGTCTGTGGCGGCGATAAGGGCAGTCTCGGTGCTGTGGTTGCATCTGAACCCGGACTGGGATGGGTCTAGGATACTGTTGTCCTCAAGGTGGTGGGTCAGCTGCATGTTGGCGATTTTCTCGATGACCTTCGCCGGGAAGGGTAGCAGGGAGATGGGCCAGAAGTTCTTGAGGTCTTTGTGGTCCGCCTTGGGCTTCTTGAGGAGGGCGTTGATTTCAGCGTACTTCCAGCTTTCCGGGACTGTTGCAGTGTTGAAGGAGATGTTGATGATCTTTTCTAGTTGGGGTGCGATGGTTGCGTCAGCTTTGTTGAAAAGGTGATGTGGGCAGGGGTCTGATGGAGATCCTGAGTGGATGGAGTTCATAACCTTGTGTGTCTCTTCGTCGTTGACGTTGGACCAGGAGGTCAGCTTGTTGGTTCAGGTGGCGTTCGGGGTGTGGTCTGTTGCGGTTGGGGCGGATGAGGAGTTGAAACTGTTGTGGATGTCGGTGATTTTGCGATGGAAAAAGGTGGCCAGTGACTCGCACAGATCCTGCGAGGGCGGGATGTCGTTGGTGTTGGCGCTGGGGTTGGAGAGTTCCTTCACTATGTTGAATAGTTCTTTGCTGTCATGTGCGTTGTTCTCTAGTCGGGCTTTGAAGGATGATCTCTTGGCTGTTCTGATGAGGTGGTGATGTCTGCGGATGGCGTCCTTGTGGGCTGCGTGGCTGTCAGGTGTGCAGTTGTGGAGCCATTTCTTCTCCAGCTTCCGGCATGTCCGTTTGGAGATCTGGAGTTCTTCGTTGAACCAAGCGGCTTTATTGCTGGGGTGGTTGGTGGAGGGTTTCTTGATCGGGGCGAGGGTGTTGGCGCAGTCGTCGATACACTGTCTGAAGTTTCAGGTGGCAGCGTCTGTGTCGGTGGGGTCGGTGGGTGGGTTCTGGGTGAGGGTGGAGGTCAGTTGGTCTTCGGTAACTTTGCTCCAGCAGCGTCGAGGCAGCTGTTTGGTGCTGTGGTGCGTGGTTGGTTTCTTGAAGGTGAAGTGAATGCATCGGTGGTCAGTCCAGTGGAGTTCGGTGGTGTGGTTGAAGGCGATTTGGGTGCTTGTGGAGAAGACGGGGTCGAGCGTGTGGCCGGCGGCGTGGGTGGGTTTGGTGACGAGTTGTCGGAGGCCGAGGTTGTCGATGAGGGCGGTGGAGTTGGCGTCATTGTTCTCGAGGTGGAAGTTCAGGTCCCCGAGGAGGATGTAGTCCGTGGAGGTGAGTGCGTGGATGCTGGCGAGGTCGGCGACGGAGTCGTTGAAGAGGGCCCGGGGTCCAGGAGATCTGTAGATGAGTGTTCCTCTGAGGGTGGTGTTGGGGTCGGTGTGGATCCGGAAGTGAAGGTGTTCGGCGGAGTTGAGGGAGTCGTTCTAATCACAAACACACAACTCAGGACTGTACACAACAAACAGAGGGGGCAGAAAGATGCACGAAGTTATACTCTTGGGGGTGTTTGGTCCGTGGGGGGAATCATCACTAAGAACTAAGGTTCTCTCTGACTTCTCTAAGTAAGGAGTATTGTCTTGTCGCATTGAATGTGCAGTAGGACAGTTGTGAAGAGGACAGTTTTGTAATAGGACAGTTGTACAGGTGGGCAGGAGGCTGAATAGGACTTGGTCCTCTGGCTCTCAGCACTCTCTCTGGGTTTGTAGCTAACCCCCCTTTCCTTCTGGAATGGGCTGGGCCAGTTATGGAGTTGTAATGGTTTCATTGTTTGTGGTGGTCCCTTCTTACAAGGTCTCTGTTCACACTGGACCACAGTATTTCACTAGAAGGTGTTCCTATTGGAGTTGTCAGAGGTGCCACTCCACTAGTGCACGTGCTCACGCACAGCTCTTGGGGGAAGCCAGGCTAACTCTGGGTCTGCCCTGCCTTGAGCACTTACCTGCACTTGCAGCCAGGTGAGGGGGCAAGAGAGATAGTTGTAGAAGAGATGGAGAGAGAGGGGGTGAGAGAGTGGTAGAAGTGGATGGAGAGAGAGAGAGAGAGAGAGAGATACTCTGTGTGTGAGAGAGAGAGAGAGATACTCTGTGTGAGAGAGAGTTGTAGGAGAGATGGAGAGAGAGGGGTGAGAGAGTGGTAGCAGTGGATGTGGAGAGAGAGAGAGAGAGAGAGAGATACTCTGTGTGTGAGAGAGAAAGGGTGTGTGTGTGGGATAGACTTAGAATGGCGTGAGAGAGATACATTGTGAGTGTCACACACTCACCTGGTTCCACCCACGGAGAAGATGCTGGACCTCCTATCCCTCCGTGGGGCATCCAGTGATCCGAAAACACAACCCTTTAATCATGAACTGCTCTCAAGGGAATGAGGGGTTGGGATAAAGCAAGAAAAAAATTGATTTGAGTCAGGGGGTCTGCTCTGCTGCCAAGTGACACTGCACAGGAGGTTCTGTACTCCCTGGACCTTCCAGTGTAGATGCGGGTGAATGCACTGGAAACAAGAAGAAGCGAGTTTTATTAACAGTTCTGTATATAGTCTTTACACAGTTATTTACGACAATGACACTTTCAGGCGTTGTCACAAATAAAGCTTGCGGGCAGGCACAATACAAAGGGAGAACCGGAGTATTCTGACACTGCAGAATGTTAAACAAAACAACGTTGAAATCAACACTCTAAAGTATGAGGTGTGCACTCACAGTCTTTACTTTTCATATTGCACAAACGTTTGCAGGAATATAAACATAAAGCCCTTCCATTCACAAATAAGTTAGGAGCTCCCACAAGTTAAAGAACCAGGAGCGCAAGGAAATGCTAGACTACGAAACCCCAAAATGCCAATTTCAAAGAACGAGTTTGTTCTCCTTGAAAGAACTCAGTCTCAGACAATTCTCAAAACGTAACTAAGGATGAGTGCACACTCACCTGGGGTCAGGTACTCAGCCTAGAATATGATTCTCAACAGGAATCCAAAGGAAGGCTGAAGGCCGAGTAGCAAGAAGCCAAAGGGGAGGTCGAATCGTAGCTCAAGAGACGTGGATGAAGTCCTGATCACGTGATCAGCAGGAAGGCTTGGAAGACTAGAGCGCTGGAGGTTCTGAGTGGCACCGCAGGTGAGTGCAGGGAAGATGCTTGCGCAAGACTGGAACGAGGCCAAGCACCGGCTCTGGTTTAGAAGGGGTATGCATACCAAGACTGTGCCAGAAGGGCACGTGGCACACATGGAAGGCCAGAAAGTTCCAAAGGGAACCTGGGAGAAACCATGTGTTAACCTAACAGATGTGACTGTTGCTGAGGATGGGTGCAAGTAACAGTTGGAATCCATTAACCAAAAAGCCGGCACCAAAGAGCATTAGATTTAAGAGTCAAGAAGAGGTCATACCAGTTGCACCAATAACCAAGGCAGGTGGAAAAATACGCCAAAATGGTTACATGCAATAGGTAATGGCAGATGGAGCTAATTAAGTAGGAAACATGTGATGTTCTTACAAAAGTACAACCAGAAGGAAGCAATGGTACAGGAGGGTCAAGGGGGTGAAGAGCTCTGGGGGGGGGGGGGGGGGGGGGGATACAGAGGTTTTCAGGAAACTGTGAGGCACCACAGGGGAAAATCAACATGAGATCTGTGCGCAAAACCTACAGAACAGAGGGCACAAGAGTGGGTTGTGACAGTTCCTCCCTGCTGGCTGGTTCCCAAGACTGCCCTTCAGGATCATACCCTTTCCAACCTACTAGGTAAAACAAACGGCCATTAACATGTTTTGCGTCAAGGATTCTCTGTACCTCAAAGTCAGGTTGACCATCCAGGTGTATAGGTAGAAGGGGAGGTGCAGCCGCAGGACGTTTTTGGCCATGATAGGGTTTTAGGAGGGATACATGAAACATTCGGTGAATGGATAAATCTTCTGGAAGTTGGAGTCTTACTGCTACTGGGTTGATGGTCTATCACATATCTGAGTTACCATTTATTTGGACCCTTTAATCACAGATGTTTTGTGGACAGCCAAGCCTGATCCCCTTCTTGTAATCTGGTTGTTGATGGAAGAGTTTGTTAGCATTTTTCTCCATACTAGTTCTGGCCTGCTGTAAGTGTGTTAACACCTCCTGTTTTCATTTAGATGAACGTTGCACAAAATCCCGTATGGCGGGTACGCTTTCAGATGGTATAACAACATTGTCAGGCAAAATACGAGAATTGGTGCCCGTTACAAAATAAAAAGGGGATACCCCAGTGGCAGAATGCTTTGAGTTTTATACAAACTCTGCATATGTTAATAGGGATTCACATTCTTTGGGAGTCATTGTTGAAAAACAACGCAGTCTGTTCCAGTACCTGATTCACTTCACATTCTGTTTGCCCATCGGTTTGTGGATAATAAGTAGATGGGAAGAGAGCGTCGATGTCCAAATATGTGCAAAGGCTACGCCAAAAGTGGTAAATAAATTGCGGGACTCTGTCAGAAATAATAACAGAAAGGAGACCATGCAGTCACATTATTTGCTGAGCAAATAAAGTGAAGACAGTCTTGGCATTGGGTATCTGTCTTAGGGGCACAAAATGCCCCATTTTAGAAAAGAGGTCAACTATCACCCAAATAGTATTATAACCATTGGAGTTGGGTAAATCTGTGATTAAGTCTAAATTGATAGTATGCCAGGGATGTGGGGGTAGTAGCAGAGTTCATAAGAAACCCGCAGGGGCAGAATAAGATGCCTTGTTCTCTGAACAAATGGGAAAGGTCTGGACATAATCATGCACATCCTTAGACTTTGTTGGCCACCAAAACCCTCGCTGACATTTAGCCAAAGTCTTGTGAAAACTAGGGTGTCCATCTAGTGGAGTGTCATGACACCAAGTCAACACTTCTTGTCTTAATTCCTTTGTGGGTATATATAAGGTGGTTCCATGGTAAAGAAGAACGTTATCAATATGGTTATCCTTGCCAACTACCGAAGAGGCTAAGACTTCCTGGCTCATGCTCTGCCTAATTCTGCTCAGGAATGATTCTTGTTCGCAAAGACCTATGATATGTTTGGGAACTAGGTTGTTTTGAGGTGTCCAGTCCTGAGGGTTCTAACCTGTATAACCCCACCTAGTTAACATATTGCCCGTAGTCTGTTGTGTACCTGGACGATAGGTGATGGTTAAATTGTATTAGCTGAATAACAGTAGCCACCGTACTTGTCTTGGAGTCAATGCCTTTAATGACCATAGGAACTGAAGTTACTTATGATCAGTGTATATAGCGATGGTGTTTTGAGCCCCTAACAGATATTTCCACCACTCCTGGAAGCATAATTTTATGGCTAATAATTCCCGCTCAGCAAAACACACAAGATGATGGACGGAATGTTGCACAATGGCAAAACATTCACCCCCAGTCACAGATCTGGGTTTAATCCATCATTATTTTGCTCACCAAGCCACCCCAGTTCAGAAATGGCCATATGCAAATCAGTCTTGACCCTGTGCCTCATGGGAACAGTCCAGCCCGAACTGCCAAGCAATGTCTTTCCTGCACCGGAATCAAGCATCCTAGGACCAGTTTCTGGCTATCAGCCGTCTTCAAAACACAAAGGAGCTAAGAGGGAAAAATGGAAAGGGTCGCCCTCCACTCATAAACTATATTTCATAATAAAGACCCAGTCCAATCGCGTGCTAATATGATAGTGACAACAAGGGGGGTTTATAATGGAAACCTGCTCCCCACTACACTCTCATAAACTTTATAAGGAGGTACTGCACTATTGCTACGCTCAAATTAAAACACCTGTTCTCCCGGGCAACACCTCAGAACATCCACTCACAATAAGCCAACAGAAGGTTGGTCACACACGTCCACTACAAAAATTAGACGTTCCTCATAATCGTGAGAAAATATGTGCGAGAAGCAAGTGACCCCTCACGGAAACACCACCATCGGGGTAACTGGTATGAAATTTCCAGACAGGCCCCTGTCTCATCATCGGTGATCACTTGCTTCTCAAAGAAACGTGAGAGGAAAGAAAAGAAGTGTCCAAAACAAACAACATATAAAGTGACAAATGGTGAAGTGCAGAAAATTCTGCTGGTGACAAACAAACACAAATAACGGAGTGCTTAAAAACACACACTGCACACCAGTCCCTTAACCAATTTTATTCATAGGGCGGTGATAGTGTGCTCTTAAATGCTAAAAAGGCTGGTAGCTAATCATGCATACCATTACCTACTGCCAGTGCCACGCGATTGGACTGGGTCTTTATTTTGAAATATATCAGCCGTCTTCAGCCAGGATAGCTTGACTCCAGTGGCGTAGTGAGCACGGGACCCACGTCTGGGCATACCCTTCCCACATAGGGTGAACAGCAAAACACACAAGATGATGGACAGAATGTTGCACAATGGCAAAACATTCACCCCCAGTCACAGATCTAGGTTTAATCCATCGTTATTTTGCTCACCAAGCCACCCCAGTGCAGACATGGCCATATGCAAATCAGTCTTGACCCTGTGCCTCTTGGGAACAGTCCAGCCCGAACAGCCAAGCCATGTCTTTCCTGGACCGGAATCAAGCATCCTAGGACCAGTATCTGGCTATCAGTCGTCTTCAACCAGGATAGCTTGACTCCAGTGGTGTAGTGAGCACGGGACCCACGTCTGGGCACACCCTTCCCACATAGTGCGAACAGCAAAACACACAAGATGATGGACGGAATGCTGCACAATGGCAAATAATTCCCGCTCGAGAACTGATTAATTCTGTTCTGCTGGCAACAATTTTTGTGAAAAGAAAGCAACTAGCTGCATGTAACCTGTTGTGCTGTCGTGTTGTGTCAGAATACCTCCTACTGCTACCTAAGAGGCATCTGCCTCTACAAAGTAAGGCAATGTGGGGTCAGGATGTCTGAGCCCAGGGGGCCATTGGAAATTTCTCCTTAAGTATATTAAATGCATTATTGGCCTCCTAAGACCACACAAAAGACAGTTTTTTTCGTAAAGGTTATGTGAATATGCTTACAATGCCAGAAAAATGAGTGATAAATAGTCTATAAAAGTTTGCGAACCCCTTGAAACTTTGTATCTCTTTAAACGTGGTAGGTTCAGGCAATATTGGACTGGCTAGTCCATAGTTAAGCCGTCTGGGGATATTCAGCAGACTGAGAATAGAAAGTACATGTTTCCAGATTTTTACAAAAAGAGCATGTTCTCAGAGTCTTTGTGGGACCTTTCTGGCATGATCTATGGGTTCTGTCATGTTTTGTGAATAAATGAGTATGTCTTCAATATATATAACCACACAAACATCCAGTAGATCTCGTAGAACCTCACTAATAAAATATTTGAATGCTGCGGGGGCATCACATAGCCCAAATGGCATGACTATGTATTCAAATAATCAAACTTTGTCCGCAAGGCTGTTTTCCACTCATTGCCTTCTGTTACACAAATGAGATGGTATGCACAATGCAGAACTACTTTAGTGTACACAGTGGACTTCCGGAACTGATTGAGTAAGATTTTAATCAGAGGAAATAGATATTTGTTTTATATAGTGACTTTATTTAGTGCCCTATAGTCAATGCATGCCCGTAAGTTGTAATTCTTCTTTAAAATGAAGAATAACAATGAATACACAAGAGAGGTTGAATGGCATAAATCCCGGGGCTAGCAACTCATAATGGTATTTTTAAGGTGTTGTAACTCGGGTTCAGAGAGAGCCTAGACGACTATAGGGGAGAGTTGCGCCCAGAATTAAATCAATACGGCAATCCTATTCCCTATAGGGAGGTAAGTGCATAGATTTTTCTTCATTAAAGACATCTCGAAAATCCAGGTACTTTAAAAGAAGTTGTGTCATAATTTCTGTTTTTAGGGCCGCACGTGTCCAAGGAGATACAATTTCCTGTGGTACTTTATAACAATGAGTTTGACAATAGTGGGAACCAAGAGTGACAAGGCAGAGCAATCAATGAAGGGATTGTGTAGTTGAAGCCAAGGCACCCCTAATATTGTGCCAAAGGTGGGTGTATCAATCAGATCAAAGGAGAAGGTCTCAGTATGCCCATTCTCACATACTAGAGTCATTGGGGCAGTTTCATGTATGATCATCCCAGAAGTGAGATTGGAGCCATCCACAGCTCTAACCAATTCAGGTTCACGTTTCTTAACGCGTGATATATTTAACGCTAGGTCTAGGAAGTTTCCAGTAACCCCAAAATCTAAGAGTATAGGTAATACATTTCGCTGTTGGGGTGAAAGTATTAGGGGGACTAGGATTGTGAAATATCTCGAACTTTATGTGAAGCTGTTGGACTTGGCTTTTCAGCCGGTTCACCCCCAGACATTTGCTTTTTGGCCGCCTGTTTTTGACCTTGTTGTTGTTGGTTTTAGGACTCTGGGCACTTTACCACTGGTAGTCAGTGCTAAGGTGCATATGCTCTCCATGTAAATTGTGTTTATGGATTGGTATTTCCATAAATGGCTTATTTGATTTACTACTAAATCCCTAGTACTGTGCACTATATGTGCCAAGGACCCATAAATCAAATGCTACTAGTAGGCCTGCAGCACTGGTTGTGCCACCCACACAAGTAGCTTTTCAAAGGTGTCTCAGACCTGCCCCTGCAGTGTCTGCATGCCGTGTTTAACTTCCATGTCTGCCAGGCAAGTGCACCCACTTGCCAGGCCCTTTCCTTCCCTTTTCTTTTCTGAGTTCCGCAAGCTGGAGGAGTTTCCCCACTTGCGACGTCCACGCCTAAAAATGCTCAAAATCTTACCCAGCGCATGACTTTCAAGAGGGTAACTCAATCTTTAGAGGAGGTACACTGTTGATTATTGAAAAGGAATGGAGAATATTACATCATGGTTCCAATAGCCAACTTTTTTTAACCAAAAGTTGAAGACTTACCCAGCAGACCGCCTGTAAAGCCTCCTTCGGTGCATTCACGCCTCAGTTCTGGGCCCCATGTTAGCGGAACAGAGCCTGGGGGTTCGAGATGGGGTGAGATTTCTCTCATGAACATTTTGCTTTCCTACTGGAGCTACGTCTCATCTGCTGCTGCATCAGTCAGCAAGCGTAGCCAGTTGTCGCCACCTTGGTAGTTAACTCTGCCCACTCATGGGCCACTCTAAGAGGAAGTGAATGCTGCGTGTCAAGCCTCGACTAAGACAAGTATCACATTAGTGATATTTGTCTAGATCAAGTCTTGACACGCAGCATTGACTTCGCGCTGCCATCTTCCACCACAGCTGAAGCCATTGCCCCCCACCCGTCCAACCCAACCTCTCCTGTATCCAGTAGCTCCCCCCAACGGCGTGACATGACTTCGGCCAGGGGACATATGGAGTCTGGACCTGGCTCCATGGGTGACTACACAGCCAGGCGCATTGGCTCGCAAAATTGACCTGTCTTAGAGAGACTACGTCAGTTTATTCAGTTACATGTTTTTCTATAGTCTAAAGTATTGGATCACAACTCTTCTTTTAAGAATCACAGACCTCTTTACATGCGGCCATAGCATACAGTGAAATGCTGTATTTCTCGACAGAAGCTCGAACCCGGGAAAAATAACAATTTAACAAACATTGACATTTTGGTTACCTGTAGATAATATATTCAGGAGTTCAGCTAAAAACAATTACATTTTATAATTGTTTACGACTACTCTTTGCAGACAGCTTTCCAGTGTTTTCATCTCTGGCGCTGTGTTAAATACCGGGTGAGAACTACTGTATTGAGCTTTTATCGATCACAGATCAACACCTTCTGCTGCTCTGAAGTGGAATATTCTGTTGTGTCTGTCTACGGGATGTGCTATATCTAATCCCTGCAAATCCACAAAGCAAAAACTGTATAAAAGCTAGTTGTGGGTGCCGGTAAACTCTTGTAAGTGGCGTAGGTGGAGTTTTTGTCAAACTCCGCCCTCAAAGTGGAGTGCAGAGTTACAAAAAAAAAATCTGTGAACTCCACCGGCGGAGCAGAGTTTACCACCCCGATTTAGTATTTTCTTGTCTAACCATCCTGTGTGCCTCTACCTTTTGTGTATTCCCTGTCTGTGTTTAGAGTGACAGGAGAAGGGGATGTACATTCACACTAGACATACACAAGGGGGGGTTGAGTGTGTTCTACCTTTCCTGGGTGACTCCTAGCCAGGCCGAATAGGCCTTGCTGCATTTAGAGTAGTGTGAGGAGTTGTTGCTTGCACCTAAATGGACTGTGTCTGTCTTCCACAATGCTGTCACCACCCCCTGGAGTGAGCTTCGCCTGAGCCAGGCAGAAATGGATTATGTATGGGAGTGGAACTTTGTTTGCGCCAACTTCAAAGAGAAATGTTGCATACATATTGGGACTAGACCCCAGAACTTTAGATTACTGCTGGGCTAAGCAACCTGTCAGGAAGAAGAGCTGTGAGTAGAGACTGCCACTTTGATGTGTGCTTTGCTGGGTTGTCCTGCGGTCACTGCTTCTGTCTTGGGTAGGGAAAAGACTGGGCTGTGCTTTCTGCATTCTAAGTATCTCCAAGGGCTTGATGTAGAGCTTGCCTCTTGTTGGAAGTCTCAGAGAAATCAAAGCCTTCAACATCTTCTGTGTACCGGCTTCTGAAACTGGATGTTTCAGCTGCCACAGAGGAGAAAAAGGTAACCTGACACCATGAACGACGCCGCTGTTGGCTCCACACTGCAAGCCGCTGTTTGCAACGTAACCTGCGAGCACCGTACTCCATACCGCCTTGCTTCACACCACTGCCCTGGAATCCCTGAGGATGCCGCAATGCCATCACCAATGCCACTGCATGTACCGTGACCTGTAGACACCACACGTGGAGAACACGTATCACCGTCCTACTTCTGTTCGCAACCCTGGTCTCACCGCCGCCGCTCCAAGCTGACATTGATGCCACTGCCTGCACTGTGGTGTGGGGGCACCGCTCAAAGGTTACTCGGCGCATCATCCCATCCCACACCGCAGCCTTGGCCCAGCGACACCAGTGCCATTGTCTCCAGATCGCCAACTGACAACGCTGCTTGCACCGCGACCTGTGGGCCCCTCACTCTGCATTGGCATGTCTTGCAATGGAGCCTTGGATCTACAGATGAAAGCGCTTCAACAATGACGATGAACCTGCCTGCACCATGGCCTGTCAGCGCTGCAACTAGCACTGCAACAAGCATTGCCCCACTTCACACCACAGTCCTGGTCTCACCGACGCACGGGACGACCGTCACTGAGCTGCTGCCTGCATGGCAACCTGAGGGCACTGCACGTCGCACCGCTTAGCTTCACACAGCAGGCCCGATGCCTGCCGGTGCTGGCGGTCCTGATTCTCAGACTAGTGTTCAGTCCACAAGCAAACCACAGACTGCAAGGTCAGTAGAAGAGAAATTCATGAAAGGCGGCCTGTTTTGGCCTCGGTGCTGGCGATAAATTTGTAGAGGTGGGCGAGTCAGCGAATTATCAGGCAGAGCCAAGCGAGAGGCTTGCTTAAATCTTAGAGCCTGTACACTGTTGTGTAATTCCCACTAATCCGCAGGATCTGCGCATTTGTTGAACAACATAAACTTTGGGTGAGGTGCCTAGATTGATTCCGGGCACCCTGCAGGATATGTTGGTCTAGAGACCAAATAGCTCACCGTGCCGCCATAAATCTCCCTAACCTTACCAGGGAGCGAATGGTTTCTGGCAACCACTGAACATGAGAACCTTGAAACCTCAGGTATCATGGTAACAGATCAAGACCTTTCGCTCTGCCACTCATGCTTGCTTGTGTTCAGAGAAATATACAGAAAATTCACAATGGAACATTTTCAATATATTTATTGAATCAACGCTATTCTTGTATAGAATACATGTGCTGTGATAATCAGTAGCTAGAAACAGGTGAAAGTGCTTACAAGCACCAAAAGAGTAAATAGTAGATATAGTTCTACCATGATGCTAAAAACTGTGTGTATATATGCAGGCAAATAAACCAGGCAGTAATCGGGCATACTCCTACTATGCTAACCCTGCTCTGTGTGTACCTAGAGTGTGTGTAGGTGTGAAGCCAAGAATGTTTCCATGGGAAGATCCAACCCCATTACCTGGCAGGAAAGAATGTAAAAACCCATCTTGGTCATGAACTGGACACCCCTCACGGAGATGTCAGACCGCTGCGAGGTGACGTCTCGGCATGGAGGGCCCCTCGGTGTCTGCTGAAGTGCCTCCTCTGCTAATCTTTTGGGATTCTCATTATTTATGATAGAAAGCATCCTTGCGATGTACATATAGATTAACAATGTTATGGATATGTAGATAGCCCTGTCGCCCTGTGGATGAAGATAGAACGACTTTTGTACATCGAGGCATCGTGATAATGTTATGTGAAGTAGGATGTGTAAACAGAGGTAGTTTCAGACAAAACTAATCCAACATTGTCACACATGCAAATATGTACAAAAGGTCACAGCAGAAATGTTATTATGCAGAATTTGGACAATGTAAGAAAATGTGTAGCTTTGTTACTTTGGCCTAGCCCGGGCCCAAACACCCACTCCACATACTAAAGGTCGATATATAAAATCTATCTAAAAGCCAGCAGGCCATAATGAGAGTAAAACGAAAAAGATCTAAAACCACTTCTAAAAGCAAGCTTCCTTTTAAAATATTCATAGAAGCCTTTAAAAGTCATTATGAAATCCCACGCACTGAGAAAGCCATTGTGCCTAAAAAAACGAAAGCAGAAATTGTTTAAAAAGCAAGTCAAATCGTTCCCCCCACATAGGAAAGCCAATTGTTTAAGTGTTCCGGGTGATTGTAGCAACACTGCTGCCGCAAGCAACCACAGGCGACGTTCCCAGAGGAGAACCACAAAGCATGTTTATGGAGCAAAGGTGATTCCATCCAGTTCCCACCGGAGCTGCTGAAGGAGGGACTGCATCCTGTAAGCGTATCGCAGAGCTGGTATCCATTTCACTAGGAGGCAAAACATCTCAGGGTGGCTCGAATAATGCATTCATTAGCAATGGAATATGCTGGGGACAACAATATTCATGGCCCTTTAAGGGGCCCATTAGTACTTCAATATCCAGTAATCTATTGTGATCCTAGGCATAAATCCAATACGCATTCATGGCTGAAAAGCAGACAGCGGAATACAGGTTGTATGCAGTGAAGCCAAACAGGCCTCAAAGACAAGAGCCAGTGCTCATTTAGTTCTTGATGGTGTGCCGAAGCATTGTATCATGCGCTCACGGCATCGCAGCACAAACAGTGCTATCTCCATTCCGGGTTAAACTGGAAGGTCCATTGTGGAGCAGAATTTTTTTAAATTGAAATCAGGATTCTTGCGACAAGAAGCAGGATAAGCAGGAGACTTTCAGAAATGCTTCCCAACGTGGAGTGTATAAAAGATGGTATAACTCCGTAAATTGTCTGAAAGGTGCTAACCAGTCCTAAGCCAATACATTTTTAAAAGTGCACTATCTCCTTCGTATCAGACATATTAAAGATATGGTGGACAAGCTCCCCAAGGTGCAGCGGAAAATTAGTATGGAGTAGCATCTGTATTTGGATGAGGACCCTGCAACATGGAGATCAAATGTCTCTCTGGCTGATGTTAAGGCCACATCTTTTTGAAAAAGCATGGCTTCAGTCTGCTCAGAGAATCAAAGCGTATGCCAGAAACATTTATCAAAGGTCATAGTATTGCCTCCCTAACTCTACGGGCAGGTGAAAACAGTACTTATGTGCAACAAGTGATTACGCAATTAACCGTTACTAGATAAGCGATGCCTGGTTCCATTCTTTAGCAACCTTGATCATTCAGGATCAAATAGCTCCCATTTGAGAACATCTTGAAAACCGGATGATTCACGGCAGCTGGAGAACCCTTTGCATAACATGACAAGTTCGCTACTGAATCATTGCATGCCCCATGGGGTAAAATGTCCTTGCAAACCAAGGACCCACTTAAAGCATCCTCACAGTCGGAACCACTAAGGAAAACATTTGTGCCCCATTCCTGCATCTAAACCTGAATGGTAATTCCCAGTATTCGTGCACATAACCTTTCCCTAGTGCTTCATATCTGCTTACTTGGTGGTATTGTAGACAATATTGGAATTGGAAAGTAATGACCGGTAGGGTGATGTAACCATGGATTATCCAGTCTGTGGATGGTGTCTCAACCATGGTGAAAGGTAATTAGTCTAACTTTTCATTGGCAACATGGTATATTTTGCATCTCTTCATGCCATTACTATCTGTCTTTCCGGTAGATCTTTTGCAGAAAAAAGACTGGTGCTGTTTATATATCTGCACAGCACGTGGCCAGAATGTCATTTTTGCAAGATCCAGCTTAAAAATTCAATGGACCGTAATTGTGATCATCCATGCTGTAATATAGACATATCTTTTTGTATTTGTTGCAATTGCAGAAGATACTATGTTGCCCAGTGAATAAATTCTGTATGGTAGTGTGGTCACACCATTGTCAACCACAGCCAAAGCCTTTTCTAAACTAACCCTATCAATCTCATGCAGTCTCTCAGAAGCTTCCTATTGAGAAACTTTCCACAGCTCGTTGTATAGTGCATACAAGAAGTGCTTTTGACGTGGGTTTGAGGGACCTAAAAGAAATCCCTGAGATCCATGTCATCAGAAAGAAGGGACAAGTATTGCTTCACCTGAGAAAGTGTTGAGGTTTTTAGCCAATCAAGGCACAACTTCCTAACACTATATGAGGCCACCACCCGAGTGTTCTGACTATACATATCGCTGATCAGGCTATTGATCTTAACCTCTTCAGTGATCATGACAAGGTCAACTCTTCATGGGTTTTACCTGGGCTGTGCTTATGACGAGTTGACCTTGTCACAAACAATGGGAAATCTGGAGTAACAGCACCCAGCAGGAATTGCCTGTAGCACCCAAGGTGTTAAACCCTTTCATATCATGGTATCTAGTGTAGCCTGAAAGTATTGTGTGAAATGCTGCCAGTTCTCAAAGTATGAGAATACAAGAATTCAAAAAGTTTGTTGCACTGTTTTCTTCGGAAAATTATTTGATGTGGTATGAGGCATGATCTAAATAAGGCCTCTGTTCCCTTAACCTGCCAATCTTCTGTCCCCAGACAGGTTTTGTGTCTATGGTGTCCTTCCAAAAGTCACCACCCTGTACAGACACATGGGAAAGAAAGGAAGCAGAGTAAATCAGCTTGATATTTTTTTGCAGGTGTAGGTGCAAGCCTTTAATAATAAGAGGCTGGAACTGATGTGTCAAAACCAGAAAAATTAGCACATTTTTCTGCAAATGTTTTTGAAATACCATTTGGTGGCGTTGGACAGTGTTCCCATAGATTGCAATTATAAGCAGCAGGTGGGATACTAGCTTTGTGTAAGAAGTGGTGACCTTAATGTTGATAGCAAATCATATAACCAAAATTAGAAGTAACACTATACAATTCATCAGACGAAAATGCAGCAGATTGCTATTAATCTGCAAGAAAATTGTGCACAGTCTTAATGTCCAAATCATAAGAGAAAGTACTAGAGGTGATGATATAATTTAACAAAACCTGAAACAAATATGATATTTCTAAAAGTTCATTAGGACAATACACATCATACGATACCCTGTACCACACTATTGCTTCCGGAACTGGAACGGCTGTAATGTTCACCAGGGACAGGTCCCTTAGTTCATGGTGCGATGATGCATGCGGTTTCAGAACCAAGTTCACAAGGTGTATTGCAGAAAAATGTAAATGTAAATGTAAATGTATAGGCATTTATATAGCGCACTACTTACCCGTAGGGTCCCAAGGCGCTTCGACTGCTGCGAAACCCTTCCTGGCTTCCCTGAGAGATGGTCCCTTAATGGGTATCTCCAGGGTGAGACCAGGCATCCCCGGCAGTCTGGTGGGGCCGTTAGTGAAGATGAGGCAAGCTAATGCCCAGAGTTGCCGAGTGTGATCGCTGATCAGAGTGGGCACCGAGGCGAGAGAATTATCGAGTCCGCTGACCCTGGTCCAGAAACCTGCCGCGCCGGGAATCGAACCCTGGTCCCGGGCCGTCCTCTGCTTTCGGGTCTGCCGCCTCTAACCAGTGAGCCACACTACTTCACCACACTACTTCACAGAAAAAGACAGTCACCAAACCAATCCAAAGGACCAGGAAACGTTACCCAATGGTAGTCCAGAGATGTAACCAAGAAGTAACAAAATATGTCTTTCCACCCAATGGCTGAGAGCATTCACTTGTAGCTTGAAGGGGAGAGGTGGTGGTATCTCAGGGTCACTTGAATCTGATGAGAAGTTGTCGTAATGCATGAAGTAACCAGATCTACCTGGTCTATTTTGGCAGATCTGCAGGTTTTGTAGATCAGGGAGATAACTCGAACTGTGGCCGAAGAAGGCTGAAATGCCAGAAACCGGTCCCCGGTAGCTTGTCTCCTTTCTGGTGAAGAATTGGCTTGGTAGTTTAGTCTGCCCTGTTCCCATGATGCACTGGGCCAGGGACAGACTGATTTGCATATAGCCAGGTTCTGAGCTGGGATGGTGCAGTGAGATAAATAACGGTGATGGATCAAGCCCTGATCTTTGGACTGGGTAAGAGTGGTCTGCTTAATTCAGACACTCTGTTCATCACCACCCCCTTTTCTGAATAATATTCATGTAGATGTCATCAAATTTTCAAATCGAGATATCTTTCTAGACTCATTGACTGTACAGTTGTAGTGGTTTCAACAGGAAGATGTAATACTTCATTGTTGTTTACAGTTTCTCTTTGGAAATGGAAATCTTCTGTAGTTTTTAAAGCTTCCATCTGAACTTCCTGAACGGTAGTGAGAGGGGTGTGGCAGCTACCCAGGAGCCCACACGCCTACTGTTGAGAATTGGCCACATAGTATGGTTTGATCAGATCAATTGAGACAAACCTTTTGTCTCGGCGGCTGGCAAGAGGCAGAAGACGTACAATTCTGGTACCTTCGACAGTCAGGACAGGTACATGTGCTCTGTAGGATGGCCCAAATTCTTTCTTGAACACAATATTTTCGCTGACCAGGCCCCCAATCTTCTGGACCCAGCCAGTTCTTGCCAGTATGACCTTCACTTCTCCAGTGGCTGTGCGTTTTACTTGGATATTGCTTTGAACGCCCCAGAATTCATTTAGTCCTGGAAACAGCCAAACGTTCATTGATATCAAATGGTGCTTCTGCCGCCACTGCAAACTTCCCATGGCTTCTTTGTAAGCCCAAGAGTTAAACGCCAGGCCCTGGTTGGAATGTAGTGTGCCAATTGTGTATGTACCGATGAAGACTCACAAATCCTTTATAATAGTTTGAGGGTCAGCTGTGAACTGCAGCCAAACCCACAAAAATCTGGAGTATGAATCCACTGCGATCAAGATGTACTTGTCAACCTGACCATCATGGACAACATCATATGTATGTGTGTGTGTTAATAGGGCGGTTACTCCACCGCCAACAATTGTAACATGGGGGCAACTGCATGGTTCACTGTCAATGTGCAGTCACTTCCTCCCCCTATGTCCGGCAGGGGAGGATCTTGCAGGTAGCAATGTGTGCCTGCAGCTGCTCCTACGAAGCATGTGTGTGTCCGCAGTAGAGACACTGCTGCAGCTGGAGTACTCACTATCGAGAGCATCTCTCATTGCCCCAGTCACGATCCTGGAGGCCTGTATTGCCTCAGCAGCAGCAGTGATCTGTTGCAGACCTCTGAACACATCTCCACTATAATGGTCCACTTCCACCTGCAGCGCCAGTGTGAGACGTGAGTAGAGGGTGGCTGCCTGTGCTAGCCTGCTAATTGCCATGGTCGTAGCACCCATTCTGCCTGCCCTGTTCATTATGCCTCTGTTGGCTTCTCTCCTCCATCAGCTCAGTGCAAAGTTGGCCAATTTCCCCAGTGAGGGGCATGATTGTTGGCCAATTGGTGGCAAATGTTAGAAAAGCCCTGGGCCTGCTAGGTATTAATGACCCTCAATTGTCTTTGCTGTAGGTGCTGAATCTGCAGCATGGGCTGTTCTAGGCCACCAAACACCGCCTTGTTGCCAGTTCCTGGCTGGGGGTGGGCATAAAGCCTCGTACCATGCCGCCTCGTTGAGCGCTGCTTTCAACGAAGCTGCCGGACCCTTATGACAGGACTTTGTGTTGGTGTGGCTGGCTGCAGGAATGCTGTGGCTTGATCATCACTTCACTGAGGGGGTCACAGATGTAGCACTGGCCTGCACATTGGATGGACCTGGGTGACCTTCTTTCTGCATACCCTTCCCTTCCCCCATCTGGGCCTGGTCCTAGTCATAACCTGCATCACCTAGCCTGTCCTGTCCTCCTACAGATCTGTGTGACAAATGGGCAGTTGAATAACATACATGTGATACACTATCCCAGTGGTTGTATCATGTTATTCAGCTAAGGTCAGACAGTTACTTCACTGTTTATGTACTTGACTATATATCCCATAGTGCACCAGCTGTGACTTGTTGTGCATGTAAATGGCGCCTCTAGGGGTATCTAAATGAGGGTGTGGTGTATGCCTGTGCACTGCAGGGTTCTGGCAGGGATGTTGGAATAGTCGGAACATTGCACTTACCATGGGTTGGAGGGGTGCCAAGGTGTGGAGGGTCCCTGAAGCACACGCTGCCTCTGTTTCCAGCGTCAGCTTCCGCAGTGGCAACGCAGACGAGGGGGGCACAGACGGTTGGGCTACAGAACCTTAGTAATCTCCCAGCAATGCAGCAATCCTCTCCTTGGGCCGAGAGCGCAGGTCATACCATCTTTTCTTCAGGTCCTTAATGGACCTCTCTGCCACACCGAGGGCATTGATTTGGAGCTGCATTTCTTTTCATATTTTACTCTTCGCAGATTCCGGGAAGCATGCCCAAAAATCTGCTCATGGTTGTTGCAGCAAACATTGGTGAGTATTTATAGTTTCCTTTCCGAGAACTTGATTTTACGCAGGCGCTCTCTTACCCCCTTCTCGCTTTACTGGCTGGCCATTTCAGGGCTTGGTTTGTCCCTGGATGCAGCCCTGGAGTGTGCTGCAGGCTTCACAATGTGCTCCTAATGTTCAACGGTAATCTCACTGGCCAGCATTTCCTGTTTTGGGGTCCTTCAGCAGCTGCAGGAAGTGATTGGGTATTTTTCACACTAATGCCCAACTGCAATCGCTATTAGTGACCGCAGTCGCAATTTGCACTCCATATCTACTCTCAAAATGAGAGTTTGGTAAATGCCATATGACTTGTTTGTGAGTCGCAATTTGGTGGCTAGATTGATAGGAACTAATGACTCATAATTTGCAAGTCGATGTTTCTCCCAAATTGCCAATCACTATTTCTAGCGTTCGTACATCTGGCCCTAAGAACCTTTGCTACTTTTCAATGAGGCGGTCAAAGATATTATAGTGGATACCTCAGCAAAGCGGGGATCTTGTCCTCAGTTAAATAGACAAATGACAAGACAACTTAGACCCGCCCTTGGGGATCCAGATTTCTTGCTTCATCATTGAAGTACCGGGTTTTTAAGAACCCAGCGGTACCAGGGAGAACGCCCAAAGACTTCGAGTCCTTCCTGTTTCAGACTACAGAAACACAGAGTCTTCTAGGTGAAGTCAAAGATCGTATTTATTGGCTGCAGCCAGTAAAAGGTATCCTAGAAGTACAACAGCATGTATGTTCTCAGGAGACTGCTCAAACATTCGATCCAACCTTCCCTTTTTATACAAAATATTATGCTTTAGGCACAAATTCCTTGTTTTACAGTTTAGACCATTCGAATATTTTCACTACAAAAGAAAAGCAGAGTCATGATGACAAGCCCACATTTTAGTAATTCCAACCCATTTTCAATTACCCGGCAAGGTCTAGTATTTCCATCAGATATCGGCGGACTCCCAATAAAACCAGGAACCTCCCCCTTGTAAAACGAGTCATAAAGAAGAGAACAGGGACAGGTGTGTGTATGTGTGTGTGTGTGAGATTGGGCAAGGTTTGTGCGCGATGAAAGGTTTATGACATGTTGCGCCTTGATACTAATCTCGCTCGGCCGCTGGGAAGGAGCTGACCGAACAGGTTCGGCTTCGGGCAGTGGAGTCAGCTTGCCCAGGTCACAGAGGAGTCAGCAAAGGCGTACGTGTCCTTCGGACTCGGGTTTGGCCTTCACTTATTTGGCTATGTGAGGGCAATCACAAAATGGCTGCCGTTCACAAAATGGAACCCGAGGGTTCGAGACGGAAACTCTGGTTTATGGGTGATCCCAATGCTCGAATACACCGAAAATGCGCACGTGTAGCGTACTTGTCATTTCCGGTCTGCTGATACCAAAATCGTCATGATATGACAATGTTTATAACATGGGTCCAGAATTTTCAGTACCACATCATCCCACCCTGGAGAGCTCAGCGGTACAAGGATCCACTGGTCACCTGAACTCCAATGATTTTCCAATGAATATAGACATTCGACATTCGCCAAACTCGTATTCTCCTCTACCAGTCTTGCTCTCAGGTCTCTCAACACATCTTACCTCCTGAGCAGATATTTGCATGCATTTCTGGACAAAGTGTTGGACATCTTGCTAGTTGTCACAGAGGACTTCCGGCCCATCAACCAATGCCTTATCACAGAGTGCCGGGACGCAGCAACATTTTCTATATGTTTGAGCATGAACATGACCGACAGCCTGGGGAGGGTAGTCGGTACCAGTGTGGTGCTAAGGCGCTATGCTTGGTTTCACACTTGCACATCTCGTCTGACGTGAAACTGTCCCTCATGGACATACCTTTCAATGGAAGCTGCTCGGAGAGAACGCGGAATTGGTCACTCCTTGCTCGCTGGGCTTAGCTGCACCTGTTTGACAGACCACACAACAACCCTATCCCTTTAGAGGCTTTGTCAGGGGTATCAACATAGCCAGTGGCAATTTGTATCTCAACAGCAACAAACCTCAATTATTTTGAGGCAGAGGCTGGTGATGAAGCTAACAGCATCCGCGCCCCCTGGGGCAAAGTTCTACCTAAACATCAACCCCTTCACCCACACAGCTGCCACAAAACTGTTTTAGACCGCCCTCTGCAGTGCATGATCACCCTATGTATACCTTCCTGGGTGGAAGAGCATCACATCAGATCAATGGGAGCTCCAGATCGCGGAACACGGTTACTCCCTATCCTTCCTTTCTCATCCACTGGATATGAGACCCACACTGTAACACCTCAATGAGAAGCACTTGTCCATACTCCAGGGAGAAATTCAAGCTCTCTTGGACAAGAAAGCAATAGAGTGGGTGCTGGCATCAGAGATCGGGATTGACTGTTAAGCCCTTAATTTCCTAGTGCCAAAAAAAGGACAGAGGCCTTTACCCCATTATTGCTCTATGGTCTCAGACCATCAACCTCTGGAAGGACAAGTTCAAGATACTCACCCTAGCCAAAGTTCTGTCTGCTCTAGATCCAGGAGACTGGATAATGGTGTCGAATCTGCAGGACACCCATTTCCATTCTCTGCCATGCAAATCCACTGGGACTGCCTGCGGTTTCAGGTAGGCCTTGAACACTGTCATTTCTCTTGCTCCTCTTTGGCTTGACCAGTGCACGTCTGGTGTACATGGAGGTGAAGGTGGAGGTTGCAGTATTGGGAATACAAGTCTTCCCACATCTTGATGACTGGCTAATTCAGACAGACTCACTTCAAGCAGTCATAAGCCATCTCCAGAAGACAGATGACCTGTTGACATCATTGGGTATCTCCACTATACCAAAGTCACACCAGACTCCTAAACCAAGGCACCTCTCTTCTTTGGGGCCATCCTGGATTAGGTGATCTTCCGACTCTTCCCTCTGTCTCTATATGTCCAGAATATTCATGTTATCTTCCAGATGGTACAATCCTTGACCTGCATCTCAGTGAGAGCACCCCTTTGGCGTATGGGCCTATTGGCCTCCTGCATGTGGATAACTCCAGGTGGCACATGTGGGCTCTGCAGTAGTATTAAGCCTTGGCAGAGTTTGTGGAGTCTTTTAAATCGTGCTGCTCACAATGATATTTAGTGCCAAATGTTTGTCTTCCACTGTAAAATCAGCACGAACAGCACTACGCGTCACGCCAGAGGGTGCTGCTGCTTTCTGCAGCTCGAGTAGACATGTTACTCGAGCAGCCGCTTCCTCAGCGCAAATGGCAGATTTCTCAACGCGAGTGGTTGCGACCTGCTGCGAATGCTAGTGTTGAGAAATCTCATCAGGAGGAGGTCTGGCGTGTTATTTTTTCTTAAATATTTGGAAAAAGGGGACCCCTATATAATACAGTTGCACTTGCTATACATAGGGAAGAAACAGGGTTGGGAAAGGTCTATAGCCAAGTGACAAACAATGATTCAATTCAATTTATTTTATTATGTTTTGGCTCTCAAAGAGGGCCACATAAAAATTCACATCTAAAAGTCCAGCATACCGGTGTGCGGTTTTTTGGCGGTCGGCTCCCGTTGCGAGTCCTTTCATACCAGGAGCATAATCATCTTTAACAAAACCCACGGACAATGTTATGACCAGATCATCCTTCACAGATTCTCCTGCTCCTGGGACATCTTTTCTACTTTACTTTTAGATGGATATAAAATATTCGCGCTGACAATCAGATATCACTATTGTTCACCTCCGGATATTTTATCTACTTGTGGAGATAAAATACTCATCTCCTGCTTTATCTTTCTCATCACCTCACCATCAATTCGCAGGAAGTCATCCTTGTGGAGATGTCAATATAAGCAACGATCTGAATTAGAGCTACTTCCAATATATTCCCTTTTCTGATGTCATAATATCATATGACACTTTATAGGACTACATCCTTTTACATCTTAAGACTTTGAGAAGCTGCTTTTACCGACTGACCTATATAATCAACGCTACACCAAAATTTAAGTCCCGGTCTCTTTGAAATTCCAACAATAGACGGTCACCTGAAGAAGGCTCAAGAGCCGAAACGCGCGTAGTGGTGTCTACCGCTTTGCCTTCATCACTTTATATACGTTTCATGTCTATTGATTTTGTATTTTCCCTTTTGTATTTTTAATTCAATACTATATAAACTAAAACACATAATCACTTATAAAAACTATATAAAAAACAGTAGAAAACAGAGAAAAAATAATCAATAACAATAAACAATAAAGCTTTATCAGAAATAATTTATGCTTATTGGTTTTTGTACACAGGTGGACTTAATATACCGTTCATTTCAGGTTTTTATTTTAAAAAAAAACAAACTAAATTAACTAATCATTGTTTGTCACTTGGCTATAGACCTTTCCCAACCGTGTTATTTTTTCTTGCCAGTGCTTGACAACTTACCGTTATCGAGCTGCTCGAGAAACAAAACTTCAATCCGCATCACTTCGCGGAGCTTTTCAGAATTCTGCACTCCTCACGTAGCGCGGAGTGGGCAAAACTTTTGGAACTCAAATGGCGGAGCGGAATTCTTCGCCCACTGCTAAGTAGGATCTGAAGTCTCAGTTGGATCAGCACCAGGGAGACTTATCAGAATCCAATGTGATCCTGCTGTGGTGGTTTCTCAACCGCAAGTGAACCTATGCAGACTCCACCCCCTAACCCTCCCAACGCTAATGTTTGTGACAAATGCATCGTTACATGTTTAGGGAGGTTATCTGGTAGAGGTGGTGATCAGGGGATTCTGGTCTCTAGTGGAGTTGAGAGTGATTTGCTTAGTGCTGAAAGATTTCCTCAAGACCCTCAAGGGGGAAGGGTACAACCAAATGCCATGACTGCTATGTGGTACTGAGGTTCCGTGACAATTATAAGTGGTGCTTTCGACTCGCACGAATATGGTCGAGTCTGGTATCTACGAACCGCAAATGACGAGTTTAGTAAGTGTGCGCAGTTTCGTTGTGCTAACTTAAACCGTTCGTTTGTTACGTGGGTTATTCATCTGTACCCACGGATTCCATCTTAGATACAGCATCCATTTTGTCTCTTGCCCTCAAGTAGCCAGCGAACGGACGTTGTCCGTTTCGCGACCCTGGGATTCCCAAGACATTCGCGGAAGACACATGTTCTTTGAAAGTGTCTTTATGACGAGGGGGATGATGCTGTAAGGCAGATGGCCCCGCTCGAGGCTCATCTTGCCGTGCCGGTCTATTGTTTCAGTCGTGCATCTCATTAGGCACGTCCCTTTGATGCCTGTAGCTCGTGTTTCCTGATACCTCCCCTTTTACACCCTTTTCGATCTCCCCACTGTTACCATCTTCCTCTGCATCTGTCCTTGTTCCTTCTTTGATCTGTTTTACTGCCGATTGGAATGTACTAATGGTGGGAAGATGGGTTTTTACAGTTGGGAACCGCCAAATGTTTCCGCACTTATGCCCCGGACCTTGGATGTATCAAAGCGACCAAAGTGACCCCTCTCGGGGATAATTATGGGAACCGAGTTGTAAAACCTTTGTGTACCATGCAACCTTATGGGAGAAAATTGTATAAAAGGAGCGATCCACAGTACCAATTTGAAGCAGTCTCCTCGAACCTACATTCGGTGTACTTCCTGTGACTTCTGTGTTCCCTGCAGTAAATAAACCTTGAATCTTTGACGCCGAAGGAAGTGTCCCGTGTCTCTGTCATTCGTACGCCGGAGCAGGTTACCCACGAAGGTTTCAGGTGTTGTCCCCTGGCACCGCTGGGTCTTAAATAACCCAGTCCTTCAGTTGGCGCCCAACGTGGGGCTGCATCAGTGGTACCGGTCCAAGCCCGACGATCGTGAGGAACTTCGTGTGAAATCTCCGAGGGAAGGTGCACTCCGCTTCATCGATCCTGTTGTCGAAACAAGTGGCCCGAAGACTTTTCCCGCGAAGATTCCCGCCTCCTGACGGCTGCGACGGACTGCTGCCCTGACTGTAGACCTGTTTTGGCACCTGGCGTAGACCTCGGTATAGCGAGACGACTGACGGGCCTTCCTGGTGACGCCATCGATCTTTGAGTTAAGTATTTGTGGGTCGCTCCCAGAGTTCTTGGTTGTGGTTGCTTAGTTGTTGCATGGTTCCATTGCATTTGTGGTTTTTGGTACTTTGTTGTGATATTTGACGACTGCAGCCGCCAAAGACCGAGGGTTGTTGCTCTTTGCAGGGACTTGGTAAATCCCGTAACCCTTGACGTTTGTGAAACTCGGCTAGTGTGCAAGATGCCTGGTCGCAGTACTTTGTTTAGTTGTTTCAGACGTTGTGGTACGGATTCCCGACTGGAGGACTCGTGTCCGATACCTCCGGTTGGAACTCCCACTTATGAGCTCTACAGCAAACACGGGCTAGGCCCGATTACTTTTAATGATTACTGGATTTGTTATACTAAAAAAGATGGTGCCCTTAGTTGGCCACCTCATGGTAGTTTTGAGACTAGATAATCTTGAGGCTAAATTGTTCGAGAAAAAGTCAAGGCCGGCCATGTTTGATGCCTTTCGGTTGTGGCGTAAAGAAGCCCGACAGAAAGAGATCAGACAGACTAAACGTAATCAAAGAGATGGTGTTGCTACCATTGTAAAGAAAGCAGAGCAGTTTCAGCGTGATAAGGAGGATAAGGAAAAGGAAGTGTTTGATAGGTTACAACGTATGTCCATAGACAAATGCTATCCTGCTTTGCCGACGGAGTCGGATAAGAAGGAAGAATCAGTTGAGGATCCTTTAATGTCTTATCTCATGAAGTCGCCACCTCCGTACATACAGGGTACCGCGCTTCCTGTGGTCCCCCCTGTACCTGTTCCTCAACCTGTTCCTCAACCTGCACCCGTTCTTCCGACTGTTCCCGCTCCTTTGCCTATTGCTATTCCTACTGCTCCTCCGCTTCCACATACTCCTGCTCCCGCTACTGCTCCTGTTTTACTTACTCCTGTTGCTTCTTCTGTTTCTACCCCTTCTCTTGTTAGTCCTTTGTGCTATACTTCTCCGTCTACTCGAAGTCGTACTCCTCCGGTTGCGGCTAGTTTTTTCCATTCTCTTGGTCCTGTTCTTGGGTCCGCTGGTTCGGATGGTCCTCAAAGACGTAGTCAGCTTTCCGGTAACAGGGAACGTGCTGCGCTATATAATATGGCGATGGGTTGGATGACGCACCCTCTTAGAAATCCTCCACGTGCTGTACTTGATACGTTCTGCCAATTCAATGTACCGACACAGAGGTACGTGTTCGAAGAAATGTGCAAGGTACTGCGTGATCAGATATCAGCCGATGCACCTGATGATGTGCTGACCGCTTTGTCCGATCTACAGCTTCAGTTCTCGAACGGACTGATAGTGGATACTAACGTTCGACGTGCTGTTGAGCGGTTGCTATCTTTTTGTCCCACTCCTATACCTCAAGCCTTGTTCGTTGAGGATGTTGAAAGTCAGTTAGATGCGTCCGGTCAGTTTCCCATGCGTGAAGTTCCACCAGTGTGGATGCCAGGCGACGCTACTACTGCTCCACCGACCTTGCCGCATTTCCAGAGAGTATGGATACATCTCCCATGGAAACGCTCTGAAGTGTTAGAGGTGAAGCAATCTTTGCCTGACCCTCGCAAAAATCCTGCAGGGTATTATAAAGAATTGTAGCAGCTCGTAGATGCTACGATAATGAATCTTGCCGATATCGACATGCTGTTCGGCAATGTCGTACCTCAACTGGTATGGGCTAAGATTCGTCAGGAGAATCATCCAAACGAATTAGGTGGTGATTGGGCTGCCATTGTAGCGGCGGATGGGTTGCAAACTGGTGGTGCTAAACCCGAACAGTTGATTGCTGCTCTCCCTCAGAGAATAATTACGCTAATGAAAACTCTTATGCCAGCTATGAGGGTGAACTGGGACAAATTGTCAGCTTGTAGACAGAAAAAGGACGAGAGTGTCTCTGATTTCTTTACGAGATTTGAGGAGGCATTCATCGATCATAGTGGTCAGGATATGGGCACTGAGGGTGGTCAACGGTTGTTCGTGGACAAATTTGTCTCTAACTTATTGCCCGATTTGAGCAATAAATTAAAAAATTCTGAGAGTGCGTGGGCCGTTTCTACCTCGGCTCAAATATTGGCTACGGCACAGTATTATGAGAACAGAGAAAAAGAGGAGAACGATCGTGCTGATAAAAAAACGAAAGAACTTAAAACAAAAGTGTTGTTGCAGCAGGCCTATCCTCCGCGTTCCAATCAGAACGCTCCTCAACAAAATAGATCGCAGTTGCAATCAAATAGGTCACAACCTCGAAATGACTCCTCTTCCCAAAGATCTTCGTTAGGGTACAATCAGTGTGCCTATTGTAGACAGGAGGGTCATTTAAAATTCAACTGTCCCGTTCTAAACGATCGTAACAGTGGTAACTCATCTAGAGGAGGTCGTGGTAGTTCTCAGCAGACATCACGCGGTAGAGGTCGTGGTGTTCAAACTGATCGTTCAGATAATTCATCAAATTCCAATAACTGTTTTGATCAACGTGGATCAACGCAAGGACGATCTGCGCAGTACAATGTAGACGATTATTACGTCGATCAGGAAAATGACGACAGTAATTACTAGGACAGCCATAGACAAGGAGAGGGAGTGGTATCAGTTCCGGTTGATCAGAGAGGGCCTTACGTCGCAGTTGCTACATCGGGCGTCGTTGAGCCTTTTCTGTTGGACACTGGTGCAGCGAAAAGTTCCATAATGCATTCGAAACTCCCTGGCGCACCTTTGTCTGGCTTAACAAATGTTTCCGTTGGATTCTCTGGCGCCCCTGTTAGCAATCCAGTTTCACGCCCTTTGCCCCTTACAATTGGGCCTTGTGAGCTGCAAGCTCCGTTGATCTTAACTACTGGTTGTGGTGAAAATCTTTTGGGCCTGGATTTGCTAAAACGTTTGTATGCAACTTTGTACTGTTCTCCTGCGGGTGTAAAGCTTACGTTAGGAGAGAGGGTTGTCTCTCCTATGTACTTGTCTCTCGATAAGCTTCCACCGGAATTGAGTTCTCTTCCTGCATCTTTGTGGGCAACAGGTCCCAACGACGTGGGCCTGCTTGACATCTCCCCTTATGTTGTTCAGCTGAAATCTAATGTACGGTTGCCACGTATTCCCCAGTACCGCATATCCCTTGATGGTGAACGAGCACTGTTAGCGATCATTTATGATCTAATCGAGAAAGACGTTATTGAAGAGACGCGGGGAAACGTGTGCAACAGTCCTGTACTGCCTATTTTAAAACGTACTGATCCTTCAAAACCACCTGTCTATCGTTTTGTTATCGATTTACGGGAGGTAAATAAAATTGTGATTCCTCAGTTCCCTGTTGTGCCTGACATCACGGCGCTACTGACTCTGATTCCAGCTTCTGCATCTTGGTTTTCGGTGATCGATCTGAAGAATGCTTTCTTTAGCATTCCGATTGCCGAGGAAAGCAGAGACCTTTTCGGTTTCTCTCTTGGTGGTCGCAGCTTCCGGTTTAAACGCGCTCCTCAGGGCTACTGTGAGAGTCCATCGATTTACAGTCAAGCCCTGAAGGGTCAACTGGATGCATTTTCGTTGCCGGCTGGTGCGGCCTTAATCCAATATGTCGATGACTTATTGGTGGCTGCAGATACTCAGGACATTTGCAAAATTGCTACGGTGTCGTTGCTGCAACATCTCTGTGACTTACATCACAAGGTGTCACCTTCTAAACTCCAATATTGTTGTCAAGAAGTAACCTATCTAGGTCTCTTATTGTCAAAGGAGGGAAGACGGTTGACCCCAGAGAGAATTGCAGAAATTGCGCGAATGACTGTGCCAACAACCCAAAGAGATGTGCGTGCCTTTCTAGGTATCACGTCGTATTGCAGGCAATGGATTCCAAATTTTTCATTGCTAGCGAAACCATTGGTGGCTCTTACGTGCAAGGATGTTTCAACTCCTTTACCATGGACGGAAGAATGTCAGAAAAGTTTTTCTGAATTACGTGACTCATTGTGTTCGGCTCCTGTGTTAGGTACTCCTGACTACAGCAAGCCGTTTACACTATATGTTCACGAGAGGGAAGGTTGTGCTTTGAGTGTCTTAACGCAACCTTTTGGGGGTAAGCAACGTCCATGTGCATATTTTTCCTCGACCTTGGACCCGGTAGCTAGAGCATTGCCGAGTTGCTTGAGAGCAACAGCGGCAGCTGCGGTGTCCATCCGACAATCAGCAGGATTGGTCATGGATAATATGCTTACGGTGATGGTTCCGCATGCAGTCGACACTCTTTTGAATCGTACGAAAACTCAGCACTTGACGAGTGCGAGGTTGTCTGGGTACGAGTTGACGCTGTTGGCAAGTCACATTCAGATAAAACGATGTAATGTTCTGAATCCGGCGACTTTGTTACCAATCAGCACAGAGTCAGATGAAATAGCAGCCCATGACTGCTATCTGAGGACTGAAGAGGAAACAAAAGGTTGAGTGGACCTTAAAAACACTCCTTTGGAAAATCCAGACGGAACTTTGTATGTGGATGGTTCATGTTTTAAATTGCCGAATGGTGATGTGACTACTGCGTATGCTGTTGTGACTTTGAATACTGTTGTGGAAACTGCGAGATTGAATCAGAACTCTGCCCAGGCTGCAGAGCTGATCGCTCTAACTAGAGCGTGTGTGTTGGCGAAAGGGAAACGTGTGAATGTGTTTACCGACAGCCAATATGCGTTTGGCGTCGCTCATAACTTTGGACGGTTGTGGAGAGAGAGAGGTTTTATGACATCGCATGGCACGAAGATTCAGCATGGACAACTTGTGAATGATCTTTTGGATGCACTTACATTGCCTAAGCAGGTAGCGATTGTTAAATGTAGTGCACATCGTAAGGTGACGGATGATGTTGGTCGTGGTAATGCATTTGCGGATGAGATTGCTAAGGAGACTGCCCGGAACCTTAGCACTAGAATGTATGTGACGAGTTCGGTTAGGTGGCCTACAGAGACTAGTATGTGTGAGGACACTATCGAGAGTGTGAAAGCGATTCAAGATGAGGCCACCGAGACTGAAAAGACGAAGTGGAAAGAAAGTACGGGAAAGTTGGATGCGAATGGTTGTTGGATTGATTTGTCGGAACATAAGAGATGGATGTTACCGGATGCGTATGTGCTAGCTGTTGTGACAATGGCGCATGGGCTAGCACATATTAGTGTGAAAGGTATCTGTAAGTTGCTGTCCCAGGTGTGGAAGAATGATGGTATCACGAAATGTGCTGAACGATTGGTTAAGAATTGTATGGTATGTATGTTGTACAATCCTGGTAAGGGAACCCCAACTCCTCCTGGACACTTTGCTCCCCCTTCATGTCCTTTTGAGGTGATCCAATTAGACTTCATCCATATGGAGAGATCCAACAACCTGAAATACGTTTTAGTTTTGGTTTGCGCGTTCTCCCGATGGATCGAAGCCTATCCTCTTAAAGACAATACTGCCCTGTCGACTGCGAAGATCCTACTGAAGGAATATTTTCCTCGGTACGGAATGCCTCGGATTGTATGGTCGGATAACGGAAGTGAGTTTGTGGGGAGTGTGATGAAGAGTGTGTGTAAGGGCCTTGGAATTAATCAAAAATTCCATAGCGCCAATCATCCCCAGTCAGCTGGTTTGGTTGAAGGGTATAATGGCACCCTTAAACTGAAACTAGCGAAAATTCAGGCTACGACTGGTCTTTCGTGGCCTGATGCTTTACCCTTAGCTTTATTGTCAACTAGGGCAACCGTACACTCCCGAGTAGGGCTTAGTCCCTATGAAATAGTGTTCGGTCGTCCTGCGAATGTGTGGGGGGTCCCTAGACCGGGTGTGTTCTCCAGTCTTGAATACCCAATGTTGATTGACTATCTTCATGATCTGACTGCTAAACTGAGGTTAATTCACCAACAGGTTTACGAAGCATTGCCGACGCAGACGGAGGGTCCAGGCCACCAGCTCCAGCCCGGAGACTGGGTGGTAACCAGAAATTTTGCCCGCAAGAAGAACTTGGAACCCCGGTTTACTGGACCCTACCAGGTCCTCCTTGCCACGAGAACTGCCGTCCGTTTAGAGGGCCGGAAAAATTGGGTGCATGCCACCCATACGAAGAAAGTTCCTATTCCTTTACCGGCAGACTCGTGGGTGAGGAGGGGCATTGCTTCAGCTGAATCCGAAGGATTGCCGGCGTTTGTACCTTTTAGCGACGCACAACCTGTCGGAGAATCCTCAGTGCAGCAGAAAGACACTGTTGAACATTTGTCATCAAAAGACTCGAGACTAGAACATTCGACTGATCAGCAGGATTCTGTTCCCTCATCGGATCCTTTGTTTGAGGAACATACACGTCCTGGGAAAACTCGATACTTTTTGCGTTCTAGCTCTAAGGACAAATAAAAGATTCTGTTCTGTCCCTTGACAATTGCATTATCCCGTTTTCCACGATCAGTCTGAACACCTGTATCATTGTAATTATTTTATATATATTGAGTTTCGTTCCATATGTATTTTTGCTCCCACAGCTGAAAGACATTTTACGTATACATTATAAATAAAGGCCGTAGGGCCGCGCGTGTACTTCCTTCTGGTTAGCAGGTCTTGACGCTAGGTTAAAAGACCGTCGGTTCATGGGAACTCCTAGGGATTGACTACTGCTACACAGAACGAAGTGCGTCAAGAAACGTTGCGGACGGTCATAGGGGATGGCGTTTTCAAAGCTGATGGACTTGGAAGAAGCTCAGGCGCAAAGGTTCAAGCTACAACAACTTACTCGTACCAAATGTTTTATGTTTCAAATGTCTGTATTGCTCCTGATTGTTTCTGCACTATTGGCGGGTGGGGTGTATTACATGATGTCGTACTTCTTACCTTCTGCCATACCAACTCCTACTTCTGACCCTAAACTTATCTCCACTGCATCCCCTCATTCTTTCCATATCCTACCTGAACACGAGCAGGCTAGACGTGCAGAATTTCGAAATAATTCTTTTATTCAGCTCCTTCATCAGCACCAGTTAGTGGTTAATACTACTAATTGTTGGGTGTGTGGACTAATGCCACATACCACGGATAAGGGATTTCCATATCTGGTCTTACCGTATAGTTCCCAGGGTTCAGCTCGAGCATTCCAAACAATGTTTCGAAGCGCACTAGATTCTTACCCCAGTCGAGAGACACGTTCTCCCTACTTTGGCCTTGGCTCGTATTATAAGCCTTTGTCCATAGCGATAGAAGATTTAGATAGAGATATCTACGAGCCGTCGCTCATCCCAGAGGAAGAGGTACAAGCCTATAGGGTCCTGAGTAAGGTTGAGTACGGTGCGCTCGCAAGTGAAAAACAGCTTAAAAGCTCGCCTCCGATATGGGTCGTACCCCACATTGGTAATTTTTGTCTAATGGGTCGTGGCCGAAGATCGAAAGCCCGACTTGGAGAGAGTGCTTGCACCGAGAATTACATTCTGCCGATGGTCTCGTCCCCTGTGTTTCTGGCTGCCAAGGGTACATACTTTGTTTGCCATGATCGTGCGTATGCATGGTTGCCCTCTGACTTTATGGGCTCATGTTTTATCGCAAATCTGTTGCCTCCGACATTCACTGTAGACGCAGACTATCACAAAACTAGAGTTGTGAGAGGCGTAATTAGCGAAGAGGATACTGCCGGTCAAGAGGCAGGAGACTTTTTCAAGGGTTTCCCCCCGTTTTGGGGGCCTATGGTTAATAGTAGGAACCTGAGACAGTTGACTCGAGTGGTAGAATCGACAGCTAATATTACTGCCAGTGCCCTTGGTAATATCACCACAGAACTTCAGGCGGATAGACTAATGACGTTACAAAACCGTATGGTTTTAGACGTGATCTTAGCAGATCGAGGTGGGGTATGTAAGGTGATCCATTCGAGCTGCTGTATTTTCATTCCAGATAATGCTCCGACCGTCTATCAAGCCATCTCAAAGTTGCATAAGATCTCCGAATCCATACACGTGGATGTAGGGGATTGGACGCTACTTGGGTGGTTTTGGGGCCTGATGTCGACTTGGGGTTGGAAGCTTCTGATGATCATCGGAGTCGTTGTGGCATTCCTGTTCACGTGTTGCCTTTGTGTGCAGTGTGGTCCTGCCTTATGTGGCCTTTGCGCTACAACGTGTATAAGACAGCCACCTGTTACCAAGGGGACTCTGTTGGACAGAGCTATGTTACAGCAACATCTAGATGGTTTGATGAATATCGAGTATGATTCCGACTAGTGCTTGCCTACATGAGGGCAAAAGGAGCGTCTGAGGTTCCGTGACAATTATAAGTGGTGCTTTCGACTCGCACGAATATGGTCGAGTCTGGTATCTACGAACCGCAAATGACGAGTTTAGTAAGTGTGCGCAGTTTCGTTGTGCTAACTTAAACCGTTCGTTTGTTACGTGGGTTATTCATCTGTACCCACGGATTCCATCTTAGATACGGCATCCATTTTGTCTCTTGCCCTCAAGTAGCCAGCGAACGGACGTTGTCCGTTTCGCGACCCTGGGATTCCCAAGACATTCGCGGAAGACACATGTTCTTTGAAAGTGTCTTTATGACGAGGGGGATGATGCTGTAAGGCAGATGGCCCCGCTCGAGGCTCATCTTGCCGTGCCGGTCTATTGTTTCAGTCGTGCATCTCATTAGGCACGTCCCTTTGATGCCTGTAGCTCGTGTTTCCTGATACCTCCCCTTTTACACCCTTTTCGATCTCCCCACTGTTACCATCTTCCTCTGCACCTGTCCTTGTTCCTTCTTCGATCTGTTTTACTGCCGATTGGAATGTACTAATGGTGGGAAGATGGGTTTTTACAGTTGGGAACCGCCAAATGTTTCCGCACTTATGCCCCGGACCTTGGATGTATCAAAGCGACCAAAGTGACCCCTCTCGGGGATAATTATGGGAACCGAGTTGTAAAACCTTTGTGTACCATGCAACCTTATGGGAGAAAATTGTATAAAAGGAGCGATCCACAGTACCAATTTGAAGCAGTCTCCTCGAACCTACATTCGTTGTACTTCCTGTGACTTCTGTGTTCCCTGCAGTAAATAAACCTTGAATCTTTGATGCCGAAGGAAGTGTCCCGTGTCTCTGTCATTCGTACGCCGGAGCAGGTTACCCACAAAGGTTTCAGGTGTTGTCCCCTGGCACCGCTGGGTCTTAAATAACCCAGTCCTTCAGTACTGCAACTAATACAGGAGCATGGATTTGTGGTTCCTGTGCCAGGAGCCTCTACATCTCTGGAAATGGCAGAAAGCTCAGGGCATCTCCCTCGTCGCCCAGCACGTGGTAGTATCTATAAACATCAGGGTGGACAAACTCAGCCGATGGTGCTGAGAGGATCACGAATGTCAGTTGCCCTCAGAGGTGGCACTGGGTGCCTTCCAACAGTGGGGAGAACCCGGTCTCAATCTATTTTCGAGCACAGAGAACATGCAGTGTCAAAATCTTTGTGCTTTGTATTGCCCAATGTGGTACTTTTTCAGAGACGCGGTTCACCTGAACTAGGTCTTTGAGACCCCTGTACGCATTTCTGCCCCTACCTCTACTGCCCTTTGGGAGGACCTTCGGTCATAGCAGCAGAGCTGAGTTCTGCACCCAAGCCTTCACAATACGTATCTTCATGTATGGAGATTAAACAGCCAAACAGTCAAAGTGGTTGTTGTCATCTTGGCAGCCAGGAGTCCAGTGCCCAAAACCGCTTATGCAATACACTGGGAAAGGTTAGTGAACGGTGTTCCTCCTGTACCATTCAGTCCTTTAAATCAAAGTCATCTGAAGTTCTCTTGTCTTGTTTTGATTCTTTTTTGCCCAACAAGGTCTTGCTGTGGCAACAGTCTAATCAAATGTCCTGTAGCATTTTGAACATCTAATCTGCATTTGATTCTTCTCATTTAGTAATATGTGTGTTCTGCATTGGACTACCGCCATCTCCCGAGTGTGTGAGTGCCTTGTTTCCTCAGTGTGCGAGTGCCTTGTCTCCTCAGTGCGAGTGCCTTGTCTCCTCAGTGCGAGTGCCTTGTCTCCTTAGTGCGAGTGCCTTGTCTCCTCAGTGCGTGAGTGCCTTGTCTCCTCAGTGCGTGAGTGCCTTGTCTCCCCAGTGCGTGAGTGCCTTGTCTCCTCAGTGTGCGAGTGCCTTGTCTCCTCAGTGTGCGAGTGCCTTGTCTCCTCAGTGTGCGAGTGCCTTGTCTCCTCAGTGTGCGAGTGCATTGTCTCCTCAGTGTGCGAGTGCCTTGTCTCCTCAGTGTGCGAGTGCCTTGTCTCCTCAGTGTGCGAGTGCCTTGTCTCCTCAGTGTGCGAGTGCCTTGTCTCCTCAGTGTGCGAGTGCCTTGTCTCCTCAGTGTGCGAGTGCCTTGTCTCCTCAGTGTGCGAGTGCCTTGTCTCCTCAGTGTGTGAGTGCCTGGTCTCCTCAGTGTGTGAGTGCCTTGTCTCCTCAGTGTGTGAGTGCCTTGTCTCCTCAGTGTTCAAGCGCCTGGTCTCCTCAGTGTGCGAGTGCCTTGTCTCCTCAGTGTGGGTGCCTTGTCTCCTTAGTGTGAGTGCCTTGTCTCCTTAGTGTGAGTGCCTTGTCTCCTTAGTGTGAGTGCCTTGTCTCCTTAGTGTGAGTGCCTTGTCTCCTTAGTGTGAGTGCCTTGTCTCCTTAGTGTGAGTGCCTTGTCTCCCCAGTGCATGAATGCCTTGTCTCCCCAGTGCGTGAATGCCTTGTCTCCCCAGTGCGTGAATGCCTTGTCTCCCCAGTGTGTGAGTGCCTTGTCTCCCCAGTGTGTGAGTGCCTTGTCTCCTCAGTGTGTGAGTGCCTTGTCTCCTCAGTGTGTGAACTCCTCCGAAATGCCCGTGTGAATGCTGAGGGTCACGAACTCCTGCAAAGCCACAGTGACAAACCCTGCCAGAAGTAACAGCACGCCCCGCGGACCCGCCCGCCAGTCTCCAGCTGCTCCCCTGCTCGTTTTCCATCTGGAGCGGGAGCTGCCGAGAGGAGACCGGCGAGGGGCGGGACTACAAATCCCAGCAGCCCTACTGGGGTCCGCGTCGTCGGCATCGTCATCCCTGAGCGACAGGAGGCGCATATAAACGGCGCCATCACCATTGGGAGTGAGAACTCCTTTGAAATGCCCGAGTGAATGCTGAGGGTCACGAACTCCTGCAAAGCCACAGTGACAAACCCTGCCAGAAGTAACAGCACGCCCTGCGGACCCGCCCGCCAGTCTCCAGCTGCTCCCCTGCTCGTTTTCCATCTGGAGCGGGAGCCGCCGAGAGGAGACCGGCGAGGGGCGGGACTACAAATCCCAGCAGCCCTTCTGGGGTCCGCGTCATCGGCATCGTCATCCCTGAGCGACAGGAGGCGCATATAAACGGCGCTATCACCGTCTCGCGGGACGCCGGGCAAAGCCCGGGCAAAGGGCGGGCCCTCTACAGCCCTCCAAGGCCAGACAAGGCTGGGCTGGGCCACATTATTAACATCTGCCGGCCTGCATCGACCTGCTGTATCTAAGGTACTGTCGGGCCCATTGGTTTGGTCTTGGATTTACACACTTTACCCTTTCCCGTTATAATCCTACAAGTCATCACCAGGCTCATACCGTAAAGAGGACGTCACACTAAAACATGAAGAGAGGATCCAAAACAAGCAAAATGCCCACGTTAAGGTCTAATACTAGACAGAAAGTCGACAATTCACTACCGCAGCCTCTTCCAACTCTAACTGCGATAGATAAAATGCTGCAACAAACTATTGGGGTTGTGGCAACAGCCATTGAGAACACAGAAAGGCGACTCTCGTTAGCACCCACAGTAACTATCCATGATACAGAGGAGGGCCTGGTGATATCTTTAATAGAAAACCCAGACGTAAGCTTTTCCCTAACCTCTTCATATGTAGAGCTCCCCTGTGCACAGCCAATCCCAAATACGCCAAATAACATAGCTGGAGTCACAGATCCTGTAAACTTAGAGCAGTCACCTCGGGCAACTCCACAAATTAGAAATCCAGGCAAACCTGCCCAAAAGACTAGGAAGAAAAGTGTTTGCAAGCTGAATAGTAAAAAGGGGGGCAAAGAGAACTCAAAGGCCAATCATAATTTGATAACCCCGATGGCTAACACCGTATCTGGCATACCCTGCTGGGTAGCCAATATGGTGTCAGACCTAAAGGCAGAACTAGAAGACACCATCAGGGTGCAGCTTAAGCCTCTAATGGCTAAACTGGATAGATTAACATCTGTGATAAACAACAGAGTGATAGGACCAACTAGACAAGCGCCCCAAGCATCATCAAAAGTCTTAGGTAACCCTAATAATACTGGATTAGGGGTTGAAGAGCCCACAAACAAGGGAAAGACAGCATCTTATACGAATCCCGGCAAATCAATAAATAATGCAGTCCCACAAAACAAAACGCCGGTGAAAACTAATACTCACCCAACAACTAATACAAAGGGCGTTGTACCACAGGAAAGGAAAAATCAAGGAAAAAGCTCTACAATATTAGATAAGGCCAGTGAAAGCAATGCCAAAATAGGGAATTCAACCCAACCAAAAACTACCTCCCCTATAGCCGCACCTAGAGTAAAAACTGGAGTGCGGTTCCACTCCATTAACCTACCACCAGAAGCACTACCTTATGTAGTGGTGCTAACAGGAGTACCTCCCCGAAAGGAAGGCAAAAGAGAACATGAAGGGGAGCTAAGGAACAAATGTGTTCACTGGCTACGGTCCAACAAATCATTACCCTTACACATGTCCGGGGAAATATTGTCTGTAAGAAGGGGGCAATGGATAGGAAATGGTGCTAAAACTGTGGCGGGGGATGTTATTGCAATTAACTTCAGGGACACCTCGGTAGTTACCCATACATGCAATTCTCCCTCGCTGGGACCACAAACAAACATACACCCTTTACCTTTATCTTACTTCTACCCCTTGCCTCCGAAACATGGACTAACATATTCAAACAGGGCACGAGCAAATAGCGCCCTACATCCCATGCAGTTCCATAGAGTAGATAACTGGCAGACCCCCTGGCAGGCATCCCCCTTCTATGATCCCATAGTTGCAATGCACGCACACTGGAATAGGTTCTGTACCTTGGACAATGTTGACTGACTCCAACAGAATAGGGAATGTAATCTCTGTCTGACTGAGGGCAGCTCTATGAAAAGAACGCGAAAATCAGGTCGCTCGCCTTCTACTACCCTAGTAGAGCTAAGCAGTGCTCCTATTGTATTTACCCCTGAACCCCTAGTAGTGAATACTAATGACAATCTAAATCCTGGGCAGGAAACTGTGCCAAGGGGAGGATCTTTACCAAATAAAGTGGACACCTCAGTGGCATCGGGAGAGGCACCAGCCAACTGCCTCATGGCTGCTGGCACACATAAAGCGGAGTCTGAGCATGGCATAAGAATTTTGTCATGGAACATGGCAGGGATAGCAGCTAAATATAACATGAAGGAGTGGAGAGAGTTTGTAACTAGTTTTCATATTATTTGTCTCCAGGAGACCTTGACTGTCGACCCCAGTCAATTTTCATTGGAAGGGTTCAAAAGCTTTGGGGTCCCTGCAACAAAAGCACCATCTGGAAGAGCCATTGGCGGACTAACTACATATGTGGACCTTCGCATCCAGGGGCACTGGTCAAACCTAAACTGTGACTCTATAAATATGCAAGCGGTTGGCTTTTCGCACAAAGGTCTAAAAATCACACTGATAAACTGGTATAACTCAGTGGGTACACGAGGCAGAAATAAAACTGTGAAAGAACTGGATGACTATTTTAAAAACTTGTCATCAGCTAATCATGCCAAGGGTTCACCATACACCATTTTAGCAGGGGATTTCAATTGCCATCTTGTGAAAAACTAAGACCTATAAACAAGGATTGGTCACGCTGCACGGAGGAAAAGGGGCCCCACTTTGCCCATACCATCGAAGGAAAGGAGATGGAGAGCTTTTCTAAGAGGCATAACTTATTGCCCGTAATGGATCTTATAAAGATAGATAACAAGAGGGAACCCAACCCAACGTACAAAGGAAGAGGTTGTCACTCTTATATAGACTTTATCATGGTGTCCCCAACACTCAAAAAATGGATCACAAACTTTGATATCATTTTCAGCCCCTTTAGTGATCACAATCCACTGAGGCTGGACTTTAGATGCATGAACCTTAGAATAGCAGTGGGTGTACCGGAGGCCATAGAACAGGTCACATCACAAGGGAGAAGGCTGTAATGGGCTAAGATAAATGGAGACAAGTTCTATCTTGACCTTGTGACGATGGGTCAAAAACAATTGCAAATATGCCTGGACGAAAACATGGGTGGTCCAATCGTGGTTAGGGCTTTCGAGGAAATTACCAAACTTGTAGACACTTTGCTGAAATCTTCTCCCCGAACAGGACCCAAACAGCCCCTGACCAAACGTTGGTTTGACCACAACTGTACCAAGGCATCGAAAGATCTAAAAAAAAAAAGCCTTACTGACCAACCGAAGGATAAAGCCAAGATAACACGGTGCAGATCCAATTATAAAATAGCCCTGAAAATGCGCAAGAAATCGCTGCAAAACCGAGCATGGGAGGACCTAAGGAAAGCTGCAGAGCGGGGTGACATGTCTGCTTTCTGGAAAATCATAAACGACCCATGTTTTAAAGATCCAAAAGGGCCAGACATAGTGAACACCATTCTCCCTGAACAATGGCGTAATCACTATTGTGGTCTCTACAACCATACGGGGACCACACTACAAGAAAAAGGGGCAAAACCAGCATCACCTGTAGGTTTAAAGTTCTCGCTAGGAGAAACAAAATCAGCTATTCAAGGGCTATCAAAAAATAAAGCGCCCGGCTCGACGGCATTCCTCCCGACCTTTATTTGAGTAACATTGATTTATGGGCACCCGTTCTCACCAGGGTTCTGAACGAGGCAGTAGTGGCAGGACTGCCTCGCTCTTGGTCCTCCGCAACCATTGTTCCAATCTATAAGAAGGGCAGCCGGGACGACCCCCAATGTTATCGTCCCATTTCCCTGATAGATGTTACGGCCAAAGTTCTAGGACGTGTAATTTTAAACCGCCTACAAGCTTGGGCAGAGGATGAGCAAATTTTAACTGACGTACAGTACGGATTCAGAGAAGGGAGATCCACAACTGATCAATGTTTAAACCTATATCTCCTCACAGCCAAATACACTATTGCAGCTAAGGGGACTATCCATATGGGGTTTATGGATCTCTCAGCGGCCTTTGATCGTGTTAATAGACAGAAACTATGGGCCCTGATGATCTCTTTGGGGGTGGATTACGAGCTAGTAGATACCCTGAAGGCATTACACTGGGAGACCACGGCTACAGTTCGCTACAACAATGAAGGGATGAAGACGGAACCATTTCCCTGCACAAGTGGGGTGCGGCAGGGCTGCATCTTAGCGCCCTTCCTATTCTCTTTGTATATAAACAACCTGGATAAAGAACTTATGAAGCTGGGAGTGGATTGCCCCAAGATTGGCCAACATCCGGTACCCGTCCTCCTATATGCGGACGACGTGGTGCTGCTAGCCCGCACCGCACTTGGGCTACAAAAGCTAATTGATGGGTTTGTAAACTTCATGAACTCGTTGGACCTTTCAGCAAATCTGGAAAAGTCTTTTGTTATGACTACTGGCTTGAACCCAAAAAATACTTTCTCGTACAGCATAGGTGGACATAAGATGGGAAGAGTTAAGTCATTTTCCTACCAAGGCGTTCTCTTCGACGAGAAATTGGAATTCAAGAACCTGGCGGAAAAACACGCATCCAAACTGGTGGCCTCAACGGGTGCTATAATGGCGTTTGGAAGGAGGCTAGGTAGGTGGTCCCCGGAACAGATATTAAATCTATACAGAGCAGTATCCTGTGCTAAGGTGTCATATGGAGCAGAAGTGTGGGGCTGCAAAACTAACCATGTACAGCAGATACAAGCTGAGGAAAACAAATTCTTCAAAAAACTACTTAAGGTTCCTCAGTGCACCCCCACACATATAACTCACTTGGAACTGGGCGAGCCCTATATTGAGGACAAAATCACGAACCGACCTATTATGGCCTGGATCAAGATTTGGACAAACCCAGAGGCTTGCCTTAGCAGACAGATTATCATGGACTGCTTGAGCCGGGACAAAGGGGAACAAATTCCATGGCTTAAATATGTAAAGGACACCTTGGAACGTATCGGCTGTAAAGACCTGTTCTCTAACCCAGAGCTGATGACCACACAGAATAAAGCACTGGCCAAAAACTCATTCAGTGCATGGGCATCAACAAGGAGGGCCCTCACTGAAAACAAAAAACCCTCGGTGGTGGCACATGGCTCAGTGGTATCTACAAATTTTAAAATGGAACCATACCTAGCGGTAATGCACAATGCGCAGGAAAGATTTTACATGACCAGGTTCCGTTTAAATCTACTTCACCATCTATTGGCAGTTCCAGCAGGTTTCACACTTACGGTAGAGTTGAAGGGTACCTGCGGCTGCGACACTAGGTCTCCGCAGGACACCCTTCACTTTGTTTTATTATGCTCTCTCTACTCAGAGCCAAGAAGGAAGTTTTTAGTTAGGATTCTGAAAAACCAAGAACTGAAGCATGCCAAAGTAGCCCTCCTTTTTTTGCAAAAAGCACCAGACCCATATACCCTGTTATGTGTCATAAGTTTTTATCAAAGTTGCCATAAGACTGAGGAACACCAGGGAAATAACTGTACATTCAGATCTGAACCCAGTCTGAGACCGTCAATGAATGAACGATGTACTGTATTTATACATTAACTTTTTAATTGAAAATTCTTAAAATATTTTTTTAACTGTTTTTAAACATTGTATGTATGTATTTTTCATGTTCTTTAATGGTATCTTTTTAAGTACTGAATAAAGATAATTTGAATTGAGTGCCTTGTCTCCTTAGTGCGAGTGCCTTGTCTCCCCAGTACATGAGTGCCTTGTCTCCTCAGTGCGCGAGTGCCTTGTCTCCTCAGTGCGCGAGTGCCTGGTCTCCTCAGTGTGCGAGTGCCTGGTCTCCCCAGTGTGCGAGTGCCTGGTCTCCTCAGTGTGCGAGTGCCTGGTCTCCTCAGTGTGCGTGTGCCTGGTCTCCTCAGTGTGCGAGTGCCTGGTCTCCTCAGTGTGCGAGTGCCTGGTCTCCTCAGTGTGCGAGTGCCTGGTCTCCTCAGTGTGCGAGTGCCTGGTCTCCTCAGTGTGCGAGTGCCTTGTCTCCTCAGTGTGCGAGTGCCTTGTCTCCTCATTGTGCGAGTACCATCTCCTCAGTGTGAGAGTGCCTTGTATCCTCAGTGTGTGAGTGCCTTGTCTTCTCAGTGTGAGAGCGCCTTGTCTCCTCAGTGTGAGAGCGCCTTGTCTCCTCAGTGTGAGAGCGCCTTGTCTCCTCAGTGTGAGAGCGCCTTGTCTTCTCAGTGTGAGAGCGCCTTGTCTCCTCAGTGTGAGAGTGCCTTGTCTCCTCAGTGTGAGAGTGCCTTGTCTCCTCAGTGTGAGAGTGCCTTGTCTCCTCAGTGTGAGAGTGCCTAGTCTCCTTTTGCAACGTGTGTGAGTCTAGCAATACGACCTGCCTAACCTTTTGGAAACGGTTAGACGTAAGCTTAACTGTTGGTTAGAAGCCTTGGTTCGGGTTAGAACCTACCAATCCACCGGGACTAAGACTACCCATTACTATATGTTGGTTTTGTATTGTGTGGTCATATTGTATATCCTCTTATATAAAGATTATACTTGTTTTATAAAAACCCGTGTGGAGTCTATTTGTGGTGACATCATTGGGTTGCTTTGAGTGTGGTGGCACATACTGTACACTTGTGCCTTGGATATTAGCCTGGCTGCTCGTGCCATGCTGCTAATGGGGTGGGCAGGGCTATCTCAGACAGTGTCCTTACTTAGCCTAACGTTGAAACGAGGGGTCCCGATCTCACACCTGGCGACAGCGGTGTGGAACAGGGACTCCGGCCTCCAGCATTTAGTGGTGGTGGTGAGGGATAAGAACCCCCACTTCCAACAAGGAGGACATGCGGTATCCCACTCAATCCCTTTGTACTCTTGTGATAAGAAGGAAGAGAGGCAGCATCACATTGTCACTTCTCACATGTGATGAGGTCATGAGGAGGACATGCAGTATCCCACTCAATCCCTTTGCAGTCTTGTGACAAAGAGAAGGATGGTGAACCATTCCTCATGAAACTCACTGCACTGCAGCTTGATATTCAATCACTTTGCACTCTTGTGATAAGGAGGAGGATGGTGAACGCCTCCTCAAGAGTCTAATTTTCCACTACTGCTCCATAATCAATCACTTTGACATCCTCATGAGTCTCACTGTGTACTGCGGCTTCCCATTCAATCACTGTGCACTCTTGTGATAATGAAGATAGTAGTGAACGGTGCCTGACTATACACTGCAGCATCCCATTCAATCACTGTGCACTCTTGTGATGGTGAGTACCTCCTCAGTGAGCTTATGGTATCAACGAAAGGCTGTTCTCTGCCTTCACTAGCAATGCTGGAGATAGGGAGGAGAGTGTGCACAAGGTCACACCTCTCCACACACACCTGTATCTGAATGAGTTCAGTCTAGAGCCCTACAGTCCTCACCAGACCATCTCAAGTAACTCCAGTCATGGCTGCGGCAATATCATCTTTTACTGAGAAACCTGGAATAAAAAGTTACAATGCACAGTGGCTCCCCGACACTGATTCCGGGGAGAAGCCATCCCTTTCGCATCCCGTCTGCCTGTCCATACCCAGAAAGTCCTGAAATCCTTCACTGTGCTTCTCTGTGCTTCTCGGTGCCTCTCTGTGCCTCCCCGTGCCTTCCTGTGCTTCACTGCTTCTCTCTGCACCTCTCCTTGCCTCCCTATCCCTTTCTGTGCCTCCTATTTGAGTCTCACTGTGCAACTCTGCGCCTCACTGTGCCTCTTTGTACTGCTCTGCCTCTCTGTGCCTCGATGAGCCTCTCTATGCCTTTGTGTACCTCTCTGTGCCTCTCTGTGCCTCTCCGTGCCTCTCTGTGTCTCTCTGTGCCTCTCTGTAGCTCTCTGTGCCTCTCTGTGTCTCTCCGTGCCTCTCTGTGCCTCTCTGTGCCTCTCTGTACCTCTCTGTGCCTCTCTGTGTCTCTCCATGCCTCTCTGTGTCTCTCTGTGCCTCTCTGTGCCTTTCTGTGTCTCTCTTTGCCTCTCTGTGTCTCTCTGTGTCTCTCGGTGTCTCTCTGTGCCTCTCTGTGTCTTTCTGTGCCTCTCTATTCCTTTGTGTACCTCTCCGTGCCTCTCTGTGTCTCTCTGTGTCTCCCTGTGCCTCTCTGTGTCTCTCTGTGCCTCTCTGTGTCTCTCTGTGCCTCTCTGTGTCTCTCTGTGTCTCTCTGTGCCTCTCTGTGTCTCTCTGTGTCTCTCTGTGCCTCTCTATGTCTTTCTGTGCCTCTCTATGCCTTTGTGTACCTCTCTGTGCCTCTCTGTGTCTCTCTGTACCTCTCTGTGCCTCGTTGTGCCTCTCTGTATCTCTCTGTGCCTCTCTGTGTCTCTCTGTGCCTCTCTGTGTCTTTCTGTGTCTCTCTATGCCTTTGTGTACCTCTCCGTGCCTCTCTGTGTCTCTCTGTGCCTCTCTGTGTCTCTCTGTGCCTCTCTGTGTCTCTCTGTGCCTCTCTGTGTCTATCCGTGCCTCTCTGTGTCTCTCTGTTGTGTCTCTCTGTGCCTCGCTGTGTCTCTCTGTGCCTCTCTGTCTCTCTGTGCCTCTCTGTGTCTCTCTGTGCCTGTCTGTGTCTCTCTGTGCCTCTCTGTGTCTTTCTGTGCCTCTCTATGCCTTTGTATACCTATCCGTGCCTCTCTGTGTCTCTCTGTGCCTCTCTGTGTCCCTCTGTGCCTCTCTGTGCCTCGCTGTGTCTCTCTGTGCCTCTCTGTGTCTTTCTGTGCCTCTCTATGCCTTTGTGTACCTCTCCGTGCCTCTCTGTGTCTCTCTGTGTCTCTCCGTGCCTCTCTGTGTCTTTCTGTGCCTCTCTATGCCTCTCTGTGTCTCTCTGTGCCTCTCTGTGTTTCTCTGTGTCTCTCTGTGCCTCTCTGTGTCTCTCTGTGCCTCTCTGTGTCTCTCTGTGCCTCTCTGTGTCTTTCTGTGCCTCTCTATGCCTTTGTGTACCTCTCCGTGCCTCTCTGTGTCTCTCTGTGCCTCTCTGTGTCTCTCTGTGCCTCCCTGTGTCTCTCTGTGCCTCTCTGTGTCTCTCTGTGCCTCTCTGTATCTTTCTGTGCCTCTCTATGCCTTTGTGTACCTCTCTGTGCCTCTCTGTGCCTCTCTGTGTCTCTCTGTGTCTCTCTGTGCCTCTCTGTGTCTCTATGTGCCTCTCTGTGTCTTTCTGTGCCTCTCTATGCCTTTGTGTACCTCTCCGTGCCTCTCTGTGTCTCTCCGTGCCTCTCTGTGTCTCTCTGTGCCCCTCTGTGTCTTTCTGTGCCTCTCTGTGCCTCTCTGTGTCTTTCTGTGCCTCGCTATGCCTTTGTGTACCTATCCATGCCTCTGTGTCTCTCCGTGTCTCTCCGTGTCTCTCTGTGCCTCTCTGTGCTTCTCTGTGTCTCTCTGTGCCTCTCTGTGCCTCTCTGTGTCTCTCTGTGCCTCTCTGTGCCTCTCTGTGCCTCTCTGTGCCTCTTTGTACTGCTCTGCCTCTCTGTGCCTCTCCGTGTCTCTCTGTGTCTCTCTGTGCCTCTCTGGGCCTCTCTGTGTCTCTCTGTGCCTCTCTGTGCCTCTTTGTACTGCTCTGTCTCTCTGTTCCTCTCTGTGTCTCTCTGTTCCTCTCTGTGCCTCTCTGTGCCTCTCTGTGTCTCTCTGTTTCTCTCTGTGCCTTTCTGTGCCTCTCTGAGGCTCTGAGGGTCTCACAGTGAATTGGAAGCTGCATTAGAAAATGTATTTATCTCTCACCTTCACGTTTTGGAGGTTTGATGTAACACTTGTTTTTTAAATGAGAGCATCAGCATCCTATATTAAACATTTAGGTAAGAAATCACAAAAAGAACTGGAAAATAAAATGCCAATAGACTGGTTGAATTCGAAATGCTCTTTATTCATTTTCAATAACTGAAAGAGTGCGAGGCACAGCCCCTGCACCAGTCTCAGCTATGCTGCTGTGTGTTTGTGGGGGGTGTAGCCCCTTCAACAGCCTCAACTCTGGTTGTTCCCAGTAAAATGCATTATTATCTTGTTAATATTCGAAATAATATGTGGGGTTATTATGAATGAATTAAGAAAACATTAAAGAGGAAAATCATAACTTACTGAAGAATCTGAGTACCAAACAAGCCCATTTTTTACAGAGAATTAGTGGACCTGGGTACGTCCGCATTATTATAAGGGGTTTATTGTGGTGAATTAGTCCCACTGCAGCCCTCAGAGTCCAAGGGGCATATGTACAAGCCCCTATCACCACCACAACTTCACCTATATTGATGTTGAGGTGGCGATAGGGGCTGCACCTTATGAACAAGGCAGCTTCAAGCCACTTAAGGTGGCTTAACGCTGCCTTGTACATAAGGCCCCCTTTCGCGCTATGGTTAGCGTGAAAGGGGTGGGCAGTGGGTGTTGCAGTGGGCGATCCACCGCAAAACCGATTGATTTTGACGCTGCCCCCTATGTACATGGGTGGCGTGCATAGGAGGCAGTGCCAAAACTAAGACCAGGTAAAAAACTGGTCTTAAGTTGGCGAAACAAGGAGAAATTCATTATTTCTCCTCGTTTTTGCTTTTTACATGTGGCCTGCCATGTGCAGCACACCTGGAAAAAGCAAAATGCAGTGGTTTCTTAACGTCTTCGCCTGTGGCCGGAATTCCTCCGCGGTGCTGAAGAATTGGCACGTGCGTGGTTCAGACAGCCCCCGGACGTCCTCTGCACACGCCCACTGTGACATCAGACGGCCGGGGGCTGTCCAACGCACGGAAGAGGTTAATGTACAGGATGGTGTCCCTTCCTGTACATAAACAAACTTTAAACAAAATGCAATTTTGTCACTTTCATGTGTGCTGCATGAAGCAGAAGGGATACCTTCCTACACATAACCAATCCTCCCCTGCACGCAGACACCCTTGCACTCTGGTGCATGGGTGCCTGGGTTGGCGCTAAGTTGCTAAACTTAGCGCCATCTCAGGGAGGAACGCAAGGCTGCACCACATTCTTGTAAATATGGTGCAGCCATGCGTTGCAGAAGTGGAAGAGATAGGCGTTAAGCCAGGAAGGCTAACACCTCTCTCTTCCACTTCCTTGTACATATCCCCTTAAGTCTCTTATTCATATTGTCACTGAAAGTCAAAGTTCACCAACATAAACACGCAGCTCTTTCCCTTTTGTCACCCCTCTACGGGAACAAGTTAGAGGTTCTCCTCACAGGACGAAGTGCTAACCCTAGGATTCTTATTCTAGAGCCACCGAGAACTAGAAGATATTTTAAGTATCGAGGAAGCTTTTGGGCCCCCGGCCAGGACCTGTGGGTACCCTTCAGTGCTTTGGTGCAATTTATCTGGGCAGCCTTGATCCTCAAGACGGGGCACAAAAGGGCTAGATTACACACATGGCTGGGTTCTAGCGGGGCGGGTTATATGCATGATGTCCACTTAAAGCAGATCCCAAAGGCCCAGGTCACCTCAGTCCTTCGCAGGTGGGGGGAGCCGGACAACCCTCAGGCGTGAAGCTCCTTCATTTGAGTTGTCCCTCATCCTGTAAACTTACGCTGGCAGTCTTTCTCTCTCTCTCTCTCTGTCTCCCACATTCACTCTCCATCCCTCCCTCCTTTTCTCTCCCACTCACACCACTTCCCAGTCTCACCTAATCTCTCTCTTTCCCTCTCTGCTCCACCTCCCTCCTTTCCACCCATTTCTTTTTCTTTCTCCCTTCACAGTGTATCTCTCACCCCTTCTCTCTCACCCACTTTCTCTCTCTCTCTCTCTCACCCCCTCCACTTCTACAACTCTCTCTCCCTCGCCCCCTCACCTGGACTGGAGACATGCCTCTGGGCACCACCGGAGGTAAGTGCTCAAGGTAGTGCCGAGGCAGTCAGCCTGGCTGCCCACAGGAGCTCTGTGTAAGCGCGTGCAATAGTGGAGCGGCCCCCCCTGACGAGTCCAGTGAGAACACCCTCTAGTGAACTAGATTTAAGGTCCATTGTGAACTGAGACCCTGCAGGAAGGGACCACCACTGACATTGGCACCATTACAGCTCCATCACTGGCCCCGCCCATTCCAGAAGGAACGCGAGAGAGAGCAGTGAGAGCCTGAGGACCAAGTTCTGTTCAACCTTTTGTCCTAATGCATAACTGTCCTTGTTCACAACTGCCCCACTGCACTTTACTGCATCCATACAATACTCTTTACTGAGAGAAGTCAAGAAGAGCCGTAGGTCTCATTGATGATTCCTCCCAAGGACTTATTCTCCCCCCAATCCCCCACCACCCTCGATGCATCTTTCTGCCCCCTCTAATTTTTGTTTATTTTTCAAATAATTGCCCTGGATGGACACTCATTGACCTGTTTTATGCTTTTCTGAATTCTTGAATTCTAACCCCACACCTTCAACTTGAATAAGCCTTGGCCGTCTTGACTGTAATCTGCGGGTCGAGAAGTGAGGGGCTCACTTGGAGCTCAGTCTTGAACCCCACAGTAAGGTGAAACCCCAGGACACCAGCGGCAACAGACTCTCTTCGCTATAGTTTGCGACGGCACTCCTGAAAAAAGTTTGACAATTACAAGTATTGTAAATTGATCTGTTTAATATGATTTTGTAAAATGTTCCACCTGTACTATTAATTTATCAGAAGTGAAACCATTTTATCCTTGTAATTTTAATATTTGTATTGAAGTAAACTAAAACTACAATCATAGAAGTCATAAGGATCTTAAATGAATGTCTATGGTTTGGTGGTCCATTTCTCAGTGACGTCAGCTGCAGCCATTGGTAACAGCAGGAAGGTGAATATAAATGATACAATACAGTGCAATCATTTCAATGTTGGAGGAGTCCCTGTCAGGATTTTAACCTGTGACGTCTGGATTATGGGTCCTGCAGATGTGCCTCAACCTACTGAGCTACCTTATAAATGGATGTCATGACTCTAAAGCTGAAAGAGAACATACTCAGCCCAGGTCTTACTCAAGAGACCAGAATTACAACCAACGTCCATCAAGCAGAGACTCGCACATTAAATACGAGTGTTATACATCATTTCGCTCTTCCTAGGGCAGGATTTCAAGCAGGATTACAAAATCATTCTGGTTTGTTTACACTGGAGTCAGAGCGTCACTCCAAGTGATTCTCCGCTCCTGATTTTTTTACATCAATATATCTTTGCATTATGGGCCATGTAGTTTTTTTTGTTTTTTATAAAGTACCTTGTCATCTCAGTCGCAGCATGCACTTGATGTTTGGTTGAAAGGCAGATTTGCCTCCGAGTGTCACACATCTGGCTGCTGTTCTTAAAGTTTCATGACAACAATAGATTCTGCTTTTAATACAGGATGGCTGCATATACACAATCACAATGACATCTGGAATAAATGTTTAGACACAAGAAGGCAATTCTATCAAATATGTCTGCACAACCTGGAAATGTTTGTGAGGTCACAAAAGCACTGAAGGAGGTTGTATTTGTGCTGGAATATAACATTAGTGCACATTGGTCACATGTAGACTTTGGTATTTCAAAATACCTGAGTCTGCATGTCCTTGCACAGTGCACATTTTGTAAATTGCAATAGTGGCTTGTGCAGCTGTTTCACAAGCCAACAAAGTATACATGGCAGCCTGCAATTGTGATGGAATCTTTACAGTTTAGGGACTGCAATATATAAAAAATTGTTTTGTATTGTGATATATCTTCACTGGCCTCGCCATACAAAAACACTGTTCACAGAAAGACGTTTTAAACCCTGGCAAAAAATACCAGCATAATTCACTGGTGATGCAACACAAAAGCATTAACATTTAAGGTAAAAAGGAGAGACAGATAGAAACCCATTTAGGGGTTGATTTGCATAAAGTGAAACCGGAAAAACTGGATTATTCGCAGCTTCTCTGCCTAACAAAATTGTGTGACTTTAGCCAAATATTTGACTTCAGTGATCCTCCATTTTCTTTACTATTGCATATGAAAGCACCTTCAAATTTGTGACTTTAGAATAACAGTGGTACAAATGTGTTTCATTTAATGGTCTACCCTTTATCTTTATTAGAACCTGGGCAAGGGCAGATTTAGAGTTAGAGGCGTCTGGTGTGACCATCCTTTTGGTGACCTCCACACCTGCATTACCTCCTTCTCCATAGATTCCCTAACTATGGGGCATATCAACAAGGTGGCGATAA